>NC_067250.2:38758386-40083623 GCF_019359855.2 Lolium perenne
GATCTTCTCGTCTGACGACGGAACACTTTCGTCCTTTTTAGATAGGAGAGATAGATCGGCTGAACACCTAAGAGCAAGTACAATAGAGTTCAGTCAGCTTACTATAAGGCATTAAATAATATATTTTAGATGAGTTGGAAGAGAGAGAAGAGGAGAGAGAAGGGAGGTGGGCTACTATGCAATAGCCAGCTCTTGCACGTGCTCCTAGGCACTTTGTAAGAGTGAAATGTGGGCTATATGTTAGTAAAGTACTTCATTAGTATAGCCAACTATTGTACATGTTAACTATATGATGACTACAAGTGATATGGCATCTTGTTATAGCTAGCAGTTGACTGTACTATTGGAATTGCTCTAATAATGAAGCGAGGTGGGACTAAAAATATCTGCCGTGTCAGCCTACGGCATCGGGCAGCCTTTGACTGAAACTTCACCGAGGGGATTTCGGTCCAGGCCAGGCCCACCAACGCACGTAGACGTAGGTGTCCATCACAAGTTCACAACGCCACCCAGCAGCCGCGCCGCGAGCGATTGAAACCCCCAGCTTCTCTTCCCGATTCAGATGAAGGAAGTCCCGAGCAGACCGTGCGGCTCAGCAGCGGCGCTACGCGGGCTCCTCCCACCATCGTCGCCCGCAGCCAAATTGCAGCGGCTCCTCCCGCGGCCGTCCACTACCGAAATCGTGGCGGTTCCTCCCAGCGCCACTGTCCGCTGCTCAAATCTCGGTGGCTCGGCCCTTGCTCTGCCACCAGCGGCCGCCTCCTCGCCGCAGCAGCTCAAGCCCGCGACCCCTCCGGCCCTCCCCGTAGAACCCCCTCGGGTTCCCCCGCCGACGGTGAGCTCTACCTGTCATCCTCGGTGGGATGCTCCGTCGGGATCCATGGAGTCAATTGGATTTTGTCTCCATCTCACACGAGGTCAAGACGAACCCCTCCGCTTCTGCGCACATTCGAGTGCTGCAGCATCTAGCGCTGGCTCGACCACGGCTGCCTCACCTAGTCCCGTCAAGTAGTCACCACTTCCCCTTTGCCGCCGATCATTCCCAATCACGCGCCGCAGCTGGCGCAAATCAACTCTGCTCGAAGCCTATGGGAAGGAGAGGAGCCAACAAAGAAAAGGAAATAACGAACCGTTACTGTGGCATTTCGGTGTATTATGTATTTTGGTGGGAGGGTAAAATCGGTAAATAAATTGTTGGATGATTGGTGGGAGGGTAAAATCGGTAAATAAATTGTTGGACGAAATTTTTGACAGAAACCTTAGCCCCTTCATTATTAGGTATACAACTAGCAAAAGTGTCCGTGCGTTGCTACGGGTTAAACTTAAATATGTATCTTTCCCTCATCTGAAAATACCACCACTTATTTAATTTACTCTAGATTTCACTTTTGTTACAAAAAATTTAGCTATCCTCTAGATTTCGATCCACTGAAAGCATATTAGCTTGCACCATTAATTCTGGCAAAGCCAAATTTATCATGAACAATCGATGACTTATCAAATTCGAATATTACCTCGGCTGTGTATAGACACGACGGAGACTCGGGCAACGACGGAGAGGTCAAAGTCACCACGTTGACATCGAGGTAAGTTGAGCGCGTCGTTGAGGCAAAGTTGGTACCATACCTAGGTTACTCATGATTTCCCTGATGAGATATCGAATTATCTCGTCATCACCCTCCTCGGCAACCATCCGGGTAACAAATGAGACAAAATTGACGTGACCATTACCAATATGGAAAATTTTAAGAGGAATGCCTTCAAATTCTTCCAATTCATCCCTCGAGGGAGGTTTGTCTCTCCACCAAATTGAATATATATAAAAAAAAAAATTAAGACAACAATGTCAACCAGCAGGGTAAGCCCAAATTCTTGTGTTATGACAATCATGTGTGATTGTACTATTGCAACAAAGAGATCGAACGATTGTAAATATCCTCTTAGAAATTATAAACTTTGAAAAGTTGAATCTATGTGCAGTTTAATAACATATTATTAATTGTACTATTGCAAGGGATATACCCATCTTTATCGGAAAAAAAAGATATATCCATGTTGTGGACAGATGCAAAACCAATAACACGTCACAGACACATGCTGTATGGCTAAATGCATGAAAGTTTGAGAGCATATATGTGCAAGGGGCAGTCATATGAGTTCCATATATAAAAAATACTACAAATATGATATTGAATACACCACAGAAGTTTATGCAATGAAAGGAAAGGTGAATAAGCTTATAAGCGAGAATCTGAGGTTTATGAGTGACGGAAAAACTACATTACCTTAATAAACATCGGAGGAAACTTGGATCTCCTGCCGACGACTTCTTAAATTTGCTGTTAGGTAAATTCACTTGCAAGGATGTATATATATATCCCATCTATGTCAATTTTGTTGAGAAATTTGGTGATACCACTACAGGCACCATCGGCTCTTGGGGGAATCACTTTGCAGGGAGTAGTTACTTGGCTACCTTCTTGGATTCTTACACAGGGTCTTGATTTCAATTAGCCATCGCACATGAGTGTTACATACCAGTACACAAGTCGCAATTTCTGACCATCTGCCTGCTCTATCATATCATACCCCGTAGTCTCAAGTACCAGGTAGTGAATAAAATTGCTAGAAGGAACTTCGAGCTGCTTTTTCGATCCCCAAATTTCTCTCCTACCGTGAACTAATATTTTTGTTCCGTTGTGTGGATTCATCCACAAGCTGAGAGCCCTTGCATGCATCAGACCCTGACTCCCTGAGTACATCGAGCCCAGGCACTGGGCAGCGCTGCACATTGAATGACCGGAGGAAATTGGAGCTGGAGAAAAGAGCTGCCACTCACGCTTCGCAGGACGCATATATTTTGCTTGCTTTCGTCCTGCCTGCACAAGCGGAGGAGCGACTTCAGTAACGTCCTTGGTTTTATGGTCACCATAAAAGGAGATGAACATGAGCTTGTCGTGTCTCCTTCGCCTGCACGAGCGCCTTGTAAGGCTTGCCCCAAGCGCCATACCCAAACCCAGTGAATTGCTATCGGTACTTGACAAAGAAATCAATCAGGCCCGGGATTTCAGACAACATGCGGTTGCACCAGGTTACCTCAGGTAAAGAAATCCGGTAAGGGAGTTCAGACGACATGTGGTGCGAGAGTTCAGAGCTAGATGCCCTGTGTGAGTTCGCCGGCTGTGTTCCGCTGGGCGGACGACGGTGCCGCGGCTGGAGATAGGGTGACCAAGAGTCGAGAGCCTTGGCTACAATCGTGCCGCCTCTAGAGGCACGACAGGGCTGCGGCACATCGATTTGTAGGCCGCAACGGTCCCGCCACGCGTCCAGAGCGTTCCTCTGACCAAGCTTTGGGGGAGGCCAGAGAGAGAAGCGGCTTGGCTATGATCAGGTCGGCAACCATGTCCGCGTAGCAAAGATGTAGTGGTCGCGCGCGAGGCGGGAGGTCATGGCGAGGCAGAGGGAGACACGGACGAAGAGGCCGCCGGAGCCGTGGTCGATGAGCGTGCGATGGTGGATAGGCCCGTGAGGCCGGAGCCGACGTGACACATAATAAATTGATCCTCTCTCGACGTGAAGAGCTGATAACGATCGGCCCACACATATATAGAAGCATGATGTCCTAGCTAGGCTTGTTTAGTTTGGTTTGATTTGGACTCCGTCCGTGAAACGTGTTATACGTGAACTGTACAGGCGGAGATGAAACAAGCTGCAGGAGAGCGTAGCCGCGGCGGACGACATAGGACGGACGAAATAGGACGGACCAAACCACGGAACGTTTCTCCCTTTATTATTAGGTATAGACTAGGAAAAATGCCCGTGCGTTGCACCGGGAAAAGAGAAAACTTTAACGCTCCAACCCGTCTCATAATCTATGGTGGTGGTCGAGTTTTCTCATATTCATGATGATCACGATGAGCCATAAGAAGTTGAGCTTGCGAGCCCCTCGCCACATCGACATGTAATATCTCATACTTTTAACGATGGTGGGCATCATCTCTATGTAGTTTAAACTTGGTGTCTGCTCCATCCCTATATTTTAATTCAGCATACTTGTTATGATGGTGGGCGACCCCGTGTCTAATCTACACCTAGTGTCGCGGAACATATGTTGTTGATTTATAAAAAATGGATTGACAACTAAAAATTTGGATTTCCTGAAAAAGCGATGACACTACTTAAATTTTGGCTCAAAATTAATCGACCCGCATAATCCAGCCTTAGTCTTAATATTTTTAATATACTCTCCTATACGTTTTTTTCAAAATACTCTTCAATACTTCATTATCATATTGTTTTTTAATCAACTATTCTGAACAATAATATTAAGTATAAATACACCCACGTCTATTCGTGTCTACAAAATCCAATCTCATTCCCTAGAAATAAATCGACGGTTCAAAATACATATACACCCATGCATGTGTGTACAAAATTCATTCTGATATACTATATATTAAGTTTAGAGAGACCTACTTATCTCAATGTTGGTTGTACCCCTCTACTCTCTCTCATCACTATATTATTTTTCTTAGATATATGTGTTTCCATATTAGGCTTGCTAATCACTAAATGTACCACAAAGTATTCAGATATTTCACAAAAAAATGTTATTTCTGGATTGATAAATGTTACGTGTAATCTCTGACATTTATGAAAAAAAATCCAAAAAAAGTACACTTAATAAGACCAAATGATAAGGCGAGAGTGGCTTATTTCTCTTCTTCAGTTGGCCAGAGCGAGCGAATCATCTGACTCCACGCTGGCCACCACTCTATATCCTCTTATTTCACCCGCCCATCGTGATTGTGCGCTCCTTTAATTCTAGCCCCCGATGAGAAAGGTCCATTTCCCTCTACGCACACCCCGCTCTGTGTGCCTCCAGTTTTCTGTGCAACGGGGCGAGGTGGGACTATTCAACCGACGGGAAGGAGCTCATACCCACATACCCACGCTCGCTTCTAAAAAAATTCCTTGCACATCCCCGCCAGACTCTCGTGCGTGCCCCGCCCTCCGAAGTAGACCAACACCTGCGTTCCCCGTCGCCGCCGGGGAGAGGCCCGCCCCAACCCGAACCAGATCCCCTGCGTGCCACACCCCCGCCGCCGGGGAGAAGCCCATGTGAACATGTGCACATTCGTTCCTAACATATGTACTCTCCCAAATTATATATGCGTATTTCCTAGCATATTATTAATTCAGAAACTACAAACACATGGGTAGAACACAAATACATCCATCGTATTCAGAAGCCGCTGAAATTAGCTCATATCAGTCATGACACTACACGCTACATAACAAAATTCTTACGATTAGGCAGAGCTCGGTGTACAAACAATATTTTCTCTAGCTGTATTCCCATTCTGCAAACTCTGTGCCTTTTAGTCCAAGCTTTTCTCGATCCCCTACCACACCATCTCTCTCAATCCTATCAAATCTCTAGAATCCCTATATCTAACACTGAAAACAGAGCAGCGGCAACAACTGAAACCCCTCAGATTAACTCCTCTCTCAAATCTCTCAGCTCTAGGGGCATGGTGAGCTTGCCGAAGCCGAATCAGGCCATGGACGGACTTGCTGAAGCCGCTCGAAAGTTCAGGCGCGGATGAATGAGCAAAAATTGCTGCGATTGGCACCAAAACAGGGGCCACCGCTGCCCTTCCATGCCCAGCGGCGGGTTGGTGGTCTCGGTGTCGCGGAAGCGCCACCCGAACGGCGCCCGACGGGCCGCTTCCGCCCTTTGCTCCTGGCGAGGCGAGGGGGAAAGACCACAGACAGCGACCATCGGCGGGGGAACTCCCGTGCATGCCCCGCTCTCCCCGGCGAACAGGAACCCTACGTTCCCCGCTGCCAATGCCATCAATCGAGCTGCGCCGGCATCCTCACCATGGAGGTCTGGGCTGCACTTGGAGACCGAGCTTCCCCAGCTCGGGCGTGATGAGCGACGGGACTACCTTCCCCGAGCAGACGCGGCTCTGATCCCTGTCGCGCCTTCCCCGCACCTTCCGAGCAGCTCGCGAGCGACGCCGCACCTGATTTCTTGCCACGCCCTTCCCCAACAACGCCTTCCCACCGCGGACACGGATCCGGTGCCCCCGTGAAGGCAGGGCACGGATGAACAGTACCGTGCCCTGCAGTTTCGGCCGTTGGATCAAAAATAGAGAGCCAAGATTAATCACTGTAGCTTGGTACTGTACACTACCCTGTAGCAGATGCACTGTAGATAAATCGGTGCCCTGCCTTAGTCAGGGCACCGGATCTCAATCCCCCACCGCATTCCCGAGCAGCTCGCGGGCCACGCGCCGGAACTGTACAAACTGAACCGGTATCTTCAATTTCTGTTGCCGCCGCGCCAGGCAGTCTTCCTCGATTCGTGCTGCCGCCGCCCGGCGAGGCAATCGATCCACTCCAGCTCGTGCCCGCGTAGACTCCCGATTGGTTTAACTCTGCTGCGTGCAACCATGTGCGTTGCTGCCTAGCCTCCGCGGCGGAAGCGTAATCTCTGCTTCTCCTGGTAAACTCCGTCGTTGCATGAGTCTCACGCCGGTAGTGGCTTCGGCGTTGAGCCGAATCAATTGATCAATCTTTCCCTTCACCTTCGTCATGCAGGCACCCGCCGCCGCCAGGCAAGCTCGATCCGGACGCCGACGCCTTATCCGCGGCCGACAACAGCTCGAACCCTGAGCGAGGCAGGCAAGCCGTAATCAGCCCCTTTTTTGATTCCGTCCAGATCTGGGCTGATTGATGGAGTATCTCGTCGATTTCGATCTGGATTGCGATCGATCTGATGCAGGGATCGCTCCATATATAAAGGCTCCTACAAGGAAAGAAGAGGAGCCGTGCTTGGTCGGGACTCGGTAAATTTTCGGTCTGATCGGTGAATGAGGGAACAAACGGAGAAGAACACGCCGGATTGGATCGAGAGTGCGAGAAAAGAATTTTGCGGAGGAGGACCGATGTGAGGAAAAAAATAAGAATGAACCGGTACACACGGTGGCATTGTGTGTTATATGCGATTTGGTGGGAGGGCAAAACGGTCCAAATAATTGTTGGACGAAAATTTTGGCAGAAACCTTAGCTCCTTTATTATTAGGTATAGATAACTTCAGAGATCAAATCTGCAACCACCTTCCCGCATCTAGGTAGGACCATAGGAGTAGTGGAGGCAACCCCTAACATGTTCCGCATCGACAGTGTCGTATGTCTTCATCGGCTGCGCCAACCACCGGAGTGTCTCCAGCGCCATCTAGGATTCCGCCGTATGGGACTCGCACCATCAAAATCAACCATGGTTCGTGTTGGCGGTAGCGGCGCTTCTGATGGTAGAGATTGTACTCGACGACCACGCTCGACACATTGCGACAAGCGGGATGAGCAATTGATGTTGTGTTGTCGATCACGAAAATCACCTAGAGATGGTGGTCGGATGGCTACGTCCGATGGTACCAGTATAGACTGTTGCCCTAAGTCGATGGAAGTCTATGTGTGGTACCAACAACACCACGCCGGTGGCCAGGACACAGACCAAGCCTTCAAAAAGTATAGAACCACTATCAATTTATGTACTACTCCCTTTTGTTCCTAAAAAAGAGCTTCACAAGTTTCTCTAGATGTGGAGGTATATATAGACATATTTTTTGCTACATATTTATCTGTATCTAAATAAACTTACAAAACTCTTTTAGGAACCGAGAGAATACTAAAATAAATACACAAGGTATGCTCTAACCATACATGCCACATTGTAAGATTTAAGTGTCCACTGTTTCAATCAGAAGACCAATCTCAGCAGACCAATAGTATCGAAAATCCTTTTTCCAGCCAGAAGATAATCATCGCAATAATGTGATGATCACATCACCAGGCAAGCTAATCCACGGACTCCAATTAAAAGTACCCCCAAGTCTCAAGAAGAAAAGAATCCTGATAAAAAGATACATAAAAACCAAATTTATGCCCCAGGCCTACCACCCGATCACTGATGTCGCTCCAAAGTTTCTAACATCTGGAAAGAGGCCCAACCACGGTTCATATATCTACACAAGGATCACAGGCAAACAATGTCGGGAATAGGAGCAAAAGCAGCACTTTCCTAATCGAAAGAAACCACGAGAATAAATCGCACGAAATTTCCACCTGCACACCTACATAGCCCAGGAAAAGGCAATCTATTGAACCAATGAACACTCCTAGCAATGCGCAGCAGCCCACCGATCAAGACAGCATCTTTACCATCCTTTGACGTTCAAATTCTATCCTAATCAAAGGTAGACTTGATTAGACCTGTTGATTTCAATAATCGGCCGCGTAGTTTCAGCAGTTGCTGGGCCAATTCAATCATGTATGTCCGTCGCGCCGGCCAGTCCCTCCTCGTCCTCGTCCTTGCCATGGAGAGCCGGCGGCAGAGTGGCTCCCGCCAATAGCACTCTGTCGTCCATTGCTCAGACTACTTTGGAGATCGACTCCCTGTTCGAGGTCATAGATGGATCGATACTTATTGAGTCCAGTACAGATCGTGCTGGAACAGGACTCGGCACAATTGCGTGGACGTGCCCCATCCGGTTGCAGGTTGCACGGGATTGGAGGAATAAATATGCCGCTGGTCTGTATCTCGATCGGGAATATAACGAAGTTATGGAACGCTCCGATTGACAAAATTGGGCCGGGCCCAAGCGAGCGACGGAGGAAGCCAGCGAAGGCCAATGCGAGGGGACGGAAGAAATCAGCGAATCGTTTTTCACTTGGCGGTGGTAGATGGTGTAATTATAACCAAAAATAGGGGTAATTTTTGACGGACGAACAAGAAACCTTATTTTCTTTATTATTAGGTATAGATATAGATAGATAGATAGAAGATGAGGCAACCGGTTTGCCCTTACGATCGGTTAGGATACATGATGTAGCCCACGGGCGATGATGTGAATTACCCATACAGTTATTCAGAAGAGCCGACTGAGGTAACTACATATTGGAGGTGATATCTGTTCCAGAGTCTACCTAGGGACCATGGTGTTGGAGATGGTTTATGTGTACGAGATCAATACTGTAGTCAGTTCTGGAGCTGAAACCGACTAAGAACATCTCCAGCCGTCTTTCCCAAACCGCGTCCACCTAAAGCGCACTTGATCGGTTGTTTGGGGGACGCCGCACCTTGGTACCGCACTTGGGGTGTCCCTCTCCGGCTGAGTCCTCTAAACAAAACACTCAATTTTTTTTACTTAAATTTACCCTTTATACATAATTTTGGAGATGCTTCGTCATTTTTACATAGAAAAAACATTTAAAAGGCCGACAAAAAACATCCAAGAAACCTTGGAATACACCAAGAGAGGGCATAAAAACCTAGACTAGAGGTCATGCTGGCCCTTATCTTCTTCGCTACCGTCATCGTCGATGTCGTCGCTCGAGTCGTCCCCGTGGTAGTGGATACGGCAAGACTCATTGTTGAACACGTTGACGCTCATCTCGCAGTCGTCTTCATAGAAGAAGTTCACTAAGTAACCGACCTCGACGTCGTGGACGCAGGTGAACTTCTTCCATCCGGTATGGAGGTACATCTTTCCTTGCCGTCGAACAAGACCTCCGAGGTCCACCGGCAGAAGCTGCAACTTGCTTCCCGCAGGGTCACTTCGGCAGTCTCTTAGCAAGCGAGAAATTCGGCGAACTTGTCTGAGAGCTTATTCTTGCCGAAAGGGTCGTCGTTGATGAGGACGACAAACTCGAAGTACTTATCGTGCGTACTCCTCTTCCTCAGGCGACGACGAGCATACAGTATGACCGTCCCCGCCTCTGCCATGGCCGCGGTGACCGTGTCCGGTTGAACCCGCCATGGAGCGCTTGTGGAGAAAGTTGGGTGTCAACAGCTAGGGTTGTGGATGTGTGGTGCTAGGGTTGTGTGCGAGGGATGGTGAGCGAGCATCCCATTTTATACGCTGGAGGTAGGCAAGGGGGCGGTGGCACGCACACACAGGACAAGGCGCGACAAGAAGTCTCACTGCACGTTTGGAAAACTGCAACGTCACTACGCGAAAATTATTTTTGGCGTTGGCCAGAGGTAGGCGACGTGTGCGCGGAAACCATGTGTGGCTGACGAGGCTGGCCCGCCACTCGCGAAGCGGCTTTTGGTTCCGTCTGGCGCTCTCTTAGCAACCCTTTGTAGTGAGGATGGGCACCGAACACGTATTGAGCCGCACAGAACGAAAAAGAGCTTTAGAGCACGTGGCTAGTAGCTACATCCAGTGTGCCATAAACCCCTTTAAAAACGCTTTGATAGACGGGCGCTAGAGATGTTCTAAGATTCTATTTTCACGGCCTGGTTTGAAAGCGTGTGTAATACACTGTTGGATCATTTGGCTATAGGCCAGAGGTAAAACCGAGTGAGGTAAGCCAGGTTCCACTAACACTACCCATTATACAAATTTTTAATGGACCACATATACATTCTTTTGTGAACTGTGTTAACTAGTAGGGTTTAGTGGATAGAGATTTGGTGCACATGACCACCAGTGGTCTCATTTTTTTTTAAAAAAAAGTCATATTCTTTTTAGTTTCAAAATATTCTGAAAAAAATGAGAATACAGTTAAGGATGTATTCCACATATGTGCAAAATATCAATTTCAAATACTTTATATCTATTATATACTAAAAGCATAATCCGGAGATTTAAAATAGAGGCACTACGTTGATCCATATCATCAGAATTATTTTAACGGTTAGATCTGTAATTTCAATGGATAAGATTTAAAACAATTACGTCACATACATGCCCATATGTTTTATAGACATACACGTTAGGAAAGAAAATTAAAAGAAGTAGAATGGAAACTGTTATAGTAAAACCACTATCACGTGATCTTTAAAAGGAAAAAATCACCATGGCTATTATACGTGAAAGGAAAATTTGAAATTGGCTTTCGGCTAATCTGAACTAAATGTATGTCAATAAATTAGAGATAAAAAAACATCTAGATTTTAACTAGAATGTAGAGTGAACAAATATAAAAATCTAATACCCGTACTAAAAGAATCGCGTAGCACAAAGTTGATCTAATCAATATAGGGAAGGACAACTGAATTCGCGCTTTGTTTAAAAAATAACTGCTGGCACGATATATGGTCTATCGGCATACAAGCCGACATGTTGAGCGCTTCGAGATGGACGTCGGCATACAAGTAGGTATACAAGGGATTTTCTAGGATCGACCGTCGGAAAAATCTTGCCGTCGGCATGCATGCCTTTATGCAAAGAGTGCTCATCGAAAAGTTATAGCTATCGACATAGATTCCTGTCATGCGATCCCGCAGTCCTGTAATACTGATGGAAGTTTGGCAGCGGTAGGTGTATGCTGATGAGTCGATGAACACATTAGATACCCTCGGCATATACAACGGTAAGAATTTTCTAAAAATTTAATCTGATCAATAAATTTATCCACATACATATCACGTGGCTTCAAAAAATGAATTTACCGCTCTGTTTAAAACACAAACATGTGGCACAATTTAGGGTTCGCCGGTATATATGCAGACATGCTGAGCGCTGTCAAATGGTCGTCAGCAAATCCTGATCGTCGCCATAAAGGTGGGTTTTCTGGAAGAGAATGTCAGCATACTGCCATTATGCTAAGGGTGTCCATCAGCAAAACTATAGCCATTGACATAGGTTCTTGCCACGTGGGGTGATAGGTGTACGACGAAGGCCACGTTAGCAGCCATCGGCGACATAACCTTTTTATTTTACCTTTTCATTTTAATTTTATCTCCGACTACTTATTGTGCGGGTCACTATGCTAGTTTTAAGCTAAAAAAGACAAAAGTGTAGATCTAAGTAGTACATTTTCAAATCTCCAAAACATATCAGGTTTTGTTATTTTTGTCTAGCACAAAATAAAAACAATTTTGGGCTGAGATTTTTCATAATTGTGAGATGTGTCAATGATAATTTCCAGATTCTTTTTTAGATTTTTTAATAACTTGTACAAAAAAATATTTTTTAAATAGCGAGAGGACTGGGAGCCAAAAGCACTTTCCGATTTTAGTGGCCCATAACTAGAAGTGCTTACCTGACAGGTGGTAACACGCCAGAGCCATCTCCAGCAATGAAGTCGATCACCAGCCGTCTAGTCCTCTATCCTAAATTAATTTACTAGATAAAGGAAAAAGGAATTTCTATTTCCGTGCCCTCGATTACTTAGTTGTATTCAGTTTTCCCCAGCTTTTTAGTTTTTTTCCTCAGTTTTTCTCAGGCCCTTGTCTGAAACTCGCATAAGGAGGTCGGATGGTAGGATTCCCGTTTAGTTGACCGTTTCGTGCTGACGTGTGGGGCCGCATCGTGTGGGGCTGCGTCACGTGGGGCTGGTAGAAAGGGACCGCGTGGGACAGGACGAGACCGGTTTGGTTGTACGTGAGCAGGAGCTGGGTTCTGTCTCTCTCGGCCCAAATTGGCATATCCCTTTTAAGAGCACCTTTTTCCACTTTTTCTCTCTCTCTTTTTTCACCAAACTATTATCAAATCTAGAGACGCTTCCATTTTTGTCTTTCTTCAATTATTTGTTCCTTTTGGCCCTCGTTTTTTGCTCAATATGGCAGCAAATCTAGTACTCCCTCTAGTCCATATTAATGACCTCACCAATCTTGGTTCATATGTACTCCCTCCGTGCATGTATATAAGATGTTTTGATTTTTTTTAATTCATCTACTTTAGTTTGTATCTAGTCTAGGTTTTAGTGTGTAGGTTTACTCTTTTTAGTTTGAATGCAGTCCACTCTAAAAACATCTAAGCAATCAAGGGCGCCCAACAATCAAGTATAGTACGATAGGGATAGATAATAGGTAGATAAGAAGCTGCATACATCGGCCAAAATATGGTTCTTAGGTTCTTGACAACACCAACATATTAACAACAACAAAATAAAAAGTTGCTTTGCAGCAGAAGCACACGTCCTGGACTCCGCCTACTCCATCTGGCTCCTCATCTCCAGTTCTTGCTCCCATGTGTTGGAGATATGCCCAAGAGGCAATAATAAAGTGGTTATTATATATCTTTGTGTTTATGATAAATGTTTGCATACCATGCTATAATTGTATTAACCGAAACATTGATACATGTGTGTTATTTGAACAACAAGGAGTCCCTAGTAAGCCTCTTGTGTAACTAGCTTGTTGATTAATAGATCATCATAGTTTCATGATCATGAACATTGGATGTTATTAATAACAATGTTATGTCATTAGATGAATGATGTAATGGACACACCCAATTAAGCGTAGCATAAGATCACGTCATTAAGTTCAATTTGCTATAAACTTTCGATACATAGTTACCTAGTCTTTCGACCATGAGATCATGTAAATCACTTATACCGGAAGGGTACTTTGATTACATCAAACGTCACTGCGTAAATGGGTGGATATAAAGGTGGGATTAAGTATTCGGAAAGTATGAGTTGAGGCATATGGATCAAGAGTGGGATGTTGTCCATCCCGATGACGGATAGATATACTCTGGGCCCTCTCGGTGGAATGTCGTCTGATTAGCTTGCAAGCATGTGACTGGTTCACAAGAGATGATATGCCACGGTACGAGTAAAGAGTACTTGTCGGAGACGAGGTTGAACAAGGTATGGAGATACCGGTGATCAGACCTCGGACAAGTAAAATATCGCGTGACAAAGGGAATCGGTATCGTATGTAAATGGTTCAATCGATTACTAAGTTATCTTTGAATGTGTGGGAGCCATTATGGATATTCAGATCCCGTTATTGGTTATTGGTCGGAGAGGAGTCTCGACCATGTCTACATAGTTCACGAACCGTAGGGTGACACACTTAAGGTTTGATGTCGTTTTAAGTAGATATGGAATATGGATTGGAGTTCGAATGTTTGTTCGGAGTCTCGGATGGGATCCAGGACATCACGAGGAGGTCCGGAATGGTCCGGAGAATAATATTCATATATAGGAAGTCATTTTCTAAGTTTGAAAATGATCCGGTGTATTTATGGAAGGTTCTAGAAGGTTCTAGAAAAGTCCGGAAGAAATCACCATGGAAGGTGGAGGGACTCCACCAACCTTGGCCGGCCAGCCAAAGGGAGGAGGAGTGCTAGGTGGACTCCACCTAAGGGGGCCGGACACCCCACCAAAGGGAAAGGGGGGAGTCCCACCCTGAGTAGGATTCGCCCATAAGGAAGGTTTTTGAGTTGGACTCTTATTTGTTCTTTGGCCAACCCTTGGTGTGTTCCACCTATATATAGATGAGGAGAGGGAGGGGCGGCTACACTCTTGGCCGCACCACCCTTGCCACCCGCCCCAACCTCCCCTCTCCCCAAACCCTAGCCGCCCCTCCTCCTCATATCTCACCCGCAGTGTTTAGGCGAAGCCCTGCCGGAGATCTCCACCACCACCGCCACCACGCCTTCGTGCCGTCGGGATTCCGAGGAGGATCTACTACTTCCGCTGCCCGCTGGAACGGGGAGAAGGACATCGTCATCAACACCGAACGTGTGACCGAGTACGGAGGTGCTGCCCGACTGTGGCACCGTCAAGATCTTCTACGCGCTTTTGAAAGCGGCAAGTGATCATCTTCTGCAACAACGGGATCTAATCTCGTAGGCTTTGGAAATCTTCGAGGGTTAGTCTCATGATCTTCTCGTTGCTCCCATCTTCTAGATTGCATCTTGGCTTGGTTTTCGTTCTTGTGGTAGGAAATTTTTATTTTTCTATGCTACGAATCCCATCAGTGGTATCAGAGCCGTGTCTATGCATAGATTGGTTGCACGAGTAGAACACAATGGTTTGTGGGCGTTGATGCTTTTGTTGTCTTTAGTTCGAGTACTTTGCATCTTGCGGGATGGTGGGATGAAGCGGCTCGGGCTAACTTTACATGCCCGCGTTCATGAGATTTTCTCCACGCTCGACATGCAACTTGTATTGCATAAGTGGCTTTGCGGGTGTCTGTCTCTCCCACCATAGTGAAGATTCAATCTACTCTTTCTATTGACAATACTAGTATCACCGTTGTGGTTCATGTTCATAGGTAGATTGGATCTTACTCGAAAACCCTAAACCACGTAAAATATGCAAACCAAATTAGAGGCGTCTAACTTGTTTTTGCAGGGTTTGGTGATGTGATATGGCCATGATGTGATGATGAATATGTATGAGATGATCATTATTGTATTGTGGCAACCGGCAGGAGCCTTATGGTTGTATTTAAATTTCATGTTGAAGTATTATTTCAAAGTAGTTGTAATAGTTGCTACATGGGAGAACAACCATGAAGACGGCGCCATTGACCTTGACGCTTCGCCGACGATGATGGAGATCATGCCCTTTGATGATGGAGATCATGTCCGTGCTTTGGAGATGAAGATCAAAGGCGCAAAGACAAAAGGGTCATATCATATCACATATGAATTGCATGTGATGTTAATCCTTTTTATGCATCTTGTATTGCTTAGATCGCGACGGTAGCATTATAAGAAGATCCCTCTCACTAAATACCAAGATAATAAAGTGTTCATCCTTAGTATGCACCGTTGCTAAGACTTGTCATTTCAAAGCATCACGTGATGATCGGGTGTGATAGATTCTACATGTGCATACAACGGGTACAAGCCAGTTTTTGCACACGCGGATACTAAGGTTGCCTTGACGAGCCTAGCATGTACAGACATGGTCTCGAAACACGGAATACCGAAAGGTAGAGCATGAGTCATATGATTGATATGATGAACACTATGAGTGTTCGCCTTTGAAGCTACATCTTTTCTGGTGATGATCGGAATTGGTGTAGTGGATTTGGTTCGTGTGATCACTAAGACAATGCGAGGGATGTTGTTTTGAGTGGGAGTTCACCTAGTTAATTTAAGAATTAAATTTGAACTCATTTTTTATCATAAACTTAGTCTAAAGTCTTTGCAAATCTGTTGTAGATCATGGCGTCCCCCTCCATCAATTTTAACCAGTTCCTAGAGAAAGAAAAACTTAAAAGCAATGGTAGCAACTTCACCGACTGGTTCCGTCATGTGAGGATTTTCCTCAATGGTGGAAATCTGCAATTTGTGCTCGAAGCACCGCTAGGTCCCCCACCACCTCCTGCAGTATCCGAGGACGAAAAGAATGTTTACGAGACTCGGGTGATTCGGTATTCTCAAGTGCAGTGTGACATCCTGTGCAGCCTAGAGGCGGAGCTCCAAAAGCGTTTTGAGCACCACGACCCATATGAGATGGTCCATGAGCTAAAAGCTTTCTTTGAAACTCATGCGGCCGTCGAAAGCTTTTAGGCCTCGAAACACTTCTTTGGTTGTATGATGGAAGAGGGCAGCTCCGTTAGTGAGCACGTGCTCGCTATGTCCGGGCACGCGAAGAAGCTCAGTGACTTGGGGATAGTGATTCCTAACCAGCTGGGTATTCATCGTGTCCTCCAATCACTGCCACCAAGTTACAAGAACTTTGTGATGAACTACAACATGCAGAACATGAACAAGGAGTTACCTGAACTCTTCTCCATGCTGAAATCTGCTGAGATTGAGATGCAGAAAGAACACCAAGTGTTGATGGTCAACAAGACCACCAGTTTCAAGAAGCAAGGCAAACCTAAGAAGGGTAACTTCAAGAAGGGCGACAAGAAAGTTGTTGCACCTCCTGTGAAGCCTAAGGCTGGCCCTAAACCTGATACTGAGTGCTATTACTGCAAGGAGAAGGGGCACTGGAAGCGTAATTGCCCCAAGTACATGGCTGATCTGAAGAGCGGCCTTGTCAAGAAGAAGAAAGGTATATATGATATACATGTTATAGATGTCTATCTTACTGGTTCTCGTAGTAGTGCCTGGGTATTTGATACTGGTTCGGTTGCTCATATTTGTAACTCAAAACAGGAACTACGGAATAAACGAAGCCTAGCGAGGGACGAGGTGACGATGCGTGTTGGAAATGGATCCAAGGTCGATGTGATCACCGTCGGCACGCTCCCTCTACATCTACCTTCGGGATTAGTTTTAAACCTCAATAATTGTTATTTGGTGCCTGCGTTGAGCATGAACATTATATCTGGATCTTGTTTAATGCAAGACGGTTATTCATTTAAGTTAGAGAATAATCGTTGTTCTATTTTTATGAATAATATATTTTATGGTCATGCGCCTGAGATGAATGGTTTATTCTTGTTAAATCTCGATAGTAGTGATACACATGTTCATAACATTGATGCTAAGCGAATCAAATTGAATGATAATTCTACTTATATGTGGCACTGTCGTCTTGGTCATATTGGAGTGAAGCGCATGAAGAAACTCCATTCCGATGGACTTCTTGAGTGACTTGACTTTGAGTCACTTGATGGATGTGAAGCATGTCTAATGGGAAAAATGACTAGGACTCCATTCTTCGGTACAATGGAGCGAGCTACAGACTTATTGGAAATCATACATACCGATGTGTGCGGACCAATGAGTGTAGCTTCGCGCGGTGGTTATCGTTATGTTCTAACCTTCACGGATGATCTGAGTAGATATGGGTATATCTACTTCATGAAAAATAAGTCCAAAACTTTCGAGAAGTTTAAGGAATTCCAAAGTGAAGTAGAAAATCAATGTAACAAGAAGATTAAGTTTCTGCGTTCTGATCACGGAGGCGAATATCTGAGTTATGAGTTTGGCATGCATTTAAAGAAATGCGGAATACTTTCACAGTTGACACCGCCGGGAACACCACAACGCAATGGTGTGTCCGAACGTCGTAATCGAACTCTCTTAGATATGGTTCGTTCTATGATGTCTCTTACTGATTTGCCGTTATCGTTTTTGGGTTATGCATTAGAGATAGCCGCATTCACTTTAAATAGGGCACCATCTAAATCCGTTGAAACGACACCGTATGAATTGTGGTTTGGGAAGAAACCTAAGCTGTCGTTCCTTAAATTTTGGGGTTGCAAAGCTTATGTAAAAAAGTTACAACCTGACAAGCTAGAACCCAAAGCGGAGAAATGCGTCTTCATAGGATACCCTAAAGAAACTATTGGGTATACTTTCTATCACAGATCCGAAGGCAAAATCTCTGTTGCTAAGAACGGATCCTTTGTTGAGAAGGAGTTTCTCACTAAAGAAGTGACTGGAAGGAAAGTAGAACTCGACGAGGTTATTGAACCTTCTCTTGTAGATCAGAGTAGCGCAGTACCGGAAGATGTTCCTGTGCAGCCTGCACCGGTAAGAGAGGAAGCAAATGATAATGATCATGAAACTTCGAACGAGGAAACTACTGAACCTCGCAGATCGACGAGGGAACGTACCACTCCTGATTGGTATGATCCCTGTCTAAATGTCATGATTGTGGACAACAATGATGAAGACCCTGCGACGTATGAAGAAGCGATGATGAGCCCAGATTCCAACAAATGGCATGAAGCCATGAAATCCGAAATGGGATCCATGTATGATAAGAAAGTATGGACTTTGGTAGAATTACCTGATAGACGCAAGGCTATCGAGAATAAATGGATCTTCAAGAGAAAAACAGATGCTGATGGTAATATTACTATCTATAAAGCTCGACTTGTCGCAAAGGGTTTCCGACAAATTCAAGGAGTTGACTACGATGAGACTTTCTCACCTGTAGCGAAGCTAAAGTCTGTGACGATTTTGTTAGCAATAGCTGCATTTTTCGATTATGAGATTTGGCAGATGGATGTCAAAATGGCGTTCCTTAATGGTGACATTGAGGAAGAGTTGTATATGGTACAACCCAAAGGTTTTGTCGATCCTAAAAATGCTGACAAGGTATGCAAACTTCAGCGTTCCATTTATGGACTGAAGCAAGCATCCCGGAGTTGGAACCGACGCTTTGATAAGGTGATAAAAGACTTCGGGTTTATACAGTGTCATGGAGAGGCCTGTATTTACAAGAAAGTGAGTGGGAGCTCTGTAGCGTTCCTGATATTATATGTAGATGGCATATTATTGATTGGGAATGGTATAGAACTATTAAGTAGTGTAAAAGTTATTATAATAAGTGTTTTTCAATGAAAGACCTTGGTGAAGCAGCGTACATTTTAGGCATCAAGATTTATAGAGATAGATCAAGACGCCTAATAGGGCTTTCGCAGAGTACATACATGGATAAGATTCTAAAGAAGTTTAGAATGGATGAAAGCAAGAGAGGGTTCTTGCCTATGTTGCTAGGTAAGGTCTTGAGTAAAACTCAAGGCCCAGCTACGGCAGAAGAAAGAGAGAGGATGAATCAGATCCCCTATGCCTCAGCAGTAGGCTCTATCATGTATGTCATGATGTGTACTAGACCGGATATCGCACATGCTGTTAGTTTGACCAGCAGATATCAAAGTGATCCAGGAATGGAACACTGGACAGCGGTCAAGAATATCCTCAAGTACTTGAAAAGGACTAAGGATATGTTTCTTTGTTATGGCGGTGACCAAGAGCTCGTTGTAACCAGTTACACCGATGCAAGTTGGAACACTGATCCTGATGACTCTAAGTCTCAGTCTGGGTACGTGTTTATATTGAATGGTGCTGCAGTAAGCTGGAGTAGTTCCAAGCAGTGCACGATGGCGAAGTCTTCAACTGAATCGGTATACATAGCGGCTTTGGAGGCTTCATCGGAAGCGGAATGGATGAAGAGGTTCATTGTTGAGCTTGGTGTGGTTCCTAGTGCATTGGACCCACTAGTCATTTATTGTGACAACATGGGTGCCATCGCCAATGCACAAGAACCAAGGTCACACAACAAGCTGAAGCATATCAAGCTGCGTTTTCATTCGATTCGCGAGTACATCGAAGATGGTGAAGTAAAGATTTGCAAAGTACACACAGATCTGAATGTGGCAGATTCGTTGACTAAAGCTCTCCCTAGGGCAAAGAATGACCAACACCTTACAATGTAATCTAGATTATTGACTCTAGTGCAAGTGGGAGACTGTTGGAGATATGCCCAAGAGGCAATAATAAAGTGGTTATTATATATCTTTGTGTTTATGATAAATGTTTGCCCATACCATGCTATAATTGTATTAACCGAAACATTGATACATGTGTGTTATGTGAACACCAAGGAGTCCCTAGTAAGCCTCTTGTATAACTAGCTTGTTGATTAATAGATGATCATAGTTTCATGATCATGAACATTGGATATTATTAATAACAAGGTTATGTCATTAGATGAATGATGTAATGGACACACCCAATTAAGCGTAGCATAAGATCACGTCATTAAGTTCAATTTGCTATAATCTTTCGATACATAGTTACCTAGTCCTTTGACCATGAGATCATGTAAATCACATATACCGGAAGGATACTTTGATTACATCAAATGCCACTGCGTAAATGGGTGGTTATAAAGGTGGGATTAAGTATTCGGAGAGTATGAGTTGAGGCATATGGATCAAGAGTGGGATATTGTCCATCCCGATGACGGATAGATATACTCTGGGCCCTCTCGGTGGAATGTCGTCTGATTAGCTTGCAAGCATGTGACTGGTTCACAAGAGATGATATGCCATGGTACAAGTAAAGAGCACTTGTCGGAGACGAGGTTGAACAAGGTATGGAGATACCGATGATCAGACCTCGGATAAGTAAAATATCGCGTGACAAAGGGAATCGGTATCGTATGTAAATGGTTCAATCGATTACTAAGTTATCGTTGAATGTGTCGGAGCCATTATGGATCTCCAGATCCCGCTATTGGTTATTGGTCGGAGAGGAGTCTCGACCATGTCTACATAGTTCACGAACCGTAGGGTGACACACTTAAGGTTTGATGTCGTTATAAGTAGATATGGAATATGGATTGGAGTTCGAATGTTTGTTCGGAGTCTCAGATGGGATCTAGGACATCACGAGGAGGTCCGGAATGGTCCGGAGAATAAGATTCATATATAGGAAGTCATTTTCTAAGTTTTAAAATGATCCGGTGTATTTATGGAAGATTCTAGAAGGTTCTAGAAAAGTCCGAAAGAAATCACCATGGAAGGGACTCCACCAACCTTGGCCGGCCAGCCAAAGGGAGGAGGAGTCCCAGGTGGACTCCACCTAAGGGGGCCGGCCACCCCACCAAAGGGAAAGGGGGGAGTCCTACCCTGAGTAGGATTCGCCCATAAGGAAGGTTTTTGAGTTGGACTCTTATTCGTTCTTTGGGAAACCCTTGGTGTGTTCCACCTATATATAGATGAGGAGAGGGAGGGGGCCGGCTACACCCTTGGCCGCACCACCCTTGCCACCAGAGGCCGGCGCCCCAGCCTCCCCTCTCCCCAAACCCTAGCCGCCCCTCCTCCTCATTTCTCTCCCGCAGTGTTTAGGCGAAGCCCTGCCGGAGATCTCCACCACCACCGCCACCACGCCGTCGTGCTTTCGGGATTCCAAGGAGGATCTACTACTTCCGCTGCCCGCTGGAACGGGGAGAGGGACGTCGTCATCAACACTGAACGTGTGACCGAGTACGGAGGTGCTGCCCGACTGTGGCACCGTCAAGATCTTCTACGCGGTTTTGAAAGCGACAAGTGATCATCTTTTGCAACAACGAGATCTAATATCGTAGGCTTTGGAATTCTTCGAGGGTTAGTCTCATGATCTTCTCGTTGCTCCCATCTTCTAGATTGCATCTTGGCTTGGTTTTCGTTCTTGCGGTAGGAAAATATTTGCTTTTTATGCTACGAATCCCATCACCCTGTCCCTTGATCTTGGGCACCTTGGGCTTGAGCGGAGGCATGCGCCCGGCGGTGATCTCCACCCGCTGGAAGTTGCAGAGGTGAATGTCGAGCGCCTTGTGCTTGTCGCGGAAGGATTAGACATTCACCGTCGAGCCGACCTTGGGGAAGGTCCTTCTGATGTCCTCGGCATGCGTGAGGAGGCAGTTGAAGTCGGTGTCGCCGAGTCTCCTAGTGCAGAAGGGGCACTTGTAGACACCTTTGGCGAAGTAGGAGGCGAACTGGCCGACCTGCAGCCTCCGCAGCACCTGCCGAGCCTTGGTGTGCTGTTCCTCCTCGTCGTTGCCGACGTCGCTGCCAGACACATTATCCATATCAAACGGAAAGTATAAGTGAATGAGTTGCAACATAACAAAGTTGGGAAAAATAGAGGCAGCCTCAGTTAGATTGAACACAATTATATATCTACAGGGACGGGGTTAGCGAACCAAAACTCATGCACAACAGATTTGTACACAGCAATGGTTCGCTGAACCCGCTTTGTACAAATTTGTGTCCAACGATTCATCATAGGCAAAGAAAGAAATTCGAGATCTGAATAAATTAACCGAACAGCCGAACCCCAAATCTTAACCTCAAATCTTAACTAATTGAGATCACATGATTCCTTGCATAAATTAACCGAATGGCCGAACCCCAAATCTTAACTGATCCAGATCCCATAATTACTTGCATAAATCAAGAAGGGATCGAATCAAAATGGAATAAAATCGGCGCAAATATTAACCCAATACTCATCCTACCGACAGATCGGCAAGTAATCATGGAACCAGCAAAAATAGGGTTGAAAAAGCAAGTGAAGTGGAACAACAAGGGAGCAAACCGTAGTTACCTCGTTCCAAGGGTCTTCCATGTAGGTGTCGTAGGGGTTCGCCGGACAGTCGTATGGCACCACCTCGTAGGGGTCCCATTCCGGCGGGATCTGACCGCCACCGGCGGCAGCCTCCGATGCACCGGTGGGAGCCGCCAATGCACCGGCGGCGGCGACGGCCGTAGAGGGTACGACGCCGAAGACGGAGACGTCGTGCTTAGAGGGGACGGCGTCGAGGACGGAGGACTGATTCGCATTTTCCTTGTCCATCGACAGCAGAGGAGAGGGAGCGCGGAGAGGGAGAGGGTTTTTTGCTTTGGAGAAGATGATGGGACGTGAGAGGCGGCGTTGCGTGAGGGAGTGAGAGTGACAATGAGATAGTGCGAGGAGGCGAACAGGGAGAGGCATCTATAAATGCGAGGGGTCGTAAATGCCACCCGCGTCCTTGTTGGAGATATGCCTGAGAGGCAATAATAAAATAGTTATTGTTATATCTTAGTGTTCATGATAAATGTTTACACTCCGTGCTATAATTGTATTAACCGGAAACATTAATACATGTGTGTTGTGTAAAGAACCAGAGTCCCTAGTAAGCCTCTCATTTAACTAGCTTGTTGATTAATAGATGATCATGGTTTCCTGATCATGAACATCGGATGTTATTAATAACAGGATCATATCATTAGGTGAATGATGTGATGGACACACCCATAGTAAGCATAGCATGAGATCAAGTCATTAAGTTCAACTTTCTATAAGCTTTCGATACATAGTTACCTAGTCCTTCGACCATGAGATCATGTAAATCACTTACACCGGAAGGATGCTTTGATTACATCAAACGCCATTGCGTAAATGGGTGGTTATAAAGATGGGATTGAGTATTCGGAAAGTGTGAGTTGAGGCATATGGATCAAGAGTGGGATTTGTCCATCCCGATGAAGGATAGATATACTCTGGGCCCTCTCGGTGGAATGTCGTCTAATTATCTTGCAAGCATGTGACTAGGTCACAAGAGATGACATACCACGGTACGAGTAAAGAGTACTTGTCGGAAACGAGGTTGAACTAGGTATGGAGATACCGATGATCGAACCTAGGACAAGTAAAGTATCGCGTGACAAAGGGAATCCGTATCGTATGTAAATGGTTCAATCGATCACTAAGTTACCATTGAATGTGTGGGAGCCATTATGGATCTCCAGGTCCTGCTATTGGTTATTGGTCGGAGAGGAGTCTCGATCATGTCCGCATAGTTCACGAACCGTAGGGTGACGCGCTTAAGGTTCGATGTCGCATAAGTAGATTTGGAATATGAGATGGAGACCGAAGTTTGTTCGGAGTCTCGGATGGGATCCAGGACATTACGAGGAGGTCCGGAATGGTCCGGATAATAAGATTCATATAAGGGAAGTTGATTTCTAGGTTTCGGAAAAGTTTGGGATTTTTCCGGTGGAAGACCAGGAAGGTTCTAGAAGGTTCCGGGGTCCCACCAGTGGGCCCAAGACCCTAGGAGGCCTAGCATGGGCCGAGGGGATGCACCCTACCCTAATGGGCTAGGGGCACATGCCCCTCAAGGCCCAAGTCGGCAAGCCCACTAGGGTTCCCCAAAACCGTAGGGGGATCAACTTGGGGGGGAAGAAAACTTCCCCCCCTTGGCCGCCGGCCCTAGATGGATCTAGGGGGTTGGGGGGGCACCCAAACCGACCCTCCCCCCTATATAAAGAGGGGAGGGGCAGGGGGCGCACACCCTTGAAACCCTAGCCCTGGCGCCCCCTCTCTCCTCCACTACACATCTGCTCCGGCTTGGCGAAGCCCTGCGGATTTTCTCCTCCACCACCACCACCACGCCGTCGTGCTGCTGGGATTCCGAGGGGATCTACCACACCTCCTCCGCCCGCTGGAACGGGGAGAGAACGGGCTTCATCGACACCGTACGCAGGACCGAGTACGGAAGTGCTGCCGGATTGCAGCACAGGACGATCGACTACATCAACAACGAGATATAATCTCGTAGGCTTTGGAATCTTCGAGGGTTAGTCTCACATACCTCTCGTTGCTTCGATCTTGGTAGATTAGATCTTGCTTATTCCTAGATTGGATCTTGGTTTTTTGTTCATGTTCACGATAGAATTTTTTTGTTTTCCATGCAACGAACCCATCAGTGGTATCAGAGCCGTGTCTATGCATAGATCTGTTGCACGAGTAGAACACAATGGTTTTGTGGGCATTGATGCTCTTGTTATTTTTAGTTAGTGTACTTTTCATCTTGCGGGATGGTGGGATGAAGCGGCCCGGACTAACTTTACATGACCGCATCTCATGAGACTTGCTCCACGCTTGACATGCAACTTGTATTGCATAAGTGGCTTTGCAGGTGTCTGTCTCTCCCACCATAGTTAAGATTTAATTTACTCTTTCAATTGACAACATTAGTATCACCGTTGTGGTTCATGTTCGTAGGTAGATTGGATCTTACTCAAAAACCCTAAACCACGTAAAATATGCAAACAAATTAGAGGCGTCTAACTTGTTTTTGCAGGGTTTGGTGATGTGATATGGCCATGATGTGATGATTATATTTGATGTATGAGATTTTCATTATTGTATTGTGGGAACCGGCAGGAGCCTAATGGTTGTCTTTAATTTTGTTAAGACATGCGTGTCTATTCACCATGTAATAGCTTTATTCCATTACTATGAGTTAGTAGTTGTAATAGTTGCTATGGATGGTGGACAACCATGAAGCGGCGCCATGGACCTTGGTGCAATGCTAGTGATGATGGAGACATGCTTGTGTGCTTTGGAGATGGAGATCTAAAGCACAAGAAGAAAGGACATATCATATCACATATTATGAATTGCATGTGATGTTAATCCTTTATGCATCTTATCTTGCTTAGATCGCGACGGTAGCATTATAAGATGATCCCTCACATTAATATCAAGATAATAAAGTGTTCTCCCCTCATATGCACCGTTGCTAAAGTTCATCGTTTTGAAGCATCTCGTGATGATCGGATGTGATAGATTCTATGTTCACATACAACGGGTGTAAGCCATGTTGCACACGCGGAAATACTTGGGTTTGCTTGACGAGCCTAGCATGTACAGACATGGCCTTGGAACACAGGAAACCGAAAGGTTGAACACGAGTCATATGGATGATATGATCAACATGTTGATGTTCACCATTGAAGCTACATCATCTCACATGATGATCGGTTTTGGTGTAGTGGATATGGATCGTGTGCCACTAAACAACTATGAGGGATGTTGTATTAAGTGGGAGTTCATTATTAATTAGATTAAAACATGAACTAATTTTCATGAACATATTCTGAATAGTATTTTGAATTAAATTTGTAGAATTGGCATCCGTTATCTACCAGTCGCTAGTCTTGTAATTGAGATAGAAATATTGTTAAGTCTGACAAGAAACTTTACGGACTGGTACCGTATTGTTAAAGAATCAAGAAATGTTTAAGTCCTATTGCAAACTTTTAGTAAACCTCACATTGCTGATTCAAAGAGCAATGGTTTCAATTAGTACCTAAAATCATCTTGTCTCCGTGAAACTTGAAGTTCAAATCCGTTTGAAAAGTAAGGAGCTGGAAATTTTGTTTTTAGAAATAAGCAAGGTATGAGATATATGTGATATCTAAGACCTTATTGCAAGATGATAGAATATAATCTAGTGAGACTACATAAACTCATAAGTTTTATGGGAATGTACGAAGGTTGAAGACGTCAGGCGTCCCAATGCTCCAACTAGTTGGGCACTAATGATATTCGCATTTCCATGAAGTGATCGTCCTTAGTATGCACCGTTGCTAAGACTCATCGTTTCGAAGAATCACGTGATGATCGGGTGTAATAGATTCTACTTGTGCATACAACGGGTGTAAGCCAGATTTGCACATACGAGTACTAAGGTTAAACTTTACGAGCCTAGCATGTACATACATGGTCTCGGAAAGTAGTCATGATTTGATGGATAAAAATTATGAGTGAAATTGTTCATCACATTAAAAGGTTACTAATAGTGAAATCTAGAACACTTGTCATGTGATGATCAACTTCAAAGTAAGAACCTCAAGGTTATTAGTATTTGACCAATGGACCTAGAAGTTATTGAAGGTGAAGTGTTTTCTGAGAATGAGGAAAGCTAAAAGAGAAACTACAAAAGATTTTTGCAGAAAGAAAGAAAAGACTAGAAAGTCTAGCTCAGGTGTATATAGATGATATACATGTTATGAATGTATTCTTTGTTTGGTCACACAATGAAATTCTTGGGTATTTATACCATATTGGTTGGTATGAGGTGTCATACAAAACAACACAATACAAGAATACAATGGCCTAAATGACTGACAAGGAATATGGTAGGAATGCACGTCTGGAACAAAATAAAGTGTTATTGTGTTCGTCGTTGGCATTCTACCTAGCCCTTCAGATTTATAATAAAGAACTTCATAATTGTTATTTTGTTCTGGTCAAATGAAAACAATGAGTTGTTCAAATTATGACAGTATTCCATGTACAATGGATAAGTTATTATAAATCTTTATGGTGAAGCACACATGCATAACACTGACGCTAAAATGTCATAAGGCAAATTATGTGAATTCCACTTATTAGTGGAACCGCCATTTAGGTCATGTTAGAAAGGAACGCATGAAGGAACTCCATGCAAATGGATTTTTGGAGTTATTTGATTTTTTTAATCGTTTGGCGCTTGCAAATATCTTCTAAAGAGAATGACTGAAATACCGTTCACATGCCAAGAGTTGAATGGGCAACTAACTTAGTGGAAACATACATGATGATGTATGTGGTTCACTTGGCATAGTTGTGTGCGGGAGATTCTTCTGTGTACTTCGTGAAAACTTCCAATAATGAATTGAGTATATATATGTGGACATATTTATTCGATAAGGAAGAAGTTTGAAACATTTGAATGGATTCAAATAAATTTCAGCATGAAGTGGAAATCATCGTAATAGAAAAGTCAAATATCTATGATTGGATCATAGTGGAAATATTTGAATTACGAGTTTTAGCGAACATCTAAGAGAGTTATGAAATTGTTCTACAACTCACGTTTTTTGGAGTATCATAGTGATGATGGAGTATCCGAGAGACGTATCCAAACCTTGTTGGATTAATGATGAGATAAAATAAAATGACGCTATTATATTTTTGTCGATTATGCTTTAGCGACTACCGCTTTTACACGGAATAGAGCATCATCATAATCCGTTGAAATGACACCATACGAGTTATGGCATGGGTATAAACCCTAATAGTCTTTTCTTAAATTTTGGTATGCGTAGCATAAGTAAATGAGTGTACAACCAAAACCGGATGAATGTCTTTGTTGTTGTCCCAGAGAACAAATTGGGAATTCTTTCCACTATGAAGTAAAAGTCAAAAGTTTTTGTTAATGTTACTTGCTTATTTCCAGGAAATTGTTTTCTAGTGAAGTATTTGAGTGGGAGGACAATGGAACTTGATAAGGTTCATGAACCTGAGCATGATGATCAGAGTAGCGCAGCATCGGAAATGGTTCCGGAAGCGGCCACGACGATCATGGCTCCCATGTCTACAAAGTGTTATAGTCATGGAGATCAAAGTACCTATTGAACCTTGTAGATGTGGTTTACTTTGTGATCAAATAAATGATTTGTGGACAAAGGATTGACTTTGAACAATGATAAACCAACTACATACAAAGAAGTTATGATGGGCCCTGACTCCGTTAAATGGCTATGTGCCATGAAATCCAAGATAGGTGAATACTTTTTGAAAGTAAATGGATCTATAAAATTGATGGACTTGGATGGAATATCCTTGAAGAAGCTCGACTTGTCGAAAAGTTGTTTACGACAAAGTTCAAAGAGTTGACTACGATAAGATTAGATCTTCCGTAGCGATGATTATAGTCTATGTGGATTATTCTAGTAATCGCTACATATTTCTTTTATGAGATATGATAGTAGGATGGCAGAAATACATTCCTTACCACAAGTGTGTATGAAGGATGTATATTAGATACAAACCAAAGAGTTTTGCTAGTCCATGGAATACTAGATAGGTATACAAACTTCACTGGATGAAGTAAGTATCACGGAGTTGGAATCTTCACCGAATGAAATAATCAAAGAGTTTTGATTTCATCGGAAACGATGAAGATGCTTGCATTTGCAAGAAATTAAGTGGGAGTGTTGAGACATAGTTATAATATTATATGTGGATGACATATCATTGATTATAAATGATGTAATTATATACTTGATGTAAAGGTTTCATTGAGAATTAACTTCAATGAAAGGATATGGACTGAAACATATTTAGTGTCAAGATCTATGAAGATAGATTGAAACACATAATAAGTTTAAGTTAAAGTACATAGAATGAATATTGAAGTACTTCAATATAAAAATATTAAGAAGGTGTTCTTTTCCATGTGAAGGTTTAACAAGACTTGAGTGTATTTGACACTCGATGAGTAAAAACACATGAGTGATTTTAGATCACGAATAATATGTACAAAATAAGATGTCCTGTTCTCTAAAGTGTTACGAGAATATACCAGAATGATTCATGTAATGATCATTGGACAATAGTAAGAATATCTCTGAGTGCTTTAGAAGAACCAAGGATATATATATAGTTTTGTATGGGGTAATGACAAACAAATCGCTGTAAGGTGTTGCACCAATATTAGTTTGGTCACATATAAAAATAAAATTTCAATCTCAATTAGGCTAAGTGTTGTTTACAAGGTAGCACAATGAGCAAGAAGAAGTCTATGCTAGATTTAGATGAGTTCTAAATATTGTGACGGATTCTACAAACGAATGCAGAGTATGTCATTGTTTTGACAATGACTGATGATGTTTAAGTCGAGGAGTTCTTTGATAACTTGGTGTAGTTCCGATAGTGTCAGAACTTTGAAGCAATATTGTGTATGACAATATTAGTGACATATTTCAGACCGCGGAATTAAGGTTCCACCAGAAGACTGAACATATATGATTAATGCCGACTCATTTGGAAAATGAGTGATGCGTTGAGACGCAAATGAATTGCAAAATACATACGTTTCTGAGCATGTCAGATATGTTGATTGAAACCTCCCCCGTGAGCAAAACATGATAAGCACCAGAAGGCCAAGGTGTTATATCTTTACAAATGTAAACTAGATTATTGACTCTAATGCAAGTGGGAGACTGTTGGAGATATGCCCGAGAGGCAATAATAAAATAGTTATTGTTATATCTTAGTGTTCATGATAAATGTTTACACTCCATGCTATAATTGTATTAACCGGAAACATTAATACATGTGTGTTCTGTAAAGAACCAAAGTCCCTAGTAAGCCTCTCATTTAACTAGCTTGTTTATTAATAACAGGATAATATCATTAGGTGAATGATGTGATGGACACACCCATAGTAAGCATAGCATGAGATCAAGTCATTAAGTTCAACTTGCTATAAGCTTTCGATACATAGTTACCTAGTCCTTCGACCATGAGATCATGTAAATCACTTACACCGGAAGGATGCTTTGATTACACCAAACGCCATTGCGTAAATGCGTGGTTATAAAGATGGGATTGAGTATTCGGAAAGTGTGAGTTGAGGCATATGAATCAAGAGTGGGATTTGTCCATCCGGATGACGGACAGATATACTCTGGGCCCTCTCGGTGGAATGTCGTCTAATTAGCTTGCAAGCATGTGACTAGGTCACAAGAGATGACATACCACGGTACGAGTAAAGAGTACTTGTCAGAAACGAGGTTGAACTAGGTATGGAGATACCGATGATCGAACCTCGGACAAGTAAAGTATCGCGTGACAAAGGGAATCGGTATCGTATGTAAATGGTTCAGTCGATCACTAAGTTATCGTTGAATGTGTGGGAGCCATTATGGATCTCCAGGTCCTGCTATTGGTTATTGGTCGGAGAGGAGTCTCGATCATGTCCGCATAGTTCACGAACCGTAGGGTGACGCGCTTAAGGTTCGATGTCGCATAAGTAGTTTTGGAATATGAGCTGGAGACCGAAGTTTGTTCGGAGTCTCGGATGGGATCCAGGACATCACGAGGAGGTCCGAAATGGTCCGGAGAATAAGATTCATATAAGGGAAGTTGATTTCTAGGTTTCAGAAAAGTTCGGGATTTTTCTGGTGGAAGACCGGGAAGGATCTAGAAGGTTCCGGGGTCCCACCAGTGGGCCCACGACCCTAGGTGGCCTAGCATGGGCCGAGGGGATGCACCCTAGCCTAATGGGCCAGGGGCAAATGCCCATCAAGGCCCAAGTCGGCAAGCCCACTAGGGTTCCCCAAAACCCTAGGGGGGGTCAACTTGGGGGGAAGAAAACTCCCCCCCTCCTTGGCCGCCGGCCCTAGATGGATCTAGGGGGTTGGGGGGCCACCCAAACTGACCCTCCCCCTATATAAAGAGGGGAGGGGGCAGGGGGCGCACACCCTTCAAACCCTAGCCCTGGCGCCCCCTGATACGTCTCCAACGTATCTATAATTTCTGATGTTCCATGCTAGTTTTATGACAATACCTACATGTTTTGCTCACACTTTATAATGATTTTATACATTTTCCGGGACTAACCTATTAACAAGATGCCGAAGCGCGAGTTCCTGATTTCTGCTGTTTTTGGTTTCAGAAATCTTACATAGGAAATATTCTCGGAATTGGACGAAACAAAAGCCCACGATCTTATATTTCATGGAAGGACCCAGAACATCCAAGGAGAGTCAAAGGCGGCCAGCAGGGGGCCCACACCATAGGGCGGCGCGCCAGCCTATGGGGGGGCCACCCCCTGGCTCCTCCGAGGCCGCCCTTCCGCCTATATATTCTTCCGTCTGCGAAAACCCTAGACGAATCGACGAAACTCCAGAAAGACTCCAGGGGCGCCGCCGCCATCGCGAAACTCTGTTTCGGGGGACAGAATCTCTGTTCCGGCACGCCGCCGGGACGGGGAAGTGCCCCCGGAAGCCATCTCCATCGACGCCACCGCCTCCATCATGCTCCGTGAGTAGTTCCCCCATGGACTACGGGTTCTAGCAGTATCTAGTTGGTACTCTCTCTCCCATGTACTTCAATACAATGATCTCATGAGCTGCCTTACATGATTGAGATCCATCTGATGTAATCGGTGTTGTGTTTGTTGGGATCCAATGAATTGTTACATTATGATCAATCTATCTATATAAGTTTATGAAGTTATTGTTGCTGCAATCTTGTTGTGTTTAATGCTTGTCACTAGTGCACGAGTGGCATGATCTTAGATTTAAGCTCTATACTTATTGCTTAGATTGTATCTACAAGTTGTTTGCACATGTCTATGTCCGGAACCTGAGGCCCCAAAGTGACAGCAACTGGGATAACTGGAGGGGAAGGCTTAGATATGAGGATCACATGTTTTCACCAAGTGTTAATGCTTTGCTCCGGTGCTCTATTAAAAGGAGTACCTTAATTACTGATACGTCTCCAACGTATCCATAATTTCTGATGTTCCATGCTTGTTTTATGACAATACCTACATGTTTTGCTCACACTTTATAATGATTTTATGTGTTTTCTGGAACTAACCTATTAACAAGATGCCAAAGTGCCAGTTCCTGTTTTCTGCTGTTTTTGGTTTCAGAAATCTTACACAGGAAATATTCTCGGAATTGGACGAAATCAAGGCCCACTATCTTATTTTTCCCGGAAGCTTCCAGAGCACCGAAGAGGGGCCAGAGGGGAGCCAGGGAGGCCCCACACGCCATGGCGGCACGGCCAGAGGGGGGGGCGCGCCCCCCTAGTGTGTGGGCCCCCCATGTCCCTTCCGAGGCTACCCTTCCGCCTACTTAAAGCCTCCGTCGCGAAAACCCTAGAGGAATAAGCCACGGGACGAGAAAAGTTACGCCGCCGCCGCCATCGCGAAGCCAAGATTCGGGGGACAGAAGTCTCTGTTCCGGCACGCCGCCGGGACGGGGAAGTGCCCCCGGAAGGCATCTCCATCGACACCACCGCCATCTTCATCGCCGCTGCTGTCTCCTATGATGAGGAGGGAGTAGTTCTCCCCCGAGGGTGAGGGCTCTACCGTAGCTATGTGGTTCATCTCTCTCTTTGTGATCTAGTTGAATATCATCTATGTGCTACTCTAGTGATGTTATTAAAGTAGTCTATTCCTCCTCCATGATGTAACGTTGACAGTGTGTGCATCATGTAGTACTTGGTATAAGCTATGATTGTGATCTCTTGTAGATTATGAAGTTAACTATTACTATGATAGTATTGATGTGATCTATTCCCCCTTTCATAGCCTGACGTTGACAGTGTGCATGCTATGTTAGTACTCGGTCTAAATTGCAATGGTCTATCTTGCACTCTAAAGGTTACTCAAATATGAACTCCGGATGTTGTGGAGCTTGTTAACTCCGGCTTGAGGGTGCTCTTGTAGCCCTACACAATGAATGGTGTTTGTTATCCAACAAGAGAGTGTAGAGAAAGTAGCACTTATTTATTCAGTTATGTGATCAATGTTGAGAGTGTCCACTAGTGAAAGTATGATCCCTAGGCCTTGTTTCTAAGCATTGAAACACCGTTTCCAACAAGTTCTATTGCATGTTTACTTGCTGCCATATTTTATTCAGATTGTTATTGCCACTCATATTCATCCATATTACTTGTATTTCACTATCTCTTCGCCGAACTAGTGCACATATACATCTGACAAGTGTATTAGGTGTGTTGGGGACACAAGAGACTTCTTGTATCGTGATTGCAGGGTTGCTTGAGAGGGATATCTTTGACCTCTACCTCCCTGAGTTCGATAAACCTTGGTGATTCACTTAAGGGAAACTTGCTTCTGTTCTACAAACCTCTGCTCTTGGAGGCCCAACACTGTCTACAGGAAAAGAAGCCAGTTGTGGACAACAATTACCAGTAGATTCCCTTGAGGCCCGGCTGCCACCGGCTGGTAGGACAAAAGATGTTATGCAAGTTTCTCATTGCGAGCACGTATGACTATATATGGAAAACATGCCTACATGATTAATAAACTGATGCTGTGTCTTAATGCTTTCAATCCTATCAATTGCCCAACTGTAATTTGTTCACCCAACACTTGTCACTTGTTATTGGAGAGTTACCACTAGTGTAGATAGCTGGGAACCCCGGTCCATCTCTCATCATCATATACTCGTTCCTATATGACATTGGAAGTAGTATCAACTATTTTCTAGTGCCATTGCTCCTGTGTTACTGCTGCTGTGTTACTGTTACTATTGCTCTCATATTACTGCTGCTTTCACATCACCCCTGTTACTAGTGCTTTTCCAGGTGCAGCTGAATTGACAACTCAGTTGTTAAGGCTTATAAGTATTCTTTACCTCCCCTTGTGTCGAATCAATAAATTTGGGTTTTACTTCCCTCGAAGACTGTTGCGATCCCCTATACTTGTGGGTCATCAAGACTATTTTATGGCGCCGTTGCCGGGGAGGAATCAAGACACTCCATCAAGCCCCGTCAACCGCCATCAAAAGTATTTTCTAGCGCCGTTGCCGGGGAGGCATAGCTCTACTCATAAGTTCACCTGGGGAGTACACTCTACCTCTCTCTCTGTTTTTATATTATTTTGTTTTGTTTTGCTTAGTTTACTTTTGTTTAGTTTATTTGTGCTTAGTTTATTTCTGTCTAGTATTATTTTTCTTAGTTTACTTTTGTCTAGTTTTATTTTTCTTATATACCCAAAAATCCATAAAAATTTGAAAAACCAAAAAATTAAAAACTGTTGTGATGGAAGAACGCATAACCATGTTGGAGCTTATAGAATTATATAATAATTATAGAGAATCAAGAAAGGGTGAAGTGATGAGTGCTGTGTTAAAAAAATTGAATATAATTGCTAGAATATTGCTTAAACGCCATGATATAAACTGTTGCTCTCAACAGGATACTAAACATCTTAAATTCCAATGTGGCTTTAGTGAAGAAGTTTTAATTATGAACTACAATTGGAATAACTATATTCATATTGGGTTCGAAGAGGTAGAACAATTTGTCTTATTTATGGGAGCCTCTGAGATAGAATCCTTCATGTCTAAAAATTATGAAACTTGTGTTGCTTGTAAGGACCTTAAAGATTATGTCTCTTCAATCCTTAATTTTTGCATAGAAAGTTACAGCGATAATCTTTATATCATTGATTATAAAGAGAGACTCATTAATGCACAAGAATGCACTCACAATTTGCAGGAACCTGTGGAAGAAGAAATTGATGACCCTGAAAGCTCATTGGATGAAAAAGAGGAGGAAATTGATGAACCTGAAAGCTCATTGGATGAAAAAGAAGAGGAGAGTGATGAACAAAAGGAGGAAGAATGGATTAGCTACCCTTGCCAACCTTCTAATGAGAGTAACTCTTTATCTCTTACACTATTTGATTTTCCCCCATGCTTACCAAAGGAGGATGAATGTTATGTTCCTGTGGATTCTCTTGAAATATTCCCTATGAGTAAAACTTGTGAGAATAATTATGCTACTGTTATCTATGATAATCCATGCTACTTTGATAAATCTTATGATGATGCTTTGTTTGTGCCTGATGTCGAAATGCATAGTACTAAAGAATTTTGCTTAGCAAATGTTTATGATAAATCTCTAGATGATGGTCCTATGTTACTTGATAATATTAATTGTACTACTAATGAAAATGGGATTGGAGAGGTCTTGACTTTATCTAGAAGTCCCACATCTCTTGAGATTGATCAATCATCTTGTTATATTATTGATAAAAGTGGGTTTGAAAGTTTTAATCCCACTATTTTTTAGCTTGATAAACATTATGTGTTTGTAGATCATGAAAAGCATGCTGCATGTGATAGTTATATTGTTGAGTTTGTTCATGAAGCTACTGAAAATTATTATGAGAGAGGAAAATATGGTTGTAGAAATTTTCATGGTACTAAAACACCTCTCTCTTGTTTTATCTTCCAATGCTTGTCACTTTGATCTTCATGAATTTATTTGTGTACAAGATTCCTATGCATAGGAAGTGGGTTAGACTTAAATGTGTTTTGAACATGCTTTTTGATGCTCTTTTTGCTTCAACTCTTATTTCTTGCGAGAGCATCATTAAAATTGCTGAGCCTATCTTAATGGCTATAAAGAAAGCACTTCTTGGAAGATAACCCATGCTTTTATTTTTCTACTGTTTTGTTGTGTCTTGAAAGTTGTTACTACTGTAGCAACCTCTCCTTATCTTTATTTTATTGCATTGTTGTGCCAAGTAAAGTCTCTAATAGAAGGTTGATACTAGATTTGGATTTCTGCGCAGAAACAGATTTCTATCTGTCACAAATTTGAGTAGGTCTCTCTGTAGGAAACTCATAAAAATCTTCCAATTTTCATGCGTGTTCCTCAGATATGTACGCAACTTTCATTAGTTTTGAGTTTTCTGAATTGAGCAACGGAAGTACCTCTAAAAAATTCGTCTTTACTAGCTGTTCTGTTTTGACAGATTCTGTCTCTGTTTTTTTTGCATTGTCTCTTGTGGACTTTAAGCAAGGCTTTCTAGACGTGGAGAGCTGTAGCTGATGTTTTATTGAGTTCTTGCAATGTGTCACTACAGGACTAAAGTGGATTAAAGTTTTTTGAGTACTAACCCCTCTAATGAAGTTTATGAGAAGTTTGGTGTGAAGGAAGTTTTCAAGGGTCAAGAGAGGAGGATGATATATGATCAAGAAGAGTGAAAAGTCTAAGCTTGGGGATGCCCCCGTGGATCATCCCTGCATATTTCAAGAAGACTCAAGCATGTAAGCTTGGGGATGCCCAAGGCATCCCCTTCTTCATCAACAACTTATCATGTCATCTCTAGTGAAACTATATTTTTATTCGGTCACATCTTATGTGCTTTACTTGGAGCGTCTGTGTGTTTATTTTCGTTTTGTTTTTGTTTGAATAAATTCGGATCCTAGCAATCCTTGTGTGTGAGAGACACACACTCCTCTTTTTCATTTGAACACTTGTGTTCTTCGTTTTTCATATTCATGGCGAAAGTTAAAAGCTGCTGCACTTATTGTTATTTGGTTGGAAACAGAAAATGCTACATACTGTCTTGAATAATTTGATACGTGGCGATTGTTTTGAGCTCTCAAGTAGATCATGATAAAGCTCTTGCACCATGTAGTTTAAACCTATTAGTGGAGAACTACCGTAGAGCTTGTTGAAATTGGTTTGCATGATTGGTCTCTCTAAGGTCTAGATATTTTATGATAAAAGTGTTTGAGCAACAAGGAAGACAGTGTAGAGTCTTATAATGCTTGCAATATGTTCTTATGTAAGTTTTGCTGTACCGGTTCATACTTGTGTTTGCTTCGAATAACCTTGCTAGCCAAAGCCTTGTACTGAGAGGGAATGCTTCTCGTGCATCCAAAACCTTGAGCCAAAACCTATGCCATTTGTGTCCACCATAACTACCTACTATGTGGTATTTTTCTGCCATTCCAAGTAAATACTTCATGTGCTACCTTTAAACAATTCAAAAGTTATTATCTCTTATTTGTGTCAATATTTTATAGCTCATGAGGAAGTATGTGGTGTTTTATCTTTCAATCTTGTTGGGCAGACTCTCACCAATGGACTAGTGGCTTCATCCGCTTATCCAATAATTTTGCAAAAAGAGCTGGCAACGGGGTTCCCAGCCCCAATTAATTAACTTTCATTAATAATTATCTTCACATGTTTTGCCCTGATTTATCAGTAAGCAACTTAATTTTGCAAATAGACACTCCTTCATGGTATGTGAATGTTGGAAGGCACACGAGGATTCGGTTAGCCATGGCTTGTGAAAGCAAAAGGTTGGGAGGAGTGTCATCCATAAATAAAAACTAAATTACATGTGTAAACAAAAGAGAAGAGGGATGATCTACCTTGCTGGTAGAGATAACGTCCTTCATGGGAGCCACTCTTTGAAAGTTTGTTTGATGTGGGGGTTAGAGTGCCCACTACCATTCGTTGACAACAACAAACACCTCTCAAAACTTTACTTTTATGCTCTCTATATGATTTCAAAACTTGAAAAGCTCTAGCACATGATTTAATCCCTGCTTCCCTCTACGAAGGGCCTTTCTTTTACTTTATGTTGAGTCAGTTTACCTACTTCCTTCCATCTTAGAAGCAAACACTTGTGTCAACTGTGCCTTGATTCTTACATACTTGCTTATTGTACTTATTATTTTACTTTGTGTTGACAATTATCCATGAGATATGCATCTTGAAAGTTGAAAGCAACTGCTGAAACTTAAATCTTCCTTTGTGTTGTTTCAAAACCTCTTATTAAGAATTTATTGCTTTATGAGTTAACTCTTATGCAAGACTTTTTGATGCTTGTCTTGAAAGTACTATTCATGAAAAGTTTTGCTATATGTTATCTATTTGATTAGCAAACTATAGATCGTTGCCTTGAGTCACTTCATTCATCTCATATGCTTTACAATAGTATGATCAAGATTATGTTAGTACCATGTCACTACAGAAATTATTCTTTTTATCGTTTACCTACTCGAGGGCGAGTAGGAACTAAGCTTGAGGATGCTTGATACGTCTCCAACGTATCTATAATTTCTGATGTTCCATGCTAGTTTTATAACAATACCTACATGTTTTGCTCACACTTTATAATGATTTTATGCATTTTCCGGGACTAACCTATTAACAAGATGCCGAAGCGCCAATTCCTGTTTTCTGCTGTTTTTGGTTTCAAAAATCTTACACAGGAAATATTCTCGGAATTGGACGAAACAAAAGCCCACGATCTTATATTTCACGGAAGGACCCACAACATCGAAGGAGAGTCGGAGTCGGCCAGCAGGGGGCCCACACCACAGGGCGGCGCAGCCAGGCCCCCTGGCGCGCCAGCCTATGGGGGGGCCACCCCCTGGCTCCTCCGAGGCCGCCCTTCCGCCAGTATATTCTTCCGTCTGCGAAAACCCTAGACGAATCGACGAAACTCCAGAAAGACTCCAGGGGCGCCGCCGCCATCGCGAAACTCCGTTTCGGGGGACAGAATCTCTGTTCCGGCACGCCGCTGGGACGGGGAAGTGCCCCCGGAAGCCATCTCCATCGACGCCACCGCCTCCATCATGCTCCAAGAGTAGTTCCCCCATGGACTACGGGTTCTAGCAGTAGCTAGTTGGTACTCTCTCTCCCATGTACTTCAATACAATGATCTCATGAGTTGCCTTACATGATTGAGATCCATCTGATGTAATCGGTGTTGTGTTTGTTGGGATCCAATGAATTGTTACATTATGATTAGTCTATCTATATAAGTTTGTGAAGTTATTGTTGCTGCAATCTTGTTGTGTTTAATGCTTGTCACTAGTGCACGAGTGGCATGATCTTAGATTTAAGCTCTATACTTATTGCTTGGATTGTATCTACAAGTTGTTTGCACATGTCTATGTCCGGAACCCGAGGCCCCAGAGTGACAGCAACTGAGATAACTGGAGGGGAAGGCTTAGATATGAGGATCACATGTTTTCACCAAGTGTTAATGCTTTGCTCCGGTGCTCTATTAAAAGGAGTACCTTAATTACCAGTAGATTCCCTTGAGGCCCGGCTGCCACCGGCTGGTAGGACAAAAGATGTTATGCAAGTTTCTCATTGCGAGCACGTATGACTATATATGGAAAACATGCCTACATGATTAATAAACTGATGCTCTGTCTTAATGCTTTCAATCCTATCAATTGCCCAACTGTAATTTGTTCACCCAACACGTGTCACTTGTTATTGGAGAGTTACAACTAGTGTAGATAGCTGGGAACCCCGGTCCATCTCTCATCATCATATACTCGTTCCTATATGACATTGGAAGTAGTATCAACTATTTTCTGGTGTCATTGCTCCTGTGTTACTGCTGCTGTGTTACTGTTACTATTGCTCTCATATTACTGCTGCTTTCACATCACCCCTGTTACTAGTGCTTTTCCAGGTTCAGCTGGATTGACAACTCAGTTGTTAAGGCTTATAAGTATTCTTTACCTCCCCTTGTGTCGAATCAATAAATTTGGGTTTTACTTCCCTCGAAGACTGTTGCGATCCCCTATACTTTTGGGTCATCACCCCCTCTCTCCTCCACTACACATCTGCTCCGGCTTGGCGAAGCCCTGCATATTTTCTCCTCCACCACCACCACCACGCCATCGTGCTGCTGGGATTCCGAGGGGATCTACCACACCTCCGCTGCCCGCTGGAACGGGGAGAGGACGAGCTTCATCGACACCGTACGCACGACCGAGTACGGAAGTGCTGCCGGATTGCAGCACAGGACGATCGACTACATCAACAACGAGATCTAATCTCGTAGGTTTTGGAATCTTCGAGGGAGTCTCACATACATCTCGTTGCTTCGATCTTGGTAGATTAGATCTTGCTTCTTCCTAGATTGGATCTTGGTTTTTTGTTCATGTTCACGGTAGAATTTTTTTGTTTTCCATGCAACGAACCCATCAGTCCTACGGGTGCACGGTTGCACGTTTGCACGTATTCGACTTCTGCACCGCGACACGCGTCCACGACTGCACGTCTTCAACTTCTTCACCATGACCCGCGTCCTACGCGTCAACAATTGCATGTCTTCCACTTCTGCACCGCAACACGCGTCCTCAATTCTAACTCTCGAAATTTAGATATACTCAGGTATACCCTCGAGTCTTATACTAGCATTTTTTGTGTGCTCAGTTTTCCTCTTGAGTGCTAATATTGGCTAGTGCAATATACTCAGTTTTACCCTTAAGTGGCTGGTCAACAGAGAGTCAACAAATGGGATTAAGCTATCTAATTGAGTTATTTCATGCGCAAAAAATTCCAAAAAAGATAAAACCATAGTGGCACTTACTCATGGAGTCTTCTTACGTGACCTACCACGTTGGGAACCATAAAAATCATAGATAAATCAAGTTTTACCACAAATTTCCACTTCTCAAATCACCTAGTAGCTATGAAGGTGCATGGCTTTCCATAATAAGCCCTTCCCAAAACAACTTTCCCCAAAACATACTATGTCTGAATGAGGCCACAATTTTCACACTCATGTATATTACTATTGCAAATAGTTTGAGGTAGGCCAAGATGGGTTCCATTGTACAAAACACACATTTTCCATTTTTTAAATCTCATATTTGAATCACTTAGTCTGTTTACTACTCACGTGCCCTTGGTTTCTTGTTACTACTCAGTTTTGCCTTCTCCCTTCACAAATTCTCACAGGGGACGCCCAACCTTGCCCTGATTGGTCTAACCGTTGTCACACGGATCGTGTCCGCCGATCGTTGATCGTATGATCTAACGGGCAGGATAACCCCTTTCTCTATTTGATCGGGGCCACCACCCTCTCTCTCGCTCTCTCTGTCGGCGGCTAGCTTCCACTCTCTATCTGTATTATTTTTCACGCGCTAAAAATTATAAACTCTTGTAGGCATTCCTTTTCTTTTAGGAAATATAGTTTGGGATATAGTTTTGGTTATTTGAAACGTCCCAAAAGTGGTATAATTTTGGTACAAACACGAGGCATACATATTTGTGGAATTTCTGTGAATGGATTATTTATCACCCCTCTAACAATTATCAACTTTGTTTAGCATTCCTTTTCTTTTAAGGAATATAGTTTTCGTAATTTGAAACGGCCCAAAAGTGGTATAGTTTTGGTATAAACATGAGGTATACATATTTGGCATATTTGTGGGATTTCGGTGAATGGATTATTTATCGCCCCTCTAAAAATTATCAACTATCTTTAGCATTCCTTTTCTTTTAGGGAATATAGTTTAGGATATAGTTTTGATAATTTCAAACGTCCCAAAAGTGGTATAATTTTGGTACAAACACGAGGCATACATATTTGTGGGATTTCAGTGAATGGATTATTTATCACCCCTCTAACAATTACCAACTTTCTTTAGCATTCCTTTTCTTTTAGGGAATATAGTTTGGGATATAGTTTTGGTAATTTAAAACGGCACAAAAGTGGTATAATTTTGGTATAAACATGAGGCATACACATTTGGCATATTTGTGGGATTTTGGTGAATGGATTATTTATCACCTCTCTAAAAATTATCAAATTTCTTTAGCATTCCTTTTCTTTTAGGAAATATAGTTTGGGATACAGTTTTGGTAATTTCAAACGTCCCAAAAGTAGTATAATTTTGGTATAAACATGAGGCATACATATTTGTGGGATTTCGGTGAATGCATTATTTGTCACCCCTCTAACAATTATCAACTATCTTTAGCATTCCTTTTCTTTTAGGGAATATAGTTTTGGTAATTTAAAATGGCCCAAAAGTGGTATAATTTTGGTATAAACATGAGGCATACATATTTGGTGTATTTGTGGGATTTCGGTGAATGGATTATTTATCACCCCTCTAACAATTATCAACTATCTTTAGCATTCCTTTTCTTTTAAGGAATATAGTTTGGGATATAGTTTTGGTAATATCAAACGTCCCAAAAGTGTTATAATTTTGGTATAAACATGAGGCATACATATTTGTGGGATTTCGGTGATGCATTATTTGTCACCCCTCTAACAATTATCAACTATCTTTAGCTTTCTTTTTTCTTTTAGGGAATATAGTTTTGGTTATTTGAAACGTCCCAAAAGTGGTATAATTTAGGTATAAAAATGAGATATACATATTTGTGGGATTTCGGTGAATGCATTATTTGTCATCCCTCTAATAATTATCAACTATCTTTAGCATTCCTATATTCCCTAACACGTTTTTTGTAATTTTGGTGAATTCACACACTAACTTTGAAAACAGCGACAAGTTCATGTAACTAAATAATGGATTTGTAACAAGGGATCCCTTGTAACAACTTCTAGCGCCTGATGAGCAATGATAAGAATCCGATCGCAATTATACAACAAAAAAACAACCAGCCATCAGATTAGCTTGCTTCTTCAACTCGATCAGCTGCCTTAATTGCTTGTTCATTTTCTTCAGTTCTCCCTTCACTTCCACCAGTTCTGCATTGGGAGCATTAGGCATAATCGGAAGGTCCCTAATCGGAACGGCTCCTCTCTCTGCCGCATTCTCTACAGCAAGTCCCCCCCTCCAAAATTGCGCTCCCCAATAGCGCCAATTGATTCCTGGAATTGAAGCCTCTAAACGTACACATCGATCCACTCGAAATGCCTGCATTTCTTCAGGATCTGAAAACAACAACGTGAACCCTAAATCCCAAATTCGAGGGAATAACAAGAAAATCGAGAGAAAACAGAGCAATTGGAGCGAGATCTAACCTTATCCCCATGTCTATATGGCAAGCTCTCACATGCAAGGTACTCACGTCCACGGTTGCCGTTGTCATCCGTCTTACCGATCGACCGCTTCAGAGGCTTCCTGCGTGGGCAGTCAGGGCATCTTGTCAAAGGCACAGGTCCATACTGCGGCCATGAAGAACGGGAGGTCAAAGAGAAACTAGACATCACCCGCCTGCCGAAGAAGGGCTGCCGCTGGCGGAGAAGAAGAACAATGGGGCGCGGGGAAAGAAAGGGGAAGCAATGGCACGGGAACGGGCGCGGGGCTGGCTCGGGCTCCCATTTTGCAACGGTCACCTGGGTAAGCTATGGGTCTGGCACGCTACACTACTAGGAAAAAGCCTATAGGTGGAGGCAAGTGGTGCCGGCGCACCACCTAGGACGTGCGCCGGTGGAAACAGTTGCCGGCGCACCACTTTGCAGCCGCGCCGGCGATGCAGCACTACTGCCAGCGCAGCATCGGAAAAGACGCGCCGGGGAAAAATCCTGGCATGGCCGCGGCCGATTCGGGCCAGGCCCAAGAATCATTGCCGGCGCACCAGCCCAGGGGTGCGCCGGCGGAAAATGCGCTATTGCCGGCGCACCCCTGGGCTGGTGCGCCGGCAATGATTCTTGGGCCTGGCCCGGGGGTGATATAGCCGAAAGGGCTATGTGCTGCCGGCGCACCCATGCCCTGGTGCGCCGGCTATAAGGTCGATCCAGCTATACCTGGGACTTAACCGCACCACGCGACCCTTCTCTCCCTCCCCAATTCCCAATCGAGACGAACCCTACCGCGCCATCGTGGATCTCTGCTGCCGCCACCATCGATCCGCCCCTGCGCCGTCGTCCCACGCCACGGAGAGGAGCCGCCGCGCAAGGAGGAGGAGAGGAGCCGCCGCGCAAGGAGGAGAGGAGCCGCCATCGATCTGTGTAGGATAACGTTGCATAGAAAACAAAAAATTTCCTACCGCGAACACGCAATCCAAGCCAAGATGCAATCTAGAAGACGGTAGCAACGAGGGGGTATCGAGTCTCACCCTTGAAGAGATTCCAAAGCCTACAAGAGGAGGCTCTTGTTGCTGCGGTAGACGATCACTTGCCGCTTGCAAAAGCGCGTAGAAGATCTTGATCACGATCGGTTCCGGCGCCACGAACGGGCAGCACCTCCGTACTCGGTCACACGTTCGGTTGTTGATGAAGACGACGTCCACCTCCCCGTTCCAGCGGGCAGCGGAAGTAGTAGCTCCTCTTGAATCCGACAGCACGACGGCGTGGTGTCGGTGGCGGTGGAGAAATCCGGCGGAGCTTCGCTTAAGCGTGCGGGATATGGTGGAGGAGAGAGAGACCGCTAGGGTTTGGGGAGAGGGGCGCCGGCTAGGGCACCCTTGAGGGGTGCGGCCATGGTGGTGGCTTGAGTGGCCGGCCAGCCCCTCTCTCCCCCTCTTTATATAGGTGGAAGCCCCAAGGCTTAGGTCAAAGAGTCCGAATAAGACCCCAACCAAAACCTTCCAAGTGTCCAAACCTAGGGGGAGTGGGACTCCCCCCTTTCCTTGGTGGGGTGGCCGGCCACCATGGTGGGGAGTCCACTTGGGACTCCTCCTCCCTTAGGTTGGCCGGCCAAGGTGGGTGGAGTCCCTTTGGGACTCCACCTTCCATCCTTATTTCTTCCGGACTTTTCTAGAACCTTCTAGAACCTTCCGTAGAACCTTCCGGATCATTTTAATCCACATAAAATGACTTCCCATATATGAATCTTATTCTCCGGACCATTCCGGAACTCCTCGTGATGTCCGGGATCTCATCCGGGACTCTGAACAAATATTCGAACTCCATTCCATATTCAAGTACTACCATTTCAACATCCAACTTTAAGTGTGTCACCCTACGGTTCGTGAACTATGCGGACATGGTTGAGTACTCACTCTGACCAATAACCAATAGCGGGATCTGGAGATCCATAATGGCTCCCACATATTCAACGATGACTTTAGTGATCGAATGAACCATTCACATACTATACCAATTCCCTTTGTCTCGCGATATTTTACTTGTCCGAGGTTTGATCTTCGGTATCACTCTATACCTTGTTCAACCTCGTTTCCTGACAAGTACTCTTTTACTCGTACCGTGGTATGTGGTCTCTTTATGAACTCATTCATATGCTTGCAAGACATTAGACGACATTCCACCGAGAGGGCCCAGAGTATATCTATCCGTCATCGGGATGGACAAATCCCACTGTTGATCCATATGCCTCAACTCATACTTTCCGGATACTTAATCCCACCTTTATAACCACCCATTTACGCAGTGGCGTTTGGTGTAATCAAAGTACCTTTCCGGTATAAGTGATTTACATGATCTCATGGTCATAAGGACTAGGTAACTATGTATCGAAAGCTTATAGCAAATAACTTAATGACGAGATCTTATGCTACGCTTAATTGGGTGTATCCATTACATCATTCATATAATGATATAACCTTGTTATTAATAACATCCAATGTTCTTGATTATGAAACTAATCATCCATTAATCAACAAGCTAGTTTAAGAGGCATACTAGGGACTTCTTGTTGTCTACATATCACACATGTACTAATGTTTCGGTTAATACAATTATAGCATGATATATAAACATTTATCATAAACATAAAGATATAAATAATAACCACTTTATTATTGCCTCTAGGGCATATCTCCTTCAGTCTCCCACTTGCACTAGAGTCAATAATCTAGTTTACATTTGTAAAGATATAACACTTTGGACTTCCGGTGTTTTATCATGTATTGCTCACGGGAGAGGTTTTTAGTCAACGGATCTGACAAGCTCAGAAAACGTATGTATTTTGTAATTCATTTGCGTCTCAACGCATCACTCATTTCCAAATGAGTCGGCATTAAATATGTTTGGTCTTCTGGTGGAACCTTAATTCCGCGGTCTGAAATATGTCACTAATATTGTCACACACAATATAGCTTCAAAGTTCTGACACTATCGGAACTACACCAAGTTCTCAAAGAACTTCTTGACTTAACATCCTTTGTCATTGTCAAAACAATGACATACTCTGCCTTCTTTTGTAGAATCCGTCACAATATTTAGAACTCTTCTAAATCTAGTATAGACAACTTCTAGCTCATTGTGCTACCTTTTAAACAACACTTAGTCTAATTTGAGATTTGAAATTTTATTTTCATATGTGACAAAATTAGTATCGGTGCAACACCTTACAGCGATTTGTTTTGTCATTTCTCCATATAAAATTATATATATATACTTGGTTCTTCTTAAGTACTCAAGAATATTCTTACTGTTTTTCAGTGATCATCACATGAATCATGCTCATAACACTCTTAGAGCATATGATATCTGATTGTGTACATATTATTCGTGATCTATAATCACTCATGTGTTTTTACTCATTGAGTGTCAGATACACTCAAGTCTTGTTAAAACTTTAACATGACAAGAACATTTTCTTAATATTTCTATATTGAACTATTTCAATATCCATTCTATGTACTTTGACTTAAACTTATTTTGTGTTTCAATCTATCTTAATAGATCTTGACACTAGATATGTTTCAGTCCATATCCTTTCATTGAAGTTAATTTCTCAATGAAACCTTTTTAATCAAGTATATAATTACATTATTTATAACCAACTATATGTCACCTACATAAAGTATTATAAATATGTCTTAGCGCTCCCACTTAATTTCTTGCAAATGCAAGCCTCTTCATCGTCTCTGATGAAATCAAAAACTCTTTGACTATTTCATCTGGTGAAGATTCCAACTCCGCGATACTCACTTCATCCAATTTGAAGTCGTATACCTATCTAGTATTTCACGGACCAGCAAAACTCTTGGTTGTATCTTGTATACACCTTTAATACACACTTCTGATAAGTAATGTATTTTGCCATCCTACTAACATATCTCATAAAGGAAATATGTAGTGTTTACTAGAATAATCCATATAGACTTTAAGCATTGCTACGGAAGATCTAATCTTGTCGTAGTCAACTCTTTGAACTTTGTCATAAACAACTTTTCGACAAGTCAAGCTTCTTCAAGGATATTTCATCCAAGTCCATCAATTTTATAGATCTATTTACTTTCAAAAAGTATTCATCTATCTTGGATTTCATGGCGTATAGCCATTTTAACGGAGTCAGGGCCCATCATAACTTCCTTGTTTGTACTTGGTTTATCATTGTTTAAAATCAATCCTTTGTCCACAAATAATTTATTTGATCACAAAGTAAACCATACCTACAAGGTTCAATATGTACTTCGATCTCCATGACTAAAACACTTTGTAGTCATGGGAGCCATGATCGTTGTGGCCGCTTCCGAAACAAATTCCGATGCTGCGCTACTCTGATCATTATGCTCAGGTTCATAAACCTTATCAAATTATATTGTCCTCCCACTCAAATACTTCACTAGAAACAATTTCTCGGAAATAAGAAACATTGACAAACACTTTTGTCTTTGTCTCGTGGGAAGAATTCCCAATCAAATCTCTGGGATAACCAACAAAGACATTCATCCGATTTTGGTTGTAAACTTATTTACTTATGCTATGCATACCAAAATTTAAGAAAAGACTATCAGGTTTCTTACCTATGCCATAACTCGTATGGTGTCATTTCAACGGATCATGATGATGCTCTATTTAGTGTAAAAAGCGGTAGTCACTAAAGCATAATCCACAAAAATATAATGGCGTCATAATATTTTTATCTCATCATTAATCCAACAAGGTTTGGATACATATCTTGAATACTATATCATCATTATGATACTCCAAGAAATGTGAGTTGTAGAACAATTTCATAACTCTCTTAGATGTTCGCTAAAACTCGTAATTCAAATATTTCCACCATGATCCAATCATAGATATTTGACTTTTCTATTACGATGATTTCCACTTCATGCTGAATTTATTTGAATCCATTCAAATGTTTCAAACTTCTTCCTTATTGAATATATCCACATATATATACTCAATTCATTGTTGAAAGTTTTCATGAAGTAGAAGAATCTCCCGCACACAACTATGCTCAGTGAACCACATACATCATCATGTATTTTTCCACTAAGTTAGTTGCCCGTTCAACTTTTGGCCTATGAACGGTATTTTAATCATTCTCTTTAGAAAAGATTTGCAAGCGCCAAATGATTCAAAAATCAAATGACTCAAAAAATCCATTTGCATGGAGTTTCTTCATGCGTTCCTTTCCAACATGACCTAAATGGCGGTTCCACAAATAAGTGGAATTCAAATCATTTGCCTTACGGCATTTTAGCGTCAGTGTTATGTATGTGTGTTTCACCATTAAAATTTATAATAACTTATCCATCGTTCATGGAGTAATGTCATAATTTGAACAACTCATTGTTTTTATTTGACAAGAGCAAAATAACAATTATTAAGTTCTTTATTATAAATTCTAAGGGCTAGATAGAATGCCAACGATGAACATAATAACACTTTATTTTTGTTCCAGACGTGCATTCCTATCATATTCCTTGTCAGTCACTTAGGCCATTGTATTCTTGTATTGCGTTGTTTTATATGACACTTCATACCAACCAATATGGTACAAATACCCAAGAATTTCATTGTGTGACCAAACGAGGAATACATCCATAACATGTATATCATTGATATACACACGAGCTAGACTTTCTAGTTTTTTCTTTTCTTTCGCCAAAATATCTTTTGTAGTTTCTCTTTTTAGCTTTCCTCATTATTCAGAAAAACACTTCAATATCATTAACTTCCAGGTTTGTTGGTCAAATACCAATAACCTTGAGGTTCTTACTTTGAAGTTGATCATCATATGACAAGTGTTTCAGATTTCACTATTAGTAACTTTGTAATATGATGAACAATTTCACTCATAGTTTTATCCATCATATCATGACGACTTTCCGAGGCCATGTCTGTACATGCTAGGCTCGTAAAGTTTTAACCTTGCTATTTGCATGTGCAAATCTAGCTTGCACCCGTTGTATGCACACGTAGAATCTATCACACCCGATCATCACGTGATGCTTCGAAACGACGAGTCTTAGCAACGGTGCATATTAAGGATGGTCACTTCATGGATATGCGAATATTATTAGTGCCCCAAATAGTTGGAGGATTGTGACGCCTGGCGTCTTCAACCTTCATACATTCCCATAAAACTTATGAGTTTATGTAGTCTCACCAAATTTATATTCTATCATCTTGCAATAAGGTCTTAGATATCACATATATCTCATACCTTGATTATTTCTGAAAACTAAATTTTCAGCTCCTTACTTTTCAAACAGATTTGAACTTCAAGTTTCACGGAGACAAGATAACTTTGGGTACTAATTGAAACCATAGCTCTTTGAATCAACAATGTGAGGTTTACTAAAAGTTTGCAATAGGACTTAATCAATTCTTGATTCTTTAACAATACGGTACTAATCCGTAAAGTTTCTTATCAGATTTAACAGTATTTCTATCTCAATAACAAGACTAGCGCATAGTAGTAAACGGATGCCAATACTACAAAATTAATTCAAAATACTACTTAGACTATGTTTATGATAATTAGTTCATGTTTTAATCTAATTACTAATGAACTCCCACCTAATACAACATCCCTCATAGTTGTTAAGTGGTACACGATCCAAATCCACTACACCAAAACCGATCATCACGTGAGATGATGTAGCTTCAATGGTGAACATCAACATGTTGATCATATCTTCCATATGACTCGTGTTCAACCTTTCGGTTTCCGTTGTCCCGAGGCCATGTCTGTACATGCTAGGCTCGTCAAGCAAACCCAAGTATTCCGCGTGTGCAACATTGCTTACACCCGTTGTATGTGAACGTTGAGTCTATCACATCCGATCATCACGAGATGCTTCAAACGACTTTAACTGTACAACGGTGCATACGAGGGGAGAACACTTTATTATCTTGATATTAATGTGAGGGATCATCTTATAATGCTACCGTCGCGATCTAAGCAAAATAAGATGCATAAAGGATTAACATCACATGCAATTCATATGTGATATGATATGGCCCTTTAGTCTTTGTGTCTTCGATCTTCATCTTCAAAGCACGGACATGATCTCCATCATCAACGGGCATGATCTCCATCATCGTCGGCGTAGCGTCAAGGTTCATGGCGCCGTCTTCATGGTTGTTCACCTCATGTAGCAACTATTACAACTACTTTGAAAAACTACTCAACATGAAATTTAAAGACAACCATAAGGCTCCTGCCGGTTGCCATAATACAATAATGATCATCTCATACATAGTCATCATCACATTATCGCCATATCACATCACCAAACCCTGCAAAAACAAGTTAGACGTCTCTAATTTGGTTTGCATATTTTACGTGGTTTAGGGTTTTCGAGTAAGATCCAATCTACCTATGAACATGAACCACAACGGTGATACTAGTGTTGTCAATAGAAGAATAAATTGAATCTTCACTATAGTAGGAGAGACAGACACCCGCAAAGCCACTTATGCAATACAAGTTGCATGTCGAGCGTGGAGCAAATCTCATGAACGCGGTCATGTAAAGTTAGCCCGAGCCGCTTCATCCCACTATGCCACAAAGATGCAAAGTACTCAACTAAAGATAACAAGAGCATCAACGCCCACAAACCATTGTGTTCTACTCGTGCAACCATCTATGCATAGACACGGCTCTGATACCACTGTAGGATAACGTTGCATAGAAAACAAAAATTTTCCTACCGCGAACACGCAATCCAAGCCAAGATGCAATCTAGAAGACGGTAGCAACGAGGGGGTATCGAGTCTCACCCTTGAAGAGATTCCAAAGCCTACAAGAGGAGGCTCTTGTTGCTGCGGTAGACGATCACTTGCCGCTTGCAAAAGCGCGTAGAAGATCTTGATCACGATCGGTTCCGGCGCCACGAACGGGCAGCACCTCCGTACTCGGTCACACGTTCGGTTGTTGATGAAGACGACGTCCACCTCCCCGTTCCAGCGGGCAGCGGAAGTAGTAGCTCCTCTTGAATCCGACAGCACGACGGCGTGGTGTCGGTGGCGGTGGAGAAATCCGGCGGAGCTTCGCTTAAGCGTGCGGGATATGGTGGAGGAGAGAGAGACCGCTAGGGTTTGGGGAGAGGGGCGCCGGCTAGGGCACCCTTGAGGGGTGCGGCCATGGTGGTGGCTTGAGTGGCCGGCCAGCCCCTCTCTCCCCCTCTTTATATAGGTGGAAGCCCCAAGGCTTAGGTCAAAGAGTCCGAATAAGACCCCAACCAAAACCTTCCAAGTGTCCAAACCTAGGGGGAGTGGGACTCCCCCCTTTCCTTGGTGGGGTGGCCGGCCACCATGGTGGGGAGTCCACTTGGGACTCCTCCTCCCTTAGGTTGGCCGGCCAAGGTGGGTGGAGTCCCTTTGGGACTCCACCTTCCATCCTTATTTCTTCCGGACTTTTCTAGAACCTTCTAGAACCTTCCGTAGAACCTTCCGGATCATTTTAATCCACATAAAATGACTTCCCATATATGAATCTTATTCTCCGGACCATTCCGGAACTCCTCGTGATGTCCGAGATCTCATCCGGGACTCTGAACAAATATTCGAACTCCATTCCATATTCAAGTACTACCATTTCAACATCCAACTTTAAGTGTGTCACCCTACGGTTCGTGAACTATGCGGACATGGTTGAGTACTCACTCTGACCAATAACCAATAGCGGGATCTGGAGATCCATAATGGCTCCCACATATTCAACGATGACTTTAGTGATCGAATGAACCATTCACATACTATACCAATTCCCTTTGTCTCGCGATATTTTACTTGTCCGAGGTTTGATCTTCGGTATCACTCTATACCTTGTTCAACCTCGTTTCCTGACAAGTACTCTTTTACTCGTACCGTGGTATGTGGTCTCTTTATGAACTCATTCATATGCTTGCAAGACATTAGACGACATTCCACCGAGAGGGCCCAGAGTATATCTATCCGTCATCGGGATGGACAAATCCCACTGTTGATCCATATGCCTCAACTCATACTTTCCGGATACTTAATCCCACCTTTATAACCACCCATTTACGCAGTGGCGTTTGGTGTAATCAAAGTACCTTTCCGGTATAAGTGATTTACATGATCTCATGGTCATAAGGACTAGGTAACTATGTATCGAAAGCTTATAGCAAATAACTTAATGACGAGATCTTATGCTACGCTTAATTGGGTGTATCCATTACATCATTCATATAATGATATAACCTTGTCATTAATAACATCCAATGTTCATGATTATGAAACTAATCATCCATTAATCAACAAGCTAGTTTAAGAGGCATACTAGGGACTTCTTGTTGTCTACATATCACACATGTACTAATGTTTCGGTTAATACAATTATAGCATGATATATAAACATTTATCATAAACATAAAGATATAAATAATAACCACTTTATTATTGCCTCTAGGGCATATCTCCTTCAATCTGCGCCCCTTCGCCGTCGTCCCACGCCACAGAGAGGAGCAGCAGGGCGTCGCCACCATCACCGTTCGTAAGAACCCCTCTCCCTTCCCCGGCCTCTTCCTTCCCCTCTCCATCCCCCTCTTTCTTCCCTCTCTCTGCCCTAATTCTAGTTCTTCAAGTAGCTCCCTTCTTGCATTAGTTCTTGCAGTAGCTCACTGAAAATTTGTACATTGAATTGCTTGCAGTAAGAAAAATTAAAATGAAAATCAAATGAAATGATGCTCAGATGCTTGCCAATGCTTGCATTATGAAAATAAAATGGGGCATTTACCTACTGCTAAATTGGTTTTGCTATTGAATTTGATGCTTAGATGCTTGCAAATGGGGCATGTACCTAATGCAATTTTTTAAAAAATGTTGTAGCTATTGGTTTAGTGTAGGTTTCATTCTCTGGTTCATTTCAAAAATGATGAAATGAGCACTTTAGTGTTTAATTCATTCTCTGGTTCATTTAAAACAAAATGAAAATGATGTACATGGTTCTCTGGTTTGAATTTGTTCAACCCTAAACCAATTGGTTCTCTGGTTTGAAAAGATTGGCAATTGTTTGGTTTAGTTAAATGCAAATAGGGTGGTTTAGCTAGCAGTAGGTTTCAATTTTTGAATGCTAAAAATTGGTTTCAAATTCTAGCAGTAGGTTTCAATTTTTCATTATAAGTTATACATAAAATTTTGAATGCTAGCAGTAGGTTTCATTTAATTGATTTAGTTAAATGCTAAAAATTGTTCTCTTGTTTTGGTGATATATAAATAACTAAATGAAAAAATGTAAATAGATAGTATTAGTTGGTTTAGTTGATAAAATTTGTTCTCTGGTTGGAATATGTTATAGAATGCTAAAAATGTGTTCTCTGGTTTGAATTGGTTAGTTGAAAAATCCTAAAATGCTATTTAAAGTGTTAAGTTGCAAATATTTCATTTGTTTATGTAAATAAGCAGTAATGCTAAGTTGCTAGCTACTGCTATGCTAGCAGTAATGGGATTTAAAGTGTTAAGTTGTAAATATTTCCTTTTCTGGTTTTAAATGGATGCTGTCAAGTGTTATTTTTATGCTGATGTAAAATGCCACTGTAATGTATATGCTGAAATGCTACTGTAATTTATATGGTGATGGTTATGGTGATGGCATGGTTATGGAGATGGTTATGGTTATGGTTATGGCATTTATATGTTTGCATTTCTGTTACAGGGATTGAGTTGCTATTGAGTGCCGGAATGTCGATTCATTTCCGTTCCGGCAATTCTAGCACTCGGCATGACCAATTTTTAGCAAAGGTCATGCCGAATTTTTCCATGAATTCTAACTCTTTTTCATCTTCTATTAGTGCAAGCCACCATGTCGTCTCAAGAAGAGTTAGAGGAGCACTACAATAGGCACTTCTTTAGGACGGAGGAGGATGCCGAGGCCGCTGGTGTTGGCGGCGACGAGGACCATGAGATGGAGGATGCCGCTGGGGGTAGTGCCGACGAGCCAAGCGGCAACGAGGCAAGCGGCGCCGCCGGGGGTAGTAACTACGAGCCTAGCGGCGATGTAGGTCATGTTCTATGTGATTGTAGTTTAGGTTAGGACCTACATTGTGAGGTGTATGACGATACTTGTGACGACTATGTACCAAGACTTCTAACTTTGTGAAACTTCGTCGTTCGGTGTTGCATATGCACATGTGTTGTATGAATCAACATTCCGAAACGAGACTTGCGTATTTGTGTATTGATACCGAAATGAAACTTGGCTCTCTATGTGCTTCTCATATTGCATGTAATGCTGTATAAATATGAACTGCGTTGTAAATATATACTGCTGTCAAATATGTATTGTAATATGCTGGAAAAAAGCAGAAAAAAGAATTTTCGAATTTATTGCCGGCGCACCTAAATGACCTACTGCCGGCGCACGTGGCATGCGCCAGTGCTGGAAGCACTACTGCCGGCGCAGCTGATGGTGCGCCGGTGGAACTTGTCCTTTGCCGGCGAAGCGTCGATGGCGCGCCGGCAGTATCCATCTATCGCCGGCGCACTGCCTGGTGCGCCGGCAGTGGTCATTTATCACCGGCGCGTTCGCACCGGCGGGCTCGTGGTGCGCCGGCAATGGGCCTTTTAGGTTCGCCGGCGGTAGGCCTTTTCCTTGTAGCCCTAGCGTGGACAATTTGTGGGTCCCACGACAATCTGGATAAGTGGTGACGTGTTCACTGCGGGGCACCAACAGCGGCCCCACTAACGGTCAACTTAAAGGGATTCCTCCCGTCCGAGCTCCTTCTGCGGGTTTCAGACAAGGGTCTGGGAAAAACTGAGGAAAAACTAAGGAGCTGGGGAAAACTGAGCACAACTAAAGACCCGAGGGCACGGAAATAGAAAACCCAAGGAAAAAATAGCGTGTTAAATGAAATAGCGAGTCCTTCTCTAAACGCTATGCAAGTTATAACATGTTAATAACACGTTATTTTTCAAAATAGCGTTTCGTAAAAAAATAGAAAATTGACAGGTATAACATGTATATCAAGGATTTCATCAGCTAATTTTTTTTTTTTTTTTTTTGCGTAAAAGAGAGTTTAAATAACCATAGAGGGATCACTGTTTACAGGGGAATCAATAGTTAACAGGTAAGAAATACAATCTGGCAAATGGTCACGCCAGGTGCAGCTTCCAGCCGATCTAGCCAGGTTGGCAAGGGCGTCCGCCACTTTGTTGCCCTCTCTCTTCGTATGTACAATCTTCACTTCCTTGAAGGTCTTCAGAAGTGTCTTTGTCTCCTCGTAAGTGCTCCACTGCCTTGACCTGTCGATGTCGGTGCAGTTCAGCGCCGAAACCACTGCAGCACAATCAGTCTCCAGAATAACCTTGGTAAAACCCAACCCTTGTATCATTTTGGTTCCCAGAAGAGCTGCTTTAGCTTCAGCATCTTCCCCATCATGGCATTTGACGATCGGCGAGCAGGCAGCCATGACAAACAGTCCCTCGTTGTTTCTGACAACAGCCCCGGCACCCCCAGGATTCTCAGCGCCAATGAAAGAGGCATCAGTGTTGAGTTTGATCCACCCCACCGGAGGAGCCGACCAGAACGCCATAGCCTTGTTTTTCGTCCTGGTCTCGGCTGGAGGTCCTTCTTCACTGATTTTGCCTTTGCCCTTGATATTGTGCATGGCAGTACCCGGGTGATGACAGTATATGTCGTAGGACTCTAGAAAGGAGACCGATCTCTCGATTGTTTCTTTTCCATTTTCATGGATGATGTCATTCCTCAAGTGCCACGCTCTCCACAGAAGTTTCAAAATCCTTGCACCAGTAATATCATCCACCTGAGCAAGGAGGATTTGCAGCCAGTCCTTCCCAGTTTGTCTGAAACTTTCCTCCTTTGGTAGGTACCAAATCCTTCGCATGGCATGTCTGAGGGCAGTGGCCTTTGTGCAGACTACAGTAGCGTGGTGCGAATCCTCGGCGCCATTACCACAGATGGAGCACAGGTTGTTTACTTCCAAAGACCTTCTCCATTTGTTGTTCTTGGTAGCCAGGGTATCCGTGGCCAGCCTCCACCCAAAAACTCTGATTTTTGGTTGAACCTTAGCTTTCCAAATCTTATTCCAGATTGATCTAACTCCGTTGGGATTGTTGCTAGAGCTCCCGACGTCTCTGTTTCTATGTTTGAGGTTGTAGGCAAGCCGGTAGGCACTCCTGACAGAGAACTGCCCGTTCTTTTCATGCAGCCAGGCCAACCGGTCATTCTGTTCTTGCTGGGGAATATCGATCTCCAGGATAGCTTGCACGTCGTGATCAAAGAATAGCTCATGAAGTAAGTTAGTATTCCATGATCTAGTACCTTGATCAATGAGTTTGTTCACCCAACGCCTGCGTGAGTTTTTCTTCATAGCAATAATTCTGTGGCCACTACTTCTGGGTAACCATTGATCTCTGAAAAACTGGGTGTCTTTGCCATTGCCAATACGACTGATGGTACCTTCCTTAAGAAGCTCCAGGCCGAATTCAACCCCTTTCCAAACCGGAGAGGAATCAGGGGGGAAAACAGTATCTAAGATGTTGCCCCTTGGGAAGTATTTTGCTTTTAAGACTCTAGCAAACAAGGAATTTGGATGTTGAATGAGGCGCCAAGCCAATCTGGCCAAGAGGGCTTGGTTGAACAGGTTCATGTCTCTGAATCCAAGACCACCTCTGCCTCTCGGTTTTGTCAGATTATCCCACGCCGTCCAATGAACTTTCCTTTTTTCCTTTTTATCACCCCACCAGAAGTCTCTCACTAGCCGTTCGTAGTGATCACAGAACCCATTCGAAAGCCTGAAAATGCCCATGACATGGGCAGGGAGGGCTTGTGCCACAGATTTAATCAGGGTATCCTTGGCTGCACATGACATGAACCTCTCATCCCAGTTTGTTAGTCTTTTTCCAAACCTGGCCATGATGGGTTGGAAGTTTCCGTTCTTAATTCTTCCTTGTGGAGTTGGTAGGCCCAAATATTTCTCTTCAAAGGTGGTGTTGGTGACCGCCAGGGTGGATTTCACTTGCAACTGGATTGCCTCCGGACAGATAGAGCTGAATAAAATTGAGCACTTACTTGGGCTCAGTAGTTGACCCGTGCACCTTTGAAATAATTTCAGTGTGCTGTCAACTGCTCTCGCCTCCTCAACACTGGCTTTGAAGAAGAGGAGACTGTCATCGGCAAAGAGGAGGTTAGAAATGCCTGGTGCACCCCGTGCCACTTTCAATGGAGTAATGGACCCTTTGTTGATTTCCTCTTTCAGAACACAGGATAGAGCTTCTCCAATAAACAGAAACAGGTAAGGGCTCAAGGGGTCCCCTTGTCTGATGCCCCTCGAAGGGGAGAATGCCTGTGTAGTTTGTCCATTTATTTTAACAGAGAAGCGGACAGATCTAACGCAACTCATTACCCACTTGGTCCATCCGCTGCAGAACCCAATCTTAAGCAGCATTTTCTCAAGGAAATCCCAATCGACTCGGTCGTATGCTTTTGAAAGATCAAGTTTATAAGCACAGTGGGTGTCTCTCTGATTTTTGCTCCTCTGGATCTTGTGGAAACACTCGAAAGCGATAGCTGCATTATCAGTGAGTAGCCTTCCAGGGATGAATGCACTTTGCGTTTCTGAGATCAGGTCGTTGAGCAACGGCCGAAGTCTATTTACAAGGCATTTTGAGATGACCTTGTATATGACATTGCATAGGCTAATGGGCCTGAAGTCAGATAGTGTCTCAGGTTTGTTGCCTTTAGGAATGAGGACGAGGACAGTGTCGTTTATACCGGTAGGCAGACTTCCAGAGGTAAAAAAGGTCTTGACAGCAGCAATCACTTCTTCCTTCATAATTCCCCAGTTGCGCTGGAAGAACCTAGCGGGCATCCCATCAGGTCCTGGTGCCTTCAGAGGACCAATCTGGAATAAAGCATCGCTTATCTCTTTGTCCGTAAATTCTCTGCACAATTCAATATTTGTGGTCTCGTCGATCAGAACTGGAATGTGTCCGAGAATTTCTTCAGGAACCACATTTGTATCTTTGGAGTACAGGTTCTGGAAGAATTCAGACGCTAGATTTTTTATTTCTTCTGGGTCATCTGTCCAATTCCCATTCAAGCCTCTAATTCTTTTGATGCTATTTTTAGATTGGCGCCATCTTGCTTTCCTGTGGAAGTACATCGTATTTCTGTCTCCCTCTTGCAGCCATTTTATGCGAGAGCGTTGCCTCCACATCATCTCTTCTCTGTGGAGGAGCTCATCCAGGTCCAAGGAAGTTTTCCGAATCTCCTCGTCTCTAGTCTCGCTGGGTTGCCATTTCCACAGCTTCTTTAGTCTATTTCTTTTCTTTCTGATATATTTTGTGACCATGCTGAAATTTTGAGTACTCCACTCTTTCAGGTGGTTCCCCGTGTTACCGATTTTATGGAGCAGGTCATTCAGGTTGTTGCATGTGGGCGAGCTGGTCCATGCTGTCTCAACGGCATCAGTCAGGGACGTCTCGCGCTCCCACATATGTTCATACCTGAATGATTTCTCAGGCCTCGGTTGATTACTGGAATTAACACAATCAAGGATCAAAGGAAGGTGGTCTGATCTCGTGGAGCAGACATGCTCCAGGTTTGCTGCAGGGTACAGCGCAGCCCAGCTCGTTGAGCAAACTGCTCTGTCGATCCTAGCTTTCACATTCTTGTCTCCCTTTCTTTTGTTGTCATAGGTCCAGGGAGGGCCACTGTATCTTATGTCCTGGAGATCACAGAAATTCAGGGTCTTCCTAAAATCTGCCATTCTCTTCTCTGATCTTCTGGATTCAGACCAGTGCTCATGCTGCCATTTGCATTCGTTGAAATCACCCATCATCAGCCAGGGTTCACTGGCATTTGGCTTGATTCTGCGAATTGTGTTCCACATGTGGTGTCTTTCAGAGTTTTTCGGTTCCCCATAGACAAAAGTACCCCGCCACTTACGGCCATTGGGGATGTCGTTAACCAAAACATCAAAGTACCTCAAACCCTCAGACAGGACCTTTATTTCAATCTGCTCATCCCAGTACAAGGCAATGCCAGCACCCGATCCTGCACCTTTTTGAGTGATACAGAATTTTAGTCCTAGCCTACCTCTAAGTTCTTTCAGTTTTTTCTCTCCCTGTCTTGTCTCACTAATGAAAACGATCCTAGGCTTATAGGTGCGAACCAGCTGCACCAACTCTTGAACTGTCCGGGGCAAGCCAAGTCCCCGGCATTTCCAACCTAAGACGATCATGACTTCTGACAGGCGCCAACACTCGCGCCTGTCAGTTGACCAGTAGCCCCGGGACTGGTTGCTTCCTTATCTTCCCCTACACCTAGAACACTGGCTTTGGCCTCCAGCCCCAGCACGGCGTCCTCCGCCTTCTTCTTCTTGTTTTCAGTGATGGTTTTGTTTCTGGAGACATAAACCATCACCGCCTGATTCTGCCGCTTTCCTAACACTGACCCCCCCTCCGCAGGGGCCAGTGTGCTCCTGTCATCTTCAGCTTGTTTCGCTCCTTCTCCATCAGTAGCAATCCTTGCCACCCTTTTCCAGGACCTTTTGGCAGGGTCCCTTGCTTCTGCGCCTTGCTCAGAGTTGGTGTGGTATGTGGCTTGAGGAGGGTGCAGCGAAGGTGGAGCAGGGTCGGTGATGCCAGCCTCCTTATCCACGTTCTCCATGCCCTTGTCCGTAGCCTTCACCGAAGGAGGCTGGTGCAGGATGTTGGTGTCGCCGGCCATGACGCAGACGCCCTCCGTGATGCCGGGGTTGTCGCTGGCGTGGTCGGTGTTGCCAGTGATGGCGGTGTTGTCGATGATGCCGGTGTTGTCGCTGGCGTGCTCAGTGTTGCCGACGATGTCGGTTACCTGCATCGTGTCGCCGGTGTTGGTGATGGCCTGCTCGTTCTTGTTGGCGTTCCGGTCCTTCTCCTTGCTTGCGTCCCCATCCTTGACGGAGAGCTTCTCGACTTCCCTGGTGACAAGCGTGACCGTTCCCCGCTGGTCTTGGTCCCGCCTGGCTCCGAAGGCGGCGACATTGCGCCAAGGGGTGTCAAGCTGTAGAGCTCTCCCGTTCTCGAGCGCGCTCTCCGCCAGGTACCATCTGCGTGGGTCATCGCGGTGCGTTGGCGGCACACCGAGGTTGTTGCAATACCTGGTTCTCCTCATTTCCACCGGCAGCTCGCAGTCCGCCGCAAGGTGGCCGATCACCCCGCAGCAGGTGCAGTAGTTGGGCAGCCTTTCGTAGAAGACCCTGACGACCACCTCCTCGCATGTGATCACGTCCTCGAGTGTGATCCATCGCTGGAGAGCTCGAGCGACGGGCAGGTGGACGCGCGCACGCAGGATCTTGTTTGCGATGTCGCCTCTCGCGTGGTTGTCGATGCAGATGAGCTCGCCCAGCTTCTCCCCAAGGTTCCTGGCCAGCTGCTTGGACAGGAGGTAGAAAGGGAGGTCCCAGAACTGCACCCAGATGGGTACAGTCTCGAACGGCACCTTGTCCGGGTCCTCGTGATCCTCCAGTTTGCGAACCAGGACAGCATCGCCCTGGTACCTCCAGGGTCCTCCCGTGGTGACGTGCTCGTAATCCCCGGTGGAGGAGAACTCGAGGACGAAGCGGCTGTCTGCAAGCTGCAGGCATTCGAGGTGGCCACGCACACCCCAAACATTCTTCATGTAACTTACCAGTCTGTTCGTGGTGGTGTTCAGGGCTGATAGGAGGACACCAACGGCGAGGAGGCGGACAGCAGCGGTGCCCCTGGCCTTGGCGATGTTGATGATCACAGGGGCCCGCTCCTCAGCGGTGCGATCATCTTCCACGGGTTGCTTCCCAGCTCGGCGCCAGGACGGGCCGGCTCCGAGCGTCGAACCGCCCGAGCTGAGCGAGAGGGTGGTGATGCTGGCTGCAGCAGAGCCTCCTCCTGAGGCCGTGGTGGTGGTGCGCTTGGCTGGTTCCATGGCTTCAGTCTCTCTGTTCTCTCTGAGATTTCGCAGCTGTTGTGAGCTATGGGGCGTGGGTTGCCGGCGAAATATAGGCTCGCCTCCAGGGTCAGGGGGATGGGGCAGGCACGTCGAGAGATCAACTCCGCCAAGCCTCTCGGAGGTGATCTCGGACTAAAATTTATCCATAGTAATACATGCATAACTAATTAACCAGTTTTAACTAGATTATATCAACATGTTTTTCCTTACTCTTATAGAGACAAAACATACGGGACAAAACAAGAATTATGTAACTGAACTGAACTAAAAACTATGGAGCTAAACCACCGTGTCTACAGGCTACTGCTACCACTACTGAATTACCTTCCGGTACTAGCTAAGTTGGAAGAGAACCTGCAAGGATGAAACTAGATATGATTGTTGCATGCTACACAAGAGGTGGTAGCGTGGCGGCGAAGACCGGCGTCAGATTGAGCTCCTGATCGAGGGGCGGGTCCTCCTGGTGATTATGGTCAGGATGGGCCACGTGGAGGCGGCCCGGCAAAGCTAGAGGAGAGTGGCGATGATGCTATATCCGCCACCGCTGCGACACATGGGGAGTCAAAAGTGGTGACCGATTGGTTGCCGTCCTGGAGTTGAGTTGAGCTAGGTTGGAATCGGGCCACGCGAGATGCCGCTAGTTCCATAATTTTTTTAGCATGCTATAATGCTATAACGTTACAACAAATAGCGAGCTTAGTGTTGCTAATAGCGAGATTAGCGCCATAGCGAGCAAATTGTGCGTAGGCGTAGCATTCACCTTCTAAATACACTATAGGATCGCTATAACGTTGAAATAGCACGCTATTTTTTCCTATGATTTAGACACGCAAACGTATCTACGTATCTACGATAAAACTAAGCAAATTAATTAGAGATAGAGGAAACGCATAATTTTGGGAAAGACATCTACACAGTGACTTTCTAGTATTCCTATGAGACATATTTCTGCCCTCTCCTCAAGTTCACAATGTAATTAAATGCATGCTCTCTCTTAATTTTCTCTACGAGATGTATTCCGTCATAACATTTTGAAATTAAATATTTTTGACGATGTGGGCATTGTATAAAGACAATCACATGGAGTAATATTGCGCTGTTTAAGACGACATGCCGCGACAAAAAAATCTTGAGCTTCATTTATGCCATATGCCGCCCAAGATTCTTGATGACCACAGTAAGAGGCTAAGAGCATCTCCAACAGGCGCGCTAAAACGCGGCGCGCTAAACCTCCGTTTCGGCGCGCTGCAAATCGCTGGCGCGCGTGATACCGAATTTTCCCCCGCCGGAGGCTGTATTTTGCAGCGCGCGTTGGTACGGGAAAAAAGCATCTCCGCCGGAGGCTGTATTTTGCAGCGCGTTTCGACCGTTTTTTCAAAAATAATCAAACGAACAATGGAAATTTGATCGAAAATACGAATATAATTTAAAAGTTCAACGATACAGCGCGATATAGAGGACGAAAATGCTACTTGGATAAAGCTACTCGGAGGAGTCCCAATCGAAGTCCGACGAGTGGGTGCTCGGAGTCGTCTCCGACACCGGCGTCGTCGTCCACTCGAAGGAGGAGGAGGAGGAGAGGACGATCGTCGACGGCCCTGCGCCCTTCTTCTTTTCCTCCTCATTCCTCGCCGCCTTCGCGGCCCTCGCCGCGGCGCTTCTCGCGCAAAGCTTTCTTCTTCGCCTTCTCCGCCGCCTTCTCCTCCTCCTTCTGCGCGTAGAAGGCCTCCGTGGCGGCGACGTCTTCGGGGAAGCGGCGCGCCCACTCGAGGCGCAGCGCCTCGTCGCGCTCCGCGATGAGGAGGCGCTGCTCCAACTCCCATTGCCGGCGCTGCTGCTCCTGCGTGATGACGGGCGGCGGCGGCGCGAGCATCTCCGCTTGCTCCCGCGTGTAGACATCGTGAAAATTCATCGACCGCCGGGAGCGGCCGAGACGCCAAGCGACGGCGTCGTACGCCCGCGCCGCCTCGTGCGCCGTGTCGTAGGTACCGAGGCGGATCCGCTCGTCGCCGGAGCGGATCTCCGCGTCGAACCGGCCGCTCGGCCGCGCCCGAACGCCGTGGTAGCCGGAGGCGGGGCGGCGGCGCGGAGGCATCGTCGGCGGCGCGGAGGTGGAGCGTCGGCGGGAGAGAGGGAGAGGTGTCGTCGGCGCGGAGGCGGAGCGACGGCGGGAGAGAGGGAGAGAGGGAGAGACGCGTGGAAAGTTCAGTCTGGTGGCGCGCACGCGCGTGTCGCGTTTATAGCGCGCGCGGGCAGCGGACGCGGCAATTCTCCCGCGCGGGATAGCGCAAACGCGGACGCGCGGCAAATTTTTTAACGCGCGCCCTTTTTTCCCGTGTCCGCTGGAGCTGCGCGCGAGCGCCCGCGCGCGCCAAATCGATAGTTTTTTTTTTTCGCGCGGCTGTTTTAGCGCGCCTGTTGGAGATGCTCTAAGGACCGGCCACCTGGACTTAACGGTCTGGACCAACAACACCAATATAATTTTCATAGGCGTGTTTTATTTTTGCTTTTCTGCTAACCTTTTTCTCTCTCTTTTAGCCGCCCACATTGGTGAAATTTCCATCTATTAGCACCCAGCAATATAAATCTTCAGATATAACATACACAAACTTTGTAGTTATATACTTCCCTTGGTGTCTATGTTCTTGGCTTCTTCATATCATGTGTCATGGAGAAGGAGGCTTCGAAAATAAGTTGTGAATTTTAGTTGTTTGCAGCCTCTAATTTATGATTTTTCCGTCGTTGTTGTTGTTTGGATATGCGGTGGGTATAAGTATGAATATGAGCATGAGATTTTTTCTCCAAATCTTCATGGATGGGCAACTGGGAACAACTAGATATAGGCATGGACCTAAAGGAGTTATGTTCATCCATACATCCTCCCCATTTTTTTTGAGGTAAACACAATATATATATATATAAGCACACAAGCCGCCTCATTAAAAACCTTCCAGTCCCCTTAGGTACCCTGGTAAGGAAAAGAGTGCGTCTGAAACTTGCTGCTCCAACATCAAAGTTTGGTTACATCGTTTATGAGTCTATTAAGAAGAAATCTAGGAGGATCACTATCCCAATTACAAGAAATTTTAGTAGAGAAGCACTCTCTAGCTAATTCATGGGCAACTTCGTTGGCTTCTCTTGGACAATGCTGGAACGTGACACTTCCAATCAGCGATGCCAAATCCACACAATCTGCAAAGATGGCTGAAGCTTCACCCCACCATACTTCACCACCCGAACAAGCTTGAATGACTTCAGTTGAATCAGATTCAATTTGAATATTATGACAACCAAGACGGTTAGCCAGGGCCAAACCCTCACGAACTGCCAAAGCTTCTGATGCATATGCAGATGCTACATTGGGTAAGAAGATAGTAGATGCCGCCACAAACCTTCCATTCGAGTCACGAGCCACTGCTCCCACCGATCCTGCATGGTTATCAGATTGAAAGGATCCATCAACATTCACCTTAATTTGTGTATGGCTTGGTTTTTCCCATAAAGGTCGAGGTCCATTAACCTTCGCCATAGCTTTCGCCACATTAGCTGTAATAGACAGAATAGACATTTTGCATTGTGATATAGGAGGGACTGTTTCATCATGTGTGCGTCGCCGACGTATCCACCAAAGGTACCAGCACGCGACGGCAATCGTTTCCTTCTGTCCCATATTATCAAACCCTGGCAGCATAATGTCTTTCTCGCGCATAAGGTGTTCTAGAACTGCAGAACCCGACCTGTCAATTAAGGATGCATCTACTATGACATTCTCTAAACCCAGGTCTCTCCAAATCTGCTGGGCGGAACCACAATGAAACAAGAGATGTAAAATATCTTCAGGAGCATTATTGCAAACTGGGCACTGTCCACTATACATCCTCCCCATTGATATCCATGTCGACCAGTTTCCCTGAAAAGAAGAAATTTGTTCGATTCTGAATATAAAAAAGTAATGTATTCGACTGTTGGACGCAGCAGTGGGCTGCAAAGAAACTTGGGGCTTGGATAGTGGACCTTTGGAGCGATCCACTCTGAACTCTAAATAATTTCGAAAAGGCATGTGATCTTACGTGGACTGATGGAGCTGTTTGGGCATCACATGTTAGGTTACACAGTCACTGGTAGGCCCGTGTTCTTGCGAGCGAAGCCTGTTTGCACTTTGGAGTGCTTGGATGCATTGTAGTGGCCTGGCCCCCTCTATTACCTTGAGGTCCAATTCGGTGCCAGTGTTTTTTAGCAGTGTTTGGACCGGTTTTGGGGTGTTTTTTTTGGGCTCGATGAAAACACCTCAAAACGCTCCTGGGCTCTTCAGGAGGCCGGTTTCGGCCCGTTTAGGCCTGACGAAACCGGCCGAAACCCGTCGGGCTGGGGTGGAAGGAAAACGCGAGCCCCCCTCGCTTTTCTGCGTGGCGACGAGAGGGCGACGTGGGCGAGAGGGCGACGCGGACGAGAGGGAGGAAGACGACGCCGGTCGCCGCTCCAAGACCACGCCGCCGCCAAAGCTCCCTCGACGCTCCAAGACCACGCAGCCGACGCTTCCCCCTCTCAGGTACCTACTCTCTCCTCTCGACCTCACCGCCCCCAACCTGGCGCCCATAGCTGACCCCTCTCAGATCCGCCGCTCCAAGATCCGCCGGGACGGCCGTCGACGAGGGGCATCTCACGCGTCGTCCGGTCAGCTCGGGTAGCATCCAGTCTGTGCATCGGTAGTGACTAGGGGAGCACCAGGGGCCACGCTTCCCTTCCTAGATTAGCCAAACAGGAAAATGGAAATTATTCATAAGTTTGCATGATGCACCATTAGACCTGTTGCCTCTTTTGCTTGTGAAATAGATGTATGAAACTTGATCTTGTTTGGATGTTTCTCTTGTTACTGGTCATAGCAGATGAACACTTGACTTTTGGGTTGTTTGGTGCAAATGATGTTTAGGTCTTGCCTGTTCTCTGTTTGGTGGAAATTATTGGCCTGGAGCAAAACTTGTCTTGCTAGCTCCTGTTTAGTTCAAATAATCTGAAAGGAAATTTTCAGCCTGTGGTCATTCTATCTTTTTCTTGGCTAGTCTCTGTTTTCTGATGAACATACTCTGTTCAAATAATCTGAAAGGAAAAAGGGTCCTGCCGCCGCCGACCTGGAGCTCCTGCCGCTGCCACGCATCTCCGTCGAAGTGTGATATTTCTTGAGTTTGGTCTTGTTCTAGTGTGCCTACAGATCAGTTATGTCCCGCTGTTGACAAGCTCGTTTTTTTTCTTGTTCCATACAATCATGGTTTATTGAATTTCTATCTATCATAGTGTGCTAAAAAGATCAGATTTTTGTTTGTGATACAAATATAGTTTAAACTTTCAAAAAAGATCGATTTTTTATTCATTTGTGTTGAATACACTTGAATACACTGGTTTGTAAAACAAGTGTGGCAAACAAGTGTTTTGACAAGTGTTTTTGATGATAGGGGTTTTGTAGTGTTTTGGGTGGTTGTTGTTTTCACCCAAAACACCTCTCAAAACCCCTCTTAAAACTCACAAAAATACTGTCACCAAACAAGGTCTGAAGTGGTGTTGGCAGCAGCCCGCAGTAAGCGAGACAAACGCCATGGTTGCTCCAGCTCCATACTTGGTGGATGTGTATTGTGCTGCTCGTTCCTAGTTTTGATTTGGGAAAAAAGTGGATCTTGTGGCAATGGGTGGAGCTGCTCCACTCACCTAGCTTCGATTTGGCATCGAAATGAATCTCGTGTCGGCATGTTAAGTTGTTCCACTCGCATAGCTTCGATTTGAAGAACTACCTAGCGTTGATTTGGGCGCGATTTGAATCTCGTGAGGCCTCATTTGGTGCCAGCGTTTTTAAGGTGTTTAGGCCGGGTTTTGGAGTGTTTTTTTCGGGTTCAATGGAAACACCCGAAACACCTCAAAACGCTCCTGGGGTGTTCGGTAGGCCGGTTTTGGCTCGTTTAGGCCCGCTGAAACCCCCCGAAACCCATCGGGCCGGGGTGGAAGTAAAACGTGTCCCCTCCCTCGCGTTTTGGTCGGGCGACGAGAGGCGACGTGGGCGACGGGGAGGAAGACTCCATCGCTGCCGCTCCAACACGACGCCTCTGCCGGCGCTCGAAGACCACGCGTCCGCTGACCCTCCCTCTAACACCGTCCCGCTTCAAGATCTCCCTCTGACCGATGCCGCCGCTCCCTCTGTCCGCCGCCGACGCTCCTACCGCCGACCCTCCTCTCCATTGAAGCTGGAGTCATTCGTGAGTACAATCCACCCCAACTCCTTTTCCTGTACTTCTAGATGCTCTTCCTTTTTAGATTTCTAGGGTTCCTCATGGTGAGATCTAGGGTTCTTGATCTGGTTGGCCCCGCCACGTGGGCGGCTGGCATGCGCACTAAAGGCTATTTCGAGTTAATTTTTTTAATTCATTTGGGTTTCTAATTATTTTTCACTCCCTCTTTTTTTTCTATTTTTCAGAATTTCTACTATTTCAGTTATTTGCATAGTTTAGTCTCTATCTCTAACTACACTTATCTCTAGTCAAATTACATACTCGTGGTCAAACTTCCCGCTCGGTCACCCATCCTCCCACTACTCTAGCACTAGCACGCTTAACTTCTGAGTTCCATCCCGTTCCGCATCCAAGTGCTTCGCGCGCATGTATGTGATAGTAGTATCATATCAATCCTATTAACATGTTGATCGATGTCACATTTCTTTATTGTTTGAATTTCAAATAATTCTTTTAATAAACAAAAATAATGATGTAATAATAATCTTGAATAAATAAATAAACATTAACTTTTTAATTTGTATTATTTTTAATTTTATTAATTAATTAAATATTTTTTTTGCCAAACCTAAAACCTAAAAATTTGAAAATCTACAAATTGGGTAAAAATGATAGTAATCTTTATGCAGGATGCAATTATTAATTTTAGGTTTTAAAAAAATATATATAATCCGTAATTTATAGCAAAAACTAAAATCTTCCTGCTTTTGTATTTCCATTTGGAATTTTGAGAATCTAAAAATTGGCTAACCGGGTAAACCCCGGTGAATTCAGATGTAACTTTTTTCCCCGATGATTTTGATACATTATACGTTTTTTTCGACATCGTATGCAAAAGTTATTGCGGTTTTACCATTTTTTAAAACTTTTTTGCAAAAAAAGTGAAAATTCAAATTTGTTAATTTTCCCTAATACTAGGTTGCATAACATACAAGAATCTGAAAATATTTTATTTTTTTGAATTTTCTATCATTTTATTATCTATTTTATAGTGCTAAAAAAGGCGATCCGGGGGGGGGGGGGGGGGGTGGACGTGGGTGGGGAGCCAAAAATCAGGAAAAAACCTTTAATCCCGGTTGGGGACACCAACCGGGATTAAAGGTTCTTGCCCTGGCCGCAGCCACCGTAGCCCTTTAGTCCCGGTTGCCCGGAGCATTAGTCTCGGTTCACCAGCAGAACCGGGACTAAAGACCCATTAGTCCCGGGTCAAAATATTTGGGGACTAATGGGTTGAAATGGAAGACCTTTTTTCTACTAGTGATGGCATTTTCCTCATCTTGATGTGTTGCGGTGCAGTTTTCTTGCACTGTTTGCTGCTCTACTAGTATTGTGGATCTCTACGCTGGGCTTGGGTGTAGTACTCGTATTGGGTTGTTTGGACTGGGTTGACTGTGTTACAGTCGCTGGATGTGTTTACTGTGTTACAGGAGTCATGACGGGTGCATGTGCTGTGCTTATTGCATGATTACGAGTGTTTGGTTATTCATGTGAAAATTGGGTTGTTTGGACTGGGTTGCATGTTGTGCTTGATTACGAAAGTTCATTAACTTTACAGTTATTCTGGTTGTAGGAGTTGGGGTTTTCAGAGAGTCAATTAAAGATAGATATAAATAGTTTTATGCAAACCTGATTTTTGATTTCACATGAACTTCTGGAATACTCAGATCTTTAAAGAATGTTCAGCCGTACTATATCAGCTGACTGTATTATGTAGGGAGCTATGGATGACCTTTTGATCATGTGTGATAGGTGTTCATGTTAGAAAAAGAAGATAGGTGTTGTGTTTGAAAACTTTTTATTTAAAATGCATGAATAGGCAGAAGAAATTAAACTTGTAACACAAAATTGCCAAGCTCTAAACATCTGATAATTTCCCCAACTTCTTTTCTATATAATGGTATGACGGCATCCTTAGATTGCATCCAGAACAAATAATTGCCCTGACTTCCTGTTTTTATTTGGACCTTGTGATACATACACATTGGCTGCTACACAATCAAAGGTTGTGCCCTTGCAAAGAACCAACAAGGTGCAACCTTAATGTCATACAACATTTTTTAAGTAGCAGATGAAGGTTGTGCCTTTAAATATTGTCAGTGGCTTATTTAGTTATGTCACCGTTGCTGTGTCTGCCATTGTCTCTACCTAGGGATTTGGTCGGGCAGGTAGATTTGGCTGTGGGCTGCTGCTGGTTAGATTAATGGGGGATTTGATGCTTTTCTGCTGTAGGTTAGAATGGCTGGTTAATGCTTTATCGGTGATATGGATATCCAGGTCTGGTACACTAGGACAGCCATTGATATGATAATTAGGTCTAAGGTTGTACCAGTATTTTATTATAGTCTTGTTATTAGGAGATAATAATATAGCCAGGTCATGTGATGGGCCAATTAGGGTTTTAAGTTGTGTCTATTTGACTTGGGCCTGTCCAAGTCGAATTAGGTTAGGCCCAATAAGGGATGGTCGGCCACCCCACCCCTCATATAAGTGGAGGTGCGGCTAGGGTTAGAGATAGCTAAGTTTAGACTAAAGATTAGGGTTTTCCCCATTGCGTGTGTTCACGTGTATCATCCCTCCGGGGGTACGGCCCTGCCGTTTATCTATATTATATTCGCTGCGAAGGTTCTTGTGTTCATCAAGGATTGTCTAGCTTAGGTTTGAGGCATATCGTTCATCGATCCGTTGCTTGCTGGATTCGTTCCCTCTTCTCCAGGCTACGTTCATCGCGTTGTTGGGAGGATTTACTACCCCAGGTTCTCGTTGTGAAAGATCGGGCATCAACCTAGGTGGATTTGCTGGGATCCCCCTTATCATGTGGTATCAGTTTTCTGGGTTGCTCACGGCGAGGTTTTGTTGATCGATCTCTTCGTATCGGTTTACATCGGAGAAGATTGGCTCTAGATCGGTGGAGCTTCGCTCTCGGTCGAAGGAGGTTGGTTGGAGGAAGATTGGTGAAGTTGTGGTGCAGTTTGGCTATCATCCATGGCTGTTCCAGGCGTCAAAATCGCGAAATTCGGAGATTGGGATCGGGAGGAAGAAGCAGATTCGCGACCAGCTCCGGTCTCCGGACCGGTCAACCTGACCTAGGACTGGCCGGGCCAGTGCCAGACCCGGTCCAACCGGGCTACAGGCCGGCCTACCCGGCCAAAACCGGATTCCAGGCCGGTGCCAACCGGGCCTGATCCAGGGGCTCCAGACCGCCGAACCGGTCACCAGGCCGGTCAGACCGGGCCCTGGGCCGGCCGAACCGGTCCCCAGGCCGGTCCAACCGTTTCCTGGACCGGGTAGGCCCCTGCTACGGCGGTGATTTCTCCGGTGGTTCCCCGTGCTGCTGCGGTTGTTCCGTCTCCGGCATCGTTAGCTGATGATATCGTTGTTCTTGCTTCGTTTTTCGACGATAAGCTTGGCATACGGTGTTCGCGTGGCAAGAAGTCCGGTTATGTGTTCAATGACTATCTGGACTGCTTGAAGGGAGAACAGCGTCCGCCATCCAGTCTTCGTTGGTATCTACACCGTCTTGCGACAGTTCTGGAGTATAAAGATTGGAAGAGGAACATGGAGTTGGGTTTTGCGCGATGTCGCATATACAATCGGAAGTTCAATGGATCTTATGCATATTATCTTGCTCTACGGCGTGTGGACGAGGCATTAGAACGTTGCTGGCATGATGCGGTGGACAGAGGTGAATTTGCTGAAACTTGGGAGGATTACAAAACTTTTCTTCGTTGTGGTTTTGTGTTACCCTACATGGAGGAGAGTGAGCAGCCATCCCGAGTTGTACATGCAATAGAGAAAGTGGGTAAGTGCATAGTTCTTATTCAGGAGATTGTTCCGCTACCAACAGTCACTGAGGGCAAGGTGATATCTTCAGAGGAGAGGAAACCTGGCTCTGATACCAAGGGCACTACCAAGGGCACTACTGTGACTGTTGAGGAGGATGTACCATTGAGCGGGCTGAATATGCAACTCAAGAAGGTACAAGATGATGCTTGCAAGACAGTTGACAAGGGTCAGCGGTGGAGTTTGTTTCAGACTCAGTGCATTATCAAGGGAAAGGCTTGCAAGTTGATGATTGATGGTGGTAGCTGTACTAATGGCATTAGCAAGACGATGGTGGCAGCATTGGGGTTGTCTACATGACATCTTCCTGAACCTAAGCGTCTTGAGTGGTTTAATAGTTGTGGTATGCTCAAGATTACTCACAAGGTGCGTGTGCCATTTACAGTTGATGAGTATGTTGATGAGATAGAGTGCGATGTGTTGCCATTGGAGGTGTGTGGATTGCTACTTGGGCGTCCTTGGCAGTATGATCGTAATGTGACACATGCTTGGAGAGAAAATACATATTCTTTTATGCATGGTGGCAAACAGCGGACTTTGAAGCCTTTGGGTGATGATCATATCAAGTCCGATGTGGAGTTAGTGGTGCGTAAGGAGAAGATGCACACGCCTAAAGTGCAGCAAGAGGTGCATGATGTTTCGAGCATTGATGTTGGTGATGTTTCAGCCATGCATATAGATGGCAAGCCAGTTCTTGTTGGTGACAAGCCGGATGAAGCTACACTTGTTGTTGATGTGGATGTTGCAGCATATGCTACAGTTCCAGTTTGTGTTGATGCCAGTATACAGACTGATGATGTTTGTGCTGATGATATTTCAGTACATGTGGCGCAGATGCGCGTGGGAGGAGTGGGAGGCGAGCGCGTCAGTGGGCAGCGGCACTACCGTGCTAGGAGTACTGCAGTCCAGTTTTCCGCAACACCGCGGATGCATCGAGGCAAGGATGGACGTGTGAGACATCTATGTGGCCCAGGAATTACACATCTTGTGCAGGGTCATGTGCAGCGACACAAGGGTCCATCAAAACCTCGCAAGAAGAAGGTGTTGGCGCCGAAGTCCAAACTCATGTGGAGAAGAAAGGAGGCGCCAATTGCTGTATCAAGCCGCGAGGGAGGATGTGGTGTGGAAGGCAAGCAAGACTTGAGGACGGCGAGGAAGTATCATGTTCATATCACGTCACCTTTTTCCAGAAGACCCTCACGCGTTGGGGACAACGCTTCTTGAAGAAGGGGAGAGATGATATGGATATCCAGGCCTGGTACACTAGGACATCCATTGATATGATAATTAGGTCTAAGGTTGTACCAGTATTTTATAATAGTCTTGTTATTAGGAGATAATAATGTAGCCAGGTCATGTGGTGGGCCAATTAGGGTTTTAAGTTGTGTCTATTTGACTTGGGCCTGTCCAAGTCGAATTAGGTTAGGCCCAATAAGGACTGGCCGGCCACCCCACCCCTCATATAAGGTGGAGGTGCGGCTAGGGTTAGAGATAGCTAAGTTTAGACTAAAGATTAGGGTTTTCCCCATTGCGTGTGTTCACGTGTATCATCCCTCCGGGGGTACAGCGCTGCCGTTTATCTATATTATATCCGCTGCGAAGGTTCTTGGGTTCATCAAGGATTGTCTAGCTCAGGTTTGAGGCATATCGTTCATCGATCCGTTGCTTGCTGGATTCGTTCCCTCTTCTTCAGGCTGCGTTCATCGCGTTGTTGGGAGGATTTACTACCCTAGGTTCTCGTTGTGAGAGATCGGGCATCAACCTAGGTGGATATGCTGGGATCTCCCTTATCAATCGGTCATTTCGTGCCTTCTGCATCTTCTCCAGCTTAGTTTTGTTTAGCTTGTTCTGCGTGAACTTTGTGGAGTTTGGCGTGTAAGTTAGTAGCATGCCACATCTAGGGTGCTGCTCTGGTGAAGGACAAGCAGTTATGGTTTGTTAAAGTTGGTAGCCTTTTCTTACTTAGTTTTAACACAATTACCTGACTGGTCCAGTGGAGCATTTCAGACTCACATGAACTGAACTAATTGGGACACTCTTGCAATCTGATTGTACAAGATCACGATTTAATATTCATGTGCTTATACTCCACAAATGTCGCGGCATTTCAGACTCACATGAACTGCACTAATTGGGAGACATTTCTGCCTCTCATGTTAACTGCACAAATTAGGACATTCTTACAATCTGATTGTACTAGGGCACAATCGACTAATCATGTGAGTTGACTCCAGAAATATGCTTTTCAACTCATTGGATTATACTTCTTTGTGTAGATATGATATATTTCTTGTTGTTAGCTTTGAAACTAGATCTAAGAGAAAGCACCTCCAGTAACAATAAAATGTGGTCCAACTCAAACAACGTAACACAACAACCAACCTCGGATTGCAGTAGCTAATTGCAAATAAAGACAGAGTCTGTCATTAGATCATATAGTAGACAGATAGTTTTGATGCTAGCCTAGGCGGAGCAGCATACATAGGTAGATAGCATATATAAAGACAGTCGCTTGGCACAATGTATCATCATCTCTTCAGTTGTATGTATGACAGTGGTAGATCAATTATTTGTGTGTGAGGAAAGAAAAGTCTAGTATTGTTGAAAGAAGACATATTTGTTTCTTTTTGACAGGGAGAATTGTTTGTGTGATGGATCTATCTTCATAGTCAAGAGATGTTATGTATCTTCTTGCATGTGTAATGCTAATGTATGGGTCAATCTATGTTGCCTAGATTGATCATTTGTATGCACCTCTACTGCCAAAGTACTGTAGCCATGAAATAACTATCTAATGCATTTGGTTGTATATTAGTATTTGATGGTTTACATCTTGTTTCTGCCTATCCACCTTGAATTCCTCTATTTGTTTCATGTCTCCGAAAATAGATTATGAGATCTGATGCCATGAGTTAACTGTACCATGGCTGTAGCTGTGATGAAGAGATGCTATTGTTGCTGTAATGCATTTATGTATTGGTTGCAAGATATGATTTTCTAGTGTGCTACAAAGATTTGATTTTTATTTATGATACACAACTACTGTCAAAAAGATTGTCTTTTTATTTATTTGTGTTAAATACACTTGAAAACACTACTTTATAAAACAAGTGTTCCAAACAAGTGTTTTGACAAGTGTTTTAGGTGAGAGGGGTTTTGTAGTGTTTTGGGTAGTGTTTTGGGTGGTTAATGTTTTCACCCAAAACACTCCACAAAACACCCCTCAAAACAAAAAAATATACTGGCACCAAATAAGGCATGAGGGAGTACTGGGCTAATTGCTGGTATTTTGAGCAATCATTAATAACATAAGTACATAACACTGTTTTTTTTTGCGGGTAAATAACATAGAGCAGGACAAGTCAATTCCTAATTGATCAATCCAGGAACCTCTGTCAGGAACACAGAGTTCAGTGGTAGATGCAATTCCCAATTGAAAAACAGCAATCACCATCAGACGTCAGTTAAGTCCTACGCGAAAGATTATGTATATTGATCTTCCCTTTCACCGGCGGAATCTCCAAACTGAGCCCGTCCAAACGAGAGCTAGGGTTTTCCACACGGCATAACGTTCTGCTCTCCGCGGTGCTGGTTAATATAGTCCTTTGCCTCCTCGCGAGTCAGCACCTGCGGCGGCTGATACGCACACCATCGAGCACAAACGACCACCGGCAGAAGTACACGAGGCGTGCAAAACTTCTCCTGTCTGCCGGTGCCGGCCGGCGAAACTAGCATGCTCGATCCGTCTCGTTTGATCGACCACCGTCACATCTAGCTGCGTGCCAAATCTCACGCAAGTTTTGCAACTTCTGCTCTGCGAAGCATCAAACTGCTGTGAACTGTGATACGGACGGCGAAGAATCGACCACACGTGCATCAACCACGAAGTTCGTTCATAGATTATAGCTGTAGCCGTCACGGTACCCTACAAAGAATAGCCTCCAGCGCTAGACGCCGCTCCGTTTCCTGCTAGACACACGGATTCTAGTGAGTGAAGCTAGAGCGAGAACAAAAGAGCAGAGGTCACTCTGTTTAAGCTACTGTACAACTATTCCATAGATACATTTCTTTTGTGGTGGGATGGAGTAAACAAGATTTCGGTTTATAAATTTATTATGCCCCTCGATGAAATTCGTGTTTTCTCGGAGTCACGGTAACTTAGGATGAGATGTAGAAATATTTCATTCAAAAAAAAAAAAACTCCTACGCGCAAGGCAAGACTCAACAGGACGGCGCATGTGAAACGCGGGTGGTGGTGGAGGTCTTTCACAGCGGCGCATTGACTGGTGGGGGCGGGGGGGGGGGGGGGGGGGGGGCTCCTTGTTGCGCGGTCCGCCTGATCTGGTGGAAGATCGCCCCTTTTTTGCCGCCTTCTTCCTAGACTGGCCTGGCCGTTGAGGTTCGGATCGATAGATCCGACAAGGTGCCGGCGGGTGGTGTGGGGCTACTAGCTTGGCTTGGATAAAGGTGACGGTCCTAGGATTCCAACTCGCGCCAAGATGTTGGTCTACCGGATGCATGTCCCCACAACCTGTCTAGTGTGTCGTGTTCTAGAAGGTTCCGTCGGTGAACTCCACTAGACGATTCATGCTTAGAGATTGCTGGATCATGTGGGATTCGATCGTCTGCACCCACGTTTTTCTCTGACCGTTTGGTTTCAGAGAGATCGTTGTCAAGTTCTGTTGACTGTTACCATCATGGGGCATGCTTTATCGTTCCATGGTGAAATCAGCTAGCGGAGAATGTTATGGAAGCCAAGATCTAAGGACTAGCAATGGTGACTCCAGTCTTCGTGGTGATGATAAATTGGCTTGGTGATTCGTGACTTGGAGCAGCGGTATCGTAAGAGGGTGACAACACGGGAGAAGTTCAAAATCTTACATTTCAGGGTGAAATTCCAAGGTCTGACCTTAATTGGTTGTGTCTGGTAATGGTCTTGTTGAGGCCTTTTTTGTGACGAGGACTTTCTCCAGGGTGAAAACCTACGATCTATGACTGGGCGACGAAGACGCTTGTATATTGTTCCTTTCTTAGAGGCGTCGCTTTTGGAGAAGCTGGACTTCCTGTGATGTTTTGGTGGTGTTAGTACGGCTGCTAAAAGGAATAGTTCACTGTACCGGGACTTTTCTTTTATTTTAATTTTTCTTTTTTTAGGTTGTGTGCATCCGTAATGCTGCTAAGAAAATACGATGTTGCAGAAACTATGCTTAATGGGTATCTTCGTGATATTAATATATGCTCTTTGTCGAAAAAAATCAACAAAAATAATTGTATATCATGATGTTCCAGGTGGAGATAATACGGTAGACAAGGGATTGCGACTGTCATAGGCTTTATATAATCCCTCCTCAAAATTATAACGCATATACTCCTTCTGATTCATAGTACTTGTCAAGTATGCCCTGGAAACATATTTCACTATAGATATATTGGTGTTGATTTGGGTTTTTTTAGATGCCGACGCTTTTTCTGACGAAAGGCTCTCATTGATAATAGAAGAAAAAAAATCATAATACATACACCGGACATACAAGCAAATGGGGATGGGTCGTGCCACGGAGGGGCAAAGGATGCAGCGAATGGGGATAGGGTTTGGACCCGCATCGACCGCTCGGGGGTACCACTGCCCTCCTAACCATTCAATCACAGGTTAGCTCTCGGTATCTTTGGATCCACTATGCTCAAACTTATTTGTTTGTGTGTTTGACCCGCAAAAAAAACAGATTATGGGGTTTTGACATGCCAACAAATTAGTTGTTAGTTCCTTGCAAAATAAACAAACAAATTAGTTGTTAGTACTTGTCAATTTACATGGTATTAAGTCTTAAGTTGCTGATGAAATGGTAAACGTAAGCACCTCACTGGTGTCATTTTTGTCCAGCGTTTCGTGATTGATTTTTTTTAAAAAAAAAAAAAGATACACGAAGTATACTACAGCTAAACTGTCCGTCCAACTAACTGTTGTTGCCCTTTCGAACTCAAAGCTGAGCTTTGCATGCGTTATTCTTTCTTTACACCGCAGACACACGGAGCAAATCATTCGCGGTTAAACAGGTTATGAGCACCACGCGCTACCAGGCAAGTGAACATATGATGATTTAAAATAAAAAACATGGTCTCCTTCGTCCTTTCCGGGCGGATGTGGGTAATCAACAATGTCAGGCCGGCTCAAAGAGCGAGCAGCAACAATGTGTCGTCGACACGGTTTGAAGGTTCTAGACGAAGGGCATTTCAAAGATTTTGTTATAATTTTTATTTTTATTATTGAGGTACTTTATATTGTTTGATGTTTCTCTTAGCATTATGATCCTTTCCGTAAAATCTTACAATAGGTTAACCTTTAGAAGACTTAGAGCATCTCTACCATGCGGCAACCTGCAACCCGCAAAAACGCGGATCCAAACAAAAGAAAACTCATTTTGCAGTCACATTTGTCACCGTGCAATCAGATATGACAAATGAAATTGTAAATTTTGAAAAAAGAACACCGCCGGAGAATTTAAACGCCCATTGCATACATTCAGATACGGCTGGTTCAAACATTCAGTTAAACAGCAACAAAATTAACCCTAATGTCTACCGAAATTGCCGCCACGGCATCCTAATTACCAAAATGCAACTCTAGAATGTTCACCGTAGCCTATTGCTATGCCAGTGACGCAGCTGAAGGTCACTCTCGTCGGTGTCGAGGTCAAACCAGAGCTTCTCCTCCTCCTGGAGCATGAGGCGCCACTCCTCCGCCTTGTCGGTATCGCGGCGACCTGTCTCCGATGCCGACGTTGGGTAGGAAGGTGGTTGTCGTCGATGAAGTCACCGAGGTTGAAGTTGGCGCCTTCTCCTCGAGCTGCGCGACAAACTTCCCGAGGTTTGCGTCCTCAACATAGTCGCTGGAGCGAACCCGGCACCGTTGCGAGCTCGAGGTGGAGGAGGAGCTCCGCGAGGCAGAGGTGGTGCAGCGCGAGTGGAGGAGGCCTCCCGACGGCTGAATGCGGGCGGCAACGTGAGGCCGTACTTTGTGTAATGGTAGGATCTGTGGAGGCGCGCCAGTGGCGGAGCCACACTATGGCTGTGTACTCATATGACTACACAGTTTTCCACTTACATAGGTAGAAATCATGTAAAGAATTATGAAAAAAAATTATATAAATACATGTGTTTGACTACATAACTTTAAACTGACTACACAATGTTAACATTCTGGCTCCGCCACTGAGGCGCGCCACGTTGGAGCGAATCTTCGCCGCCTCGTCCTTTTTGCTGGTGGCACCATAGACGGCCAAGTTCCCGCTGTGGCCAATCTGGTTGGTCCTTCGACCTGCTGCCCAACGCCATACCGATGCGGCGGTGTGGATTAATTGGTGGCGCACGCGGTTGCGGCCGTCGCCACCAGAATCAGGATGGGTCGTTCCGCGGAGGGGCAAAGGATGCAGCAAATGGGGATATGGTTTGGACCCGTATCAACCGCTCCAACCACGATATATAGGGTCCGATGTGGGATGAAAGCGATGTCCTTCAAAACATTTGTGAGACAGGCTGTGAATGCGATTTCTGGTGTAGGAAAAAAAACTAACTCGTATAACGGCCCATAAGGGCAGATGCGATGTGGGGTGCCGCGTCTGCTAGAGATACTCTTAGATCCGTGTTTATGCGGGCTTGTGCTCACATCCCTACAGATAAGCACAAAGTGATCGTGTAGTCTTGCGCTAGTAGTTGATCCAGGAATCTCTGGCTTAAACTTCACTAGTAGATGCCTAACTGCTAATCACATCACCCTGAGCTGTTGGTGACTTATTCTCCCCCTTCCTCCTCTCAAGGCGCTACAGGACCTTGAGAGTCTTCCACCTCGCACCGGGCCAATCCAAGGCCTTCTCTGCCGGAATAGCCGGCCGGAGAAGGCTGAGGAGAGGCGCCGGAGTACATATTCTTAGGTCTAGGGTCAGATCGAGTCTAGGTTTAGTTTGTTCCCAAGTGGAGTCTGGCGAGATGCCGTCGAGGATTTGGTCGCCGGGAAATCGAAGCTGCTTCCCGGGGCTGCGAGAGGTGGTGCGGCTTCCCATGGAGCTCCGATGGAAGGAGCCGGAGATGGGTGGCGGCGGCGCCCCTGCATCCTCCCCAATAAAGCTTGTCTGCCTCTTCTTTGATGAGGCTGGCATCGCTGCGGTCCTCATTCTATTCAGGGAGATGAGGAGGCATCCCTTGGCGAGGCTAGCGGATCGAAGATCTGGTGTCCTGGAGTTTTTCCTCCCCCTCGAGCGCAACACATGGTGGCCACTCGCGCTGACATGATCTCTGGCCAAGAAGGTGGCCCAAAGTCAACCTCCAATTCGGAGGCCCTCTCGATCCGCCGTTGGGGCTCGACGCCTCTACAAGGCCAAGTGGTTCGTCCCCGGCCTTGTGCAGGTAGCCAATGGTGGGATCTCGTCGTCGGTCGGGAGTTCTCGAGCAACATGCTCCTGGAGCTCGGCGGAAACGCCTTGAGCTCGCCGGCGTCTGGTGGTGGTGAAGCCCCTGTCCTTGATCTCTTTTTAATTCTTCTTGCTGGGGTATTTTCTGTAAAAAAGAAGACCTTATCTTCAAATCTTAGGTTTCCCAGGGCAATAGACAACATAGGGCCTTTTTTAACTTGTACCTGCCACGTGCTTTGGAATAAAAGCTCCACCGGGATCTCGACCCCGTCTGTGTTAAAAAAAAACATCACCCTCAGCTAAGAATTTGGCATCGGTATTGTATCGCGATCAGTAGTAAACATACAGCTCCCAGCCTAAAAGCGCCCAGCCTCCCCGAAGACGCCCTGCTCCCAACCTCCCAGCCCTAACCGCCGCTGCCGCCGCCGGTAGCGCCTCCGGGGCAAAGACCCACGGGGCGTGGCGGCGGCGGGGGCCCTTCCTCGTCGACGCATGGTGGACGGCGGCCGGATCTCCCCTCCTCGAGCATGGCGGACGCGCAGATGGGATGGGTGGCGGCGGCCTGCGCTGCGCCGCCTTCTCCCGTCGGCTCTCCCATGGTGGATCGGCCGGCGCGGTTGGGATGGGCGACGGCGGCCTGCGCTGCGCTCCCTCCTCCCGTCGGCTCTCCGCAGCACTCCGGCAGGGGCTGGTGGTGGGCGGCGGCCAGGCCCATGGCCTGCGCCAATTTCCCCCCGCCTCTCGCCGGTGAGTGGAGGCGATCTTGGGCTTCACCCGCGACACGAGGTCGCCCGGGGCAACAGCCTTGGGTACGACGGTGGAGGTGGCCCTCTTCTTCGCCGGAGAGGGTCGGCCTGCGGTTGGTGGTGGTGGATCTATCGATCTATCTGACATAGGCATCCCAAATGGCCTGCCGAAGATAGTACCCGGGGTTTACTGAAGGCCCGCTACCCGAAGAATAAGAAGATTCGGAAGCCCAAGATATTATTAAGGAAAGCTAGAGTTGTAATAGAAAGTCTTATTCGTAATCTTACGGGATGAGTTAGAAACCTTCCCGGACTTTGTAACTTGTACAGCACGAATCCCTCGGCTCTACCTCCTATATAAGGGGGATTCGAGGGACGCAGAGAGGATCGAATCATTGTTTTACTAAACCCTAGTTTCATAATCGTCGAGTACTTTTCGGCTGAAACCTTCGAGATCTACTTGCCCTCTACTTCCAACTAAACCCTAGCCTACAATCCATAGGCATTGACAAGTTAATACCTTGTCAATTGGCGCCGACCGTGGGGACTAGAGGCGTAAGGATCTGATCTCGATGGCACATTCAAGATCTTCGACATCATCAACTGCAAGCAACGCAATGGATCGAGGTAAACAGATCGCTGCTGGTCCTGTCGATTTTGTTCCTCACCCACCCTCCCGTTTGGATGCATATGCGTATCTGGCGGAGCCTATGGAGATGACGTTCGGAAGGTTTCGCTTTCGCGTCGAGAAGGAAGGATCGTATCGTGTCGAAATTCCGATTTCGTCGGGATCGTCGGCGGTCGATTCCGATTTTTCAAGCTATACATCGTCAACCGAATCAGGAGAAGAAGAAACTTCGTCGTCACGATACATCAGCATCAGGGCAAGAGAGAAACTCGCCAAGATCTTCAGCGACATGTCGTTTGAGTCATCTGCGGACTCATATATAAGCGATGGCTCAAGCAGTGTCCACAGTTACGACTTCATCGACAAATCTACTACAGTGGGCGAGGTCTTCACCAATCTCAACGATGGTGTCACCAAACCCAACATAGATCTGAACACAAAATATCATCAGATTTATGTCATTGGAGAGCTAAGCAATGACCAAGAGGAAACATCTGAGGCTTTCGACGATTTTGGAAATCCATACGTCGATCCCTCCGATCTGCGACGAGGCCTGGGCAATAAATACGTCGGGCCACAGCCGCGACACAGAGTTCGACTCCCACAAGCAGCGTGGGATAGAGCCGCGAGAGCTATGGATGGATCAGAACCAATGGCCACCACAGCCACGCCAGAGGAATTACAAGCATATCAATATAGGCTCGCACGAGCTGCAAGAGAATTGGAAAAACAGGCAGCTGAGTTAAACAGAAGAAAGGAGGCAGCTTCTGCATCCAGCAGGAGAAGGGCAGAGTTGAGTCGACAATCTAGAACTTCGGGTGATAGCCACAGGGAAGCTCGGAACAGAGCAAGATCAAGGTTACAACACATACCCGAAGCAGAAAGAGAGCACCTGGTCCAAAACCTCGACATGTCCTTTATGTCGATAGACACAAGAGGAAACATCATCCCTAAGACACCAGAGGCTGGGTATATGGCGACACATGCTTTTATTCTCGCATCTAAACCACCTCCAGGAGATCCAAGGGAAACATTGTACAACATGGCGATAGCAGGAGTTGGAGCCATGGGGACGGCGTTTGTATCAACACCTCCTGAAGGAACAGCAAGGCAAAATAGTCCACGACCTGCGGCAGCAGCAGCAGCAGCTCCTGAAGGACCAAGTGGAGCAAGAGATACGGCAGCACAAGCAAGGGTCGACAGAGCGCGACAAAGCAGAAGAGAACATCGGCAGTCCCCAGAGTTAAACGACGAGGATATGTGCGGTTTGCCGTGCTTCACGAGGAGAGTGCGAAAAACTCGAGTACCTTCGGGATTCAAGTTGCCTGATAATTTCAAAAAATTCGACGGCCTTCAAGATCCAGAAGATTGGCTAGTTGATTATCTCGAGACGGTGAAACTCACAGGAGGAACCAGAGCAACAGCTATGCAAAGCATCCAGGTGCATTTGAGTGGAGCCGCACGGTCTTGGATAAAGAAACTACCTCCAGGATCTATCGACAGTTGGGAAAGCTTCGAGGACGTGTTCGTCAAGAACTTCAGGTCCACGTGCAAAAAACCTGCGGCATTAGAGGAGTTGAGAGCATGTCGACAAAAGCCAGACGAGCCAATGAGAAAATATATCCAAAGGTGGAATATCATCAAAAACTCGGCAGAAAATATATCTGACGAAAGAGCGATAGATGCGTTTGTCGCAGGAATCAGGCGTGGAGATTTTGTCGAGGACTTGGAAAGGACCAACCCAAAGACAGTATCCGCGTTAATGGAAATAGCAAACAGATGGGCAGATGGAGAAGATGCTATCCACAACAAACGGCACAGGTCGCCAGAGGAGGACCGTGGTCGAAATTATCAACCGAGGCGACGATTTCCTCGGCAGTACCCGAACTATGATGCTCCAGGACAAATTTCGGCAGGTTTTCGGGCAAACACAGGAGGAAGTGTCAGAGATGATTATCAGAGAAGCAATGAGCAGCGAGGCGATAATAGAGACGATTCTCGAAATAACAGGCAAAATAGCGGACCTAGGTTCCCGAGGCCTTTCGTGTCTCCTGAAGAGATGATGAATGGGCCGTGTCAGATGCACTTTTCCCTCGACAGCAACGGAAAAAGACAGTCAGGACATCTGCAGAAAGATTGTCGCAATTTCCAGGCAATGTTAAGGTGGGCAGAGCACGCTAACGCTCGGGCAGCACAGAGAAATCCTCGAGAACCCAGGAGCGAGATTCACTTGCCACCTCCTCCCGCGATTACAGAAGATAATCGACATCAGCTCAGAATAGCGGCAGCACCTCCACCACCACCTTACGTTGATCCTAACTCCAACGGAGCGGTGTCGATGATTCAGAAGGGAAGGCTATCCAATAGAGCTCAGAAAGTAATCTCACTACAGGTGTTCATGGCAGAAAAAATGCCTCCACCAACAGTCGAGTATCTTAATTGGTCAGGGCAAGATATTGGCTTCACCATAGCAGATCATCCGCAGCAAGTTCCACGACCAGGGCAGTCAGCACTTATCTTACCAGCAGTTATTGCGGGATTTGATGTCTCTTGAGTGTTCATAGATGGCGGCAGCAGCTTAAACCTTATGTATGCAGATACATTGAGGAAGATGAACATATCCCTAGCAAACTTGAAGCCAACAGACACGAGGTTCCATGGTATCACACCGGAGAAACCAAGTTATCCATTGGGGAAGATCAATCTCGATGTTCAGTTTGGAACCCGAGAGAATTATAGAATCGAGAAGCTGGAATTTGAAGTTGTGGATTTTCCGTCGCAGTACCACGCTCTGTTGGGACGACCAGCATATGCTAGATTTATGGCGGTACCACACTATACATACCTGTTGTGGAGGATGCCTGGACCGAAGGGACCAATCACAGTCAAAGGAAGCTTCGCCTTAGCCGATAAGTGCGATAAGGATTTTCATCGCATATCAGAAACTTTCGGGATGCAAGCTGAGTATTTGGCGTCAAGGAGTATGACTGACTACGACGTGTTGCCAGACGTTGGAAGGCCAAATAAAGAATCAACTTTCAACACCGAGAAAAATTCTAAGGAGGTGCAGATTCACCCGACAGACTCGAAAAAGACGACGTCCATCGCAAACGACATGGACCTCGCATAGGAAAGCGCGCTCGTCGAGTTCCTCCGTGAGAACTGGAAAATCTTCGCATGGTGTCCAGCTGACATGCCAGGAGTACCTGTGGAACTTGCCGAGCACCACCTAAACTTGGATCCACTAGCGAGACCAATCAAACAACCTTTGCGGCGTTTTTCGGAACCAAACCGCAAGGCTATGCTGTCAGAAATCGATCGACTACGAGAAGCTGGTTTTATCAAGGAGTTGCACACAGAAGCCACATGGGTAGCAAATCCTGTGTTGGTACCGAAAAAAAACACTAAGGTCCTTCGCATGTGCGTCGACTTTACGTGTCTCAATAAACATTGTCCAAAGGATCACTTTCCCCTCCCGAGGATCGATCAAATTATCGACTCCACGGCTGGATGTGAACGTCTTTCCTTCCTGGACGCATATTCTGGTTACAACCAGATCAGATTGAAAGAAGAAGATGAAGTAAAGACAGCGTTCATCACACCTTATGGCGTGTTTTGCTACAGAACAATGCCCTTTGGGCTGAAAAACGCGGGAGCAACATATCAGAGGATGATGCAGAAGTGTTTGGCGACACAGATTGGGAAAAACGTGCAAGTATACATCGACGATGTCGTCATAACGTCAAAAAAGGGGGCAACGCTGATCGAGGATCTCAAGGAAACCTTTGACAACCTCGACAAATTCTGCCTCAAGCTGAACCCGACGAAGTGTTCTTTTGGCGTTCCAGCAGGAGAACTTCTGGGGTTTCTAGTTTCAGCAAGAGGGATTGAAGCAAATCCCGACAAAATACAAGCTATCGTAACAATGAGGAAGCCAACAAAGTTGAAAGAAATACAGCAGCTAACTGGGCGAGTCGCAGCTTTGAGCAGGTTCGTCGCCAGGCTGGGAGAAAACCATTTTACGCTCTGATAAAGCAAGGAGAGAAATTCCAGTGGAACGAAGAGGCCGATAGAGCTTTTGAGGATTTGAAGCGCACAATCTCGACACCACCAATCTTGGTGGTGCCGAAGGAAAAGGAACCTCTCCTACTGTATATTGCAGCCACGCCCCAAGTGGTAAGCACGGTGCTAGTTGTTGAAAGAGAAGAAGAAGGAAAACTCCATGGAGTGCAAAGGCCAGTATATTTCATCAGTGAAGTTTTATCGCCTTCCAAACAGCGGTACCCGCAGTACCAGAAACTAGCATATGGAGTAATTACAACGGCAAGGAAGTTGCGCCACTATTTTTCGGCACACCCGATAATAGTAGTCAACGAAGCACCTCTTTCAAATATACTGAACAATCCAGAAGCTACAGGGCGTGTCTCCCTTTGGGGAATAGAACTTTCCCCTCGGGACATCACGTATGAAAAAAGAAAGGCAATCAAGTCGCAAGTTCTGCCAGATTTCATTGCAGAGTGGATGGAGCTACAAAACACGGGACCCCCAGATTTGTCGAGAACTTGGACCATGAACTTCGATGGGTCCAAGAGAGCAGAAGGAGCTGGTGCAGGAGTAGTACTTATATCACCTGAAGGCGACAAATTGAAGTACGTCCTTCGGATGACGTTCTCTAACGCATTCAACAATGAAGCAGAATATGAAGCCCTCATACACGGGATGAAGATGGCGAAAGCTTGCGGTGCAACTCGACTAAAAATCTTTGGCGACTCACAATTGGTGGCTCAGCAAGTTATGAACCAATGTGACGCAGTCAATGATAGCATGATAGCATACAAGGAGGTGTACAATGAGCTTGAGAAGCTGTTTGATGGGTGTGAGGTAAATCACATCAGTAGATTGAGCAATGATGAAGCCGACGTTCTCGCAAACATCGGATCGCAGTGCCTCCCAATCCCGCCAGGAGTATTTTGGGAAGAAATAGCGGAGAGATCCACGAAGCCGAAAAAGGTGCAGAAAAAAGCAAAGGAAGAAAAAACTTCGGCGCCCCTCAAAGAAACCACGGAGGATGAAGAGGACCAAGAACTTGTGATGATGGTAGAAGTTCCTTGGATGCAAGTGTATATATCATATATCCTCAGGAAAGAAATACCCGACGATCCAGTTGAGGCCAGGCGAATTATTCGACGATCCAAAGCTTTCACAGTGATCAAGGGGGAGTTATACAAGCGAAGTATTTCAGGCGTTCTGCAAAGGTGTGTCACACCCGAGGAAGGAAGAATAATTCTGAAGGATGTACACGAAGGAATATGTGGCCACCACGCAAGTAGTCGAGCTATTGCAGCCAAAGTTTTTCGGGCAGGATTCTATTGGTTGACAGCAATCGAGGATGCCAAGGAAATAGTAAGAACCTGCGACGCGTGTCAAAGATTTGCCGCAAAACCTCACTCTCCAGCGGCAGAATTAACACCAATACCATTGTCGTGGCCCTTTGCCCAATGGGGACTTGATATGGTGGGCAAGTTGCACAAAGCTTCGCCAGGAGGGTATGAGTACTTACTGGTCGCTGTCGACAAATTCACCAAGTGGGTAGAAGCGAAGCCAATAAATTCACCAGATGCAGCATCGGCAATAAAGTTTGTAAAATGCCTCGTTTTTCGGTTTGGAGTGCCTCATAGCATTGTCACAGATAATGGTTCAAACTTCACATCCAAGGAATTCAAGGAATACTGCGCAGAAGTAGGCATTAAATTGCACTTTGCGTCAGTTGGGCACCCGCAAACTAACGGACAAGTCGAGAAAGCCAATGGAATCATCTGCAACGGCCTCAAAAAGCGCCTGCTAGGACCGCTTGAAAAAGCTCGACATACTTGGCCAGAGGAACTGCCAAGTGTTTTGTGGAGCATCCGAACAACACCAAATACGGCGACACAAGAAACTCCGTTTTTTCTCGTCCACGGAGCCGAAGCAATACTACCAATTGAAGTAGAGCATGATTCTCCAAGAGTAACAGAGTATGACGAAGAAACATCACAAAGAGCTCGGGAGGATGATATGGATGCACTCGACGAAGCTCGAGATGAAGTACTTTCACGAGTCACCAAATACCAGAAAGACCTCAAAAACTACCACAATCGACGGTTAAGGCCAAGGTCTTTTCAGGTCGGGGATTTGGTCTTGCGGTTAAATCAAAAAAGTACTGAGAAGCTCGAATCACCATGGCTAGGTCCATATGTCGTCACGGAAGTCATCGACGGAGGAGCATACAGGATCAAGGACAAGAAGACGGGGGCTCCCGAGAAAAAACCCTGGAACGTGGCGCAGCTCAGGCGGTTCTACGCCTAGAGTCGAAATATAGTCCTTCTCTGTAAAAATACAATGTACTGAAACGCCCGCGAGTTTTCAGAAGCACTCTTTTCCTTTTCGGGGCACCGAGTGGGGCCGGAAAGGTTTTTAATGAGGCGGACTCGCGGTGCTGCAATATAATAAAGATAGTGGAGATATATTTCTTATTCTTCGATATGCTCGGGGGCTCAACGCCTTCAAGTTACAAAATACGTCCAATATAGATAAACTAGTCTTACCGAAATATTTCGCCTTGGTACACTAATACCTCGCCAAATATAACATCGGAAGCCAACAAGTTATAAATATAGCATACTCATTGCTTTGGTATAAAAACCTCGCAGCAAAAATATAGAACTTCGACACTAAGATACTCAGGGGCTTGCAACTTGTTTGAGGAAAAAATAAAAGATATCTTCTTACGACAAGAGGAAAAATCTTCGAGATGGAAAAAACAGTACAAACTCTAGCCAGAAGGCTCGGGGGCTCCAACAATATAGAGCACTTTACAATATACAACAAATATCTTCGGAAATAAAAAAGAAATCAAAAAAGATACAGACACAATGTTTTGCAATATAGTACAAATCAGTCAAAGCCTAAAATACTATCTATGGACAAGCCTCTGGTTGTTTTATGTTCAGCATAGGACCCCTTGACGAAGAATTCTGATTCCATCCGAAGAAGTTCATCTATCATCGACTCGGCCACAGGAGTTACCATCTCATTGATTGTATCAATATCATTTTTTCGCCGCGATTTCTTGGCCAGGCAATCAGCAACAATCTTCGTCAGGTCTAATTTTGGATGACAAATATTTATCATAATCATGGCGAACCTTGCTCCAGCAGTCAATTGAGCTCGCACAAAATTATGAATACGGGGAGCATCTCTGAATATCTCTAGCAATTCAGGAAGAGTTTTGGGAACTTCATTTCGAGGAAACAAAGTCTTGTAAACAAGGGTTAATGTGGTCATGCAAAAATTGAGAAATTCGCGCACTTGGCAAGCATGATCTTGGACCCTGACAATTTGCTGGGTTCGTTCAGGGGTGACCCAGAATAAACAGCCATGGTTAAGGGAAAGATTGACAAGAAGATTTGTTCTCTCGTTTACTCTTCGATCTTCGGCGGCAGCATCAAGAACCGAGCCTATTAAGCGACAAGGCAAGAAATTTGAAGGGGGGCACAGCAAACTAAAGAGGAGGCATTGTGAGGTTGGAAAAACATACCTAACATATCTGTGCTAGCTTCCAACATTAGCTCGAGCATGCTATTTTCTCGGGTAGTGGCTCCCTTTGCTTCCAATACAGCAGTATCCTTGGCAGCCATAGCCTCTTTGGCTTGTTGGAGAGCAAGTTTTTCTTGTTCGGATGCTTTCCGAGATTGTTCCATCATTGCCAGAGTCTGTTTCTTCATGGATTGAAGTTGTTGTCGAAGTTCTTGCAAATCTTCCGACAAATGTTTGCTTGAAGAACCTTCGAGGGGATTATCATCGACTAGTATTTTCTTCGAGAAGGAAGAAGCAGGTGAAGCATCGGCAGAGCAAGGGTTGGTCGAATAATTATCAAATATCAACTGGAAAAGAAAGTCCCAGGATCAATGATAGTACCAAGAGGAATTTCATTGATTTCTAGAAAGTTTACACGGACATTACAAAAGAAGTTCTCCAAAGGGACTAACAGGATAATCGTCGCCAAAACTAAAATGGCGACAACAGCAAAAGAAATAGAGAAAGCAAAGGAAAGAAAAAGAAAAGGCATTCAACTAGACCTCCGGCCTTGATGAGCTAGGAGTCGCAGATGGCTTGATCTCGAGATAGGCCAAGATTTTCTTCGTGTTGGGCTTGGCAGCCTTGATCAACGACCGCCATTTTGCTTGATCTATCTGCTCGGTGTCGCCAACCTTCATCCAGTCAACAGTTTGTTGGCTGTCAGCGACCAAGGCAATAGTGTTCTCGACAGCAACCTTCATGTTCTCTTGGCGCATCTTCAGTCCAAGATCCTCCGGTGGATTGAAGTCCTTGGCAAGGGCAAGGAAGGTCTTAGGCTCCTCTTTCTTCGGGAAGAAGTAGGGGAACAACTTTGACAATCCTGCATCAGCATTCACCACGCCTTCGCGAATTTCTTAGCCATGAAACTCCAGATAAGAAAGTGCGTCAAGCAGAGGATCATTGGTGGGATTCTCAAGATCAAACTCTTGGCTTGTTTGACCTGCCATAAAAAATATATGTTAGTCAACAGCAAGTAAAAACAAAAGGAAGCAAGTCCTAAGAAAAATAGAAAGGATCAACAAAGTTACCGAGGAAGCGTCGATTTTGCGTGCTCAAGCGCTTGAGGATTCCCTTTTCACGAGTAGCCTGTGCGGCCTTGTGCTCGTTTAAAGCAGTTTCGACATCTTCAAGTCTCTTCTGCAGTTCTTCCACACTAGCAGCTTTTGCCTTGGCCTCATCAGCCTCTGCTTTGGCTTGGCTAGCATCAAGTTCGGCTTTCTTGCGAGCCGCTTCACTTTGCTCCAGTTTCTGAGCAAGAGTGTCGGCAAGCTTGTTGGCCTCTGCAAGTTTCTCTGACAAAATAGAAAAGAACAGTCAAGATTGCGACAAGAATAGGAGCAAGAAGTTAGAAATAGTGGCAGCAAAAAAGTTGTTACCTTCAGTCCTGCTGGCATATTCACGGTACCCAATAAATTGGGATCCGATGCGAACAAGCTCTTTGATCATGGGCTGTCAAAGAAAAACGAAGGCAGAAAAAACATCGGTATAAGAAAAACGTGAAGGCATAAAGAAGCAAACAGAGGAAACACACATATTGGCAAGAAAATTAAAAACTTACATCATCCAAGAGCGGAGTAGAAGAGCTACCCAATTGAGGGGCAGGCTCAACGATCGTTTCAACCCTTGTCCTTTTTGGTGAAGGAGCAAGGGGGCTTGAAGGAGAAGTGGTGGTGACGACGTTTTGTTGAGGAGGCGAGGATTCTTCTCCCTCAACTGGTGTCTCCGAGACAAGTAAAGTATGTGACGTGCTCGTCCGAGGAGCCACGTCACGAGTGGGTACTTCTTCCTCATCGTCACTGTGATTAAAGGTCGACAGCATAAAAAGCAAGATGAGATAAAAATCTTCGAGTACAGAAATAAGGGGAAATCAAGGTGACTTACGAGCTGACGAGGGAGGCGAGATATGGATCATAAGTTGCCTTCTGGCGTGAAGGATCAACTTCTTCGGCTTTGGAGGTGCCGGAATCTTCGACATCATTCCTCTTCCTTTTGTTCCTTGGAGAAACAGCAGGAGGAGGAGATTGCGCTGATGCAGTACCTTCGGAAGCACCGTCTTTTTCAGAAGAAGCCGCAGATTTTAGAGAATCCACGGGTTCATTCACAAAAGAGGGAGCCTCTTGGTTGTCATCAGGGACAATGGCCCTTTCTTCGACTTCTCCACCTTCAGGAAGAGGAGGAAGCGAGACAAGGACTGGATGGTTCTGCACAACATAAAAATACAATAGGGGAAGATGTAAAAAAAAGGAGTTGCAATAAAAATAGCAAAGCAATAACCAGACAGTCGACAAAGGTTACCTTGGGGAGTGGATTGGCGGCGCTGAATGGTTTTACACGACAAGAAGAAGGGACAGGATCTTTTTTGCTGAGAGACGAGATTTTTCGGACAAGCTTTTCCAAGTCTTTGACCTCCAAATCCACCGACAGCCGATCTTCATCCTTCTCGCCAGCATATTTCCAGAGAGGATACTTGCGAGCTTGAAGTGGCTGCACTCTAGTCCTAAGAAAGTATGCAGTGATTTGGATACCCGATAATTCTTTGCCGCGAGTATTTTGTAACTCGTGGATGCGAGCCATCAAGGCTTCTGTCGACGCTTTTTCTTCATCGGTAGCCTCTGCGTCCCAGGAGTGGCGGCGAAAGATTTTCTCGGCACCATCAAAAGGAGGGATGTTGTCCTCAGCACATCCGTGGTTTTCCTCCTGAATGTACAACCACTTCTTGCGCCATCCTTGAACTGAGTCAGGCAGTTTAACATCGAAGTAGTCGACAGTGGACCGAACAGAAATTACAACGCCGCCTATATTATAGGCGACATTGGGAGAGCCATTACGGCGACAGAAGAAAATGCGCTTCCATAGCGCCCAGTTAGGCTGGACGCCAAGGAAAGCCTCGCAAAGAGTGATGAAAATGGAGATGTGAAGAATGGAGTTTGGCGTGAGGTGGTGGAGTTGCAGACCGTAGATAAAAAGCAGTCCACGGAGAAAAGGATGAATGGGGGCGGACAGACCGCGGATGAGGTGATCGACAAAACTTACCCGGTACCCCATTGGAGGGGTTGGGTAGCTCTCCTCACTGGGGAAGCACAATGCCTTGGGTTTCTTGCTGATCCCCAGCTTCTTCAGCATGTTGATGTCTTGAGTGGAAATTTTCGATCTTTCCCACTCCGCCGCCCCAAGATCCACGGCGGCCATGGAGGACTCCGGCGTGCTGTGCCTTGTCAATCGACGAGGTGGCATCAACAATGGCGCAGGGTTTGCAGCCTGGAGGCGAGGAGCTTAGGTGGCTGTGGATCGCAGGAAGAAGTTTGCAGATGAGATCAGGAGGACGGTGCGAGCGGAAGTGCTCAAGGAGGAAGAAGACGATCTTATATAGGGGTGCGGTGAAACGACGAGCCGTTGGATAAGGAAAATGTGTGGCAGATGATACCCATGTTGCAACAAGGGTAAAAAAGTAATTCAGCGTTGGGGAAGTTACGGTGCGTGCGCCAGAAAAAGCGGAGGACGTGTGTCCCCCACTTGCACGACGTGTCAAGATAGTGGATCAATTGGGCCCGCATGGCAGCGAGAAAAGACTTGTCGCAAATTTCTGACTAGCAATCGTGGTTATCGTCAGCAATAACGTCACCTTGGTAGAAGAAAAAATTCGACTGAACAGCTTCATAAAAGGCGACACGGAAAAATAATGCTGAGCCTTTGATCAAATACAAGTTCTTGATCAAATGCTCGGGGGATACTTTGGAAAAAAGGAAAAGATCCAGAATGACAAGATAGAAATGGCGTGAGCCTATGAACAAATACAAATATTTGTTCATAGCCTCGGGGGCTACTCCCATCGGGAGCGCTGTTCGCGCACCCGAGAAATTATAAAACTTCGGGAGATAAAAGAAGATATAACGGCATAAGGCGTGGAGCCTACACCCAAGTACAAGTCCTTGGCTGTAGCCTCGGGGGCTAATCCCATCGGGAACGCTGTTCGCGTGCCCGATGAAATTATAAAAAAGAAAGAAAGAAAGAGAAAAGGAAAGATAGAAGAGTAAAAAAGTATATTTCGAGTTATAATTAACATATACTCCCATCGGGAGGGCAATATAAGTCATTTTTGACTCGATAAAATGTGCCATTCCAACAGCCGAAAAAGCACTCGACAATATATTCTCAGAACGCCGAAGTTCCGATCAATTTCTGAATGCCGCAAATTTGCGAAGGTAAGACCCCAGATCCGTTCTGCTGGGCGTGGTATCGCCGAAGACTGCGCTCTGCTACTTTTATCCGTATCAACAGATACGAAGAAAAATCCTAACGGACGCGTTAGGTACCCGATAAATTTTACTGGGACTCGACAGAATGGTAAGACCTTAAGCGGCACCTGTCGAAGTTTACATCAGTATCCCGAGGTCATGTCCTGGGACGTGATCTTGAAGTAGGTTTTTGCGGATTGCCACTAGAGCAGTTAACTAGTACCTGATCCATCAGATGAACTAGCCCCAACTACCATTATCCCTGTACAATATAGAAGTTTATGAGAAGAAATATAGAAAAAGTTGAAGCTGTCGAATAAAAATAAACAGTGGAGATTTTCCTTAACTCTGCGATTCAAGCAAAATCTCGGGGGCTACTGACATAGGCATCCCAAATGGGCCTGCCGAAGATAGTACCCGGGGTTTACTGAAGGCCCGCTACCCGAAGAATAAGAAGATTCGGAAGCCCAAGATATTATTAAGGAAAGCTAGAGTTGTAATAGAAAGTCTTATTCGTAATCTTACGGGATGAGTTAGAAACCTTCCCGGACTTTGTAACTTGTACAGCACGAATCCATCGGCTCTACCTCCTATATAAGGGGGAGTCGAGGGACGCAGAGAGGATCGAATCATTGTTTTACTAAACCCTAGTTTCATAATCGTCGAGTACTTTTCGGCTGAAACCTTCGAGATCTACTTGCCCTCTACTTCCAACTAAACCCTAGCCTACAATCCATAGGCATTGACAAGTTAATACCTTGTCACTATCACCGCGTTCCGGCGGCGAGATGGAGATGCTTGGAAGCCAGCGACGGAGTCGCCGGTGGAGAGTTGGAGTGGCCATCCCAGGATGGTCGCCGACGTGGGGGTCCGACCTGAATAAAGGATGTGGTCCTAGGGTCTCTCTTGCGTGAAGAGGAAAACCTACCGGAGGCCTGGACTCGTGATCTAGCCGGAGTGTTGAGTTCCGGAAGGCTCCGCCGGCGAATGTAACAGTGCTTTGTGCCTGGAGTTTGCTGGATCGGTGGTATTCGGTCGTGCGCACCCATGCTTTTATTCCGACCGATTGGTTCTGGAGGGAGCGACGCGAAGCTCTTTTTCTGTGTTAACATCAAGTGACTATGGATCTATGATGAAAGTCGGAAGAAGAGAAGTTCATGAAGGCCGGAGGGGAGGACTAGCTAAGGGAGGTTCAAGTCTCCGCGCTGTTGAGGGACTTGCTTGGTGTTCCGGGCTTCACAACAGCGGTATGATAGTGGGGGCGACAACACAGGTGAAGTTCAGAGTCCTACCTTTCAGGGTGAAAACCCAAGGTCTGGCCTTAACTGGTTGTGCCTGGCAATGACCTTGTTGGAGGCATTGTTTTGAGAGTGGGGACTATCTTCAGGGTGAAAATCTAAGATCGTTGATCGGGCGACGACGGTGTTAGAGCACTGTTCCCTTCTTGGAGGTGTCGTTTTTGGAGAGTCTGTATTTCAGGTGTTGTCTTGGCGGTGGATATATTGTTGTTGTTAGGCCCGAGATACTGTAGCGGGACTTTTGTTTCTTAGTTTTCTTTTTCTTTTTTTGGCTGTGTGCATCCGTAGTGCCATTAGGGTGGTGCGTTGTTGCAGAGGCTGGGTGTAATTGGTATCTTTTTGATATTAATATATTCCCTTTATCGAAAAAAAAATTTGGCATCGCATGCAATCACCGTCAGTAAAATCATAAGTGTGAAAGATTATGCATTTCGCTTTCACCGGCGGACTCTCCAAACTGTCTGTCCTCGGCGTCGGCGGTGACTGGTAAAATTAGTCCTTGCCTCCTCGGGAGTCAGCACCTGCGGCGGCCGATACGCACACCGTCGAACACGAGACGTGCACAACTTCTCCTGCCTGCCGGCCGGCGAAACTGGCATCTTCTGCGAGCACTTCTGTACGTACTCCCAGTGAGATCCATCTCATCTGATTGAGCCGTCACATCTGGCTGCATGCCAAATCTCACACAAGCTGCCACACCTCTGCTCTCCGAAGCATCGAACTGCTGTGGCCTCGACGTTGACTCGTATAGCTGTAGCCGTCACCGTACCTTACAAAGGATAGGCTCCAGCGCTAGATGCCACTGCGTTTCTTACCAGACACACACGGCCGCACGGTAGTCAGTGAAGCTGCGCGAGAACAAACGAAAAGAGGTCGCAGCTGTACAAACTACTGCTCCATCCTATCGATATTAAGTGTTAGTATCGATTTGGAGGGAGTACACAAAGCATTTCATGGATATTATGTGGTGTGGCAAGAGTTGTGGCAATTTAGGATGAGATATTTAAATATTTCTTCAAAGTTCAAAGCATGTCATTCAAAAAGTTCAGCAAAAGTAATTGTATTTTTTTTTTTTTTGAGAATTTGGCAGATGAGCTGCACGATATATTAATAGAAAAAGATTTGGCTCAGTTAATCAGGGAAACCGGGCCCAAAAACCATACAGGGCGGCCGAGTTTATGAGGAAAACCGGCCCAAAAACCGCACAAACATCGGAGCCTCATCGCCCACACGATACCAGACCGCCGACGACCAAACACACGCCACCAAACCCGGAGCCGCTGCTCCGGCGTCCCCCTGTGATGACGCGTCAAGCACACGTCCGTTGGGAACTCCAAGAGGAAGGTGTGATGCGTACAGCAGCAAGTTTTCCCTCAGTAAGAAACCAAGGTTTATCGAACCAGTAGGAGCCAAGAAGCACGTTGAAGGTTGATGGCGGCGGAGTGTAGTGCGGCGCAACACCAGAGATTCCGGCGCCAACGTGGAACCTGCACAACACAACCAAATTACTTTGCCCCAACGTGACAGTGAGGTTGTCAATCTCACCGGCTTGCTGTAACAAAGGATTAGATGTATAGTGTGGATGATGATGTTTGCAGAAAACAGTAAAACGAGTATTGCAGTAGATTGTATTCGATGTAAAAGAATGGACCGGGGTCCAGTTCACTAGTGGTGTCTCTCCCATAAGAAATAGCACGTTGGGTGAACAAATTACAGTTGGGCAATTGACAAATAAAGATGGCATGACAATGCACATACATGTTGTGATGAGTAGTGTGAAATTCAATTGGGCATTACGACAAAGTACATAGACCGCTATCCAGCATGCATCTATGCCTAAAAAGTCCACCTTCAGGTTATCATCTGAACCCCTTCCAGTATTAAGTTGCAAACAACAGACAATTGCATTAGGTATGGTGCGTAATGTAATCAACAAATACATCCTTAGACATAGCATTGATGTTTTATCCCTAGTGCCAACAGCACATCCACAACCTTTGAACTTTCTGTCACTGTCCCAGATTTAATGGAGGCATGAACCCACTATCGAGCATAAATACTCCCTCTTGGAGTTACAAGTAACGACTTGGCCAGAGCCTCTACTAATAACGGAGAGCATGCAAGATCATAAACAACACATAGATGATAGATTGATAATCAACATAACATAGCATTCAATATTCATCGGATCCCAACAAACGCAACATGTAGCATTACATATAGATGATCTTGATCATGTTAGGCAGCTCACAAGATCGAACAATGATAGCACAATGAGGAGAAGACAACCATCTAGCTACTGCTATGGACCCATAGTCCAGGGGTGAACTACTCACACATCACTCCGGAGGCGACCATGGCGGTGAAGAGTCCTCCGGGAGATGATTCCCCTCTCCGGCAGGGTGCCGGAGGCGATCTCCTGAATCCCCCGAGATGGGATTGGCGGCGGCGGCGTCTCTGGAAGGTTTTCCGTATCGTGGCTCTCGGTACTGGGGTATTCGCGACGAAGGCTATATGTAGGCGGAAGGGTAGGTTAGGGGGCGTCACGAGGGCCCCACACGCCAGGGCCGCGCCGCCCTGTTGTGTCGGCGCCTCATCGCCCCACTTCGTTTCCCTTTCGGTCTTCTGGAAGCTTGGTGGAAAAATAAGACCCTGGGCGTTGATTTCGTCCAATTCCGAGAATATTTCCTTTGTAGGATTTCTGAAACCAAAAACAGCAGAAAACAGCAACTGGCTCTTCGGCATCTTGTCAATAGGTTAGTGCCGGAAAATGCATAAATATGACATAAAGTGTGTATAAAATATGTGAGTATCATCAATAAAGTAGCATGGAACATAAGAAATTATAGATACGTTTGAGACGTATCAAGCATCCCCAAGCTTAGTTCCTACTCGTCCTCGAGTAGGTAAACGATAACAAAGATAATTTCTGAAGTGACATGCTATCATAATCTTGATCAATACTATTGTAAGCATATGTAATGAATGCAGCGATTCGAAGCAATGGTAAAGACAATGATTAAACAACTGAATCATATAGCAAAGACTTTTCATGAATAGTACCTTCAAGACAAGCATCAATAAGTCTTGCATAAGAGTTAACTCATAAAGCAATAGATTCAAAGTAAAGGCATTGAAGCAACACAAAGGAAGATTTAAGTTTCAGCGGTTGCTTTCAACTTGTAACATGTATATCTCATGGATAGTTGTCAATGCAAAGTAATATGATGAATGCAAATATGCAAGTATGTAAGAATCAATGCACAGTTAACACAAGTGTTTGCTTCTAAGATAGAAAGAAGTGGGTAAACTAACTCAACATAAAAGTAGAAGAAAGGCCCTTCGAAGAGGGAAGCATGGATTGCTATTTTTGTGCTAGAGCTTTTATTTTGAAAACATAGAGAGAGCATAAAAGTAAAGTTTTGAGAGGTGTTTGTTGTTGTCAACGAATGGTAGTGGGCACTCTAACCCCCTTGCCAGACAGACTTTCAAAGAGCGGCTCCCATGAAATTTTTTATTTTTTGGTGACACTCCTTCCAACCTTTGCTTTCACAAACCATGGCTAACCGAATCCTCGGGTGTCTGCCAACAATCTCATACCATGAAGGAGTGTCTTTTTATTTTAGTTTTATTTAGATGACACTCCTCCCCACCTTTGCTTTCTCAAGCCATGGCTAACCGAATCCTCGGGTGCCGTCCAACAATCACATACCATGGAGGAGTGTCTATTTGTAAAATTATGAAAGTTAATTAATTGGGGCTGGGAACCCAATTGCCAGCTCTTTTTTCCAAAATTATTGGATAAGCGGATGAAGCCACTAGTCCATTGGTGAAAGTTGCCCAACAAGATTGAAAGATATGAAGGAGATATGCCCTAGAGGCAATAATAAAGTGGTTATTATTTATATCTTTATGTTTATGATAAATGTTTATATATCATGCTATAATTGTATTAACCGAAACATTAGTACATGTGTGATATGTAGACAACAAGAAGTCCCTAGTATGCCTCTTAAACTAGCTTGTTGATTAATGGATGATTAGTTTCATAATCATGAACATTGGATGTTATTAATAACAAGGTTATGTCATTGTATGAATGATGTAATGGACACACCCAATTAAAGCGTAGCATAAGATCTCGTCATTAAGTTATTTGCTATAAGCTTTCGATACATAGTTACCTAGTCCTTATGACCATGAGATCATGTAAATCACTTATACCGGAAAGGTACTTTGATTACACCAAACGCCACTGCGTAAATGGGTGGTTATAAAGGTGGGATTAAGTATCCGGAAAGTATGAGTTGAGGCATATGGATCAACAGTGGGATTTGTCCATCCCGATGACGGATAGATATACTCTGGGCCCTCTCGGTGGAATGTCGTCTAATGTCTTGCAAGCATATGAATAAGTTCATAAGAGACCACATACCACGGTACGAGTAAAGAGTACTTGTCAGGAGACGAGGTTGAACAAGGTATAGAGTGATACCGAAGATCAAACCTCGGACAAGTAAAATATCGCGTGACAAAGGGAATTGGTATCGTATGTGAATGGTTCATTCGATCACTAAAGTCATCGTTGAATATGTGGGAGCCATTATGGATCTCCAGATCCCGCTATTGGTTATTGGTCGGAGTGAGTACTTAACCATGTCCGCATAGTTCACGAACCGTAGGGTGACACACTTAAAGTTGGATGTTGAAATGGTAGAACTTGGATATGGAATGGAGTTCGAATATTTGTTCGGAGTCCCGGATGAGATCCCGGACATCACGAGGAGTTCCGGAATGGTCCGGAGAATAAGATTCATATATAGGATGTCATTTTATGTGAATTAAAATGATGCGGAAGGTTCTATGGAAGGTTCTAGAAGGTTCTAGAAAAGTCCGGAAGAAACCACCAAGGAAGGTGGAGTCCCTCCGGGACTCCACCTCCATGGCCGGCCAACCCTAGTGGGGGAGGAGTCCCAAGTGGACTCCCCCTATGGGGGCCGGCCACCCCCCCCCCCATATGGAAGGGGGGAATCCCACCCCAAGTGGGATTCCCACCTTGGGTAGGTTTCCCTATCATATGGAAGGTTTTGGGTTCGGGTCTTATTCAGAGACTTGTAGTCCAACATTTGGGGTTCCCCTATATAATGAGGGGCCAAGGAAGGGGGCCGACCACCCCAAGACCACAAGCTGGACGCCCCCCTTGAAGTGGCCGGCCACCCCCTCCCAAACCCTAGCCGCCCCCCTCTCCTCCATATCTCCCGCGTGCTTTAGCGAAGCTCCGCCGGAGTTCTCCACCGCCACCGACACCACGCTGTCGTGCTGTCGGATTCAAGAGGAGCTACTACTTCCGCTGCCCGCTGGAACGGGAGGTGGACGTCGTCTTCATCAACAACCGAACGTGTGACCGAGTACGGAGGTGCTGCCCGTTCGTGGCGCCAGAGGGATCGTGATCAAGATCTTCTACGCGCTTTTGCAAGCGGCAAGTGAACGTCTACCGCAGCAACAAGAGCCTCCTCTTGTAGGCTTTGGAATCTCTTCAAGGGTGAGACTCGAAAAACCCCTCGTTGCTACCGTCTTCTAGATTGCATCTTGGCTTGGATTGTGTGTTCGCGGTAGGAAAATTTTTGTTTTCTATGCAACGTTATCCTATGGTGGTATCAGAGCCGTGTCTATGCATAGATGGTTGCACGAGTAGAACACAATGGTTTTGTGGGCGTTGATGCTCTTGTTATCTTTAGTTTGAGTACTTTGCATCTTTGTGGCATAGTGGGATGAAGCGGCTCGGACTAACTTTACATGACCGCGTTCATGAGACCTGTTCCTCGTTCGACATGCAACTTGTATTGCATAAGAGGCTTTGCGGGTGTCTGTCTCTCCTACTATAGTGAAGATTCAATTTACTCTTCTATTGAAAACATTAGTATCAACGTTGTGGTTCATGTTCGTAGGTAGATTAGATCTCTCTCGAAAACCCTAAACCACGTAAAATATGCAAACCAAATTAGAGACGTCTAACTTGTTTTTGCAGGGTTTGGTGATGTGATATGGCCATAATGTGATGATGAATATGTATGAGATGATCATTATTGTATTGTGGCAACCGGCAGGAGCCTTATGGTTGTCTTTAATTTTCATGTTGAGTAGTATTTCAAAGTAGTTGTAATAGTTGCTACATGGAGGACAATCATGAAGACGGCGCCATTGACCTTGACGCTACGCCGACGATGATGGAGATCATGCCCGAAGATGATGGAGATCATGTCCGTGCTTTGGAGATGAAGATCAAAGGCGCAAAGACAAAAGGGCTATATCATATCACATATGAACTGCATGTGATGTTAATCCTTTTATGCATCTTATTTTGCTTAGATCGCGACGGTAGCATTATAAGATGATCCCTCACTAAAATCTCAAGATAATAAAATGTTCATCCTTAGTAGCACCGTTACCATGACTTGTCGTTTCGAAGCATCTCGTGATGATCGGGTGTGTTAGAATCAACAAGTACATACAACGGGTGCAAGACAGTTTTGCACATGCGGATACTAAGGTGGCCTTGACGAGCCTAGCATGTACAGACATGGTCTCGGAACACGTGATACCGAAAGGTAGAGCATGAATCATATGGTTGATATGATGAACACTTTGAGTGTTCGCCATTGAAATCACACCTTGTCTCGTGATGATCGGACTTAGGTGCGGTGGATTTGGTTCGTGTGATCACTAAGACAATGCGAGGGATATTGTTTTGAGTGGGAGTTCACCTAGATTTTTAATTATGTTGAATTAAAATTTGAACTCAATTTGTCATAAACTTAGTCTAAACTTTTGCAAATATATGTTGTAGAGATGGCGTCCCCAATCAATTTTAACCAGTTCCTAGAGAAAGAAAAACTTAAGAGCAACGGTAGCAACTTCACCGACTGGTTCCGTCATGTGAGGATTTTTCTCTCTGGCGGAAATCTGCAATATGTGCTTGATGCACCGCTAGGTGACCCTCTGATACATCTCCAACGTATCTATAATTTCTGATGTTCCATGCTTGTTTTATGACAATACCGACATGTTTTGTTCACACTTTATGTCATTTTTATGCGTTTTCCGGAACTAACCTATTGACGAGATGCCGAAAGGCCAGTTGCTGTTTTCTGCTGTTTTTGGTTTCAGAAATCCTAGTAAGGAAATATTTTCGGAATCGGACGAAATCAACTCCGGAGATCTTATAATTTCAGGAAGCTTCCGGAGCACCAAAGAAAAGTTAGAGGGGTGCCAGGGGGGGCCCACCTCACAGGGTGGCGCGGCCCAAGGGGGGGCGCCCCCCTATGGTGTGGGCACCCCGTGGCCCCTCCAACTCCGACTCTCTGCCTATATATTCGTCCCTGACCTAAAAACATCGACCAGTTCGACGGAAACAGAGAAAACCATCCAGAGCCGCCGCCATCGCGAAAGTCCAATTCGGGGGACAGAAGTCGTTGTTCCGGCACCCTGCCGGGACGGGGAATTGCCCCCGGAGCCATCTCCACCGCCGTCTCCACCGCCATCTTCACCGCCATCGCTGCCTCCATGATGAGGAGGGAGTAATTCACCCCCGGGGCTGAGGGCTCCGCTGTAGCTATGTGGTTAATCTCTCTCCCATGTACCTCAATACAATAATCTCATGAGCTGCTTTACATGATTGAGATTCATATGAGTTTTGTATCACTACTATTCTATGTGCTACTCTAGTGATGTTATTAAAGTAGTTTTATTCCTCCTGCACGGTGTAATGGTGACAGTGTGTGCATCCGTGTTAGTACTTGGCGTAGGCTATGATTGTAATCTCTTGTAGATTATGAAGTTAACTATTGCTATGATAGTATTGATGTGATCTATGCCTCCTTCATGGTATGATGGTGACAGTGTGCATGCTATGTTAGTTCTTGGTGTAATTGTGTTGATCTATCTTACACTCTAAGGTTATTTAAATATGAACATTGAATATTGTGGAGCTTGTTAACTCCGGCATTGAGGGTTCGTGTAATCCTACACAGTTAGCGGTGTTCATCATCCAACAAAAGAGTGTAGAGTAGTCCTATTATGTGATCATTGTTGAGAGTGTCCACTAGTGAAAGCAGGATCCCTGGGCCTTGCTTCCAAGCATCGAATCTCCGTTTGTTTACTGTTTTACTGCGTTACTACTGCTTGTTTACTGTCCTTGGCAAAGCACTTTTCTGGTGCCGTTGCTACTGCTTATTCATACCACCTGTATTTCACTATCTCTTCGCCGAACTAGTGCACCTCTTAGGTGTGTTGGGGACACAAGAGACTTCTTGCTTTGTGGTTGCAGGGTTGCATGAGAGGGATATCTTTGACCTCTTCCTCCCTGAGATCGATAAACCTTGGGTGATCCACTTAAGGGAAACTTGCTGGTGTTCTACAAACCTCTGCTCTTGGAGGCCCAACACTGTCTACAAGAATAGAAGCTCCCGTAGACATCAAGCTATTTTCTGGCGCCGTTGCCGGGGAGGAAAGGTAAAAGGCACTCATACTCCGGTTCCAGGTAACAGTACTTTTCTGGCGCCATTGTGTTTGTGCTCGAAGATATTTCCTTTAGATCCTGCAATTGCAACTTTTTGTTTCTTGTTTACACTAGTTAGGCATAATGGAATACAACTATGAGCTTTTTGATTTATTTCCTAAGTTAGGACATGAATTGTGTGATGCGAAAATTAAAGAACCTATGGAGCCTCAATTGCATGCTAGTAGCAATGTTATTAGTATGAACGCAATCACTACTAATGCTATGAATAAGTCTAAGCTTGGGGAAGCTAGTTTACATAAAAATAATCTTTTTTGCTCCTTAGCTTTTGAAGAAATATTTCATTCTGATAATGCTTTATTTCCCATATGCGATAACTCTAATGATGCTTCTGATATTTTAAATCCACCTGCTGAAAGTATTCCGTATAAAATACCCATGAAAATTATTGAACGTGTTATGGATAACCGCTATGAAGGGGATGGAACTGTCCATCCTAAAGATCATTTACTGTTTTTGCATGAATTATGCGGGTTATTCAAGTGTGCAGGTATCTCTATGGATGAAGTGAGGAAGAAGCTATTCTCTGTTTATTTGTACGGTAAAGCGGCGCATTGGTATAAATTGTTGGAGAATAGTCATTCTCTTGGTTGGGAGGAAATTGCATCTCTCTTTTATTCTAAATTTTATCCTCCTCATGAAGTGCATATTGATAGGAATTATATTTATAACTTTTATCCTCGTGATGGAGAGAGTATTTCTCAAGCGTGGGGGAGATTGAAGTCACTAATGCTCAAATGTCCCACTCATGAGCTCCCCCGTAATGTTATTGTTAACAATTTTTATGCGAGACTTTCAGGACAACACAAGGACTATCTGGATGCCTGTTCGGAAGGATCTTTCACAAGCAAAGAGGTTGAAGCTAGGTGGGATCTTCTTGATCGGATTGAGGACAACGCTGAAGGATGGGAGAACGACAAAGGTAAAGAGTCAGGTATAAATTATGATTATGAATGCATTGAAGCTTTTATGGATACCGATAAATTTCGAAATATGAGTGCTACTTATGGTCTTGACTCTCAAGTTGCTGCAAATCTTTATAAAGCCTTTGCTTCTCATTTTGAATTGCCTAAGAAGAATTTTGATAAGTATCATGAACCTTTTTAAGAGGCTTGCATGAAGAATGAAATTGTTGTTAATGATTGCAATAAGCATGCTCAAACTCCTAAGAATGCTATTTCCTATAAGCATGTTAATTTTTGTGGAATACATAGACCTTGTGGAATTAATCAAATCAAAGATGAATATTGTATCCATCATGCTAATGAAAAAACTAGAAAGTGGCTTAGGGCTCTAGATGATCTTGGTAAAAAAGTTTGTGCCCTCTATCCTTTTATTTGTGAAGTTTGCCATGAAGTGGGTCATTTTAATTTTCAATGCTCCTCCAATGGTAATTTGAACCCAATGAGTGCTGCAAATTTGTATTGTGATGATGAAATTACTCCTAATCAACATGATGAACTTACTTTATTTTTGGGGTATGAAGAACTATCGAGAAAAATCTCTTTGTTACATATGAGTGATCTTGATATTGATGATGTCCTGCATGGGTGTTTTTCTTATTGCATTGATAATAGCCATACAAATACTTACATACAAAATATTTTAGAAGATGACACCTTGCCAAAATATGATAGGACCGCTGTGTGTTTTCAACTAATTAATGAAAAGGAGGGATCCTCCCAAGTTTCTTCTATTGTTTCTGAAAGTAAATCAGGTTATGCGGACAAGCCACCCTTCAAGCCTCTTCCTCCTAAAGAAGGGAACGAGGAGAAGGAAGAGAAGAAGAAGAAGAAGAAGAAGAAGAAGAAGAAGGGAACGAAGAAGAAGAAGAAGAAAAAGAAAGAGGTAACGGCGTATCCCCGCGTGAATGAGATAACGCTAGGTAACCGTAAGTATGTTGCTCCTAATGATTATTGTGATAATGAATCTGAATAAGATGATCTTCCTATGCCCTTTACATACATTAGCGATCATGATTTGAATGAGCACACTACTTTTGATATTACAAATCTCTGGGAAACTAATTCTGAAAATGATAATAATTGCCATAGTGTCAGTGCTATCCATGCTTCCTCCCATAATGATATAGAAAGCTCTAAGCTTGGGGAAGAGGTGTTTGAAAATCCTTTTGCTACTGATCATTATGTGTTTGATACATCTCCTTCTAATAACGATGATGGTATGGACACAGATAAACCAACTGTGAAAGATAACTATTATATTTCTTATGATGACACTGTGCCTCCGACCTTTGATGATTATTATAAAGAATGCTATGATATAGGTAATAACTATCCTTATGAAACTTGTCATAGTCATGATTGGATTACCAAAAACAATTCCCTTAGTATGCAACTTGTTTACCATGTTCAAATTCTTGATAATAATCTTGCTCCAATTACTATTAATGAGAATAACTCTTCTTATGCCAAATTTAATGATACTTCTATGCATATGAACCATGATAAGAATGTTTTAAGTGATGGGTATATTGTAGATTTCATCAATGATGCTACTGAAAGTTATTATGAGAGAGGGAAATATGGTTGTATGCATCTTAATAATATTAAGTTTCCCCTCTTTATGTCGAGAATCTTGAAGTTACTCGTGTTTTATCCTCTTATGCTTGTCACTTTGTTCTTCATGAATTCATTTGTGTACAAGATTCCTCTTCATAGGAAGCATGTTAGACTTAAATTTGTTTTGAATTTGCCTCTTGAAGCTCTCTTTTGCTTCGAATACTATTTCCTGCGAGTGGATCATTAAAACTGCTGAGCCCATCTTAATGGCTATAAAGAAAGAACTTCTTGGGAGATAACCCATGTGTTATTTTGCTACAGTACTTTGTTTTATATTTGTGTCTTGGAAGTTGTTTACTACTGTAGCAACCTCTCCTTATCTTAGTTTTGTGTTTTGTTGTGCCAAGTAAAGTCGTTGATAGTAAGGTTCATACTAGATTTGGATTACTGCGCAGAAACAGATTTCTTTGCTGTCACGAATCTGGGCAAAATTCTCTGTAGGTAACTCAGAAAATTATGCCAATTTACATGAGTGATCCTCAGATATGTACGCAACTTTCATTCAATTTGAGCATTTTCATTTGAGCAAGTCTGGTGCCTCAATAAAATTCGTCTTTAGGGACTGTTCTGTTTTGACAGATTCTGCCTTTTATTTCGCATTGCTTCTTTCGCTGTGTTGGGTGGATTTCTTTGTTCCATTACTTTCCAGTAGCTTTGAGCAATGTCCAGAAGTGTTAAGAATGATTGTGTCACCTCTGAACATGTGAGTTTTTGATTATGTACTAACCCCTCTAATGAAGTTTATGAGAAGTTTGGTGTGAAGGAAGTTTTCAAGGGTCAAGAGAGGAGGATGATATACTATGATCAAGAAGAGTGAAAGCTCTAAGCTTGGGGATGCCCCGGTGGTTCACCCCGGCATATATCAAGAAGACTCAAGCGTCTAAGCTTGGGGATGCCTTGGGCATCCCCTTCTTCATCGACAACATTATCAGGTTCCTCCCCTGAAACTATATTTTTATTCCATCACATCTTATGTGCTTTTCTTGGAGCGTCTGTATGTTTCTTGTTTTTGTTTTTGTTTGAATAAATACTTGTGTGGGAGAGAGACACGCTCCGCTGGTTCGTATGAACACATGTGTTCTTAGCTTTTAATGTTCATGGCGAAGGTTGAAACTGCTTCGTAAATTGTTATATGGTTGGAAACGGAAAATGCTACATGTAGTAATTGGTATGATGTCTTGAATAACTTGATACTTGGCAATTGTTGTGCTCTTGTTTAAGCTCTTGCATCATATACTTTGCACCTATTAGTGAAGAAATACATAGAGCTTGTTAAAATTTGGATTGCATGAGTGGTTTCTCTAGAGTCTAGATATTTTCTAGTGAGGTGTTTGAACAACAAGGAAGACGATGTATAGTCTTATAATGCTTGTAATATGTCTTTTATGTAAGTTTTGATGTACTAGTTTATGCTTGTGTTTGCTTCAAACAACCTTGCTAGCCTAAGCCTTGTATCGAGAGGGATTACTTCTCATGCATCCGAAACCCTTGAGCCAACCACTATGCCATTCGAGTCCACCATACCTACCTACTACATGGTATTTCTCCGCCATTCCAAAGTAAATTGCTTGAAGTGCTACCTTTAAATTTCTATCCTCTACCTTTGCAATATATAGCTCATGGGACAAATAGCTTAAAAACTATTGTGGTATTGAATATGTACTTATGCATTTTATTTCTTATAAGTTGCTTGTTGTGCGATAACCATGTTCCTGGGGACGCCATCAACTACCCTTTGTTGAATATCATGTGAGTTGCTATGCATGTTCGTCTTGTCTGAAGTAAGGGCGATTTACCACCTTATGGTTAGAGCGTGCATATTGTTAGAGAAGAACATTGGGCCGCTAACTAAAGCCATGATCCATGGTGAAAGTTTCAGTTTTGGACATATATCCTCAATCTCATATGAGAAAATTAATTGTTGCTACATGCTTATGCATAAAAGAGGAGTCCATTATCTGTTGTCTATGTTGTCCCGGAATGGATGTCTAAGTTGAGAATAATCAATAGCGAGAAATCCAATGCGAGCTTTCTCCTTAGACCTTTGTACAGGCGGCATAGAGGTACCCCTTTGTGACACTTGGTTAAAACATGTGCATTGCGATAATCCCGGTAATCCAAGCTAATTAGGACAAGGTGCGGGCACTATTAGTATACTATGCATGAGACTTGCAACTTGTAGGATATAATTTACATGATACATATGCTTTATTACTACCGTTGACAAAATTGTTTCTTGCTTTCAAAACCAAAGCTCTAGCACAAATATAGCAATCAATGCTTCCCTCTGCGAAGGGCCTTTTCTTTTACTTTTATGTTGAGTCAGTTTACCCATTTCTCTCTATCTTAGAAGCAAACACTTGTGTTAACTGTGCATTGATTCTTACATACTTGCTTATTGCACTTATTATATTGCTTTGCATTGATAACTATCCATAAGATATACATGTTATAAGTTGAAAGCAACCGCTGAAACTTAATCTTCCATTGTGTTGCTTCAATACCTTTTACTAAGAATTTATTGCTTTATGAGTAACTCTTATGCAAGACTTATTGATGCTTGTCTTGAAAGTACTATTCATGAAAAGTCTTTGCTATATGATTCAATTGTTTACTCATTGCATTTACATTGTTTCGAATCGCTGCATTCATCTCATAAGCTTTACAATGGTATGATTAAGATTATGTTGGTAGCATGTCACCTCAGAAATTATCTTTTATCGTTTACCTACTCGAGGACGAGTAGGAACTAAGCTTGGGGATGCTGATACGTCTCCAACGTATCTATAATTTCTGATGTTCCATGCTTGTTTTATGACAATACCGACATGTTTTGTTCACACTTTATGTCATTTTTATGCGTTTTCCGGAACTAACCTATTGACGAGATCTTTGAAAGGCCGATTCTTGTTTTCTGCTGTTTTTGGTTTCAGAAATCCTAGTAAGGAAATATTTTCGGAATCGGACGAAATCAACTCCGGAGATCTTATAATTTCAGGAAGCTTCCGGAGCACCGAAGAAAAGGCAGAGGGGTGCCAGGGGGGCCCCACCTCACAGGATGGCGCGGCCCAAGGGGGGGCGCGCCCCCCTATGGTGTGGGCACCCCGTGGCCCCTCCGACTCCGACTCTCCGCCTATATATTCGTCCCTGACCTAAAAACATCGACCAGTTCGACGAAAACAGAGAAAACCATCCAGAGCCGCCGCCATCGCGAAAGTCCAATTCGGGGGACAGAAGTCGCTGTTCCGGCACCCTGCCAGGACGGGGAATTGCCCCCGGAGCCATCTCCACCGCCGTCTCCACCGCCATCGCTGCCTCCATGATGAGGAGGGAGTAATTCACCCCCGGGGCTGAGGGCTCCGCTGTAGCTATGTGGTTAATCTCTCTCCCATGTACCTCAATACAATAATCTCATGAGCTGCTTTACATGATTGAGATTCATATGAGTTTTGTATCACTACTAAACTATGTGCTACTCTAGTGATGTTATTAAAGTAGTTTTATTCCTCCTGCACGGTGTAATGGTGACAGTGTGTGCATCCGTGTTAGTACTTGGCGTAGGCTATGATTGTAATCTCTTGTAGATTATGAAGTTAACTATTGCTATGATAGTATTGATGTGATCTATGCCTCCTTCATGGTATGATGGTGACAGTGTGCATGCTATGTTAGTTCTTGGTGTAATTGTGTTGATCTATCTTACACTCTAAGGTTATTTAAATATGAACATTGAATATTGTGGAGCTTGTTAACTCCGGCATTGAGGGTTCGTGTAATCCTACACAGTTAGCGGTGTTCATCATCCAACAAAAGAGTGTAGAGTAGTCCTATTATGTGATCATTGTTGAGAGTGTCCACTAGTGAAAGCAGGATCCCTGGGCCTTGCTTCCAAGTATCGAATCTCCGTTTGTTCTTGTTTCTTTGCGTTACTACGCTGCGTTACTCTTGCTTGTTTCTTGTCCCGGGCAAAGCACTTTTAAGTGCCGTTACTCACGCTTATTCATACCACCTGTATTTCACTATCTCTTCGCCGAACTAGTGCACCTCTTAGGTGTGTTGGGGACACAAGAGACTTCTTGCTTTGTGGTTGCAGGGTTGCATGAGAGGGATATCTTTGACCTCTTCCTCCCTGAGATCGATAAACCTTGGGTGATCCACTTAAGGGAAACTTGCTGCTGTTCTACAAACCTCTGCTCTTGGAGGCCCAACACTGTCTACAAGAATAGAAGCTCCCGTAGACATCACCCTCCTGCAGAAACTGAAACCGATGAAGTAAAAGCTGTTTACGAGACTCGGAAAATTCGGTACTCTCAAGTTCAGTGTGCCATCCTGTGCAGTCTGGAATCCGATCTTCAAAAACGTTTTGAGCACCACGGTCCTCATGAGTTGATGAAAGAGCTGAAAGCTATTTTTGAGACTCATGCGGCCGTGGAATGCTATGAAGCATCGAAACAATTCTTCAGCTGCATGATGGAAGAAGGCAGCTCCGTTAGTGAGCACATGCTCGCCATGATCGGGCATGCGAAGAAACTCAGTGACTTGGGAATAGTGATTCCTAACAGACTGGGGATTAATCGTGTCCTTCAATCACTGCCACCAAGTTACAAGAACTTTGTGATGAACTACAATATGCAGAACAGGAACAAGGAGTTACCTGAACTCTTTGGCATGCTAAAAGCTGCTGAGATTGAGATCAAGAAAGAGCACCAAGTGTTGATGGTCAACAAGACCACCAGTTTCAAGAAACAGGGCAAGTCTAAGGGAAAATTCAAGAAGGGTGGCAAGAAAGCTGCCACGCCTCCTATGAAACCTAAGAACGGCCCTAAGCCTGATGCTGAGTGCTATTACTGCAAGGAGAAGGGACACTGGAAGCGTAATTGCTCCAAGTATCTGGCTGATCTGAAGAGCGGCCTTGTCAAGAAGAAGAAAGAAGGTATATCTGATATACATGTTATAGATGTTTATCTCACTGGTCCTCGTTCTAGTACCTGGGTATTTGATACTGGTTCGGTTGCTCATATTTGTAACTCGACACAGGAACTAAAGAATAAACGGAGACTACTGAAAGATGAAGTGACGATGCGCGTTGGAAATGGATCCAAGGTCAATGTGATCGCAGTCGGCACACTTCCTCTACATCTACCTTCGGGATTAGTTTTAAGCCTATATAATTGTTATTTTGTACCTGCGTTGAGCATGAACATTATATCTGGATCTTGTTTAATGCAAGACGGTTATTCATTCAAGTCTGAGAATAAAGGTTGTTCTATTTTTATGAATAATATCTTTTATGGTCGAGCACCAGAAAAGAATGGCTTATTTCTGTTAGATCTCGATAGTAGTGATACGCATATACATAACGTTGATGCTAAGCGAATTAAATTAAATGATAATTCTACATATATGTGGCACTGTCGTCTTGGTCATATTGGAGTGAAACGCATGAAGAAACTCCATAAAGATGGATTACTTGAATCACTTGACTTTGAGTCACTTGATAGATGCGAAGCATGTCTAATGGGTAAAATGACTAAGACTCCATTTTCTGGTATGATGGAGCGAGCTACTGACTTATTGGAAATCATACATACCGATGTGTGTGGACCAATGAGCGTAGCATCGCGCGGTGGTTATCGTTATGTTCTAACCTTCACAGATGATCTGAGTAGATATGGGTATATCTATTTCATGAAACATAAATCCGAAACTTTCGAGAAGTTTAAGGAATTCCAAAGTGAAGTAGAAAATCAACGTAACAAGAAGATTAAATTTCTACGATCTGATCGTGGAGGTGAGTATCTGAGTTATGAGTTTGGCATGCATTTAAAGAAATGCGGAATACTTTCACAATTGACACCGCCGGGAACACCACAACGAAACGGTGTGTCCGAACGTCGTAATCGAACTCTCTTAGACATGGTTCGTTCTATGATGTCTCTTACTGATTTGCCGTTATCATTTTGGAGTTATGCATTAGAGACAGCCGCATTCACTTTAAATAGAGCACCATCAAAATCCATAGAAACGACACCGTATGAATTATGGTTTAATAAGAAACCTAAGCTCATCGTTCCTGAAAGTTTGGGGTTGCGAAGCCTATGTAAAGAAGTTACAACCGGACAAGCTAGAACCCAAAGCGGAGAAATGCATCTTCATAGGATACCCTAAGGAAACTATAGGGTACACTTTCTATCACAGATCCGAAGGGAAAATCTTTGTTGCTAAGAACGGAACCTTTCTTGAGAAAGAATTTCTCACTAAAGAAGTGACTGGAAGAAAAGTAGAACTCGATGAGATTGATGAATCTATACTCGTTGATCAGAGTAGCGCGATCGGAAGTTGTACTGTACCGCCTACACCGGCAACAGAGGAAGCTAATGATAATGATCATGAAACTTCGAACGAGGAAACTACTGAACCTCGCAGATCGACAAGGGAACGTACCACTCCTGATTGGTATGATCCTTGTCTAAATGTCATGATTGTGGATAACAATGATGAGGACCCTGCGACGTATGAAGAAGCGATGATGAGCCCAGATTCCAACAAATGGCAAGAAGCCATGAAATCCGAAATGGGATCCATGTATGATAACAAAGTATGGACTTTGGTAGACTTACCTGATAGCCGAAAGGCTGTCGAGAATAAATGGATCTTCAAGAGAAAAACTGATGCTGATGGTAATATTACTGTCTATAAAGCTCGACTTGTCGCAAAGGGTTTCCGACAAATTCAAGGAGTTGACTACGATGAGACTTTCTCACCTGTAGCGAAGCTAAAATCTGTGAGGATTTTGTTAGCAATAGCTGCATTTTTCGATTATGAGATTTGGCAGATGGATGTCAAAACGGCGTTCCTTAATGGAGACATTGAGGAAGAGTTGTATATGGTACAACCCAAAGGTTTTGTCGATCCTAAAAATGCTGACAAAGTATGCAAACTTCAGCGTTCAATCTATGGACTGAAGCAAGCATCAAGAAGTTGGAACCGACGCTTTGATAAGGTGATCAAAGACTTCGGGTTTATACAGTGTCATGGAGAGGCCTGTATTTACAAGAAAGTGAGTGGGAGCTACGTAGCATTCCTGATATTATATGTAGATGACATATTATTGATCGGGAATGATATAGAACTATTAAGCAGTGTTAAAGGTTATTTGAATAATAGTTTTTCAACGAAAGACCTTGGTGAAGCATCGTATATATTAGGCATCAAGATTTATAGAGATAGATCAAGACGCCTAATAGGGCTATCACAGAGTACATATCTGGACAAGATTCTAAAGAAGTTTAGAATGGACGAAAGTAAGAAAGGGTTCTTACCTATGTTACCAGGCAAGGTCTTGAGTAAGACTCAAGGACCGGCTACGGCAGAAGAAAGAGAAAGGATGAGTAATATCCCCTATGCCTCGGCGATAGGGATCTATCATGTATGTCATGCTATGTACTAGACCGGATATAGCACATGTCGTTAGTTTGACTAGCAGATATCAAAGTGATCCAGGTATGGAACACTGGACAGCGGTCAAGAATATCCTGAAGTACTTGAAAAGAACTAAGGATATGTTTCTTTGTTATGGAGGTGACCAAGAGCTCGTTGTAAATGGTTACACCGATGCAAGTTGGAACACTGATCCTGATGACTCTAAGTCATAGTCTGGGTACGTGTTTATATTGAATGGTGCTGCAGTAAGCTGGGCAAGCTCGAAGCAGTGCACGGTGGCGAAGTCTTCAACAGAATCAGAGTACATAGCGGCTTCAGAGGCTTCATCGAGCGGTATGGATGAAGAGGTTCATTGTAGAGCTCGGTGTGGTTCCTAGTGCATTGGACCCATTAATCATATCTGTGATAACATGGGTGCCATCGCCAATGCACAAGAGCCAAGGTCACACAAGAGGCTGAAGCATATCAAGCTGCGTTACCACTTTCGATTCGGCGAGTACATCGAAGATGGAGAAGTAAAGATTTGCAAAGTACACACTGATCTGAATGTAGCAGATCCGTTGACTAAAGCTCTCCCTAGGGCAAAGCATGACCAACACCAGAATGCCATGGGTGTTAGGTATATTACAATGTAATCTAGATTATTGACTCTAGTGCAAGTGGGAGACTGAAGGAGATATGCCCTAGAGGCAATAATAAAGTGGTTATTATTTATATCTTTATGTTTATGATAAATGTTTAAATATCATGCTATAATTGTATTAACCGAAACATTAGTACATGTGTGATATGTAGACAACAAGAAGTCCCTAGTATGCCTCTTAAACTAGCTTGTTGATTAATGGATGATTAGTTTCATAATCATGAACATTGGATGTTATTAATAACAAGGTTATGTCATTGTATGAATGATGTAATGGATACACCCAATTAAAGCGTAGCATAAGATCTCGTCATTAAGTTATTTGCTATAAGCTTTCGATACATAGTTACCTAGTCCTTATGACCATGAGATCATGTAAATCACTTATACCGGAAAGGTACTTTGATTACACCAAACGCCACTGCGTAAATGGGTGGTTATAAAGGTGGGATTAAGTATCCGGAAAGTATGAGTTGAGGCATATGGATCAACAGTGGGATTTGTCCATCCCGATGACGGATAGATATACTCTGGGCCCTCTCGGTGGAATGTCGTCTAATGTCTTGCAAGCATATGAATAAGTTCATAAGAGACCACATACCACGGTACGAGTAAAGAGTACTTGTCAGGAGACGAGGTTGAACAAGGTATAGAGTGATACCGAAGATCAAACCTCGGACAAGTAAAATATCGCGTGACAAAGGGAATTGGTATCGTATGTGAATGGTTCATTCGATCACTAAAGTCATCGTTGAATATGTGGGAGCCATTATGGATCTCCAGATCCCGCTATTGGTTATTGGTCGGAGTGAGTACTTAACCATGTCCGCATAGTTCACGAACCGTAGGGTGACACACTTAAAGTTGGATGTTGAAATGGTAGAACTTGGATATGGAATGGAGTTCGAATATTTGTTCGGAGTCCCGGATGAGATCCCGGACATCACGAGGAGTTCCGGAATGGTCCGGAGAATAAGATTCATATATAGGATGTCATTTTATGTGAATTAAAATGATGCGGAAGGTTCTATGGAAGGTTCTAGAAGGTTCTAGAAAAGTCCGGAAGAAACCACCAAGGAAGGTGGAGTCCCTCCGGGACTCCACCTCCATGTCCGGCCAACCCTAGTGGGGGAGGAGTCCCAAGTGGACTCCCCCTATGGGGGCCGGCCACCCCCCCCCATATGGAAGGGGGGAATCCCACCCCAAGTGGGATTCCCACCTTGGGTAGGTTTCCCTATCATATGGAAGGTTTTGGGTTCGGGTCTTATTCGGAGACTTGTAGTCCAACACTTGGGGTTCCACCTATATAATGAGGGGCCAAGGGAGGGGGCCGACCACCCCAAGACCACAAGCTGGCCGCCCCCCTTGAAGTGGCCGGCTACCCCCTCCCAAACCCTAGCCGCCCCCCTCTCCTCCATATCTCCCGCGTGCTTTAGCGAAGCTCCGCCGAAGTTCTCCACCGCCACCGACACCACGCCGTCGTGCTGTCGGATTCAAGAGGAGCTACTACTTCCGCTGCCCGCTGGAACGGGAGGTGGACGTCGTCTTCATCAACAACCGAACGTGTGACCGAGTACGGAGGTGCTGCCCGTTCGTGGCGCCGGAGGGATCGTGATCAAGATCTTCTACGCGCTTTTGCAAGCGGCAAGTGAACGTCTACCGCAGCAACAAGAGCCTCCTCTTGTAGGCTTTGGAATCTCTTCAAGGGTGAGACTCGATAAACCCCTCGTTGCTACCGTCTTCTAGATTGCATCTTGGCTTGGATTGCATGTTCGCGGTAGGAAATTTTTTGTTTTCTATGCAACATTATCCTACAAGATAAACACCACATACTTCCTCATGAGCTATAAAACATTGACACAAATAAGAGGTAATAACTTTTGAATTGTTTAAAGATAGCACTCAAGCAATTTACTTTGGAATGGCAGAAAATACCATGTAGTAGGTAGGTATGGTGGACACAAATGGCATAGTTTTTGGCTCAAGGATTTTGGATGCACGAGAAGTAATCCCTCTCAATACAAGGCTTAGGCTAGCAAGGTTGTTTGAAGCAAACACAAGTATGAACCGGTACAGCAAAACTTACATAAGAACATATTGCAAGCATTATAAGACTCTACACTGTCCTCCTTGTTGTTCAAACCCTTACCCGAAAATATCTAGACTTTAGAGAGACCAATCATGCAAACCAAATGTCAGCAAGCTCTATGTATTTCTTCACTAATAGGTGCAAAGTATATGATTCAAGAGCTTAAACATGATCTATATGAGCACAACAATTGCCAAGTATCAAATTATTCAAGACATTATACCAATTACCACATGTAGCATTTTCTGTTTCCAACCATATAACAATTAACAAAGCAGTTTCAACCTTCGCCATGAACATTAAGAATAAAGCTAAGGACATATGTGTTCATATGCAACAGCGGAGCGTGTCTCTCTCCCACACAATGAATGCTAGGATCCAATTTATTCAAACAAAACAAAAACAAGAACATACAGACGCTCCAAGTAAAGCACATAAGATGTGACGGAATAAAAATATAGTTTCACTAGAGGTGACCTGATAATTTGTCGATGGAGAAGGGGATGCCTTGGGCATCCCCAAGCTTAGATGCTTGAGTCTTCTTGAAATATGCAGAGATGAACCACGGGGGCATCCCCAAGCTCAGAGCTTTCACTCTCCTTGATCATATTGTATCATCCTCCTCTCTTGATCCTTGAAAACTTCCTCCACACCAAACTCAAAACAAACTCATTAGATGGTTAGTGCATAATCAAAAATTCACATGTTCAGAGGTGACATAATCATTCTTAGCACTTCTGGACATTACACAAAGCTACTGAAAGTTAATGGAATAAAGAAATCCATCAAACATAGCAAAACAGGCAATGCGAAATAAAAGGCAGAATCTGTCAAAACAGAACAGTCCGTAAAGACGAATTTTTTGTGGCACTAGACTTGCTCAGATGAAAATACTCAAATTGAATGAAAGTTGCGTACATATCTGAGGATTACTCACGTAAATTGGCAGATTTTTCTGAGTTACCTACAGATAATACTACTCAAATTCGTGACAGCAAGAAATCTGTTTCTGCGCAGGTAATCCGAATCTAGTATGAACCTTACTATCAAAGACTTTACTTGGCACAACAATGCAATAATTTAAAGATAAGGAGAGGTTGCTACAGTAGTAACAACTTCCAAGACTCAAATATAAAACAAAAGTGCATAAGTAAAATCATTGGTTGTCTCCCATAAGCGATTTTCTTTAACGCCTTTCAGCTAGGCGCAGAAAGTGTGTATCAAGTATTATCAAGAGATGAAGCATCAACATCATAATTTTCACAACTTGTCACAGTAGGTATCTTAGATGCTCCATTATCTGTAGTGGTATTAAGGGCTTTGTCAATTTTAGGCCTATAATAGTTTTTTGATTTAGGCACCTTAGAGACATACATGAACTTTTGCTCCTTACCCACATAAGCTTTCTCCTTAAACTTAATGGAAGAAAAAGTTGAACCCAAGGTTCCCATAGCTTCTTCAAGTTCGCTAATCCTTTGGGTTTGATTATCATGAATAGCACAAGCTTCTAAGATGGCAATTCTCTCATTAATTCCACCTAGAGATTTATCAAGTTTATCAGTGCTATTAAGTAATATTCCCAATTTAGTCTCAATACTTGGAAGATTTTGCTCTATGGTCTCCAACTTTTTCATGACATCATCAAGAGAGATTTCAATTTTAACTTCATTAACAGGTGGTATTCCAAATAGACTCTCAATAATGCAACTAGCTTCTAAAGCAGGAGTGCCTAGGAAATTACCTCCCGCGAGACAATCAAGAACATACCTATTCCAGCTAGAGATACCAACATAAAAATTCCTGAGTAGGATAATAGTGGAGTGTTTCTTAGTGCACCTATTATGAGCATCACTAATTCTATACCAAGCATCTTTTAAACATTCTCCCCCTTGTTGCTTAAACGAACGAACTTCAACTTCAGGATTACTCATTTTAGCAATAGTAAATAAAGCAAACTAGATAAAGTAAATACAAGTAACTAATTTTTTGTGTTTTTAATATGGAGAACGCAAACAGGATAGTAAATAAAGTAAACAAATAACTATGTTTTTTGTATTTTGATATAATGCAGCAAACAAAGTAGTAAATAAAGTAAAGCAAGACAAAAACAAAGTAAAGAGATTGGAAGTGGAGACTCCCCTTGCAGCGTGTCTTGATCTCCCCGGCAACGGCGCCAGAAAACAGTCTTGATGACGCGTCAAGCACACGTCCGTTGGGAACCCCAAGAGGAAGGTATGATGCGTACAGCAGCAAATTTTCCCTCAGTAAGAAACCAAGGTTTATCGAACCAGTAGGAGCCAAGAAGCACGTTGAAGGTTGATGGCGGCGGAGTGTAGTGCGGCGCAACACCAGGGATTCCGGCGCCAACGTGGAACCTGCACAACACAACCAAATTACTTTGCCCCAACGTGACAGTGAGGTTGTCAATCTCACCGACTTGCTGTAACAAAGGATTAGATGTATAGTGTGGATGATGATGTTTGCAGAAAACAGTAGAACGAGTATTGCAGTAGATTGTATTCGATGTAAAAGAATGGACCGGGGTCCACAGTTCACTAGTGGTGTCTCTCCCATAAGAAATAGCATGTTGGGTGAACAAATTACAGTTGGACAATTGACAAATAAAGATGGCATGACAATGCACATACATGTTATGATGAGTAGTGTGAAATTCAATTGGGCATTACGACAAAGTACATAGACCGCTATCCAGCATGCATCTATGCCTAAAAAGTCCACCTTCAGGTTATCATCCGAACCCCTTCAAGTATTTAGTTGCAAACAACAGACAATTGCATTAAGTATGGTGCGTAATGTAATCAACAAATACATCCTTAGACATAGCATTGATGTTTTATCCTTAGTGGCAACAGCACATCCACAATCTTAGAACTTTCTGTCACTATCCCAGATTTAATGGAGGCATGAACCCACTATCGAGCATAAATACTCCCTCTTGGAGTTACAAGTAACGACTTGGCCAGAGCCTCTACTAATAACGGAGAGCATGCAAGAGCATAAACAACACATAGATGATAGATTGATAATCAACATAACATAGCATTCAATATTCATCGGATCCCAACAAACGCAACATGTTAGCATTACATATAGATGATCTTGATCATGTTAGGCAGCTCACAAGATCGAACAATGATAGCACAATGAGGAGAAGACAACCATCTAGCTACTGCTATGGACCCATAGTCCAGGGGTGAACTACTCACACATCACTCCGGAGGCGACCATGGCGGTGAAGAGTCCTCCGGGAGATGATTCCCCTCTCCGGCAGGGTGCCGGAGGCGATCTCCTGAATCCCCCGAGATGGGATTGACGGCGGCGGCGTCTCTGGAAGGTTTTCCGTATCGTGGCTCTCGGTACTGGGGTATTCGCGACGAAGGCTATATGTAGGCGGAAGGGTAGGTCAGGGGGCGTCACGAGGGCCCCACACGCCAGGGCCGCGCCGCCCTGTTGTGTCGGCGCCTCGTCGCCCCACTTCGTTTCCCTTTCGGTCTTCTGGAAGCTTGGTGGAAAAATAAGACCCTGGGCGTTGATTTCGTCCAATTCCGAGAATATTTCCTTTGTAGGATTTCTGAAACCAAAAACAGCAGAAAACAAAGAATCGGCTCTTCGGCATCTTGTCAATAGGTTAGTGCCGGAAAATGCATAAATATGACATAAAGTGTGTATAAAACATGTGAGTATCATCAATAAAGTAGCATGGAACATAAGAAATTATAGATACGTTTGAGACGTATCACCCTGCTCATAGGCGAGCCGCAACGCCGCACGGCATAGACGTCGTGTAGTCCAAACTACAAAGGCGACCACCTGCAGACCACGAACACCGCGCCAAAAGATCCGGGGCCGCCGCCCCAACATGCCAGCCACACCGACCGCCCCGTCGTGTAGGCCGGGCCGACGAGCTCGCTACCCACGTAGCACCAACACGCCGTCCATGCCTTGCTAGACCCATCGCTGCAAGACCATCCGAGGCTGCCGCCTCGGCGCACGCCAACCGTCCGGGGCCGCCGCCCCGGCATCCACCATCTTCGACGACAAGGAAACCATGCACAACTGCCACACATCTACCACACCACGAGGAACATGGACTCCAAAAGCGGCGCCTTCAAGAAGGTAACGGCATAGTGTGTCGCAACCGCCCGCTCCGAGGAGCAGAGGCTTTCACCCGGAGAACGCATCAACTCGCGATAGCAGGAGACCAAGCTCCCCGATGAAGCCTTTAACAGGGAAAACGGTACCCAGGGGCACCTCCAACATCGGCACCAATTGGTGCGAAGCTTTCGCCTGGAGTGTCAATGCTATCGGTAGGCCCAACGCAGGCCTTGGCAGTAGGCGTGGCCAGCCGAGCAGGGGACCTTGTTGCCGTCCACCAAACACCCACCACTTCGCCTGAGAAGTGCATCCCGGTCAGACTGCTGCAGGAGGCAGCAGATTCGACCGCTGACCGCCGAGCCACCGGGAGCCCAGGCCGCCAACCGACGTCGCCCCAGACACAGGCCCGCCGAAGCCCAGATCAGGCCCGACCACTGCAGTCCTCGCGCCTCAGGGCCCTCCCAGCCAGATCACGCCATGGTCGGGCGTCGTCGGACAGCGAGTAGGAGGTTGCAGCGAGGCCGGCGAGGGGCGCGGTTGGGGCGAAAGATGGCGACGACCTTTGAGGGCCCAGCACGGCGTCTTCTTTCCGAGACGAGCGTGCGAGATCCCGAGAGGCATAGGGCCTCGCCGCCCCCTTCATTAGCGGCGGACGGCTTAGCCGCCGCCGGCCTCGGGAGACGACGAGGGAGCGGGCGGGGGGGGGCTAGGTGGCGGTGAGGGGGCTAGGGTTTGGCTCCCCTAGCTCCTGGAGGAGGCGACTGAGGGAAGCGGGTGTTGTTTAACAAAAGAGCTTGGTGTCGTGCCAAATTTTTGGCGGAGCTTCCCTGCGCATAACTGTATGTCATGATGTTCCAAGTGTAGACAGTATGTTAGACAAGGGATTATGACTGCCATTGCAATATATACTCCCTCCTCAAAATTATAAAGCATGTACTTATATTCTAGCTCAAACTTTTGTACATTTATCAGGTTTATAGAAGAAAATATGAATATCTATATTACCAGACAAATATTCCCTAAAAAACATTTCATTATAGATATATTGTTGGTGATTTGGTATTGTAGATGCCGATACTTTTTCATTGAACCAAACTTAGAAAACAAAATTTTACTTACAAGAAAATGTGACTTATATTCTGGAAAGGAGAGTATGGTGCAGAATCATGGTCATATGAGATCTCCATAAGTAGAAGAAGTTTACGGTCGACATTGTCATAATGTGACACCTCTATTGGAAAACCATATATATTTCATCAAATTGGCCAAAAAAAAAATCCCCTGGTCTTGGTGAAAGAACCAAGACAACCAGGTAAACAACTATGTGGGGTGGGTAAAGGTGTGAGCTATGGCCGTTTAGGTAGGGTTCGTCATGAGCAAGTGATAACGGTTAGGTGTGTATATAAAGGAAAATCTTTATGAAGCAAGTGCTCAGAGCATAACTGCATCACAAAGTTTAACTATTTGAGGAGGTTTCCAGTTTTCAACTGTCTCCGAATTATTGGAGGCAGTCGACCAGAATGCAACCCTCTCGGACTGGTTGTGTTCGGACTTCGGAGACGGTTTATTTTCCTGAATTTGCTCCGTGATACTTTCCAAGCCCAGCCACCTCCGATGTCATAATACTGAGGAGGTTCGACGCGCAAAACTATCTCTATTGGCTCGTCTTGGTTAGATGATTATATAGTATTAATTGACCCTTTTTTTGCGAATATATAGTACTGACCTGCTCTACTAATTCCCTACAATACTATCCTTCTACCAAACTTATTATTCCTAACTTATTATTATTCAAGGTTATGTGGATCATCTTGATGCAGATGCTTGGAAGCAATAGACCTCTTTTCTATCTTAGGAAAAACCAAGCTCATAGTTCGGTATACCATCGAACTCAGTTTTGCTATCCATTTCCATTTAATAAATTGTTACATGCATCGCTACCACGTAAGCACCGCTATTCTCTAGTCCTTGGCCTATCGACCCACATTGTTTTATTACGGCGACGGATTTTAGTCATTCTGAATGTTGCTGGTCGCTAGCTGCCAATTGTAAATGAACGTATGGCCTAACATACCGTCGCTACTGAATGTATTCCTTTCATGCAAAACCGTTTCGCCCAGATATAAATTATGTAAAATGCAAAATTTGGAGATAGGGTACAGACCTGACACCGGCTACTGCCTAACAGATGCTATCTAGCTACTGAACTATAGTTTCTTTGACATGAGAATCGAGGTGCTCGAAGAAGGTGTAGATTAAATTGCTTTGGCTATGACTTGAGTGCTAAACACTCAAAGTAAAGCAACTTTGAACTTCATCATGCTCGATTGCAATGTACTAGGATCCAGGCGAGCGACAGAGACATCTTGACCGAAATGGCAGAGAACTACAGACGAAGAAGATAGCGGCCGGTGAGCAGTGATGACTATAGAAAAGGATAACTGAACATTTCTTCATGGAGAAACTAACCTTTATACCATGACGTCTCATCGAAGCAAATCACGAGTACAATTAGCTAATCTGAGGATAGCTATGCTACATGCTTTTGGCTTGTCCGCCAAGAGGGAAAAGAGAGCTCGTTCGTCGTAGGTCGTACTCCAGCTAACCACCATTCCTGACTCTGCTGCGGATTAAGACACTCACACCTCGAGGTAGTTGATGAAAACAACATGTTAAAGGTGATTTTGTCGGAACAAAAGTAGGTGGAGTGAGATGCACCTCATGCACGTACAGCCTGAAATAGGGGACACCACCCATAATGCATTCATATACTCACTACCGGTCCGATTTTAACTACCGACCCAAGTTTAGCATTTTCTTGTATTTATCCTCAAACTCTGAGCTTTAATCTACCATCATTACCTGAGTGAAACATAAGGACGAATGAGATTAAACGATATATGTTCAGGATTTGTGGTAGGATGCTGAGATTAAACGATACTACCATATCTCTTCGAAGGTAACACTGTTTTAAAATTTAGGGATCTATGGAAGCAGAAACCTAAATCCATATACCGTTAAAAAGGGACTTTTATGACTGTGTCATTATTTGAGTAAACTCGGTTTGTGCCATTATATTCGCTAAATTGGATGGCTGCCACTAACTTCGACGACGTTGTTGTTTCTATGCCACTGGATGATCTTGACACCAACAACCGTTAGGTCTGGCTAACTTGACGTCTTTTTGACTCATTTTCTTACATGTGGGGCCTTCCCTAATCCCTATATCTCCTGCGGGAGATACGAAAGAAACAGATTTTTTTTAACTAACATACGGGTCCCACCACTTTGCCTGTCAGCAGCGACAACAAAACGGTCAACAAAGTATATTCAAGTCTAGCCCATGTCGTGATGCGCTTGCTCTAGGCTTGCGAACGGAGCATGAGCATGATAGGCATGTCGAATGGAGCGCGACGAGCATATCGATCGTGTCCCGGAAGAAGAAGGAGAAGGAGAAGAATGATGTGAGAATACATGAATGGATACATGGGCTCCTACAATATTCCCAACACCGTTTCCAATGAAGATGAAGATGCTAATGGAGAAGATGTGGCATGAGTGTTGTTTGCATTGTTTTTATGATTTTGACGTGCTTGTATGAACTTTGATTGTGTTTGTGAACTTTTTTGTCTTGAACTATGCTATGCTTGTGAACTATGTCATGCATTTGAACTATGCTATGATGATGAAGCTATGATTTTGAATTTATGTGTTATTTATGTGTGTGTGTCATGATTTTGTAAAAAAATAGATGCATATGTTTATCACTTGTGTTTGACCTTGCAAAGTGTTGTGTTGCAGCTGGCTACATGGCCTATTTAGACTTTTAGCGCATCTGAAAAAGCAGGGGTTGCACATCTTATTTTAATGCATTTAAAAATGTGGCAACCCCTAAAAACTGCTATTTTGGTGCCCCAAAACCAAAAAGTGGTACCCTATATTAGTCAAGGAAAATATAGTACGCCATGATAAAATAGCATCGGCCTTAAAATACGCATTAGCATAATATAACGCCCTATAACATGATATTACATATTAGCAAGACATTGTACACTCATTTAATTTAGCGTAGGCTATTCAGATATACTATAACGCGCTATTAGCATCAAAATAATGCGTTATTTTTTTCTTGATTTTAGTGCCCAAAAACCACTATCATTGCACTTTTTCGCTCGAAGTGGTGGGCCGTGTCAAGATTCACACGGCAAAATGAATGTGTGCCTCTTGATTCGTGGAGATAATGATCTTCTCATCTCAGGTCAATGCTCACGGCGTTCATATCAGCTGCGTGGAATTCGTATGCTCTCACTCGATCGATCATCCACACAATGTGTATCACTTGTGTGCTACTTCAACTTCTCACGCGTCCATCCAGCCTAACTGCGTACCAGCTCGTACTCAACAGCACTGTTAGAGATATGTTAGGCAGCTCGTACTCAACAGTTAGAGATATACTATCTCCCGACCTAATTAATCCACGCATCCACGTGCTAATAATATGCATGAACGGCACGTGGATTAAATCCGATCAGAGGGAGTATTAGGCAGCTAGAGATGTCACGGAATTGTATTATAGTAGAATTTATAGATCATATTTTACCATATTTTTGGAGAAGTTTCTTAGCCTCCAAATTTTATACTTCAATATATACTCGCTCTACTCAATACAATATCCATCACATTACCAATCTCTCTTTCTTGCTATCGTTCTACATGGTATCAGAGCGGCACGATCTTTGATCTAGCTGTCGTGGAAGCTTTTGCGCCGTGCTACCCCGGGGTGGTAGATCTCCATGACCTACTCAGGGGGCTGTGTAGCCCGTAGGAGGGTTCATCCGCCGATTGGTTGATCGGCTACCCTCGAGTCTTTTTTTCGGATATGTAGATCGGTTTAATTTTTACTTTGTCGGTCGTTTGATCGGTGTTTTCTTTTTTGATTTACCCATCATAGATCAGATTGAATCGCACATCATTGACGTCACCATGTGCCTCTACTCCAACATCACCATCGACTCTACACCAGCTCGTCTTCATCCACTGTGTGGCAAGGCCGGAAGTGTCGTAGAAGGGCATGCATGCTTCGCCGCCGGCTGCCCTTATCCATGCGGTCTCCATCGCCAGTTCGTCTTCGTCTTCATCGTCCGACATCACCGACAATGTCTTCAACGACTCCGATTTGCGCTCGCCTGCCGCCCGTGCCCAGCCACTCGGCGCTTGCGCCCAGCTGTTCTTGCATGCCGCATGCATACTCCCTAACCTCTCGCCCCATGCCGTAGACTCCGACCGGCCATGGCTCGCTCCGACCGCTCCAGATCCATCCGGCTTCGCCCACCCCTGGCCTGCTCCGCTCACCCGGCTCCGGCTCCGGCACCGGCTCACCGGAATCGTTCTCTGGCGGTGACAGAGTTCCAAGCTGAGCATTCCCTCCCACCAACCGTTTTTTTTTCCAATGGGGTAGTGCTGCAAATGCTTGGTCTAAATTTGGGTATGTGGAGCATTTGGGCTCGGGATGGGGTATTGCTGGTATCTAGTCGGGACGTTCTTTTGGCTCGTTTCCGCATACTAGCGGTTATTATCCAGTTTTGCCCCGAATGCGGTATCTATTAGAGATGTTCTTAGAGCATCTCCAGTCGCGTCCCCCAAAACGTCCTCCAACGGTTTTTTGGTGCGCCGGACATTTTTCGGCCCCAGTCGTGCGCTCCAAAGCCTCCTTCCGCCCGGCGTGGCCCAATACGGTGTCTGCGTCCCGATCCCTTCCCTGCTCCACAGGAGATGCTCCGAGCGCCGGACAAAGCGAGAAGTGAGGCGAGGAGTGGCAGGCCAGACACGTCATTAACACACGAGCGAAGCGTCGCAGCTTTGACTTAATGGCGATGGAGGGGCAGGAAAGACGTCATGTCGGTGATGCACCTCGCTAACGCGTCTTTGTGCCTCCTCCACGCGTCGCCGCCGTTCGCACGCCACCGCGCATTCCCACTCTTTCTTCCCGCGGCTTCTAGCCTCTTCCCGTGCTTTCTTCACGCCTCTTCTCGCGTCCTTGGCGCTTATAAAAGGCCTCCTCTGCTCAATGAACGCCACCACAGCCACCGACATATCTTTCTCCGCCACAACACATGTCTCGTCGCCTACGCACCCCCTACCCAATGATGAGCCGCGCCGGCGGCGACCAGTTGCCTCCACTACCGTCTCCACCTCCACCTCCATCTCCACCACCACCGGAGTTCGATGTCGACCCGGAGACTGCTGAGAACGAAGCGTGGAAGGGGGCGGCACTAGCGGACACCATAGCGATGTTCGACGTTGCCACGGCGGAAGAGACATGCCTCCGCCGGGCGGAGGAGATGGGCGAGCGGCGGCATGAAGAGCAGCTGCAGCGGCGCCGCCGTCCGGGCGAGATGGAGTTGTGGTGGCGTGCAGACGAGCTATACGAGTAGCGGCGCATTGAGGAGCTGCAAGAGCGGTTGCGGATGTGGGAGCTCCATCAAAGGCAGCGGCAGGAGGCGCTAGATCAGCAGCTGCGGGAGGAGGCGGCGGCTGCGGCAGCAGAAGCGGCGGCTTGGGAGGCGGATGCATTGGCGGTGGCAGCGCAAGAAGAGGGGAGGAGGAGGAGGCGGCGCTAAATTTGTGTGACCAAATAGCCTATTTTCCAAAAAAAAAAATGACCATATATAGATCGCGTTGGCAAAATAGGTGACCAGAGCGTCAAGAGAAGACTTAAATGCTCAGGCAGACGCCGGCCATCCAAAAAGACGCAAACGGACGTTGGAGCGTGCACATTTGAATCGGCCGTTGAAGATGGCTTTAGCCTCCAACATCCGACAATCTCTCTCCCTATCTGTCATTCTGCAAGCACAAGCCAGTCGAGGAGGCGTCAGAGTCAAACCATATGCATGTTGTTGCCGTCCTCAGCTGACTTATGCTTCACAGGCCAATTAACGTCCATCTCAGAAAGAACAAAATGCAACAGCCACAAAAGCGCAGGTTGTTTTTTCGTTCTCAAGCAATCTTACTTTAAGATTGTTAGTTACTGGATTCTGCCCAGAAGTAAGCATCAGTAGGCAGTCACCAACTACTGTTCCCGTGCATTACCGAATGATTAATCCAATCACGCCTCGGCAGTACTATATAGTACTCCCAGTAATCTGCTGGTGCGAATGGAACAAACATAAATAGTAAGCGGAACAATCCCAGTACTAGCTCTAGGTAATCTTGGTCAGTGCCTGTAGCTACCGCCTACCGACCATGAAGCGGCAGCTCGCGGCGACGCTGCTGGTCCTGGTCGCGCTGCCGGCGCTCGCCGCGTACGTCCGGGCCGCCGGGATCGTGGCGCTGCTCACGCACGCCGACGCCGGGCGCGGGCTCGCGAGGCCCGAGCTCGTGCGGCGCATGGCGCACCGCAACAGGGCGCGGCGGCGTCTGCTCTCGTCGTCGCACTCGCACGCGAAGGAGACTGGTCGGCCGTTGCGCGCCGGCCTCGGCGCCGGCGGGGGCGGCAGCATCGTGACGAACGAGTACCTGGTGCACCTGTCCGTGGGCACGCCGCCGCGGCCCGTGGCGCTGACGCTCGACACCGGCAGCGACCTCGTGTGGACGCAGTGCGCGCCCTGCCTCGACTGCTTCGACCAGGGCGTCCCGCTCCTGGACCCCGCCCGGTCCTCCACCTACGCCGCGGTCCCCTGCGACGCGCCGCTGTGCCGCGCGCTCCCGTTCACCTCCTGCGGCGGCGGAGAGTCCGGCGGGAGCTGGGGAGACCGGAGCTGCGTGTACGTCTACCACTACGGCGACAAGTCGCTCACCGTCGGCCAGCTCGCCACCGACCGCTTCACCTTCGAGCCCTCCGATGACCAGTCCTCTGACCGGCAGCTAACGTTCGGCTGCGGCCACTTCAACAAGGGCATCTTCCAGGCGAACGAGACCGGCATTGCCGGGTTCGGGCGGGGGCGGTGGTCGCTGCCGTCCCAGCTCGGCGTCACCAGCTTCTCCTACTGCTTCACCTCCATGTTCGAGTCCAAGGGCAGCCTCGTCACGCTCGGCGCGCCGGCCGAGCTCCAGAGCAGCGGCAGTGTATTCCAGTCCACCCGGCTGATCAAGGACCCCACACAGCCGTCACTCTACTTCCTCGGGCTGAAGGGCATCAGCGTGGGCTCCACGCGGCTGCCGGTGCCGGAGCGGCGGCTCCGGTCGACGATCATCGACTCCGGCGCGTCGATCACGACGATGCCAGAGGACGTGTACGAGGCGGTGAAGGCGGAGTTCATCGCGCAGGTCGGGCTGCCGGTCATCGGCCCGGAGGCCGGCTCGGCGCTTGACCTCTGCTTCGCAATGCCCGAGACGGCGGCGCCGTTCTGGAGGCGGCGGCTGGTACCGGACGTGCACGTGCCGTCGCTGACGCTCCACCTGGACGGCGCCGACTGGGAGCTGCCGCGCGGCAACTACGTGTTCGAGGACCACGCCGCTCGCGTCATGTGCCTGGTGCTCGACGCGGCGCCCGGAGACCAGACCGTCATCGGCAACTACCAGCAGCAGAACACGCATGTCGTCTACGACCTCGGCAACGACGTGCTGTCCTTCGCGCCGGCGCGGTGCGACGAGCTCGCGGCGTCTCTGTAGCGTGTGAGCATAGACGAAACTGGTGGTATAACTCGTAGTACTGATCAGGTGAAACGCGCTGTAGCGCAGCGGTAGACTAATTTTGCGCTGGGTGCTTCGGCCGATTCTGCTTCTGAACTGGACCGCCCGTGTAGCTGATCCGACGGTGTAGACGTGCGTGCGCCCTTGCAACAAGGACAAGGGCAGGCTCTTTCGCTTGTACAGAGTTTTGAAATTGCCAAAGCAAACAGAGATTGGGTCCAGAACTTTTTTTTGGATGGATTTCATTATTTCCCCCGCTCTGCATCTATTACACTTGGATTTTGTATCGGTGAAGCATGGCTATCAAAAAGAAAGTGACAGTAAACATATATACTCCCTCCGTGCAGAAATATAAGACGGTGGGAGTAGTTTCCGACCAGGTGAAAATGCAATGAAAAGACATCCATACCCCTAAACTTAGATCCCGATCTCAACTCCCCGTCCTCGCCCAGCCCCGTCGTCCGCCGGCCAGCTCCTCCTCCCCCAACAAGCTTCCCTCCTCCCCCAGCCAGATCCCTTCTCCCCCGGGAAGAATCGGTCCTCCCCATCACCACACCATCCGCGCCCACGTTCAGCTCCGATCGATCCTGGAAGCCGCTCGCCATCCCCTTGGCCGGAAGCTCATCGCCCTCGTCCAGGGATTCGCCAGGAGGCGCCAGGGCCAGGAGGTCACCAGGGATTGGATCACGCACTGCCTCCTCCATCGACGATTTGGTGACTGACGGAGCCACCAGCTGCAGGTTGTCGAGGTGCCGGGCGGCGTCGGCAAGGGAGGAGCAGGCCGATCGAACTCAACGATCCGTGCACACCGGCAAGCACCTCCAGGTCATCGCCCCATCCTATGGTCGTCGAGCCACCCGAAGCTGTTGCGCCTGAAAATAGCTTCCAGATCTTAATTTTCGCTCCGTAGAAGACCATGTGCATCAACTTCTCAAGGATTCTCCCGCACCTGTAAAAACTTGCTTCAGTTCCTTTGAATAAACAGTCATTTTTGCACACTCCGTCAGCAATGCAATAGTTTCCATATGAAAGTGAGAACGGATAAATTTTTAATGCTACTGGAAACAGAATATGTAGCTACTGGAAACAGAATATGTAGCTCTGGAGTAGTATACAGCACCAGCCAACAAGAGATGATGGGTCCAACCAGTGAAGGAAAACATGTACACCATCTGAACCAAAATACATACTCTTTCCGATTCATATTACTTTTCGTTAATATAAATATATCTAAAGATTCATATTACTTGTCGTTAATATAAATATATCTAAACATATTTTAGCTCTAAATACATTTATATTAGAGATAAGTAATATGAATCGGAGGAAGTATTCGTCTTCTAAAGCAACGCCTCTAACTGAGGTAACTGAGGTATCGTATCACCTGACTCTTAAGTGAGTATGGTGAACTGAGGCATGTCCATTTGCCAGCAGACTCAGAGGTTAGAGCAGACGCATTTGATTTCTCTCTCAGGCCTTCGTCGGCAGGTCATAATGCGAGGACTGCCTTTGTGCAGAAAGGTCAAAAATTCTGACCTAACTTCCACCGTCACATTTGCCTACTGCCTAAATCAGCCTAATTCATTCCAAAGCAATCGAGAAATCCCGGGCGTGTTCATACTCATTTATGCCATTTGGGATCATGCTCTAGGAGGTGGGAGACGTTGACATGCCAAAACAAGGAGAGTTTTTTTTTTTTTTTGAGATGCAAAACAAGGAGAGTTGGTGACATATGGCATCAAAGTGAAGGAGATATTATGTCCTGCTGCCGGTGCCAAATTACTAGTGTGGGTACAAGGCCTTGGGATTGACGAGCTTATGCTAGTATCATAATCTAGGACTAGGGAGGTGGGAAACGTTGACAACCCATGGTCTGGTGACTGGTGAGTCCATATGCGGCATCAAAGTCCACCCGAGGGTTGGAGATGCTGCACCAAGGAAGGTCGTTGCTTCATTTTACAATCATGACATTTGGAACAAACATACAGGTGGTGGCTTCAGTCCAGATCGCTGCTTGGCAGTTCATTGTTTTTATGAACTTAAAGAAAACGTTATACAAGTTTCGTAAAAGTGCCATATGGAAGAAAACTGAAGCTGTATAAATATCAAGTTACTCTATCAAGAAGTTGCCAATGTTTCATCTAACATGTTACAAGCTAATGTAAGCCACACATACACACGCATCAACCAAACAATCCAAACTTATGGGTACATCTCGACCTTAATATGTAGCTGCTGTTGTACAGAGATAATTCATTTGCACATGGCCTACCGGTTGTTAGCTACAGATGTCAATTGTCAACTACAGATGTCAAGTCAGTGACAACTCTGGTCTCTTCTATCATCGCCCGCTAATGCTAGTTAATTGTTCTCTGTTACAGAACTAATCTAATAACTCCAAAGATGACAATGTACAGAGCATATTTCACAAAACCTGCCCTTGAATAACTAAATTAGTGGATGAATTCACCCATATTGCCACGTCATCTGGGTGGCATCAGCTTAGCGGACCAAACCTGGATATAAGCTCAATACACACTGAAGGACTCGGTTTGCACCATTTTATAATGACTCGGTTAGCACCATTTTATAACCTCCGCCTGTCCGTGCCCCTGTGGCTGTGTGATAATAACACTGGCCAGCCCCGCTGGCTGCCATCTGCTTTTCAGGCACCGAACCATGTCCCCCATATCCCTGTTGATCAAGGACGGAGCCACTCTGATCTGCTGCTGCTATGCATTCCCAGGCACCTGCACCACATCCTGAATCCGTTGCTTCTTTTTGCGAGTATAAACATATCTCTTTGGAGGGACTTGTTTCTGTGGCATAGCTTGGTCACATGGTTTCAGTGACATAGCTTGATCACATGGTTTCAGTGACCTAGCTTGGTCACATGTTGCAACAAGTTCGTTTTGAACTGTTTCTCCATACTGCAACATCATATACTTCAAATATAAGCAATGAGGTGATATAATGGAATGTAAATCTAGAGCAGAATAAAATTCCAAACCTTTTTATCTATTGACTTTGTTTCTCCGTCTCCTGATTTTTGTGAGGCAATAACTTCTCCCCCTTGAAGATTCTTATCAGCAAGTAACTCCCCATCATCCAACTTCCGCTTGTACGATATTGTTGATGTCAAACTGTTCTTTGTTTCGCCGTCTACTGATTTTTGTGACGGAGTAACTTCTCCCCCTTGAAGATTCTTATCAGCAAGTAACTCCCCATCATCCAACTTCCGCTTGTACGATATTGTTGATGTCGAACTGTTCTTTGTTTCCCCGTCTACTGATTTTTGTGACGCAATAACTGCTCTTTCTTGAAGATTCTTATCAGCAATTATTTCCCCATCATCCAACTTCCGCTTGTACGATATTGTTGATGTCGAACTGTTCTTTGTTTCTTCGTCTCCTGATTTTTGTGAGGCAACAACTGCTCTTTCTTGAAGATTCTTATCAGCAAGTAATTCCCCATCATCCAACTTCTGCTTGTACGATATTGTTGATGTCGAACTGTCAGCTGTATTCCTATCGGTGTCCTTGCTATGAATGGGAAATCTGACGGTGTTTTTCCTGGAAATAGTACTATCCACCGTGACATCATCGGATCTCACTGTGACCTCATCCGATCTTTGCCTTTTTCCACTATATGAATTGTTGTTAACAGAAGTAGTGGCAGATTCTGAACTTGCTCCAGTTCCCGACATATAAAATGGAGTCTGGATCGAGGATGCAACATAGTCCCTTCTTATAGCAAGTATATCATGTTCACATACAACCAACTCTTTCTGGTATAAAACAAAAAAGTGGACATATAAGAACTACATAGTTTTTGCAGCTAGTAAACCAAACAAGATATTAGCAGCATGTAACACTATCGATTACTGTAGAAATATACATGGAACTTCCAGTCCCAATATATTTATTTATGGACATGTTCAGAGACCTAGACCTTAAAACAATGCCAATCCAGTACAACAGAGCAAATAGGTCACTACAGCCCAGCATCAGTACAAAGAATATCTCCGTGGCCATAAATCCATAGGAATGGCTGATTTTTAGGTTGGCTCGCCAAGCCTAACACAACCCTCCTCCTTTACCCGGGCTTGGGACCGGCTATTCCTAAAAGGCATAGATGGAGTTCTCCGTGGCCATAAAAATCTATGGAAAAGGAGAAGGGGTCGGCCTTGAAATTTTCTGCTGCAACTCCCCCTGTTTCACAAGATAAGGCGCAATTTATGGTGGGGCTTGGTCTCTGGGAAACTTTGATCCATCACGCATATCATTAACTATAATTGCGCACGCAATCAAAATTACAATCTCTATATCCATGTAATGATTGCTCATTGAAATATGTAGAGTTAAGTCACTCGTGAAATATGTGGGATAGTTACATTTTAAGATTGAAGGGATAGTTCAACAGAAAAATATCGACAACTACAGCACTGCTAGCAACATCAGGTTAAACAAAGTGAAAAGATGCACTTTGGTATGTATCCCAGTAATATCACTTCTAACAGAAAGGAATGATACAAGTTTTCTGAAAGAGATTATAGGAGTGCCTGATGAAGTCTAATTTCCTCAGCAACCAAAAGGGACAGGAAGTAAATGCAATTCACGGATACTGTACCTTCTCCTTCTCTCTTTTAACAATCCTCTCGCAAAGAAGGCGCAATCTTTCCAATTCAACCTGCCACGCAGGGGGAATATTATGTCAGCATAAAGCACATTTACCCTAAGATACAGGTGTGTTTGTAAGATGAAGGTGCTATTTTTAGAGCACAGGTCTTATGTTAGTGATATTTGCAGACATAAGGGATTTCACACAAAATATAATACGTAACACACAGCTTATGATCCATAGCCAAAGTAAAGCCAACTCGGGACAGTGTTTAAGGCTTCAATGAATACTGACATAACAAAATACACTGGTTTGGCACTTAAATTGCAGATAGAAGAAAAGCGCAAGATGAAACTGCCTTCAAGCAAGAATAGAGTACACATTACAAAAAATCAAATAAGTTGCAGTCCATATTTTTCAGCATATTCACTTCACACTAGTCAAGAGACACTACTTTTCAAATACATTTTGCTCAACTTCCACATAAATAAACACCCTAAAAAGGCGTCTACATGTGCAAAAAGTAAAAGGTAACAGCGATGAAGTTTCTGTTTCTCTGTAAACCCTGCGACTGACTACTAGCCATCCGATAGTCAGATACATCAAAACCACCACCATGGCACGTGCTCAATACCACACGGTTTGGCATATATATTCATTCAAAGGTTCTAATTATGGATCGGAGAGAGTAGTATAATGTGATTTTCCAGCTAGTACCTATAAAGCATAATAGGTCATCCCTTATCAAAATGCAACGCTTTGACACAAAAGAAGCAAACTCCACACAAAACAAAGCGCGGTGATGCTTGGAGCAGGATAAAAAGGCAGAACTACACAAGTAACATGAAATAGATTAGTTCATATGTTATTACCCTATAGTTATTAAATCAAAAGACAGTAATGTTCACAAGATCACAGAACTTCTACACTCCTAAACAAATAAAGCATGTAACAGGCACAATTACCCTCATTTGTTTCATGATCTTGACTTCCTCAGGTCCATATTGCTGAGAGTCGACCTGTGGAAGTTTTTCAAAGAGGAAAATAAGACTGATATAGAGAGTATATAGGCCATTTCTACTGCACTATCAGATCTGAAGGAAAACCAGTTCCCTGTGGTCACAGATTAAAGAATCCATCTCACAACAGTTTAAAGCAAACTTACCTTTCTTTGCTCAGTACTGTGATTGCCACAATATGCTTTGTGCCGCCATAAGTTACCGATCTTTTTCGTATTCATGTAAAGACCAGCATCCCTAGCACATGCAGGATGGAAAGTGACTTGACAACCTACAGTACAGCACTGCATAAATGAAGAGAAAAACTTAGCAAGAATGAATTGGCCTGTCGTTATAATACAGATTAGGTCCAAAGTATAATTTACAAGTTAAGACCTTCAAGCATGTGCCAACATTGTGGTGGCAGATCGAGCATGTGTCTCCCTTCAGAAGGTTCTCCTCCTTAGATAGATTAAATAGTCAGAAAAATTATAATAAGATAACTAACAGGAACTTACAATCAATACAAGATGGATTCAGGTGGTATCAACATATAAACTATGAAATAACACTACAGAAGAGAAACCAAATCTTAAATATTAGTGAGCATGTGTGATGGTGCAAAGAGGTTAGTACCATTACATCAACGGCATTATGTTGTCCCCTTCTGAATGTGTTCTCCAAGAGCCACTACAGAAAAATTGACCACAACTCTAACAATGTAGGTAAGCTAAGCAAAGCAAAGCAGCATTATTGAAAAATAAAGATGCCAGTCAAAATACCTCAGCACAAAAAGCATGAACCCATTGGCCCTTTGTAGTCTTGCGAAAAGCTCCTAATGTACCATGGCACAAACCACAATGCACCAACCATGATATCGCACCACTGCAATCAGATGCATTGGCAGAGATGACAGTATCTGATAACATCTCTTGACAACGTTCACACTTCCAAGGACCTGTGGGATTCATCCGACTCTGGTAGCAATCCAAGTGGACAGCAGCCTGCTAAACATGCAGGGTTAATATTTAACTGAAGTGCAACTTGAGCAAAAGTGAAATACAAAGAATAGCGAAATGGGGAGCACCTTGCAGCTTGAGCAGAGAAATATTCGGTTCAATACAGTTTCACGCCGCATGCACACATCACATGGAAGATCATTTTTCTTAGAAAATTTAGCCAGATCAAAAATGCCAAAATTACTATCTGCTGAGACTTTACTGCTTGAAAATGATAGATCCTTTGTTTGCGGCAACAAAGTCAATTGGCTAACTCGTAAAGATCCAGCATTGATTTTTGTAATACTCTGCAGCACAAAAAAGACAAAGATGAATATCCATAACACAAGATAAACATGACAAGCACAAGAACAGTATGAACCTCTTGTTTGACAGGCGCTGCATCATTTTCTGTCTCTTTCTTAAAAGTTTCATTTCTCAAGCTGGGTGCAGCACAAGGTGCAGCTGCAGCTAGGATAGCCTGAGCTTCTTTGTGTCTCCTCTCTGAGTTCCCGCGTTTCTTAGCTTCCCTTATATCACGAAGGAACTGATTCACAATGATATGGTCCCATTTTCGTTTATTAAAAGAATCCAATTCATGGGAAAGACTCTGGACGACCTTGAATTTAAGGTCTTCTGCAAGATATAAAGAGGACTGAAACATCAATTCAGAAAGCAGAAGAAACTACTGAACTATTGAGTTAAGTTTGGAATCTCAAGGTTAATCGTTAAGACAGAGCTGCAGCGACAGGAGCATATAATAGGACAGCAATCAAAGTGGTTTGGTACTTCTGTAAAAATAGCATAAAAATTGCAACTAACTTAACAACGAGAAAGAACATGCCACATACCATATCTCTGGTTCTTGGATACAACATCATTGAGAAGCCTGGATTGAAAATAAATGATTTCTCCTTCTATTTCATCACGTGGTGAATGCTCTAGAATATCTGACGATTCTGCTTTAGAAGCTTCATCGGCTGCAGCTATCTCTGTTAATTGCTCAAGTTTTGTTGATAAATCAGCAAGATTTTGGTCATGAGGAACGCAGGATAACTCTTCAACTTAAATTGCACAAAAGAAAAATATATATCAGATCAAAATGTAAATAACAATATAGTAAGTGGTATGATTTGATTGATGGTGAGATGTTAAAAGGAGTACCATGATAACAAGACTGCTTATTCTGATTCGAAATATGACCCCACAAATCCTGCAACTTTTTCTCGACGTATGGATGAATATAGCAGCGATAACCATCAACGCTACACAGAGCAAACACGGGATTAGGTAGTTTAACACATCAAATTGTGTGTGCAGACTTGGGCAAGAAAGATGCAAGCAGAAATGGATTTTAACCATACTTGAGAACACGTTGGCCAGAAATATGGTCGTCTTCACAATCACGACCAGTGTGCGAGGAATTTTCTACTGAATTAGACCAGTCTTTATCAGCTTTATCACTGTCAGGATAGTTATGATCAAATGATGAGATGCCTTCCTCCAGTTCTGAGCCAGGTTGTGAATCAGTTAAGTTCTTACTTTCACTTCTAAGCAATGTACCTGGCCATAATATTGAAAGAATCATTTGAGTCTACAGCAACCAAGATGAACTAGTTAGCAGGGCAACTGAAATAAATTCTTTATGATTTGGGATTGAGAGCCTCCTTCCCAATCTTCAGGGCTAGTTGGATACTATGACTACCAGGTTACAGAGAACAAGTTTGAAACAGCAACCAAGATGAACTAGTTAGCAGGGCAACTGAAATAAATTATTTATGATTTGGAATTGAGAGCCTCCTTCCAATCTTCAGGGCTAGTTCAATACTATGACTACCAGGTTACAGAGAACAAGTTTGAAACTCGAAGGAGCCTCAAAAGTGAGTATTTCAACCAGTGAAAAGTTAAAACTAATACAGCTGCAGAAATGCCTGATTTTTGTTTCCAGCATGTCAAATGTCATAGTTTACAAGTTAAACAACATACCAGTTCTACAAAAATATTAACACACTGGGTGTGAGTAGCTAACACCATAATGATTTCAACTGATGAAAAGGATGAATTTCATCAAACTATTATTCTTTTGGTTTCTGTATCACAACATAAAGCACACATGAATTTATTGAGTTTTCCCTTGTTTCCCTAATCTTTGGCACCCCTCTCCTCCTTTTATAACAATTGCACGACTATTGTAGTATTGCCAACAATAAGTATTTTCATAGTTCATTTTGACAATGGATCAGAGAAGACCAGTGATACATCATGGAGTTTAAAATTAACAATTAACAATTAAGTAAAGAAAGCAGCAAAATTAACAAGCATACTGATCAATGAACGTACATCATGGAGTTTAAAATTAACAACGAAGTAAAGAAAGCAGCAAAATTAACAAGCATACTGATCAATGAACGTAGTTGCACACACAAATGCATCTAATGCGTTACCTTCTGGTGCTATATCACTCTCTTCAAGAGGTTTCACTTGAACAGAAGACACATGAACGGAGTTTTGCAGCAACTTGATGATTTTCAACTTCAGACCAGGGGAGAAGGTGGTTGTTTCAGGCTGCCAAGGAATAAAAAATTATTATATAACAAAATAGGATTTAAGGTCAAAATAGTGTGGTAGGTCAAATCCATTGACGACACCACATAGGCACAGCTGTACCTGTGCGTGCTCTTGAAAGGGTACATATAAACAAACATGGATTTAACTATTATCTCTTTTAGTTTCATGCGTATGCTAAGATTTATAGTTGACATAGAAAGTCCACTATGCATATCAAATACATTCAGAAATTACACTTAACTCAGTCTCTAGCACTATGTATTCCATATATGACTGCAAGCTGTGTTACATGTAATGACGTATAGGACAAATAGCACGAAAGGTATACGTTGTGATAAGCATAACTTTTTCAAATTTTACCGATATATCTGAAAAATTCAATAGTATAAATTAAAAAGTGGAGCCAAAGTGGAAGGGCCATGTTAAATGTATGTATATACCAAAAATTATACACCATCTAGTAAGAAATGCTCGTGCAAACCAGTCACAGTTAATGAATATTCCAATTAAAGATTACCACAAGAGCAGCTTCCAAGGATTCTGAGGACAGACCCAGTTCTGATTCTATATCACCAACACTAACCTTTCCTTGGTCAATTAGCTGTGAAGCACAAGCATGAAACCCAGTTACACAATACTTCCAAACATGAGTACCTTAAAATCTTGCTTTGTAAGATTAGCAGGTACCTTTCTGAGAACTGCAGAAACATCAGTAGAACTGCTCACAAGATTCCCATCTCCTGTAGGCTGATCAACAACCATGTGTGTCTGTTCGATTTGTTGAGTTTCGATGGCTCTAGCAGTACATGGTGTCGTAACCAGCTCCGCTGTCTGCACTTTGTTTAGGCTGGACGAACTAGAGCTGATGGATATGCCGTTCATGAATTTGTCCTTACTCTTGCGTGTAAATCTCATTTGTTGTTTCTTGTCTGTGGTAAAAATTTCATCATCCAGCCCAACTCGTGCAGTATCCTGTTCAGTAACACCATTGGCATTGTGTACGGAACTGATGCTTCTGACTCTAGAATGCCTTGAGCAAAATATCCTCAACTCAACCTACAAACGGATGTGCAAGAAAACTATTAAAGAACAAAAACAACCAAGGCAAAAAGCACAACAGAGAAGAAATGGTCTAACATTCTTAAGCCCAGATTTGCCCCATATCTCCATCTGATGCTTAGATTCTCTTGCACATATTGGATGAAAGCAAGCCCGGCATGTTCCTGGAAAACATTAGTCAATAACCAAAGAAGGGATATTACATGCAGCGAAAACGGAAGTCCTTTGCACATGGTTTATACAAATTAAATAGCAACAAGATAAAAAAACATCTATCGACAGCAAAACAAAATCGAACAATGACCCCACAGCAATTTGGGAATGTGCGAATAGTGTTGCTGATGAACTGTTTTGTTTACTTGATATGAGTATCCCAACAAGAACAGCAGCGCCAATATTTTACTGATTCAGCTTACAAGGGGGTGTATTTGTTACGCGTCTATTAAGAATTCACACCAGCGAGTATAATCTACTGATTTAATCTTTCCATGTAACATGAACAAGATTCTACAGAAAACAAGTTTATTGTTCATATTACGTCAGATGGTTTTTCTTAAGAGCAGTGAAGTCAAGCCCAACACAACCCCCCATTGGAGAAAATAAAACAATATCACATTCGCGATTTCTATCACCACAGGAATGAATTACAGTTACCAAAAGATGATACTAAGTTCAATCATGAGACCAACCTGAAGAACAAGTCAAATCAAAATGACATGCTAACTTAGATAATGGAATAGGTATCATATGACATCACAAAAGGCTAAGAAACTATTCACTATTCATGCTCTCAAAATTTGTGAAGGAATCCTATAGTGGCCGTAAAGTAGCAGACCATACTTGGGTCTGTACTTCTACTAAAGTTCTCGTGTTTCTTCAGCAATTTACATTCGCTGGAGTACTTGGTGCCAATTATAGTCATCTAAGATGTTCACGCATCCTACATTATAGAATTACAGCTAAATCTTTATAGTCATCTAAGATAATATTCACGCATCCTACATTTATAGTCATCTAAGATGATCATGGAAAAGGTGATAGTGCCGCTAAACTGGAGACATTTCATACATGTATCTTTCACAGGATTTTAGGAATTACAGCTAAATCTTGACAGCACATTTAGAACATGCAGACCTCTCAAAACCATGGCCCCAACTTTGAATTTGTAAGCCTATTAGCAAAGATATTATCCAATATCAAACAAACACGCTACATTTTCACACGATCAACTAAAGAAAACACACATTTCAAAACTCGGACCATGCTATTCACCAAGATAAGAGACATCTTAAGCAACAAAGTACGCATGGAGTGGAAAAAACTAGGGGAACCCGTACGCACTTCACCATTAACAGCTTCCATGATTGTATAATCATTCCAAAAATACTATATGAACTGAACAATTTAACGGTGCTGTAAATAACTTTGTCACTACCGCCTACTGGTACATGACTGTAAACCAAAGCACCATATTAAATATCTTTGACAAATAAAGCAGGTAGCTAATTTTCCAAGAATATTGAAGGAAGGGTGATTCAATTTCATCAAACAGTAGGCCTCTTGCCTAATGCGAACTTCACATTCTTATATTATTAATATCTTTAGAGTTGTATTACATTCCATTGTCAACAAAGGATCAGATCTAGATTGTAAAACCCCAAAAGGAAGCAAAAATCAAATCATCAAACAGCACAGTTCAAACAGCTGAATTATTAGTTGCAACACCATCCTCAAGATGCTAAGCCTGCATATGGCCAATACTAGCAGATATTATGCAAGCTTGTACAGTCTGCGACTGGTAGATTTGAGGTTAAGATTTAACAAGAAACAGCTTATTTCGCATGAGTAAGCTAAATAATTTGGTTCTGCTGTCATTCTGTGACTCGCTTCAACTTCTAACCCTTAAAAGTTAAGTCAAAACATACGAGCCAAATCAAACAATACTCGGTTCTAATTATAACACTGCTCAAATCCATCTGAATTTGGCATTTATTAAGTATCAATTGAACATTTCAGACAATGTGTGGTAAGCTTATGAGAGACCTTTTCGCATACAAAGGTTGGCCTTAATACCTCTTCAGCTCCTAAATATGGGCACATGAATCCTGGAAGCTTTTATTTTACATAATTTGTAAACTACTCCAGCGAAAAGTGGGGAAAAAAGGCATATGAAGGGGAAAAGGTACTATTTCAGCGAGACAGGGCGGCACAAAAAGAAACAAAACAATTTAGAAGTACAAGTTCTCTGTTAGAGCGATGTTGTAGGGGAAGTCTGTACACAGGGACCACACTTGTAGATAAAACTATCTAGACAAGCTTATTTTTATACTATAGAAAGAGAGAGAACTGAGTGAAAATACATACCATGGCTACATCGAACGCATGCACCATGCATAACCTTGCAGAGAGTGCACACCATTTTAGTGCGATTCTCTGGGATATCTCCTATATTAGTGACAGGTTCCATCGAGTCCATGTCCTCTACAAGAACCTCCGGCGCCCACAGGCTACAGAACAGGTGCGCGAAACTGAGGTTGCCCCCATCTGCAGCTTGACCAGGGTCGCATTTCACAGGCTTCAAAGCACCTTTCTCCCTGGGGCAGAGCACGCAGGGCATAGAGACGATCCTGCCCCCATCATTCAGCGACAACATCCGCGCGGGCGCGGAGCTGATACCGTCGCACCAGGCGCACGTCCAGTAGCCGTCCGGCACGACCTGCACGCCGTAACACCTCTGGTGCACGGACACCTTGCAGCTGCTGCAGTGGAGCATCCTGTTGGACGCCACGTCGGTGTCCCCCAAGCAGCACACGTCGCACGTCGTAGCGGCCTCGCCTGGCATGGGCGGCAGCCACACGAGCCGCTCGAGCCCCGCGTCTGCCCCCAGCAGCTTCCGCTTCTTGTTGGGGCGCTCCGAGGTGAGCACGAACCGCCCTCGCGATGCTAGGAGCCAGTTCAAGGAGTCGTCCGCCAGACTCTTGCCTGGATCTAACTGAGTTACCGCCTCCTGCTGCAAAATCACCTCCTGCTCACAGTGCTCTTCGCTGTCCCCGTTGCTTCTGGCTAGCTTCACGCTGCTGCGCAAAACAAAATCTGAGCTCTCGTGCTGTGGCGCATGGTTGGCATGCGCGCTGTGATTCTCCGGCTCCTCGTTCTCCTTGCCCGAAACCAGGGTGGGGTTGGAGCTCTCAGCGACCACGGCCACGTCAGATGGATCGAGATCAACGCGCTGTTCCTTCCCGCTGCCCACAAATGGTATGATGAAGCACGGATCGAGACGGTTGGATACGGACGGCAGTAACGCCTCGAAATCGTCGAGCGACATCTCCCGGAAGTAGGGCTCCATCTTGTCCCAGAGAGCGTTGGATCTCGCCTTGGGCTGCTGCTCTGCGGCTGCTGCGGCTGCCGCCGCCGCAGCAGCAGCCGCGGCTTCGGGCGGCTGGGCCTTCTTGTGGTTCCTCCGCACGTCGCCGACGGCCGCCCACCTGGCGACCCGGGCGGGCAGCAGCGGATCCCGCGCCGCGTCGTCGTCGCCGTCGAAGGGCGAGCGCAGCGTCAGCGCCTTCCTGGCCTGGTCGGACGTGCCGACGCCGCGCGACGCCGAGGCGTCGGCGTCGGCGTCGGCTGCCCGGGAGGACGCGGCGGCATCGGCGTCGGCGGCGCGCCGAGCTCTCCGGCGAGGCGCCACGGCGGGCTGCTGCAGTGGCGGAAGGGAAAACCTCAGGGCAGGGGCTAGGGTTTCTGTGGCTGGCCACGATTATTTTGGGGGGAGTTCAGATCCGGGAGCCAGAGGGAGAAAGAGGGAGAGGCAACATGCTTCTTCTCAAAGAAACGAAACGAAACAGAAAAAAAAAAATATCGTTTTGTCTGTCCCTCCGTAGTGGGCTGGCTGGGCCTCTCCTCGGAGCCTCGTGAAAGGCACCTTTCCACGGAAATGCTACGGCCACCGAGACGGCTCGCGCAGCGCCTGGCGAGTTCAAACGAAAAACTGTACACAGGCTAGATGTATGCGCGGGCCCACATTGTCTGTGAGACAGCCGGCGTGGCCGTAGCGATTTTGTTGGAGGGGATATACCTTGACCGGGGCTGCAGCGTCGTCTCACGGGATTCGGTTCTGAGTAGTTGGCTCACCGACATGTGGTCCCTGGTGACTCTACGTGTCCGTGTATCCTGGGTACAGCTACCGGGTTGACGGGTAGGTCACGGGACGCGTGGCGCCCGATCGCGGGAGGTGGGCCCAGCGCACGTACGCCTGCGCGGCCACAGATTAGAGAAACGGTCTGGGTTTATGGCAGGTGGGACCCCCTCTCCGCCTTTTTTTTTATTTTGGACAGCAAAAGATTTTATTCATTTAAGAGCATTTTACAGACAACAGCGTGTACGGTAGCACGCAAGATACATCAGAAAGGATGGTTTTGCCTGGGCATTGTCCTGCTCCTGAACTTAAGCAACGAATCGCTAGAGATGTGGACTGAATTTTCATAGCTAGTCTTGCTTGGTGGTGAGCTTTCACATTTCTGCTTCTATGGATGTGAGCAACCCTGTTACGTTGGACCCCCTCTCCGCCTTTATTGGAGCCGTTCAATTGGGCGACGCCGCGCTTTCGTCTTCCTACGTACGATTGGATATATGATGGGCCGTCTGCTTCTGGTCTGCTGCAGGTTAGGGCTCCATTTAGGGCATCTCCAACCGCGCGACCCAAACCGCGCCCGCGCGTCCGTTTGGGTCGAGCCGGACAAAAACGCGGCCCAGCGCGGGGACGCACCGCAAAAGCGGACGGCCGCGGAGTTCGGAACGACGCAAACCCGGCCCAAATCTGGGCCGGTTTTGCGTGGCCGCGGATGGCACGCGGCGTCCTCGCGTGTCCGCCTCGTCCGCGTGGTCGGCCCACCCATTTGCACTCCCGCCCTATTAAATGTGGACTAGGGAAGGGGACTGTCCCTATCCAGTCCCCACTTCCCACTCCGGCCGCACGCGCGAGCTCGAAGCTTCCGCGCCGCCATGGCCCCGAAGCGCGAGTTCTCGCCATCCGCCAACGACCACGAGGCCGGCAGCCAGCCGCCGCCGCGCCCAGCCCGGCCTCTACATCAACGAGCCCGCGCCAGCCCCAGCCCCGCCCACGCGCAGCCGCAGCCTGTGGAGGAGGAGGACGACCCGGAGCCGCAGGCGGCGCTCGCGGCGTCCCGCGAGCAGGGCGACCTCGACGAGCCGGCCAAATGGCCACACCTCGCCGAGACGCTGCGCACCTCCGCGGGAGGAGGCGGCCAGAAGGCCCGGGAGGACGCCCAGGCGGAGGCGTGGGCCTTCCTCGAGCCGGGCGCGCCGTCGGGAGGAGGCAACGCGTCGCGGCGCTCCGGGAGGAGGAGGAGCGCCGGCCGCGCGCCCGGGCGGAGGAGGAGCGCCCGGCCACGCTCCGGCCGCAGCGGAGCTGCAGCCGCAATGGAGGAGCAGCTCCGCGATGAGTCCGCGCGGAGGGCACGGCTGCGCAGCCGGCGAGCCCGCCGAACCCGGACTCCGCCTGGGAAAGGGTGCAGTGGTCGCCCTGGCCGGAGTCCCCGGTGCCCTCCGGCGTTTCGAGCCGGAACAGCGCGTCGCCGCCGAGGGGCGTCGTCGTCATCGACGCCGACGACGACGAGTACTACTGGGGGTAGTACTGCCGGCGGCCACCGCGTGCTCGCAAACCCTGGCTAGGGTTTGCTTTTTTTAGTTTAAAGCCATATATGGCTTTCTTTTGTGTAAAATTTGCCCAAAATAGGGCTAAGTTTAATGACCAACTAGTTTAAATTTATGTTTTGTTCTTTTCCTTTTTTATTTTCATTTTTGTTTTATTTTATTACAAATGCGCTGCGTCCGCGCGTTGGACGCAGCGCGCGACCCAAACGGACACGCGGACGCAGGCCGCTGTCCGGGTGTCCGCTTGGCCACCCAAACGGCCCAAAACGGACGGCCCAGCGCGTCCGTTTGGGTCAGCCGGTTGGAGATGTCCTTAGTGCCTAATTAAAATGAACAAAATTTGGATACTTCCTCCGTTCCAGTTCATAGAGCTTACGCGTGTCCTTAGGTCGTAAATTTGACAATAATAATGCAACATATGTATTACACAATATATATCATTAGAAAGCTTAGATGTTCTACTTTCTAATGATATAATTTTTATATTATATAAATGATATTATGTTGGCCAAATTCACAACTTATGGATACGTGCAAACCCTATGAACTGGGACAGAGGTAGTATCATATTTCTTCTCAAACATTTCTAGGTACGTTGTTTTATTTGCATAATACTTTGCATGGAGTTATAAACATGATACTTTTCCAGCCTGGTCTCATGGAAAATTATCTCGGCTACCACACATTCACAACCACATATACTTTCCCAAAAAAGTGTACACTCGTTCCTATGGATGTGTGCACGCACATACCATCCCTGTGAGTATTTTCAAGGAACTGCGTCGGCATACTTGAGGCTGACAAAGTCATCATATGCATCTCGTTGTTGATTGGCATGTCACCTACCAACAAAAGAATAACAATACTTAAATCTTGGAATAAATCAAGGTAATACAAACACCCAATAATAAGTCTAGGATTTGAATATGGGTGTCCTCGTCCACCAAAGGAACCTACCCACGGGAACCAAGCTTAATAAACCCATAAAAAGCAAAACTACTCTAACTCTAAGAGGCCCTAAAAAAACTAACTCGAATCAATCAGGCAATGGCATCGTACATGGTTCACACAATATTTTGGCGCTTTGCCTTGGATGCCATAGCACTTGGTTGCCCCGTGAGCATTTCAAACGTCATCGCCCTTGTTGGTACATCACTCTTGTCGATGTGTGATCAATGGTACTCCGGTGAGGGGATCCTCACGGAGAGGAGAGAAATAGTGGCCCATATGGCGAGGAGTCACCGAGATAGGGATACACGAGTTACCAAGTTTCGAAAACCTCGTGATGGTGGCGAGGCCCGATCTGCTACTGCTTGTCTAGAATTATCAGGCAACGAGTACAAGAGTACAATGAGTTGAGTTGTGACTCTAGGGCTCCTAGGATCCAACTTACAAAGGCTCTAGATTTAAGGTTACAGGGGTAGAGTCCCAACCGGGTACGACCAAGTCCTATGTTATGCTAAGTAATCCTTATTTTGCACGTCACGAATCTGACCGACATTAACCATGGGCCAGATCCAACAACAAGTATCTGAGTTGGACTCCTCCACCTTGGTTCTCCGGCAACTTGGCTGCTCGGTTGGACCATAGGCATCACCACCATCTGAGGGCCACCTAGGCTTGCCGAAATTAGGACCCCTGCCATGTATACCTAGTTAGCATAACCACAATGGTAGCCCCGAGAGTTCTCCAAGATTCGTCATTCTTTCGTCCAGCTCATCCCGCACACAAATCCTCGTCTTTTCTTGGAGTGGATAACAGAGGATCTTGAAGAACGCCCAAACTTCAAATCTCCAACCTAGAGTTTAGTTAGAAAATTCACATACTTGGCTCCAGGTCGTACTTCTGCCAACGGTAACTTCGCGAAATCGGTGTGCCTTCCATGGCAAGGCTCCACTTAAAATCTTTGTCGAGGTTGTACCGTCGTACCCGATAAATGAGTTTATTTTCTTCGGTTTAGTGGATTTATCTTCTTCGGATCTGGATATATCTTCCCCGCCTCAGCGAATTTACTTTGTTCGGTTTAGTGGATTTATCTTCTTCGGCTCAGTGGATCTATCTTCGGCTTACTAGATTTGTCCTCTTTGGTGGTTTCATTTTATAAGGTTATCATTGGTTTCTTCTAATATAATACTAACCGACGTATTTCCGGGTTAAATGGATTTATCATCTATAATTATTACTGGACTTATTTTCTTCGGGTCAATGGATTCACCCTCTATGATATCGGCAGATTCATATACTTCATATTTAATGCCGTAATCTTCAATGTGGATTCATCTCGGATACTTCATCTTGGATTCCTCTTCAGTACTTCATCTTTAATGGTGTGATCTTTAATGGTTTAATCTTCAAATGTTTTTTCTCCAATGGCGTAAATTTCAGTGGATTCATATTATATTATCGTTAATGGTTTCATCCTAAATAGCTTCACCTTATATGATGCCGCGACTCCGTCAACTTCTTCCGACATCACGGTTAACACTCGGGGGCTCGACAGCGACTACGCCTCGGGTCACAGCTGCGACACGGCGTCTAAGCAACAATTATGACATCACCCCAGCAGCGCTCGGGGGGTCGGCTATTTCTTCATCAACAATTTGGCGGCATCCCCTTTCACTATTCGGTGATTTCTACTTCGGCTCGACTTTTTCGCTGCACTCGAAGACTTCATCGACTCAGTTGCACGACTGTAACACCCCAAATTTAAAAACAAAGAGAAAATGAATTTCCCTATTTCAAAAATGAGAACCAACAAAAACTTTTCCTACATAGAGTGCTACGCATAGTGCTCCTACCCAATACTTGTGTTTTGCCAGGATTGTGTGTTTATTATTTTTGAACACATTCCCAAGACCCTAAACCCTAACCTTCTCAAAAACAAAGGGGATCAATTCTGAGAAACCCAAAATAAAAGAAACAGACATATGTGGGTATATAGCCCTAATATGTAAATCTTGAACCCTACCTTTCTTATTTTGCTAAATGGTGGTGAACCATGGTGAACCCCACTAAACCCTAAACCTCATCTCTCTTAGCACCAACCTTTGGAAAACAAAATAAAAAAGAAATGATCTTAAATAAGAAAAAAGCATATGCAAGCCTATGGCTACTTTTTGCAAATGCTATTTTAACTTTGATTGTCTACCTTGGTAGGTGGTTTGGAAATACCTCAACAAACCTGAATTAAGGCTTACCACTCAAATCTTGGTGAAACCAAAAAGAAAACAAAAATCAAGAAAGCATATGCATAGAGGCATATGTGGCACTTAGCCAAAATATCAAAACTTGACCTAGGCACCCACATTGTCCCAAAATGGTTTGAACCCTTTACCCAACTCAATCTAACACCAAATAAACCTCACCCATGTCTAAGTGAAGCAAAGAAAAAGAAAAGAATAAAAGTTAGAAAATCACAAAACCCTCACATATGGTTTATGCCATTTTTGCAAATCTTTTACCTAGACCAATTTGGCCTTCACCATTAGTTGTATTATGTTACTAAACACTTATTACAACTTTTGGAATCAAAGAAACACATTTCAAATCAAATTCAAACTCAAATTGTGATCATGTATGATAATGGTCAAATCTGCCATTTATATTCTGGTCACTACTTTGAGCCTCTGGTTTTCAAGTTTTTCAAACTAAACTTTCCCAATTATTTGCACCACATCCAAGAGCACATCAAGGTGAACAACTTTGGTAAAGACCGCCATGCCAAAATCATCTTGGATCAAAAACTATGCTCATGCAAAGTTGGGACTTTTTATCAAATGCAACAATCTCACACATTGCAATTTTGCAATTCTTTTATTTTTAAAATTCCACCACCACTTGTGAATGTCTCTGGTCATTTACAACTTATCCAAATACCCCATTTTCAAATTTTGGAACCTTAGTGCATGAATCAAATTTGGCACAAATTTGAGAATTGCAAATAGGAATCAATTCAAACACTATTTGAAATAGTGTTTTCCCAACTCTAAACCACCACCACTTGACACCTACTGGTTCCCCTGTCCCCTCTCTCCCTATTCCAAGCATAGCAACCCTAGGAGCTAGCCAAACTTGGCCATGGCCATGCCATGCCGGCCACATTGCATGTGCACCTACACCTCTCCCTCTCCCTCAACCCTAGCACCTGCCACCATGTCCCCCTGCTCCCTCACACCCTACTGAGCATGCCTAACCTAGCCATGGCCGGAGATCGACCCGCCACCGCCGGGAACGGACGCGCCCACGATGTCATGCGCATGCCGTGGGCGTCGCACACGCGCGCGCCACGGGCAGCGCAGAGCACATGTCGCCTCGCCGCTCGACGCCACCTCTGGCCCCCCTCTCAGCGCCGTTAGCTTCGCCGCCGCACCCTTTGCCCGCCAGACATGCTCCATGGCTCGTGCAAGCTTTGCCGCTGCCGGCATCATCGCCATTTCCTCTGCGCCCATGCCGCCAGAACTCGCCATTGCCAGCGCTCGCCAGGCCGTCCCCCACCTAGCCAGCAAGCGCGCTAGCACCGCCTTGACGTCGCCTACCTCACCCTGCCCTCGCCTACCCCTCTCCATCGCCGGAATCGCCGCGTCGCTGTCGCCCTCGCCGCAGACCCATAGTCACCTCACGCCCCTATAAAAGGAGAACCCCCGCGCCTCCAATCCTCACTTCCCTCGCCTCCTCTCATCTCCTTAAGCCTGCTCGAGCTCAGCCACCTCCCAATTTCAATCGTAGAGCGCCAATTGATCGCCGGAGTCCGCCGGAGCAGGAGCAGAAGAAGTCGTCGAATTCGTCTACCCCCGACGCTGCCGCGACCACCATTGGCATCCTCATCCTCGACAACGTCGTCCTGTACCTCGCCAACCCCTCGCCGGAGCCCCAGCTCGCCGCCGACCCCCTACCTCCGCCGCGGCAGCAACCCTCTCTCGTCAACGTAGACGATGCATGTAAGCCGCACGATCTCGTTCTGATCCTACGTCCCACGTTCACCCATACTGCTTCGGCGTTTAACACTCACTGACACGCGGGCCCCTCTGTCAGCTGGCCCGCAGCGCTAGCTGGGTTGGCCCAGTTCGTTTCCCTCATTCTGGCCCGTTAACCTTCCCGCGCAAGCCCAAGTGTTTGAATTCCAATTTTGGAAATTGAGTTAAAATTCCTTGCAGATGCTTTTTCAAAACTAAATAGTTTCAAATCTACCCAATCAAATTTGATGAATTTTATATTGTTGGAAAGCTTATGAAAAGCTCTATCCAACCCCACTGGTTGCACACCAAATTTCTTTGTAGAATAAATGTGACAAAAATAAGAAGTCAGAGCCTTTTACAACTTCAAAACAATTCTTAAAAATCAACCAATAGTGCTATTAAGTTGATTTCAACTCCAATAGCTCACATTTCACTTACACTAATTATTTATGAAAAAATATGGCCTGGTTACTGAAAGTGCATGGAGCCCCCATGTGTGGTTTTGGTAATTAATGACAATCCCTATGGACTAATGTTTGCATTAAGTTATATTTGTAGGAGTTGTCCATAGGCAATTCTTGAACCATATGTTGGCTTCAAGGTTGTAATAAGAATAATTTGATGAAGGATATCAAGTGTCAAGTATGTCTTGAAGATGAAGATGAAGTGAGCCCTCAAGTTACTTCAAGACATCAACATGATGAAGAATGAAGAATGAAGTGCAAGTTCAAGATGAGCCAACTCGAAGAGCTCATAAGCTTGAAGCTTGCCATGGAGAAATGAAGTGCAAGTTCAAGATGAGCCATCTCGAAGAGATCATTTGCTTGACTCTTTCTATCCATATGGTGATCATGGATATGTGAAGTTGCACCGAAGAAGAAGCTCTCCCATGGTGGTTTATGGGGGAGCAATCTACAAGACCTCGTTAAGCAAGCACACGCAAGAAAGGCGTTCCATCTTGTTGCGGTCAAGATCGTCATCATCGAGCTCAACTGGAATGCGCAAGTATAAGGTTTGCTCTTGATAGGGTTTCTTTCTCACCGGTCTCATAGTGTAGTTGGAGACCGGTTTATAGTTTAGTTGACGTACTATCAAGAGGGCTCTCGAGTGAGTAACTCGATCGTATCCTTCGGAGAGCTCAAACCTTTGCATCCTTGCATCATCTTTCTTGGTTGTTATTTGTTTCTTATCCATATGGTGTTTTAGAGCTTGTGCTTATTCTCATGACAAGCTCTAGTTCATCGAAAACGGATTCCGCATTAATCACTTGTTGCGTTTTCGATATTGGAGTTTTTCTCGGTTTCTCGTATTGAGAGGTTTCACTCTAAAATACATAGAAAAACCTACCCCACTTGTTCTTAAGCTTTTCACTCTTTGTGGGGTAGCTCTTGTCATCTTCTTTACAACAAAATTGGTTTCACCCAAATCCGAGTTTCCTAACTCAAGTTGTTGCATTTTCAAGGTTGGAGGTTTTACCGGCATGTCTTTTTTAGATAGGTCAAACCTTTCATCATTTATTTATATCCTACCTTACTGGAATATGATGGTTCCCTGCATGATCTTGTAGAGCTTGTTACTAGCTTTGAAACGAGTCCAAGATCATCAAAATCGGAGTCCGGATGCAAAAGTTATTCAAGTTTCCGTGAAGCCGTTTTTTGGCCGGAAGTTCCGGTGGCCGGAACTTCTGCCCTACTTCCGGTGAACTTCCGGAAATGACGAATCTGCACGCAGAAAACATACCGGGAGCATTCCGGGGGCGCCCTACTTCACCCGGAAGTTGGCCGGAACTTCCGGGAAGTTCCGTTTTTGACGAGTTTTGTGCATAACGGGCAGATTTCTCTTGCCCTATTTAAGAGGGTCTTCTTCCCCAAAGTTTCCCATCCGTTTGAGCTCGTTTTTGCCTCCATTGTTGACCTTCTTTGAGCTTGCTATCTCCCTCTCCCTCCCATGAATCTTGCATCTATTTGAGAGATAGATAGAGGAGATCTAGATCTACATCTTCACCAATCAAATCCCTCTCTTTGTGAGGGGAATCCACTAGATCTAGATCTTGGAGAAATTTTGTGTTCCTCCTCCTATTTGTTCTTCCTCTCTTATTCCCCCAATAGCTTTTGTAGCTTTGTTGGAATTTGAGAGAGAAGGACTTGAGCATCTTTGTGGTGTTCTTGCCATTGCATTTGGTGCATCGGTTTGAGTTCTCCACGGTGATTCGTGGAAGTGAAAGCAAGAAGGTTGTTACTCTTGGGTCTTTGGACCCTAGACGGCTTAGTAGCCTTTGTGGCATCTTTGTGGTGTTCTTCGGGACTCCGATTAAGTTGTGGAGATTCTTCAAGGGCAAGGCCTTTGTGGCATCTTAGTGGTGTTCTTGGGGACTCCAATTTAGTTGTGGAGATTCTTCAAGGGCAAGGCCTTTGTGGCAATTTGTTGGGAGCCTCCAATTAAGTTGTGGAGATAGCCCCAAGCTTTGTGCGGGTTCGGTAACCTCCCTAAGGTTACATAGTGGATAGAGGACATCCCTCTTGGTGGGAATTCTCGAGGAGAATACGGTGGCCCTCGTGCATTTGGAGTGACTTGTCCTCCACACCGCTCCAACAGAGAGTAGCACTCGCAAGAGTGTGAACTTCGGGCTACATCGTCGTCTCCCGCGTGCCTCGGTTATCTCTATACCCGAGCTCTTTTACTTATGCACTTTACCTTGTGATAGCCATCGTGCTTGAAGTTATATATATCTTGCTATCACATAAGTTGCTCGTATTGCTTAGCATAAGTTGTTGGTGCACATAGGTGAACCATAGTATATAGGCTTTGGGCTTGACAAAGTAAACACTAGTTTTATTCCGCATTTGTTAAGCCCATCTCGTAAAAGTTTATATCGCCTATTCACCCCCCCTCTAGGCGACATCCGTGTCCTTTCAATTGGTATCAGAGCAAGGTCTCTCATTCTTAGGCTTCACCGCCTTGAGAGTAAAGATGTCGGTTAGGGGATTAGCGCACAATAACTTGTTTATATTTGATGGCACAAATTATGATCTATGGAAAATTTATGTGCTTAAAATCTTACGGGGTATGTCCCCGGACATGGAGCGATTTCTTGGCATGGGTTTTTCTTCTCCTAAGGATCCTCAAAATTTATCTCTTGAGGAGGAGAAAAACTCTTGCCTCGATGCTCTTGCTTCTCATGTGTTTTCCATTGTTGTGAGCAATGTAGTTACTTAAATCAATCATGCCTTTTGGGAGCTCTCATGAATTATGGACAAAGCTTCAAGACAAATATGATGTGTCCAATATTATTAAGGATGATTGTATTGCTTCCACTTCCGGCCGTGATGAGTTCTCATCTTCATCCACTTCACCAATGTGTGGCAAGACACAAAGTAATGAAATGGTGAGTGGTGATGGAAATTGCAATGTCGGTATTGAGCTTACTATTGATGATCCTTCATCCATATCTCATTGCAATGGTTCATCTTTGGACTTAAACACATCTAGCACTAGAAATGATTTACATGCTTGTGTTGATAGTCCTTGCATATCATGTGTAAGTTGCTTGAATAAATCTAATGATGATATGCTTGCTTTGTCTTGTGTCCATGATAAAAATGCTTCTATTTCCTCTAGTTGTTGTGTGACTAACATTGTAGAGGAAACCAAAGATTCTATTGGTCAAGACAAGATCTTGAAAGGAGCCTTAAGTAACTCCTCATCTTTATCTCACGGTTCTCATATGTGCCTTATGGCCAAGGGTTCCACGGTATCTCCTACCATGGAACCTCATACTTCTCGTGGTGATAAGGATGAGGATGTTTATGAAGAAGATGATTGGGTTGTCTCTCTACGCGATAAGGGTAAGAGTGTATTCAAGGTTATTTGCAAAGATAAAATTGCTTGCTCTCACTTCTTTGAAATCTTGACTACCGCTATTGAGAGCCAAAAACTTATTTGGATGCATGAGAACACCATTGATAAAAAGGGTGCTCTTGAACGTGAGTACGCCAATGATGTGGCATATCTAAAGGATGAACTTGAAGAAGAACAAACCACCAAGGAAGCTCTTGAGGAAACCTTTGCTCTAGAATTGTCTAGAGAAAAGGAAAACCATGATAGAGCTCTTGAGGTGGCAAATGAACTAAAGCTAAAAAATGATAAGCTTGTGTTTGTTAATGCTAAACTCCTTGAGGATTTTGAGCAACTCAAAAAGGGCTCAAGGGTTATTGAGAGTGCGCTCACCAAACTCACCGAGTCGCATGAGCAACTTAAAGCTTCTTATCTAAAAGAGCATGACAAATTGCCTTCTCCCATTGCTATTAATAATGATGCGTGTGCTACTAACTCTACTTCTTGTGAAGCATCTATCTTGAAGGAGAATGTTGAGCTAAGGGCCCAACTTAAATTACTAACTAGCAATTATGAGAAATTGGAAGAAAATCATGGAAAGCTTTCTAGCTCCTATGAGGATCTTCTAGCCTCTCATGATAGGCTAAAGTTAGCTCATGAGGCTATAATATCTAAGGCAACACCTTGTGAGCCTCATGTGGGTACTAGCACTACTAGTCAAAATGTTATATTGCCATGTGCTAGTCCTAGTAATTCATCCACTCATAATATTGCTAAATATTGTGATGAATTATCTTCCTTGCCTTGTTGCTCTAACAATGAAGGTTCTACTTCCTCTAGTACTTGTGTTGTTACTAACCATGTAGAGGAAATCAAAGAGCTCAAGGCCCAAGTCTCTTCTTTGAAGAACGACTTGGTAAAGGGTCATGAAGGGAAATGCAAACTTGACAAGATGTTAAGTGTGCAACAATCCCCCAATGACAAGAGTGGACTTGGATTCAACTCCAACAACAAGAACAAGTCCAAGAACAACAAGATTAAGAAGGGCCAATTACAAGTCAAAGACCCGGCCAAGATTGTTTGCTTCAAGTGCAAAATTGAAGGGCATCATGTTAGATCTTGCCCTTTGAAGGAGAAGAAAAAAGGGAAGCGGCCTCAAGCTCAAACTCATATTCAACCTCAAGTTGAAGAAATGCCACTTCCCAAGAAGATTCAAGCCAATGCTCCCATTGTGGAGAAATCTAGTGAGAAGAAGGAGAAGAAAAGAACTTGCTACATATGCCGTGAGAAGGGCCACATCTCCTCTTTTTGCACTATTGGTACCTCATCCAACTCTATCACCATTGATGATGTTTATTCTCTTCGTAAGGATGAGGGTGGCAATGTGTTTGCCAAATTTGTTGGTGCTCAAAGTGGTGTCAAGAAAAGAACCATTTGGGTTGCCAAGCCTATTGTGACTAACCTCTTAGGACCCAACTTAGTTGGGGACCAACAATCCAAAACTTGATCAATAGGTGCTTTTTGGAGGGTATTGGAGACTTGGCTACATCATGAAGAATTAAGGGATCTTCATCATTTATATTATCTCAAGCCAAGTCTTGGTTATCTTGCTTCTATCATATGATCAATGTTCCTCCTTGCGGTAACATGTGCTCAACTCATTTATATTGAAAGTTACTCGCCCCTTTGCATGTGTTAGTTTTTGTTCCTAACATGTGTTTGTATATGTTGTGCTTCCTACTTGCTTTTCCTGAGAAATCAAGTCTATGCATGTTGGGTTGCACACCATGTATTAGTGTTTGTGTTAGAGCCACTTTGCATCTTGTTGTATCTTATATGGCTCTTATGAGCGATTAATGGACTATCCCATTTTGGGGGAGGGATATTCCTTTGGGAATTTCATGATCCTAACAATGTGTGTACATGAGGAATATCACTTAGAATTGATATTGCAAGATTATCTAGTCTCTATGTGGTACGTCGTATTCATGAGAGCACTTGGTTCAAAACCTCGACATGTCTTTTATGTCGATAGACACAAGAGGGAATATTATCCCCAAGACACCAGAAGCTGGGTATATGGCGACACAAGCCTTTATCCTTGCATCCAGGCCACCCCCAGGAGATCCAAGGGAGGCACTGTACAACATGGCAATGGCAGGAGTTGGAGCCATGGGAACGGCGTTTGCATCAACACCGCCCGAAGGAACAGCAAGGCAAAATAGTCCACGACCTGCGGCAGCAGCAGCAGCGACTCCCGAAGGAACAAGTGGAGCAAGAGACACGGCAGCACAAGCAAGGGTGGACAGAGCACGGCAAAGCAGAAGGGAACATCGGCGTTCCCCAGAATTAAACGACGAGGATATGTGCGGTTTGCCATGCTTCACGAGGAGAGTACGAAAAACTCGAGTCCCTTCGGGATTTAAGTTGCCTGATAACTTCAAGAAATTCGACGGCCTGCAAGATCTAGAGGATTGGCTAGTTGATTACCTCGAGACGGTGAAGCTAACTGGAGGGACCAGAGCAACAGCTATGCAAAGCATCCAGGTGCATCTAAGTGGAGCTGCGTGATCTTGGATCAAAAAGCTTCCTCCAGGATCCATCGACAGCTGGGATAGCTTCGAGGACATATTCGTCAAGAATTTCCGGTCCACCTGCAAAAAACCCGCATCGCTAGAGGAATTGCGGGCATATCGATAGAAGCCCGACGAATCAATGAGAAAATATATCCAGAGGTGGAATATCATCAAAAACTCAGCAGAGAATATATCTGACGAGAGAGCGATAGATGCGTGATGTCTACGCCCCCTCCTTTTCCTGTAGACAGTGTTGGGCCTCCAAGAGCAGAGGTTTGTAGAACAGCAACAAGTTTTCCCTTAAGTGGATCACCCAAGGTTTATCGAACTCAGGGAGGAAGAGGTCAAAGATATCCCTCTCATGCAACCCTGCAACCACAAAGCAAGAAGTCTCTTGTGTCCCCAACACACCTAATAGGTGCACTAGTTCGGCGAAGAGATAGTGAAATACAGGTGGTATGAATATATATGAGCAGTGGCAACGGCACCAGAAAAGTGCTTTGCCCAAGACAGTAAACAAGCAGTAGTAACGCAGCAGTAGTAACACAAGAAACAAAGAAACAAGCAACGATAGCAGTATTTAGGAACAAGGCCTAGGGATTAGACTTTCACTAGTGGACACTCTCAACTTTGATCACATAACAGAATAGATAAATGCATACTCTACACTCTTGTTGGATGATGAACACATTGCGTAGGATTACACGAACCCTCAATGCCGGAGTTAACAAGCTCCACAATTCAATGTTCATATTTAAATAACCTTAGAGTGCATGAAAGATCAATTCGACTAAACCAAGTACTAACATAGCATGCACACTGTCACCTTCATGCTATGTAGGAGGAATAATACACATCAATACTATCATAGCAATAGTTAACTTCATAATCTACAAGAGATCATAATCATAGCATAAACCAAGTACTAACACGGATGCACACACTGTCACCATTACACCGTGCAGGAGGAATAAAACTACTTTAATAACATTGCTAGAGTAGCACATAGATAAATTGTGATACAAAATACATTGCAATCATAAAGAGATATAAATAAGCACTTCACTATGCCATTCATAACAGTGAATAAGTATTCTGTGAAATATAGCCTAAGAGACCCACACGGTGCACACACTGTCACCTTTACACACGTGGGACAAGGAGTCTCCGGAGATCACATAAGTAAAATTCACTTGACTAGCATAACGACATCTAGATTACAAGTATCATCATATGAATCTCAATCATGTAAGGCAGCTCATGAGATTATTGTATTGAAGTACATAGGAGAGAGATGAACCACATAGCTACCGGTACAGCCCCGAGCCTCGATGGAGAACTACTCCCTCCTCATGGGAGCAGCAGCGGTGATGAAGATGGCGGTGGAGATGGCAGCGGTGTCGATGGAGAAGCCTTCCGGGGGCACTTCCCCGTTCCGGCAGCGTGCCGGAACAGAGACTCCTGTCCCCCAGATCTTGGCGTCGCGATGGCGGCGGCTCTGGAAGGTTTCTGTGGGTTTCGTCGAACGTATCAGGGTTTTCGCGACGGAGGCTTTAAATAGGCGAAGAGGTGGCGCCAGAGGGTCGAAGGGGTGCCCACACCATAGGGTGGCGCGGCCCCCCCCCCTGGCCGCGCCGGCCTAGGGTTTGGTGGGCCTGTGCCCCCTCCCTGGTGGCTCTCGGGTGTTCTGGATGCTTCCGGGCAAAATAGGAACCTGGGCGTTGATTTCGTCCAATTCCGAGAATATTTCGTTACTAGGATTTCTGAAACCAAAACAAAGCAGAAAACAGAACGGCACTTCGGCATCTTGTTAATAGGTTAGTTCCAGAAAATGCACAAATATGACATAAAGTGTGCATAAAACATGTAGATAACATCAATAATGTGGCATGGAACATAAGAAATTATCGATACGTCGGAGACGTATCAATGCGTTTGTCGCAGAAATCAGGCGAGGAGATTTTGTCGAGGATTTGGGGAGAACCAATCCAAAGACAGTATCGGCATTGATGGAGATAGCAAACAGGTGGGCAGATGGAGAAGATGTTGTTCACAACAAACAGCATAGGTCACCAGAGGAGAACCGTGGCCGAAATTATCAAAATAGGCGACGATTTCCTCGGCAGTACTCGGGTTATGATGCGCCTGGGCAAATTTCGGCTGGCTTCCGAGCAAGCGCTGGAGGAAACAATAGAGATGATTACCAGAGGAGTAACGAGCAACGAGGCGACAATAGAGATGACCCTCGAAACAACAGGCAAAACCCTGGGTCGAGGTTCCAGAGGCCTTTCGTGTCTCCCGAGGAGATGATGAACGGGTCGTGTCAAATGCATTTTTATCTTGACAACAACGGGAAAAGACAGTTGGGACACTTGCAGAAGGATTGCCGAAACTTTCAGGCAATGTTACGATGGGCCGGGCATGCCAATGCTCAGGCAGCACCCAGAAATCCTCAGGGGCCCAGGAGTGAAATTCACCTACCACCCCCTCCCGCAATTACGGACGATAATCGACACCAGCTTAGAATTGCGGCAGCACCTGCACCACCGCCTTACGTTGATCCCAATTCTAATGGAGCGGTCTCGATGATTCAGAAAGGTAGGCCATCCAATAGAGCTCAAAAAGTAATCTCGCGATAGGTGTTCATGGCAGAGAAGATGCCTCCACCAACAGTCGAGTATCTTAATTGGTCAGGGCAAGATATTGGCTTCACAATAGCGGATCATCCACAGCAAGTTCCTCGACCAGGGCAATCAGCACTTATCTTACCAAAGAAGAATTGGCAGGATTCGACGTATCTCGAGTGTTCATAGACGGCGGCAGCAGTTTAAATCTTATGTATGCAGATACATTAAGGAAGATGAACATATCCCTAGCAAATCTAAAACCTACGGACACACGATTCCACGGCATTACACCAGAGAAGCCAAGTTATCCGCTGGGGAAGATTAATCTTGATGTTCAGTTTGGCACCCGAGAAAATTACAGAATAGAGAAGCTGGAATTTGAAGTCGTGGATTTCCCATCACAATACCACGCTTTGTTGGGACGACCAGCATATGCTAGGTTTATGGCGGTACCACATTACACGTACTTGTTGTGGAGGATGCCTGGGCATAAGGGATCAATCACAGTCAAAGGAAGTTTTGCGCTAGCAGATAAGTGTGATAAGGATTTTCATCGACTGTCAGAAACTTTCGGAATGCAAGCAGAATATATGGCGTCAAGACTCACGACTGACTATGATGTGCTGCCAGATGTAGGGAGGCCAAACAAAGAATCAACTTTCAACACTGAGAAAAATTCCAAGGAGGTGCAGATTCACCCGACAGACCCGAAGAAAACGACGTCCATCGCAAAAGATATGGACCTCGCATAGGAAAGCGCGCTCGTCGAGTTCCTCCGTGAGAACTGGAAAATCTTCGCATGGTGTCCAGCTGACATGCCAGGAGTACCCAGGGAACTTGCTGAGCACCACCTAAACTTGGATCCACTAGCGAGACCAATCAAACAACCTTTGCGGCGTTTTTCGGAGCCAAACCGCAAAGCTATGCTGTCAGAAATAGATCGACTAAGAGAAGCTGGTTTTATAAAAGAGCTGCATACAGAGGCTACTTGGGTAGCAAATCCGGTGTTGGTGCCGAAGAAAAACACTAAAGTCCTTCGCATGTGCGTCGATTTTACGTGTCTCAATAAACATTGTCCAAAGGATCACTTTCCCCTCCCGAGGATCGATCAAATCATCGACTCCACGGCAGGATGTGAACGTCTTTCCTTCTTGGATGCATACTCTGGTTATAACCAGATCAGATTGAAAGAAGATGATGAGGTCAAAACAGCGTTCATCACGCCTTATGGCGTCTTTTGCTACAGAAGAATGCCTTTTGGCCTGAAAAACGCGGGAGCAACATACTAGAGGATGATGCAAAAGTGTCTGGCGACACAAATTGGGAAAAACGTACAAGTGTACATCGACGATGTCGTCATAACATCAAAGAAGGGAACGACGCTAATCGAGGATCTGAAGGAAACTTTAGACAACCTTGACAAATTCTGCCTCAAGTTGAACCCGACGAAGTGCTCCTTTGGCGTCCCCGCAGGAGAACTTCTTGGTTTTCTAGTTTCAGCGAGAGGGATTGAGGCAAATCCCGAAAAAATCTAAGCGATCGTAACCATGAGGAAGCCAACAAAGTTAAAGGAAATACAGCAGTTAACTGGGCGAGTCGCAGCTTTAAGCAGATTTGTCGCCAGGCTGGGAGAATAAGCATTACCGTTCTATGCTTTAATCAAGCAAGGGGAGAAATTCCAGTGGAACGAAGAGGCCGATAGAGCTTTCGAGGATCTGAAGCGCACAATTTCGACACCACCAATCCTGGTGGCGCCGAAAGAGAAGGAACCTCTCCTGCTATACATCGCAGCCACACCCAGGTGGTTAGCACGGTGTTAGTCGTTGAAAGAGAAGAAGAAGGAAAACTCCATGGAGTGCAAAGGCCGGTATATTTCATTAGTGAAGTTTTATCTCCTTCAAAACAGCGGTACCCGCAGTACCAGAAATTAGCATATGGAGTATTCACGACAGCAAGAAAATTGCGCCACTATTTTTCGGCACACCCGATCATAGTGGTCAATGAAGCACCTCTATCACATATACTGAATAATCCAGAAGCTACAGGACGTGTCTCCCTTTGGGGAATAGAACTCTCCCCTCGGGACATCACGTATGAAAAAAGAAAAGCAATCAAGTCGCAAATTCTGCCAGATTTCATTGCAGAGTGGATGGAGCTACAAAATACAGGACCCCCAGATTTATCGAGAACCTGGACCATGAACTTCGATGGATCCAAGAGAATAGAAGGAGCTGGTGCAGGGGTGATACTCATATCACCCGAAGGCGACAAATTAAAGTACGTCTTACGGATGACGTTCCCGAACGCATCTAACAATGAAGCAGAATATGAAACCCTTATACACAGGATGAAGATGGCAAAAGCTTGCGGCGCAACTCGACTAAAAATCTTCGGCGACTCACAATTGGTAGCTCAGCAGGTTATGAACCAATGTGATGCAGTCAACGACAGTATGGTGGCATACAAGGAGGTATACAACGAACTCGAGAAGCTGTTTGATGGATGCGAAGTAAATCACATCAGTAGGCTGAGCAACGATGAAGCCGATGTTCTTGCAAACATCGGGTCGCAGTGCCTTGCAATACCGCCAGGAGTGTTTTGGGAAGAAATAGCTGAGAGATCCACAAAGCCAAAGAAGACGCAGAAGAAAACAAAGGAAGAGAAAACTTCGACACCGCTCAAAGAAGCTGCGGATGACGAAGAGGACCAAGAGCTGGTGATGATGGTAGAAGTTCCATGGACGCAAGCGTACATATCGTATATCCTAAGGAAAGAAATACCCGAAGATCCAGTTGAAGCAAGGCGAGTTATTCGATGATCCAAAGCCTTCACAGTGGTCAAAGGGGAGTTATACAAACGAAGTATTTCAGGCGTGCTACAGAGGTGCGTTACACCCGAAGAAGGAAGAATCATCCTAAAGGACGTGCACAAAGGAATATGTGGTCACCACGCGAGCAGTCGAGCTATTGCCGCCAAAGTTTTTCGGGCAGGATTTTACTGGTTGTCAACAATTGAGGATGCAAAAGAGATAGTACGAACCTGCGACGCGTGCCAAAGATTTGCCGCAAGACCCCACTCTCCGGCGGCAGAGCTGATGCCAATACCATTGTCTTGGCCGTTTGCCCAATGGGGACTCGATATGGTGGGAAAATTGCATAAAGCTTCGCCAGGAGGATACGAGTACATGTTGGTCGCTGTCGATAAGTTCACCAAGTGGATAGAAGCAAAGCCGATAAATTCACCAGATGGAGAATCAGCAGTCAAATTCGTGAAAGGCATCGTCTTTCGATTTGGAGTACCTCACAGCATCGTCACAGACAATGGCAGTAACTTTACGTCCAAGGAATTCAAGGAGTACTGCGCAGAAGTAGGCATTAAATTGCACTTTGCGTCAGTTGGGCACCCGCAAACCAATGGCCAAGTCGAGAAAGCCAATGGCATCATCTGCAACGGTATCAAAAAGCGCCTGCTAGGACCGCTTGAAAAGGCTCGACATACCTGGCCAGAAGAATTGCCAAGTGTTTTGTGGAGCATCCGAACAACACCAAATACGGCGACACAAGAAACTCCGTTCTTCCTTGTCCACGGAGCTGAGGCAGTACTACCAATTGAGATAGAGCATGATTCTCCAAGAGTGACAGAGTATGACGAGGAAACTTCAAGAAAAGCTTTGGAGGACGACGTAGATGCACTCGATGAAGCTCGAGATGAAGTACTCTCACGAGTTACTAAGTACCAACAGGATCTCAAGAACTACCATAGTCGACGATTAAGGCCAAGATCTTTCCAGGTCGGAGATTTGGTCTTACGGTTAAACCAAAAAAGTACTGAAAAGCTCGAGTCGCCGTGGCTAGGCCCTTACGTCATCACAGAAGTAATCGAAGGAGGTGCATACAGGATCAAGGACAAGAAGACAGGGGTTCCCGAGAAAAACCCCTGGAACGTGGCGCAGCTCAGGCGATTCTACGCCTGGAGTCGAAATATAGTCCTACTCTGTAAAAATACAATGTACTGAAACGCCCGCGAGTTTTCAGACGCACTCTTTTCCTTTTCAGGGCACCGAGTGGGGCTGGAAAGGTTTTTAATGAGGCGGGCTCGCGGTGCTGCAATATAATAAAAATAGTGAAGATATACTTCTTGTTCTTCGACATGCTCGGGGGCTAAATGCCTTCAAGATTACAAAATATACACAATATAGACGAACTAGACTTACAAAAATATTTCGCCCTGGTACAAAATACCTCGCCAAATATAAAATTGGGGCCCATAAATATAGTATACTCGTTCAAATTCTATTGCTTTGGTTTGAAACCTCGCAACAAAAATATAGAACGTCGCCACCAAGACACTCGAGGGCTCATAATCCATCGACAGCAAAAAATATATATTCTCGCAACAAAGAAAAATCCTCGGGATAACAAAATAGTATAAGCTCCACGCAAAGGCTCGGGGGCTTCACTGTAGGATAACGTTGCATAGAAAACAAAAAATTTCCTACCGCGAACACGCAATCCAAGCCAAGATGCAATCTAGAAGACGGTAGCAACGAGGGGTTTATCGAGTCTCACCCTTGAAGAGATTCCAAAGCCTACAAGAGGAGGCTCTTGTTGCTGCGGTAGACGTTCACTTGCCGCTTGCAAAAGCGCGTAGAAGATCTTGATCATGATCCCTCCGGCGCCACGAACGGGCAGCACCTCCGTACTCGGTCACACGTTCGGTTGTTGATGAAGACGACGTCCACCTCCCGTTCCAGCGGGCAGCGGAAGTAGTAGCTCCTCTTGAATCTGACAGCACGACGGCGTGGTGTCGGTGGTGGTGGAGAACTCCGGCGGAGCTTCGCTAAAGCACGCGGGAGCTATGGAGGAGAGGGGGCGGCTAGGGTTTGGGAGGGGGTGGCCGGCCACTCAAGGGGGGCGGCCAGGTTGTGGTCTTGGGGTGCGGCTAGCTTGTGGTCTTGGGGTGCGGCCAGCTTGTGGTCTTGGGGTGGCCGGCCCCCTCCCCTTGGCCCCTCATTATATAGGTGGAAGCCCCAAGTGTTGGACTACAAGTCTCCGAATAAGACCCGAACCCAAAACCTTCCATATGATAGGGAAACCTACCCAAGGTGGGAATCCCACTTGGGGTGGGATTCCCCCCTTCCATATGGGGGGGTGGCCGGCCCCCATAGGGGGAGTCCACTTGGGACTCCTCCCCCACTAGGGTTGGCCGGCCATGGAGGTGGAGTCCCCCTCCGGGACTCCACCTTCCTTGGTGGTTTCTTCCGAACTTTTCTAGAACCTTCTAGAACCTTCCACATCATTTTAATACACATAAAATGACATCCTATATATGAATCTTATTCTCCGGACCATTCCGGAACTCCTCGTGATGTCCGGGATCTCATCCGGGACTCCGAACAAATATTCGAACTCCATTCCATATTCAAGTTCTACCATTTCAACATCCAACTTTAAGTGTGTCACCCTACGGTTCGCGAATTATGCGGACATGGTTGAGTACTCACTCCGACCAATAACCAATAGCGGGATCTGGAGATCCATAATGGTTCCCACATATTCAACGATGACTTTAGTGATCGAATGAACCATTCACATACAATACCAATTCCCTTTGTCACGCGATATTTTACTTGTCCGAGGTTTGATCTTCGGTATCACTCTATACCTTGTTCAACCTCGTCTCCTGACAAGTACTCTTTACTCGTACCGTGGTATGTGGTCTCTTATGAACTTATTCATATGCTTGCAAGAAATTAGATGACATTCCACCGAGAGGGCCCAGAGTATATCTATCCGTCATCGGGATGGACAAATCCCACTGTTGATCCATATGCCTCAACTCATACTTTCCGGATACTTAATCCCACCTTTATAACCACCCATTTACGCAGTGGCGTTTGGTGTAATCAAAGTACCTTTCCGGTATAAGTGATTTACATGATCTCATGGTCATAAGGACTAGGTAACTATGTATCGAAAGCTTATAGCAAATAACTTAATAACGAGATCTTATGCTACGCTTAATTGGGTGTGTCCATTACATCATTCATATAATAATATAACCTTGTTATTAATAATATCCAATGTTCATGATTATGAAACTAATCATCCATTAATCAACAAGCTAGTTTAAGAGGCATACTAGGGACTTCTTGTTTGTCTACATATCACACATGTACTAATGTTTCGGTTAATACAATTATAGCATGATATATAAACATTTATCATAAACATAAAGATATAAATAATAACCACTTTATTATTGCCTCTAGGGCATATCTCCTTCAGTCTCCCACTTGCACTAGAGTCAATAATCTAGATTACATTGTAATATACCTAACACCCATGGCATTCTGGTGTTGGTCATGCTTTGCCCTAGGGAGAGCTTTAGTCAACGGATCTGCTACATTCAGATCAGTGTGTACTTTGCAAATCTTTACTTCTCCATCTTCGATGTACTCGCGAATCGAGTGGTAACGCAGCTTGATATGCTTCAGCCTCTTGTGTGACCTTGGCTCTTGTGCATTGGCGATGGCACCCATGTTATCACAGTATATGATTAATGGGTCCAATGCACTAGGAACCACACTGAGCTCTACAATGAACCTCTTCATCCATACCGCTTCTGATGAAGCCTCTGAAGCCGCTATGTACTCTGATTCTGTTGAAGATTTCGCCACCGTGCACTGCTTCGAGCTAGCCCAGCTTACTGCAGCACCATTCAATATAAACACGTACCCAGATTGTGACTTAGAGTCATCAGGATCAGTGTTCCAACTTGCATCGGTGTAACCACTTACAACGAGCTCTTGGTCACTGATACATCTCCGACGTATCGATAATTTCTTATGTTCCATGCCACATTATTGATGTTATCTACATGTTTTATGCACATTTTATGTCATATTCGTGCATTTTCTGGAACTAACCTATTAACAAGATGCCGAAGTGCCAGTTGCTGTTTTCTGCTGTTTTTGGTTTTAGAAATCCTAGTAACGAAATATTCTCGGAATTGGACGAAATCAATGCCCAGGTTCCTATTTTGCCACGAAGCTTCCAGAAGTCCGAAGAGGAGACGAAGTGGGGTCACGAGGGGGCCACACCCTAGGGCGGCGCGGCCCCCCCTTGGCCGCGCGGCCCTGTGGTGTGGGGCCCTCGTGCCGCCTCCCCGACTCCGCCCTTCCGCCTACTTAAAGCCTCCGTTGCGAAACCCCGCATCGAGAGCCACGATACGGAAAACCTTCCAGAGACGCCGCCGCCGCCGATCCCATCTCGGGGGATCCAGGAGATCGCCTCCGGCACCCTGCCGGAGAGGGGAATCATCTCCCGGAGGACTCTACGCCGCCATGGTCGCCTCCGGAGTGATGTGTGAGTAGTCTACCCCTGGACTATGGGTCCATAGCAGTAGCTAGATGGTTGTCTTCTCCCCATTGTGCTTCATTGTCGGATCTTGTGAGCTGCCTAACATGATCAAGATCATCTATCTGTAATTCTATATGTTGCGTTTGTTGGGATCCGATGAATAGAGAATATTTGTTATGTTGATTATCAAAGTTATGTCTATGTGTTGTTTATGATCTTGCATGCTCTCCGTTACTAGTAGATGCTCTGGCCAAGTAGATGCTTGTAACTCCAAGAGGGAGTATTTATGCTCGATAGTGGGTTCATGCCTGCATTGACACAGGACGATGTGACAAAGTTCTAAGGTTGTGTTGTGCTGTTGCCACTAGGGATAAAACATTGATGCTATGTCTAAGGATGTAGTTGTTGATTACATTACGCACCATGCTTAATGCAATTGTCTGTTGCTTTGCAACTTAATACCGGAGGGTTCGGATGATAACTTTGAAGGTGGACTTTTTAGGCATAGATGCATGCTGGATGGCGGTCTATGTACTTTGTCGTAATGCCCAATTAAATCTCACTATACTCATCATAATATGTATGTGCATGGTCATGCCCTCTTTATTTGTCAATTGCCCAAGCGTAATTTGTTCACCCAACATGCTGTTTATCTTATGGGAGAGACACCTCTAGTGAACTTGTGGACCCCGATCCAATTCTCTATCTTGAAATACAATCTCGCAATACTTGTTCTACTGTTTTCTGCAAACAATCATCTTCCACACAATACGGTTAATCCTTTGTTACAGCAAGCCGGTGAGATTGACAACCTCACTGTTTCGTTGGGGCAAAGTACTTTGTTTGCTTAGTTTTTTTGTATTTTGATTTAGTGCAGCAAACAAAGTAGTAAATAAAACTAAGCAAGACAAAGTACTTTGCCCCAACGAAACAGTGAGGTTGTCAATCTCACCGGCTTGCTGTAACAAAGGATTAGATGTATAGTGTGGATGATGATTGTTTGCAGAAAACAGTAAAACAGTATTGCAAGAGATTGTATTTCAAGATAGAGAATTGGACCGGGTCCACAGCTCACTAGAGGTGTCTCTCCCATAAGACGAACGGCATGTTGGGTGAACAAATTACAGTTGGGCAATTGACAAATAAAGAGAGCATGACAATGCACATACATATCATGATGAGTATAGTGAGATTTAATTGGGCATTACGACAAAGTACATAGACCGCCATCCAACTGCATCTATGCCTAAAAAGTCCACCTTCAAAGTTATCATCCGAACCCCCTCGATTAAGTTGCAAGCAACAGACAATTGCATTAAGTATGGTGCGTAATGTAATCAACAACTACATCCTTAGACATAGCATCAATGTTTTATCCCTAGTGGCAACAAAGACAACACAACCTTAGAACTTTCTCACATCGTCCTGTGTCAATGCAGGCATGAACCCACTATCGAGCATAAGTACTCCCTCTTGGAGTTACAAGCATCTACTTGGCCAGAGCATCTACTAGTAACGGAGAGCATGCAAGATCATAAACAACACATAAGCATAACTTTGATAATCAACATAACAAGTATTCTCTATTCATCGGATCCCAACAAACGCAACATATAGAATTACAGATAGATGATCTTGATCATGTTAGGCAGCTCACAAGATCCGACAATGATAGCACAATGGGGAGAAGACAACCATCTAGCTACTGCTATGGACCCATAGTCCAGGGGTAGACTACTCACACATCACACCGGAGGCGACCATGGCGGCGTAGAGTCCTCCGGGAGATGATTCCCCTCTCGGCAGGGTGCCGAGGCGATCTCCCGGATCCCCCGAGATGGGATCGGCGGCGGCGGCGTCTCCGGAAGGTTTTCCGTATCGTGGTTCTCGGTACTGGGGTTTTCGTCACGGAGGCTATTTGTAGGCGGAAGGGCAGAGTCGGGGGCCAGACGAGGGGGCCACACCATAGGGCGGCGCGGCCCCCCCTGGGCCGCGCCGCCACGTGGTGTCGCCACCTCGTGGCCCCACTTCGTGTGTTCGTCGGTCTTCTGGAAGCTCCGTGGAAAAATAGGCCCCTGGGCTTTGATTTCGTCCAATTCCGAGAATATTTCCTTACTAGGATTTCTGAAACCAAAAACAGCAGAAAATAAAGAATCGGCACTTCGGCATCTTGTTAATAGGTTAATTCCGTAAAATGCACGAATATGACATAAAGTGTGCATAAAACATGTAGATAACATCAATAATGTGGCATGGAACATAAGAAATTATCGATACGTCTGAGACGTATCAGCATCCCCAAGCTTAGTTCTGCTCGTCCCGAGCAGGTAAAACGATAACACAGATAATTTCTGGAGTGACATGCCATCATAATCTTGATCATACTATTTGTAAAGCTATGTAGTGAATGCAGCGATCAAAACAATGTGTATGACATGAGTAAACAAGTGAATCATATAGCAAAGACTTTTCATGAATAGCACTTCAAGACAAGCATCAATAAGTCTTGCATAAGAGTTAACTCATAAAGCAATAATTCAAAGTAAAGGTATTGAAGCAACACAAAAGAAGATTAAGTTTCAGCGGTTGCTTTCAACTTGTAACATGTATATCTCATGGATATTGTCAACATAGAGTAATATAATAAGTGCAATAAGCAAGTATGTAGGAATCAATGCACAGTTCACACAAGTGTTTGCTTCTTGAGGTGGAGAGAAATAGGTGAACTGACTCAACATTGAAAGTAAAAGAATGGTCCTCATAGAGGAAAAGCATCGATTGCTATATTTGTGCTAGAGCTTTGATTTTGAAAACATGAAACAATTTTGTCAACGGTAGTAATAAAGCATATGCATCATGTAAATTATATCTTATAAGTTGCAAGCCTCATGCATAGTGTACTAATAGTGCCCGCACCTTGTCCTAATTAGCTTGGACTACCTGGATTATCACCGCAATACATATGCTTTAACCAAGTATCACAAAGGGGTACCTCTATGCCGCCTGTACAAAGGTCTAAGGAGAAAGCTCGCATTGGATTTCTCGCTTTTGATTATTCTCAACTTAGACATCCATACCGGGACAACATAGACAACAGATAATGGACTCCTCTTTCAATGCTTTAAGCATTCAACAACAATTAATTCTTTTCTCATTAGAGATTTGAGGATGTTTGTCCAAAACTGAAACTTCCACCATGGAACATGGCTTTAGTTAGCGGCCCAATGTTCTTCTCTCACAATATGCATGCTCAAACCATTCAACTCAGAGTAGATCGCCCTTACTTCAGACAAGACGAACATGCATAGCAACTCACATGAAATTCAACAATGAGTTGATGGCGTTCCCCAGTAAACATGGTTATCGCACAACAAGCAACTTAATAAGAGATAAAGTGCATAATTACATATTCAATACCACAATAGTTTTTAAGCTATTTGTCCCATGAGCTATATATTGCAAAGGTGAATGATGGAATTTTAAAGGTAGCACTCAAGCAATTTACTTTGGAATGGCTGGAAAATACCATGTAGTAGGTAGGTATGGTGGACACAAATGGCATAGTGGTTGGCTCAAGTATTTTGGATGCATGAGAAGTATTCCCTCTCGATACAAGGTTTAGGTTAGCAAGGCTTATTTGAAACAAACACAAGGATGAACCGGTGCAGCAAAACTCACATAAAAGACATATTGAAAACATTATAAGACTCTACACCGTCTTCCTTGTTGTTCAAACTCAATACTAGAAATTATCTAGACCTTAGAGAAACCAAATATGCAAACCAAATTTTAGCATGCTCTATGTATTTCTTCATTAATGGGTGCAAAGCATATGATGCAAGAGCTTAATCATGAGCACAACAATTGCCAAGTATCACATTACCCAAAACATTTATAGCAATTACTACATGTATCATTTTCCAATTCCAACCATATAACAATTTAACGAAGGAGAAACTTCGCCATGAATACTATGAGTAGAAACCAAGGACATACTTGTCCATATGCTACAGCGGAGCGTGTATCTCTCCCATAAAGTGAATGCTAGGATCCATTTTATTCAAACAAAACAAAAAACAAAAACAAACCGACGCTCCAAGAAAAAGCACATAAGATGTGATGGAATAAAAATATAGTTTCAGGGGAGGAACCTGATAATGTTGTCGATGAAGAAGGGGATGCCTTGGGCATCCCCAAGCTTAGACGCTTGTGTCTTCTTGATATATGCAGGGGTGAACCACCGGGTGCATCCCCAAGCTTAGAGCTTTCACTCTCCTTGATCATGTTGCATCATACTCCTCTCTTGATCCTTGAAAACTTCCTCCACACCAAACTCGAAACAACTCATTAGAGGGTTAGTGCATATTATAAATTGACATATTCAGAGGTGACACAATCATTCTTAACACTTCTGGACATTGCATAATGCTACTGGACATTAGTGGATCAAAGAAATTCATCCAACATAGCGAAAGAGGCAATGCGAAATAAAAGGCAGAATCTGTCAAAACAGAACAGTTCGTATTGACGAATTTTAAAATGGCACCAGACTTGCTCAGATGAAAATGCTCAAATTGAATGAAAGTTGCATACATATCTGAGGATCATGCACGTAAATTGGCTTAATTTTCTGAGCTACCTACAGGGAGGTGGACCCAGATTCGTGACAGCAAAGAAATCTGGAACTGTGCAGTAATCCAAATCTAGTACTTACTTTTCTATCAACGGCTTAACTTGGCACAACAAAACACAAAACTAAGATAAGGAGAGGTTGCTACAGTAGTAAACAACTTCCAAGACACAAAATAAAAACAAAGTACTGTAGTAAAATAAATACATGGGTTATCTCCCAAGAAGTGCTTTCTTTATAGCCATTAAGATGGGCTCAGTAATTTTAATGATGCACTCGCAAGAAATAGTATTTGAAGCAAAAGAGAGCATCAAGAGGCAAATTCAAAACACATTTAAGTCTAACATGCTTCCTATGCATAGGAATCTTGTAAGTAAACAAGTTCATGAAGAGCAAAGTGACAAGCATAGGAAGATAAAACAAGTGTAGCTTCAAAAATTTCAGCATATAGAGAGGCATTTTAGTAACATGAAAATTTCTACAACCATATTTTCCTCTCTCATAATAACTTTCAGTAGTATCATGAGCAAACTCAACAATATAACTATCACATAAAGCATTCTTATCATGAGTCTCATGCATAAAATTATTACTCTCCACATAAGCATAATCAATTTTATTAGTAATAGTGGGAGCAAATTCAACAAAGTGGCTATCATCATATATAGGAGGCATATTGTAATCATAAAAGAAAATTTTCTCCTCAATGCTTGGGGGACTAAAAAGATCATGCTCATCAGAGCCAGCTTCCCCAAGCTTAGAATTTTCTATAGCATTAGCAACAATGGTGTTCAAAGCATCCATAGTAATAACATTCCCATTAGCATGCATATAAAGTTCCATGGGTTTTTTAATTCTCTCTTCAAACACATCATGTCCTAATTCAAGATAAAGTTCATAAAGATCTCTCATATTTTTGTTGTTTTCCATTATGTTTAACTAGTGAAATAAAAACATGCATGATATTAAGTAAAGTAAAACAAGTAACTAATTTTTTTGTGTTTTTGATATAGCAAACAAGATAGCAAATAAAGTAAAACTAGCAACTAATTTTTTTGTATTTTGATTTAGTGCAGCAAACAAAGTAGTAAATAAAACTAAGCAAGACAAAAACAAAGTAAAGAGATTGAGAAGTGGAGACTCCCCTTGCAGCGTGTCTTGATCTCCCCGGCAACGGCGCCAGAAAAAGAGCTTGATGGCGTGTATTTCACACGTTCGTTGGGCAACCCCAAGAGGAAGGTATGATGCGCACAGCAGCAAGTTTTCCCTCAGAAAGAAACCAAGGTTTATCGAACCAGGAGGAGCCAAGAAGCACGTTGAAGGTTGATGGCGGTGAGATGTAGTGCGGCGCAACACCAGGGATTCCGGCGCCAACGTGGAACCTGCACAACACAACCAAAGTACTTTGCCCCAACGAAACAGTGAGGTTGTCAATCTCACCGGCTTGCTGTAACAAAGGATTAGATGTATAGTGTGGATGATGATTGTTTGCAGAAAACAGTAAAACAGTATTGCAGTAGATTGTATTTCAGTATAGAGAATTGGACCGGGGTCCACAGTTCACTAGAGGTGTCTCTCCCATAAGACGAACAGCATGTTGGGTGAACAAATTACAGTTGGGCAATTGACAAATAAAGAGAGCATGACAATGCACATACATATCATGATGAGTATAGTGAGATTTAATTGGGCATTACGACAAAGTACATAGACCGCCATCCAACTGCATCTATGCCTAAAAAGTCCACCTTCAGGTTATCATCCGAACCCCCTCCAGTATTAAGTTGCAAGCAACAGACAATTGCATTAAGTATGGTGCGTAATGTAATCAACAACTACATCCTTAGACATAGCATCAATGTTTTATCCCTAGTGGCAACAGCACAACACAACCTTAGAACTTTCTGTCACTGTCCCAGGTGTCAATGCAGGCATGAACCCACTATCGAGCATAAGTACTCCCTCTTGGAGTTACAAGCATCTACTTGGCCAGAGCATCTACTAGTAACGGAGAGCATGCAAGATCATAAACAACACATAAGCATAACTTTGATAATCAACATAACAAGTATTCTCTATTCATCGGATCCCAACAAACGCAACATATAGAATTACAGATAGATGATCTTGATCATGTTAGGCAGCTCACAAGATCCGACAATGATAGCACAATGGGGAGAAGAAAACCATCTAGCTACTGCTATGGACCCATAGTCCAGGGGTAGACTACTCACACATCACACCGGAGGCGACCATGGCGGCGTAGAGTCCTCCGGGAGATGATTCCCCTCTCCGGCAGGGTGCCGGAGGCGATCTCCTGGATCCCCCGAGATGGGATCGGCGGCGGCGGCGTCTCTGGAAGGTTTTCCGTATCGTGGTTCTCGGTACTGGGGTTTTCGTCACGGAGGCTATTTGTAGGCGGAAGGGCAGAGTCGGGAGCCAGACGAGGGGGCCACACCATAGGGCGGCGCGGGCCCCCCCTGGGCCGCGCCGCCACGTGGTGTCGCCACCTCGTGGCCCCACTTCGTGTGTTCTTCGGTCTTCTGGAAGCTCCGTGGAAAAATAGGCCCCTGGGCTTTGATTTCGTCCAATTCCGAGAATATTTCCTTACTAGGATTTCTGAAACCAAAAACAGCAGAAAACAGCAACTGGCACTTCGGCATCTTGTTAATAGGTTAGTTCCAGAAAATGCACGAATATGACATAAAGTGTGCATAAAACATGTAGATAACATCAATAATGTGGCATGGAACATAAGAAATTATCGATACGTCGGAGACGTATCAGGATGCCCAAGGCATCCCCTTCTTCATCGACAACATTATCAGGTTCCTCCCCTGAAACTATATTTTTATTCCATCACATCTTATGTGCTTTGCTTGGAGCGTCGGTTTGTTTTTGTTTTTTGTTTTGTTTGAATAAAATGGATCCTAGCATTCACTTTATGGGAGAGAGACACGCTCCGCTGTAGCATATGGACAAGTATGTCCTTAGTTTCTACTCATAGTATTCATGGCGAAGTTTCTCCTTCGTTAAATTGTTATATAGTTGGAATTGGAAAATGATACATGTAGTAATTGCTATAAATGTCTTGGGTAATGTGATACTTGGCAATTGTTGTGCTCATGTTTAAGCTCTTGCATCATATGCTTTGCACCCATTAATGAAGAAATACATAGAGCATGCTAAAATTTGGTTTGCATATTTGGTTTCTCTAAGGTCTAGATAATTTCTAGTATTGAGTTTGAACAACAAGGAAGACGGTGTAGAGTCTTATAATGTTTACAATATGTCTTTTATGTGAGTTTTGCTGCACCGGTTCATCCTTGTGTTTGTTTCAAATAAGCCTTGCTAACCTAAACCTTGTATCGAGAGGGAATACTTCTCATGCATCCAAAATACTTGAGCCAACCACTATGCCATTTGTGTCCACCATACCTACCTACTACATGGTATTTTCCGCCATTCCAAAGTAAATTGCTTGAGTGCTACCTTTAAAATTCCATCATTCACCTTTGCAATATATAGCTCATGGGACAAATAGCTTAAAAACTATTGTGGTATTGAATATGTAATTATGCACTTTATCTCTTATTAAGTTGCTTGTTGTGTGATAACCATGTTCACTGGGGACGCCATCAACTATTCTTTGTTGAATTTCATGTGAGTTGCTATGCATGTTCGTCTTGTCTGAAGTAAGAGAGATCTACCACCTTATGGTTAAGCATGCATATTGTTAGAGAAGAACATTGGGCCGCTAACTAAAGCCATGATCCATGGTGGAAGTTTCAGTTTTGGACAAATATCCTCAATCTCATATGAGAAGAATTATTAATTATTGTTACATGCTTATGCATAAAAGAGGAGTCCATTATCTGTTGTCTATGTTGTCCCGGTATGGATGTCTAAGTTGAGAATAATCAATAGCGAGAAATCCAATGCGAGCTTTCTCCTTAGACCTTTGTACAGGCGGCATAGAGGTACCCCTTTGTGACACTTGGTTAAAACATGTGCATTGCGATGATCCGGTAGTCCAAGCTAATTAGGACAAGGTGCGGGCACTATTAGTATACTATGCATGAGGCTTGCAACTTGTAAGATATAATTTACATGATACATACGCTTTATTACTACCGTTGACAAAATTGTTTCATGTTTTCAAAATCAAAGCTCTAGCACAAATATAGCAATCGATGCTTTTCCTCTACGGAGGACCATTCTTTTACTTTCAATGTTGAGTCAGTTCACCTATTTCTCTCCACCTCAAGAAGCAAACACTTGTGTGAACTGTGCACTGATTCCTACATATTTGCTTATTGCACTTATTATATTACTCTATGTTGACAATATCCATGAGATATACATGTTATGAGTTGAAAGCAACCGCTGAAACTTAATCTTCCTTTGTATTGCTTCAATGCCTTTACTTTGAATTATTGCTTTATGAGTTAACTCTTATACAAGACTTATTGATGCTTGTCTTGAAGTGCTATTCATGAAAAGTCTTTGCTATATGATTCACTTGTTTACTCATGTCATATACATTGTTTTGATCGCTGCATTCACTACATATGCTTTACAAATAGTATGATCAAGGTTATGATGGCATGTCACTCCAGAAATTATCTGTGTTATCGTTTTACCTGCTCGGGACGAGCAGAACTAAGCTTGGGGATGCTGATACGTCTCCGACGTATCGATAATTTCTTATGTTCCATGCCACATTATTGATGTTATCTACATGTTTTATGCACATTTTATGTCATATTCGTGCATTTTCTGGAACTAACCTATTAACAAGATGCCGAAGTGCCGATTCTTTGTTTCTGCTGTTTTTGGTTTCAGAAATCCTAGTAACGAAATATTCTCGGAATTGGACGAAATCAACGCCCAGGGTCCTATTTTGCCACGAAGCTTCCAGAAGTCCGAAGAGGAGACGAAGTGGGGCCACGAGGGGGCCACACCCTAGGGCGGCGCGGCCCCCCCCTTGGCCGCGCGGCCCTGTGGTGTGGGGCCCTCGTGCCGCCTCCTGACCTGCCCTTCCGCCTACTTAAAGCCTCCGGTGCGAACCCCCCAGGACCGAGAGCCACGATACGGAAAACCTTCCAGAGACGCCGCCGCCGCCGATCCCATCTCGGGGGATCCAGGAGATCGCCTCCGGCACCCTGCCGGAGAGGGGAATCATCTCCCGGAGGACTCTACGCCGCCATGGTCGCCTCCGGAGTGATGTGTGAGTAGTCTACCCCTGGACTATGGGTCCATAGCAGTAGCTAGATGGTTGTCTTCTCCCCATTGTGCTTCATTGTCGGATCTTGTGAGCTGCCTAACATGATCAAGATCATCTATCTGTAATTCTATATGTTGCGTTTGTTGGGATCCGATGAATAGAGAATACTTGTTATGTTGATTATCAAAGTTATGTCTATGTGTTGTTTATGATCTTGCATGCTCTCCGTTACTAGTAGATGCTCTGGCCAAGTAGATGCTTGTAACTCCAAGAGGGAGTATTTATGCTCGATAGTGGGTTCATGCCTCGCATTGACACTGGGACGGTGATGAAAGTTCTAAGGTTGTGTTGTGGTGTTGCCACTAGGGATAAAACATTGATGCTATGTCTAAGGATGTAGTTGTTGATTACATTACGCACCATACTTAATGCAATTGTATGTTGCTTTGCAACTTAATACTGGAGGGGGTTCGGATGATAACCTGAAGGTGGACTTTTTAGGCATAGATGCATGCTGGATGGCGGTCTATGTACTTTGTCGTAATGCCCAATTAAATCTCACTATACTCATCATAATATGTATGTGCATGGTCATGCCCTCTTTATTTGTCAATTGCCCAACTGTAATTTGTTCACCCAACATGCTGTTTATCTTATGGGAGAGACACCTCTAGTGAACTGTGGACCCCGGTCCAATTCTCTATCTTGAAATACAATCATCGCAATACTTGTTCTACTGTTTTCTGCAAACAATCATCTTCCACACAATACGGTTAATCCTTTGTTACTGACAAGCCGGTGAGATTGACAACCTGCTTTGTTTCGTTGGGGCAAAGTACTTTGGTTGTGTTGTGCAGGTTCCACGTTGGCGCCGGAATCCCTGGTGTTGCGCCGCACTACATCCCGCCGCCATCAACCTTCAACGTGCTTCTTGGCTCCTCCTGGTTCGATAAACCTTGGTTTCTTTCTGAGGGAAAACTTGCTGCTGTGCGCATCATACCTTCCTCTTGGGGTTCCCAACGAACGTGTGAGTTACACGCCATCAGTCACCTCCATAACAAAGAAACATATCCTTAGTTCTTTTCAAGTACTTCAGGATATTCTTGACCACTGTCCAGTGTTCCATTCCTTTCTTACTTTCGTCCATTCTAAACTTCTTTATAATCTTGTCCAGATATGTACTCTGTGATAGCCCTATTAGGCGTCTTGATCTATCTCTATAAATCTTGATGCCTAATATATACGATGCTTCACCAAGGTCTTTCATTGAAAAACTATTATTCAAATAACCTTTAACACTGCTTAATAGTTCTATATCATTCCCGATCAATAATATGTCATCTACATATAATATCAGGAATGCTACAGAGCTCCCACTCACTTTCTTGTAAATACAGGCCTCTCCATGACACTGTATAAACCCGAAGTCTTTGATCACCTTATCAAAGCGTCAGTTCCAACTTCTTGATGCTTACTTCAGTCCATAGATTGAACGCTGAAGTTTGCATACTTTGTCAGCATTTTTAGGATCGACAAAACCTTTGGGTTGTACCATATACAACTCTTCCTCAATGTCTGCATTAAGGAACACCATTTTGACATCCATCTGCCAAATCTCATAATCGAAAAATGCAGCTATTGCTAACAAAATCCTCACAGATTTTAGCTTCGCTACAGGTGAGAAAGTCTCATCGTAGTCAACTCCTTGAATTTGTCGGAAACCCTTTGCGACAAGTCGAGCTTTATAGACAGTAATATTACCATCAGCATCTGTTTTTCTCTTGAAGATCCATTTATTCTCGACAGCCTTTCGGCTATCAGGTAAGTCTACCAAAGTCCATACTTTGTTATCATACATGGATCCCATTTCGGATTTCATGGCTTCTTGCCATTTGTTGGAATCTGGGCTCATCATCGCTTCTTCATACGTCGCAGGGTCCTCATCATTGTTATCCACAATCATGACATTTAGACAAGGATCATACCAATCAGGAGTGGCACGTTCCCTTGTCGATCTGCGAGGTTCAGTAGTTTCCTCGTTCGAAGTTTCATGATCATTATCATTAGCTTCCTCTGTTGCCGGTGTAGGCGGTACAGGTACAACTTTCGATACTGCGCTACTCTGATCAACGAGTATAGATTCATCAATCTCATCGAGTTCTACTTTTCTTCCATTCACTTCTTTAGTGAGAAATTCTTTCTCAAGAAAGGTTCCGTTCTTAGCAACAAAGATTTTGCCTTCGGATCTGTGATAGAAAGTGTACCCTATAGTTTCCTTAGGGTATCCTATGAAGACGCATTTCTCCGCTTTGGGTTCTAGCTTGTCCGGTTGTAACTTCTTTACATAGGCTTCGCAACCCCAAACTTTCAGAACGATGACTTAGGTTTCTTATTAAACCATAATTCATACGGTGTCGTTTCTACGGATTTTGATGGTGCTCTATTTAAAGTGAATGCGGCTGTCTCTAATGCATAACTCCAAAATGATAACGGCAAATCAGTAAGAGACATCATAGAACGAACCATATCTAAGAGAGTTCGATTACAACGTTCGGACACACCGTTCCGTTGTGGTGTTCCCGGCGGTGTCAATTGTGAAAGTATTCCGCATTTCTTTAAATGCATGCCAAACTCATAACTCAGATATTCACCTCCACGATCAGATCGCAAAAATTTAATCTTCTTGTTACGTTGATTTTCTACTTCACTTTGAAATTCCTTAAACTTCTCGAAAGTTTCGGATTTATGTTTCATGAAATAGATATACCCATATCTACTCAGATCATCTGTGAAGGTTAGAACATATGGATTTCTATTTTTGTGCCCTCCGTTCCTTAGTTGTGCTCAGTTTTCCCCAGCTCCTTAGTTTTTCCTCAGTTTTCCCCAAGTGCTTGTTTGAAACCCGCAGAAGGCAGCTCAGACGGCAGGATTCCCGTTAAGTTGACCGCTCCGTGCTGACGTGTGGGGCCGCGTCGTGTGGGCCCGCGTCGCGTGGGGCTGGTAGAATGGGACCGCGTGGGACAGGACGAGATAGCGTTTGGTTGCACGTGAGCAGGAGCTGGGTTTTGTCTCTCTCGGCCATTGGCATTTCCCTTTAAGAGTACCTTTTCTGCCTCCTTCTCTCTGCCTTTTTTCACATAATTAGTATCAAATCTAGAGAAGCTTGCATTTCTGTCTTTCTTCAATTATTATTTGTGCCTTTTGGCCCTGGTTGTTTTCCCAATATGGCAGCAAATCTAGTAGGGAGCCCAATCTAGTACTCCATCTGGTCCATATGTATGTAGTTAAATCTAGAAGCAAATCTACAGGGAATGTACGATAAATTCACAAGGTCATATAGTAGAATAGGGATAGATAATATAGATAATAAGCTGCATTCAGCAGCCAAACATAGTAGGGTTCGAGGTTCTTCACAGCAAGACAAAGACCATCATACTAACAACATAACAACGAGGGATCCCTAGCTAACAACAAAGGGATCCCAACAACAAAATGGAGGAGGCGACAATAAAGACACGTCCAGGACTCCGCCTACCCCATCTGCCTCTGCCTCCACTTGTTGCTCCCCTTGGGAGCCTTGGGCTTGAGCGGAGGCATGCGCCCGCCGGAGATCTCCACCCGCTGGATGCTGCGGAGGTGCATGCCGAGCGCCAAGTGCTTGGCGCGGAAGGAGTTGGGGTTCACCGACGCGCCGACCTTGGGGTTGGTGTGGCCGATGTTCTCGGCATGCGTGAGGACGCAGTTGAAGTCGGTGCCGCCGAGCCTCCTAGTGCGAAGGGGCACACTGTAGACACCCTTGGCGACGTCGAGGTAGGAGACATCTTGGCCGACCTGCAGCCTCCGCAGACACTGCGAGTCTTGACGTCATGGTGCTCGTCGTCGTCGCCGACGTCGCTGCCGCATAGCTGATCCATATCAAACGGGAATTTATTAGTGAATGAGTTGCAAACGTGCATGATAACAAAGTTAGGAAAAACAGAGGCAGCCTCAGTTAGAGTGGACACGATTATATGTCTACAGGGACGGTGTAAGCGAACCAAAGCTCATGCACAACAGATTTGTACACAGAAATGGTTCGCTGAACCCTCCCTGTAAAAATCTGTGCCCACCGATTCATCATAGGCAAAGAAACAGATTCCAGATCTGAACTTGAACACATTCCAGATTATTTGCAAAATTAAACGGTTGATATCTTTTGATTCGTGCATAAAATAACTGATTGAGATCCTATGATTACTTGCATAAATTAACTGATTGAGATCCCATTATTACTTGCATAAATTAACCGAACGGCCGAAACCCAAATCTTAAACGAAATCAAGGAGGGATCAAAGCAAAATGGAATAAAATCGGCGCAAATATTAGCCCAATACTCATCCATCCACAGATCCATCTACACCAGCACAAATAGGGTTCAAAAAGGAATGGGGAACAAAAAAGGAAGCAAACCGTAGTTACCTCGTTCCATGGGTCCTCTATGGAGGTGTCGTAGCGGTTCGGGGGCGGGACGTACGGCACCGGCTCGTAGGGGTCCCATCCCGGCGGGATCGGACCGCGACCGGCGGCAGCAGCCTCCGATGCACCGGCGGAGGCGGTGGCGACGTCCGTTGAGGGGACGGCGGCGACGTCCGTTGAGGGGACGGCGTCGAAGAGGGAGGCGTCGCGCTTGGAGCCGATGGCGTCGTGGACGATGGGATTGGCATTCTCCTTCTCCATCTCGCCGGCAGAGGAGAGGGAGAGGGAGAGGGTTTTTTGCTTTGGAGAAGATGATGGGACGTGAGAGAGGCGGCGTTGCGTAGGCGAGTGAGAGTGACAGAGATAGTGGGAGGAGGCGTCTATAAAGGCAAGGGGTGGTTAATGCGACCCGCGTCCTACGCGTCCACCGCTGCACGTCTGCACGTCTTGGACTTCTGCAATGCGCCACGCGTCCACGATTGCACGTCTTCGACTTCTGCACCGCGACCGGCGTCTACGCGTCAAATATTGCACGTCTTTCATTTCTGCACCGCAACACGCGTCCTCGAGTCTAACCCTGGAAATTTAGATATACTCAGGTATAACCTCAAGCATTATACTAGCATTTTTTGTGTGCTCAGTTTTCCCCTTGAGTGCTAATACTGGCTAGTGCAATATGCTCAGTTTTACCCTCAAGTAGCTGGTCAACAGACAGTCAACAAATGGGATTAACTAGTTAAATGAGTCATTTAATGTGCAAAAATTCCGAAAAATAGTGGCACATACTCATGGAGTCTTCACCACAAATTGCAAGTTCTCAAAACATAGATAAGTCATAGATAAATCAAGTTTTACCACAAATTGCCACTTCTCAAAGGCCTTCTCAAATCACCTAGTAGCTATGAAGGTGCATGGTTTTCCACAATAAGCCCTTCCCAAAACAGCTTTCCCCAAAACATACTTTGTCTAAATGAGGCCACAATTCTCACACTCATGTATATTTGTATTGCAAATAGTTTGAGATAGGCCAAGATGGGTTTTATTCTACAAAACACGCATTTTCCATTTTTTAAATCTCATATTTGAATCCCTTAGTCTGTTTATTACATAGGTGCCCTTGGTTTCTTGATACTACTCGGTTTGCCCTCTCCCTCCACAAATTCTCTCACACGTGCAACATTGCCCTGATTGGTCTAGCCCATGTCACGCGGATCGTGCCCGTGACCGTTGATCGTATGATCTAACGGGCAGGATAACCCCTCTCTCTCTCTCTCTGTCGGCGGTTACCTTCCACTCTCTAAGTATGCTAAAGGGCGGTTTTCTGTATTTATTTTCACGCGCTAAAAATTATAAACTCTTTTAGGCATTACTTTTCACGCAAAAAATGATAAACCATCACCGATTTGTTGTAGCCATAAATGTTCACGCAAAAAATGATAAACCGTCACCGATTTGTTGTAGCCATTAATTTTCACGAAAATCCCAAATGATAACCCATCACCGATTTGTTGTAGCCATTAATTTTCACGCAAAAATGATAAACCATCACCGATTTGTTGTATCCATTACTTTTCACGCAAAAAATGATAGACCATCACCGATTTCTTGTAGCCATTACTATTCACGGTAAAAATGATAAACGAACCAATCTATCTATCTCTGTATTTGAAGTTTGGAAGGGTTCACCATCTAGTTATGTTAACTTTCGAGGTTTTGACCTGAAAACAAATGGGTATTATAAAGGGAAATAAAAGTTCAAAAAATGTAAAAACGAAACAATCTACCTATCTTTGTATAGAAGATCGTCTGTATGATTTTTGAGGTCATTTAGAGAAGGTAGAAAAAAATCCCTTTTGAGAAGGTCGAAAAAACCTAACTTGTTACAAAAGCTGGTTTCGGTGAGACCTAACCAAATTTGGCATACATTATGCCATATCTATAACAACAAGGAATATCTAAAAGGGAAAGTTTCACAAAATTTGAAATTTATGGCGAAAATGATGCCATACATGATGCTGTTTTTCGAGGTTTTGACCTGAAAATCAATTGGATATTATAAAGGGAAATAAAAAGTTCGAAAAATATAAAAACGAAACAATCTATCTATCTATGTATAGAAGATCAGCTGTATGAAATTTGAGGTCATTTAGAGGAGGTAGAATAAATCACCTTGTTAGAAAAGCTGGTTTCAGTGAGACGAAACGGCATGCGTTTAAGCAAAGTGATTTTTTCGAACATCTCCAAATGATCCCAAATTTGCCATACATGATGCCATACGTGTAACAACAAGGAACCCTATCTAAAAAGTGTCAAAAAAGTTTGCCCAACCGTATAGCTCTATCAAAAAGAACCTCACCATGGCGCTAGTATAATTTTGGGCTTAGTTACAAACTTTCGTTACCTAACCTTCAACACGAAACTTGTTTCAAATCACTTTTTGCGTACAAGAAACAAATCCCTCCTTGATTCGAGCACCACAGCCTCCAAACTTTGCCGATGCCGATATCGGCATGGTCAGAACGGCTATGCTCGACGCCACTGCTAGGTCACCGTCGGGATGCACCCTCAATCCCGTCCCCTCATTCGATCACTGACACACCAGAGATACCACCGAGGCCAATGCCGAACGTACATGCTGATGCCAATGCCGAACATGCATCCACGCCGATGTGGGCACGGCCACGCCGCCCCGCTATGTTGGACGCCACAGACCACCGCGAGGTCTTTCCCTTCGCCACCACACTCTTCTAGCACCCATCTATACACGCCAGAAAGGAGAGACACTAGTTTTCTCTACATTGCTCGCGTTCGTGTCGGACACGGTCAGTCAAAGTTTTGAGGTAGTCGTCGATGTCGTTGACCATTTCTTCTCTTCTTTGCATGGTTAAACACATCTAGTTCATATCTATCTAATGCGTCTGGTCTCGCCTCATGCAGTTCTTTGTGGACGTCGATCTCATCTCGGCACTCCGCAGGCCACCTCCTCCGTGCCATCGCTGTAGAGCTCCGTTTAAAAATCTATTCCTACCCGTGTATTGCCCCTTGTATCAGCGCCATGGCCCACTTGTCATTCGATATACCGAAGCCCCACTCGTGCGTGTTTTGGTCAGGGATACAGCGATGCTTACGGTCAAACAAAGATGGATGGTCTGACGTGTCTTTGCGGGCTCTACGTGGCCCCACTAGTCAGAAGATAACGGTCAACCGTCGGGCAACCGGCTGTTACAGCATCTGTGATGGTTTCAGACAAGGTCTTGGGGAAAACTGAGGAAAAACTAAGGAGCTGGGGAAAACTGAGCACAACTAAGGAACCGAGGGCACGAAAATAGAAATCCCTAGAACATAACGATAACCACCGCGCGATGCTACGCTCATTGGTCCGCACACATCGGTATGTATGATCTCCAATAAGTCAGTAGCTCGCTCCATCATACCAGAAAATGGAGTCTTAGTCATTTTACCCATTAGACATGCTTCGCATCTATCAAGTGACTCAAAGTCAAGTGATTCAAGTAATCCATCAGTATGGAGTTTCTTCATGCGTTTCACTCCAATATGACCAAGACGACAGTGCCACATATAAGTAGAATTATCATTCAATTTAATTCGCTTAGCATCAACGTTATGTATATGCGTATCACTACTATCGAGATCTAACAGAAATAAGCCATTCTTTTGTGGTGCTCGACCATAAAAGATATTATTCATAAAAATAGAACAACCATTATTCTCAGACTTGAATGAATAACCGTCTTGCATTAAACAAGATCCATATATAATGTTCATGCTCAACGCAGGTACATAATAACAATTATTTAGGCTTAAAACTAATCCCGAAGGTAGATGTAGAGGAAGTGTGCCGACAGCGATCACATTGACCTTGGATCCGTTTCCAACGCGCATCGTCACTTCATCTTTCAGCAGTTGTCGTTTATTCTTTAGTTCCTGTTTCGAGTTACAAATATGAGCAACCGAACCAGTATCAAATACCCAGGTACTAGAACGAGAACCAGTGAGATAAACATCTATTTCATGTATATCTAATATACCTTCTTTCTTCTTCTTGACAAGGCCGCTCTTCAGATCAGCCAGATACTTGGAGCAATTACGCTTCAGTTGTCCCTTCTCCTTGCAGTAATAGCACTCAAAGATCGTGCTTAGGGCCATTCTTAGGTTTCACAGGAGGCGTGGCAGCTTTCTTGCCACCCTTCTTGAATTTTCCCTTAGACTTGCCCTATTTCTTGAAACTGGTGGTCTTGTTGACCATCAACACTTGGTGCTCTTTCTTGATCTCAATCTCAGCAGCTTTTAGCATGCCAAAGAGTTCAGGTAACTCCTTGTTCATGTTCTGCATATTGTAGTTCATCACAAAGTTCTTGTAACTTGGTGGCAGTGATTGAAGGACTCGATTAATCTCCAGTCTGTTAGGAATCACTATTCCCAAGTCACTGAGTTTCTTCGCATGCCCGGTCATGGCGAGCATGTGCTCACTAACGGAGCTGCCTTCTTCCATCATGCAGCTGAAGAATTGTTTCGATGCTTCATAGCATTCCACGGCCGCATGAGTCTCAAAAATAGCTTTCAGCTCTTTCATCAACTCATGAGGATCGTGGTGCTCAAAACGTTTTTGAAGATCGGATTCCAGCATCGCACAGGATGGCACACTGAACTTGAGAGTACCGAATTTTCCGAGTCTCGTAAACAGCTTTTACTTCATCGGTTTCAGTTTCTGCAGGAGGGTCACCTAGCGGTGCATCAAGCACATATTGCAGATTTCCTCCAGAGAGGAAAATCCTCACATGACGGAACCAGTCGGTGAAGTTGCTACCGTTGCTCTTAAGTTTCTCTTTCTCTAGGAACTGGTTAAAATTGATTGGGGACGCCATCTCTACAACATATATTTGCAAAAGTTTAGACTAAGTTTATGACAAATTGAGTTCAAATTTTAATTCAACATAATTAAAAATCTAGGTGAACTCCCACTCAAAACAATATCCCTCGCATTGTCTTAGTGATCACACGAACCAAATCCACCGCACCTAAGTCCGATCATCACGAGACAAGGTGTGATTTCAATGGCGAACACTCAAAGTGTTCATCATATCAACCATATGATTCATGCTCTACCTTTCGGTATCACGTGTTCCGAGACCATGTCTGTACATGCTAGGCTCGTCAAGGCCACCTTAGTGTCCGCATGTGCAAAACTCTCTTGCACCCGTTGTATGTACTTGTTGATTCTATCACACCCGATCATCACGAGATGCTTCGAACCGACAAGACTTGGTAACGGTGCTACTAAGGATGAACACTTTATTATCTTGAGATTTTAGTGAGGGATCATCTTATAATGCTACCGTCGCGATCTAAGCAACATAAGATGCATAAAAGGATTAACATCACATGCAGTTCATATGTGATATGATATGGCCCTTTTGTCTTTGCGCCTTTGATCTTCATCTCCAAAGCACGGACATGATCTCCATCATCTTCGGGCATGATCTCCATCATCGTCAGCGTAGCGTCAAGGTCAATGGCGCCGTCTTCATGATTGTTCTCCATGTAGCAACTATTACAACTAATTTGAAATACTACTCAACATGAAATTTAAAGACAACCATAAGGCTCCTGCCGGTTGCCACAATACAATAATGATCATCTCATACATATTCATCATCACATTATGGCCATATCACATCACCAAACCCTGCAAAAACAAGTTAGACGTCTCTAATTTGGTTTGCATATTTTACGTGGTTTAGGGTTTTCGAGAGAGATCTAATCTACCTATGAACATGAACCACAACGTTGATACTAATGTTTTCAATAGAAGAGTAAATTGAATCTTCACTATAGTAGAAGAGACAGACACCCGCAAAGCCTCTTATGCAACACAAGTTGCATGTCGAACGAGGAACAAGTCTCATGAACGCGGTCATGTAAAGTTAGTCCGAGCCGCTTCATCCCACTATGCCACAAAGATGCAAAGTACTCAAACTAAAGATAACAAGAGCATCAACGCCCACAAAACCATTGTGTTCTACTCGTGCAACCATCTATGCATAGACACGGCTCTGATACCACTGTAGGATAACGTTGCATAGAAAACAAAAAATTTCCTACCGCAAACACGCAATCCAAGCCAAGATGCAATCTAGAAGACGGTAGCAACGAGGGGTTTATCGAGTCTCACCCTTGAAGAGATTCCAAAGCCTACAAGAGGAGGCTCTTGTTGCTGCGGTAGACGTTCACTTGCCGCTTGCAAAAGCGCGTAGAAGATCTTGATCACGATCCCTCCGGCGCCACGAACGGGCAGCACCTCCGTACTCGGTCACACGTTCGGTTGTTGATGAAGACGACGTCCACCTCCCGTTCCAGCGGGCAGCGGAAGTAGTAGCTCCTCTTGAATCCGACAGCACGACGGCGTGGTGTCGGTGGTGGTGGAGAACTCCGGCGGAGCTTCGCTAAAGCACGCGGGAGCTATGGAGGAGAGGGGGGCGGCTAGGGTTTGGGAGGGGGTGGCCGGCCACTCAAGGGGGGCGGCCAGGTTGTGGTCTTGGGGTGCGGCCAGCTTGTGGTCTTGGGTTGGCCGGCCCCCTCCCCTTGTCCCCTCATTATATAGGTGGAAGCCCCAAGTGTTGGACTACAAGTCTCCGAATAAGACCCGAACCCAAAACCTTCCATATGATAGGGAAACCTACCCAAGGTGGGAATCCCACTTGGGGTGGGATTCCCCCCTTCCATATGGGGGGGTGGCCGGCCCCCATAGGGGGAGTCCACTTGGGACTCCTCCCCCACTAGGGTTGGCCGGCCATGGAGGTGGAGTCCCTCCGGGACTCCACCTTCCTTGGTGGTTTCTTCCGGACTTTTCTAGAACCTTCTAGAACCTTCCACATCATTTTAATACACATAAAATGACATCCTATGTATGAATCTTATTCTCCGGACCATTCCGGAACTCCTCGTGATGTCCGGGATCTCATCCGGGACTCCGAACAAATATTCGAACTCCATTCCATATTCAAGTTCTACCATTTCAACATCCAACTTTAAGTGTGTCACCCTACGGTTCGCGAATTATGCGGACATGGTTGAGTACTCACTCCGACCAATAACCAATAGCGGGATCTGGAGATCCATAATGGTTCCCACATATTCAACGATGACTTTAGTGATCGAATGAACCATTCACATACAATACCAATTCCCTTTGTCACGCGATATTTTACTTGTCCGAGGTTTGACCTTCGGTATCACTCTATACCTTGTTCAACCTCGTCTCCTGACAAGTACTCTTTACTCGTACCGTGGTATGTGGTCTCTTATGAACTTATTCATATGCTTGCAAGACATTAGACGACATTCCACCGAGAGGGCCCAGAGTATATCTATCCGTCATCGGGGTGGACAAATCCCACTGTTGATCCATATGCCTCAACTCATACTTTCCGGATACTTAATTCCACCTTTATAACCACCCATTTACGCAGTGGCGTTTGGTGTAATCAAAGTACCTTTCCGGTATAAGTGATTTACATGATCTCATGGTCATAAGGACTAGGTAACTATGTATCGAAAGCTTATAGCAAATAACTTAATAACGAGATCTTATGCTACGCTTAATTGGGTGTGTCCATTACATCATTCATATAATGATATAACCTTGTTATTAATAACATCTAATGTTCATGATTATGAAACTAATCATCCATTAATCAACAAGCTAGTTTAAGAGGCATACTAGGGACTTCTTGTTTGTCTACATATCACACATGTACTAATGTTTCGGTTAATACAATTATAGCATGATATATAAACATTTATCATAAACATAAAGATATAAATAATAACCACTTTATTATTGCCTCTAGGGCATATCTCCTTCATTCACAACATAGATTACACCTTGCAATATAAACAACTTCATCAATACAAAAGGGTTCGACAAAAAATATAGACATAACTTCTCGCAATATAGTACAACTTAGTCAAGGCCTAATATACTATCTATGGATAAACCTTTGGCTGTCTTATGCTCCGCATAGGTCCCCTTGACGAAGAATTCTGAATCCATCCGAAGAAGCTCATCCATCATCGCTTCAGCCACAGGAGTCACCATCTCATTGATTGAGTCAATGTTATTTTTTCGCCGCGATTTCTTGGCCAAGCAATCAGCAACAATCTTCGTTAGGTCCAATTTGGGATGGCAAATATGTATCATGATCATGGCGAATCTTGCTCCAGCAGTTAACTGAGCTCGCACAAAGTTGTGAATACGGGGGGCATCTCTGAATTTCTCCATCAATCCAAGAAGAGTTTCGGGAGCTTCGTCTCGAGGGAACATAGTCTTGTAAACAAGGGTCAATGTTCGCGTGCAAAAGTCAAGAAATTCGCGAACCTGACAGGCGCGATCCTGAAACCTGACAATCTGTTGGGTTCGCTCGGGAGTGGCCCAGAATAGACAGCCATGGTTAAGTGAAAGATTGACGAGGAGGTTCGTCCTCACATTCACTCTTTCATCTTCAGCAGCAGCGTCGAGAACCGAACCTATTGAGCGACAGAGCAAGAAATTTAAGGAGAGGTACAGCAAAAAATAGAAGCAGTGCTAAGTTGGAAAAACATACCTAACATTATAAGGGTATATTGCCCCTATGTGTGGTTTTGGTAATTAATGACAACCCCTATGGACTAATGTTTTCATTGAGTTTATATGAAGGAATATTCCATAGGTACTACTTGTTCTCCATGTGTTGGATTCAAGTATGGATGCCATGAAGATAAAGATACACCTTGTGTATTGGCATCAAGATCATCAATTTAAAGATACATATGTGACATGATCAAGAAGAAGAAATGAAGATGGAGTTCTTAGGTGGAACTCAATATTAGCCATGCTCTATCTTAAGTGAGTATGAGAAGATACAAGGTTGAGTTGGACAAGTTCAAGATGAGCATTCCAAGTGGCACATGCTTGAAGCTTGTCGTCCATTTGGTGATAATGGACATGTGAAGATGTGCATCAATGGGGCTTTCCCATCATAGTGTATGGGGGAGCATTTGTGAGTCTTCACGAAGCAACATTGATCAAGTGAGGCATTCCGGATTGAGTGAAGCTTGAAGAGTTATCATCAAGATCAAGCGGGATGCACAAGGCAAAGGTATGGCCTTGCTAGGTTTTCCTTTTACCGGTCTCAAGGTGGTTGTTGGGAGACCGGATTATAGGATAGATAGCCGCACTATCAAGAGGGGCTTTCGGTTGGGTAACTTGATCACATCGTCTTAGGGAGCTCAATCCTTTGCATACTTTGCATATCCCTATTGCTTCTTGGTGTTTCTCTGTGTGAGGTTCTTGAGCTTGTTGCTAGCTTTACAACAAGCCCAAGTTCATCGAAAACGGAATCCGCATGCATCTTCTATTGCGTTTTCGAGTTTGGACGTCTTTACCGTTTCTTGACGGTGGGAGACTCCCTCTCTAAAATCATCTAAAAATGTTATGTGAGGAGTCTCCATATTTCCAGTTTTTGTTGGGGTTCTATTCGTCGTTATCTTTCCAACAAAATTGGTTTCATGTCAATCGGAGTTCGGGAGCATTAGTTATTAAAGAAAAAGGAAAAGGAGAAAAGAATAAAAGGAAAAAGAAAAAAGAAGGGGCCAGCCAACCGGCCGGTCTGACCGGACCGGCCACCGGCCCACCCGGTCCGCGACCGGACCCGGCACTGATGCCATCCGGGCTGTGTCCAGGGGCTTCTGGCCCATGACCGGTTGCAGGCCCGGTCCACGACCGGCCTGCCCGGCGCGCACCCCGGTCCGGCCGGAATCTCTGCTGGGCCGCCTCCGCCCCGCGCGGCCCACGCGGCAGCTGCGCAGCCCGCGCGCCCCACGCCTACCTGCCGCCCACGCGCGCCGCGCCCGGCGCCGGGCCGGTCCGACCTTGCCGACTGCCTGGCCGGCAGCTGCTCCGGTCGACCGGCCTGGCAGCCGGCTGGGCCGTTTTTCCTGCCCAATTTGCTGCCTGTTTTTCTGTCTTTTTCTCCCAACAGTTTTTTTTCCACTTGGGCTATAAATACCTTTCTTCCACCTTGAGCCCAAGTAGTTCTTCCCATTCTCTCACCTCCATTGTTGCTATTTGAAGAACTTGCTCTCCCCCTTGATTCCTTCAACCATTTTTGCTCATATTTGAGGATTTGAGAGAGGAGATCTAGATCTACACTTCCACCAAACCGTTTCTTCTCTAAGTGAGGGAATCTCTCGGGATCTAGATCTTGGAGTCTTTGGTTGACTTTCCCCTTGTTCTTTCTCTCCAATCTCATCCTAGCATTCGTTGCTTTGGTGGGATTTGAGTGTGAAGGACTTGAACACCTCCGGTGTTCTTGCTTTGCATCATTGCATAGTGTTGAGCTCTCCACCACGATTTGTTCGAGTGAGAGACCGTGAGCTTGTTACTCTTGGAGGGTGACCTCCTAGTTGGCTTGGTGATTGGTGCTCCGGTGATCTCTTCAAGAAGATTGTGAAGAGGCCCGGGCTTCTCCCTCGTGGAGCTTGTGAAGTGGTTGTGGAGCTTGCCATCTCCGGAGCGGAGGAAAAGCTAACCATAAGGAAAGGGCCATTATCCTTCGTGGGTGTGGTTCGGAGAATAGGGTGAGCCTTCGTGGCGCGGGGAATCCTTCGTGGGACCTCCACTCCTCCAAACGTGACGTACCTTGTTGCAAAGCAAGGGAACACGGGAATACATCCTCGTCTCCGCGTGCCTCGGTTATTTCTATACCCGAGCTCTCTTTCCTTGTGATAGCCATCGTGCTTGAAGTACATATATCTTGCTATCACTTGTGCTACATATATCTTGTGCCTATCTTGCTTAGCTCTAGTTGCTATTGTTACACTTAGTTGAGCTTAGCATATTTAGGGTTTGTGCTTGTAAACTAAACGATAGTTTAATTCCGCATTCATACAAGACAAATCCGCAAGAGTTTGTAATTGCCTATTCACCCCCCCTCTAGGCGACATCTCGATCTTTCAAACATATCCACACTAGCTTCAGTCATTAGCTCGAGCATACTATTTTCTCGAGTTGTTACTTTCTCAGCTTCCGAAACAGCAGCGTCCTTAGCAGCTGTGGCTTCTTTTGCATGTTGAAGAGCAATTTTCTCTCTTTCGGATGCTTTTCGAGATTGCTCCATCATCGCCAGAGTTTGTTTCTTCATGGATTGAAGTTGTTGGCGAAGTTCTTGCAAATCTTGCGACAAATGTTTACTTGAAGATCCTTCGATGAGGCTATCATCGACGAGTGTTTTCTTCGAGAAGGAGGAAGCAGGAGAAGTATCAGCAGGATGAGGATTTGCAGAGTAGTTATCAAATATCAACTGGCAAAAGAAATTCTTAGTATCAATGATCATGTAAAAGATAGAATTTCATTGATCTTCAGGAAATTTACAAGGATATTACAGGAGGAGTTCTTCAAAAGGATTACTAGGACAATTATCGCCAAAGCTATTGTGGCGACAACGGCAAAAGAAACAGGAAAAATAAAAAAATAAAAAGAAGGGGCATTCAACTAGACCTCCGGCTTCGACGAGCTAGGAGTCGAAGTTGGCTTGATTCCGAGATAGGCCAGGATCTTCTTCGTGTTGGGCTTTGCCGCCCTGATCAGTGCTCGCCACTTTGTGGTCTCCATCTCTTCTGTGTCGCCCACTTTCGTCCAGTCGATAGTTTGCTGGCTGTCAGCAACCAAGGCGACAGTGCTTTCAACAGCAATCTTCATATTTTCTTGGCGCATCTTCAGTCCAAGATCTTCTGGTGGATTGAAGTCCTTGGCAAGAGCAAGGAAAGTCTTGGGTTCCGTTTTCTTCGGGAAGAAGTAAGGGAACAGCCGTGACAATCCTGCGTCAGCCTGTTCAATGCCTTCACGAGTTTCTGTTCCATGAAACTCAAGGACAGAGAGTGCATCGAGAAGAGGATCATTGTCGGGATCTTCAAGCTCAAATTCTTGGTTTGTTTTACATGTCGAAGAAAATATATATTAGTCGGCAAGCAAGTAAAGAAAAGCAAGTCTAAAGAAGACAGAATAGATCGAAAAACTTACTGACAAAGCGCCGATTCTGCAAGTTCAAGCGCTTGATGATGGCTTTTTCACGAGCAGCCTGCGCGGCTTTATGCTCATTCAAAGAAATTTCGGCATCATGAAGCCTTTTCTGCAGATCTTCGACACCAGCAGCTTCTGCCTTGGCCTTATCAGCCTCCGCTTTTGCTTTGCCAGCATCAAGTTCAGCCTTCTTGCGAGCCGCCTCACTTTGCTCTAATTTCTGAGCAAGCGTTTCGGCAAGTTTGTTGGCCTCCGCAAGTTTTTCTGCAAAAATAGTCAAAAATAGTCAAAATTGCGACAAAACAAGAGCAAGAAGCCGCGAACAAAGGCAAGCAGGGAGTCATTACCTTCGGTCTTGCTGGCATACTCGCGGTACCCAATGAATTGGGCACCGATGCGAATAAGTTCTTTGATCATGGGCTGTCAAAAGAGGATAAAGAAAGAAAGCGTTGGTATGGGAAAAAACATGGTGGCACAAAAAAGCAAACAGAGAAATATAGGCAATGACAAAAAGAAATTAAGGACTTACATCATCCAAAAGAGGACTCGAGGAGCTACCCAATTGTAGGGTAGGCTCCTTGATTGTTTCAACCCTTGTCCTTTTCGGCAAAGGGACAAGGGGGCTTGCAGGAGCAGCAGGTTCGTCGATGTTTTGTTGAGGAGGCGAAGACTCTTCTCCTTCAACGTGCACCTCAGAAACAACTAGAGTATGCGACGTACTCGTTCGAGCAGTTGCATCAGTAGCTGGCATTTCTTCCTCGTCACCACTACAATTAAATGACGGCAGTATAAAAAGCAAGATAGAGAAAAATCTTCGAGTAGCAAAACAAGGATAAACAAGAGATAACTTACGAGCTGATGAGGGCTTCAAGGTATGGATCAAAAGCTGCCTTCTGGCGTGAAGGAGCAGCTTCTTCGGCTTTGGAGGTGCCGGAATCTTCTACTTCAGTCCTCTTCCTTTTGTTCTTTGGAGAAACAGCAGGAGGAGGAGACTGTGCCGAGGTAGTACCCTCGGATTCAGCTTCCTTTTCAGAAGATCCCGCAGATTTTCGAGAACCTGCGGGTTCTCAGGGACAGGAGCGTCTTGGTTGTCTTCAATGACAACAGCTCATTCTTCGACTTCTCCACCTTCAGGAAGGGGAGGAAGCGAGACAAGATCTGGATGGTTCTATATGAAAACAAGGGGGGATGTCAACAAAAGAGATGCAAAGGATGGCAAATCAAAATGAGTAAAATCGACAAAGGTTACCTCGGGGAGCGCATTGGCGGCGCTGTATGGTTTTACGCGACAAGAAGAAGGGACTGGATCTTTTTTGCTGAGGGAGGAGATTTTTCGGACAAGTTTCTCTAAGTCCTTGACCTCTAAACCCACCGACAACCGATCCGCATCCTTGTCGCCAGCATACTTCCAGAGAGGGTATTTGCGAGCCTGAAGAGGCTGCACTCTGATTCTCAGGAAATAGGCTGTGATTTGGATACCTGATAGCTCTTTGCCGCGAGTGTTTTGCAACTCGTGGATGCGAGTCATCAATGCCTCTGTCACCGTTTTTTCCTCCTCGGTAGCCTCTGCATCCCAAGAGCGGCGGCGATAGATTTTCTCGGCACCGTCAAAAGGAGGAATATTGTCTTCAGCACATCCATTGTTTTCCTCATGGATGTACAGCCACTTCTTGCGCCACCCTTGAACTGAGTCAGGGAATTTGACGTCGAAATACTCGACATCGGGGTGAACGCAGATAACAACGCCGCCTATATTATAGGCGACATTGGGAGAGCCATTACGGCGACAAAAGAAAATGCGCTTCCATAGCGCCCAGTTAGGCTGGACGCCAAGGAAGGCTTCACAGAGGGTGATGAAAATGGAAATGTGGAGGATGGAATTGGGCGTGAGATGGTGAAGTTGCAGACCGTAAACAAAAAGCAATCCTCGAAGGAAAGGGTGAATGGGGGTAGAAAGGCCGCAGATGAGGTGGTCGACAAAACTAACCCGATACTCCATTGGAGGCGTTGGGTAGCTTTCTTCGCTGGGGAAGCACAGCGCTTTGGGCTTCTTGCTGATCCCCAGTTTCTTCAGGAGGTTGATGTCTTGGGTGGAGATTTTGGATCTCTCCCACTCGGCGCTTCCCAGATCCACGGAAGCCATCGTCGATTCTGGCGTGCTGTGTCTGGTCAATCTACGCGGTGGCATCAACAATGGCGCATGAATGCAGCTTGGGAGAAGATGAGCTCAGGGAGTTGTGGGGCGCAAGAGGAGTTTTTGCAGAGGAGAGCAGGAGAACGGCGCGAGCGGAGGTGCTCGAGGAAGAAGAAGGGGATCTTATATAGAGGTGCGGCCAAGCGGCGTACCGTTGGATGAAAAAAGTGTGCGGCAGATGATGACCACGTGGAACGGGGGTAAAAAAGTAATTTAATCCTAGAGAAGTTACAGTGCGTGCGCCAGGAAAAGCGGAGGTCGTGTGTCCCCCACTTGCATGACGTGTCAAGATAATGGGTAATTTGGGCCCACAAGGCAGTGAGAGAGCACTTTTCGCAATTTCAGGACTTACAGTCGTGGCTATCGTCAGCAGTAACGTCATTTAGCAGGAGAAAAATTTGACTCAATAGCTTCATAAAAAAGACGACAGGGAAAAATATTGGAGAGCCTTTTATCAAATACAAGTTTTTGATCAAATGCTCGGGGGCTACTTCGGAAAAATGAAAAGATCAAGAAAGACAAAATAGAAATGGCGTGAGCCTATGATCAAATACAAATATTTGCTCATAGCCTCGGGGGCTACTCCCATCGGGAGCGCTGTTCGCGCACCCGAGAGATTTGAAAACTTCGCGAAAGAAAAGAAATATAGCAGCATAAGGCGTGGAGCCTACACCCAAGCACAAGTCCTTGGCTGTAGCCTCGGGGGCTACTCCCATCGGGAACGCTGTTCGCGTGCCCGATGAAATTATAAAAAAAAGAGAAGAGAAGAAAGAGAGATGGAGAAAAAGAAGAAGAAAAAGTGAGCATATTTCGAGTTATATGCATAACTCTACATATACTCCCATCGGGAAAGCAATATAAGTCATCCGTTGACTCAATAAAATGTGCCATTCCAACAGCCGAATAAGCACTCGACAATATATTCTCAGAACGCCAAAGTTGCGATCAATTTCTGAATGCCGCAAATTTGCGAAGGTAAGACCCCAGATCCGTTCTGTGTGGCGTGGCGCCGTCTCTGACGTCGGTTTGCTACTTTTATCCGTATCAACAGATACGAAGAAAAATCCTAACGGACGCGTTAGGTACCCGATAAATATGACTGGGACTCGACAGAATGGTAAGACCTTAAGCGGCACCTGTTGAAGTTTACACCAGTATCCCGAGATCATGTCCAGGGACGTGATCTTGAAGTAGGTTTTGCGGATTGCCACTAGAGCAGTTAACTAGTACCTGATCCGTCAGATGAACTAGCCCCAATTACCATTATCCCTGTACAATATAGAAATTCATAATAAGAAATATAGAGAAGTTTTAAGTTGTCGAGTAAAAATAAACAGTGGAGATTTTCCCTGACTCTACGATTCAAGCAAAATCTCGGGGGCTACTGACATAGGCATCCCCAATGGGCCTGCCGAAGATAGTACCCTGGGTTTACTGAAGGCCCACGACCCGAAGAATATGAAGATTCGGAAGCCCAAGTTGATATTAAGGAAAGTTAGAATTGTAATAGAGATGATGTTTGTAATCTTGCGGGATGAGTTGTAAACCTTCCCGAACTCTGTAACTTGTACAATACGAATCCCTCGACTCCACCTCCTATATAAGGGGGAGTCGAGGGACAAAGAAAGCATCGAATCATTGTCTCTCAAACCCTAGTTTTCATAATCGTCGAGTACTTTTCGGCTGAAACCTTCAAGATCTACTTTCCCTTTACTTCCAACTAAACCCTAGTCTACAACCCGTAGGCATTGACAAGTTAATCCCTTGTCAGGTAGCTCTTGTCATCTTCTTTACAACAAAATTGGTTTCACCCAAATCCGAGTTTCCTAACTCAAGTTGTTGCATTTTCAAGGTTGGAGGTTTTACCGGTATGTCTTTTTTAGATAGGTCAAACCTTTCATCATTTATTTCTATCCTACCTTACTGGACTATGATGGTTCCCTGCATGATCTTGTAGAGCTTGTTACTAGCTTTGAAACGAGCCCAAGATCATCAAAATCGGAGTCCGGATGCAAAAGTTATTCAAGTTTCTGTGAAGCCGTTTTTTGGCCGGAAGTTCCGGTGGCCGGAACTTCCGCCCTACTTCCGGTGAATTTCCGGAAATGACGAATCTGCACGCAGAAAACATACCGGGAGCATTCCGGGGGCGCCCTACTTCACCCGGAAGTTGGCCGGAACTTCCGGGGGGGCGGAAGTTCCGCCCCAAATGACCAGAAGTTCCGGTTTTGACGAGTTTTGTGCATAACAGGCAGATTTTTCTTGCCCTATTTAAGGGGGTCTTCTTCCCCAAAGTTTCCCATCCGTTTGAGCTCGTTTTTGCCTCCATTGTTGACCTTCTTTGAGCTTGCTATCTCCCTCTCCCTCCCATGAATCTTGCATCTATTTGAGAGATAGATAGAGGAGATCTAGATCTACATCTTCACCAATCAAATCCCTCTCTTTGTGAGGGGAATCCACTAGATCTAGATCTTGGAGAAATTTTGTGTTCCTCCTCCTATTTGTTCTTCCTCTCTTATTCCCCCAATAGCTTTTGTAGCTTTGTTGGAATTTGAGAGAGAAGGACTTGAGCATCTTTGTGGTGTTCTTGCCATTGCATTTGGTGCATCGGTTTGAGTTCTCCACGGTGATTCGTGCAAGTGAAAGCAAGAAGGTTGTTACTCTTGGGTCTTTGGACCCTAGACGGCTTAGTGGCCTTTGTGGCATCTTTGTGGTGTTCTTGGGGACTCCAATTAAGTTGTGGAGATTCTTCAAGGGCAAGGCCTTTGTGGCATCTTAGTGGTGTTCTTGGGGACTCCAATTTAGTTGTGGAGATTCTTCAAGGGCAAGGCCTTTGTGGCAATTTGTTGGGAGCCTCCAATTAAGTTGTGGAGATAGCCCCAAGCTTTGTGCGGGTTCGGTAACCTCCCTAAGGTTACATAGTGGATCGAGGACATCCCTCTTGGTGGGAATTCTCGAGGAGAATACGGTGGCCCTCGTGCATTTGGAGTGACTTGTCCTCCACACCGCTCCAATGGAGAGTAGCACTCGCAAGAGTGTGAACTTCGGGCTACATCGTCGTCTCCCGCGTGCCTCGGTTATCTCTATACCCGAGCTCTTTTACTTATGCACTTTACCTTGTGATAGCCATCATGCTTGAAGTTATATATATCTTGCTATCACATAAGTTGCTTGTATTGCTTAGCATAAGTTGTTGGTGCACATAGGTGAACCATAGTATATAGGCTTTGGGCTTGACAAAGTAAACACTAGTTTTATTCCGCATTTGTTAAGCCCATCTCGTAAAAGTTTATATCGCCTATTCACCTCCCCTCTAGGCGACATCCGTGTCCTTTCAGTTACTTTGAGTGATCATGGCCCAAATTAAATAGAGGACTATATGGCTATTTTAGTTAGTTGATATTGTCCAAAACTATTATGCAAATCATATGAAGTGTTTTACTTCATTTAAATCTTGTCCCAAATACTTTCATATGAAGTATTGACCCTGGTCTAAATACTCTCACATGAAATACTTGGTGATTTTAAATCACACTTAGAATTGTTAAATGGTATGAGGTATTCTACCTCATTTTAATCATTTTCTCAAATGATGATGATGAATGGTTGACTTAGGTCAACATGATTTCATGTATGATTGTTTGAGGAAGTTAAATCTTAAGAAGATTCAATGAGAGGAAATTATTCCTCAAAAACTAAATGGAAACTATCATTTACATATGTAATGAGAGGAAATTATTTCTCTAACACTAAGTAAGAAAACCCTAGATTTATTTTTGGTAGCAATGTTAAGTAATGATGTTAGATCTTTTGGAGTGAGCCATTAAGGCTAATTAAGGCTACCTAAGTATTGTTTGGTGATTGTATCCTCGTATTCGTGTATAGACGCTAGTACCGGAGAATACCAGGAAGAGGAAGGATTCTACCCAGAAGAAGAAGAGAACTTTGACCACCTCAACAACCAAGGCAAGCTAACACCTTTGCAAGCTCTATGGTTGCAAGCTAATATTCTTGCAAAGTGCAAAGCCCCTTTGGGGCAAGGCACCATTAGTCTTACCTTTCTTACCACAAGCCTATCCCCAGTTTTTACCTTACAAATTTTACTTGTTTATTTAAAGAGTTACTTTTATAGTTAACTTTGGTCTAAGTCAAGAAGGTTACTAGAGTAGCAAAGTTAGTCTCAAAGCTAGCCAAGCAAGATAGCACCCCTCATGATTAGTGCTAGTGCTAAATACTCAAACTTGACTACTCTAGATGGGAACATGTGACTTGAACTGAATTTTGAAACCTTGGAATGATGAGTCATTCCATTGAATGATTTTTGAAGGTGAATATGGCTTGGAGAAGATGGTGTTTTTTTTTGAATTAAAACTGATATTGGTTTGAATGCGATACCTTTCCAATTTTGAGTACCCCCACAATACCTGATTATGGGTAGGGCTTAACTGGAAATTTATGCATCTTAGTATGGGTTCCCTCTGAACACACATCATAGGGGTTATGCCGAGGCTGCCTCCGTTGTTGAGAAATGATGTGAATTGAGGTGAATTGTACGGCCAAGCCCTGTTCAGTTCCCAGATTGACAATTGGTCTTCACTGGGAGGCCAAGCTCATGGGGAGAGGTGCTCATACTAGGGTTTGTAAATGAAAGGTTATGGTTGATGATCCGCGTACTGTGTTACGATGATTCGGGGTTATCCCGACGGATGAAATCAAATGTTGTGGCACAAGTGTGCAACCTCTGCAGAGTGTAAACCTATTCGAATAGCCGTGTCCACGGTTACAGACGGTTGGAAAGGCCATACAGTTTCCGATGTCAGATTCTTGAAAAATGTCGGTGAAGTGAATGGTGAATGGTGACTTGTTGTGAATCACAACTTGAGTTGTGGGAATGACACTAATGTTCCCACTTGAGTTAGTTAGCACTTGATAAGTCTTTTCTCAAATCCTTGTGAACTAAAATTGGCTTTATGCAAATAAACTAGAGCTTAGCACCCCTTATTAGAATTGCTAGCACTTACATTAGTACTCCCTCCGTTCCTTTCTATAGTGCCTATAGGTTTTTGGCATTTGTTTCAGAATATAAGGTTGTAGCTTAGCTTTTTTTCAATTACCCCTCCCGGCTCAGCTCCCAAATCGTTCAGCTCCCAAATTTGTTATGGTAAGTTAGGAAGATATGGATTTCCCAAATTTTACGTTGATCTCAAACTGTTCAGCTAGGGGTCTTGTGTAAAAAATACTCTTGCGCTAATTTCCGTGCCAAAAAACAATATGCACTATAGAATGGAACAGAGGGAGTATTAGTTTGCGAGTACTTTAAAATACTAACGGTTGTGTCCCTGGCTATTCAAATGGCCAGACTATGAAGAGGAGCAGAACTATCAAGATGACGGCAACCAAGATGTCTACGACAACTAGGGAATCTTCTGACGTCAGACGTTGGCCTGTGGACTAGAAAGTCCCTTCTATTTACGCTTCCGCTATGAACTTTGTGTCTATTGATCAATAGATCAACTATTTGTGTAATATGGATCATGTGATCTCTATTTGTAAGACGACTATGGTATGTAATGAATGATGACTTATGATATTCAACTGTTATGTCTCGCATGTATGACATGACAGACATCTGGACTTAAAAATCCGGGTGTTGACAAGTTGGTATCAGAGCCATTGTTTGACCTTAGGAGACCCTAGTTAGAATGGACGTCTGAAAAACTTAGTTTCAAAACCAAAGAAGTGAATATTTGTGAAAAACTTATTCTCACTCTTATCCTTGAGATCTTTTTCAAAATGAGAATTTCATGCTCTACTTTTTCCTTGGAGAATTACAAAAAACTTTACACACTTGACCACCTCTTTAACTTACTCATCCTAATTGCTCACAGATGGAGTACAAATGGGAGTTCTATCAGCTTGGTCACGGAGGAGACCTGATGTTCGAAAAGGATTTGAAGCAACTAGTGGAATATCTAGGATGCTCGTATCCCGAGTTCTTCGGAACACCCCTCAATAATCAGTCGGGAGGACCACCTCGGTGGGAAGTTTCTGCAGATCTACGAAGAAAGCTTGGAGCCCCGATATGGGAAACCATATGGTTTTCTGTAACGGGAAACACTTGGAAGGAAGGACTAGTCAGAGCTATGCAAGAAGCAATTGCCCGTCTGTGTGGACAAAATGAGAACAAGATCAAGAACACTCGCTTCATCTACCACCCAAGACATGACCCCGTGGGAAGACCGATGACCATGCCCCCGCACACGGAGATGAACCACTATGTAGCACACCTCGACTTCATGCTGTACAAGACCCGCAAGGAGTTGGACAACGCCCTCGCCTCTCGCCAAGCACATTACCCGTAACAACGAAGAATCCACCCTGAAGGGTAGTATCACTCCAGCACTTGAGTAGGTGTGAGTTGTATCAGGATACCCTTGTATCGTAGAACGAATGAATGGTTCTTCAAACCAACGGTGTGTTAGATTTGTAATATATGATATTTGGTATGAATGAAAAAGTGTTGCTGGTTTTTACCCCCTCAACACTACTCAAGTTTTCAAGGTTTGAACTTCGTGAACTTTAATTCAAACAAACCATAGAAATTTCCCTCTTATCTTATCATCTACTCCGATGTTCAGATGGCCCCACCAACCCGCAGCGCCACCCAAGACGCCATGATGCAGATACTAGAGATGATGATGGCCGACCGAGAAGCCGAGAGAGCTGAACGCCAAGCCAACATTGCTGCACTGCAGCAGATCGCTCAGAACAACAACGGCCATGGAAACCACGACCACCCTGGGTCAAAACTGAAGAACTTTCAGAACACCAACCCACCTATTTTCAGCAAGACCGAAGAGCCCCTCGATGCCGATGACTGGCTCCAGACAATGGAGAACAACCTCGAAGTTGCGGGAGTTGAAGCCGCAGAAAAAGTACTGTTCGCCACCCACTACCTGTCAGGACCTGCACGAGCCTGGTGGACAAGCGCCCGCACAAATGAATGCGGGACAGATGATGACCTGGGAAGACTTCAAGCTGAAGTTTAGCAAATACCATGTGCCCCAAGGACTGATCAAGAAGATGAGAGACGGGTTCCGTGAACTCAAGCAAGGCAGAATGTCCGTGGTAGAATACCGCGACAGATTCCTCACTCTGTCAAGGTACGCCCTGGACGAAACCGACACCAATGAGAAGCGGAAGGAAAGATTTCTGAACGGATTACACGACGAGATGCAGACTGTACTGGTCAACATTCCCTTTGCTGACCTAGAAGCCCTGGTGGACTCCGCCATCCAGATGGAAGGGAAGCTTCACCAAGCCAACGAGAATCGCAAACGCCGGATGATGAACCAGCATGGGTCCAGCAATACCCAGAAGTACCGCAACAACTCATCTGGAGGATTTTCTCCAAGATACAACAAGCCCACTGCCCAGACTTACCGCCCAAACTACACCAATAACCAAGGAGGACCCCCGAAGCCCGGAGGCAACAGCAACAACAATCACAACAACACCACCAACCCCAACAGCAACAACAACAACAGGAACAACAACAACACTGGCCCTAGGACTGGAAGCAACACCATCCCCGTTGCCACCAAGGACAAGGCCACCATCACTTGTTATGAGTGTGGAGTGGTTGGGCATTACTCCAATGAGTGCCCCAAGAGATTAGCCAAGATTGCCGCTGATACGTCTCCGACGTATCGATAATTTCTTATGTTCCATGCCACATTATTGATGATATCTACATGTTTTATGCATACTTTATGTCATATTCGTGCATTTTCTGGAACTAACCTATTAACAAGATGCCGAAGTGCCGATTCTTTCGTTTTACGCTATTTTTGGTTTCAGAAATCCTAGTAAAGAAATATTCTCGGAATTGGACGAAATCAACGCCCAGGTTCCTATTTTGCCCGGAAGCATCCAGAACACACGAGAACCGCCAGAGAGGGGGCACAGGCCCACCAAACCCTAGGCCGGCGCGGCCAGGGGGGGGCCCGCGCCCCCCTATAGTGTCGGCGCCCCTTCGACCTTCTGACGCCGCCTCTTCGCCTATATAAAGCCCCTGGACCTAAAACCTCGATACGGAAAAGCCACGGTACGAGAAACCTTCCAGAGCCGCCGCCATCGCGAAGCCAAGATCTGGGGGACAGGAGTCTCTGTTCCGGCACGCCGCCGGGACGGGGAAGTGCCCCCGGAAGGCTCCTCCATCGACACCACCGCCATCTCCATCAACGCTGTTGTCTCCCATGAGGAGGGAGTAGTTCTCCATCGAGGCTAAGGGCTGTACCGGTAGCTATGTGGTTCATCTCTCTCCTATGTACTTCAATACAATAATCTCATGAGCTGCCTTACATGATTGAGATTCATATGATGATGCTTGTAATCTAGATGTCGTTATGCTAGTCAAGTGAATTTTACTTATGTGATCTCCGGAGACTCCTTGTCCCACGTGTGTAAAGGTGACAGTGTGTGCACCGTGTGGGTCTCTTAGGCTATATTTCACAGAATACTTATTCACTGTTATGAATGGCATAGTGAAGTGCTTATTTATATCTCTTTATGATTGCAATGTGTTTTGTATCACAATTTATCTATGTGCTACTCTAGTGATGTTATTAAAGTAGTTTTATTCCTCCTGCACGGTGTAATGGTGACAGTGTGTGCATCCGTGTTAGTACTTGGCGTAGGCTATGATTATGATCTCTTGTAGATTATGAAGTTAACTATTGCTATGATGGTATTGATGTGATCTATGCCTCCTTTCTTAGCGTGAAGGTGACAGTGTGCATGCTATGTTAGTACTTGGTTTAGTCGTGTTGATCTTTCATGCACTCTAAGGTTATTTAAATATGAACATTGAATTGTGGAGCTTGTTAACTCCAGCATTGAGGGTTCGTGTAATCCTACGCAATGGTGTTCATCATCCAACAAAAGTGTAGAGTATGCATTTATCTATTCTGTTATGTGATCAATGTTGAGAGTGTCCACTAGTGAAAGTCTGATCCCTAGGCCTTGTTCCTAAATACTGCTATCGCTGCTTGTTTCTTTTTTCTTGCGTTACTCTGCTGCGTTACTGCTTGTTTACTGTCCTGGGCAAAGCACTTTTCTGGTGCCGTTGCTACTGCTCATACTTATTTATACCACCTGTATTTCACTATCTCTTCGCCGAACTAGTGCACCTATTAGGTGTGTTGGGGACACAAGAGACTTCTTGCTTTGTGGTTGCAGGGTTGCATGAGAGGGATATCTTTGACCTCTTCCTCCCTGAGTTCGATAAACCTTGGGTGATCCACTTAAGGGAAAACTTGCTGCTGTTCTACAAACCTCTGCTCTTGGAGGCCCAACACTGTCTACAGGAAAAGGAGTGTGCGTAGACATCAAGCTATTTTCTGGCGCCGTTGCCGGGGAGGAAAGGTAAAAGGCACTCATACTTCGGTTCAGTAATGATGCTTTCTGGCGCCATTGTGTTTGTGCTCGAAGCTATTTCCTTTAGATCCTGCAATTGCATCTTTTTGTTTCTTGTTTACACTAGTTAGGCATAATGGACAACAATGAGCTTCTTATTCTATTTCCTGATTTAAGACATGGATGGTTTGATGCGAAAATTAAAAAACCTATGGAACATATTAGTATGAACGCTTTGAACACCATTGTTGCTAATGCTATGGAAAATTCTAAGCTTGGGGAAGCTGGTTTTGATGAGCATGATCTTTTTAGTCCCCCAAGAATTGAGGAGGAAATTTACTTTGATGATTCTTTACCTCCTATTTATGATGATTATAATGATAGTAGTCTTTTGTTGCCACCTGTTATGGAGGATAAATTTGATTATAATATGCCTCCTATATTTGATGATGAGAATAATAATGATAGCTACTTTGTTGAATTTGCTCCCGCTATTACTAATAAAATTGATTATGCTTATGTGGAGAGTAATAATTTTATGCATGAGACTCATGATAAGAATGCTTTATGTGATAGTTATATTGTTGAGTTTGCTCATGTTGCTACTGAAAGTTATTATGAGAGAGGAAAATATGGTTGTAGAAATTTTCATGTTACTAAAACACCTCTCTATGTGCTGAAATTTTTGAAGCTACACTTGTTTTATCTTCCTATGCTTGTTACTTTGCTCTTCATGAACTTGTTTATTTACAAGATTCCTATGCATAGGAAGCATGTTAGACTTAAATGTGTTTTGAATTTGCCTCTTGATGCTCTCTTTTGCTTCAAATATTATTTCTTGCGAGTGCATCATTAAAACTGCTGAGCCCATCTTAATGGCTATAAAGAAAAGAACTTCTTGGGAGATAACCCATGTGTTATTTTGCTACAGTACTTTGTTTTATATTTGTGTCTTGGAAGTTGTTTACTACTGTAGCAACCTCTCCTTATCTTAGTTTTGTGTTTTGTTGTGCCAAGTAAAGTCCTTGATAGCAAGGTTGATACTAGATTTGGATTACTGCGCAGAAACAGATTTCTTTGCTGTCACGAATCTGGGCAAAATTCTCTGTAGGTAACTCAGAAAATTATGCCAATTTACGTGAGTGATCCTCAGATATGTACGCAACTTTCATTCAATTTTAGCATTTTCATTTGAGCAAGTCTGGTGCCTCAATAAAATTCGTATTTACGGACTATTCTGTTTTGACAGATTCTGCCTTTTATTTCGCATTGTTTCTTTTGCTATGTGGGATGGATTTCTTTGTTCCATTGACTTCCAGTAGCTTTGAGCAATGTCCAGAAGTGTTAAGAATGATTGTGTCACCTCTGAACATGTGAATTTTTGATTATGCACTAACCCTCTAATGAGTTGTTTTGAGTTTGGTGTGGAGGAAGTTTTCAAGGGTCAAGAGAGGAGGATGATACACTACGATCAAGAAGAGTGAAAAGTCTAAGCTTGGGGATGCCCCGGTGGTTCATCCCTGCATATTTCAAGAAGACTCAAGCATCTAAGCTTGGGGATGCCCAAGCCATCCCCTTCTTCATCGACAAATTATCAGGTTCCTTCTCTTGAAACTATATTTTTATTCGGGCACATCTTATGTACTTTATTTGGAGCGTCTATGTGCTTTTGTTTTTGTTTTTGTTTGAATAAATGCTTGTGTGGGAGAGAGACACGCTCCGCTGGTTCAGATGAACACATGTGTTCTTAGCTTTTAATTTTCATGGCGAAGGTTGAAACTGCTTCGTTAATTGTTATATGGTTGGAAACGGAAAATGCTACATGTTGTAATTGGTATGATGTCTTGAATAATTTGATACTTGGCAATTGTTGTGCTCATGATTAAGCTCTTGCATCATATACTTTGCACCTATTAGTGAAGAATACATAGAGCTTGCTAAAATTTGGTTTGCATAATTGGTCTCTCAAAGGTCTAGATAATTTCTAGTATTGAGTTTGAACAACAAGGAAGACGATGTAGAGTCTTATAATGTTTACAATATGTCTTTTATGTGAGTTTTGCTACACCGGTTCATCCTTGTGTTTGTTTCAAATAACCTTGCTAGCCTAAACCTTGTATCGAGAGGGATTACTTCTCATGCATCCAAAATACTTGAGCCAACCACTATGCCATTTGTGTCCACCATACCTACCTACTACATGGTATTTCTCCGCCATTCCAAAGTAAATTGCTTGAGTGCTACCTTTAAAATTCCATCATTCACCTTTGCAATATATAGCTCATGGGACAAATAGCTTAAAAACTATTGTGGTATTGAATATGTACTTATGCACTTTATCTCTTATTAAGTTGCTTGTTGTGCGATAACCATGTTTCTGGGGACGCCATCAACTACTCTTTGTTGAATATCATGTGAGTTGCTATGCATGTTCGTCTTGTCTGAAGTAAGAGCGATCTACCACCTTAATGGTTGGAGCATACATATTGTTAGAGAAGAACATTGGGCCGCTAACTAAAGCCATGATTCATGGTGGAAGTTTCAGTTTTGGACATATATCCTCAATCTCATATGAGAATAATAATTGTTGCCACATGCTTATGCATTAAAGAGGAGTCCATTATCTGTTGTCCATGTTGTCCCGGTATGGATGTCTAAGTTGAGAATAATCAAAAGCGAGAAATCCAAAATGCGAGCTTTCTCCTTAGACCTTTGTACAGGCGGCATGGAGGTACCCCATTGTGACACTTGGTTAAAACATGTGTATTGCGATGATCCGGTAGTCCAAGCTAATTAGGACAAGGTGCGGGCACTATTAGTATACTATGCATGAGGCTTGCAACTTGTAAGATATAATTTACATAACTCATATGCTTTATTACTACCGTTGACAAAATTGTTTCATGTTTTCAAAATCAAAGCTCTAGCACAAATATAGCAATCGATGCTTTTCCTCTATGGAGGACCATTCTTTTACTTTTATTGTTGAGTCAGTTCACCTATTTCTCTCCACTTCAAGAAGCAAACACTTGTGTGAACTGTGCATTGATTCCTACATACTTGCATATTGCACTTATTATATTACTCTATGTTGACAATATCCATGAGATATACATGTTACAAGTTGAAAGCAACCGCTGAAACTTAATCTTCCTTTGTGTTGCTTCAATGCTTTTACTATGAATTATTGCTTTATGAGTTAACTCTTATGCAAGACTTATTGATGCTTGTCTTGAAGTACTATTCATGAAAAGTCTTTGCTATATGATTCACTTGTTTACTCATGTCATATACATTGTTTTGATCGCTGCATTCACTACATATGCTTACAAATAGTATGATCAAGTTTATGATGGCATGTCACTCCAGAAATTATCTTTGTTATCGTTTTACCTGCTCGGGACGAGCAGAACTAAGCTTGGGGATGCTGATACGTCTCCGACGTATCGATAATTTCTTATGTTCCATGCCACATTATTGATGATATCTACATGTTTTATGCATACTTTATGTCATATTCGTGCATTTTCTGGAACTAACCTATTAACAAGATGCCGAAGTGCCGATTCTCGTTTTCTCGATGTTTTTGGTTTCAGAAATCCTAGTATAGAAATATTCTCGGAATTGGACGAAATCAACGCCCAGGTTCCTATTTTGCCCGGAAGCATCCAGAACACACGAGAACCGCCAGAGAGGGGGCACAGGCCCACCAAACCCTAGGCCAGCGCGGCCAGGGGGGGCCCGCGCCCCCCTATAGTGTCGGCGCCCCTTCGACCTTCTGACGCCGCCTCTTCGCCTATATAAAGCCCATGGACCTAAAACCTCGATACGGAAAAGCCACGGTACGAGAAACCTTCCAGAGCCGCCGCCATCGCGAAGCCAAGATCTGGGGGATAGGACTCTCTGTTCCGGCACACCGCCGGGACGGGGAAGTTCCCCCGGAAGGCTCCTCCATCGACACCACCGCCATCTCCATCAACGCTGCTGTCTCCCATGAGGAGGGAGTAGTTCTCCATCGAGGCTAAGGGCTGTACCGGTGTATGTGGTTCATCTCTCTCCTATGTACTTCAATACAATAATCTCATGAGCTGCCTTACATGATTGAGATTCATATGATGATGCTTGTAATCTAGATGTCGTTATGCTAGTCAAGTGAATTTTACTTATGTGATCTCCGGAGACTCCTTGTCCCACGTGTGTAAAGGTGACAGTGTGTGCACCGTGTGGGTCTCTTAGGCTATATTTCACAGAATACTTATTCACTGTTATGAATGGCATAGTGAAGTGCTTATTTATATCTCTTTATGATTGCAATGTGTTTTGTATCACAATTTATCTATGTGCTACTCTAGTGATGTTATTAAAGTAGTTTTATTCCTCCTGCACGGTATAATGGTGACAGTGTGTGCATCCGTGTTAGTACTTGGCGTAGGCTATGATTATGATCTCTTGTAGATTATGAAGTTAACTATTGCTATGATGGTATTGATGTGATCTATGCCTCCTTTCTTAGCGTGAAGGTGACAGTGTGCATGCTATGTTAGTACTTGGTTTAGTCGTGTTGATCTTTCATGCACTCTAAGGTTATTTAAATATGAACATTGAATTGTGGAGCTTGTTAACTCCGGCATTGAGGGTTCGTGTAATCCTACGCAATGGTGTTCATCATCCAACAAGAGTGTAGAGTATGCATTTATCTATTCTGTTATGTGATCAATGTTGAGAGTGTCCACTAGTGAAAGTCTGATCCCTAGGCCTTGTTCCTAAATACTGCTATCGCTGCTTGTTTACTGTTTTACTGCGTTACTACTGCTGCGTTACTACTGCTTGTTTACTGTCCTGGGCAAAGCACTTTTCTGGTGCCGTTGCTACTGCTCATACTTATTTATACCACCTGTATTTCACTATCTCTTCGCCGAACTAGTGCACCTATTAGGTGTGTTGGGGACACAAGAGACTTCTTGCTTTGTGGTTGCAGGGTTGCATGAGAGGGATATCTTTGACCTCTTCCTCCCTGAGTTCGATAAACCTTGGGTGATCCACTTAAGGGAAAATTTGCTGCTGTTCTACAAACCTCTGCTCTTGGAGGCCCAACACTGTCTACAGGAAAAGGAGTGTGTGTAGACATCAACCGCCAACACCGCTGCACCTGCTCAGAACCAGCGCCACTTTGCTGCAAGAAGGAACCAGAACAACAACAACGGCCGCCTCTACAACATGACTGCACCAGAAGCCCAAGAAGCACCTCAGGCCATGCCAAGTATGTTTCCCTGTAAAATCATATCGCCCAATCTCTCTTAGGAACCTAACTTTTCTTAAAATCTCGGGACGAGATTTGTTTAAGGGGGAAGGGTTTGTACCACCCCAAATTTGAAAACAAAGAGAAAATGAATTTCCCTTTTTCAAAAATGAGAACCAACAAAATTTTTTCCTACATAGAGTGCTATGCATAGTGCTCCTACCCAATACTTGTGTTTTGCCAGGATTGTGTGTTTATTATTTTTGAACACATTCCCAAAACCCTAAACCCTAACCTTCTCAAAAACAAAGGGGATCAATTCTGAGAAACCCAAAATAAAAGAAACAGACATATGTGGGCATATAGCCCTAATATGTAAATCTTGAACCCTACCTTTCTTATTTTGCTAAATGGTGGTGAACCATGGTGAACCCCACTAAACCCTAAACCTCATCTCTCTTAGCACCAACCTTTGGAAAACAAAATAAAAAGAAATGATCTTAAATAAGAAAAAAGCATATGCAAGCCTGTGGCTACCTTATGCAAATGCTAAAACTTGGATTGTCTACCTTGGTAGGTGGTTTGGAAATACCTCAACAAACCTGAATTAAGGCTTACCACTCAAATCTTGGTGAAACCAAAAAGAAAACAAAAATCAAGAAAGCATATGCATAGAGGCATATGTGGCACTTAGCCAAAATATCAAAACTTGACCTAGGCACCCACATTGTCCCAAAATGGTTTGAACCCTTTACCCAACTCAATCTAACACCAAATAAACCTCACCCATGTCTAAGTGAAGCAAAGAAAAAGAAAATAATAAAAGTTAGAAAATCACAAAACCCTCACATATGGTTTATGCCATTTTTGCAAATCTTCGACCTAGACCAATTTGGCCTTCACCATTAGTTGTATTATGTTACTAACACTTATTACAACTTTTGGAATCAAAGAAACACATTTCAAATCAAATTCAAACTCAAATTGTGATCATGTATGATAATGGTCAAATCTGCCATCTATATTCTGGTCACTACTTTGAGCCTCTGGTTTTCAAGTTTTTCAAACTAAACTTTCCCAATTCTTTGCACCACATCCAAGACACATCAAGGTGAACAACTTTGGTAAAGACCACCATGCCAAAATCATCTTGGATCAAAAACTATGCTCATGCAAAGTTGGGACTTTTTTATCAAATGCAACAATCTCACACATTGCAATTTTGCAATTCTTTTATTTTTAAAATTCCACCACCACTTGTGAATGTCTCTGGTCATTTACAACTTATCCAAATACCCCATTTTAAAATTTTGGAACCTTAGTGCATGGATCAAATTTGGCACAAATTTGAGAATTGCAAATAGGAATAAATTCAAACACTATTTGAAATAGTGTTTTCCCAACTCTAAACCACCACCACTTGACACCTACTGGTTCCCCTATCCCCTCTCTCCCTATTCCAAGCATAGCAACCCTAGGAGCTAGCCAAACTTGGCCATGGCCATGCCATGCCGACCACATTGCATGTGCACCTACACCTCTCCCTCTCCCTCAACCCTAGCTCCTGCCACCATGTCCCCCTGCTCCCTCACACCCTACTGAGCATGCCTAACCTAGCCATGGTCGGAGATCGACCCGCCACCGCCGGGAACGGACGCGCCCACGACGTCCTGCGCATGCCGTGGGCGTCGCACACGCGCGCGCCACGGGCAGCGCAGAGCACCTGTCGCATCGCTGCTCGACGCCACCTCTGGCCCCCCTCTCAGCGCCGTTAGCTTCGCCGTCGCACCCTTAGCCCACCAGACATGCTCCGTGGCTCGCGCAAGCTTGGCCGCCGTCGACATCATCGCCATTTCCTCCGCGCCTGTGCCGCCAGAACTCGCCATTGCCAGCGCTCGCCAGGCCGTCCCCCACCTAGCCAGCAAGCGCGCTAGCACCGCCTTGACGTCGCCTACCTCGCCCTGCCCTCGCCTACCCCTCTCCATCGCCGGAATCGCCGCGCCGCTGTCGCCCTCGCCGCAGACCCACAGTCACCTCACGCCCCTATAAAAGGAGAACCCCCGCGCCTCCAATCCTCACTCCCCTCGCCTCCTCTCATCTCCTTAAGCCTGCTCGAGCTCAGCCACCTCCCAATTTCAACCGTAGAGCGCCAATTGATCGCCGGAGTTCGCCGGAGCAGGAGCAGAAGAAGTCGTCGAATTCGTCTACCCCCGACGCTGCCGCGACCACCATTGGCTTCCTCATCCTCGACAACGTCGTCCTGTACCTCGCCAACCCCTCGCCGGAGCCCCAGCGGGAAGTTACTGGGCCAGCCCAGTCTGTCTCCCCTCGTTTCGGCCCGTTTGCTTTCCCGCCTAGGCCCAGTTTTCAAATTTGGTTAGATCAATTCAGTAGAAATTCAAATACTGGTCCTATCTTGAAAATTGAATAGTTTCAAATCTACTCAACCAAATTAGATGAATTTTATATTGTTGGATAGCTTATGAAATGCTTGATCCAACCACACTGGTCCCACTTCAAAATCTTGTGTAGAATTAAGGTGACAAAAATAACAAGGCAGGGACTTTTGTGACTTCAAATAAATCTTAAAAATCAACCAATTTGAATTTTGAAGTAAATCCAATTGCTATAATTCACTTTTCACTTATACTAATTGTTTATGCAAAAATGTGGTGTGGTTACCTTGAGTAATCATGACCCAAATTAAATAAAGGACTATATGGCTATTTTAGTTAGTTGATATTGTCCAAAACTATTATACAAATTATATGAAGTGTTTCACTTAATTTAAATCTTGTCCCAAGTACTTTCATATGAAGTTTGAACCCCTGGTCAAATACTCTCACATGAAATACTTGGTGATTTTAAATCATAATAGGCATTATTAAATGGTATGAGGTATTCTACCTCATTTAAATCATTTTCTCAAATAATGATGATGAATGGTTGACTTAGGTCAACCTGATATCATGTAGGATTGTTTGAGAAATTAAATCTTAAGAAGATTCAATGAGAGGAAATTATTCCTCAAGAACTAAATGGAAACTATCATTTACATATGTAATGGGAGGAAATTATTTCTCTAACCCTAAGAAAGAAAACCCTAGATTAATTCTTGGTAGCAATGCTAAGTGAGGATGCTAGATCATTTGGAGTGAACCATTAAGGCTAATTAAGACTACTTAAGTATTGCTTGGTGATTGTATCCTCGTATTCGTGTATAGACGCTAGTACCGGAGAATACCAGGAAGAGGAAGGATTCTACCCAGAAGAAGAAGAGCACTTTGACCACCTCAACAACCAAGGCAAGCTAGACTATTGCAAGTTAAAATGTTGCAAGCTAACACCTTTGCAAGTTCTATGGTTGCAAGCTAATATTTTTGCTAAGTGCAAAGCCCTTTGGGGCAAGGCACCATTAGTCTTACCTTTCTTACCATAAACCTATCCCAAGTTTCTACCTTACACGTTTTTACTTGTTTATTTAAAGAGTTACTTTTATAGTTAACTTTGGTCTAAGTTAAAGATGGTTACTAGAGTAGCAAAGTTAGTCTCAAGCTAGCCAAGCAAGATTAGCACCCCTCGTGATTAGTGCTAGTGCTAAATCCTCGTGATTAGTGCTAGTGCTAAATATTAAAACTTGACTACTCTAGATGGGAACATGTGACTTGAAATGAATTTGAAACCTTGGAATGATGAGTTATTCCATTGAATGAATTTTGAAGGTGAATATGACCAAGAGAGGATGGTGATTTTTAATAAAACTGATATTGCTTTGAATGCGATACCTTTCCAATTTTGAGTACCCCCACAATACCTGATTATGGGTAGGGCTTAACTGGAAATTTATGCATCTTCGTCAACGCGCGCTGCAAAATGGAACTTCCGGCGGGGCAAAAATTCCGGTCCAGTGCACGCTATCTACTTACAGCGCGGCAAAAGCGAGGTTTAGTGCCCCGATTTTTAGCGCGCCTGTTAGAGATGCTCTTAGTAAACTTATTATTGGACAGACGGGTCAACCACTTGACAGAGGAGAGTAAGATTCGTCACCACAGTCCCGATAGAAGGTAGAGTTCAAAAACAAACCGACGACCGCCATCTCCTGCTCGTACACGAGCATGCCGAGGTAGTCTAGGATGTCGTCGCGTGGCTCCTTGCTCGGGATGTCGTCTCCGCCGATCTACGCCTCCTCATCCAGGCCGTGGTCGTCTTGCTCGTCGTCCTCTCATCCGCGTGGACCAAAATGGATCGCTTCAGTCCGAGGTTGGGACGTCGGTGGGAGATGCTTCGAAGAAGGGGCGAGATCTAGCGCTGTTATATATGTTTTTAATTAATATTAAATGAAAATTCGAGATGAAATTGTCGTTGACAAATTCAACTAGTGTATTTTTTTTGCAACAGCGTAAATGAACTCTTGACTTGGCCAACTAAGCCATGCTAACCGAAAGGCGCCGCAACTCTGAATCCGTCGAACGCCGGATCTCCTCTCGCCTCAAGGGAAGAACATATGCTCCACTCCACCGCCGCAGCACAATGGAGCACCCCCGTGTGTATGTATATATAACTCCAGAGTCCAGACGGCAATCAATCAAGTGGAGCAAACAAAGGCCACATGGACGCGCTCTTGGAGCAGCTCTCCGCCGTGGCCGACACGGCTGTCGACGGCGGTGGCTTCGACCCGGCGCAGCTCGCCGGCGTCCTGGCGCTCTTCGAGGGCCACGCGCACGCGTCGTGGGCGGCCGCCTCTGCGGAGCACGAGGCGGTGGCCCGCGACACCGAGGCGGCCGTGGTGAGCGCTCAGGGCCACCTGAAGGGCGTGATGGACGCGGCTGTCGGCAAGTACCGCGGCTCGTCCGGCCAGGCCGACGCGCTGTCCGCGGCCACGGCGGCCATGGAGATGGCATTCAAGGCGACGTCCGGGACACATCGCTGATCGGTTATCAGTGAAAGCTGGTGAGATCGTAGGTCGAGCAGGAACGTGCGAAAGATTTACGCGCCCACGCGCCGCGACATCGATCAATGTAAATTCTGGAAGAACATATAGTAGTAGGACACCAGCTTGTAATGCTAGTAGTAATTCGAGACGAGCTCGGTTCGTTCATGGCCCCATGGGTATGTGGTTGATTTCCTTCCAGTCGTAGCAACTGAAGTCCTGAAGTGATGCCAAGAATCGGTAGACGTGCCCACGAAACCCTTGGAGCGCGCTCGCTGATGCGCACGCTACAGTGAAACGACAAGCAAGGAAACTCGCAGCGCAGGAAAACCCGCAGCCTTGCCGTTTCCGGCGCCGTGCCAGTCTGCACTCCCCGACGGCCGCCCTCCCCCCACTCCCCTTCCGTTTCCGCTCCCCCCCACCCCAGATTCCCAATTTCCCAAACCCCGCCCCCAAAATTTCGAATCACGCGCCTCCCCACCCCTCCCCGCTCCTCCCCCGCGCCGCCGATGCCGTCCTCCAACCGCCCCTCGCCGCGCGCCGCGATGGAGGACGACGGCGCCGACAGCCCGGCCGCCGACGCCCTCCGCGCCACCCCGCCCCGCCCCAACAAGCGCTCCAAGTCCACCAGCCGCAGCCGACGCCGCCGCCGCTCGCCCAACCCTAACCCTAGGCCGCGCCCGGACTACTACGGCACGGAGCCCTCCCGCAAGAGCGAGCGCAAGCGCAAGCCGCGCTCCTTCCCGGACGCCGCGCTGCTCTCGCGGGCGCTCCTCCCGCGCGCCTCCCCGTCCCGCGCCGCCGGGGGCGGGGGCGCCGTCCAGCTCTGGACCGACGCCGACGAGCTCGCGCTGCTCTCGGGCGCGGTCGCCTTCCGGGCGGGCAGCGGCCGGGCCCCGCGCCTCCCGGACACGGGCCCGCTCTTCCAGTCCATCCGCGACTCCCTCTCGCCCCACATCGACCAGTCCAAGGTCTACTACAAGCTCAAGCGCCTCAAGAGCAAGTTCTGCAACACCGCGCTCTCCGCCACCAGCACCGCGCACGACCGCAGGGTCAGGGACCTCTCCGCCGCCATCTGGGCCGCCGACCTCGCCCCACCTCCACCTCCATCTCCACCTCCAGCTCTAGCTCTGGAGGAGGCCAACCACGACGACGACGACGACGACCCTGAAGAAGACGACGACGGGTACGCTCCCACCAACGTGGCCGTGGGGCCGAGGATGCCCCTGGTCAGCGATCTGCTCGGCGAGTACTGGAAGAGGAACGCCCGCAGCCTGTCCGGGGTGTCGCTGGACAAGGGTCTGGCGCTGGTCGGCGCCGACGAGGGCAGGGTGGTCGAGGCCAAATGGAGGCGCCAGCTCGACGCCGAGATGCGCTCCCAGGTGCGCCGCCACGATCTCGCAAAGGAGGTCTTCGCCCTGCTCATCGACACCGTCAAAGGCCTCGGGCCTTAAACCGGGGGTACAAGTCCCGCAATCCTCTGCCCTCTGTAAAATTGCATTCTGCAGTTTTTACTTGCCTTGAACTAATATCTCCTTTCGTTTCCTGCTCATCGTCGTCAGTTTAATACTGGATTAAGGTACTTGTGTGTTGTTCAAACTTAAGTGTACCAAATTGGCACCTTGTTTTAAGTACTCGTATATCGGGATTTATAGTTCCGTAAACAACATCCTTGTCTGGTTATGCACAATTCTGGATTCTTTGTCATCCTTCCCTGTGGCTTATATAATGGTTAAGGAACCTGCTCAGTGATCATTGCAGTAACAAGTTTTGCCGTATTCTTGATAAGCTAGCGTAGGTGTTTGGATCTCTAAACATTAAAGCCGCTAGATGATATTCTGTTAAGATAGTATGGTGTGTTCACTATTGTGATTCAGCAGCTCTCCAGAGTTGATATCTTGCATGCCTGCTTTACTCTACTACTTAGCAAAGTACAACTGTAGTGCCAATTTGGTTTCCTCCATTCCTATCTCTAGCATCAGTATTAAGTCAACTTCCGTTTCTGTGAGCATCAAGTCTGCACATTTTCTGGAAATCCTGATGCATTATTGTAAGCACAGATGGGAAGTTCCTACACAATGATGCATGGTCTGTAGAATGATGAGTGGTTCCTTGAGAGTTCAGCTTACCTTTGGCCCAATTAGGTTATACTTATACCACCTTTTCATCGTTAGTTTAGCATCGTGTTGAATTACAGCGCAATAATTCCCAGTCTAAAAAAGAAATATTAGCACAATATAATTCCAGTAAAAAAAAAGTTAGAACACAATAATCTACTAATACAGAATTACAGATGCAAGTGGGTCACCATTAGGGTACCATCTACCCTCTTCGGTTAAAAAAACTGAACTAACTCTTTCAGTGACATCATCAGTGTTGGAAAGTTAGTTCATTTTTTTCTGAACCAGAGATGGTAGAGGGTACCCTAATGGTGAGTTGGTGACCCAATTGCATCTTTATCTACCAATATAGCTCAGTCTATTTGCAATGTAGAATACTGTCGGTTTGATTTCCTTCCCATCTGAGCTGCACCTTTATATCCTGGTTCTAGGAGATCATTGCATCAGCACCTTTTGCTGTAGTCTTGATGCGCTAGGTTAGGCATTTGATCAACTTAAATCAGTCCGTAAGTCTTGTCAGAATTACATATATTGTGTTAAACTATTGGGATTTAGGTTTTCAAAATAACCCAACTTCTACTCAGTGATCATTACATTAGGAAGTTTTGGCATATTCTTGATGACCTAGGTTAGGTGTTTGGATTTGTAAACATTGAAGCTAGTGCATGGTGTGTTCACTATTGTAATTCAGCTCTCCAAAGCGATAGCTTGCATGGCTGCTTTACTCTAATCAGCAAAGCAGAACTATATTTCTAATTTTGGTTTATTCCAGTCCTATCTCTACTTCTCTAGCATCAGTATTGAGTAGTCCACTTTCTCTGCAAGCACTAAGTTTACATGTTTTCTCAAAATCCTGATGCACTAATCTAAGTAAAGATAGGAAGGTTCGTACACTAATGCTGGTCTATAGAAAGGTGAGCTGTTCTTTCTGGGGTTGACCTTACCTTTGGCCTTATTAGGTTAGATCATCTTTGTAATTTAGCATCATTTTAAGCTTTAACACAGTAATGTGGTAGTTCAATTTATTCTCCCTGCGATGTAGAACTGTACTGGTGGTTTGATTTCTTTCCCATCCAAACTATACATTCACGTCCTGGTTCTTGGAGACCATTGTATTAGAACATTTTGGTTCAGTCTTGGTGCGCTAGTTAGGCATTTGTATCAGTTTAAAACAGTTTGTGTAAATCTTGTTGCAAATATACATGCTGTGATTTAGCTTTTCAAAATAACGATAAGCTAGTTGTGTTTATTGTACTTGCAAAGTAGAACCGTGTTTACTTGCAAAGTTGAACAAAAAGGAAATATTGAAAGAAGTTAAACTGGAGTTGATCTCAATGTATCACTCTTCAAATGTTGCTTATGGTAGTAAATATTGTCAGAATTATGCGAATTGTGTTGAAGTATTGCGATTTAGATTTTCAAACTAATGGTGTGCTGGTTGTGTTTACTTTGCAAAGTAGAACCGCGTTTGCAGTTTTATTACCTGGTAGGTCGAACAAAAATGAAGTATTTGAAACAAGTTAAACTGGAGTTGATGTCAATGTATCACTTTATAAAAAAAAAATAGTCGTGGTAGTATGAGTGAATGCGATCCTTCATGCTGCAAGATTTCCTTTCGGAGGCAACATAAATTGTCTTAGAATGTTACCCTTTTGGACAACACACATGGAATTGCTCAGTGAAAGAAAATTATCTGTCCACCTAGTGAAGAGAGCCCAACAATTGTATTTATGCCAGAAAACCAACTAAGGTGATGCTGATCAGTTCATGGTCTTTTATGCACTTTTTGCGTCCCCTACTGTCCTACTATTTGGCTTATGTTTAGAGTTCTAAATTTTTACAAGATAGTGATGCAGTGATTGCTATGACTATTGGATTTAGATCAAATGGTTAGATGTTATATGGATTAACGGTAGTATGGTGCGTTTACAATTGTGAAGCCAAAAGTTAGTATGGTGTGTTTACAATTGTTATTCAGCTCTCCAAAGCGACAGCTTGCATGCCTGCTTTACTCTAATTAGTAAAGTAGAACTATATTAGTAATTTTGGTTTATTCCAATCCTATCTCTAGCATCAGTATTGAGAAGTCCACTTCCTTTTCTGCATGCACTAAGTTTGCATATTTTCTCAAAATCCCGATGCACTAGTGTAAGTGAAGATCTGGGTTTTTTACAGTCCTATCTCCAAGCCACATAATAGGGACGCATAAAGCTCATACAAGAGCATTAAGCATCAGTTTAGTTGGTTTCTGGCATAAATACAAATGCTGGGTTGTTTTGAATAGGTTGGCAAATAATTTTCTTTCACATAGCAGTGACATGTGTCTTATATTGTCCAAAAAAGTACAACATTTTAAGACATTACACTGCCTCGGCAAGGAAGTTTTGTAAACATCCGCTCATACTACCACAAGCAACATTTCGAGAGTGATACATTCATATCAACTCCATTTTAACTTGTTTCAGTACTTCCTTTTTGTTCAACTTACCATTAAGGGCCAAACAAACAGCAAACACGGTTTAACTTTGCAAGTAGAATAAACACGACTAGTTTATCATTATGTTGGAAAGCTAAATTCTACTAATTTAACACAATACTTATATTTGCAACAAGATTTACACGAACTGTTTTAAACTGATCCAAATGCTTCAACTACCGCACCAAGACTGAACCAAAATGTTTTAATGCAATGGTCACCAAGAACTAGGATGCGAATGTACGGCTTGGATGTGAAAGAAATCAAAGCACCAGCACAGTTCTACATTGCAAGTAGAATAAACTGGACTATCACATTATTATGTTAAAGCTTAAGATGATGCTAAATAACGATGCAAAGATGATCTAACCTAATAATGCTAAAGGTAAGCTGAACTGCAGAAAGAACTGCTCACCTTTGACTTTTCTACAAAACAGAATCAGTATATGAACCTTCCCATCTTTACTTTGATTGGTGCATCAGAATTTTGAAAAACATGAAAACTTAGTGCTTGCAGAAAAAGAAAGTAGACTACTAAATACTGATGCTAGGTTTGGAGTTTTAAATTTTTGCAAATTAGTGCTTCAGCTATTGCCGTTTGAAGAGAAAATTGACTATTGGATATATATCTAATGGTTAGATGTAATATGGATTGATCAAGTATTCATGTCTTATGTGTTCGAGATGCATTATTTGTACACATCAGCGTGTCAGTTCAAGAAAATTATTCACACCACAAGTTTATGGTGTTCAGTGACTTCAATAGTAAGGATTGCCTGAATCTGTCATGCTGTTTCAGTGCGGAGCCGCAAGGTCATAAGTGGTTTCTTCTTTAGGCATGGGGCGAATCCGCTTCGCTTGAGGTTTCCTTGAAACATTCATGGACCCAAGGCACTACCTTTTTTGTGCCTTGCATGATTATCTCGGCGGGTCGCTTTAGTCTAACCTAGATGCAGTCCTACCTTAGCTACTCAAGTTTGAATGCATACCACATAGGATGGTTATATACCATTTAGTCCCTTTTCGTGGTGGATCACGAAAGTCCATATCCCTACTGTGTCTCTTTTACAGCCAGTCATGTAAACCCATTTAGTTGTCACCACATGTAATCCATCTTGTGGGATGTTACCTTGTTGTTTCTTAGGCATGGACCACCATCACATTGCAAGATTTGCCATGCAGAGTGTTGCCTCCTGAGATCACCTGCAACGCTTTACTTTTCCTTCTTGTCATACATGTCAGCTTTGTTGTGTGAACTCTTGTAGTGACTAATCTTTCTTGTTTTGTCATGAGATTAGTATGTGGATGTGAATGGGATCTGTGGAGTTAGTTCACGTTTATTAATCACGAAGTGCATTTCTGTTTCACCTGTACGCACAAGCTTAGCACACGTCTTTTATGTGTTCCATATTGCAACTCTGAATACACACTATAGGGGTTAGTCCTTTTGTAAGTTATAGCCAAATGAAACTGTACTAAAAGAATCAAAATTCTAGTTAGTACGTGGTAAAGGCTATGACGTCGGTTATTGAAATGATTGTGTTAATTGAAAATTGACATGCATATATGCTTGTTGGTTGTATTTTTTATTTGGAAGCACCTCGTAAAGTTCTAACACAAGTTCCTAAAAATCCTAAATACACCAAAAGAACATAGCGACCACAATTTTTAAATACGGCAATTGTATTATGACCTCGTGTGTGTTCGTAGCCCTCATGCAAATCAAAACTAACCAATCTGAGTAGAGAGGAGAGGACCCACTAGCCAATGCCAGCGACAATAAATCCTTTGGTGGGTAGCATTTTACCATGGTTTTTCCTCATGCTCTGTGACATCATGATCACAGGTGGGGCACATACTCATTCCTACTTCATAACGTGGCCAATCTGCTTGTGTGTCAATGCTCCCCACTAATTTGGGCTCTATAACCCATCCACATGATTAACATGGGTTATAGGCCAGATTTGTCCGCCTGAAGTTTGGGGCTCGAAGTCAAGTGGGCCCATGGGCTGGACCCACAAGTCCATTCCATTTTTTGCTCTTACGTGATACTGCGTTGAGTTTCACATGGGCCACTTTGCTTCCTGGCCTCTTATCGTAAGTTTTGTTTAGCGTTAAATTATTGGCCTTACAAATCAACATTGCACGTTTTAGTATTTTGATTGCATACACTGATACGCCCATACGATCCTGACACACTAGTGACATCTAGGCTCTCTGGCATTCTAAGTCTAGTGCCAAGTCGAGGACATGTTTGGAAGGTTTTATGAATCCTTTGAGAATTTGGCTTGTTGAAGAAGTTGGTGACGGGGTGTTTTGATTTAGTGTAAAGGGGTGCCAACTGCCAAGTCATGAATTATATTTGATAGTGGGATATTAGATCTGCAATCTGCATACTTTTAGTGGCAAATCATTACCTTTTCCTAAATTTAATAGTGGCCATAGGCTGCATGCACCTTGTTTGGAAAGTAAATCCTGGAAATTCATAAATGTAATACATATGCATTATGCCTATACTATTACACACCTCTATCATCTGAGTCAACTTTGCCTACGCTCTAGAAAATGTCCAAAATGATAGCATTGAACCATGTACTACACATATTTGTCATTTGTGGACCGTGGTTCTTGGTGTGGGGAGGAGGGAGAGGCAGGTTTGATAAATGATTCTTTTTTGCAAATGCATACCAAATTACATGTAATATATCCATGATTTCTATCTGTTGTTTTGTGGAAATTTGCATCACATGTTTATCTTCTAAGTCATGGATGGTATAAAGCTTTCAATTGCTACTTTCATTATTTAACAAAATGCATAAGAAAAAGGCAGCAGTTTGATTTTTTTTTTTTGCAATGTATAGCAAAGTACATGTAACATATCCATGATTTCATTCTGTTGTTTCTTGGAATATTGCACCACCATGTTCATGTTGTAAGTCATGAATGATATAAAGCTTTCAAGTGCTACTTTTATTATGTACAAGATGAATGAGGAAGAAAAATCAACAATCCCCTTAGAAAACAACAGGAAATTAAGAGTTATCATACTACACCTGCATCTAAATACTTGGCATTTTTTACCAAAAGTTTTTCTCAAATACATTGCAACTTCACAATTTGTGAGGTATCATTTCCCAATTATGCTTATTTTGACCCACCCATTCCTACTTTGCGGCTTCAATTGCAAGATAAATGGAATGTATTTTGGCCACATCAAATCTTATAATATGATGCCTATGTATGCGGTATGGTAAAAGTTGCATGGAGTTTCAAACAGAAGAAGAGAGTATAATTAAGTAACAAATTATAATTTGTCACGTGGTTGTGCTCTTTGTCTGGCATCTGGAATAGAACTGGGTAGATCTGTAGGGATATAGACCTCAGATAATGTAGGAGGATGGATATGTAAGACAAGAATAGCAGGGAGTGAATTACTTAGAATAGTTTTTCGGTGCAAATGTTCGACTTGCCTCCAGGTCTCTTGGATTATCATGTTTATACACATGGGCATTAATGTTCGAAGTAAAAAACCTGAACTGAACTTTTGACTGGGAGCCTATGATACATAAACTTCAACGTTTTTATTGGGATGTAGCCAAGAAAATGTGAATAGTTATCCTGTTCAATTTCTCTTGATTTTCGTGCAGTTCCTGGTTTGTTCTTTCTAAGTGAATTATAGAATGGCAAATCTTTTTAAAATGCACCTACCGGGATGTATGGTCTACAAATGAATACTGGTTACGGCAGCATCAGAGTTCATTGGGTGGGGTTAACGACGAATACAATGGAACCTGTTTTTATACTAACTCTCTAGCTGCCAAACAAAGCTAATCTTAATCCAAGCAAAAAAACAGGTTAGCCCTTGCTGCGGCGCTCAGAGCAGAGGGGCACAGCATGCAGCAGGCGCAGCAACCAGGCGTAATCAGTATGCAGCGAGCAGCTAGGGCCAACCAGGAGCACCATCAGAGCAGCCAGGGAAAGCACGGCTGCAGGAGGCTAGTAACGGCTGACCACATGAGGCTGGTGGAAGGCTGGGGTGGAGCTTCAACGGGCGCCGGGAAGCTGGTAGGTGGCTGGAGTCAGCTGAGCTCTGGCAGGTTACGGGCTTACGGCTGCTGGCGAGCTAGGATGGAGCTATGGACAGCAGGTCTTGGCGTCCGACTGCAGGGGCGAGTAGAGTTGGAGCGGGAACCAGTGGGCAATGGGCATGATGTAGCAAGCGTGTGGAGGCGGGTGTGGTTTGGGTAATTGATCTGGTGACCAGCTTGCTTTGATCTGGATAGGGGTTAACTTGATCAGGATATTGATCTCATGTGAGAATTCAAGATGTAACCGAGGAAAAAAACCACTCTGCATGTTGGGAGGAGCAGGCTTTGCGTGTACGCTGAAAAACCCTAGGCTCTGATACCATCACCATGTGAGGAAAATATGCAACTTGTGTTTCCATGAGGCCATAGGCCAATATATGGGCACACACAAGTGTGATAAATATGCAGAAAACCCTTTATACGATGGATATAATACATGGAAAGTAAAAACATAAATATCTTCTGCTGGGATATTTTGCCTGGACAGTTCGATACTCAATAAAAACTATTTTCTATAAAAACTATTTTCTCCTCTAAGCAATTGCCTCATTGTACTCAATACTAACTATTTTATCCTCTCGTCTTAGAATGAAGGTGTTTTCCCTGTAAATATCTTCTTGTAAAATGTCTAGCCTTGACAGAATCTTACAAGCTATTTTTTCTTGCTGCATATGGTGTTTGGCTTTAGAAGTACTAGTCAAAAGTAGTGACCCAGTATGGTATAGACCAACACGTGGCGAATATGTGTATGTCTGACAGTTGGGGGGTAATGAACAGATGCTGCTACAATAATACTATTTGCGTCTTTTTGGTGTTATTTCCCAAATTGTTATGTGTACATCATTTCATTGTGAGACATATTGCCTTAGAAGCTTGTCCTATCTATCCCATGAAAAATAGGCCCAAGTTGTACTTTTGCAGTTTTTGTTTGTAGCAAACTGCTTCTAAAGCTATTTTCTTTTTGCAGGTGCTGTTCGGTGGAGTATATAGCTGGATACGTAGGTACAATGTCTATTTTGCAGGCTGATCAACCATCCTGTACTTGGTTGCTGACCACAAGGCCTTAACACGGCGTCTACTGTGTCAATTCATCCCTAATTAAGTGGAACTAGCTATTACTTTTGCAAGATGCTTAGGTGTGGACTTTGGAGACAATTATTTTGCTAATCTGCTCGGCCTTATGTTCTAGATATGCTAAGGAAGCTAGGTGCACGACAATGACAGCTTTCAGCATTCATTTTCTGTAAATCGTTTGCTAACTATCGCCTATGATGCTAGATGTGTTTGAGATGCCAGGATGCAACATGTCAGTATGTCCAGAGTCGTAATATTGCATCAGCTCATGGTACTTTATTCTGCTGGAGATGTATGGTTTGACTCGCACTGAAAGTGTTGTTGCATGAGAGTTACTCCACCAGTTCAGCGTGCTGCTTAAATCGTTTAAGCACAAGATGTATTTTGCCTTCGCGGGCTTGTCATTGGTGATAGAATAGCTTTCATGTCAGGATTGTCATGGTGGATTGAGTGTTTTACTTTGGATTACTTCAGAGTTGCATCTGAGTGCATATATGCATCTTGTTTTCCATCTTGGTGCTGCCCTCCTTGCGGATGCATTTTATCAACCTGGCTCCGGTTTTTCTACCAGTGAATGAAGTACAGACTAATCACGGTAGAAATATTCCGAATAAAGTTTGTTCAGACTTTTGACAATGACAGCTATCAGCTTCAGTCCTGATGTTATGCTCTCTGTAAATCATTTGTTAACTATTGCCATGATGCCAGATGTGACATGTATTGTAGCTTGATTTTCAACCGGCTGGACATGTGATGTTGCACGGGTTCATGATATTTTCTTCTGCCTTAGATATATGATTTGCCTTACATTGGAAATGTTTGCATCAGAGTTCACTATCGATTCAACACATTGCTAACTTTTCAGGCGCAAGATGTATTATCTTAGCAGCCTGTCATTGGTGGTATAATAGCTGTCATGTGAGGACTGGTACTGGAGGATTGTGTTTTGCCTTCTTGAGTTATGGGATTGGTGGATTATCTCTGGACTACTATTTCCTCAGAGTAGCACCTGAGTGCAAAGATGCATCCCTTCCTCCAACTTGGTGCTCCTTGGGGATGCATTGCACCAACCTGGCGCTGGTTCGCCATCAGTAAAGCAACTACAAACTTATCATGACAAAAAATATTCCTAATCAAGTTTGTTCAGACTTTCGAAATGCTACCTTTGCTGTTTCCATTATACACATGTTGCTGAACACTTGCAATGCTACACAGAGAAGTCAGACTGACTGGTACTTCCTATCCATTATGGCCATTGTCACAGTGCACCTAAAGTCGCATAATCAGAGACCATATTCCTTTTGAAGACCAATGGTGGATAACTAGATGTGCACCGAAGGAGGCAGCAGCTGGTCCACGGCCACTAGCTGCCCTCCAGGCCGTTACTGGCGCATGTTGTCAGGTGGGATCCCCACAGCGATCAGTGTCTGAACATAACATAAACCTTTGCTATGTACTACCTGGCCACTTCATCTTAGAACCAGCCGGTAGAATATGACTTGGTTACTTGTTTCGTGCGATGCACGATGAGTTTCACCCAAATTTGATTGATCAACCACTATATTCTAGTTGATCTTATTCAGTATAGTACAATAATGTATACATCAACTTGTGCAGCCGCATTTCATTACATAATGGATGATAATCTCTTTCCGGCCACACGACCTAAATATATTTGGAAATTGTGTCTCGTGGCTCAGATAAAGAGCAAAGGGCTACCAAAATAAGAGGAAAACAACTGGGTCTTAGTGGTCTGTGTCCTATACTCTAATGCGCCATGTTAATCATCATGAATTACGCGGAAAACTCGCGGTGTCTGCCATCGATGTATACGTCCACTACTACAAGGCAATGCAAGCTAGAGTGGTACTTGTGTGTTGTCGGTCACTTCTACACACTTGACTACGTCGCCACGTTCCTTCCACGTAAGTATGTTCTTATAGATATGCATATGCTTTTGTGATCCGCAGGGTCGATTGATCCGGCCGCCAATGGGCACATGATCAGTGGCCAGTGTACGTGTGACTACTGACCCTTTTTTTGTTTGACAAACTTGTGACTACTGACTACCCATCCCATTATCGGATCTGGTGTGGATACTATTCTTGGAAAATTAACAAGGAAGATAGTTGGATGGAAGAATCATCGTGAGTAGTGACTAGTGTCACTAGCTAGCCAGTGCATTTCCTCCTGTTAAACTGTTAATATGACAACAAACTTGCAAAAATCTCTTATTAGAAGAAATTAAACTTTACCAATTCGTCAGTCAGGCCCCTATTGGCCGGCCAGTTGAGTACCAACATGTTGCTAGGCAGCTGTCGGAGAACATATCTAGTGATACAATCTTTTCAGTAACAACGGTGTGAGGGTGTCCAACTAGATGATCATCAACAGGATACGAATACTGGGGGAGAACATATTCTCATGCATGTGAGGCCATCGAGCCGACGATGATTATCTCTTCAAACTAGTTGCTAGAGATATCATGGCCAAACTAACGCTAGAAATGAGTGTTTTCGGCTGAAAGGAGATGTTTGGGCCCCTTGGTCTTTTCTCTATGAAAATGACACTCCTTCCCATAGCGTATTCTGAGGATTTTTTTTTTGATATGAATCATCGTATAATTTTTCAAAAAATATATTTATGAAAAAACCATAAAAGATTATAGTAAGGCATGGAAAGATATAAGGAAGCATATTATAAAATTTCAATCAAATATGAGATTACATCAACTCAAATTTGTACGAATAATTATTTCTCCTTTCCTTTCCAGTTCTGATTTCTTTTTCAGAATTTCGTCTCTTATTTTCCTCAGTAAGTAATTCAAATTTTGTTTTGGGATTCTTATGGCACTGTGGATCAATGCAGTGCCAGTCTCCTTTTTTATTCTAGATTTTTCATGAGCATATACACCATATTTCGATGTTAGTATCACAATATTACTTACATAATCCCTCCGTTTTGATAAGGTGTATAAATTTAGTCAAAAGTCAACGCCTCCTAAGTTTGAACAATGTTATAGATAAAAATAGGAATATTAATGGTACCAAATCGATATTGACAGATTCATCGCAAAATGTATTTTGATAATATATATTTGTTCAATATTGTAGATGTTGATATTTTCTTCTATATTGGTCAAACTAGTAATCTTTGGCTTTTACTAAATTTATAAATCTTATTTATTTAAATGGAGGTAGTATATGTTATCCCGTAAGTGCCTTTATAGGTCGCACCGAACATGTGTTCCGAATTAATTAGCCGATACCAAAAGTCGAAAACTCGAAGCCGTGCGAGGCATATACAACTTTAGGATAACATTATTTGGAATGTACATTTTGTAGTGTTATCTTGTAAATATGCTTTTTGTGCATGATTATTGCTACACCTCAGCAATCCATTTATGGAGTGTAATCCAGTTGACATTTATTTACTGGTTAATATTACTACTTAAACTGATGGAGGCACCGCCTCTTTTTCTCTATGTACAAAAATTACTATATTTCTATCCAATTATGTCTAGAGGTTTCTTGAGGTCAACAAACTAAGAACACTTTAGCTAGCTAGACGCAGAAGTTTCAGATTCCTATGTCTCTCCTAGGGTGAGACCTATATGATGCAAATCCTAACAAGAGCGCACCAGATATATGCATGCGTCCACGCATCAGCATCCACTAGCCAAAGGGGCAGCCGGTCTTTGTTGATTAATTGCTGCCACCATTACTTGCTACCAGTTAGGTGGATGATTTGCTTTGCTTCCTTGCTCCTCTCACACGAGGCGATCGGCGGCATCGAGACGCAAAGCTTTGACGTATTTTTGAGAAAAGGAGATGCACTCTCAAGCCCAGCTAACTTCACATTACTACTAGCTAGTTAGGTGCCACAAGAAACCATGGTGCTTCCGCTGTTGTTTTCCATCTGTAGGAAAGAAGGGCCGGAGAAACTCCTCGTCATTTTCTCTCTTTGGAAAGAGAGGGACATGGATCTCATAATCGTATCCTCCCTTTTGTGGTATAGCGCTAGGTGAAACGAACGCATGCACGGAGAGATCAGGTTATCGTGCTTATTGTTTTTTGCGCATAACACATGCGAAGAACATGACCATCCGTCACTACTACTAGAAAAACATGCTTCCGTGATTGATTTTTACTGATGATCGCTCGGCGGTGAGATGCAACGGTGACAATCAACAAACCTTTAGTCGATACACACTAAAGGCTTTTATTCACCGATGAATGCCCTTTGTTGGGACATGTAGAGATAAACAAAAACTTTTCTACGTGATACTTCCAAGATCAAGCTGAGATAGAACACCACGAGATTACCACTAGACACACAGGTGCAAAAACTTGGCAAAGCGCGTCGGGGCAGTGCAGTCTCGATATGATCTAATCCCACGATCGGTGAAGTGTTGAACGTACAACACATCTGCCGGTATCCACATGTACGAGGAGGAGCACCAACGACGGACTGCTAGGTCCGTATCGGGAGGGGGGGGGGGGGGGGGTGAGTGGAGGCTAGGGTTTCCAACACATGGAATGACAAAATATATCGATGTATAGATTAACTCTAATTGTACCATACCGTGCTGTACACGTGTATGTTTGTTACACCCTTGTATTGTTGACATATATAAAGAGATCGATGCCGCACCCTCTTTGGGATGTCGAGCATCTTCCCCACATACAATTACATGGTATCAGCCTAATTCGGTCCTAGGTCATGCCATCTTCCGCCACGGTGACTTCCACCATCGCCGACCTTCTGCCCGACTCTTCCTCGATTTCGGTCCTTGCCAGTAGGTAGCCCTATGGCCTCATCCACTTTTGGAACCTCATCCCCATCAAGCTCTCCGCTGCCAACCATCTGTTGTGGCGCGTGCAGGTCGTCCCGTTGCTCACGAGAAACCTCTTCCACGACTATATCGAGGGTACATATCCGTGCACCTCCGCCACCGTCTCCGTCCCCAAGGAAGGGGGCGTACTTGACATCCGCCCGAACCCTTTGTTTGTGGCCTGGGTGTAGCAAGATCACACCATCTTGATGGACTTCCTCACCTCCTCCTCCCTGAGATTGACGCCATGATCATGTTCCGCCAAACCTCAGCCGAGGCATGGAACGTCATCAAGCACATCTTCGCATCTCAGTCCTATGTGCATTCCACTCAACTCCAGGCTGAGCTTGGCAAGACAAAGAATCTCGATCTCTCTGCCTTGGTCTAGTACACCAAGCTCAAGACCCTCTCGGGCATGCTGGCGTCTATCGGTCAACCCCTCCGCCCTCAGGAGTTACATTGTTTTGTCTTGGATGGTCTGAATGAGGAATGCATCATCCTGGTTGAGGTTGTTCGCAGTCGTGATACTCATATGCTGGCTTATGATATATACGCTCGCATTCTCTCGACGGAGCAACTCTTGGGGGTTCGGTGCTCCACTCTCATCAACTCGCCTTCGGCCCATTTGGTGAAGTACGGGGGCAAGCCGCCGCGTCAACCACTTTTTGAGGTGCATGCGTCATCATACCTTCTCGGCTCCTCTCATTCCACCGCGAAGCCAATGTACTCCCCAAGACTGCTTCGCGTGCCGGAGGCTCTACTCCATATCCTACACGTAATGATGGGCAAACATACAACCTCTATGGTCCTCGCGGTGCAAAAACGGCGTGCCAACTCTGTGATGTTCCTGGACATGTTTCCACGCAGTGCTTTAAACTCTTCAACAAATTGTTTCTTGGCATGCATAATTGAAAGACCGAGGATGTCGCCTAGAAAGGGGTTGGGGATGGGGTGAATAGGCGGTTTAAAAAATATTTTACCTAGGGGGCTTGAACAAGTGCGGAATAAAACTAAGTTTTACTTGTCAAGCACAAAAGACTATAAACTATGGTTTGCCTATGTGCACCAACAACCTATGCTAAGAAAGATAAGCAACAAGGTGATAGCAATATAATGAACATCAAGCACGAAGGCTATCACAGAGTAAAGTGGATAAGTAAAGGAGCTCGGGTTGAGAAGTAACCGAGGCTCACGGAGACGAAGATGTATCCCAAAGTTCAGACCCTTGCGGATGCTACTCTCCGTTGGAGCAGTGTGGAGGCACAAGGCACTCCAAATGCCACAAAGGCAACCATATTTTCCTCGAGCCTTCCCACCAAAAGGGAAAACCTCGATCCACTAAGGGACTGGTCACCTAATCAATACAAGCTTGGGGAAATCTCCCAAGTAACAAGCTTGAGGAAAATCCACAACAATTGGAGGCTCCCAAGAACACCGCCACAACCGGCTACAAGGCCACAAAGGCTGCAATGCCACAAACGGATACAAGGTCACAAAGGCTAGAACACCACAAACGGCTACAATGCCACAAAGCTACAACGCCACAAAGGCAACAAGGCTAAAAAGGCAACAACTCCACAAAAGCTACCACACCACAAAGGCTACCATAAGCTACAAAATCATCAACACCACAAAGGCCTACAAGCCGTCTAGGGTTCCAAGAACCCAAGAGGCAATACCCACAGACTCTCACGAGAATGAATCTCCACAGAGAACTCAAACCGATGCACCTAATGCAATGGCAAAAACACCACTAAGATGCCCAAGTCCTTCACTTCCAAATTCTAACAAATCTACAGAAGCTATTGGGGGAATAAGGGAGGAAGAACAACAACATGGATGAACACCAAATCTCTCTCCAAGAACTAGATCTAGGGATTCCCTCACAAAGAGAGGAATTTGATTGGTAGAGTAGTAGATCTAGGCCCCCTCTTTATTTTCTCAAAAATATGCAACAAAATTTGAAAGGGGAGAAAATATTTCAACCTCTCAAGATAAAAAACAATGGAAGAGAGCAAGGGAGGAAATCCACAAAGGACTCCAAGATCTAGATCTAGAAAGATTCCCTCACTACAAGGGGATTTTGATTGGTAGGATTGTAGATATAGATCTCCTCTCCCTTTTCCCTAAAAAATATGCAAGAATCATGGAGGGATTGAGGAGATAGGAGGCTCAAGAGGGTCAAGAATGGAGATGAAAAAAGTTCTCAAGAACTTTCCAAAAGGGTGGTGAACCATTGGGAAAGAAGGGCCCTTAAATAGGTCACCCGAAATCCAACCGTTATGTGCAGCGCGGGGGGGGGGGGGGGGGGGGGGTGGGTGGTTGTGGACGAAAAAACCATCCGAGGGCCGGATAATCGCCGCCCCCCAACTGCAAGACAGACTGAAACTGAAATGACCATAACTTGAGTATCCAGACTTCTATTTAATATGATGTGAAGCTACCAACAAGCTCTACGAGATCATGCATGGAACAATCATAGTCCAACAAAGGAAGACAAAACAAATGAAGAGAGGTTTAATATGATGTGAAGAGACATACCGATAAAACCTTCAAACTCGAAAATGCAAGAAGTGATAGATGCAGAATCCATTTTCGATGAGCTAGAGCTTGTCATGAGGATGAACACAAGCTCTAAAACATCAAATGGATAAGAACGATGAACACCCAAGAAACATGATGCAAAGCATGCAAGGGTTTGAGCTCTCTCCGAACGATACGACCAAGTGACTCATTCGAGAGCCCTCTTGATAGAACGGCCAACTATCCTACACACCCGGTCTCCCAACAACAATATACCGGGAAGAGAGAAAACCTATCAAGAACAAACCTTGATCTTGTGCATTCCACTCGAGCTTTACGATGAAGATCTTAACCGCTTCAAGATGGAACACCTTTTTTGATTGTGCTTGCTTGATGAAGTCTTGCGGATTGTTCCCCCATAAACCATCACGGGAGAGCTTCTTCTTCGACATATATTCATGAACTTCGTGCTCCTCCTTTTATAGCCAATACGAGCCTTGGAGTCGTTAGAGTCCTCGAGGGGGCGGATTATCCGGGTTTATTTACCCCGGATGATCCGCCCCCCCTAGATGATCCGATCCTCTGTTGAACTAGGCAAGGGGCGGAAGATCCGCCCCCGGATATTGGGAACTTCTGGGGGCGGATGGAAATTTCTTCCGCCACCCATGTCGTAAGATGTCGCGCTGGTCTTCTCTTTCGTGACGTGAGATGGTTGGGTCTAGTAAAGGGGGCCGGATGAAAAATCCATCCGTTCCCACATATCCGGCCCAACTTTCGGCCAGTGCAAAACTTATGAAGACCTTGGAGCGTAGTGGCCGGATGATCCGGCCTTGGCCTTCTTTCTTCAGCTTATCACATATACACTTGTCCTGAACATAAACCACGTCCACCATCTTCATTCTTCATATTGTTGATGTCTTGAAGATGTGCATGATAACTCGCTCCTTCTTCTTCTTCAAGACATACCTGACACTTGATCTTCTTCATTTGCTTCTTCTTGCAACCTTGAAACCGACATATGGTTTAAGCATTGCCTATGGACAAAACCTATAAGAGAAACTCAATGCAACCATTAGTCCATAGGGATTGCCATCAATTACCAAAAAACACATGGGGGCTCCATGTTCTTTCAACAATGATGGCCGGTTTCTAGAACACCACATGGAAATGGCGAACCATGTTTATGGCAAGGGCAGACTCCTTCTTTTCCCATCGATTCATCCTAGTACATGTATACTGGTGCTACTGGTCATCTCACTAGAGAGCTCGACAAGATGCACATGAGGGAAGCCTACCAAGGCAAGGAGCACGTTTACACTACCAACGGTTCAGGTACGGGCATATATCATGTTGGTCAAGCATTAGTTCCTACTCGTTCGTTTCGACCTCTTTACCTCAGTAATGTTCTCCATGTTCCCGATGTTACCAAAAGTCTCTTGTTTGTTCATCGTTTATCTTCTAATAATGATGTTTTTTTTTTGAGTTCCACCCTAACAATATTTTGCTAAGGATCTCCTCATGAAGGCCATAATCCTTACCGGTCGATGTTGCGGTGGTCTCTACTCCATTGATGACCCACTCATCAAACAAGTCTCCAGTGCTCTTAAAGCCTCCTGTGCTCATTGGCATGCGCTTCTAGGCCACCCGTCCTCCTAGATTGTTCAGCATGTTCTTCATTGCAATGGTATTCCTTTAGAGTCCGATAAAAATAACTTAGTGTGTGATGCCTGTCAACAAGGCAAGAGTCATCAACTACCATTTTTTATTTCTACTCATGTAGCAACTACTTCTTTAGAGATTAATTCAAATGTGTGGGGCCCTTCCAAAACTTCAGTCAGTGGTCATAATTACTATGTCAACTTTGTGGATGCTTATAGTCTCTTCACATAGTTATATTTGATTAGGAGTAAAAGTGATGTGTTCGATGTCTTTATTCAGTTCCAAGCTCATGTTGACTGCCTTGTGAACCATAAAAGTTTATATGTTCATTCTGAATGGGGTGGAGGAGGGGGGGGGGTGAGTACATTAAGTTGAACTCGTTTCAGAAACTTGAGATTTCTCATTGTGTTTCTTGTCCTCACACACATCAACAGAATGGCAGTGCTGAAAGCAAACATCTTCATATTGTCGAAACATGTCTTACCCTTCTTGCACATGCGTCAGTTCCCTTTAGATTCTTGAGTGATGCATTTATTAGAACTTGTTTTCTCATTAATCACATGCCTTCTCGTGCCATCAATATGTAAACTCCCCTCGTGTGTCTTTTAGGTGAAACTCAAGATTATACATTCTTTAAGGTGTTTGGTTGTGCGTGTTGCCTAAACATTCTCCCTTAAAACAATCACAAGTTGCAGTTTCGCTCCAAAAAGATGTGTTCACTACAAGATAAGTTCTGATACTCAACGTCCAATTTTCGTCAAGTATGGCCCTTTTTCGTCGCCTATGGGACTAACACGACGATATGGATTATGTGGTCCAAACTGCATCAGGCAAAGTCCTACCACGTTTTTTTCAGTTCGTCGCGTTTGGGCGCCCTTCCGCCACGGAAAATCAAATAGTTGCAGAAGTGTTTTCGGGAGGCCGTTGACTGCTGACGTCAAGCAAACTGACACGTGGCAGACGCTGTTAACTGTCAGTTAACGCTGTTAACTGGCTGAAACCCCGTGGTATATGGTAGGCCCACACAAGGGCTACCACGCCTTAAGCGGGCCGACCCATTTAGTTTGCGGGCCAAGGCAGCTGACTTAGTTTGACTGGTCAACTATATAACTGGGCTGGTCTATTAGGTACGTGGGCTGGGCCTAACCTCTAAGGTTGACTGGTCAAAATTAAAATGGGCCGACCCACTAAGCACGTGGGCCGGGCCGAATGCCTTAGTTTGACCGGCCAAAGGATAGCTGAGCGGGCCCACTGAAAAGGTGGGCTGGGCCAAATGTCTTTGTTTGACCGGTCAACATGATAAATGGGCCGTTCCAGTAAGCATGTGGACCGGGCCAAATGCCTTTGTTTGACCGGCAACTGGCAAACGGGCCGGCCCACTAAGCATGTGGGGCCCACTTTCCTGTTATCGGGCCGGTCCAGTTAGTAAGTGGGGTCCATCATGAAGCAAGTGGGCTGGCCCAATAAGTTAGTGGGACGACCCAATAAGCAGGTGGGGCCCACTTTCCTGTTAACGGGCCGACCCAGTTAGTAAATGGGGTCCACCATAAAGAGTGTGGACTGGCCCAATAAGTTAGTGGGCTGGCCCAATAAGCAGGTGTGGCCCACTTTCCTTTTAACGGGCCGACCCAGTTAGTAAGTGGGGTCCACCTTAAAGCAATTGGGCTAGCCCAATAAGTTAGTGGGGCCCACTATCCTGTTATCGACCGGCCCAGTTAGCATGTGGGGTCCACCTTAAAGCAAGTGGGTTAGCCCAATAAGCACGTGGGGCCCATTTTTTCTGTTATCGGGCAGGCCCAGTTAGTAAGTGGTGTCCACCTTAAAGCAAGTGGGTTGGCCCAATAAGTAAGTGGGCCGGCCCAAATATATAAGTGGGTCCCACACTACGGTAAGTGGGCTGGCCCAATAAGTAGTAAGGCCCTGGTCGTTTGACTAGTCAACTTGCATTCTGGGCCGACCAAGTTAGTCTTATGAGAAGGCCCATTAAATTTCATGGGCCTAAAATTTGATATCAATGATATACACAAATAAAATAATTAGGAAAATTATAAGGTAATTAATGTGCCCAAATAAAAAATTACATATAATCATGGAGGGCTTCTATTAGCATCATCAATAACACGCCTATATTTGGCAATCGCCTTAATTGAATCTTGTGTACTCTTTTTCAACATATCAGCTACAGATCTTAGAGCAACAACACCATGTCTTTCATACAGTACAACCTTGAGATATTTACTAGGTTTTTCTATTTCCGTGCCCTCGGGTCCTTAGTTGTGCTCAGTTTTCCCCATCCGCTTAATTTTTCCTCAGTTTTGCCCAAGCCCTTGTCTGAAACCATCACAAGGAGCTCGGACGGGAGGAATCCTGTTAAGTTGACCGTTAGTGGAGCCGCTGTTGGTGCCCCGTAGTGGACACGTCTCCACTTAGGGCATCTCCAGCGGCCCGATGCATTTTTATGTCCGTTTGCGTCAGACACGGACATAAAAAACATTCACATGTCTGCATGCATGATTAGAGAGGAGAGAGAGGGAAAGATTCCATTTGTGTGGCTAGGAATGGCTAGCACATGGGTTTCCTTATTCCAACGACCAGTCTATTGGTTCACCGGGCAAGAAGACGAAGAGTGCAGGGCGCAGGAGACACGGCCTGAAGCGCGGCAACAGGGGTCGGCATGATGCTGGGGAGGCCGGCACGATCTTTGCATCAAGGACTCGTTCACTGGACGGCGAGAGAAGAAAAGTGGCATCTGCTGCAAAGTACTCTGCACCTGTGGAGTCTGACGATAGTGGTGATGTCGATTATAATTATTCCCTCGGTGTGTCCAATCGTGGTCCGACCATGGAGAAGAGCGCAGATCGCAGGAGATGCGGCCACAAGGGAGGCGGCTGGGACTGGCGTGGTTCTGCGTCGGAGAGGCAGGTCGACGTTGTTGTCTCGTCAAGGACTCGTTCACGGAACGATGGCCGGGGAAAGGGGGGCCCGTCTACAAAGTATATTGCGGCGTATAGGTGACCAAACATTCTAATCATCGGCACTAAAATGGAAGAAAGAGCCAAGTGGTATCTCAACTAGATATCATATGCCTCATACTTTGTTGGTCGAAACAAATATTAACATTCAGGGATGGGGTCAGCGAGGTCAAGTAGGATGCACAAGAGATTGATATTTGTGCCATCGCACCAGGCTCACTGGCCCCACCCCAGAGTGTACAAGTGACCAAACAATTTAATCATCGGCACTAAAATGGAAGAAAGGCCAATGCAATGAAGAAGTAGCTAGTATGAACTAAATGGAATGCCTCATACTTTGTTGGTCGAAACAAATATTAACATTCAGGGATGGAGTAAGTGAGGCCAGGTAGGATGCACAAGATATTGATATTTGTGCCATCACACCAGGCTCACTTGCTCCACCCCCGAGTGTACGAGTGATCGACCAACCATCTAATCATCGGCAAGTACAAAAACACCACCAAACCAGCAACCATGGTGACATAAGTCAAGATGCTCAAACACACATAGCATGCATGGAGCAGATGGTCCAAAGGGATTATTCATCACTTGGTATATAGACCAAGTGATGCTGGCAAAAGAGAGGCCAATCAAGAACCAGTAAATCCAGTAAGTGATAGATATGCCTAAACAAGCAACAACACATAGCATATCCCAGCTAACCAGATGAGACAAGTCTTGGTAGCCAACTGAATTACCTAGCACCACCTAGCCTTTAAAACCATCAGAAACAGTCCATTTTCTTCAAAGGATACCACCGTGGCATTCATTTACATGATCCCCTACTGTGAATATCTCTATTTTCATCCAAGCCAACAAGAATTAGAAATTTATCATTACTCAGTTGAGTTCAAAACAAAGCTGGGGTACCATAAGGGATTACTCATCACTTGGTAGTAACCAAGTGATGCTGGCAAGAGAGAGGCCAAGCCTGAGAGCTAGTCAATCCAGTAGAGATGGATATGCATAAGTAAGCAAGAACACATAGCCTATCCAAGTTAACCAGATAAAACCAACCTTGACAGCCAACTTAATAACCTAGCATCACCTAGTCTTTTAAACCATCAGAAGCTTCCCATTTTCTTCAAAGGATAACACAGTGGCATTCATTTACATGATCCCCTACTGTGGATATCTCTATTTTCATCAAAGACAACAAGAAACAGAAATTTATCATTACTCAGTTGAGTTCAAAACAAAGCTGGGGTACCATAAGGGATTACTCATCACTTGGTAGTAACCAAGTGATGCTGGCAAGAGAGAGGGGCCAAGCCTGAGGTAGTCAATCCAGTAGAGATGGATATGCATAAGTAAGCAAGAACACATAGCCTATCCAAGTTAACCAGCTAAAACCAACCTTGACAGCCAACTTAATAACCTAGCATCACCTAGTCTTTTAAACCATCAGAAACTTCCCATTTTCTTCGAAGGATAACACAGTGGCATTCATTTACATGATCCCCTACTGTGGATATCTCTATTTTCATCCAAGCCAACAAGAATTAGAAATTTATCATTACTCAGTTGAGTTCAAAACAAAGCTGGGGTACCATAAGGGATTACTCATCACCTGGTAGTAACCAAGTGATGCTGGCAAGAGAGAGGCCAAGCCTGAGAGCTAGTCAATCCAGTAGAGATGGATATGCATAAGTAAGCAAGAACACATAGCTTATCCAAGTTAACCAGATAAAACCAACCTTGACAGCCAACTTAATAACCTAGCATCACCTAGTCTTTTAAACCATCAAACTTCCCATTTTCTTCAAAGGATAACACAGTGGCATTCATTTACATGATCCCCTATTGTGGATATCTCTATTTTCATCCAAGCCAACAAGAATTAGAAATTTATCATTACTCAGTTGAGTTCAAAACAAAGCTGGGGTACCATAAGGGATTACTCATCACTTGGTAGTAACCAAGTGATGCTGGCAAGAGAGAGGCCAAGCCTGAGAGCTAGTCAATCCAGTAGAGATGGATATGCATAAGTAAGCAAGAACACATAGCCTATACAAGTTAACCAGATAAAACCAACCTTGACAGCCAACTTAATAACCTAGCATCACCTAGTCTTTTAAACCATCAGAAACTTCCCATTTTCTTCAAAGGATACCACAGTGGCATTCATTTACATGATTCCCTATTGTGAATATCTCTATTTTCACCAATTATTCAACTATGAGATGCAACCAGTGGCAGTAGCAAGAGCTAATGAGGTCACAACACAGCACAGCACAAGCAATCACACCAGTGAACCACTGCTGAGGTTACATCAACCATAAATTCATCCAAGCCAACAAGAATTAGAAATTTATCATTACTCAGTTGAGTTCAAAACAAAGCTAGGGTACCCAACACTAGTTGGCTTCCATCCAAGCTTCAATAACACATCAAAGGAATCATTACTGCATAAGGAGTTCATCCAATTATCTGACATCAATAAAGAAAACCTTTTCAGATAATTTAATTAGGCAACAACAATGATACCAGGATGCTATGGAAGCATCAAGGCAGGTCACCAATACATGGTGAGAAGCTACAGAGACATAGCAATAGCATAGGACATTAAGTAAAAGGCATGAGCAATGAGCCAGTAAGTAAATCACTAGCACATGATGATCATTTGACCATTTAGAGTATGCACACACAAGCAATAGCAACAGTAGTTCACCAGGACAATGACATCAAGCTAGCAACAGTAGTTCACCAGGACAATGACAACAACAATGACAGCAACAATGACAGCAATAGCACACGAGCATTTCATCGAGCACCTTGTGCTCGCGCGGGAGAGGAATTAAGAGGGAGGGGAGGGAGGGGAGAGAGTTCACCGACGACAGGGGTGGAGGAGGAGGTTGACGATGACGGTAGGGGTGGAGGAGGAGGAGGACGCTGCGGCTCCTCCACCATGAAGCGGCGCCGGCCCCTCCTCCATCTTGATGCGGCGGCACCTCCTCGCCGTAGCGGCAGCTTGTGCTGCAGGTGGCGGGGATGGGAGGAGCGTGGCGGCATGCGGCCCTCGCGGAGGAAGGCGGCGGCGACGGCGACGGCGACGCCAACGCTCACCATGGCGGCGCGCGGCGGTAGGGATCGAAGGAGAGGGGAGAGGTGTACGGGCGCGCGGAGGTGAACGGGCGTGGGGAGGGTACGGGGCATGATATAAGTTCCACTATTTCTGTGGCGCACCATAACTAGTGCGCCACTGAACAAGTTATTTCTGTGGCGCACCACACGGAGTGCGCCACTGAACAATTTATTTCTGTGGCGCAGCCCGCCTGTGCGCCACAGAAATTGTGGAATCTATGATTAGGGGTGGCAGGGTGTGGGCCCCTTCTTGTTTCTGTGGCGCACCTATTTTTGCTGCGCCACAAAAATAAGCTATTTTCGAGCCAGGTGCGCCACAAAAGAACTTTCTGTGGCGCATATTCGTCCAGTGCGCCACAAAATAAGATCTCACCTACAAGGCTTTTCCTACTAGTGACCGATGGCCATCCCGTTAGTGGTATGAGTTCATGAGCTAAACAATAGCGGTCGCTGATGTCGATGATATATGGGAGCATCCCGTGTACCTACGGTGATTGGTTCTGGAAGACTGATACGTCTCAAACGTATCTATAATTTCTTATGTTCCATGGTACTTTTATGATGATACTCACATGTTTTATACACATTATATGTCATTATTATGCATTTTCCGGCACTAACCTATTAACGAGATGCCGAAGAGCCAGTTGTTGTTTTTTGCTGTTTTTGGTTTCAGAAATCCTAGTAAGAAAATATTCTCGGAATTGGACGAAATCAACGCCCAGGGTCCTATTTTTCCACGAAGCTTCCAGAAGTCCGAAGAGGAAACGAAGTGGGGCCACGAGGCGCCGACACAGCAAGGCCGCGCGGCCAGGGCTGGGGCCGCGTCGCCCTGGCGTGTGGGGCCCTCGTGAGGCCCCCTGACCTACCCTTCCACCTACTTAAGCCTTCGTCGATAATAACCCCAGTACCGAGAGCCACGATACGGAAAACCTTCCAGAGACGCCGCCGCCGCCAATCCCATCTCGGGGGATTTAGGAGATCGCCTCCGGCACCCTGCCGGAGAGGGGAATCATCTCCCGGAGGATTCTACACCGCCATGGTCGCCTCCGGATTGATGTGTGAGTAGTTCACCCCTGGACTATGGGTCCATAGCAGTAGCTAGATGGTCGTCTTCTCCTCATTGTGCTATCATTGTTAGATCTTGTTAGCTGCCTAACATGATCAAGATCATCTATCTGTAATGCTACATGTGCATTTATTGGGATCCGATGAATAATGAATACTATGCTATGTTGATTATCAATCTATCTATGTGTTGTTTATGATCTTGCATGCTCTCCGTTGCTAGTAGAGGCTCTGGCCAAGTCATTGCTTGTAACTCCAAGAGGGAGTATTTATAATCGATAGTGGGTTCATGCCTCCATTAAATCTAGGACGGTGACAGAAAGTTCTAAGGTTGTGGATGTGCTGTTGCCACTAGGGATAAAACATCAATGCTATATCTAAGGATGTATTTATTAATTACATTACGCACCATACTTAATGCAATTGTCTGTTGTTTGCAACTTAATACTGGAGGGGGTTCGGATGATAACCTGAAGGTGGACTTTTTAGGCATAGATGCATGCTGGATGGCGGTCTATGTACTTTGTCGTAATGCCCAATTAAATCTCACACTACTCATCATAACATGTATGTGCATTGTTATGCTCTCTTTATTTGTCAATTGCCCAACTGTAATTTGTTCACCCAATATGCTATTTCTTATGGGAGAGACACCTCTAGTGAACTGTGGACCCTGGCCCATTCTTTTACATCGAATACAATCTACTGCAATACTCGTTCTACTGTTTTCTGCAAACAATCATCTTCCACACTATACATCTAATCCTTTGTTACGGCAAGCCGGTGAGATTGACAACCTCACTGTTAAGTTGGGGCAAAGTACTTGGATTGTGTTGTGCAGGTTCCACGTTGGCGCCGGAATCCCTGGTGTTGCGCCGCACTACACTCCGCCATCATCAACCTTCAACGTGCTTCTTGGCTCCTACTGGTTCGATAAACCTTGGTTTCTTACTGAGTGAAAACTTGCCGCTGCACGCATCACACCTTCCTCTTGGGGTTCCCAACGGACGAGTGCTTTACCGTCACAAGGAAGCTACTTTCTGGCGACGTTGCAATCCCACGTCAACTCCCACGTCAGCAGCATATTTTCTAGCGCCGTTGCCGGGGAGATCAAGACACGCTGCAAGGGGAGTCTCCACTTCCAATCTCTTTACTTTGTTTTTGTCTTGCTTTATTTTATTTACTACTTTGTTTGCTGCACTAAACAAAACACAAAAAAATTAGTTGTTAGTTTTACTTTATTTATTATCTTGTTTGCGTTCTCTATATTAAAAACAAAAAAAATTAGTTACTTGCATTTTCTTTATTTACCTTTCGTTTATTTCATCATGCTTTCCTCTAAGTTCACTCTGAAAGACATACCGGTAGGGCAAGGGTCTATCATTGGAAGAGATAATATAGAAGAATTTTTCACTCACGCTAGTATGGTTGAAGATTTTGAAGATAGACATTTGGTAGAACTTGCTCCTACTTATGAAATTGCTACTGCTTCTTTGGTACACATGTTGGAAGCTAAATTTGTTAATCTTAACCCCATGATACAACACATGTTTCTTACACTTTCTGATATGGAAATAGGAGAAAAGAGAGATTTTGTTCTAGAGGTCCTCCTCAAAGAATTTGGAGGTATAGCAAGAGAAGCTAGAAAAGTTTTTACTAAATATAATATGCTTGGCTCTTATACCAACTTTGCTAGTATCCTTGAAAAGATGAACATGGATAGATTAAAGTACACTAATAATGTCAATGGTGAGGGGGATATTAAAGCGCCGATACCTTGCAAGCTCTTAGGAATGCATGAGGCTCTAGAAAAGAATTTTGATTGGCTTGTTCCCGAAAATTTGTTTGATGAGAATAGCAAGCCTAGAAGTAATGAAAAAAGAGCCTCTGAAACTTATATAGATAAAATACAATGCATTGTTGAGAAAACTCCAAACCCCACTGTTGATGCTTCATCTCTTGATAATACCTGATATACACTTTCTGCGCCTAGCTGAAAGGCGTTAAAGAAAAACGCTTATGGGAGACAACCCATTATTTGACTACAGTAATTTTATTTTATATTTGAGTCTTGGAAGTTGTTACTACTGTAGCAACCTCTCCTTATCTTAATTTTATTGCATTGTTGTGCCAAGTAAAGTCTTTAATGATAAAGTTGATACTAGATTTGGATTACTGCGCAGAAACAGATTTCTTGCTGTCACGAATTTGAACAGTAGTCTCTGTAGATAACTCAGAAAATTATGACAATTTACGGGCGTGATCCTCAGATATGTACGCAACTTTCATTAGTTTTGAGTTTTCTCATTTGAGCAAGTCTGGTGCCCCAGAAAAATACGTCTTTACGGACTGTTCTGTTTTGACAGATTCTGCCTTTTATTTCGCATTGCCTCTTTTGCTATGTTTGATGGATTTCTTTATTCCATTAACTTTCAGTAGATTTGTGCAATGTCCAGAAGTGTTAAGAATGATTGTGTCACCTCTGAATATGTGAATTTTTGGTTATGCACTAACCCTCTAATGAGTTTGTTTCGAGTTTGGTGTGGAGGAAGTTTTCAAGAATCAAGAGAGGAGGATGATATAATATGATCAAGAAGAGTGAAAGCTCTAAGCTTGGGGATGCCCCGGTGGTTCATCCCTGCATATTTCAAGAAGACTCAAGCGTATAAGCTTGGGGATGCCCAAGGCATCCCCTTCTTCATCGACAACATTATCAGGTTCCTCTAGTGAAACTATATTTTTATTCCATCACATCTTATGTGCTTTACTTGGAGGGTCTTTATGTTCTTGTTTTTTTTTGTTTGAATAAAGTTGGATCCTAGCATTCATTGTGTGGGAGAGAGACACGCTCCGCTGTTGCATATGGACACATATGTCCTTAGGCTTTACTCATAATATTCATGGCGAAGGTTGAAGTGCTTCATTAAATTGTTATATGGTTGGAAACGGGAAATGCTACATGTGGTAATTGGTATAATATCTTGAATAATGTGATACTTGGTAATTATTGTGCTCATATTTAAGCTCTTTCATCATATACCTTGCACCTATTAATGAACAAATACATAGAGCTTGCTAAAATTTGGTTTGCATAATTGGTCTGTCTAAGGTCTAGATATTTTCTAGTAAAGGTCGAACAACAAGGAAGACGGTATAGAGTCTTATAATGTTTACAATATGTATTTTATGTGAGTTTTTCTGTACCGGTTCATACTTGTGTTTGCTTTAAACAACCTTTCTAGCCTAAACCTTGTATCGAGAGGGAATACTTCTCATGCATCCAAAATCCTTGAGCCAAACACTATGCCACTTGTGTCCACCATACCTACCTACTACATGGTATTTCTCCGCCATTCCAAAGTAAATTGCTTGAGTGCTACCTTTAAAATTTCCATTCTTTATCTTTGCAATATATAGCTCATGGGACAAATAGCCTAAAAACTATTGTGGTATTGAATATGTACTTATGCATCTTATCTCTTATAAGTTGCTTGTTGTGCGATAACCATGCTCCTGGGGACGCCATCAACTATTTCTTTGTTGAATATCATGTGAGTTGCTATGCATGTTCGTCTTGTCTGAAGTAAGGGCGATTTACCATGAGTTGAATGGTTTGAGTATGCATATTGTTAGAGAAGAACATTGGGCCGCTAACTAAAGCCATGATTCATGGTGGAAGTTTCAGTTTTGGACAAATATCCTCAACCTCATATGAGAATTTTATCTGTTGCTAAATGCTTATGCATTAAAGAGGAGTCCATTATCTGTTGTCTATGTTGTCCCGGTATGGATGTCTAAGTTGAGAATAATCAAAAGCGAGAAATCCAATGCGAACTTTCTCCTTAGACCTTTGTACAGGCGGCATAGAGGTACCCCTTTGTGACACTTGGTTAAAACATATGTATTGCGATGATAATCCAGGTAATCCGAGCTAATTAGGACGAGGTGCGGGCACTATTGGTATACTATGCATGAGGCTTGCAACTTGTAGGATATAATTTACATGATACATATGCTTTATTACTACCGTTGACAAAATTGTTTCTTGTTTTCAAAATAAAAGCTCTAGCACAAATATAGCAATCCATGCTTCCCTCTGCGAAGGGCCTTTCTTCTACTTTTATTGTTGAGTCAGTTTACCCATTTCCTTCTATCTCAAGAAGCAAACACTTGTGTTAACTGTGCATTGATTGCTACATACTTGCATATTGCACTTATTATATTACTTTATGTTGACAATATCCATGAGATATACATGTTACAAGTTGAAAGCAACCGCTGAAACTTAATCTTCCTTTGTGTTGCTTCAATGCTTTTACTATGAATCTATTGCTTTATGAGTTAACTCTTATGCAAGACTTATTAATGCTTGTCTTGAAAGTACTATTCATGAAAAGTCTTTGCTATATGATTCAATTGTTTACTCATTGTATTTACCATTGCTTCGAATCGCTGCATTCATTACATGTGCTTACAATAGTATTGATCAAGATTATGATAGCATGTCACTTAAGAAATTATCTTTGTTATCGTTTACCTACTCGGGACGAGTAGGAACTAAGCTTGGGGATGCTTGATACGTCTCAAACGTATCTATAATTTCTTATGTTCCATGCTACTTTTATGATGATACTCACATGTTTTATACACATTATATGTCATTATTATGCATTTTCCGGCACTAACCTATTAACGAGATGCCGAAGAGCGATTCTTTGTTTTCTGCTGTTTTTGGTTTCAGAAATCCTAGTAAGGAAATATTCTCGGAATTGGACGAAATCAACGCCCAGGGTCCTATTTTTCCACGAAGCTTCCAGAAGTCCGAAGAGGAAACGAAGTGGGGCCACGAGGCGCCGACACAGCAGGGCCGCGCGGCCAGGGCTGGGGCCGCGCCGCCCTGGCGTGTGGGGCCCTCGTGAGGCCCCCTGACCTACCCTTCCGCCTACTTAAGCCTTCGTCGATAATAGCCCCAGTACCGAGAGCCACGATACGGAAAACCTTCCAGAGATGCCGCCGCCGCCAATCCCATCTCGGGGGATTCAGGAGATCGCCTCCGGCACCCTGCCGGAGAGGGGAATCATCTCCCGGAGGATTCTACACCGCCATGGTCGCCTCCGGATTGATGTGTGAGTAGTTCACCCCTGGACTATGGGTCCATAGCAGTAGCTAGATGGTCGTCTTCTCCTCATTGTGCTATCATTGTTAGATCTTGTGAGCTGCCTAACATGATCAAGATCATCTATCTGTAATGCTACATGTGCGTTTGTTGGGATCCGATGAATAATGAATACTATGCTATGTTGATTATCAATCTATCTATGTGTTATTTATGATCTTGCATGCTCTCCGTTGCTAGTAGAGGCTCTGGCCAAATCATTGCTTGTAACTCCAAGAGGGAGTATTTATGCTCGATAGTGGGTTCATGCCTCCATTAAATCTGGGACAGTGACAGAATGTTCTAAGGTTGTGGATGTGCTGTTGCCACTAGGGATTAAACATCAATGCTATATCTAAGGATGTATTTATTGATTACATTACGCACCATACTTAATGCAATCGTCTGTTGTTTGCAACTTAATACTGGAGGGGGTTCGGATGATAACCTGAAGGTGGACTTTTTAGGCATAGATGCATGCTGGATAGCGGTCTATGTACTTTGTCGTAATGCTCAATTAAATCTCACACTACTCATCATAACATGTATGTGCATTGTTATGCTCTCTTTATTTGTCAATTGTCCAACTGTAATTTGTTCACCCAATATGCTATTTCTTATGGGAGAGACACCTCTAGTGAACTGTGGACCCCGGTCCATTCTTTTACATCGAATACAATCTACTGCAACACTCGTTCTACTGTTTTCTGCAAACAATCATCTTCCACACTATACATCTAATCCTTTGTTACATCAAGCCGGTGAGATTGACAACCTCACTGTTAAGTTGGGGCAAAGTACTTGGATTGTGTTGTGCAGGTTCCACGTTGGCGCCGGAATCACTGGTGTTGCGCCGCACTACACTCCGCCATCATCAACCTTCAACGTGCTTTTTGGCTCCTACTGGTTCGATAAACCTTGGTTTCTTACTGAGGGAAAACTTGCCGCTGTACGCATCACACCTTTCTCTTGGGGTTCCCAACGGACGAGTGCTTTACCGTCACAAGAAAGCTACTTTCTGGCGACGTTGCAATCCCACGTCAACTCCCACGTCAGCAAAGACTAGGGTGCCTTACTGATGCGTACGTGTCCTCACCTGAGCTCGACATCAGACATCTCACTATTTTCATGGAGACATGGATATCCTCTTTGCTATTACGTTTTTATTGCTCTTAGTTATACCGATATCTATCATGCTAGGTATCTAAGAAAAGAAGTTATCACCATCAAATAAGGTTCCTTGGTGAAAGTAATTTCCTCTTATCAACATAGTTTTTCATTAGGCTGTGAAGCCAAACAAGGAGACATTGTTTTTGATACCACTTAAAGACCGTCCATACATCTACGTCGACTATAGAGGGGATGGATAGGCGATGATCATTTTGATGAAAGTTGGAAATTTTAACACTTGTTTCTATGGTTGCCTAAAACACCCCACACCTTCAATTCTGAAAAGATAGATCTTAGGAAAGGGCACATTGCAATTAAGTAAAGATCTAAGGAAAGGGATCACAAATTATAACCCAAGGTTCAGATAGTTGGCACTATCATATGCCCTCGTTGGAAGAAACTATGACGCAAAGTCTGAAGGACACAAGACCAACCTACTTCTCCTTCAGATAGGACACCTGGTCCATGCTCAATCACTAATAAGATAATTTCACGCGTAGCAGGCGGTCAACGGACTTTATTGAGAAATGACCAAGACTACACTCATGGTGGTAGGTGGTGGAATAACCCACATATCCATGCATTTGATGGGCTTCTCATTTTTGTCTCGATACTTTCTCTTTTTTTTTCTCGGTTTTTTAACTTTTCTTATTTTCTCTTCATTTGTTAACTTGTTCATTACGACTAGTTGATTCACTTGGTTTGACTTGGTTGACCTTCTATCGCTTTATTAATTTTCCACCTAGAAGCCATATTGGACTCAATGGGAACCCTGAGTAAGATTATCTATACCCAGAACACCATCTATCACTATTAAATACAACACTGACATGGAAACACGCCTTACCTCACCAATCCATTATAAAAAACCCAGTAAGAATCAATCACTCTGCGCTAAGAAACAAATAACCGGTCTAACGTACAAACCACTGAACGTACGTGACTGACGGGTGTCATACCCTTCAGAGAAGGAGTTGAAGATTTTGTAGTAGGTGAGAATGAATTACAACATTCCATGGCTATTACTTAGTGTAGGACGTCTCGAGATGGTTACACGGGCTTGTTTACCTATTATGAGTGTTGTGTTTGCAATAGTACTGTTGATACACATCAATCATTTATGTTGCTCTCTTTTTGTATGATAACACTTCCGTTATGAATCGTGGATATTCAAATAAAAGTCAGCATACATCCTGGGGTTTAGCATCCTCTTGGAAAAAGATTGTGTGTACACATGTCCACTAATTATTACCAACTTTCCACTGAAAAAGGTTTCAGCAAAGCCAACATAACAATGTGTGTTGCTCAAATATATATAGACATATTTAGTGAGGACATTTTTAATTTACAAGTTTAATCACATTAAGGTGTCATATTAATATATTGGCAGGTGCTAAAGGTTAGCAGGTTGGAAGGGGTGGACTAAGGCTCCTTTTCAGTAAAGGTGGACTCATTTCCGTTAAAGCTTGTGTTCATAACGTTTCTACTTATATATCTGCTTTTCCACCCAATTCGTCACGTAGGCGTGATAGATACCATTAGCCCAATGCATAGTTTGAATTTGTTCATGGGATGACTACAAGGGTCATCACATACTAAACGTGGAATAGTGGGTCGGGCTAAATTTGTAGGGCTGGAGACGATTTAAGCAATGCAACTGCAAATAGCTTCAACCATCCAGTATATATATTAATTTGGTAACTTAGTTCCACATGTCGTTGTTATGCAACTGCAACTCCGGAAGTAGCTTCAGCATTCACTCTTTGTTATGTCCAATCTTCATATACATGTATGATGTCATTTGAAGTTCGCGGTGGGTAGTCAATTTTTCCATTACTTCTCGGAATCTTTCCGTCGGTAGACCCGTGTCATTACCCTCTTTAGTAACCTTTCTCCATAGACTTTTAACCAGACTGAAACGCTTGCAAAAGGCAGAACGTACCAAATTTGCCGTGTTTATTGTGTGATGTTCACTGGAGACTATTCCTCATCTGTAAAAAAAAAGCAGGGCCTTCTGGCTTTCTCTCTAAAAAAAGGTGACGCAGTTAGAAATGTCTAGAGGTTGAGTTCTTTGTCTAGGTGTGGAAGGTGCTCTAAATTAGTGGTGATACCTCCAAAAAAATTCTCAGTAGCCTGATCTAGCTATATAGTCTTTTCTGTATGGTAACCGGTGTCGAACACATACGCACGCAAATTCCCTCACATATACACACATCAGTCGTACGGTCGAAACTGAGTGAGACGGGGAGATAGACGTGCAATATATCGCCAAATTCTTATGAAGTGCCCTGGTACCAGGTCTATGTAAAGGTGTACAACTTCCCAACCGTAAGGCGGTTCTTCCTCCTTGTGCTTGCCTGTTGGGTGCGTTTCGCCTCTGTAGTCCATCGACTAGGCAGTGTACTTATGGGTAAGCATGTGTGTGATAGTAGTCCACAAGAGAAAGGATAGTTTAGCGTTATGTTTCGTTGAGTTTAAATTGATCAAAGATTTCTGAAACTTGATGAATCATGATGAAGCCTTTCTTTTTGCGAATAAATCATGATGAAGCTTGACAGCACGAATCGTAAAGCAGGAAACGGACACGCGCTAGAATCGCCTCGTGCGTTCTAATCCACAAGTCACAAGCACCCACCATGAAACCCTTGGCTAGCTAGAACCTCGTAGCGCCGTGTCTCTGGAGTGCATAATTTGACTGATGTAAACTACACAGTATACGGAGCTCGACACTCCTCGGGCACCCATCACCGCTGCTGTTGCCGGCACAGGAAGCAGGGCCATGGCAACGCAGACATCGACGACGTCGACCCCATTTCCCGGCCAGAAGTGGATCAACGGCAGTGTCGACACGCACGTCCCGCCTCGGCCGGCCGGCCACATTGCCGGAACTTGTGGCTTCCGGTGCTAGCTAGCTAGCCGAAACACTCTCTAGTCGAAATTTGGGTGCACGGCTGACTCGGATCCGTCTCCATCCACAAGCCACACCACATACTACTACGGGCCAATCCGCCAATGCATGGGAAGCTGACCTCAGCCGTGCCCCCTGCCCAGCGTGTGGCATGGTGAAGCCACCGCGCGGCCGCGTCCGCTATAAATATAGCCCGTCCCGTAGCTCATCTTCCTCACCGCTTCTACTGCACTCTCTCTTCTCCGAGGAGCTACACCGAGCCGAGCCGCAGCCTCACACGCATATCGTACGGGGTGAGCTGCGTGCTTCGTGCCCCGATCCAGGAGTAGCAGCTAGCCGCCATGGGCGTCGGGAAGAAGGTGCTGGACGACGTGAAGCCGTACCTGATGATGGTGCTGCTGCAGGTCGGCTACGCCGGCATGTACATCGTCTCCGTCGCCTCGCTCAAGCAGGGCATGAACCATTTCGTGCTCGTCACCTACCGCAACATCGTCGCCACCGCCGTCATGATGCCATTCGCCATCTTCTTCGAGAGGTAACCGCCCTATACCTAGCACGCTCTCCGTCGCGGTCGATCAGCTAGCTAGCTATGTTCTCCATGGATCGACCGACAGATAGATTCCGCAAGCATTTTGCACATGCAATTCCAACTTCTCTCATAGACTCATACGCAATACGCATGCGTATCAGGCTGATGTGGATGATGAGATTGGTCCAATGGTAGACGTAGCTTTACTTCATGAATTTTCCTTCTCGGAAGCTTAGATTAGCTAGCTCCACGCCTCCTCCCGATTTGGCTGTTTCTCATTAGTTTGAGGTGCACGAACTGAAATCGTGTGGGGAGATAAGATGCTTCAGTTATCGTCACCCAAAGTTAGCAGTTACTGTTATTATCGATCGGTTTCTAGTTTCGACCTCGATCTCTGTCTACGTAATCAAGCACTACACGCACAAGTTGGTGCGAGACACCAGCAACGCGCACCTATTGCGTAGCTAGCATAGCTAAAACCCTATTTCCAGGTCTTTTTGAACCATAGGTATATTCAGTTAAGCTTTGCTTTCGTCTCCTTTCCTTGACATGGGTCAGTCAGGACGCCTCTCGATAATCTATATCGGACCGACACATACAAGCCGACAACGTTTGTTTCATGTGCGTGTAAGCGCACTAGCTGCTATACTTGTGAAGCAACAAGCATTAGCTAGCTAGCTCGGTTGATTCCACTACACTCTCGATCAAGTATCAAAGTGCTTATCGCATGATATGGCAAATGTTTTTCCTTTTCTTCTTGCTCGAGTAGCAAGTACTACACTCTGTAAGAATTGGCCTTTAAGTCCTTTTTTATACTAGTGGTCAATTATAATTAATTGAAATTCTGCAACATTGTAGGGGACTGAGGCCCAAGATCACAATGCCCATCTTCATCAAGTTCTGCGGCCTCGCGCTACTCGAGTACGTGCCATGGATATGCAATTCGATCCACAATCTCTAATTTCATGCTAGTACAATCCGTGTGTACTAAGTACTAACATCTGCATGGATTAATTTCAATGATTCAATATTGAGCAGGCCAGTGATTGACCAGAACCTGTATTACCTCGGCAACAAATACACCTCCGCCAGCTTCTCCTCCGCGCTGGTCAACATCCTCCCCGCCGTCACCTTCATCATGGCCATTATCCTCCGGATGGAGAAGCTCCGCTTCAGGAGCCGCCACAGCCAGGCCAAGGTCGCCGGCACCATGTGCACCGTCATCGGCGCGGTGCTGATGATCATGTACCACGGCCCGGTGGTGCAGTTCCCGTGGGCCAAGGGCGCCCACCACGCTGACCCGGCGGCGGCGGCCGCCGCCCAGAGCAGTGGCAGATGGCTCAGCGGCACCATCATGATCATTGCCAGTTGCGTTGCGTGGGCCGGCTTCTTCGTCCTCCAGGTAAACTTAGTAAAAGTTCATGGACCCTTTAGTTAGTCTCTCCGGCCGTGCCGATCGAGCGATGAACCAACGTGTGTATTACATGGAAATGCGCAGTCGAACACGCTGAACAGCTACCCGGCGCCGCTGACGCTGACGTCGATCATCTGCGGGATGGGCGCCGTGACCAACGCCGGCGTGACGCTGGTGGCGGAGCGCCACGACATGGGCGTCTGGAAAGTCGGCCTCGACACCCGCCTCTTCACCGTCGTCTACTCCGGCATCGTCTGCTCCGGCGTGGCTTTCTACGTGCAGGGTCTAGTGACCAAGACACGCGGCCCTGTCTTCGTGACGGCGTTCCAACCGCTCTGCATGCTCATCACCAACTTCATGGGCTCCATTGTCCTCAAAGAAGAGACCACGCTTGGAAGGTAAGCTCCACCGACTATGTTATAACTTGTTAAACAGCACTGTCAGATTAATAATCAATTAACCCCCGTTTCCGTGGTCTCAGTGTGATTGGCGCGGCGATCATTGTGCTCGGCCTCTACTCACTCATCTGGGGTAAGAGCAGCGACATCCTCGACAGCAAGCCAGCCAACTCTGCCTCAGAGAAGCTAGCCCTGCCGCTCACTTCGGTCTCCACCAACGGCAACAGCGGTAACGGCGGCGCTAATGGTTGCAACGGCGGCAGGCATGTCTGCGGCGGCCAGGTCGCCGACGACGTGGAGACGCCGGCGCCGGTGAAGGGTGCGATCTGCTACTAGCCCTACCATCCGTGCGTCTCTTCGATGATCGTGTATGCGGACCTAAAGTACCTGTTGTAATGCAGAAAGGAAGTTGTACGCACGTGTCGACCCATGGTCTACTTTCTTATTTTTACTCTACATTTTGACTTCGATAATCTCTAGCTATGTAACTGTATAATTGGACCTGCCTTATGACGTGCATGTCGTGCTGCTTCGCTCTGCTACCGTAGAGATGAAATTAATCAACTACTTTTGATGATTCAACGGAGCCTTGATCACTCTTTTATTTTTGCATTTCCAAGTCCACTGCTATCACTCACTGTCTTTCTAACACTCTGCCAGTTCAGAAAGAATTTAGCTTTGTCTGCAACTGCAATAATGTATTGTGATCAGCTAGCTACACGGTACTACTTGATTCTTCTGCTCTGTTCCCTCTGGTAGCTATGGAATCGAACAGTATCCCAAAGAAGCCGTCCTTTGAATCTACACATGTCACCATCAGCTTTTCCATCGGCAACCTTTGCCGCCTCTTTCCGTAACGAATAATGCGCATCTTTAGCTTAGTGCCAGGTGACACTGATACGAACATCTTGGTAATTGGCGTACGTCCTCGTCTTATCTTTCTATTATCATGCGCCGCGCAGGACAAAACTCCTTATAGCACCCCTATATATAATGCTAACTTTGGATAGCCTACAAAAAGCTGTTATCATTAGTTAGTAGCACATGCACGTACGGCTGGTAGATCACTTGTGTTGGACTCTTACTTATTTTTGTGAGTGGTTGTTGGACTTGTACTCAAAATTCATAAGCATCTTAGTAAGTGGCGTATGTCCTCGTCTTTGTAAAAGCAGATGATTGTCCCCGAGGTTCCCGTGCATGCGGTCGCTGTTGGATTTGCACTATTTCTTGCTTTGCGATTCATGCTACGGAGTATCATTACGTTTCGTTATGTTTCGAATAAACGTATTGGATCACAACAAAACTAGTGATTTTGTGCACGGAATATCCCATGTATAGGACAAAGTCAATTCTCAAGCAGATGACCTATATTAATTTGTTTCGTGTTTATTATGGCGACCCTCACAAGTTATATATAGAGATATAGAGAGGGTAGGGACTTGGAGCACAGATGATCTAGTATCCTATTACATCTCTAACTCCAATGTGTATTAGTATTATAACATTCTACTCAGTGTAGCAAGGGTAAAATGGACGATTGCCACTGGATTTAAAGTCTGGTGTTTTCATCGTCTTCTCCTTCTGGTCATCAACTGCATCTCACATGGCTTGGTCTGACACCTAGGCCTTCTCTTCCCTTCCGTAGTTACAACAGAAGTGTCGTGGACGCTGCTGACGACGCAGATGCTCTTAATGAAGTTGTTGCCGATGAGTTGATGTAGATATTTTCCTTGAGGTCAATGTCTAGGTAGATGTTCCTGATGTAACCGTGGTCCAGGTAAACATGGTCAATATGGTACTCATCGTATTTTGTGTAGCTGCAATCTCCGACGGCACAACATATTGCGCGATGTTTTATTTCTTTTAAAATGGAGCTGCAATGGTGGAAGGGACACCTTGAGGATGTGAGATGGTGCATTCCGTGGTCGATGTTTTGCACCTTGAAAGGTGGGGGCGATACTTTTTCACCTTGAGGGGTGTTGTCGCAGGCGTCTCGTGAATGTCAGAAGACGCGATCATAGATGAGACCACCAGTTTTGCTAGGACAAAAGGTAGCCCAATGGGCATAGAATAATTTTTCCATAACCATGTATGCCGTTGTAGAGATCATCACGACTATGATGCCTCTGCATCGATGTGGTACCCGTCGACCATGGTTGATGTGGTCATAGTGTGCCTTACAAGTCCGAGAGTGATGCAGATGTATGCACATCGTCGGTTGGGTGATGTTCGATGCAGGTGCGGTGCAAACCTTGTGTCGAGTCATGTGACATCCTGGCCTAGGGATAAATTGGATTGATAGGATACTCATATCAACAAGTTGCAACTTTGTTTCCCGGAAGCTCATTTCCAAAGAACTCTGAGGTTAAGCGTGCTTGGCCCGAGCGATTTAAGGATGGGTGACCAACCGGGAAGTTGATCTCGGGTGCGCATGAGTGAGGACAAAGTGCGCATAAAAGACTGTTGTTGGTCTGTGAGGCCAGTCTAGAGATCCTAGAGAGCTTCCATGGGTAACATGCCTGGCCGGTGGGTGTCTGGGGCGTTACAAGTCCCTTCGTCGGAAGGGACGACGCTCGATCACATGACACCTGGTCGGTGCGTGTTAGGTTGATGTAGATACACGCGTCCTAGGAGATGAGATGACATTGTCCATTTCTATTGCATTTGAGGGCATCTCCAGCGGTCTGAAGCAAAATAGACACTAAAAGTATAGGTCTGCATTCGTCTGGGCCAGACCGCGGACACTAAATTGGTTGCTCGGCCACGATTGACCGTTTGTGTCGGAGGTAGCCTAAGCGGCTCGACGCATCCCCCTGGCCTAGGCATATTTAATTTTTTCTCACCCTATTCTCCCCAAATTGGCACATAGATATGTAAAAAACAAATGCTTCAGTGTGATGTTTAACAAACTGTATTACATCTAAACAAATAACAAAGTTTAAAAATGAAAGAGCACAGTTCATGGACTCCATGCAGAAAAGGGCTCTTCCCTACCCCGAGCACTGAGCATGGACTCCGGCAAGTCATGGCCTGAAGAGAGGTTGGCTACTACGATGGGTGGGGCCGGGTAGGTCACGCCAGGTCTTCTGCATTTCCTCTGCATACGACGGTAATTTGGGGAGAATAGGGTGAGAAAAAATTAAATATGCCTAGGCCAGGGGGATGCGTCGAGCCGCTTAGGCTACCTCCGACACAAACGGTCAATCTTGGCCGAGCAACCAATTTAGTGTCCGCGGTCTGACCCAGACGAATGCAGACCTATACTTTTAGTGTCTATTTTGCTTCGGGCCGCTGGAGATGCCCTCAAATACAATAGAAATGGACAATGTCATCTCATCTCCTAGGATGCGTGTATCTACATCAACCTAACACGCCAAATTCCCTGACTGGTTCACTTCTACAAGACTGCACGTCACCAATTCTATCCGTATCATATAAAACAATAGATTAATTTATTAATTGGGGTCTTTTTATTTTCGTTACTCTTAAAAGTGAAGAGAAAGGCAGCACAACGAAGAAGGGTAGATTTTTTTTCCAACGAATTGGTTCAACCTCAAGCACTAATATTACTATTTCTGAAAATGCAAGTCCATCTGAGTCTGAGAAGCAGCAACCTATTGTAGATAAAGGTTCCAATCCTGTTCATATGTAAAATGATGATTAGAATGTTGTGGAACCAATAGAAGTGTCCGAACAGGGTAGAATTGGAAGCTCATCATTTGAAAGGGATCCCGGTAAGCGCAAACAAATTTGGGAACTTCCTCTCGATATGCAAGAAGAAGAACGACGATTCTATATTTCCGAGGATCCTTATCAGCCATACATATCCATATAATAAAAATCATCGCTGATTCCAGGTTAGTTATTTCACAAATTTTCTTTGGCTGGAGTATTCACCTTCCACACATCATGCATATTGTCTTCCCTGTTTTATCTAAGGGGTTTATAAACTGCAAGAAAGTGAATGATGGAAGGTGGTGATAAAAACTGAAACAGTAAGTTACACCTGCTCACCCCCCGCATCGCCCTCCTCTGGCGACAAGGGGGAACCCTTGCCGCCGCCACCTCTAGCCCCCACCCCGTTCCTCTCCCTTGCTTCGCCGCCGCCGGAGGGGGGCCAGCAAAGCCGCGCGCGCCCCGAGGAAGGTGGCGGCGGGGCAGTTTCTCCCCCTCCCTCGTCCCTTGGCGAGAAGGAGCTCGCCCGGGCGCGGCGAGGTGCGGCGGGCGCGGTGGGCCGGCGGCTGGGCGCTGGCGGGGCTGCGGGCGGCCGTGGTGGCGCGCGGCCTGGTCGTGGTCGGGGCGCGGCGGTGGTGCTGCGGAGCGGGGAGTTGCGGGGCTTGGCGGCTCGCGCACGGGCCCAAATGGGCTCCTGCGGGCCTGCACGAGCTTGCCCCTGGTCGCGCTGGCTCGGCCTGTGGTTGCCGGGGCAGAGGCGGTGTCCTCCTTCCCGGCCTTCACCGGCGAGGCTGCAGGGGCGGGCGCGGTGCTGGATGGCGGGGCGGCGGCCCTGTGTGCGCTGGGTGGTTTGGCGGCTGCTGTGGCTGCGGGGGCGGCATGGCGGCTGGACCGGGGATCTCGCACTGCTGCGGCCGACGGCTCAGCCTCGGACCCCTGTGTTGGCGTCCGTCGAAGCTCCCTCTCTATGGCGGTTGGCGGCGCCCGCAGAGCTCTTCTCGACGAACTTGGTCGGCGGCAGTGGTTCGACTCGGCTTTCAGCCCCGCGCGGTGCGGGTGGTGGCAGCGGAGCTCGCGGTGCTCCTTAGTCTGGTTGTGGTGGCGGTGGTGGCTTGTGTGCGGCGGTGGCGCCGCTTCTGCACATGAGGTGTGTCTGCGGAGTGCGGGCTGGCAGCATTTTCGGTCTTCGTCTCGCTTTCCGGCCGCGTGAGGGAGTGGTGGCTCGTTTGCTCCAGGCGAAAGCCTGACCGCGCGGCGTCTGCGGATGTCGCCGTCCTTCTTGGGGGGCGGTCGTGGAGCTCTTCGACCTTCGCTGCCTCGGGTTCACATCTTCGGGTGAAAGCCTAGATCCCGCGGGATCGGACGACGGCGTCGATTCTTCGTCGTGTCCCCTCTTGAGGGCGTCGTCTTGAAGTTGGTGATCCCCTTCGCGCCCTCCTGCGACCACGACACACAGGGCATCCGGGTTGGCAGGAGGTCAACCAGTGATGCGGGTGTTCCGGGTGGAGGCTTGAGAGGCAACGACGATGGTGGTGACCAAGGTTTGGTTGCGGCAAGGTCATGTTAGTCGGCTCCGTTTCGGCGTGTTCGAATGTCTTCGTGGTGGTCTCTTCTTGCTGTGAAGTCGAAGCCACCCTCGGGCGGTGTACGATGACCTGCGAGTGGCGGTCCGGTGAAGGTCCTATTCGGCGCTTGTCTTGCGCATTGCCTCTCCGAGGCTCGTCGTCAGAAGCGGAGCTGCCGGTCTCTCTCCGAAGAGCCATCTGTTTGGCATAGGCCGGCTTGAGCTTCTTAGCTTTTTGTGGGTAGCCAGAGTGGCTGGGTGTGCACTTGTGGCGGTGTGTGTGGTTTGGGTGTGCTATGGCACAGTTGTTGTTGGTTTTTGCTCGATTTTCTCCTAAAAATCGGGTACCTTCTGCTTAATAAATGAATGAGGCAAAGCTTTTGCCTCCGTTTCGAAAAAAAAAAAATGATGGAAACGTGTGTGCTTTCTTAACCCACATGGGTAAAGATTCCAACTCAGCTCATAATTATTATGTCCGATGTTTTGACAATATGAAAAATAGTATGACCCACATCAACAAGGCAATTGTACAAGCGAGTGAAAAAATGGTTTTAGATGCAAGACTAAGGCTTAAGGTTACGATCAATTCCATCAGGTATGCAATATTTTTCCATCCTAGATAGCAGAATATTATTATATATTGTACTAAGCATGCGGTTGTCTTGGATAACGCTCCACGAAATGCGCGGTACACGTCCAATACTGTGCAACAAGAAAATCTTAAGTTATTTTCTCGAAATGTTCAAATGCAAATTAGAGAAGAAATTAGTACTAGCAAGTTTTGTATAATGGTGGATGAAGCTTGAGATGAATCGAAGAAAGAGAAAATGGCATTAGTCCTCCGTTTTGTGAACAAGGATTCATAAAGGAGCGCTTTCTTGATATCATTCATGTTCCTGGCAGTGATGCATTGACTCTGAAGCATGTAATTTGTGCTATCCTTGCAGATAATAATTTGAATGTCCGCGAAATAAGAGGACAAGGATATGATGGGGCAAGCAACATTTTCCCCCGATAATGACGTTTTTATTACTTGAGCAAGCAATTACACCCGACCTCTGCATAACCAGGATGCACACATCCGTTTGAAAGTCGATGGGGCAAGTAACACGAGAGGTGAATGGAATGGGTTAAAGGCTTTAATTCTAAACGAGTGCCCTAATGCTTATTATGTACATTGTATGGCTCATCAGTTACAACTGGCTCTTGTTGCGACATCAAGGGAGGTACATGAGGTGCACAACTTTTTCCAGCATGCTATTCTCATCATAAATATTGTTAGTGCGTCACCTAAATGCAATGATGAATTATTAGCAAATCAAGCTGCAGAAATTGAACGAGAAATTTTAGTTGGGTGAGCTAGATACAGGAAAAGGAGCAAATCAGATTGGATCTTTACAGAAACCCAGGGACAGGGACACTAGATGGAGTTCTCATTTCAAATCCATACAGAGCTTCGAAATAGAATGGGAGATAATTTTCTTCGGCATTATATAATTGTATACATTGGGAAGGATATAGCTGCAAAGATGAGTTATGACGAGATTATCAACTTATTCGACACCGGTGGTCGTAGGGCACACTTTACGCTAATAGATATGTAATTTTATGTCCTAGTGTCGAACATATATTCGAATATTTATATGCATATTTTGTTATTTTTTTAGATTTAATATATTATGATATTTATTCTCTTTGATGATCGCCGACTTTTCGCCCCCCCATGTCCAAATCCTGGCTACGCCCCTGTCTGCGTGGACGCATTTCGACCCTTAATTTAGTCCGCATTTAGCGAACAACCCACTCACTTTGTGTCGAGCCATTAGATTAAAAGTAGACCTAAATTTTAATTGAATAAACACAAATTATCACTTTGCGTTCCTCAGACCGCTGGAGAAACAACAGAAATAGCAGCAGCTCGCCCAGCCCAGATCCCGGTTGGACCGGCCTGGGCGCCGGTTGGTTCGGTCCAGGATCCGGTCTGACCGGCCTGGACGCCGGCTGGGGCGCCCGACTCCCCTGGACTTGGCCCGGCTGGCACCAGCCTGGGGTCCGGTCTGGGCCTGGTGGGCCGGCCTGGTGCCCGGTTTGGCCGGTTCTGGGACTGGTCCGGCTGACCTGTCCGGAAACCGGATCTGGTCGCGAATCTGTGTCTTCTTCCCGAATCCAGACGTGATTTTTCGCGATTTTGACCTCCGAAACAGCCATGGATGACCTGCAAACTGCACCAGAACAACTCCAAACTTCCTCCAACCAACCTCCTTCGACCGAGAGCCAAGCTCCACCGATCTAGAGCCAACCTTCTTCGATGCAAACCGATCTAGATGAGATCGATCAACAAAACCTCGCCGTGAGCAACCCAGAAAACTGATACCACATGATAAGGGAGGACCCCACTGGATCCTCCTAGGTTGATGCCCGATCTTTCACAGTGAGAACCTGGGGTAGTAAATCCTCCCAACAACGCGATGAACGCAGCCTGGAGAAGAGGGAACGAATCCAGCAAGCAACAGATCGATGAACGATACGCCTCAAACCTGAGCTAGACAATCCTTGATGAACACAAGAACCTTCGCAACGGATAATATAGATAAACGGCAGCACCGTACCCCCGGAGGGATGATACACGTGAACACACGCAATGGGGAAAACCCTAATCTTTAGCCTAGACTTGTCTATCCTAAACCCTAGCCGCCCCACCTCCTTATATGAGGGGAAAGTTGTAGGATAACGTTGCATAGAAAACAAAAAATTTCCTACCGCGAGAACGCAATCCAAGCCAAGATGCAATCTAGAAGACGGGAGCAACGAGGGGATAATCGAGTCTCACCCTTGAAGAGTTCCAAAGCCTACAAGATGAGGCTCTTGTTGCTGCGGTAGACGATCACTTGCCGCTTGCAAAAGCGCGTAGAAGATCTTGATCACGGCGCCACAATCGGGCAGCACCTCCGTACTCGGTCAAACGTTCGGTGTTGATGAAGACGACGTCCTTCTCCCCGTTCCAGCGGGCAGCAGAAGTAGTAGCTCCTCCTTGAATCCGGCAGCACGACGGCGTGGTGGCGGTGGCGATGGAGAACTCCGGCGGAGCTTCGCTAAGCTTTGTGGGAGAGGTGGAGGAGAGGGGGGCGGCTAGGGTTTGGGAGAGGGAGAGGTGGCCGACCACTTGAGGGGTGCGGCCACAATGGCTTTGGTGTGGCCGGCCCCCTCCCCTTGCTCCTCATTATATAGGTGGAACCCCCAAGAGTTGGTCTACAAGTCTTCGAATAAGACCCCAACCCAAAATTTCCATGTAGTAGGGAAACCTACCCAAGGTGGGACTCCCACCCAAGTGGGATTCCCACCTTCCCATGGGGGGAGGTGGCCGGCCACCTTAGGTGGAGTCCACCTGGGACTCCACCCCTAGGGTTGGCCGGCCATGGGTGGTGGAGTCCCTTCGGGACTCCGCCTTCCAAAGTGATTTCTTCCGGACTTTTCTAGAACCTTCCATAAATGCACCGGATCATTTCCAAACTTGGAATATGACTTCCTATATATGAATATTATTCTCCGGACCATTCCGGAACTCCTCGTGATATCCGGGATCCCATCCAAGACTTCGAACAATACTTCGAACTCCATTCCATATTCAAGTTCTACTATTAGAACATCAAACCTTAAGTGTGTCACCCTACGGTTCACGAACTATGTGGACATGGTTGAGTACTCTCTCCGACCAATAACCAATAGCGGGATCTGGAGATCCATAATGGCTCCCACATATTCAACGATGACTTTAGTGATCGAATGAACCATTCACATACGATACCAATTCCCTTTGTCACACGATATTTTACTTGTCCGAGGTTTGATCATCGGTATCACTCTATACCTTGTTCAACCTTGTCTCCTGGACAAGTACTCTTTACTCGTACCGTGGTATGTTGTCTCTTATGAACTTATTCATATGCTTGCAAGACATTAGACGACATTCCACCGAGAGGGCCCAGAGTATATCTATCCGTCATCGGGATGGACAAATCCCACTGTTGATCCATATGCCTCAACTCATACTTTCCGGATACTTAATCCCACCTTTATAACCACCCATTTACACAGTGGCGTTTGATGTAATCAAAGTACCTTTCCGGTATAAGTGATTTACATGATCTCATGGTCATAAGGACTAGGTAACTATGTATCGAAAGCTTATAGCAAATAACTTAATGACGTGATCTTATGCTACGCTTAATTGGGTGTGTCCATTGTATCATTCATATAATGATATAACCTTGTTATTAATAACATCCAATGTTCATGATTATGAAACTAATCATCCATTAATCAACAAGCTAGTTAAGAGGCATACTAGGGACTCTTTGTTGTTTACATATCACACATGTATCAATGTTTCGGTTAATAAAATTATAGCATGGTATATAAACATTCATCATAAACATAAAGATATATATAATAACCACTCTTATTATTGCCTCTTGGGCATATCTCCAACAGTCTCCCACTTGCACTAGAGTCAATAATCTAGATTACATTGTAAGGTACCTAACACCCATGGCACTCTGGTGTTGGTCATGCTTTGCCCTAGGGAGAGCTTTAGTCAACGGATCTGCTACATTCAGATCAGTGTGTACTTTGCAAATCTTTACTTCTCCATCTTCGATGTACTCGCGAATCGAATGATAACGCAGCTTGATATGCTTCAGCCTCTTGTGTGACCTTGGTTCTTGTGCATTAGCGATGGCACCCATGTTGTCACAGTAGATGACTAATGGGTCCAATGCACTAGCAACCACACCGAGCTCTACAATGAACCTCTTCATCCATACCGCTTCTGATGAAGCCTCTGAAGCCGCTATGTACTCCGATTCTGTTGAAGACTTCGCCACCGTGCACTGCTTTGAGCTTGCCCAGCTTACTGCAGCACCATTCAATATAAACACGTACCCAGACTGTGACTTAGAGTCATCAGGATCAGTGTTCCAACTTGCATCGGTGTAACTGGTTACAACGAGCTCTTGGTCACCTCCATAACAAAGAAACATATCCTTAGTTCTTTTCAAGTACTTCAGGATATTCTTGACCGCTGTCCAGTGTTCCATTCCTGGATCACTTTGATATCTGCTAGTCAAACTAACAGCATGTGCTATATCCGGTCTAGTACATAGCATGGCATACATGATAGAGCCTACTGCCGAGGCATAGGGGATCTGACTCATCCTTTCTCTTTCTTCTGCCGTAGCTGGTCCTTGAGTCTTACTCAAGACCTTGCCTGGTAACATAGGTAAGAATCCTTTCTTACTTTCGTCCATTCTAAACTTCTTTAGAATCTTGTCCAGGTATGTACTTTGTGATAGCCCTATTAAGCGTCTTGATCTATCTCTATAAATCTTGATGCCTAATATATACGATGCTTCACCAAGGTCTTTCATTGAAAAACTATTATTCAAATAACCTTTTACACTGCTTAATAGTTCTATATCATTCCCAATCAATAATATGTCATCTACATATAATATCAGGAATGCTACAGAGCTCCCACTCACTTTCTTGTAAATACAGGCCTCTCCATGATACTGTATAAACCCGAAGTCTTTGATCACCTTATCAAAGCGTCGGTTCCAACTTCTCGATGCTTGCTTCAGTCCATAAATTGAACGCTGAAGTTTGCAGACTTTGTCAGCATTTTTAGGATCGACAAAACCTTTGGGTTGTACCATATACAACTCTTCCTCAATGTCTCCATTAAGGAACGCTGTTTTGACATCCATCTGCCAAATCTCATAATCGAAAAATGCAGCTGATGCTAACAAAATCCTCACAGATTTTAGCTTCGCTACAGGTGAGAAAGTCTCATCGTAGTCAACACCTTGAATTTGTCGGAAACCCTTTGCGACAAGTCGAGCTTTATAGACAGTAATATTACCATCAGCATCTGTTTTTCTCTTGAAGATCCATTTATTCTCGACAGCCTTTCGGCTATCAGGTAAGTCTACCAAAGTCCACACTTTGTTATCATACATGGATCCCATTTTGGATTTCATGGCTTCTTGCCATTTGTTGGAATCTGGGCTCATCATCGCTTCTTCATACGTCGCAGGGTCCTCGTCATTGTTGTCCACAATCATGACATTTAGACAAGGATCATACCAATCAGGAGTGGCACGTTCCCTTGTCGATCTGCGAGGTTCAGTAGTTATCTCGTTTGAAGTTTCATGATCATTATCATTAGCTTCCTCTGTTATCGGTGTAGGCGGCACATGAACAACTTCCGGCACTGCGCTACTCTGATCAACTAGTGAAGATTCATCAATCTCATCGAGTTCTACTTTTCTTCCAGTCACTTCTTTAGTGAGAAATTCTTTCTCAAGAAAGGTTCCGTTCTTAGCAACAAAGATTTTGCCTTCGGATCTGTGATAGAAAGTGTACCCTATAGTTTCCTTAGGGTATCCTATGAAGATGCATTTCTCCGCTTTGGGTTCTAGCTTGTCCGGTTGTAACTTCTTTACATAGGCTTCGCAACCCCAAACTTTAAGGAACGACAGCTTAGGTTTCTTGTTAAACCATAATTCATACGGTGTCGTTTCAACGGATTTTGATGGTGCTCTATTTAAAGTGAATGCGGCTGTCTCTAATGCATAACTCCAAAATGATAACGGCAAATCAGTAAGAGACATCATAGAACGAACCATATCTAAGAGAGTTCGATTACGACGTTCGGACACACCGTTTCGTTGTGGTGTTCCCGGCGGTGTCAATTGTGAAAGTATTCCGCATTTTTTTAAATACATGCCAAACTCATAACTCAGATATTCACCTCCACGATCAGATCGTAGAAATTTAATCTTCTTGTTACGTTGATTTTCTACTTCACTTTGAAATTCCTTAAACTTCTCAAAAGTTTCGGATTTATGTTTCATGAAATAGATATACCCATATCTACTCAGATCATCTGTGAAGGTTAGAACATAACGATAACCACCGCGCGATGCTACACTCATTGGTCTGCACACATCGGTATGTATGATTTCCAATAAGTCAGTAGCTCGCTCCATCATACCAGAAAATGGAGTCTTAGTCATTTTTCCCATTAGACATGCTTCGCATCTATCAAGTGACTCAAAGTCAAGTGATTCAAGTAATCCATCGGTATGGAGTTTCTTCATGCGTTTCACTCCAATATGACCAAGACGACAGTGCCACATATAAGTAGAATTATCATTCAATTTAATTCGCTTAGCATCAATGTTATGTATATGTGTATCACTACTATCGAGATCTAACAGAAATAAGCCATTTTTTTCAGGTGCTCGACCATAAAAGATATTATTCATAAAAATAGAACAACCATTATTCTCAGACTTGAATGAATAACCGTCTTGCATTAAACAAGATCCAGATATAATGTTCATGCTCAACGCGGGTACAAAATAACAATTATTTAGGCTTAAAACTAATCCCGAAGGTAGATGTAGAGGAAGTGTGCCGACAGCGATCACATCGACTTTGGATCCATTTCCAACGCGCATCGTCACTTCATCCTTTAGTAGTCTTCGTCTATTCTTTAGTTCCTGTTTCGAGTTACAAATATGAGCAACCGAACCAGTATCAAATACCCAGGTACTAGTACGAGAACTAGTAAGATAAACATCTATAACATGTATATCAGATATACCTTCTTTCTTCTTCTTGACAAGGCCGCTCTTCAGATCCGCCAAATACTTGGAGCAATTACGCTTCCAGTGTCCCTTCTCCTTGCAGTAATAGCACTCAGCATCAGGTTTAGGGCCAGTCTTAGGTTTCACAGGAGGCGTGGCAGCTTTCTTGCCACCCTTCTTGAATTTTCCTTTAGACTTGCCCTGTTTCTTGAAACTGGTGGTCTTGTTGACCATCAACACTTGGTGCTCTTTCTTGATCTCAATCTCAGCAGCTTTAAGCATGGAGAAGAGTTCAGGTAACTCTTTGTTCATGTTCTGCATATTGTAGTTCATCACAAAGTTCTTGTAACTAGGAGGCAGTGATTGAAGGATACGATTAATCCCCAGTCTGTTAGGAATAACTATTTCCAAGTCACTGAGTTTCTTCGCATGCCCGGTCATAACGAGCATGTGCTCACTAACGGAGCTACCTTCTTCCATCATGCAACTGAAGAAGTGTTTCGATGCTTCATAGCATTCCACAGCCGCATGAGTTTCAAAAATAGTCTTCAACTCTTTTATCAACTCATGTGGATCGTGGTGCTCAAAACGTTTTTGAAGATCGACTTCCAGACTGCATAGGATGGCACACTGAACTTGAGAGTACCGAGTTTTCCGAGTCGCGTAAACATTCTTTACTTCATCGGTTTCAGTTTCTGCAGGAGGGTCACCTAGCGGTGCATCCAGCACATATTGCAGATTTCCGCCAGCGAGGAAAATCCTCACATGACGGAACCAGTCGGTGAAGTTGCTACCGTTTCTCTTAAGCTTTTCTTTCTCTAGGAACTGGTTAAAATTGATTGGGGACGCCATATCTACAACATATATTTGCAATAGATTAGACTAAGTTTATGACAAATTGAGTTCAAATTTTAATTCAACATAATTAAAAAACTAGGTGAACTCCCACTCAAAACAATATCCCTCGAATTGTCTTAGTGATCACACGAACCAAATCCACACACCTACGTCCGATCATCACGAGACAAGATGTAATTTCAATGGCGAACACTCAAAGTGTTCATCATATCAATCATATGATTCATGCTCTACCTTTCGGTATCATGTGTTCCGAGACCATGTCTGTACATGTTAGGCTCGTCAAGGCCACCTTAGTATCCGCATGTGCAAAACTGGATTGCACCCGTTGTATGCACTTGTTGATTCTATCACACCCGATCATCACGAGATGCTTCGAAACGACAAGTCTTGGCAACGGTGCTACTAAGGATGAACACTTTATTATCTTGATATTTCAGTGAGAGGAATCATCTTATAATGCTACCGTCGCGATCTAAGCAAAATAAGATGCATAAAAGGATTAACATCACATGCAGTTCATATGTGATATGATATGGCCCTTTTGTCTTTGCGCCTTTGATCTTCATCTCCCAAGCACGGACATGATCTCCATCATCATCGGGCATGATCTCCATCATCGTCGGTATAGCGTCAAGGTCAATGGCGTCGTCTTCATGATTGTTCTCCCATGTAGCAACTATTACAACTTCTTTGAAATACTACTCAACATGAAATTTAAAGACAACCATAAGGCTCCTGCCGGTTGCCACAATACAATAATGATCATCTCATACATATTCATCATCACATTATGGCCATATCACATCACCAAACCCTGCAAAAACAAGTTAGACGTCTCTAATTTGGTTTGCATATTTTACGTGGTTTAGGGTTTTCGAGAGAGATCTAATCTACCTACGAACATGAACCACAACGGTGATACTAGTGTTGTCAATAGAAGAGTAAATTGAATCTTCACTATAGTAGGAGAGACAGACACCCGCAAAGCCACTTATGCAATACAAGTTGCATGTCGAGCGTGGAGCAAATCTCATGAACGCGGTCATGTAAAGTTAGCCCGAGCCGCTTCATCCCACTATGCCACAAAGATGCAAAGTACTCAAACTAAAGATAACATAAGCATCAACGCCCACAAACCATTGTGTTCTACTCGTGCAACCATCTATGCATAGACCTGGCTCTGATACCACTGTAGGATAACGTTGCATAGAAAACAAAAAATTTCCTACCGCGAGAACGCAATCCAAGCCAAGATGCAATCTAGAAGACGGGAGCAACGAGGGGATGATCGAGTCTCACCCTTCAAGAGTTCCAAAGCCTAAAAGATGAGGCTCTTGTTGCTGCGGTAGACGATCACTTGCCGCTTGCAAAAGCGCGTAGAAGATCTTGATCACGGCGCCACAATCGGGCAGCACCTCCGTACTCGGTCACACGTTTGGTGTTGATGAAGACGACGTCCTTCTCCCCGTTCCAGCGGGCAGCGGAAGTAGTAGCTCCTCCTTGAATCCGGCAGCACGACGGCGTGGTGGCGGTGGCGATGGAGAACTCCGGCGGAGCTTCGCTAAGCTTTGCGGGAGAGGTGGAGGAGAGGGGGGCGGCTAGGGTTTGGGAGAGGGAGAGGTGGCCGGCCACTTGAGGGGTGCGGCCACAATGGCTTTGGTGTGGCCGGCCCCCTCCCCTTGCTCCTCATTATATAGGTGGAACCCCCAAGAGTTGGTCTACAAGTCTTCGAATAAGACCCCAACCCAAAATTTCCATGTAGTAGGGAAACCTACCCAAGGTGGGACTCCCACCCAAGTGGGATTCCCACCTTCCCATGGGGGGAGGTGGCCGGCCACCTTAGGTGGAGTCCACCTGGGACTCCACCCCTAGGGTTGGCCGGCCATGGGTGGTGGAGTCCCTTCGGGACTCCGCCTTCCAAAGTGATTTCTTCCGGACTTTTCTAGAACCTTCTAGAACCTTCCATAAATGCACCAGATCATTTCCAAACTTGGAATATGACTTCCTATATATGAATCTTATTCTCCGGACCATTCCGGAACTCCTCGTGATATCCGGGATCCCATCCGAGACTTCGAACAATACTTCGAACTCCATTCCATATTCAAGTTCTACTATTACAACATCAAACCTTAAGTGTGCCACCCTACGGTTCGCGAACTATGTGGACATGGTTGAGAACTCTCTTCGACCAATAACCAATAGCGGGATCTGGAGATCCATAATGGCTCCCACATATTCAACGATGACTTTAGTGATCGAATGAACCATTCACATACGATACCAATTCCCTTTGTCACACGATATTTTACTTGTCCGAGGTTTGATCATCGGTATCACTCTATACCTTGTTCAACCTCGTCTCCTGGACAAGTACTCTTTACTCGTACCGTGGTATGTGGTCTCTTATGAACTTATTCATATGCTTGCAAGACATTAGACGACATTCCACCGAGAGGGCCCAGAGTATATCTATTCGTCATCGGGATGGACAAATCCCACTGTTGATCCATATGCCTCAACTCATACTTTCCGGATACTTAATCCCACCTTTATAACCACCCATTTACGCAGTGGCGTTTGATGTAATCAAAGTACCTTTCCGGTATAAGTGATTTACATGATCTCATGGTCATAAGGACTAGGTAACCATGTATCGAAAGCTTATAGCAAATAACTTAATGACGTGATCTTATGCTACGCTTAATTGGGTGTGTCCATTGTATCATTCATATAATGATATAACCTTGTTATTAATAACATCCAATGTTCATGATTATGAAACTAATCATCCATTAATCAACAAGCTAGTTAAGAGGCATACTAGGGAACCTTTGTTGTTTACATATCACACATGTATCAATGTTTCGGTTAATACAATTATAGCATGGTATATAAACATTCATCATAAACATAAAGATATATATAATAACCACTCTTATTATTGCCTCTTGGGCATATCTCCAACAAAAGTGGCCGGCCAGCCTTGCTAGGCTGGGGCGCCCCACTTGGTGGGCTGACCTGGTTTGGTTTGGACAGGCCCAAAACCAAACACAACACTAATTTAACCCTAATTGGCCCACCACACCTGGCTACATTATTTCCTAACATAGAATGAATGACACAACCTTAGACTTAATTAATACATGGTGTAGGTCATCCTAGCGTGTCACTCCTGAATCCTCGATGGCGTACCAGCTAGCTTGGTGGAGTCCTGAAATTGGGCTCCACATAGGCCTCCGTGCCCATATCAAGACGGCAGTGAGACAACAGGGGCGCGTTTGGTAGGCCCTGGGACATGCCCTTTGGCTCGCATCGGCCCAGCAAAAACCGGCCCGTTTGGTTGCCTGTAAGAGGTTCGCGTTGTGGCCCAACCGGTTCTCAAAGCACCCCTGGGACATGCCCTAGAGGAACGCCCGAATCGGCAGTTTCTCCGGGGCCAGGCCCGTTGTCGTGCCATTTTGCACGCCCGCGTGCAACGGTTACACGCGTGGAGAAGCGCGGGAGACAATGCGTTGTCTTGATCCTCGCTCCCCACTTCCCCGCTTCGTTCTTCTCTCTCCCCATTCACTCCTGGCATAAACAACATCACCCTGTCCCATCAACCGCCGCCATGGCCTCCTCGCCTCCTCCGCCTCCGCCATCCTCTCCACCACCGACGGATCCAACCGTCGGCCACCCGGTCCAACGAGGCACTAATGCGCCTCGTCCGCGAGTACGAGGCGGGAGGCGGCGACTCGACGGCGAAGATCGATGCCGGCCGCGTGCCGGTGATGAATCGACCATCGCAGTTCGCGACCACGAGGCACGTCGGTGTCGCAACCCGGAGCACCGCCGTCCTGGCTCTTCGAGCCGCCGGGATTCGACCGGCGGATCCTTCGGGGATGGGGGTTTTTTCCCCGTCCCCACTAGGGTTTCCGACGGCGAGGGCGGCCGCAATGGCGGGCGGTGCACCGGGCTCCAGCAGGGAGATGGAGGGTGGGGTTCACATCCACCCCGATGCAGGCAGCGATGACATGGGGCATGCCGCATCCGCCTGCCCCCTATGGCGCGCCTCCCGTCCCGCCGCCGCCGGGGTTCACCCGACCTCGTGCTCGGCGCCAGACGACAGCACCATCGGCGCCTGGCTTCCCGGCCGCTGCGCCGCGGCTGGACCTGAGGACCTACTTACCGGCTACGCCGCCTCCTCCTCCACCGGGATTTGCTCCTCTTCCTGCTCAGAGTGGGACGCTGGCGATCCACCCGATCGTAAGTACCTTCACTCAATCTCCTTGTCGCTTGTTTACGTCGACTAGATGACATTGTAGATGTGAATGTACATAGGATTCATTGCAATGTGCTTATGTTTGCCATGCCAAGCTCAAGCACCATCATGGACTCGACAATGTCAAGTCCATGGCACTGCTTGAGCTTGGCATTGCCATTGTCCATGACATTGCTTGAGATTGGCAATGCTAAGCTCAAGCAGCTGGCAATGCCAACCTCAAGCAGCTGGCAATGCCAACCTCAAGTCCATGACATTACCTTCTTGTGATTGTGCATGCCATTGCCTGTTTGTGCTTGTCCATGCCATTTCCTACTTGTGCTTGTCCATGACATTGCTTGCTTGTGCTTGTGCATGCCATTGCCTGCTTGTGCTTGTGCATGCCATTGCCTGCTTATGCTTGTCCATGACATTGCCTGCTTGTGCTTGTGCATGCCATTGCCTGCTTGTGCTTGTCCATGCAATTGCCTGCTTGTGCTTGTCCATGCCATTGTCTGCTTGAGCTTGACATTGCTTCCTTGTGCGTGTGCAGAACTGGCCCTTGCTGGAATACTTCTCGGACGGGCCCATACTGGACGCTATCGACTATGTCGTCCGTGTGCAGCTGCGTGATCCCAACGTAGCATTCATGGAAGCCCACCAGCAGATCACAGCGCCGAGGCGCCACGCCGGCCGTCCTGCTGACCTGGGGCACGCTGCCAATCCTCGTCTGCCGGCGTTCTTCGTCCAGGTGGAGAGCCAGGACCTCCGTGCCCTCGCCGTCCCGCCGTACATGGAGCAGCCCCTCATCAGGAAGTACAAGCTCAAGAACAATGCCCCCCTGTGATGGTCTGCTTGTACTTGGGCGACCGTTGCGAGTGGAAGGTGCAGCTGCAGTGGACAGGGCATCGCGTCGGGTTCATCAAGTCCTGGAGCAAGTTCTGCACCAGGATTTTGCTGCACGTCGACGACACGCTCGTCTTCACCCCTTAGGACGACGGCTTCAAGATCGCCGTCTTCAGGAAGGAGACGTCCCGCTCTAGCGTCTTCGGCTGCAAGAGGCATCACGAGGCCCTTTTGCTGATCCTCGCTATTAAGGTGCTGCTGCTCCATCGCTTCCTATGTTTATGTCTGATCGTGTTACTTGTGCTGGCCTCTAGGAGGCTGATAAACACTATTTTTCTGCATATCTCACTGTTGGGCTGGCCTCTAGGAGGTGTTTGAACACTGCTTTTGGACCTGGGGAGTATATCCCAGGTTTAGGCAAGCGTCTTAACACTCTGACGCTAGATTATGACCTGTCAAGTATTCTGTTCGTTGTGTATAAGTGATTGATGTGCTTGTGATCGTGTTTGAGCTGTTTGTGTGCTTTTATATGATGATAAGGTCACCATATTTGAATGTGATGAGGAGAAACTCTTGTCAGGGTGCCCAAAATAGAAACCAAACACATGAACGCTGTCTTTAGACATCCAAATAATTTGCAACTCTGTTAGAGCCGGTGCAGCACAGACACCAAACGACGGGCAAAAGTGACCGACGGCCCGTTCACAATACGCACGTCCATCTCGCTACGTCAGTGGTGCACGATTTCGGCCTAGGGAACAAACGCGCCCCAGGTGACTCGCCGATTCAGATCGAACTGCGAAAGCTGTGCGTGTGATGTGGACGTAACCGGAGTAGCCTGGCGCTGGAGAAGCAGCTGAATGCTCCTGGCCAAAGGTGTTGATGCAGTCCCCATGCATGCATATGCACGTGCACATGGATCCTTGTGGCGTGCAGCAGCAGCTCGTGGCCAAAGGTGTGGATGTGGACTGCCGCCGTGTTGACAGCCCTTGGCCTCGGTTTGCCGACGTGTAGTGCTGCTGCACCGCCGTTTCAAAGCGGCGATCGATCGGCGGCGTGTTACACTGTTTCGCCTGGAGTCAGATAAGGATCTGGTGCCGGCCGGAGCAATCTCGGCGCTGCTTGAAGCACCGGTTTCTGCGCCGATTTTCACCCGGGTTTGAGGATCATGATTTATTAGCTAATTAGGTCTAACCTATGCGATTGGGAAATTTAGATTTTAGACCTTATCTAATCTAAAGAACTATTTTGATCTTTGATCGACACCTGGTGCCGCGCCTGGGAAGAGAAGAGATTTATCTTCCGGAACGACGTTATGTGAAGGTGTTAATAAACTCTATAATCAACGTCGTGAAAGTCGTTTTGGAACATGGGTCCATATGCTCTCTATATTTCAAAATGCATCTTACATATATTTTAAATTTCAAAAAAATTGAAACTAAAAGTTCGCACGTACATTTTCACGTGCTACGTGCTCACAAAGTCGTTTCATAAAAAATCGACTTATCATGTGACGTGTGTAAAAAAGACAAAATTCAGTGCTAAAAATAATGCTTTTCACAAGATAAACTTTCTCTTTTTTATATAAACCACACAAAATATTGGTTTTTCGTGAAACTTGACGAACGCACGTATATTATGAATATGTACATGTAGAATTTTTTGTCCAAATTTTTCGACATTTCAAAATATAATTTTTTAGTAGAGGGAGCATACGCACCCAGGAGCCGAATTGAATTTCTCGTGAAACTAGACTGTTCTGATATATACCATGTAAACGTGGATGATCTATGACCTGTTTCGTGTTGTTACAGCTTCTTCTTTGCGCGGAAGACACATCGCACGGCACAGGTTATTAACACGTACGCGTAGCATTCCTCTTGGTTGACATGACTACCCAATCGCCGCGCGCCGTGGACGCGGATCCAACACGGCCCGGCAGCCGCCGTTTTTCTTTTCTTTTCTTTTGGCATACACACATGGCACATTCGCGCGACAAAAGCTGCACGTTGAGTGAGTGTACACGCATGCATGCAGGATCTATAGCTAGCTTGCGACTCCTAGACCATAGCCACCGGTCGTCGTCATGGCTCTCGACACGGATGCGTATCGTTCGCGTGTGGCTTTGGACTCGATCTGGCCATGCACGCACGAAACGCACAACCATCAACCTTTTGTGGTTACCCTCATGGTCACTTGGTCAGTTCCATGATTCTGCGCCGTGGTATGCCTCTCGAATCTCGCAGCCTTCTTGCGGAAAGAGGCAATGTGATCGAGCAAAAGTGAGTGGGGAACATTTTCTTTTTGTGAACAGGGGCTGGCGGCTGGGTCCAGATTCCCGAAGGACCCAAAAGCTTCATTCATTAAAATGGGAACCAATTACAAAGAGAGCCCTGAAAGAACGGAGAAATTGCAGCCCGGTCCTCACCTGTTCTAAAAAGGACCTTCAAAGAAAGCGCAAAACATGATCCGTTCCTGGTCCTTCTCTGTTGCTGCCGCCGTCCAGCCGCGAAGCAGCGGCCGCCAGCGAAGCCACTAGGGACGAAACCACTTGGGACCTAGCTGACGCTGAGCGCCAAGCCGAGAAAGTAGATCCTCCGCTGGAGGAAGAGAGACCATCATAGAACACATCTCTGAGGCGTGAAGTGCCCCCCTCGGCCGAGAATAGCAGCGGCACACCGTTGTTGTTGCTGATGGTTTTCACCAGTAGAAGCTTCGAGAAAAACCCCGCTCCTTCACTCGCCACCACAACGAAGAAAAGCAACATCAACCTCCAAGATATGCACCTTCCAGAGCTTATTTAGAGGAGGAGGAAGTGGCAGCTCACCGCCCCCTTCATCTCTGACCACCAGAGCACTAGAGAGTAGCAAAGACACACCAGCCACCATCGAGAGCCCCTCGTATGCTCCTGTAGCTTTCTCCTCAACGGCATAGTGCCAAACTCCACAAAGGAAAACACCAACGGAGGTAACCTACCACTACTATATGCAGGAGGGGGCTGATCCCCTCTCCCCCACCCACTTCGGTCGACAAGGCTGACGGAGGCGGCCAAGAGGCTCTTAAGGGAAGAGAGGATAGAGGCGGGAGCAGGGAAAATCAGACTCGTTCAGTGATTGGAGAACTGTGAAATGCTTCTAGGACAAAGCGACCCATAAGGGTCATCCTGATGGTTTCGTGAGTGTGCACGACTGGAATCGCCTGGGTGGGCCAGATTGATCTCAAATCCCATATTCTATGGACTTTTCACCTGCGATCAAAGCTGACGTGGTCGTAGAAACGCGGGAAATTTAAGAGCATCTCCGGTGGGGCGATGCATTTTTATGTCCGTTTACGTCGCGTACGGACACAAAAAATGTCCACATATCAGCGTGTGTATGTCCCTTCTCCAGCGGTAGAGACGCATTTTTTGACGCAAATGTCTGCCATGCACTGATTAGGGGAGGAGAGAGAAAAAGATTTCATTTGTGTGGCTAGCACATGGGCTTACCCTACATTAAAGGAGGAGAGAGAAGGTACCATGCAGCTCAAACAGACAAAAATGGACGCGTCCACGCAGACGCATTCCTGGCGCATATTTGATCCAACAAATGTTACGGACGTTTTGCGTCTAGCCGCTGGAACGCATTTTTTGTCCATGCAAACGCAAACGGACAACGTCTGTTTGCGTCACCCCGCGCACGAACATTCTGGATGATGTGCTTGTCCGAACATGCCGACCCGGACCTAGCCTTGACCTGGGCACGAGGCCTTACTAGTACAAAATCCGTTGTTGCGAACGGGTACTTAAAGGACAGGGTGTTTCTGATCCCGAGCTCAAGTGAGCTCGTTTTGTGGACCGTCCATTTTGTCGTGGGATGTGTGCCACCAGGCCTGCTGGTGTCAGATACATCATGCAGGAAATGGTGGAACAGTTCTATACGCTTAGCGGATGACGGTGTACGGTGGGACAGGGATTGACGGACGTGGGAAGGGCATCCAGTCGGCTCGTGACGAGGGTTACTCTGTTGTCTGTTCTAGTGGCACAGGGATTGAGAATGCTAGGGCTCGTCTTGTATCGTTTATCCAAGTTCCCTTCGTCGGTGGAGGCACGCACAACGCGAGAGGTTGGCGCTAGCGCTGCACCCGCCGAAGAACACGCGGGAGAGGTTTGCGTGGTCTAGTAGCCAGTATCCACAGGTTGGCGCCGTCCCCGAGGGAGGTTGCCCAGCACACGGCGGACCAGCCGTCCTCGTACGCGGTCGGGAGCATGTGCTCGGGTGCGAGCCTGCGAGGCAGTAGTATACGGAGACGCCGATGGCGCTGGCGCGGGCGACGAGGTCGTTGAGGTAGATGCGCGCGGCTGGTTCAGGCGGGCGAGCCGACGACGAAGCCGCCGCCGTGGAAGTAGACGATGACGGGGAGCTTGGGGGGCGGTGTCGGCGCCCGAAGGGAGGTAGACGCGGGCTCACGCGGTCGGCGCCGGCGGGGATGACGGTGTTGATGCCGGGGCGAAAGGCGCTGCCGCTCTTGTACTGTCAGCGGCGGGACGGAATGTCGAACGCGGTCTCAGAGTCGGGATCCATGGCGGCAGGGGTTGGTACTCGCTGGTTCTCACGATCGCCGTCGTTGGGTAATTAGTAAATGCTCCTCAAGTCTCGTCAGTGAAGGCTGGAATGTGCCGTGCCATCGCTGCCTACCGGTACAGGACGGAAACTAGCTTGCAGGCCCAGCGCACTCAATCGGAAAGAAATAAAATACATGGGACAGATGTGGGCCAGTGTGCTGCATGTTACATGTTAAATATTAGTCATACGGCCGTGAATACAGCGGTGTACCACCAATTTCAGCGCAAACGATTGGTCCAAAAAACAGGCTCATCTGAGCTCGAGTTCAAATGAGCATTTCCGGTACTTAAACCCCTACTCCGATAAGCTAGTCGCCTATCACCCTGATCTTGTCGTAAATGACTTTCAGCCACTGACGGGCGCTGAGACCTATCAGCTGTAATTCCCTCCTCCGATGGGTTTTAGGTAGGAGACCGTGAGGGGGCATGCCAGAGAGGAGATCGCTGACGGGCAGTTGTTAGGCACCAGTCACTATCGAGGACACATATTGAGACTCCGGGTTCATTCTGGATTGGGAAATGATGGTCTGGTGTTTTGTCCAGACATTGTACGTACGATAACCGGGTGTATATCTGATGGTAACAGTTTCAAGCGGCAGTCAGCTATTTTATATGGCCCCGGAGGTTCCGATAACACCTCTGGTGCGTGTTTGAGAGCATCAGTTTCATGTTATGTAGTACTCCCTCCGTTACTAGATACAAGTCATATAGTTTGGCACATAAATTAAAGAACACCCATTTAGAAAAAATACACCATGTATGATTAGATTTATCTGTAGGCAATTGACGCGAGTAATAGAGAACTTTGCATAAGATAAGAAAACCTAATCAAATTCTTAAAATTATTGTTCATACAAACAAGGCAAAAAATACACCATATATTTTGGAAATTTTCTAAAAAAATATATATGGCTTATATATACGGAGGGACTATAAAATAGGAGCATGAGATAAATGATCTATAATAAAAACTGTTTGAATGTCAAGAAAATCATTATCTATAATTTTTCCAACTTTTGCGGAACCCCTCCAGAGTTTCTTCTTAATTGTTCATCATTATGATGTTTCAATCCAACGCAACGTCGGCTATGTTGACTCAAAGTGGTGGCATGGTTCTTTTTTGGAAGCGACCTTTTTCTGACACGCTATGAGGGTGTAACTCTTGTTGTATCGATGTGGACATATCCACGGATCGGGTATTTCACGGCGTGCTACCTTTGTTTATGGGGAGCCTTGTAGGGAGAAGCGGCATGAGTCTGGGATCTTATGTGTGGTCTGAGTTCCAACTGAAATGGTCTGTGGACCTGCTATGGGGATTTCAATGAGGCACTTAGCCATGATGAGCACTTTGGCTCTAATTATCGATATGCAGAACAAATGTTAACGTTTAAGGAGTGCCTCGATTATTATGGTTTGTCCAACTTAGGGTACTCCAACCGAAAGTTTACGTGGACTAACAAACATGAGTGTGCCAGTTATATTGGATTGAGGTTGGACCGTGTTGTGACTAATGGTGCTTTCACTCAATTATTTGGCGATTGTCATGTGGAGAATGTCATTACGATGACTTCATATTATTATTCAGTTGTTATCGGCCTAAAGAACTATTGAGATGACTCTGCTAGCATGCCGGTACAGATGGGCTTCAAGTACTAGGCAGCTTGGCTACGCTCACCGGAATATGTCTAGGTTCTCGAGCAGACCTGGAATGACGACCCAGATGGGGAGGCGTTGTTGCAGGGCACTTGGGCCATGTTGCATATGGTTGCGATATCCCTGGCCCAATGGAGAAAAGACACTTTTGGCTATGTTCAGAAAAAGATCCGTAAACTTGAAAGGCGTATGAAATGCTTGCGTTTGGTGCCATGGGATAGTACGGATAACAAGGTCAGTGAGATTGGGTGTGAGTTGATGACTGCAAGCGCACATGTATATTGCAGCTAGTTTCAAAAGTAAGAGTATCGAACCACGAAGACCTATTTGGTTAGGGTCTTTATGCCCCTCGTCACTATCTATCAAATGATAATTATTAGATTCCCTTGATTCTAAGTAAGAGTGTTTAAAGGTTTGGTGTGTAATGACTTAAAATTAAAGTAAACAGAAAAGATAACCGCGATGTAAATAGTAATGAAACTTTAGTAAGGCAAAATATTCTTGGGGAATGTAGGATCCACCTACAGCATTGGTATTACTCGTGATTAGGGTAAATCTATGCCTTTCTTCATAACATGTGTGGGGAGAGTTACATAAAAATATGATCACAGAAAGCCATCTGATGTTTCATCCCGAAGAACCAATATGATGATTGTAAGCACGCCACTCCGACCCCATATAGTTAAGGGTTTCCCCATGGATATTGATATGAGATTTTTGAATCTCTCCTTATCCCCCTTGATCATATGAATAGTATACTGGTACTTTATGTCACGTAGCATCGTACATACTACCACATATCCAAAGGTAATTCCCTCTCTAGTCCTGAAGGTAAATATTATATGGTCGAGTTCATATAATATCTAGAGAGAAAACCAACACATAATCATAAACTAAAATTATAAATCATATTTATTGGTTATCATAATATTGCTAGGGCTTTCTCCATCCACCCAAGAACAAAGTAAACTCCTCACTAATGGAAGCAATCAACAACATCATCATAGGAATATGGAATGAATATGAGTATATGGATGAATACAAGTGCAAATCCACATTAGAAATCAGAATTAGATGGGAATGGTGATGCTGATGGTGATGGAGATGCAGCGGTTGATGGGGAATGATGCCCTGGCCTCCACTGATCTGTGAAGCAGCGAGGATTACGCCCTTGTGCAAGTTCCCCCTCCATATCCATTTTGGGGAGGGGGTGAGGTTTCTGCGAGTTGTGATGTCTCTGAATCTCGGATATCAAATCCTTCTTCGCGTCGTGAAAGTATCCAACGAGGCCTAGGAGGTACCACAAGGTACATATATGCGGTACAGGCAGGCCCTGCCCGTGCTAGGTATCGTTAAACCCACTCACTAGAGTTGCCTCTCGCATTTCCCTTTCACCCAGGTGCATGGAAAATCATTTAAATGACTTTTATCGCTTCAAAATGCCATATTTATGTCCAATATGACAACTCCAAATCATATGTTCATCAATATCTTCATAATTTGGGATCATGTGGAAATAAGCATAAAAGGTGTGTGTGAGCGCCGTAAAATACTAATATCATATCTTTACTGATGCAAAAAATAAGGTCAACATGCTTAAAATGCAGTCATCAACTTTCCCAAGCCTAGAATCTTTCTCGTCCTCGAGCAAGATTGTAGCTTAATCGATAAGGTCATCATGTTTATGAAGCTCGAGTCGTTAAAATACATGAGATATATGAAATAACAATTATAATATCAGATATAGAACCATGTCTTGAGTTCTATCACACTTTCACACCTCAAATGACTTAGAGGCTTCCTCGCGTTTGTACTAATAGTTTGTAAGAAGACCAATTGTTAGCATGTCATAGGATCATCATGTTAAATCAACTGAGAGGTAAATTCAACATGCTTAGGACTTTTTATCAACTTGTACATTCTTCATAAATTTTATAGCATTTTTCTTAGTTCATTCTCAAATAATTTATAATTATTTTACTAAAAATAATATTTCTGTTTTCTCTTTTCTATCTTCTTTTTGTTTGAAGTAAAACTAATGAATGTGACATACTAACAAGTATTCTTGTTTTACAAGTACTATCAATGTGAAAGACTCTAAAATCATCGCAAAGTACATGCAAGATATTATTAATCCCAATTCATATAATCTAATGCAATAATCATAAAACTGAAAATACTCCAAATATAATAATGGCTCGAGAATTCATTGGATATAAATCTTTCCTTGCTCCAAGGGAGCTAATTATGCAACTAATGCAAAACTTTGGAATTTAAAAATAATATGCGTGCAAGAAAGCAAACATGCTAAAGACTTTAAGATAGATTACAATATGTTATAGATCTCCCCAAGCTTGTAATCAAGCTAGGTGGGATCAAATAATTCCTTGCGATTATTTGATACCATGGTATTCTACTTTGTGTCACAGCATGGTGTACATTGTTTGTAACCTCCAGGATCATGATACGGACCCTGCACTACTCACTAATTTTCTCAAATAGAGCACTGCGACGTTTGTGCATTTTAATTGTAGTCTCTTGAGTTTTTATTCCCTAAAACTAGTAAATAACTTTAGTATAATAATTAACACATTAACAACTATGAACAAAGACCAAAATATCTTAGCTCCCCGGCAACGACACTAGGAAACAGCTTGATGAATGCAAGTGAACATGTGTATTGTTGCTAGTTTCAGAAGTAGAATATCAAACCAGATAGAGCTATTTTGTTAAGGTCTTTATGCCCCTCATCACTATTATCAAAGAATACTTATAAGATGCCCGATACTTTGGTAAACGTATCACTACTCATGCAAAAATATAAGGTAATTAAACGTGTCAAGAAGCCATACTTTGATTGAAAATCGACATGTTGAAGGCATACGACATAGTAGAGTTGAGTTATCTTCATGATTGTTTGTTGAAGCTCGGCTTTGCCACAACCTAGATTAATTCCGTCATGAGTTGTGTTACCATGGTAAGATATGCCGTCAAAGTTAATGGTGATTTAACAAAACTAGTGGTTCCTTCTCGTCGAATTAGGCAAAGTGATCCCATAAGTCCATACTCATTCTTGTTACGTAAAGAGGGTATGTCATGCCTTTTACATCTGAGAGAGAGGACATGAGATTTACAAGGAATTTATAATAGATGCCATGGTCCAGCTATCTCACATCTTCTCTTCGCAGACGATAGTATATTTTTTACTCGCAGTGATCAATGCAGTATGGATGCACTGCAATTAATTTAAAGCTCTACTGTGATGGATCGGGGCAAAAGATAAATTTGGACAAGTCGATGATATTTTTCAGAGGCAAACGTGACTTGGCCATTAAGAATGGTGTCATGGCAAGGCTAGGTATGCATAATGAAGCCTTGCGAGAGACATACTTGGGCATGCCCACTGATGTGGTTCGTGCCTCCATTGGAACTTTTGGTTTTCTCCTTGGCAAAGCTTGGAAACATATGAATATTTGGCCAGATAGACCGCTAGCTCTCACATTTAAGGAAGGAAGCCTTACTCAAAACTGTCATCTAAGCTACACCAGAGGCGGAGCTAGCAATATGCCATGGTTTGGCTGCCGCCATACCTAAACTTTGGCGTTAATACTAGGTATATATGCAGACTAGTTGAATGCTCGTGCGTTGCCACGACTTCTCAAGTTTTACATTAAAATATTAAAAGTACACTTTTTGTCAAATTGGAATTTAATGATCTATTGTATGCATATAAAGCAAAAAAAAGACCACGTTAATACTCGAAATTCACTTTTGACTTTTTGTGCATATGCCCCTGCAACCCTAGAAAACACTTTAAAATGTCTAGAAAATCCTGAACACAAAATTCCACGTGTACATCTGGTTAATTGTGCGCCAAGTTCTACGTAAAACTAATATTGTTTAAGAAAGATAAATTAATATCTCGTGAAGAGCTTTTTATGAGCACCAAATTTTATCTTTTTGACAAACAACACAAAAAATATCGTTTTTTCGTTAAACAACTTCGCGAGCACATAGGACACTGGTTTTTCATCAAACAACTTTGTGAGCACATAGAACGTCGAGATGTAAGCGCTCCTTTTTTGTCAGAAAATTTTGATATTTTAGAATACATTTATAATTTATTTGAAAAACCAGAAGCATATGCTTTTGGATGCCAAAACTTTTTGTCGTTTAATTACAATGCGCTTTGTCATTTAATTATCTCTTATTAAAATGCTCATAACTAAAACAGGAAAATAAGAATGAAATATACTTATACCACTGGGAACACTCTTATGTCACAAGGAAAGTGTCATTTTCATCATAAACAATGTAAGCATGTACGTGTATGCATTGCATGATGCACATGTACGACTGCTAAGTGCTTCGAACTTGTTGCAAAATAATTCTTTATGGGATCACAAAAGTAAAACAGTCGTCGCATCCTAGTAGCAGATGAATGATGCGAGAATATGAAGAACAGAAGGCGAACTTCGTCATGGCCGCACGGGCCGGGAGCCAGACGAATGTGTACGTGCATGCTTCCATTGCGTGCGTCGGCCAGCCATGGGTGGTCGGTCTGGTAGGTAGTTGTCATGCACAACGGAGACTGCGCTGACACCGAAGGAGTCACGAATCCTCCACATGAACGGCCGCGGTTGCCCGACGCGCCCGACGTGGGTGGCAAACTCTACAGCGGCGAGTCCTGGGCTCTGGTCGATGCTCATTGTCGCCACCCTGTGGCTGGCTAAATAGCTGAGCGACCAGCGATGGCATACAACGTGCTACGATGGATGGGGTCGAGTATGTATGTAGGTGCGGCAGTTTTCTTGGCTAGCGATAGCGAGGTGGGCACGTCGCGTCGCGGCCGTCCGGCGTTTTTCACGCCTAGCCCGCGTCGTTCTCGAGATATGGGAGCAGCTAAGCATCGCGGTGCCGATAGGTCGGCGTCAAGTAGACTGCATGTCGACAATGCGCTGTGACTCGGCTTGAACACGGACTCGATAGTTTTTTTTAGCATAACAGACTCGAGAGGATCATGATGCTCGGTTGCCCGCGTTTAGTGCTTGTGATGCGTGTACATGATCGAATATGTTGGCTTGTAGGCTACATAGATTGTGGGCCTGGTTATCTAGAGCGATTTGAGTGAGGATCATGTTGGGCCAGAAAAAACACTATTTGGCCCGTTTGTGACACCAGCCAGCCATCTATTCGAATTTAATAGTAAAGATATGCTTCAGGATTGTCTTCTGAATTCTGCTGGCTGCCGCCATCGATGGGCATCGGTGCCTTGCTACTGTTTGGGAACCCAGAAAGAATTGAACCGGTAATTGTAGCCCCGTGTTGGGCCTGGTGATCAGCTGGGCCCGATGGGTAAATTATTTGAGATTTTGGGTTGTGGAGACTCAGAGATCGATCGAGGCATAAAAAATGATCCTGCTAGCTGCCGACTCAGAAACCGATTGAGAACATTGCAGTTGCGGAGCGGAGCCGGCAACTCAGCAAGCACGCAGAGCAACCAAAACCAGGGACGCCAGCCGACGAGACATCAGCAAGCACGTAGAGCAACCAAAACCAGGGACGCCAGCCGACGAGACAACGGCGCGAAGGCAACTTGTTGGATAACTGTTGGTGTATCTGTTGGGTTGTCTTCTTGTTCTCTATTGTGGCCATCTGGCCCAGCCCAGTCTTAACCTATATAAGGTGCTTTTATCTCTGTAACCCTAAGATGAGAGAGTTCCTCCCTGTAGTCTCCTTCTACCTCAGGTTAGACCCTCACCTTTGTTCACATGGTATTAGAGCAAGGGGCAGTGAGGGTAACTGATACGTCTCCAATGTAACTATAATTTCTGATGTTCCATGCTTGTTTTATGACAATACCTACATGTTTTGTTCACACTTTATGATGATTTTATGCGTTTTCCGGAACTAACCTATTGACGAGATGCCGAAGTGCCAGTTCCTATTTTCTGCTGTTTTTGGTTTCAGAAATCCTAGTAAGGAAATATTCTTGGAATTGGAAGAACTCAACGCCCAAGATCTTAAAATCCCACGAAGCTTCCAGAACACCCGAAAGCCACCAGAGGGGAGCCCTGGGGGCCCCACACGCCACCCTGGCGCGGCCAGAGGGGGGGCGCCCCCCTACAGTGTCGCCGCCTCGTCGACCTTCCGACTCCGCCTCTTCGCCTATTTAAAGGTCCCTGACCTAAATCTTCGATACAGAAAAGCCACGGTACGAGAAACCTTCCAGAGCCGCCGCCATCGGGAAGCCAAGATCTGGGGGACAGGAGTCTCTATTCCGGCACGCCGCCGGGACGGGGAAGTGCCCCCGGAAGGCTCCTCCATCGACACCACCACCATCTTCATCAACGCTGCTGTCTCCCATGAGGAGGGCGTAGTTCTCCATCGAGGCTAAGGGCTGTACCGGTAGCTATGTGGTTAATCTCTCTCCTATGTACTTCAATACAATGATCTCCTGAGCTGCTTTACATGATTTAGATCCATATGATGAGTTTGTAATCTAGATGTCGTTATGCTATTCAAGTGGATTTTACTTATGTGATCTCCGGAGACTCCTTGTCCCACGTGTGTAAAGTTGACAGTGTGTGCACCGTGTGGGTCTCTTAGGCTATATTTCACAGAATACTTATTCACTGAGTTATGATTTGAGTTGGATGTCTCTATGAAATTGTGGTGTGTTAGTACCTCCTATGAATGCTCAAAGTGACAGCGTGGGGTGTTCATTAGTATTTGGGAATACATCTTTAAGGTTTGCCTACATGATGAATTAGAGTTCGTTATCTTGCCAGAGAGTAATTCGGAATAGCATAGTGAAGTGCTTATATTTATATTCCTTTATGATTGCAATGTTGAGAGTGTCCACTAGTGAAAGTATGATCCCTAGGCCTTGTTTCCAAACATCGAATCTCCGTTTATTTACTGTTTTGTTGCATGTTTACTTGCTGCCATATTTTATTCAGATTGCTATTACCACTTATACTCATCCGTATTACTTGCATCTCACTATCTCTTCGCCGAACTAGTGCACCTATACATCTGACAAGTGTATTAAGTGTGTTGGGGACACAAGAGGCTTCTTGCTTTGTGTTTGCAGGGTTGCTTGAGAGGGATATCTTTGACCTCTTCCTCCCTGAGTTCGATAAACCTTGGGTGATCCACTTAAGGAAAAACTTGCTGCTGTTCTAGAAACCTCTGCTCTTGGAGGCCCAACACTGTCTACATGAAAAGGAGTGTGCGTAGACATCAAGCTATTTTCTGGCGCCGTTGCCGGGGAGGAAAGGTAAAAGGTAATCACACTCCGGATCTCGGCTACTAAGCTATTTTCTGGCGCCGTTGCCGGGGAGGAAAGGTAAAAGGTACTCACACTCCGGATCTCGGCTACTAAGCTATTTTCCGGCGCCGTTGTAAGTACTCGAAGCTATTTCCTTTAGATCCTGCAATTGCATCTTTTTGTTTCTTGTTTATCACTAGTTTGGCATAATGGAAAGCAACATGGAGCTTTTTAATCTATTTCCTGAGTTAAGACATGGATGGTTTGATGCTAAAATTAAAAAACCCATGGAACATATTAGTATGAACACTTTGAATACCATTGTTGCTAATGATATAGAAAGTTCTAAGCTTGGGGAAGCTGGTTTTGATGAGCATGATCTTTTTAGTCCCCCAAGCATTGAGGAGAAAATTTACTTTGATGATACTTTGCCTCCTATTTATGATGATTATAATGATAGTAGTCTTTTGGTGCCGCCTGTTATGGAGGATAAATTTGATTATGATTACACTATGCCTCCTATATTTGATGATGAGAATAATAATGATAGCTACTTTGTTGAATTCGCTCCCACTATTACTAATAAAATTGATTATGCTTATGTGGAGAGTAATAATTTTATGCATGAGACTCATGATAAGAATGTTTCATTTGATAGTTATATTGTTGAATTTGCTCATGATACTACTGAAAGTTATTATGAGAGAGGAAAATATGGTTGTAGAAATTTTCATGTTACTAAAATGCCTCTCTATGTGCTGAAATTTTTGAAGCTACACTTGTTTTATCTTCCTATGCTTGTCACTTTACTCTTCATGAACTTGTTTATTTAGAAGATTCCTATGCATAGGAAGCATGTTAGACTTAAATGTGTTTTGAATTTGCTTCTTGATGCTCTCTTTTGCTTCAACGCTTACTTCTTGCGAGTGCATCATTAAAACTGCTGAGCCCATCTTAATGGCTATAAAGAAAGAACTTCTTGGGAGATAACCCATGTGTTTATTTTACTACAGCAATTTTGTTTTATATTTGAGTCTTGGAAGTTGTTACTACTGTAGAAACCTCTCCTTATCTTTATTTTATTGCATTGTTGTGCCAAGTAAAGTCTTTGATAGTAAGGTTGATGCTAGATTTGGATTACTGCGCAGAAACAGATTTCTATCTGTCACGAATTTGGGCAGGGTTCTCTGTAGGTAACTCAGAAAAATCTGCAAATTTACGTGCGTGATCCTCAGATATGTACGCAACTTTCATTCAATTTGAGCATTTTCATTTGAGCAAGTCTGGTGCCTCTTTAAAATTCGTCTTTACGGACTGTTCTGTTTTGATAGATTCTGCCTTTTATTTCGCATTGCTTCTTTTGCTATGTTGGATGGATTTCTTTGTTCCATTAACTTCCAGTAGCTTTGGGCAATGTCCAGAAGTGTTAAGAATGATTGTGTCACCTCTGAACATGTGAATTTTTGATTATGCACTAATCCTCTAATGAGTTTGTTTTGAGTTTGGTGTGGAGGAAGTTTTCAAGGGTCAAGAGAGGAGGATGATGCAATATGATCAAGGAGAGTGAAAACTCTAAGCTTGGGGATGCCCCGGTGGTTCATCCCTGCATATTTCAAGAAGACTCAAGCATCTAAGCTTGGGGATGCCCAAGGCATCCCCTTCTTCATCGACAAATTATCAGGTTCCCCCTTGAAACTATATTTTTATTCGGTCACATCCTATGTACTTTACTTGGAGCATCTGTTTGTTTTTGTTTTTGTTTTTGTTTGAATAAATGCTTGTGTGGGAGAGAGACACGCTCCGCTGGTTCATATGAACACATGTGTTCTTAGCTTTTAATTTTCATGGCGAAGGTTGAAACTGCTTCGTTAATTGTTATATGGTTGGAAACGGGAAATGCTACATGTAGTAATTGGTATGATGTCTTGAATAACTTGATACTTGGCAATTGTTGTGCTCATGCTTAAGCTCTTGCATCATATACTTTGCACCCATTAATGAAGAAATACATAGAGCTTGCTAAAATTTGGTTTGCATGATTGGTCTCTCTAAGGTCTAGATATTTTCTAGTAGGGGTCGAACAACAAGGAAGACGGTGTAGAGTCTTAAAATGCTTGCAATATGTCTTTTATGTGAGTTTTGCTGTACCGGTTCATACTTGTGTTTGTTTCAAATAGCCTTGCTATCCTAAACCTTGTATTGAGAGGGAATACTTCTCGTGCATCCAAATCCTTGAGCCAAACACTATGCCATTTGTGTCCACCATACCTACCTACTACATGGTATTTCTCCGCCATTCCAAAGTAAATTGCTTGAGTGCTACCTTTAAATTTCTATTCTTCATCTTTGCAATATATAGCTCATGGGACAAATAGCCTAAAAAATATTGTGGTATTGAATATGTACTTATGCATTTTATCTCTTATTAAGTTGCTTGTTGAGCGATAACCATGTTCCTGGGGACGCCATCAACTACTCTTTGTTGAATATCATGTGAGTTGCTATGCATGTCCGTCTTGTCTGAAGTAAGGGCGATTTACCATGAGTTGAATGGTTAGAGCATGCATACTGTTAGAGAAGAACATTGGGCCGCTAACTAAAGCCATGATCCATGGTGGAAGTTTCAGTTTTGGACAAATATCCTCAATCTCATATGAGAACATTAATTGTTGCTAAATGCTTATGCATTAAAGAGGAGTCCATTATCTGTTGTCTATGTTGTCCCGGTATGGATGTCTAAGTTGAGAATAATCAAAAGCGAGAAATCCAATGCGAGCTTTCTCCTTAGACCTTTGTACATGCGGCATAGAGGTACCTGATACGTCTCCGACGTATCGATAATTTCTTATGTTCCATGCCACATTATTGATGTTATCTACATGTTTTATGCACACTTTATGTCATATTCGTGCATTTTCTGGAACTAACCTATTAACAAGATGCCGAAGTGCCGATTCTGTTTTCTGCTGTTTTTGGTTTCAGAAATCCTAGTAAGGAAATATTCTCGGAATTGGACGAAATCAAAGCCCAGGGGCCTATTTTTCCACGAAGCTTCCAGAAGTCCGAAGGAGAGACGAAGAGGGGCCACGGAGGGGCCACACCCTAGGGCGGCGCGGCCCCCCCTTGGCCGCGCGGCCCTGTGGTGTGGGGCCCCCGTGCCGCCTCTTGACCTGCCCTTCCGCCTACAAATAGCCTCCGTGACGAAACCCCCAGTACCGAGAACCACGATACGGAAAACCTTCCAGAGACGCCGCCGCCGCCGATCCCATCTCGGGGGATCCAGGAGATCGCCTCCGGCACCCTGCCGGAGAGGGGAATCATCTCCCGGAGGACTCTACGCCGCCATGGTCGCCTCCGGTGTGATGTGTGAGTAGTCTACCCCTGGACTATGGGTCCATAGCAGTAGCTAGATGGTCGTCTTCTCCCCATTGTGCTATCATTGTCGGATCTTGTGAGCTGCCTAACATGATCAAGATCATCTATCTGTAATTCTATATGTTGCGTTTGTTGGGATCCGATGAATAGAGAATACTTGTTATGTTGATTATCAAAGTTATGCTTATGTGTTGTTTATGATCTTGCATGCTCTCCGTTACTAGTAGATGCTCTGGCCAAGTAGATGCTTGTAACTCCAAGAGGGAGTACTTATGCTCGATAGTGGGTTCATGCTCCGCATTGACACCGGGGACAAGGTGAAGAAAGTTCTAAGGTTGTGTTGTGCTGTTGCCACTAGGGATAAAACATTAGTGCTATGTTCAAGGATGTAGTCACTAGTTACATTACGCACCATACTTAATGCAATTGTCTGTTGCTTTGCAACTTAATACTGGAGGGGGTTCGGATGATAACCTGAAGGTGGACTTTTTAGGCATAGATGCAGTTGGATGGCGGTCTATGTACTTTGTCGTAATGCCCAATTAAATCTCACTATACTCATCATGATATGTATGTGCATTGTCATGCTCTCTTTATTTGTCAATTGCCCAACTGTAATTTGTTCACCCAACATGCTGCTTGTCTTATGGGAGAGACACCTCTAGTGAACTGTGGACCCCGGTCCAATTCTCTTTACTGAAATACAATCTACTGCAATACTTGTTCTACTGTTTTCTGCAAACAATCATCTTCCACACAATACGGTTAATCCTTTGTTACAGCAAGCCGGTGAGATTGACAACCTCACTGTTTCGTTGGGGCAAAGTCATTTGGTTGTGTTGTGCAGGTTCCACGTTGGCGCCGGAATCCCTGGTGTTGCGCCGCACTACATCCCGCCGCCATCAACCTTCAACGTGCTTCTTGGCTCCTCCTAGTTCGATAAACCTTGGTTTCTTTCTGAGGGAAAACTTGCTGCTGTGCGCATCATACCTTCCTCTTGGGGTTGCCCAACGAACGTGTGAAATACACGCCATCAAGCACATTTTCTGGCGCCGTTGCCGGGGAGATCAAGACACGCTGCAAGGGGAGTCTCCACTTCTCAATCTCTTTACTTTGTTTTTGTCTTGCTTAGTTTTATTTACTACTTTGTTTGCTGCACTAAATCAAAATACAAAAAAATTAGTTGCTAGTTTTACTTTACTTGCTATCTTGTTTGCTATATCGAAAACACAAAAAAATTAGTTTACTTGCATTTACTTTATCTAGTTTGCTTTATTTACTGTTGCTAAAATGGCCAACGCTGAAAATACTAAGTTGTGTGACTTCACAACCACAAATAATAATGATTTCTTATGCACACCTATTGCCCCACCTGCTACTACAGCAGAATTCTTTGAAATTAAACACCTTTCTTGAATCTTGTTATGCGAGAGCAATTTTCTCAGTGTTAATTCGATGATGCTGCTGCCCATCTTAATAATTTTGTTGAATTATGTGAAATGCAAAAATATAAAGATGTAGATGGTGATATTATTAAACTAAAATTGTTCCCTTTCTCATTAAGAGGAAGAGCTAAAGATTGGTTGCTATCTCTCGCCTAAGAATAGTATTGATTCATGGACTAAATGCAAGGATGCTTTTATTGGTAGATATTATCCCCTGCTAAAATTATATCTTTGAGGAGTAGCATAATGAATTTTAAACAATTAGATACTGAACATGTTGCTCAAGCTTGGGAAAGAATGAAATCTCTGGTTAAAAATTGCCCAACCCATGGACTGACTACTTGGATGATCATCCAAACCTTCTATGCAGGACTACATTTTTCTTCACGGAATTTATTGGATTCAGCTGCTGGAGGTACCTTTATGTCCATCACTCTTGGTGAAGCAACAAAGCTTCTTGATAATATGATGATCAACTACTCTGAATGGCACACGGAAAGAGCTCCACAAGGTAAGAAGGTAAATTGGTCGTAGAAACCTCTTCCTTGAGTGATAAGATTGATGCTATTATGTCTATGCTTGTGAATGATAGGACTAATATTGATCCTAATAATGTTCCATTAGCTTCATTGGTTGCACAAGAAGAACATGTTGATGTAAACTTCATTAAAAATAATAATTTCAACAACAATGCTTACCGGAACAATTCTAGTAACAACTATAGGCCATATCCTTATAATAATGGCAACGGCTATGGTAATTCTTATGGGAATTCTTACAATAATAATAGGAGTTCACCCCCTGGACTTGAAGCCATGCTTAAAGAATTTATTAGTACACAAACTGCTTTTAACAAATCTGTTGAAGAAAAGCTTGGGAAAATTGATATACTTGCTTCTAAAGTCGATAGTCTTGCTGCTGATGTTGATCTTTTGAAATCAAAAGTTTTGCCTAATGAGAATCATCATAATAAAATTGTTACTACAGCAAATGCCATTCAAGTTAGAATTAATGAGAATATAAGATTAATGGCTGAACTGCGTGCTAGGTGGGATAGAGAAGAAAATGAAAAACTAGCTAAAGAGAAGAATGTAGCTAAAGTTTGGACTATTACCACCACTTGTAATGCTAATGCTACACATGTTGCTGCACCTCCTACTCATACTAATAAAAGAATTGGTGTTAGCAATGTTTCCACTTCTAATGCAAAGCGAGAAACGCACTGAAACTGCTAAAATCTGTGAAACTGCCTGTGATAAAGCTGCTGAAATTTTTTCCAACATTGGGGATGATGATCCCATTGCTTTAGATTATAATGGTTTGAATTTTGATGATTGCCACATCTCTGAAGTTATAAAGTTCTTGCAAAAACTTGCTAAAAGTCCTAATGCTAGTGCTATAAATTTGGCTTTCACGCATCATATTACAAATCCTCTCATAAAAGCTAGAGAAGAGAAACTAGAGCGCGAAGCCTCTATTCCTAGAAAGCTAGAGGATGGTTGGGAGCCCATCATTAAGATGAAGGTTAAAGATTTTGATTGTAATGCTTTATGTGATCTTGGTTCAAGTATTTCTGTTATGCCTAAGAAAATTTATAATATGCTTGACTTGCCACCGCTGCAAAATTGTTATTTGGATGTTAATCTTGCTGATCATTCTACAAAGAAACCTTTGGGGAAAGTTGATAATGTTCGCATTACCGTTAACAATAACCTTGTCCCCGTTGATTTTGTTGTCTTGGATATTGAATGCAATGCATCTTGTCCCATTATATTGGGAAGACCTTTTCTTCGAACTGTTGGTGCTACCATTGATATGAAGGAAGGTAATATAAAATATCAATTTCCTCTCAAGAAAGGTATGGAACACTTTCCTACAAAGAGAATGAAGTTACCTTTTGATTCTATTATGAGAACAAATTATGATGTTGACACTTCGTCTCTTGATAATACTTGATCCACACTTTCTGCGCCTAGCTGAAAGGCGTTAAAGAAAAGCGCTTATGGGAGACAACCCATGTTTTTACCTACAGTACTTTGTTTTTATTTTGTGTCTTGGAAGTTGTTTACTACTGTAGCAACCTCTCCTTATCTTAGTTTAGTGTTTTATTGTGCCAAGTAAAGCCGTTGATAGAAAAGTTCATACTAGATTTGGATTACTGCGCAGAAACAGATTTCTTTGCTGTAACGAATCTGGGCTGTTTTCCCCTGTAGGTAACTCAGAAAATTATGCCAATTTACGTGAGTGATCCTCAGATATGTACGCAACTTTCATTCAATTTGAGCATTTTCATTTGAGCAAGTCTGGTGCCATTTTAAAATTCGTCAATACGAACTGTTCTGTTTTGACAGATTCTGCCTTTTATTTCGCATTGCCTCTTTTGCTATATTGGATGAATTTCTTTGATCCACTAATGTCCAGTAGCATTATGCAATGTCCAGAAGTGTTAAGAATGATTGTGTCACCTCTGAATATGTCAATTTATATTGTGCACTAACCCTCTAATGAGTTGTTTCGAGTTTGGTGTGGAGGAAGTTTTCAAGGATCAAGAGAGGAGTATGATGCAACATGATCAAGGAGAGTGAAAGCTCTAAGCTTGGGGATGCCCCGGTGGTTCACCCCTGCATATATCAAGAAGACTCAAGCGTCTAAGCTTGGGGATGCCCAAGGCATCCCCTTCTTCATCGACAACATTATCAGGTTCCTCCCCTGAAACTATATTTTTATTCCATCACATCTTATGTGCTTTGCTTGGAGCGTCGGTTTGTTTTTGTTTTTTGTTTTGTTTGAATAAAATGGATCCTAGCATTCACTTTATGGGAGAGAGACACGCTCCGCTGTAGCATATGGACAAGTATGTCCTTGGTTTCTACTCATAGTATTCATGGCGAAGTTTCTCCTTCGTTAAATTGTTATATGGTTGGAATTGGAAAATGATACATGTAGTAATTGCTATAAATGTCTTGGGTAATGTGATACTTGGCAATTGTTGTGCTCATGTTTAAGCTCTTGCATCATATGCTTTGCACCCATTAATGAAGAAATACATAGAGCATGCTAAAATTTGGTTTGCATATTTGGTTTCTCTAAGGTCTAGATAATTTCTAGTATTGAGTTTGAACAACAAGGAAGACGGTGTAGAGTCTTATAATGTTTTCAATATGTCTTTTATGTGAGTTTTGCTGCACCGGTTCATCCTTGTGTTTGTTTCAAATAAGCCTTGCTAGCCTAAACCTTGTATCGAGAGGGAATACTTCTCATGCATCCAAAATACTTGAGCCAACCACTATGCCATTTGTGTCCACCATACCTACCCATACTACATGGTATTTTTCGCCATTCCAAAGTAAATTGCTTGAGTGCTACCTTTAAAATTCCATCATTCACCTTTGCAATATATAGCTCATGGGACAAATAGCTTAAAAACTATTGTGGTATTGAATATGTAATTATGCACTTTATCTCTTATTAAGTTGTTTGTTGTGCGATAACCATGTTCACTGGGGACGCCATCAACTATTCATTGTTGAATTTCATGTGAGTTGCTATGCATGTCCGTCTTGTCTGAAGTAAGAGAGATCTACCACCTTATGGTTAAGCATGCATATGTTAGAGAAGAACATTGGGCCGCTAACTAAAGCCATGCTCCATGGTGGAAGTTTCAGTTTTGGACAACAATCCTCAAATCTCAAATGAGAAAATTATTAATTGTTGTTATATGCTTATGCATAAAAGAGGAGTCCATTATCTGTTGTCTATGTTGTCCCGGTATGGATGTCTAAGTTGAAGAATAATCAATAGCGAGAAATCCAATGCGAGCTTTCTCCTTAGACCTTTGTACAGGCGGCATAGAGGTACCCCTTTGTGACACTTGGTAAAAACAATGCATTGTGATGATCCGGTAGTCCAAGCTAATTAGGACAAGGTGCGGGCACTATTAGTACACTATGCATGAGGCTTGCAACTTATAAGATATAATTTACATGATGCATATGCTTTATTACTACCGTTGACAAAATTGTTTCATGTTTTCAAAATCAAAGCTCTAGCACAAATATAGCAATCGATGCTTTTCCTCTATGGAGGACCATTCTTTTACTTTCAATGTTGAGTCAGTTCACCTATTTCTCTCCACCTCAAGAAGCAAACACTTGTGTGAACTGTGCATTGATTCCTACATACTTGCTTATTGCACTTATTATATTACTCTATGTTGACAATATCCATGAGATATACATGTTATAAGTTGAAAGCAACCGCTGAAACTTAATCTTCTTTTGTGTTGCTTCAATACCTTTACTTTGAATTATTGCTTTATGAGTTAACTCTTATGCAAGACTTATTAATGCTTGTCTTGAAGTGCTATTCATGAAAAGTCTTTGCTTTATGATTCACTTGTTTACTCATGTCATATACATTGTTTTGATCGCTGCATTCACTACATATGCTTTACAAATAGTATGATCAAGATTATGATGGCATGTCACTCCAGAAATTATCTGTGTTATCGTTTTATCTGCTCGGGACGAGCAGAACTAAGCTTGGGGATGCTGATACGTCTCCGACGTATCGATAATTTCTTATGTTCCATGCCACATTATTGATGTTATCTACATGTTTTATGCACACTTTATGTCATATTCGTGCATTTTACGGAACTAACCTATTAACAAGATGCCGAAGTGCCAATTGCTGTTTTCTGCTGTTTTTGGTTTCAGAAATCCTAGTAAGGAAATATTCTCGGAATTGGACGAAATCAAAGCCCAGGGGCCTATTTTTCCACGAAGCTTCCAGAAGTCCGAAGGAGAGACGAAGAGGGGCCACGGAGGGGCCACACCCTAGGGCGGCGCGGCCCCCCCCGTGGCCGCGCGGCCCTGTGGTGTGGGGCCCCCGTGCCGCCTCTTGACCTGCCCTTCCGCCTACAAATAGCCTCCGTGACGAAACCCCGCACCGAGAACCACGATACGGAAAACCTTCCAGAGACGCCGCCGCCGCCGATCCCATCTCGGGGGATCCAGGAGATCGCCTCCGGCACCCTGCCGGAGAGGGGAATCATCTCCCGGAGGACTCTACGCCGCCATGGTCGCCTCCGGTGTGATGTGTGAGTAGTCTACCCCTGGACTATGGGTCCATAGCAGTAGCTGGATGGTCGTCTTCTCCCCATTGTGCTATCATTGTCGGATCTTGTGAGCTGCCTAACATGATCAAGATCATCTATCTGTAATTCTATATGTTGCGTTTGTTGGGATCCGATGAATAGAGAATACTTGTTATGTTGATTATCAAAGTTATGCTTATGTGTTGTTTATGATCTTGCATGCTCTCCGTTACTAGTAGATGCTCTGGCCAAGTAGATGCTTGTAACTCCAAGAGGGAGTACTTATGCTCGATAGTGGGTTCATGCCTGCATTGACACAGGGACAAAGGATGTGAAAAGTTCTAAGGTTGTGTTGTGCTGTTGCCACTAGGGATAAAACATTAGTGCTATGTTCAAGGATGTAGTCACTAGTTACATTACGCACCATACTTAATGCAATTGTCTGTTGCTTTGCAACTTAATACTGGAGGGGGTTCGGATGATAACCTGAAGGTGGACTTTTTAGGCATAGATGCAGTTGGATGGCGGTCTATGTACTTTGTCGTAATGCCCAATTAAATCTCACTATACTCATCATGATATGTATGTGCATTGTCATGCTCTCTTTATTTGTCAATTGCCCAACTGTAATTTGTTCACCCAACATGCTGCTTGTCTTACGGGAGAGACACCTCTAGTGAACTGTGGACCCTGGTCCAATTCTCTTTACTGAAATACAATCTACTGCAATACTTGTTCTACTGTTTTCTGCAAACAATCATCTTCCACACAATACGGTTAATCCTTTGTTACAGCAAGCCGGTGAGATTGACAACCTCACTGTTTCGTTGGGGCAAAGTACTTTGGTTGTGTTGTGCAGGTTCCACGTTGGCGCCGGAATCCCTGGTGTTGCGCCGCACTACATCCCGCCGCCATCAACCTTCAACGTGCTTCTTGGCTCCTCCTGGTTCGATAAACCTTGGTTTCTTTCTGAGGGAAAACTTGCTGCTGTGCGCATCATACCTTCCTCTTGGGGTTGCCCAACGAACGTGTGAAATACACGCCATCAGTACCCCTTTGTGACACTTGGTTAAAACATATGTATTGCAATGATAATCCAGATAATCCAAGCTAATTAGGACAAGGTGCGGGCACTATTGGTATACTATGCATGAGGCTTGCAACTTGTAGGATATAATTTACATGATACATATGCTTTATTACTACCGTTGACAAAATTGTTTCTTGTTTTCAAAATAAAAGCTCTAGCACAAATATAGCAATCAATGCTTCCCTCTGCGAAGGGCCTTTCTTCTACTTTTATGTTGAGTCAGTTCACCTATTTCTCTCTATCTTAGAAGCAAACACTTGTGTTAACTATACATTGATTCTTACATACTTGCATATTGCACTTGTTATATTACTTTGCATTGACAATATCCATGAGATATACATGTTATAAGTTGAAAGCAACCGCTGAAACTTAATCTTCCTTTGTGTTGCTTCAATGCCTTTACTATGAATTTATCGCTTTATGAGTTAACTCTTATGCAAGACTTATTGATGCTTGTCTTGAAAGTACTATTCATGAAAATTCTTTGCTATATGATTCAATTGTTTAACCATTGTATTTACCATTGCTTTGAATCTCTGCATTCATCTCATATGCTTTACAATAGTATGATTAAGATCATGTTGGTAGCATGTCACTTCAGAAATTATCTTTGTTATCGTTTACCTACTCGAGGACGAGTAGGAACTAAGCTTGGGGATGCTGATACGTCTCCAACGTATCTATAATTTCTGATGTTTCATGCTTGTTTTATGATAATACCTACATGTTTTGCTCACACTTTATGATGATTTTATGCGTTTTCCGGAACTAACCTATTGACGAGATGCCGAAGTGCCAGTTCCTGTTTTCTGCTGTTTTTGGTTTCAGAAATCCTAGTAGGGAAATATTCTCGGAATTGGACGAAATCAACGCCCAAGATCTTAAAATCCCACGAAGCTTCCAGAACACCCGAGAGCCACCAGAGGGGAGCCCTGGGGGCCCCACACGCCACCCTGGCGCGGCCAGAGGGGGGCGCGCCCCCCTACTGTGTCGCCGCCTCGTCGACCTTCCGACTCCGCCTCTTCGCCTATTTAAAGGTCCCTGACCTAAATCTTCGATACGGAAAAGCCACAGTACGAGAAACCTTCCAGAGCCGCCGCCATCGCGAAGCCAAGATCTGGGGGACAGGAGTCTCTGTTCCGGCACGCCGCCGGGACGGGGAAGTGCCCCCGAAAGGCTCCTCCATCGACACCACCGCCATCTTCATCAACGCTGTTGTCTCCCATGAGGAGGGAGTAGTTCTCCATCGAGGCTAAGGGCTGTACCGGTAGCCATGTGGTTAATCTCTCTCCTATGTACTTCAATACAATGATCTCATGAGCTACTTTACATGATTGAGATCCATATGATGAGTTTGTAATCTAGATGTCGTTATGCTATTCAAGTGGATTTTACTTATGTGATCTCCGGAGACTCCTTGTCCCACGTGTGTAAAGGTGACAGTGTGTGCACCGTGTGGGTCTCTTAGGCTATATTTCACAGAATACTTATTCACTGAGTTATGATTTGAGTTGGATGTCTCTATGAAATTGTAGTGTGTTAGTACCTCCTATGAATGCTCAAAGTGACAGCGTGGGGTGTTCATTAGTACTTGGGAATACATCTTTAAGGTTTGCCTACATGATGAATTAGAGTTCGTTATCTTGCCAGAGAGTAATTCGGAATAGCATAGTGAAGTGCTTATATTTATATTCCTTTATGATTGCAATGTTGAGAGTGTCCACTAGTGAAAGTATGATCCCTAGGCCTTGTTTCCAAACATCTGATCTCCGTTTATTTACTGTTTTGTTGCATGTTTACTCGCTGCCATATTTTATTCAGATTGCTATTACCACTTATACTCATCCATATTACTTGCATCTCACTATCTCTTCGCCGAACTAGTGCACCTATACATCTGACAAGTGTATTAGGTGTGTTGGGGACACAAGAGACTTCTTGCTTTGTGGTTGCAGGGTTGCTTGAGAGGGATATCTTTGACCTCTTCCTCCCTGAGTTCGATAAACCTTGGGTGATCCATTTAAGGGAAAACTTGCTGCTGTTCTACAAACCTCTGCTCTTGGAGGCCCAACACTGTCTACAGGAAAAGGAGTGTGCGTAGACATCAGTAACAACGGGAAGGATTGCTGATCTGGAAGCCTAGTCTGATGTGGCAGCTAGGAGGAAACGAGACATCAGCAAGCACGCAGAGCAACCAAAACTAGGGACGCCGGCCGACGAGACAACAGCGCGACGGCAACTTGTTGGATAACTGTTGGTGTATCTGTTGGGCTGTCTTCTTGTTCTCTGTTGTGGCCCATCTGTCCCAGCCCATTCCTGACCTATATAAGGTGTTTCTATCTCTGTAACCCTAAGATGAGAGAGTTCCTCCCTGCAGCCTCCTTCTACCTCAAGTTAGACCCTCACCTTTTTTCACATGATATCAGAGCAAGGGGTGATGAGGGCAACGACGAGAAGGACTGCTGATCTGGAAGCCTAGTCTGCTATGGCAGCTAGGAGGAAGAGGAAGAGGAAGAGGAAGGGAGTAGGCTGTTGCGGTGGCTGGGAGGAAGAGGAAGGGAGCAGGATGCTGCGGTGGCAAGGAGGGGAAGGCAGTGACAAGTAAGGAGACGAAGAGGGCATCCTGCGGGTAAGCCATTTGGTGTTTCTGAGAGGTTAGTTTGGTGTCAAGCATGGGGGACAACAGGGATTTGGCCAAAGCTCTGGAGAAGCTAGCAGAACTTATCACTACCAGAGGAGATGGAGGAGGATCTGCTGGAGGGGGAGCAATCGTTCCACATACCGACATCGGTCAAAAACTTGAGCTGCCGGCAAATGAAATCAATTTGGAAGGAGTGGCCAACTATCTCCGGTGGTCAAGGAGGGCGTTGTTGATTTTGAACTCGAAAGGGCTGGATGAACGTGTGAGTGGTGAAGCTACAGAACCAACAGACAAGACCAGTCCGGAATGGAAAAAGTGGAATGCCATAAATTCTCTGATTGTGGCATGGTTGCTTAACTCTTTGGTTCCTAACATTGTTGCTTCTGTAGAGGCACTCAAAAAAGGTTCAGAGGTATGGGACACCCTATCAAATCTCTATTCTGGAAAGGGGAACATTACGTTGATTGCTGAGATTGAGGATAAAGTGCATGACTTGCAACAAGAAAACAAAACTGTGATGGCATATGTGGCTGAGTTGCGGCATCTTTGGGGAGATTTAGATCATGTTGATCCTCTGGAACTTGCCCATGGGGAATGTGTGAGTGCTGCTGCAAGTTGGATTGAACGTCGGCGAGTCATGAAGTTCTTGCAAGGTCTTAATCAAGATTTTGAGGGGAGAAGGGTTGCTTTACTACATCAAATCACTACCCCTTGTCACAAATAAGCCATTGCAGCTATGTCCAGAGAGGAAGTGTGTCTGAATATGACAAAGGGAGGCGATTATGTCCCTCATCTGACCTTCTACACAATCGAGACACAAGAGATGAGAAACTGTTATACTTGTGGACAGAAGGGACACTTGAAGCATCATTGTACCTCATTTGCTACACCCAGTAGCGGGAGAGAAGGATACACGCATGGCAGAGGAAACTACAGAGGAAGAGGTGATGGCAGAGGTGATGGACAACCATATGGATAGCAGTATGGAAGAGGTGGTGGACATCAGTATGGCAGAGGTGGTGGACAACCATATGGACAACAGTATGGCAGGGGTGGTGGCCAGCAGCACGCTATATCACCCAAGGCACATATGGCAGCAGCTTCAGAGCCAACTATCAGTACCTCTCAGGGACAATCAAAGGAAGAAGGACAAAATGAAGCAACCTTTGGGAACTTTGGTCACTATGTCTACAAAGATGAAGGTAATATTGATAGAGTTTCTATAGCCACTCATAGTGCTAATTCAGATTGCATTCTTGATTCTGGTGCATCCAAACATGTTACTGGGAATATTAGTGAGTTTGACTCTTATACTCAGTATCCTCCCACACATAGAGGCACTATCCAAACAATAGATGGCACAACACAATCTATAAAAGGGGAGGGGTCGGTGCAATGTACACCCAACATAAAATTTTCATAGGTTCTACATATTCCTGCTTTTCCAGTAAATCTGCTATCTCTAAGTGCCTTGATTGATCAGCAGGAGTATCGTATAATAGTTGATAGATATATGTGTTTAATTCAGGAAAGGAAGAGCAGCAAGAAGATTGGGACAACAACCAGGCATAGAGGTCTTTGGCACATAGATCGTGACAATATGGGGCATGATGCTAGTTCTGTGCTTGCTGCGATTGTTGCAGGAAAGGAGAGTATGGCACTAGTTCATCATTGTCGAATGGGCCACATGGCGTTTAATAAAATGTTTCGAGTTTTTCCTGATGTAATGGATGGAGTGGACAAAACCAAATTATGTTGTGATGCCTACGAATATGCTAAGCATACGAGAACCTCTTATGTTAGTAGAGGGATCATGAAGTGTATCCCCATTTGTGTTAGTGCACTCTGATGTATGAACGTGTCCTGTTGTGTCAGTAAGTGGCATGAAGTACTTTGTGACTTTTATTGACTGTTATTTCAGAATGACTTGGATTTATCTTATGCGTCACAAAGATGAAGTGTTCACTTGTTTTCAGAGTTTTTGTGCCTATGTGAAAAACCAATTCAATGTTCAGGTGCAAGTGATCAGAATTGATAGTGGTACTGAATATATCAACAAACCTTTTGCTGCTTTCTTATCTTCGCAAGGTATACTGCACCAGACTTCATGTCCTGACACTCCTCCCCAGAATGGAGTTCCTGAGCGGAAGAATAGGCACATTCTTGAAGTGGCTCGATCTCTTATGTTCACCATGAATGTTCCCAAATTCTTATGGAGTGAGGCAGTTATGACTGCTACGTATTTGATCAACAGAATGCCTTCAAAGATTCTAGGTATGCAGTCTCCTTGCCAACTCCTTCTAAATAACAATGACTTTGTTGTACCACCCAAACTCTTTGGATGTACATGTTTTGTAAGGGATCATAGGACATCTGTTGGCAAGATAAGGAGATGGATGACATTGTCAAATATATGCCACCAGATAGAGCTCCAGGTCCAGATGGTTTTAATGGTCTTTTCCTCAAGAAATGTTGGCACATTGTCAAGGAAGATTTTTATGCCCTGGCTAGGGATTTCCATGCAGGCAGGGTGAGTGTACAGAATATTAATGGATCTCACATAACCCTTATTCCAAAGAAAAATGCTCCAGAGTCTGTCAATGACTATAGACCTATATCTCTCACCAATGTTTGTTTGAAGTTCCTGACAAAATTGGCAGCGAATAGATTCCAGGATCATATTCTCGAGTGTATACATAAAAATCAGTATGGGTTCATTCGTTCAAGAACTATTCAGGACTGTTTGGCATGGACGTATGAGTATATCTTTCAGTGTCAACAATCCAAATTACCGATCCTCATTATAAAGCTTGATTTTTCTAAAGCATTTGATACAATTGAGCATGAGGCTATCCTGGAAATTCTAAGGCACAAAGGCTTTGAAAAGGTATGGATTGGATGGATGAAGGAAGCCCTCACATCTGGTTCCTCCTCAATCCTACTGAATGGTGTGCCTGGCAAACAATTTATATGCAAACGTGGGGTGAGGCAGGGGGACCCTTTGTCGCCACTCCTGTATGTTTGTGGAGGTGATCTGCTGCAATCAGTGATCAATGATAGTTTGAGTAAAGGGGAGTTGAAATTGCCGATACAGACAAATGATGAAGATTTTCCAGTGGTTCAGTACGCTGATGATACTATCTTGATGCTTTCTGCCGAGTCTGACCAAGTGTTGATTCTTAAGGAAATTTTGCATAAATTTGGTTTATCCACAGGTTTAAAAGTGAATTTTCGGAAATCCTTAATCATTCCATTAAATGTGGAGCCTCAGAGGACTGCATAACTTGCTGCAATAATGGGATGTCAAGTTGGTTCATTACCTTTTCCTTACTTGGGGCTGCCTTTGGGCACAACAAGGCCATGCATCAAGGATCTTCTACCTATAGTGAATGGACTTGAGAGAAGGTTGACTGCCACATCGATTTTCTTGTCTCAGGGGGCAAGATTACAGCTTATTTCTTCAGCCTTAAGCTCCATGCCATTGCATTTTTTGCTCTCTCTAAAGCTGCCACCCGGTCTGATTCTTCAGTTAGATAGGATTCTCAGACAGTGTTTATGGCGAGACAAGGATCAGCCAAAACCATCCCTGGCTGCATGGGATATGGTTTGTAAACCAAAGGAGAATGGTGGTCTTGGAATTGTGAATTTCAGAAAGAAGAATGATTCTCTACTAATGAAGCGTCTTCACAAGTTTTATAACAAGGTGGACACACCATGGGTGCAGCTGATTTGGAGCTCATATTATGAGAATGAGGTTCCGCATGTGGCTCGGCCTTGTGGCTCATTCTGGTGGAGAGACATCATGCAAATGTCAAGTGACTTCATGTCCTTTTCTTCTGTGACACCTGGGACTGGGACCTCCTTTTCCTTCTGGACTGACAAATGGAACTTTTTGGGGAACAATCAGCCCTTATCTGAGCGTTTCCCTCGTTTGTTTTCCTTTGTCCTGGACAAGGATATGTCAGCTGCTCAAGTTTTTGCTGTGGAGGATTTCACTAATCTATTTTACAGACCTCTCTCTGCTTAGGCATATCAGGAAATGTGCTTAGTTCAGCAAGGAATGGTGACTCAACCACTGTCATTGTCTCATGACATCTGGACATATAATTGGGGAGATAGCTACTTGCCCTCTAAGCAGTATGCTTTGGCTCATGCTCATCTAGTGGTGCTGGCGGTTTTTAAATGGCTATGGAAATCTTCTTGTATGATGAAAAATAAGGTGTTTGCTTGGTTGTTGCTTAATGATCGCTTAAACACCAGAGACCTTTTGATAAGGAGAAACTGGAAGGTGACAGAAGATAAACATTGCGTGTTGTGCCCCATTAGAGCGTATGAGGATCGGCTACACCTGTTTTTTGAATGCAATTTCAGCAGGCGCATATGGAATTATTTGCAGATTGATTGGTCGAGGGGCAGTGATATTCAGAGTTATGTGGCGGCTGCAAGGAAAGATTTTGGTAAACCCTTCTTCATGGAGGTTATGATTCTTGCATGCTGGCACATTTGGAAGCAGCGTAATGGGAAGATTTTTGAGCATCAAAGACCCACTTTTGCAAAGTGGAAATGTAATTTTATTCATGACATATCTTTACTTCAGCATAGGATTAAAGATAGGCATAGAGATAGTCTCTTAACTTGGATAGGCAGCTTACCTTGAGCTCTTCTTTTGTTTTTGCACAGCCAGGTAGGATCTCTCTACCCCTTTGTACTCTTCTTTTTCTGTTTATATAAGTAATAAAATAACTGTGGGGCTTTTTGCCTCACAGTCAGCAGTCAAAAAAAAAAGCTAGATCATCGGGCTATCAAATGTATCTTTATTGGATATTCTTCCAGACAGAAGGGTTACAAGTGTTGGAGTCCCACTGACAGGAGGACATTTGTAAGTATGGATCTTACGTTTCGCAAGTCAGAACCATTTTATGACGGTGAGAGTGATCTTAGTGGCTTGTTCCAGGGGCTTGACCATCTTGGTGATGCTCAAGAGGGGGAGCAACAGCAAGGTGGTGATCAAGAGCAGCAAGATGGTGACCAACAACAACATCAACAAATTCCTATTGTCGCGGAGATTCCTGCAATTCCTGGTACACCTACACCACCTAGACCCGTACCACCACAAAGATGGCTGCAGAATCCACTTGTGTACTCTAGAAGACAAGTACAAATTGAACAAGTAGATGCACTGGAGGAGCAACAAGACCAGGGGCATGGGGAGCAACCCATTGGACCTGAAAATCAAGAAAGCACAAGTGTAGATCCTGCTGAGGAGAATCAATATCAGACTGGGTCCAATAATAGCCTAGGCTTGCCAATTACAATAAGGAAAGGGATAAGGAAAGTTGGTCCCCCAAAGCTACTTAGTTATGATGACTATGACGTAGGAAATTATATTTCTTACGAGGCATTGTCACCCTCTTTTCGGGCTTTTGTTGCTTCGCTGCAAACTGTATCTGTTCCTAAGGATTGGAAGGCGGCCAGGTTGGACCCGAGGTGGTGCAATGATGGAAAAATTAGAGGCTCTGAAGAAAAATAAAACATGGGAGTTGACATATCTCCCTAAAGGAAAGAATACAGTAGGCTGTAAGTGGATCTTTTCTGTAAAACAAAATGCAGAAGGAAAAGTGGAGAGATATAAGGCAAGACTTGTGGCAAGAGGATATAGTCAAACTTATGGCATTGACTATGATGAGACATTTGCACCAGTGGCAAACATGAGCACTGTCAGAATATTGATCTCTTGTGCAGCAAATTTCGGATGGCCCTTGCATCTGCATGGTGATCTTCAAGAGGAGGTGTATATGAAGATGCCACCAGGATTTTTCAGACCTGAAACTAAAGGGAAGGTATGTAGACTGAAGAAATCTCTATAGGGTCTCAAACAATCTCCACGGGCCTGGTTTGACAGGTTTAGACAAGTGGTGTGTGGCATGGGATATGGTCAATGCAATGGAGACCATACCTTATTTTACAGACATTCTGAGCAGAAAATCACTATCCTTGCTATGTATGTTGATGATATTATTATCACGGGAGATGATGATGTGGAAATCGCAAAACTGAAAGGATGCTTGAGTCAAGCCTTTGAGGTGAAAGATTTGGAAAAACTTAAATACTTCCTTGGAATAGAAGTTCCAAGATCGTCAAAAAGGATATCACTATCTCAAAGAAAGTATACATTGGATCTCTTAGATGATATGGGCAATGCTGGGGTGTCGAGTGGCTTCAACACCTATTGACCAAAATAATAAAATCACAGCAGAGTCTGGATAACCCATAGAAAAGGAGAAATATCAAACACTTGTTGGAAGACTAATATACTTATGCCACACGAGACCAGATATATCATTTGCAGTGAGTGTACCCGAGGGATGGACACTTGGAAGCAGCTCAAAGAATCTTGAGATACTTGAAGGGCACTCCGGGAAAAGGATTGTGGTTTAAAAGTAATGGACACCTAAATATAGATGGACACTGTGATGCAGATTGGGCTGGCTGCTTAGATGATCGAAGATCCACTTCAGGGTATTGTGTTTTTGTTGGAGAAAATTTGGTGTCATGGAGAAGTAAGAAACAATTTGTTGTCTCGAAATCAACAACCGAAGCAGAGTACAGAGCTATGTCAGAGGAACTGGGTGAAATATTGTGGGTACGAAACCTTCTAAGAGAGCTGAAAATTTTAAGGCAAGGAAGTTTGAAAGTGTGGTGTGATAATATGTCTGCCATAAACATAGCAAACAACCCTGTCCAGCATGAGCGAACTAAACATGTGGAGATAGATAGATTCTTTATTAAAGAAAAGATTGATGCAGAGATTATCTCATTGACTTATGTAAGATCAGGACAACAAGTGGGAGACTGTTTAACAAAAGGAATGGGATCAAAGGAGTGTAATCTTGTCTGTGCCAAGATGGGGATGATTGACATTTATCACCCATCTTAGGGGGTGTTGGATAACTGTTGGTGTATCTGTTAGGCTGTTTTCTTGTTCTCTGTTGTGACCCATCTGGCCCAGCCCAGTCCTAACCTATATAACGTGCTTCTATCTTGTAACCCTAAAATGAGAGAGTTTCTCCCTACAGAGACTCCTTCTACCTTCAGGTTAGACACTCACCTTTGTCCACACAACTCTAAATCTCCGCCAACCAAATGTCCACAACAATACAATTTCAGTCGTGTATACACCAGGATAACGAAAAAGAAAAGGCGCTTCGTTTTGGTCAAAAAGATGCACATTTGATTTGATCTAAGTCTACCATGCAACATATCTAGAATTTTTAAAATAAATAAATCCAGATCAACTTCTTGGCATTCAATCAGGACAAGTGATGCCATACTTTTGAAGCCACAACTGAGGAACACACACAAACATACACGTTTAGGTGATACTTGGAGCAGAAACTCTCCTGGGCGAACAAGAGCTGCCGAGCAAACACATGTAGAAAAAGCTAAGGCAGGATGGAATCCGACTTGAAATCATACTAGGATGATTAAACTGAAATTCCCCGGGTTACGTATTCAAAAGCATCTTGCTACATTACATGCTGATGTGAATGCAAGACTAAGGCACCACTAGTTTTTGCACATAGCATATAAAAACCGCCGACCATGTTGATGTGATGCAACAAACTCAGTGACAGCTAACAACTGTAGCAGCCATTCCTTCACCTGGAGAGGAAAAAAAGGTGTTAATATGTTAGTTACCTAATACAGAAAATGATAAATCTTACAGTAGCAGCTATTATGAACAGCCGATGCGTAGAAACTCATAATCAGCTCAGCAACATAAAGTAGAGATACTGTACTGGCTACATGTGAGAACAAAAAGGACCTTCAGCCTCCGAATTTTGTAGGTAATGGAGTTGAATGATGTGACTTGTGTTTGTAATAGGCTAATAGCAAAATGATGAAGAAAAACAACTATCTGGAATTCAGGGACTGCATCTTACGTGATTGCCCTGAGGAAACTATCTTGCATCTATTTTTCGAATGCAGCTTCAGTCAAAACTTTTGGTGGGGGCTTGAAATTGAATGGAATTCTGACTATGATATCAATAAAATGATTTTGGATGCAAAGGAAAGATATTTATCTCCATTCCTCATGGAGGTTTCTATCACTGGTTGCTTAGAGCATATGGGATCAAAGGAATGACTATATTTTCAATGAATAAGACCCCAACAGTGAAACATATGCATTGCTAGATTTAAAATCTTCTTCCACATGACAATGTATAGAGCTAGGCCTAGCCTTAAGGAAGGGATGCAAGCATGGCTTGACACAATCTAAACTCTGACCCTATGGGCTGCATCATGTAAATATTCTTTTATAAATGAAAAATGACACAGTAGGGGTTTTCTCCCTACTGTATTTGTGTCAAAAAGAAATGCATCGCTTTCAACTTACAGATTCCGAAACAGCTAAACCAAAGGGGGAACTAAGGGCACACAGAAAAACCGCTTGTGCTCCTGCCTTGTCCCCCGTGGCTGAAACAGGGGCGACTGCCTCCTCCCAGCCCCCGAACCCCTTCTGCCCCCCTCCGCCGCCGCCGGCAAAGCCTGGGCGGTGCCGACGGCAACGGCCTTCCATTTTCCGTGCGTGTGGAGAGCTGCATGGGGCAACGCCGGCCAGCGACTGCGCGATCTCAACGGCGAGCGAGGGACATGAGATGATCTGCCGCGCATCGGTGGCGGCAATGGCCAATGGAGCTACAGGGAGGCAACTATAGCGTCAGGGCTACATGCCCAGATTTGGGCCCTCCAGGCCCGATCTGGGTCGGGCAGGCCTGGTCATTTTGGTTGGCCAGACATCAAGGCCTCAAAACGGTGGTTGTCCGGCGGCGGCATGGTAGTGGGCACCCGGCGGGGATGGTGCAAGCATGGACGATGTGGACTTGCAGGTGGACGGCGACCACGACCATGACGTTGCAGCGAGGCTTTAGGGCTAGTCGGGCCTGCGGGACCTGACAGGCCCTAACTGCTTCGTCTGGTCGGCGACCACCTATGGCGGTGGAGGACGGTTCTCCTTCAATTGACTGCGGCGCGGCCAGAGGCGGATCTAGTCCTACAGGTCCAGATCTGGTTGTCAATGGTTGCGGAGTGCGACTGGTGGGTGGCACGGTGCCGCCTACCCACTGCACTTCTGCTGCTCACGCGAATCTTTTGCCATGGGCTTACCTTACTAACCTATAGGTCTCGCTGTGACCCTGTTCTGGAGCTTGTGGATGCCGCGGTGGCAGCCCCAGAAGGTAGACTGCGCAAGTGTCTCTACGGCGAGCGACATGGCGATGGCCTTCTCTTTATCTGTTTGGACCACGAGGAGCAAGCATCGGGGGATCCTGGAGTTGGCGGGTGCTTCGGCAAAAGCATCTCCCAGCCCACGTTAGGGATGCCTGACAGTGGGTGGTCCGAGTGAGCTACCGGCGTGGGTGTGAAGGTTCTTCCGGGACAAAGCTCAGCGTTTCGACGCCAATGGCGGTGATGCCGGCGGGCTCCGTAAACCTCTTGGGGGTGTCGTTGCGCGTACCTTCTCCGCATTAGGGCTCCGAGTGAAAACCCTTGACCTTGGTCTCGGCGACTGTGGCGCATTGCATCGTTGCCCTCTTGGGGGCATCGTCGTGGAGCTCCGATACCCCTAGTTCAAATTCGTCTTTGGTGGCAAGTTTTGGCTTTCCGTGTACCTTCTCGTCACTTTGTATCGGTTCAGCCATTGTGGCTTTATTTATAAAGCGGGGCGAAAATCTGTTTCTGGGAACTATGGGCACACAACATTTGGATCATCCACATATCATTTATGATTAAAAAAGAACCATTTTAATTGTTTCTATGAGTTATTAGCATGTATGTATCCCTAAAGCAGAATGGACGGTATTTTGAGGGCTACCCACATTGGCCGCTGGATATTTTGCAAAGAGAAGATCAAACAGTCCAAATCTCACAAGCTATATTCAGAAGATCTTACCTGTTGAACCGTTTCAGCACATTAGCACATCAAACCAAACAGTCAATTATGTATGGATACTTATGTATGGAGTATCATGCTCCATCGCATCCACCAGCAATGGCTATGCCTAGAAGCACAAGACAGGCAATTAATAAAAGTTCAAAGAGGCAGAAAATGGATATGACAATGCAACCATGAGTCTATAAATTGAAAAGTATAAGCAAAAAACTACTCACTTCTGTATTCGTGTTTTATAGATCACTATTGATATAATGGCAAATATAAACAAAACCGCATATGGTGCTTCTTCAAAGGAATATTCTTAAAAGCAGTATACATAGCTTCCTCATAATGAAGAATTTAGCTTACAAGAACCCAAAAATTATGTCAGGCAAATTCATCCCTCGTCATGTCAAGAAGATAAATAAAAACATGCGAAATCTCATAAACACTGCCAACAAAAGTGGTCTTGGGTATTCAGATTAAATGTGTGGAGCCTGATTAGAAACACCAAATACAAAAGGTGGTAGAAACTAGGGTTCTACCGAGGCGAGGGCGTGGATTGTAGGGGTGGAAGTGCGGAGAGCGAGAGGGAGGAAGGCGGCGCCGGCGGCAGGGCGCCGTCGCGAGCACGCGGTGGCGGCGGCTAGGGCTTGGGCGGCGCGGACGGGAGAAGGCCGACTCCTCTGGGAGTCGGCAATAATGATATCTGATTATTGCTTGATTGATTTAGTCTATTACAACTTGTATATATAAGAGAACTAGCGAAACCCTAATCTGCTAACTGGGCTAAGCCCCTAACTAAGCTTGGCCAGTTGGGCCAATGGGCCCCCTCCGGCGGTAGACCAGGCCGGTCATAACATCTCTCCCCGCCTGCGCAAACAGCTCGTCCTCGAGCTGGTAGTCTGGGTAATGCTGCTGGAACTCCTCGCGGGGCTCCCAAGTCGCCTCCTCCTCGGAAAGGCCCTCCCACTGCACCAACAAGTGCCAAACATCACGACGTAGTTGAGCGCGGAGCACCTTGGCCGGACTGGGCAGCAGACGACCCTCGGCCGTCGGCGGAAGTGGTGGAGTGGCCACCGGCGGGGCACCGCGTTAGGGCTTCAGCAGGCCCACGTGAAATACGTCGTGAATGCGAGCCCCCTCCGGCAACTGAAGCCTGTACGCCATGGTCCCAATCCGCTCGATGATGATGAAGGGCCCCGCATAGCGCGGACCAAGTTTACGCTTGGCACGCGGGTCGAGGGACTGATGAGAGCGGTGCAACAGGCGAAGCCACACCCAGTCACCCACCGCGTACTCAACCTCCCGATGTCGCCCGTCATAGTAGTGCTTGGCGACCTGTTGAGCTTGGACAAGACGCTGCCGCACCTCGGCCAGCATCTCGTCGCGAGCGCGGATGAGCTCGCCAGCTGCCTCCGTCCGCGCTATCGCTGGATCCACCGGTAGGATAGGTGGTGGAGGTCGACCGTAGACCACCTCGAATGGCGTGGCACGCAGGGCGGAGTGGTAGGAGGTGTTGTAGCAGTACTCCGCCCATGCAAGCCAATCCACCCAAGCGCGAGGACGATCACCTGTAACACAGTGCAAATACATGGCGATCACCTTATTGACCACCTCGGACTGGCCGTCCGTCTGAGGATGGAACGCCGTGCTGAACCGGAGTTGGACCCCAGCCATGCGGAAGAGGTCCCGCCACACGTGCCCCGTGAACACCGGATCTCGATCACAGACGATGGACGAGGGAAACCCGTGTAGGCGGACGATACCATCGAAGAAGGCGCGGGCCACAGACGCCGCCGTGTAGGGATGGCCAAGCGCGATGAAATGGGCGTACTTGGAGAAGCGGTCAACCACCGTAAGGATGACAGACTTGCCGCCCACCCTCGGAAGGCCCTCGATGAAGTCCATGGAGATGTCGGCCCACACCTGCGAAGGAACGTCAAGCGGCTGCAAGACACCAGCTGGACGCAAAGTCTCCGTCTTGTTGCGCTGACACGTCTCACACGAACGCACCCAATCCTGGACCATGGCCCTATCGCCAGGGATGTAGAAGTCCGCGCGAAGGCGATGGAGGGTCTTCTGGACACCCTCATGACCGGCGGAGTGCACCAAGAGCAGCACCTGATGGCGGAGGTCATCATGGTCGGGGACGAACACGCGGCGCCCGTGGAGGAGAAGGCCGTCGGTGACGCGCCAAGGGTCGTCCAGCTCACCCGCGTCGAGCTGCTGCCGCAGAAGCTGGGCATCCGGCGCGGACACCGTCGCCTGGCGGATGCGGTCGAAGAGGATGAAGGAGGGACCCGAGCGGATGCAGAGCAGGCGTCCGTCCGAGTCTCCCTCAGTGGCGTCGGGATCGGCGTCGCGGCGGGACAGGGCATCGGCCACCGTGTTGAGGCGCCCCGGACGATACTCCACCGTGAAGTCGAAGCCAAACAGCTTGCTGATCCACTGGTGCTGGGGCACCATCGACAGCCGCTGGTCCAAGAGGAACTTAAGGCTGTAGTGGTCCGTACGTACGCGGAACGAGCGCCCCCATAGGTAGGGGCGCCAGTGGCGGACGGCCTGGACCAAGCCAATGAGTTCCTGCTCGTACGCCGCAAGCTTGAGGTGGCGTGCAGCAAACGGCCGGCTGAAGTAGGCGAGCGGCCCGTCACCCTGGTGAAGGACGGCACCGAACCCCGCCCCGGAGGCGTCACACTCGACGATGAACGGCTTGTCGAAGTCCGGCATCTGGAGAACGGGGCCCGTCGTCAGGGCCCCCTTGAGGGCCTCGAAGGCAGCGGTAGCCTCGTCGTCCCAAGCGAAGGCCTCGTGCCGCAGCAGGCGCGTGAGTGGCGAGGCGATGAGGCCAAAATCCCGGATGAACTTCCAGTAGTAGCCGGCGAGGCCCAGGAACCCGCGGAGGGCGCGTGGTGAACGCGGCGTCGGCCAGGCGGCGACCGCTGCCACCTTGTCCGCATCCATCGCCACCCCGTCGGCGGAGATGACGTGACCGAGATAGGCCACCGAGGTCGTCGCAAACGAGCACTTCGAGCGCTTGAGGTGAAGTCGATGCGCTCGAAGCTCGTTGAAGACGATGGCGACGTGCTGCAGGTGCTCCGCCCATGATGCGCTGTAGATCAAGATATCATCGAAAAAAACCAGCACAAAACAACGTAAGTATGGGCGAAGGACATCATTCATCAGGGCCTGGAAGGTCGCGGGCGCGTTGGTGAGGCCGAAAGGCATCACCATGAACTCGAAGTGGCCATGGTGTGTCCGGAACGCCATCTTGGCGATGTCCTCCGGGTGCATGCGCACCTGATGATAGCCTGAGCGGAGGTCGAGCTTGGTGAAGAACCGCGCGCCGTGGAGCTCGTCAAACAGCTCGTCAACCACCGGTATCGGGAACTTGTCCTTGAGTGTGAGGGCGTTGAGGGCGCGGTAGTCGATGCAGAATCACCACGTGCCATCCGACTTGCGCACCAAGAGCACCGGCGCGGAGAACGGGGACGTGGAGATCCTGATGATGCCCGCCGCCAACATGAGCGCGCACTGGCGCTCCAGCTCGTCCTTCTGCAGCTGGGGGTAGCGGTATGGGCGCACCGCCACTGGCGCCGACCCCGGGAGCAAGTGTATGCGATGGTCACATGCTCGTGGGGGCGGCAGGCCCTGCGGCTCCTCGAAGATGTCGCCGTGCTGCTGCAGGAGGTGCGTCAGGAGGGGGTGGTCGGCGTCGTCGGCCCCAGAGACTAGCTGGAGCTGCGGCGCGGGAGATGTGCCCCCGAGACCCTCCCAGCGAATGTGGCGTCCCTGGCGCCAGAAGGTCATCGTCAGGGCGTCGAAGTCCCAGAGGATGGGTCCGAGCGTCCGCAGAAAGTCGACGCCAAGGATGAAGTCGAAGCAGCCCAAGTCGATGCCGGCGCACGTGATGACGAAGTGCTCGTCGCCGATGGTAAGGGGGACGTGCTGGACCACCCCATGGCAGTGGAGGCGGTCACCGTTGGCCACGGTCACGCGGAGGGTATCCCCACCTGTCGGCTGTAGCGCGAGGCGGCGCATAGTGGCGGCGGGGAGGAAATTATGCGTAGACCCCGTGTCCAGTAGTGCCACCAGAGGCTCGCCCTGGATAGTGACCGGAAGCAACATCGTCCGCTCGTGGCGGATGCCGGCGAGCGCGTGGAGGGACACGACGAAGGCCGTGGCAGCTGCGTCGGTCGGCCCGGCCATCTCGGATGCCGCGGCAACCGGCCCGGCCATCGGGTCGCCCTCCTCTACGTCGACGGTCTCCAGGTAGAAGAGGCGAGGGCACACATGTCCGGGCGTGTATGGGTCGTCGCAGTTGAAGCAGAGTCCCAGGCGGCGGCGTTCGAGCTGCTCCGCCGGGGTGAGGCGGCGGAACGTGCGTGTAGCTGCGGGGGCAGGGCCAGTCGGTCCAGGTGGGGCGGGGCGGGTGGCGGCTGCGGCCGGAGGAGGAGGTCGGGCGGCGCGGGTGCCGCGGGCCATGTAATATCCCAGGTAATGGGGTTACAAAAATAGAGGAAACGGATGTGTGCATTGCATTCATGCATAGAAAATCTGGGGAATTTTCGCGCTTTAAAGTAAAACAGTCACAGTAACTGAAGTTTCACTTGACCTTGGTGGAACTGAAGTAGCTCATCAAGTCAAGTTCTATAAACCTCAATGTGACTTTGTTAAAACCTTGTTTTGGGAAAAGATGATTTGATCTAAGGGGTTAGATCAAATGGAATTAAAACCAACACAATAACATATTAATCAATGATCCATTGCTTGATCTTATAACAGATCATAATAAGGTAATCCTTTCCATAACATAAGAACATCTGTTCAATTACAAACCAAGTAACAATATAATGGAGAAACCATTCTTCACTTATCTTTTCCATGTCCTTAACAAATAAATATTCCTACCATGAACCTCATGGTAATTCTTGAACTAAACTCTTGAACTTAAACACCAACAAAAGCTTATCATTAAACCATAGAGATGGGAGAGGTTTATACCCATCAAAGAGGTAAGAAACAAACTCTAAATTATTAACACTTAAAAGTTGAGCAACTACCTTGAGGTACAATTGAATTCACTTTAAAACTAATTACCAAATATGGTAAAACACAAGGGCCTAAGTGCATAAAAGCCACACATTCTGATTTTTAGCATAACTTATTAAATATGTGGAATATTACAAAACTAAATTCGTTTACATTACGAATTATAGTTCAAACTATTTGAATAAAATAAACTATGAGTACTTTGAAACTTATATGATCATGCCTTGGTGAAATCAAAATCATCATTCAAAATTGGGGTATAATTCTTATTCTTGACATTTTGATCCCAATTACAATATAAACACAATCACATATGATATAGGGACTCAACCACAAGCATAAAATCATTCCCAAGATATTTAATAACAAAAGCCACTTGGCCATCCAAAAATAAATCACATGAGAAGATAATACCAAAGCCACATAGGATGAAAATATCTACATAGCTTGCATCCTAAGCAATGCCACCTCATGCTTAAAGGATTGCTATGGATGAGAGCATGACAACCAAGCACCTTACTCATCAAATTAAAACAACAGTCATCCACCTATGTGTCAAGATATAAGAGCATGCCCAAGCCTATAAAAGGAGTCTCACACTTCATTCATCCCATCATCTTGCACCATGATGCAAGAAAACCAACACATTGAGACACTCCATAAAATAGTTAGGATCAAGATGAAGCAGCTAGGAGGTGGAGGCATGCCACAAGATGCAGGTTTATCAGATTTCCTGAAGAACAAGCTACAGAAGATAGCAAGGTAGAATTCTTAGGAAAACTATATATTTAGATAATCACATCAGCATTCCTTGAGTAGAACCCTAGATTATAATCCAAGTCCTTGTGGAGTGAGAGGGGTAATTGGTACAACCATATCTAAATATTTCTAGTAATACCATAGGAAGCTAAACCTTTGATCATTATAAATTGTGTAGTGATCATAAACCCTAAGAACTAGAAGTAGAAGATATAAGCCCATAAGAACCAAAGTGAGAAACCATCCATCATTATAACCAAAGTTAACTATAAAAAGAAATATAACTACTTTAGTTACCTTAATAACAAATTAAGGATAATAATAGAAGTTGTTGGTAAAAGATAAAACCAATTCTCAACACCTTAGTAACTAGAGGAGAACATAAAATATTAAGCAAGTAACCCCTTATCATGGTTAGGGGAAATTAAACCCTAGCACATGCAATATGGTGTTATCCCATCTCTATAACCTAGAATTAAATCTCAACCCTAGTTTGAGTATCACTTGGGTGATCATAACTAAAACCTAAGCCACAACTAAGTTCCAAACCATATGCCATTTGGTAAATAACATTAGAACCCTAGTATTGCACATTAATCAATTCTTATGCTTCAATTCTTGAACATAAGAAAAACCATGTGCTACATTATATGGTTCAAACCATATATGTAGTGATCAACTATTTATCCTTGTAACCAAGACCAAGCCATTATGGGGAAAATATCTACTTTAGACATTTTCAAAGATAATAAGAGTGTTAACCTTGAAAGAGAGTTATAAGAGAGTTCACAAAACTATAATAAATAGGTGATCACATAAAATAATATGCAAGTGAAACCAACCCTAAAATAAGAAACCAAGACCTCCTAATAATCTTTAAAATGCCTTGGGAGCAATTCTCCACTTTAAATAATTCAAAAGAGAGTTGTATTGCAGGGAAGAAAAGGAATTTCAAAGAATATACCAACTCATGGCTAAATTGAAATTTAAATAAAACTCACAAGGATTCAAATAAAATCATGCATTACACATTAGTTTGGACAAAGGAATCATGCAATGATCATTAGGGCTAAGTTTTAATTAAAAATAGGTATAAACATCTGAAAGCATAACTGAATTCAAATATGAATTCAAAACAGAATTAATAAAACCAGAAATTCAAAACAAGGAATAAACAGAAAATGAATAAAAGAAATAAAGGAAGAAGGCTCACCTGGACCTTACCTGGCCACCACAGCCCACCAGCAGCCCAGCTGCCGAGCCTAGCACTGGCCCAGAACACAGCCCAAGACATGGCCCAACGCCAACCCACTTACCTCTTCGTCAAAATAAAACGAGGAGTTCATCCTCATCTTCTCCTCGCGCATGGACGCCAGCAGCACGCCGTGCTCCTCTTCTCCTCTCTCGCTGTCGACCCCTCCTTCATCGACGGTGTGACGAGGCTCGCCCTGGAGCCGTATAAATCCCTGGACGAACCCTGGCCCGACCTTCTTCTTCCTCTGCTCAATTTTTGCCCAAGACCAAACCCTAGCCCGTGCGGTCTCCGACCATCGCCGCCGATGGAGACCACCCCAGGCCTCGCCGTGACCACCAACGTGACCGCCGACCTCGACTTGTTATTCCTGCAAAAGGAATCGAGCCGCCATGCTCGGAATCACCGTCGACGAACTCATCTTCTCCGACGCCGGCATCAAGCTATTCCGGCGACTGCGACCTCCCCTTGCCCCTCCGACATGCCCGTCGTGCTCACGGTGAGCTCACGCACCTACTGAGCTTCCTATTGCAGCAAATCGGCGCCTGTAGCATCCTAGCCGCGTGTGCCCGTGTCCGCCGCCGTTTGGCCTCGCCGGCGAGTGATACGTCTCCGACGTATCGATAATTTCTTATGTTCCATGCCACATTATTGATGTTATCTACATGTTTTATGCACACTTTATGTCATATTCGTGCATTTTCTGGAACTAACCTATTAACAAGATGCCGAAGTGCCGATTCTTTGTTTTCTGCTGTTTTTGGTTTCAGAAATCCTAGTAAGGAAATATTCTCGGAATTGGACGAAATCAAAGCCCAGGGGCCTATTTTTCCACGAAGCTTCCAGAAGTCCGAAGAAGAGACGAAGAGGGGCCACGAGGGGGCCACACCCTAGGGCGGCGCGGCCCCCCCCCCTTGGCCGCGCGGCCCTGTGGTGTGGGGCCCTCGTGCCGCCTCTTGACCTACCCTTCCGCCTACTTAAAGCCTCCGTGACGAAACCCCCAGTACCGAGAGCCACGATACGGAAAACCTTCCAGAGACGCCGCCAACGCCGATCCCATCTCGGGGGATCCAGGAGATCGCCTCCGGCACCCTGCCGGAGAGGGGAATCATCTCCCAGAGGACTCTACGCCGCCATGGTCGCCTCCGGTGTGATGTGTGAGTAGTCTACCCCTGGACTATGGGTCCATAGCAGTAGCTAGATGGTTGTCTTCTCCCCATTGTGCTATCATTGTCGGATCTTGTGAGCTGCCTAACATGATCAAGATCATCTATCTGTAATTCTATATGTTGCGTTTGTTGGGATCCGATGAATAGAGAATACTTGTTATGTTGATTATCAAAGTTATATCTACGTGTTATTTATGATCTTGCATGCTTTCCGTTACTAGTAGATGCTCTGGCCAAGTAGATGCTTGTAACTCCAAGAGGGAGTATTTATGCTCGATAGTGGGTTCATGCCTGCATTGACACAGGACGATGTGAGAAAGTTCTAAGGTTGTGTTGTCTTGTTGCCACTAGGGATAAAACATTGATGCTATGTCTAAGGATGTAGTTGTTGATTACATTACGCACCATACTTAATGCAATTGTCTGTTGCTTTGCAACTTAATACTGGAGGGGGTTCGGATGATAACCTGAAGGTGGACTTTTTAGGCATAGATGCAGTTGGATGGCGGTCTATGTACTTTGTCGAAATGCCCAATTAAATCTCACTATACTCATCATGATATGTATGTGCATTGTCATGCTCTCTTTATTTGTCAATTGCCCAACTGTAATTTGTTCACCCAACATGCTGTTTGTCTTATGGGAGAGACACCTCTAGTGAACTGTGGACCCCGGTCCAATTCTCTTTCTTGAAATACAATCTCTTGCAATACTTGTTCTCTTGTTTTCTGCAAACAATCATCTTCCACACAATACGGTTAATCCTTTGTTACAGCAAGCCGGTGAGATTGACAACCTCACTGTTTCGTTGGGGCAAAGTACTTTGGTTGTGTTGTGCAGGTTCCACGTTGGCGCCGGAATCCCTGGTGTTGCGCCGCACTACATCTCGCCGCCATCAACCTTCAACGTGCTTCTTGACTCCTACTGGTTCGATAAACCTTGGTTTCTTACTGAGGGAAACTTGCTGCTGTACGCATCACACCTTCCACTTGGGGTTCCCAACGAGCGTGTGCTTTACGCGTCATCAAGCTAAATTTCTGTCGCCGTTGCCGGGGAGATCAAGACACGCTGCAAGGGGAGTCTCCACTTCTCAATCTCTTTACTTTGTTTTTGTCTTGCTTAGTTTTATTTACTACTTTGTTTGCTGCACTAAATCAAAATACAAAAAAATTAGTTGCTAGTTTTATTTTATTTGCTATCTTGTTTGCTATATCAAAAACACAAAAAAATTAGTTTACTTGCATTTACTTTACTTATTTCATCATATTTCCTTTTAATTTTACCACGAAAGACATACCGGTAGGACGTGGGTCTATAGTTGGGAGAAATAATATAGAAGAATTTTTCAATCATGTTAGTACTATTGAAAATTTTGAAGATAGACACTTGGTAGACCTTGCACCTACTTATGAAATTGCTGCTGCGCATTTAGTTCGCCTGTTGGAGACTAAATTTGTTAATCTTAATCCTATAATCCAACACATGTTTCTCACACTTGGTGATATGGAAGAAGGGGAAAAGAAAGATTTTGTCTTAGAAACCCTTCTTAGAGAATTTGGTGGTCTAGCAAGAGAAGCTAGGAAGGTCTTTGCTAAATTTAATATGCTTGGTTCTCATACTAATTTTGTTAGTCTCCTTGAAAAGATGGACATGGATAGAATAAGATGCACTAATAATATTGATGATGGTGGGGAGATCAAAGCACCAATACCATGTAAACTCCTAGCTATGAATGATGCACTAGAAAATAACTATGCTTGGCTTGTTCCTGAAAATTTGTTTGATGAGAGTAGCACGCCTAAGACTAATGAAAAAGGAGATGCTAAAACTTATGTATCTAATATATTATGCCTGGTTGAGAAAACTCCGCACCCCGCTGAGAATGCACCACCCTTCGATAATACTTGATACACACTTTCTGCGCCTAGCTGAAAGGCGTTAAAGAAAAGCGCTTATGGGAGACAACCCATGTTTTTACCTACAGTACTTTGTTTTTATTTTGTGTCTTGGAAGTTGTTTACTACTGTAGCAACCTCTCCTTATCTTAGTTTTGTGTTTTGTTGTGCCAAGTTAAGCCGTTGATAGAAAAGTAAGTACTAGATTTGGATTACTGCACAGTTCCAGATTTCTTTGCTGTCACGAATCTGGGTCCACCTCCCTGTAGGTAGCTCAGAAAATTAAGCCAATTTACGTGCATGATCCTCAGATATGTACGCAACTTTCATTCAATTTGAGCATTTTCATCTGAGCAAGTCTGGTGCCATTTTAAAATTCGTCAATACGAACTGTTCTGTTTTGACAGATTCTGCCTTTTATTTCGCATTGCCTCTTTTGCTATGTTGGATGAATTTCTTTGATCCACTAATGTCCAGTAGCATTATGCAATGTCCAGAAGTGTTAAGAATGATTGTGTCACCTCTGAATATGTCAATTTATATTGTGCACTAACCCTCTAATGAGTTGTTTCGAGTTTGGTGTGGAGGAAGTTTTCAAGGATCAAGAGAGGAGTATGATGCAACATGATCAAGGAGAGTGAAAGCTCTAAGCTTGGGGATGCCCCGGTGGTTCACCCCTGCATATATCAAGAAGACTCAAGCGTCTAAGCTTGGGGATGCCCAAGGCATCCCCTTCTTCATCGACAACATTATCAGGTTCCTCCCCTGAAACTATATTTTTATTCCATCACATCTTATGTGCTTTTTCTTGGAGCGTTGGTTTGTTTTTGTTTTTTGTTTTGTTTGAATAAAATGGATCCTAGCATTCACTTTATGGGAGAGAGACACGCTCCGCTGTAGCATATGGACAAGTATGTCCTTGGTTTCTATTCATAGTATTCATGGCGAAGTTTCTCCTTCGTTAAATTGTTATATGGTTGGAATTGGAAAATGATACATGTAGTAATTGCTATTAATGTCTTGGGTAATATGATACTTGGCAATTGTTGTGCTCATGATTAAGCTCTTGCATCATATGCTTTGCACCCATTAATGAAGAAATACATAGAGCATGCTAAAATTTGGTTTGCATATTTGGTTTCTCTAAGGTCTAGATAATTTCTAGTATTGAGTTTGAACAACAAGGAAGACGGTGTAGACTCTTATAATGTTTTCAATATGTCTTTTATGTGAGTTTTGCTGCACCGGTTCATCCTTGTGTTTGTTTCAAATAAGCCTTGCTAGCCCAAACCTTGTATCGAGAGGGAATACTTCTCATGCATCCAAAATACTTGAGCCAACCACTATGCCATTTGTGTCCACCATACCTACCTACTACATGGTATTTTCCGCCATTCCAAAGTATATTGCTTGAGTGCTACCTTTAAAATTCCATCATTCACCTTTGCAATATATAGCTCATGGGACAAATAGCTTAAAAACTATTGTGGTATTGAATATGTAATTATGCACTTTATCTCTTATTAAGTTGCTTGTTGTGCGATAACCATGTTCACTGGGGATGCCATCAACTATTCATTGTTGAATTTCATGTGAGTTGCTATGCATGTCCGTCTTGTCTGAAGTAAGAGAGATCTACCACCTTATGGTTAAGCATGCATAATGTTAGAGAAGAACATTGGGCCACTAACTAAAGCCATGATCCATGGTGGAAGTTTCAGTTTTGGACATATATCCTCAATCTCAAATGAGAAAATTATTAATTGTTGCTACATGCTTATGCATAAAAGAGGAGTCCATTATCTGTTGTCTATGTTGTCCCGATATGGATGTCTAAGTTGAAGAATAATCAATAGCGAGAAATCCAATGCGAGCTTTCTCCTTAGACCTTTGTACAAAGCGGCATAGAGGTACCCATTTGTGACACTTGGTAAAAACATGTGCATTGTGATGATCCGGTAGTCCAAGCTAATTAGGACAAGGTGCGGGCACTATTAGTACACTATGCATGAGGCTTGCAACTAATAAGATATAATTTACATGATGCATATGCTTTATTAGTACCGTTGACAAAATTGTTTCATGTTTTCAAAATCAAAGCTCTAGCACAAATATAGCAATCGATGCTTTTCCTCTATGGAGGACCATTCTTTTACTTTCAATGTTGAGTCAGTTCACCTATTTCTCTCCACCTCAAGAAGCAAACACTTGTGTGAACTGTGCATTGATTCCTACATACTTGCTTATTGCACTTATTATATTACTCTATGTTGACAATATCCATGAGATATACATGTTACAAGTTGAAAGCAACCGCTGAAACTTAATCTTCTTTTGTGTTGCTTCAATGCCTTTACTTTGAATTATTGCTTTATGAGTTAACTCTTATGCAAGACTTATTGATGCTTGTCTTGAAGTGCTATTCATGAAAAGTCTTTGCTTTATGATTCACTTGTTTACTCATGTCATATACATTGTTTTGATCGCTGCATTCACTACATATGCTTTACAAATAGTATGATCAAGATTATGATGGCATGTCACTTGAAATTATACGTGTTATCGTTTTACCTGCTCGGGACGAGCAGAACTAAGCTTGGGGATGCTGATACGTCTCCGACGTATCGATAATTTCTTATGTTCCATGCCACATTATTGATGTTATCTACATGTTTTATGCACACTTTATGTCATATTCGTGCATTTTCTGGAACTAACCTATTAACAAGATGCCGAAGTGCCGATTCTTTGTTTTCTGCTGTTTTTGGTTTCAGAAATCCTAGTAAGGAAATATTCTCGGAATTGGACGAAATCAAAGCCCAGGGGCCTATTTTTCCACGAAGCTTCCAGAAGTCCGAAGAAGAGACGAAGAGGGGCCACGAGGGGGCCACACCCTAGGGCGGCGCGGCCCCCCCTTGGCCGCGCGGCCCTGTGGTGTGGGGCCCTCGTGCCGCCTCTTGACCTACCCTTCCGCCTACTTAAAGCCTCCGTGACGAAACCCCCAGTACCGAGAGCCACGATACGAAAAACCTTCCAGAGACGCCGCCAACGCCGATCCCATCTCGGGGGATCCAGGAGATCGCCTCCGGCACCCTGCCGGAGAGGGGAATCATCTCCCGGAGGACTCTACGCCACCATGGTCGCCTCCGGTGTGATGTGTGAGTAGTCTACCCCTGGACTATGGGTCCATAGCAGTAGCTAGATGGTTGTCTTCTCCCCATTGTGCTATCATTGTCGGATCTTGTGAGCTGCCTAACATGATCAAGATCATCTATCTGTAATTCTATATGTTGCGTTTGTTGGGATCCGATGAATAGAGAATACTTGTTATGTTGATTATCAAAGTTATATCTACGTGTTATTTATGATCTTGCATGCTTTCCGTTACTAGTAGATGCTCTGGCCAAGTAGATGCTTGTAACTCCAAGAGGGAGTATTTATGCTCGATAGTGGGTTCATGCCTGCATTGACACCTGGGACAGTGACAGAAAGTTCTAAGGTTGTGTTGTGCTGTTGCCACTAGGGATAAAACATTGATGCTATGTCTAAGGATGTAGTTGTTGATTACATTACGCACCATACTTAATGCAATTGTCTGTTGTTTTGCAACTTAATACTGGAGGGGGTTCGGATGATAACCTGAAGGTGGACTTTTTAGGCATAGATGCAGTTGGATGGCGGTCTATGTACTTTGTCGTAATGCCCAATTAAATCTCACTATACTCATCATGATATGTATGTGCATTGTCATGCTCTCTTTATTTGTCAATTGCCCAACTGTAATTTGTTCACCCAACATACTGTTTGTCTTATGGGAGAGACACCTCTAGTGAACTGTGGACCCCGGTCCAATTCTCTTTACTGAAATACAATCTACTGCAATACTTGTTCTACTGTTTTCTGCAAACAATCATCTTCCACACAATACGGTTAATCCTTTGTTACAGCAAGCCGGTGAGATTGACAACCTCACTGTTTCGTTGGGGCAAAGTACTTTGGTTGTGTTGTGCAGGTTCCACGTTGGCGCCGAAATCCCTGGTGTTGCGCCGCACTACATCTCGCCGCCATCAACCTTCAACGTGCTTCTTGACTCCTACTGGTTCGATAAACCTTGGTTTCTTACTGAGGGAAACTTGCTGCTGTACGCATCACACCTTCCACTTGGGGTTCCCAACGAGTGTGTGCTTTACGCGTCATCAGCGAGCGAGCTCCGGCGACCATTCTGGGGCGGCGCTAGTACCATTGAGTTCACCGCGGCGAGATAGATCGATTGGTGTAGCTAATTCATCCACGCGAGCCCGGGAACGGCGGCGCCGTCGCCTACATCCCGCCGGCAGTGAGCCTCCTTGCCACTTTGGCGATTTTGACTTCGGTCAAAGCCACCGTGGCAGGTGACCTGGCCTATGGCCCACGCGTCAGTGACCCTGGGTGAAACTCACCCGGGTACACTCAGTCGTTTTTCTGTTTTAAATTTAAATTGAATAATTACTGCAACTTCAAATAATTATAGAAAATTCAATTTAAGTCAGAAAAAGAAATATAAGATATCAAAATTCTTATAAAGATAAACCCTATCCAATAAAAATATAAAATGAAATTTTTATTTTTAATAAAAATTTAATTATTTAATAATTGTTATTTAAGCTTTTAATTTTAATTCCAAAATTAATTAAAATTCAATAATTAGTAAAAATTTCCAAAAGTAAATAAAAACTAGTAAATAAATAAAGAAAACATTAAAACTAATTGTTTCTTTATTTACCATCTGTTAAATCATTATTAGTGAAATTTAAACCCTAATTAATAATTACCTAATTATTAATTGTTTAAAATAATAAAAGTGCCAAACTCCATATTAATTTTTATTCCCAAATTATTAATAACTTCAACTTTAAATTCAAGTTATTAATCATAGAACTATATGGTGATTAAGAAACCCTAGTTCCATATGGTAGAAAACTAGGAACTCACCATTTCATGTGGGACCCTAAAACCCTAATACCATTAGGCAACCTAGCTCCATTTATTCATATGAACCCTAATTTGTTTCTAACCTAAAACCTAGGTCAGGATAAGTGATCATGATATTTTCCTTTTGATCCATAGAACCATAATTAGCAAATAAATACTTACCATGTCCACATAAAATGTAGGAGCTCTTTTATCAATCATTTAGTATCCCATATATGTATCCCTATCCAACATGGTTGATCAAATAGGGTCAACCAAATGCAAACCCTAGCTCATATCCTTAGAATTATCATCTTGAAGTAACTTTAATTATCATCACACCATTGTGATGAACCCTAACAGCAACCATCCCTACTATATTGCATTACATAACCCTGTTCCACTAAAACCTACTAGTGTGAGATACTTACGAACCATCCTATTTTGGAACCAACCATTCTCTACTTAGAGATCCAATGGCTAATACAAGCCAACCTCAACCTTAATTGTAATACTTCTTATTACTTAAGAAGTATGTTCTTCAAAAGTTATTCTTTTGAAGTAAATAAAGAACCATCATCAACCCTGCTTATAAGGACCTATAAACCCTAGCCAACTATCACCAACAAGGTATGCCACCTTGATAGCAACTATTGGTAATTAAGATGTTTAGGCTTAATTCAACAATACAAGCCTAGTAACTGAGGAATCCACCTAGGTTGTGATCCATCAAATACTTACTCCAGAAACTAACTGAAACCATAGTCAACCCTAGAACCCCCTCAACCTAATTATCATACTTGTTCTTTATTTAAGAACATGTTCTTCAAAAGTTATTCTTTTGAATTATATAATAAGCAATCATCAACCATGTATTATAGGACTTAAAATTGACAACTGCTCTTTACTTATTATACATCTACTATTCCTGGTTGTGTATGATTGTTACTATTCATTTTGCCACCTGCTTATAATTCTAAAACAACACCACCCTGAATAAGAACCTTGTTTGTGAATCACTCTAAAAGTGCAACACACCCTGAACTAATCATTACAACTCACTGATCCTAAATCATCGGGGTTAGGTCACGCTTAGAGCGATTGCATCTCATTCTTATGCATTATTGCATCCTTGCCAATCTTTTAAACATCATCCTTACCGGACGATGATGCTATTTCAGAATTTGGAGTTATTGCGTATCGAAGACCTTGTCTGCATAATCTTGCAGTCAAGAAAGGCAAGTTCATCACTTGCTCATGTCATTTGTGTATTTCTATCAAATTACTTGCAAAGTATTATGGTTATCACAATTGCATAAAAATCAAAACCACTACTTTCATAACTATGAATATGACTATGTGGTGGGCAATGGAACCATGGATTGTGTTGATATGGTGGAGGTTCCATTGCACGGGCTTATATCCATCTAGGATTAAACAACAAATGTCGCCAGTGATTCTTGTGCCGTAATACCCGTGTTAACCATAAGATCCGGAGTGGGACGGAGTAGTCAAAAGTGTTTCCACCTCTCGTTCATCAACGGATGCGCTTTACCGTAGACACTTGTATCTGTCAGGGCAAGCGGTTGGCTGGGGAAGCCTTAAGTCCCCACGGCATAGTCCGTAGACACTTGTCGCTCGAAGTGCAAGCGGTTGGCTGGGGAAGCCTTAAGTCCCCACGGTATTGCGGTCTATGATGGGTTGCAGCTACCGGCGAAGGAGTTTGGTTCGATCCCAAACTGTCGTCGTGGTCGGGGTCCACCCGTGAGTGGGAATAATGGGACCGGCGAGGACCCAGGGTCGGGGCATGCAACAAAGGGTGGGTGTTCGAGGTAGCGGAGGAACATGATTGGCTAGACCTTATACCGGGCCTCACACCATAGGAAGTGTGGACAAGCCTGCAGCTTGGTTGGCACCAAGGTTAAGATCTCTTATGGGTAAAGCAACACACCTCTGCAGAGTGTAAAGAACCGTGACCTGTCACTCCCTGTTCCGGGATATGGAACTGCGAACGCGGCCGGAAAGGAGCTCCATGAAGTTCTAGTAAACCGGTGAAGGCTGACGGACATAGTTCTTCTGAATAAAAGCAACCTTTTGAAGAAATGGTTATGAAAACTTGCATTGGTATTAGACTTTCTGGTCTAATGCTGTAGCTAGTGCATTAAACACCTCTTTCCTATAATGAACTTGTTGAGTACGCTCGTACTCATCCCACTCTTAAATCCCCTGCTTAGATATGGAGGCATCGAAGGAGGATCTACAGTGCAACTCGAAGGCCAAGGAGCCAACAACTACTTCACGAGACAGGACCCTGTCAGCGGAGTCAGATACGTCATCCAACAAGGAGAAAACCTAGATTAGCAGTAGAAAGGAACTAGCTTCCTCAACCTAGCTCCTACTTAGCTAGAATCTATTCTTAGCCTCTATAGCTAGTCAAATACTCTACAAATAGAGTTCGTGATAGAATTAGACTACGAGTCGTTCTTCTGGAGTTTATTTGCAGATTTACCTCATTGTAAAGTAGGAGGCTGTGCTGATCTTATGTAATAGAGTCAATGTTGTAATTCCATAGACATGCCTTGGACCCGCATATGTTTCTGTTGTACCACTCTGAGCGATATAATACTAGTGGAACGGTGTTTCATTGGTGTTATATCAGACTTGCATACTACACCATGCAGTGGTATGCCGGGTCACCACAGTTGGTATCAGAGCAAATGCTTTGACCCTAGGATTAAAACCCTTTAAAGGAGACCTATAGGATTGGTAGTGTCTATAGGAAGTTGTCTTAGTTAAACCAAATATTCTTATGACTTGAGATGGATATTCACTTGAGAATAATCCTGACACACTTGAGTCAACATTTCTTACCTATCTATCTTAAGTGAAGTTAGTTAGCTAATCCCAAGTATGTAATATACCATCAAGTTCTTAAAACAATAAATGAGTAGATCACAGTTGGTATACAATACATGGTAGTCCAAAGAGAGGATACAACCATAAGGAAGATATCCTATTGGAAGATGTGTACCAACACGTGTTATAATTAAATAAGAATTATTCAGACCTGTACTAGAAGTGATATCAAGTGATGAAGATAATTAAGATATCTTAATAGAAGATGTAGACCAAGATAAGTAATAACTGTGAGTCAAATGAGGTAGTATAGACCATGATGAGTCAATCATGGGAGGTAAGGAAGAGAGATAGGAATAAAATATGCCTACTTACATGGTAGAGTTGCTAATCATATATGATTCACCTGAGAATCGTTATGTGATGGACTAGAACCTTATAATTAATTAAGAGGAGTACAATAAGAAGCCAGACAATAGTGCAAGAATTGTGTTCCAAAAATATGGGAAGTGTGTCAAGCACATCATGACCACAGGTTTATGATAGAAACACTTGGAAGTAGAGGAGCTATATTTCCATAGTTATGTGTTAGAGTAGCAATGTTAGAACCTAGACATATCATGTGAGATAGTCCTCAATAAAATGAAAGTTAGGTAGTACTTCCAAGGAAAATTAGGTTAACCTTAACTATCCTAGACCATTTTGTTTCAAGTTTATCTCATTGCAAATGTGCAATTAAGGTAAATGTTGAGACAAATAGTAGAGTCCCCTATATTCGTGCTATGTATCACGATATAAACCTATCTTATGTGGTGTTTTATACTACACATCTCAGCCTGATGTTTAGAGATGTCATACTCAACTATTATATTCAGGCTTATGATGGTGTGTACTATAAACACAAAGCTGAATCTTCTTGGATGTTATTGGATTTTCATTGTTTGACTAGATCCATACATGAAGTTTGACTTTGATATGCAAATGCATGTTGCAACATCAAGTCCTTACTTGGTGCTATAGATCTAGAGGGTAATAGTATTCGTGTGAGGAAGCGACGAATTCTGGAAGATTCCGAAGACAAGATGAAGTTTCATCGGAAAAATGAAGTAAAGTTGTGGGAAGCAACCACAATATTCCGAAGGAAGTACCAATCAAAACTCATGCCTTACCTCAACAGAGGAGTACTTTAGTACATAAGAAGCATGAAGGTGAGAAATCTGGTGATTATGGTGAAGCTGAAGCGGATCCATAATCCACATAGAAGAGGGAATGCATGGGAAATCACTTCGGATACTATATTCATAGTGTCAGTAGTGGTTTTCTTGCAACAATAAACCCTCGAAAAAGGAAGATGACCTATGAAACCATAGCAGATATAAGAAGACCATAGTTGATATCAGAAGACCCCAATTGGTATAGAATCAATACTGCGGGATAAAGTAGAAGATGTCTCGTTCAGTTGATCAGAACCTATACTAGAATCCATTTTTTAGATAACAAATAGCCACAATTGGTATCAAGTAGTCCACCATTGGATTATTTATACCAAGAAATTGGGAACAAATAAAATTGTGCGAGCCAAATAACAATAACCTATAATCATTTAGTCGAAGGATTCACATTGGATGTCCACAATTGAGTGGATACACCACAGACATTCTTCACGAGACCTAAGAAGAAATACAAACCATAAGCTACACCTAGACCAATATTCTAACCATTAACCCAATGATTGGAAGAAAAGGAGTTGAAGACCATAAGAAAACTCTAAGGGGTAGAGTAAAGATTGAGTTGGAAGTACAAGAACTCAATATTTTGAGCAAGATAGATGATGAAGGTCTGAACTGAAAGGAAGTTCAATCTTATTCTCATAAGATTGTTAAACACTATTTTCAGAAAGATGTCAGACCAAAAGCCGAGATTTATACCTCGAGGAAGTAAGAAGTGGATTATAACTTGAGCAAGTGGGTAGTATTTACTCAGAAGTACGAAAGCACAAGTAAGTTAAGCATAAAGAAGTAAGACAAAGAAAATACCATAGACCAAATACAGCTCAAGAAAGCCAAAGACCAAAGGAAATTGAACATACCAAAACCGAAGACTAGTTGAAAGATTCCTTTCATGGAACCTAAATGACCCAAAATAGATATAGGTATCAACTATAATCCCTGATTGGATGGACTACATAAGTCTAATCCATTCTTAGGGAAATAAATCATTATGACCATTTCCATGGTAAGTACCTTACTTAGTACCATCATTGCAGTTTTGATAGTAAGGGAAAACAAAGACCTATTTTATCAAATAGGAGAATGTTATCCAATAAGTCCTCAATTAAGACTGTCAGGACAAGAAGAAGTCTCAATCATTGAATCTTCAATGAGAAAGGAAACAAGCTTATAGAGTTGGAAGAAATCAATGAATCAAAGTAAGAACCATGGTTCAGAGACAAACCCTAATGGATTCCAGGAAGAATCTGGACAAGGGATATATTCAATGATATCCAGTGAGATCAATACGGAGTTCGAGAAAAGTCAAAGTCTACATAAGTCAGAACCACACTCCGGAAACGTGAGAGAGTTCAAACTTCGAGGACGAAGTTTAGTTTAAGGGGTAGAGACTGTAATATCCCAGGTAATGGGGTTACAAAAATAGAGGAAACGGATGTGTGCATTGCATTCATGCATAGAAAATCTGGGGAATTTTCGCGCTTTAAAGTAAAACAGATCCACGACCGAAGTTTCACTTGACCTTGGTGGAACTGAAGTAGCTCATCAAGTCAAGTTCTATAAACCTCAATGTGACTTTGTTAAAACCTTGTTTTGGGAAAAGATGATTTGATCTAAGGGGTTAGATCAAATGGAATTAAAACCAACACAATAACATATTAATCAATGATCCATTGCTTGATCTTATAACAGATCATAATAAGGTAATCCTTTCCATAACATAAGAACATCTGTTCAATTACAAACCAAGTAACAATATAATGGAGAAACCATTCTTCACTTATCTTTTCCATGTCCTTAACAAATAAATATTCCTACCATGAACCTCATGGTAATTCTTGAACTAAACTCTTGAACTTAAACACCAACAAAAGCTTATCATTAAACCATAGAGATGGGAGAGGTTTATACCCATCAAAGAGGTAAGAAACAAACTCTAAATTATTAACACTTAAAAGTTGAGCAACTACCTTGAGGTACAATTGAATTCACTTTAAAACTAATTACCAAAAATGGTAAAACACAAGGGCCTAAGTGCATAAAAGCCACACATTCTAATTTTTAGCATAACTTATTAAATATGTGGAATATTACAAAACTAAATTCGTTTACATTACGAATTATAGTTCAAACTATTTGAATAAAATAAACTATGAGTACTTTGAAACTTATATGATCATGCCTTGGTGAAATCAAAATCATCATTCAAAATTGGGGTATAATTCTTATTCTTGACATTTTGATCCCAGTTACAATATAAACACAATCACATATGATATAGGGACTCAACCACAAGCATAAAATCATTCCCAAGATATTTAGTAACAAAAGCCACTTGGCCATCCAAAAATAAATCACATGAGAAGATAATACCAAAGCCACATAGGATGAAAATATCTACATAGCTTGCATCCTAAGCAATGCCACCTCATGCTTAAAGGATTGCTATGGATGAGAGCATGACAACCAAGCACCTTACTCATCAAATTAAAACAAGAGTCATCCACCTATGTGTCAAGATATAAGAGCATGCCCAAGCCTATAAAAGGAGTCTCACACTTCATTCATCCCATCATCTTGCACCATGATGCAAGAAAACCAACACATTGAGACACTCCATAAAATAGTTAGGATCAAGATGAAGCAGCTAGGAGGTGGAGGCATGCCACAAGATGCAGGTTTATCAGATTTCCTGAAGAACAAGCTACAGAATATAGCAAGGTAGAATTCTTAGGAAAACTATATATTTAGATAATCACATCAGCATTCCTTGAGTAGAACCCTAGATTATAATCCAAGTCCTTGTGGAGTGAGAGGGGTAATTGGTACAACCATATCTAAATATTTCTAGTAATACCATAGGAAGCTAAACCTTTGATCATTATAAATTGTGTAGTGATCATAAACCCTAAGAACTAGAAGTAGAAGATATAAGCCCATAAGAACCAAAGTGAGAAACCATCCATCATTATAACCAAAGTTAACTATAAAAAGAAATATAACTACTTTAGTTACCTTAATAACAAATTAAGGATAATAATAGAAGTTGTTGGTAAAAGATAAAACCAATTCTCAACACCTTAGTAACTAGAGGAGAACATAAAATATTAAGCAAGTAACCCCTTATCATGGTTAGGGGAAATTAAACCCTAGCACATGCAATATGGTGTTATCCCATCTCTATAACCTAGAATTAAATCTCAACCCTAGTTTGAGTATCACTTGGGTGATCATAACTAAAACCTAAGCCACAACTAAGTTCCAAACCATATGCCATTTGGTAAATAACATTAGAACCCTAGTATTGCACATTAATCAATTCTTATGCTTCAATTCTTGAACATAAGAAAAACCATGTGCTACATTATATGGTTCAAACCATATATGTAGTGATCAACTATTTATCCTTGTAACCAAGACCAAGCCATTATGGAAAAAATATCTACTTTAGACATTTTCAAAGATAATAAGAGTGTTAACCTTGAAAGAGAGTTATAAGAGAGTTCACAAAACTATAATAAATAGGTGATCACATAAAATAATATGCAAGTGAAACCAACCCTAAAATAAGAAACCAAGACCTCCTAATAATCTTTAAAATGCCTTGGGAGCAATTCTCCACTTTAAATAATTCAAAAGAGAGTTGTATTGCAGGGAAGAAAAGGAATTTCAAAGAATATACCAACTCATGGCTAAATTGAAATTTAAATAAAACTCACAAGGATTCAAATAAAATCATGCATTACACATTAGTTTGGACAAAGGAATCATGCAATGATCATTAGGGCTAAGTTTTAATTAAAAATAGGTATAAACATCTGAAAGCATAACTGAATTCAAATATGAATTCAAAACAGAATTAATAAAACCAGAAATTCAAAACAAGGAATAAACAGAAAATGAATAAAAGAAATAAAGGAAGAAGGCTCACCTGGACCTTACCTGGCCGCACAGCCCACCAGCAGCCCAGCTGCCGAGCCTAGCACTGGCCCAGAACACAGCCCAAGACATGGCCCAACGCCAACCCACTTACCTCTTCGTCAAAATAAAACGAGGAGTTCATCCTCATCTTCTCCTCGCGCATGGACGCCAGCAGCACGCCGTGCTCCTCTTCTCCTCTCGCCGTCGACCCCTCCTTCATCGACGGTGTGACGAGGCTCGCCACAGAGCCGTATAAATCCCTGGACGAACCCTGGCCCGACCTTCTTCTTCCTCTGCTCAATTTTTGCCCAAGACCAAACCCTAGCCCGTGCGGTCTCCGACCATCGCCGCCGATGGAGACCACCCCAGGCCTCGCCGTGACCACCAACATGACCGCCGACCTCGACTTGTTATTCCTGCAAAAGGAATCGAGCCGCCATGCTCGGAATCACCGTCGACGAACTCATCTTCTCCGACACTGGCATCAAGCTATTCCGGCAACTGCGACCTCCCCTTGCCCCTCCGACATGCCCGTCGTGCTCACGGTGAGCTCACGCACCTACTGAGCTTCCTATTGCAGCAAATCGGCGCCTGTAGCATCCTAGCCGCGTGTGCCCGTGTCCGCCGCCGTTCGGCCTCGCCGGCGAGCGAGCTCCGGCGACCATTCTGGGGCGGCGCTAGTACCATTGAGTTCACCGCGGCGAGATAGATCGATTGGTGTAGCTAATTCATCCACGCGAGCCCGGGAACGGCGGCGCCGTCGCCTACATCCCGCCGGCAGTGAGCCTCCTTGCCACTTTGGCGATTTTGACTTCGGTCAAAGCCACCGTGGCAGGTGACCTGGCCTATGGCCCACGCGTCAGTGACCCTGGGTGAAACTCACCCGGGTACACTCAGTCGTTTTTCTGTTTTAAATTTAAATTGAATAATTACTGCAACTTCAAATAATTATAGAAAATTCAATTTAAGTCAGAAAAAGAAATATAAGATATCAAAATTCTTATAAAGATAAACCCTATCCAATAAAAATATAAAATGAAATTTTTATTTTTAATAAAAATTTAATTATTTAATAATTGTTATTTAAGCTTTTAATTTTAATTCCAAAATTAATTAAAATTCAATAATTAGTAAAAATTTCCAAAAGTAAATAAAAACTAGTAAATAAATAAAGAAAACATTAAAACTAATTGTTTCTTTATTTACCATCTGTTAAATCATTATTAGTGAAATTTAAACCCTAATTAATAATTACCTAATTATTAATTGTTTAAAATAATAAAAGTGCCAAACTCCATATTAATTTTTATTCCCAAATTATTAATAACTTCAACTTTAAATTGAAGTTATTAATCATAGAACTATATGGTGATTAAGAAACCCTAGTTCCATATGGTAGAAAACTAGGAACTCACCATTTCATGTCGGACCCTAAAACCCTAATACCATTAGGCAACCTAGCTCCATTTATTCATATGAACCCTAATTTGTTTCTAACCTAAAACCTAGGTCAGGATAAGTGATCATGATATTTTCCTTTTGATCCATAGAACCATAATTAGCAAATAAATACTTACCATGTCCACATAAAATGTAGGAGCTCTTTTATCAATCATTTAGTATCCCATATATGCATCCCTATCCAACATGGTTGATCAAATAGGGTCAACCAAATGCAAACCCTAGCTCATATCCTTAGAATTATCATCTTGAAGTAACTTTAATTATCATCACACCATTGTGATGAACCCTAACAGCAACCATCCCTACTATATTGCATTACATAACCCTGTTCCACTAAAACCTACTAGTGTGAGATACTTACGAACCATCCTATTTTGGAACCAACCATTCTCTACTTAGAGATCCAATGGCTAATACAAGCCAACCTCAACCTTAATTGTAATACTTCTTATTACTTAAGAAGTATGTTCTTCAAAAGTTATTCTTTTGAAGTAAATAAAGAACCATCATCAACCCTGCTTATAAGGACCTATAAACCCTAGCCAACTATCACCAACAAGGTATGCCACCTTGATAGCAACTATTGGTAATTAAGATGTTTAGGCTTAATTCAACAATACAAGCCTAGTAACTGAGGAATCCACCTAGGTTGTGATCCATCAAATACTTACTCCAGAAACTAACTGAAACCATAGTCAACCATAGAACCCCCTCAACCTAATTATCATACTTGTTCTTTATTTAAGAACATGTTCTTCAAAAGTTATTCTTTTGAATTATATAATAAGCAATCATCAACCATGTATTATAGGACTTAAAATTGACAACTGCTCTTTACTTATTATACATCTACTATTCCTGGTTGTGTATGATTGTTACTATTCATTTTGCCACCTGCTTATAATTCTAAAACAACACCACCCTGAATAAGAACCTTGTTTGTGAATCACTCTAAAAGTGCAACACACCCTGAACTAATCATTACAACTCACTGATCCTAAATCATCGGGGTTAGGTCACGCTTAGAGCGATTGCATCTCATTCTTATGCATTATTGCATCCTTGCCAATCTTTTAAACATCGTCCTTACCGGACGATGATGCTATTTCAGAATTTGGAGTTATTGCGTATCGAAGACCTTGTCTGCATAATCTTGCAGTCAAGAAAGGCAAGTTCATCACTTGCTCATGTCATTTGTGTATTTCTATCAAATTACTTGCAAAGTATTATGGTTATCACAATTGCATAAAAATCAAAACCACTACTTTCATAACTATGAATATGACTATGTGGTGGGCAATGGAACCATGGATTGTGTTGATATGGTGGAGGTTCCATTGCACGGGCTTATATCCATCTAGGATTAAACAACAAATGTCACCAGTGATTCTTGTGCCGTAATACCCGTGTTAACCATAAGATCCGGAGTGGGACGGAGTAGTCAAAAGTGTTTCCACCTCTCGTTCATCAACGGATGCGCTTTACCGTAGACACTTGTATCTGTCAGGGCAAGCGGTTGGCTGGGGAAGCCTTAAGTCCCCACGGCATAGTCCGTAGACACTTGTCGCTCGAAGTGCAAGCGGTTGGCTGGGGAAGCCTTAAGTCCCCACGGTATTGCGGTCTATGATGGGTTGCAGCTACCGGCGAAGGAGTTTGGTTCGATCCCAAACTGTCGTCGTGGTCGGGGTCCACCCGTGAGTGGGAATAATGGGACCGGTGAGGACCCAGGGTCGGGGCATGCAACAAAGGGTGGGTGTTCGAGGTAGCGGAGGAACATGATTGGCTAGACCTTATACCGGGCCTCACACCATAGGAAGTGTGGACAAGCCTGCAGCTTGGTTGGCACCAAGGTTAAGATCTCTTATGGGTAAAGCAACACACCTCTGCAGAGTGTAAAGAACCGTGACCTGTCACTCCCTGTTCCGGGATATGGAACTGCGAACGCGGCCGGAAAGGAGCTCCATGAAGTTCTAGTAAACCGGTGAAGGCTGACGGACATAGTTCTTCTGAATAAAAGCAACCTTTTGAAGAAATGGTTATGAAAACTTGCATTGGTATTAGACTTTCTGGTCTAATGCTGTAGCTAGTGCATTAAACACCTCTTTCCTATAATGAACTTGTTGAGTACGCTCGTACTCATCCCACTCTTAAATCCCCTGCTTAGATATGGAGGCATCGAAGGAGGATCTACAGTGCAACTCGAAGGCCAAGGAGCCAACAACTACTTCACGAGACAGGACCCTGTCAGCAGAGTCAGATATGTCATCCAACAAGGAGAAAACCTAGATTAGCAGTAGAAAGGAACTAGCTTCTTCAACCTAGCTCCTACTTAGCTAGAATCTATTCTTAGCCTCTATAGCTAGTCAAATATTCTACAGATAGAGTTCGTGATAGAATTAGACTACGAGTCGTTCTTCTGGAGTTTATTTGCAGATTTACCTCATTGTAAAGTAGGAGGCTGTGCTGATCTTATGTAATAGAGTCAATGTTGTAATTCCATAGACATGCCTTGGACCCGCATATGTTTCTGTTGTACCACTCTGAGCGATATAATACTAGTGGAACGGTGTTTCATTGGTGTTATATCAGACTTGCATACTACAACATGCAGTGGTATGCCGGGTCACCACAGGCCAGGGGCGTCTGCTGAACCACCTGGGCGCGACGCTCATAAGCGCGCGCGTAGTGCATCGCCGTCTGGAGGTCCCGCGGGGCCTGTAGCTCGACATCCACGCGGATATGGTCCGGGAGGCCGCCAATGAAGAGCTCGGCACGCTGTTGGCCCGTCACGCCGGGCGCATGGCATGCGAGGGCCTGGAAGCGGTCGGCGAAGTCCTGCACCGTGGTGGTGAACGCCAAACGCCCAAGTTCCGCCAAGCGGCTGCCGCGGACTGGAGGGCCGAAGCGGAGAAGGCAGAACTCACGGAACCGGTCCCATGGAGGCATGCCACACTCGTCCTGCTCCAGGGAGTTTGTACCACGTCTGGGCGGCGCCGCGGAGGTGGTACGAGGCGAGCCACGTCCGGTCCGAAGCCAGGGTACGCTGTCCCCGGAAGAACTGCTCGCACTGGTTGAGCCAGTTGAGGGGGTCCTCGACGCCGTCGTATGTGGCGAATTCCAGCTTGGCGTAGCGTGGGGGAGCGAGGCCGGTGGCGCCCTGGGCGGGGTACTCCGCGCGACCAGCGGACGGCTCGGCGAAGCGGGCGGGCGGCGGGTCCGGGAAGGACGGGCGCGGAGGGTCCCCGGCGGTGGTGTAGACGGGGGATGGCGCCGGTGCGGCCGAGTGGATCGGCGGGGGCTCCGTCGCGGTCACCCACGCCGGGAGTCGGGAGGGCGATGGCGGGAAGCTGGACCCGCTGGATGGGCACCCTGGGGCAGCGAGACGGGGCCCGGGCTGGGGCCGGCGGCCAGACGCCCATGGTGGCGGCGGCGGTGAGGCCGGGGCGAGTGGGCGCTCCCTGGCCGGGGAGGGCTGTCGGCGCGGCCGGGTATGCGGCGAGGGGTGGCGACAGGACCGGCGTAGTCATCCCCTGCGTACCGATGAGGTACAGGCGGATGCCCTGGACGGCGGTGGCGAGGTCGCGGATGGCCGTCGACAACTCTTGCTGCGAGAGGAGGGGGCGGCGCAGGCGACATCTGAAGCGCCGCGGCGCCCGTGGAGAGGGCGGCGCGATTGCGCGGCGCGGAGGAGGCCGGCGTCTCGGAGGCGGCGGCGGAGGTGGCGGTGGTCTGGCCCGAAGACATGATCGTAGATGTCTCTGATACCAAATTGGTAGAAACTAGGGTTCTACCGAGGCGAGGGCGTAGATTGTAGGGGTGGAAGTGCGGAGAGCGAGAGGGAGGAAGGCGGCGCCGGCGCCAGGACGCCGTCGCGAGCACGCGGTGGCGGCGGCTAGGGCTTGGGCGGCGCGGACGGGAGAAGGCCGACTCCTCTGGGAGTCGGCAATAATGATATCTGATTATTGCTTGATTGATTTAGTCTATTACAACTTGTATATATAAGAGAACTAGCGAAACCCTAATCTGCTAACTGGGCTAAGCCCCTAACTAAGCTTGGCCGGTTGGGCCAATGGGCCCCCTCCGGCGGTAGACTAGGCCGGTCATAACAAAAGGTGTGTTATATATGTACAGATCACTTGCAGCACAGTCTTAAACAGGTGACAGATGAAAACAATTGTTTCAAAGGTACAGTTTCAACAGAAGTTCTTCCATGGAGTTAAGAAAATTAGCAAAAACTGAAAGTCGATAGATGAATATATAGCCAGCTGAGGTTCCGGGCTATCCCTGGTGGCTACGGATAGCCAATTTTCAGGTGGCTGCCAAGTGTTTAGTTGACTGGAGCAGAGGGATAGTCAGGGATAAGGGCAGCCATGATTCCCAGAATATTCTCTCTAAACTGCGGTTGAGTACATCTACCGAAATCCAGCGGATAGAGCCAACCACCATTCACCCAACACTTCACGAAGCAAAGTTGAAATACTATAATTCTAAACGACCATGAAAAAATCAGTAAAAGGCTGCATTAAATCCCCACCAACCAGGTCGAAAAAATGTTGATAAAACACAGCTCGCGGGCTCTAGCTACTTCCCTGGAGCTTTGTTTTGCTTCATCTGGAACAGAGCTATGAAGCTATCTTAATATTTTCTATAGTAAAGCTCTCTAGTAACTTAGTTCTAGCATTATCATCTAACATGCAAGGAACAGGAACATGTAAAGTAATATCTGTATCACTCTCAACAGGACCAGGTAAAGATTTGCAAAAAACTTAGCAACATAGCTAAGCAGAGCATCACGATAGACACTTCTCCAGCAAGCAAAAAAAAAAAAAAATCAAGCTAAAACTAAGCTAGCCTGGGAAGAACGATTGGCATGTCAAAGAGACAACGACGCATTCCAACCACCCTAGAAAATTTGCACAACATGGCAGACACTAACAAAACAGAAGTATATTTTTTCAGAGCGGAATGTACCCAGAAGCATGAATTTAGAATCATGATGATCTTACATGCAGAACCTGCATACCAGGACCAAGGATGGTGATAATTTTCATGCGCCAACTGTCCATTTTGACCTCATTTGATGGCTTGTCCATCACCACTCTTTTCAAATTTGGTGCACCACTGATCACCAGTTTCCAGAAATCAAACTCATGATCTTCTCCTCTGATTTCCACTTCTTCAAGATTGGGCAAGTAGATGCTTTGGGTTCTCCAGTCCTTGGGCTCCTCACAACGGCAATTTTCTGGGCATGCTTCTTTCCCCTAAAACAATTGTAAGTTACTATGATGCATCATATATGCTTCACAACTGGGACCTTTGGTCTAGAATATATCTACAACTTTTTTGTTAATACATCAAAACTACCTTATAAAAGCAAATAACCATAATCCAGGATGCAAAGCATCCCGCGGTCCTAATTTAGCATGTGTTTAGCGTCATGATCCGTCCATAGACAACTAGACTGCTCCCACCCACGGCCCTCTCCCTCCACATTCCCCTCACATATTCCTCCACACCATTCAAACTTGATAATCTGACACTGATTTTATCATTGTTCAGATCGGTTTTAGACTAACGACCCTTGTTGTCCAATCACAAAGTGTTGGACAAACATTATTATACTGGTTCTTTTATACTTTGGTCCAGAAGAAGATAATTATAATTCACACTATATTCATTACCATTTTGTGGATTGTACTTTTTCATCCAAAATTTTAAAAAAAGGTTTTCGATAAAATATGAAAATCATGTACAGAGCTTATTAGTAAGACTTACCTCTGATGTCACTAGGACAATCTTAAGAGTTTTGATAAGAGCAAATATTCCATCCAGCCCAAGGATGCGCAATGCAAATGCTCCGTAAACATGGCCTGATGTCATGATGCGTAGCTCCAGCATAGAGAAACCAATAAGCATATGTTTCTTGATCTCCTCCTTAAATCTGAGCTCTTGCGCTGCCCCTGAAAACATATATGAGCTCTACAAAAAGAAATCGTCAGGATATCATCATAAAGTAGATTTAATTAGTTAATTAATAGGAAAATCAGCTAACTGAGAGAAGAGAAAACATAGTACTTGAGTTTCCGCTGACAGGGACAGGACATGGACGTGAGGAAGGTGACCCTGTCCGTTGTTGGTCTCCACCGGCTTTAATCCCACATGCAAGAGGCCCCAACGACCAAGCCCAACAGCGGCTGTGAAGTAAACACACTTCCACGAGACCTTCTCCAGCAGTGGCGCCGAAACGGAGACCAACAAATTGTTATAACAGCCGCCGGAGGCGAACGACATGGTCAATTGCTTGAGTACAGGGGCCTCAATGTTGACGTTATCAACAAGGGACAGCTTATTTCCAAAAGTCGGCATGGTGGTGTCCACGCTGAGCTCCTGCAGCGACTTGGATCTGACGATGACGATTTCGAGGCCATCATGGGTGACCGTGCTGACTCTGAGAACGAGCAGCCGCGGGGAGCGGCGGATCCAGTTGCTTATGGTGGCGCGGTATCCGGAGAGGCTGAGCCTCTCAAGCGAGGGGAAGCATTTGGGTGACGACTCTGCGAACGCAAGGTCCAGCCCTTGCAGCTCGATGGATGTGGCGCGGTGGAAGTAGGGCACGTTCACCTTGATGCCGCCAGGGTAGGGCTCTCCTCCCATGGCAAAGCGGAGATCGGACGGAGCGAGCGTCGCGGCGGCGCCGAGCAGGGAGCGAACGCCCTGTACGAAATAACAGCGCTGCTCGGTTGTCAAGAGGGAACGGTATGGGGAAGGGACACAGATATCGAGGTGAGACACGGCAAGGGCCGGTGGCTGAACCGGTGGATTGAGGTTTGCCACGGCGGCGGCGGTCGGCGGCGGCGGGGCGTGGGCGACTCGGCGATGGATCGAGGCGAGCACGCTTTGTGGGAGGGCATCGTGGTAGGTGAGATCTGTGAGGTGGATCAAGAGGGCGCGCCAGCGCGTGGAGAGGGTGGTGTTGATCCATGCGGCGCGAGCGCAGCCGCGGGCGGGGCAGAGGCCGCGAGTGCAGGGCACGAGGTAGAGGATCCGCAGAAGCAGATCATCCGGCAGGGTGCTTATAAGGTCGACCTCTCTGCCCCGGGCTCCTTCGTCTTCCATGGAAATCGTGGCGGCGCGGAATGGGTGAAATCAGCGACTGCGTCGTGGTTGGGGGCTGGGTGATGTTCAGTGCAGAGCGCTGGACGGGCACGATGCAGATGCAGTGTAGAACATTACTACAATACAATAATTAATCCTGTTGCGATCGCTCGCCTGTGAGGCCATCTGCCGCTCATTGTGTTGTTCTGTTTCACTGCATGTGGGTCCGGGTGCCAGCTCTGTGCGGCGGATGCGGTCGTGGACGGTCAGTGGGGTTTCTTTTTTTTCTTGCGGGCGAGCGGTGTTTATTTTTGTGGGTTCCTCCATGATTTTGACCGGCAGGGTTGATTTGGATTGCAAGGATCTTCGGTGGAGGGCGTTGTGGCCACGCACGGCTAGCCGGCGCGGGTGCGCGACGGCGTCACAGGTGGAACGGGGCAAGGGAAACGAGTCGGCAGCTCATCCTGATGCGGCTGGGGTGCTCGGCAAGGTGGGGGATGGCCGGACGACGGCAAATCGGTCCGCGGCGGTGGCGGCCGGAGCTCAGGAAGACAAGCTCCATTCGCTCGATCTATGGCTTTGAAGGGCGGTCCACTTGGCGCAGATCACGCGAACGGCACGGCAAGGCCGATGCAGTCAATGGCGCGACTCGGGCAGCCTTCTTCCGCGATCTCGGTGAGGCGACAGCGGCAGTTCCCACGGGCGAGCGTTAATAGTTCTCCTTGATGTTACCTCTTTGCTTTGATTTGCTGAATACCATGATCTCACCCCATCAATATCTTCCAGTTGTTTACATGAGGAAGCTCTTGCTGAGAGGCGAGCAGGGGAGAGGGTGTCAGAGGCAACACATTGAAAGAACATTTCATGATCTATGAGTTTTGTGTGTTTGTTACCAACACCGGTGACAATTTAACCGTGTGCTAAGTGGATTACAGATATGGAAAAGATACCACGGGAAAATCTCGACCCACTCAAAAAGGAAGAAAAGAAAAAGGAAGAAGCTGAAGCCTGGCCCTGGCCGGCACTGCCGGTGTGTGCACCCCGGCACTGCCGGTGTTTCCAGGCCGGCACTACCGGTGAGTGCACCCCGGCACTGCCGGCGTTTCTGGCCCGGCACTGCCGGCCTGGCTGTCGACCTGCTGGTTCAGAAAAGTGGCCGGCACTGCTGGCGTCTCAAGGCCGGCACTGCCGGCGATTCACCTCCCACGGGCAGAAAAGTTGGTGGGGTATAAATACCCCCCTTCACCTACCTTGGAATGTTGCTCAAACCCTAAGAACTTCATCCACCATTGTTGAGCCACCAAGAACACCAAAATAGCCAGATCTCCTCCCTCAACCACCCAAATCACTTGTGCTTTGGAGAATCGAAGGAGAAGACCCCGATCTACATCATCACCGAAGCATTTTTCATTTCCCCCTCATATGCTTGAGGGCCCCCTTGCTAGTGTTTCTCTTTGGATCCCTAGTTGATTTGTATTGATGTATTGTTGTTGATTGTTGTGTTGTAACAGATTTGGGAGCCTCCAATTCGGTTGTGGATGTGTGCCCCAAGAACCTTGTAAAGGCCCGGTTTCCGCCTCGACGAAATCCCTTAGTGGAAGTGGGCTAGGCCTTCGTGGCGTTGCTCACATGAGATCTGAGTGAAGCCTTCGTGGCTGTTGGTTTGGCTTTCGTAGCAACCACACTCCTCCAAACGTAGACATACCTTCTTGCAAAGGAAGGGAACTACGGGAATCATCTCCGTGTCATCGCATGCTCCACTCTCGGTTACCTCTATCCTATTCTCTCTCCTATATATTGCGTAGTTATATCTTGCTTAGTTGGTTACCTTGTCATATAGGTAAATTCGCTTAGTTACATATCTAGAGAATTTACCTTTGTGTCAAACCTAAATTGAAAAAGAACTAAAAATTGGTTAGCACCTATTCACCCTCCCCCTCTAGGTGCGGCATACGATCCTTTCAATTGGTATCAGAGCCTCGGCTCTTATTTCGGGCTTAACCGCCTAAGAGTATGCCGGACGAAAAACCTATGGAAGGGGACGCTAAGATGGTCACCATGGATGATTTCAATTCGTTGAGGTCCTCCATGGAAGCTCAAATGGAAAGGATGAGAAAAATGATTTCCGAGCTTTTGACTCCGCCCCCTCCCATGGCTCCCACCAAAGAGGTAAATGTCACGGATGTGTTAGAAGAGGGAAATGCTTCGGTATTACCATCCTCTACCAAACCCGTGAATGGTGATAACTTAAACACTATCACATCTCCCATTGCATCTCCTAGGGGAACTAGTGGAGGTGAGAGCTACAATCGAGTGGCTCCACCTTTTCTATCTCCCGATATACCGGTTCCCCATCCTCATATAAACATTCGGGGCGACCCACCTAAGTTTTCCGTTAATGATTTTGATACTTGGCAATTTAAGTTTAGCTCTCATGTTCGCAGTGCCTCCAATGAACTTTGGAGAATCATCGTGGAAGGCTTCAAGCCTTACAACCCCGACAAGTTGACTAGAAGAGAAGCGGTTGATAGTCAACTCAACAACACCGCCTTGCACATGATTCAAACTAGTGTGGGGACAAAGGATTTGTCTCGTGTTCGGCATTTCACCACCGCCAAGGAAGCTTGGGAAGGTTTGGCCGCTAGTTGCATTGGAAGTGAGAGCACAAGAAGGAACAAGTATAATGCTCTTCGGAATAAAGCCGAAGGATTCATGAGGCTACCGGATGAAGATCATGAAGTCATGTATGGAAGACTTCTCACCGTTGCCGATGCTTTCCGGAATGTTGGTGCCACTCACATCAATGACTCTTGGATCAAGTAAAAGTACATCGATTGCATGATGCCGTTTGAACCCATTGATGTCAAGACTCTTGTCGGTAGAGAATGCTATCCCTCTCTCACTTCTCAACAAGCCGTGCACGAGATGCAAGCTCTCAAGGTGCTTGAGCAAAACTCTCATGATTCTCGCAATCGAGCTCTTGGGATGTCAAAAGGGTCCAACCTTGCCTTGGTGGTCAACTCCGTGGAAGAAGTGATTCCTCAAGAATCTTATAGGGCATCTTGGAGTATGTCATATCCGGAAGACTTGGAACACCACTACCATGACCACATGGCATTCCATGCAAACACCTTTTGGGTTGACCCATCCAAGGCCAAGGAAGACAACATCAAGAGAAACAAATCAAGGGGGTTCATAAGTTCGGGCCCAAGGACAAGATCTTGCTACAATTGTGATGACAAGCGCCATTTCATTGCCGAGTGCTCCTATGAGAATAGGGAGACTCATGGTGGAAGACTCATCCCCAAGGACAAGAGCAAAGACTCAAAGGGCAAGTATTCAAAGCCCCCCAACAAGAAATTCTACAACAAGAGCAAGAAGGGCAAAAGGCCCTCAAGGATTGTGCTAGTGACTAAAGAAGAATATTCTTCCGATGAAGTTGAAAGTGCTAGTGATGATGAAGAAGAAAGCTCAAAGGAAGTGGCTGCCATTGTCACTACGAACATTCCCTCTTCCTCTCTCTTTGATTCACCCAATGAGAATCCTCAAATCAAGAATGCACATTGCTTCATGGCAAGGTCCACCTTGGACACATCAATTGTGCTATCAACTCAAGAAGAGTATACCTCCGGAGATGATGATGTTGATGATGAAGAAGATGCAACCTCAAATGGATTGGTTGCCCTTGCCTCCCTCTCCACTAACTCTTCATCAACAAGTGAATATCCCAATGAGGTCATTTATGTGGAGGAAGAAAGTTTCTTCATGGCTAAATCTTCCGAGGTATCATCTTCTAACCCCTCTATGCCTAACATTTCAAATGATCTAGGGGTTGATCTTGCTAGTCTAAAAGTGAAACAAGAAATGCTAGAGTTTGATGATTTCATTCTTAACCTACAAGGTAACACTAAAAAGCATGTTTCAAATCTCATGGTTCGTATAGCTCAACTAAATGGTACTCTTGAGAAAAAATGCCAAATAGAGAGAGAAGACTCTCTTGAAATACATGCTCTTAAAAATGCTCTTGAGGAATGTCAAGAAACCATAGCATCTCTTGAAGAGAGGCTAGAAAATCTTGAAGAACCTCAAGATAAACTTAACAAGCTCACTAAAACTAGAGATCTTGCTAGAGCTAAGACTAAAGTGCTTATAAAGGAAAAGGTCAAATTTGGTGTTGATCATGTGAAACTTGTGAAGGATCTAGATGAACTAGACAAGGCTCACAAAGCCTTGGAGAGTGAATACTCTCTCCTCTCCAAGTCTTATGAGCAACTTCAAATTAGGCTTGCTTCATATGACATACCTAGTACTTCTACTCCTTCATGTGATCATGCAAATATTATTGAGGAAAATGCTAGGTTGAAGGATGAACTTGCTAAGGCCTCCTCTCCCCAAAGTAAACTTTCCTTGGATGATCTTTTGAGTATGCAAAGGTCAAACAATGGGAAGGAGGGACTTGGTTATAATGGCAAGGCTAAAAAGGCAAACAAGAAAAAGGCCAAGCCCGCACATGAGAAAAAGAAAGTCAACACTAATGGTGAAACCCCAAAGGGAAAAACCATTAATGATGATGGTGCGGGAATTGATAACCCTCACTATGTTCTATTTAAGGATTATTATGGTGATGTTTATGCTAAATATGTTGGCCCATATGATGGTTATGTTGCTTGGTCTATTTAGGTCCCAAAGACCCTTGTTGCTAACAAAAGAGGACCCATTGAGAAATGGGTACCTAAATCCAAGAATTGATCTCATGTAGGACTATGCCGCCGGAGGTTCAAAATGGGTACTTGATAGTGGATGTACAAGTCATATGAACGGCGGCAAGAACCTCGTCAAGGAGTTGAGGCCCAACATAAATAATATCACCGTCTCCTTTGGCGATAATTCTACATCCGAGGTATTGGGTTTTGGCAAGGTTGTGGTTGCACACAACATTACTCTTGTGGATGTCATGCTTGTCAAAACCCTTGGTTACAATTTGCTTTTCGTTTCCGCCCTTGGCAAGATGGGTTTCGCCGTCTTTATTGATAAAGATATTGTGGTCCTCTTGTGGAGCAAGACTCTAAAAGTCGCTTTCGTTGGGTATCGCGAACACAACTTGTATGTGGTGGACTTTTCGGGGACCACCACGGCAAGTGCGATGTTCCTATTCGGAAAGGCGGATGTGGGTTGGTTGTGGCATCGCCGCCTAGCCCATGTCAACATGAGAACTTTGCAAAGTCTTCACAAGGGGAACCATATTGTGGGACTAATGGAAAATGTATCTTTTGCCAAAGATCGTGTTTGGGGGCTTGTGTTGAAGGCAAAATACATGACTCTCTGCATTCAAGCAAGACTATCATCTCTTCAAAGAGGATCTTGGAGCTCCTTCATGTGGATCTCTTTGGTCCCGTTGCTCATGCAAGTCTTGGTGCGAAGAAACATTGCTTGGTGATTGTTGATGACTACTCAAGATACACTTGGGTCTACTTTCTCAAGACGAAAGATGAGACTCAACAAATATTCATTGACTTTGCTACCGAGGTGCAACGCCAACACAACCTCCTCATTATGGCAATAAGAAGTGACAACGGCTCCGAGTTCAAGAACTATACACTCAATGATTTTCTTAGTGATGAGGGGATTTGACATCAATATTCCGCTGCTTACACCCCTCAACAAAATGGTGTTGCGGAGAGGAAGAACCGGACTCTTATGGATATGGCAAGATCTATGATGGCGGAGTATAAATCCCGCTATAACTTTTGGGCCGAAGCCATCTCCACCGCTTGCCACTCCTCTAACTGGCTCTATCTCCGCAAGGGCTTGAACAAGACTCCATATGAAATACTCACCGGGAACAAGCCTAATATCTCATACTTCAAGGTGTTCGGATGTAAGTGTTTCTACAAAATCAAAGGAGTTCGTTTATCTAAATTTGCTCCTAAAGCTTTGGAGGGTATATTTGTTGGTTATGGTGCTGAATCTCACACGTATAGAATCTTTGATGTATCCTCCGGGATTATCATCGAATCTTTTAGTGTGAAGTTCGAAGAAAATGATGGCTCCCAAGTGGGGCAAGTTGATGTTTGTGCGGGTGATGAAATACCTCAAGATGCCATAGTAAGAATGGGTGTGGGATTTTTCCGCCCCATTGGGTTTCAACTCTAGCCTACCCCAACTTGTTTGGGACTGAAAGGCTTGGTTGTTGTTGTTGTATTGAGGGACACGGTGTGGCGTCTCGGGAAGGACTATGCTCTACCACGGTGGAGCCCTCATCTTCTCAACATCAACAAACCCCATCTAGTGAAGCAAATGATGCACCAACCCAAGAACAAGAACAAGACCCTCCCTCTTGTGTGCAAGATCAAGGACAAGATCAACCAAGTATTCATGATGGCTCCAATGAGGATCCAATCAATTCTTGTCATTCACCGAATAATGTTCAAGATCAAGCACATGAGGTTGAGCAACCTCAAGAAATTGAGGAAGCTCAAGTTGAAGGTCAAGACGGGGACCCAAATGATCAAGTTGATCAAGTGATACCTCCAAGGCCAAGAAGAACCAAGGAGGAGATCGAGACCCGTCGTCTAGCAAGAAGAGAAAGGAACCTTGAACTTCGTGGACACACTCATGACAAGGTCCTTGGTGATGTAAGGGCAAAAGTTTCCACAAGAAGGCAATTGGCTAACTTTAGCAACCATCATGCTTATATCTCCTTAGTGGAACCCAAGAAAGTATTTGAAGCCCTTGAAGAATCGGATTGGTTGGAAGCTATGCACGAAGAACTCAACAACTTCAAGCGCAACAAAGTATGGACCTTAGTAGAGAAGCCAAAGGGGTGCCGCAATGTTATAGGCACTAAATGGATATTCAAGAACAAGCAAGATGAGTTTGGAAATGTTGTGAGGAACAAGGCAAGATTGGTGGCTCAAGGTTTCTCTCAAGTTGAAGGAATTGACTTTGAAGAGACTTATGCTCCCGTGGCTCGCCTTGAGTCCATCCGTATCCTTCTTGCTTATGCATCGCATCATAACTTTAAGTTACAACAAATGGATGTGAAAAGTGCATTTCTTAATGGTCCTTTGCATGAAGAGGTTTATGTTAAGCAACCCCCGGGGTTCGAGGATCTCAACTTTCCTAACCATGTCTACAAGCTTGATAAAGGACTTTATGGTCTCAAACAAGCTCCTAGAGCTTGGTACGAGCACCTTAAAGAATTGTTGGTAGACCGTGGGTTTGATGTTGGGCTAATCGATCCCACTCTTTTTACTAAGAGGGTCAATGGGGAGCTTTTCGTTTGCCAATTATATGTTGATGATATTATCTTTGGCTCTACTAACAAAGCTTTCACTGATGAATTTTCAAAGCTCATGACCGATAGGTTTGAGATGTCTATGATGGGAGAGATGAAGTTCTTCCTTGGTTTTGAGATCAAACAATTGAGAGAAGGAACCTTCATCAATCAAGCAAAATATCTCCAAGACATGCTCAAGAGGTTCAAGATGACCGAGTTGAAGGGTGTAGCCACTCCTATGGTTACTAAATGTCATCTTCCTCTTGATCCCAATGGTAAAGAGGTGGATCAAAAGGTATATCGCTCCATGATTGGATCCTTGCTTTACCTTTGTGCATCTAGACCGGACATAGTGTTGAGTGTTGGTGTGTGTGCAAGGTATCAAGCTTCTCCTAAGGAGAGCCACATGATGGCTCTCAAAAGAATATTTCGGTATTTGGTTGATACCCCAAGATATGGTATTTGGTACCCCAAAGGCTCAAGTTTTATTCTCAATGGATACACTGATGCGGATTGGGCGGGAGACAAGGATGATAGGAAATCAACTTTCGGGGCTTGCCAATTCCTTGGTAGGTCCTTGGTGTGTTGGTCTTCTAAGAAGCAAAATTGTATATCTCTATCCACCGCCGAAGCCGAATATGTTGCCGCCGCAAGTGGATGCACTCAATTGTTATGGATGAGGCAAACTTTAAAGGAATACGGTGTCATTTGTGACAAAGTGCCTCTATTATGTGACAATGAAAGTGCCATCAAGATTGCCTATAATCCGGTGCAACATTCAAGAATGAAGCATATTGAGATCCGGAATCATTTCATTAGGAATCATGTTGCCCGTGGTGATATTGAGCTTATCTATGTTCCTACCAAAGATCAACTTGCCGATATATTCACGAAGCCTCTTGATGAAGCAAGGTTCTCTTATTTGAGGAATGATCTAAATATCATTGATTTCAAGGAGTATAGCTTGACCATCTTGCAAACACACCTTTGTCTCAAAACTTTATTTGGTTTAGATGTGGGCATGGAAATAGGGGGAGTGCGGTTTAAATTATTGAGCTATCCCTCCCCCCATAATGCCAACATTAATAAATCATTCTCTTTATATCATATGTTGATATGTGAGCTTCAATGATGAGTAGTGGCTTGGACCCAAGATATATCTTCGCGGTGCCATGCCATAACACTCATATATGGTGGCCTAGGCCACCGCACTCTTCTTTGTGAAGAGTTGGAGTAATTTGGGACTTAATTGGACTTCATTTGACTATCATTTGTTCTTATGGGAAATCACTCATGTTTGGTCTTTATTTGCAATATTTTGCAAATATGAGTGATATCGTACCATCAACAGTGTGCTCTTTCTATCCTAAGCCCCACCTTTCCTAAAAGAAACCATTTCTATCTCCATACACTAAAACTCTGCAAATTTTCGAGGGTTTTTGGGCTGTGGGCTGTTTCGGCGGCACTGTCGGTGCCTTCACACCGGCACTGCCGGTGGCACCGGCACTACCGGCCTCGACTGGGCGGCACTGCCGCTGTGGGCGTGGGATATGTTGAGGGCCCGCAGGGGGAGTTAGGGCAACTGCCTCTTTCTCCCCCACCGTGCGTTCCTCTCCTCCCACCCGACCCCAGTCGTCGCCGCCGTCGCACCTGCTCTCCGGCCGCTGTCCCGGGACCTCCCTCCTCCTCTGGTCGGTGGATCCGGGCAGTGTCCCCTCTCCTCCATGGCTTCCTCCTCCGGTTAGCTTCCTCTCCTCTCTCTCCCTCTCTAGAATGGGTAGACCTCTCTAGAAGAAAGAAGGATGGATGAATCTCTCCGTAAGTTTTGCCATAGAGGTGGATGATCTTGTGCATTGTGCTGTGAAATTTTGAGGAACAATGGTTGAGTCTAGAGCAGATCTGGTGTTTTTTCGATTTGACCGGCACTGCCGCCCCTGTTTCACCGGCACTGCCGGTTGATACGTCCATTTTGCATCACTATTTTATATCATAATTTACTGTTATTCATTGATATATTTCATATTTACAGGTGATATTTATGTTATTTCATCTATTTTGCATGTTTCATGATTATTGGAGGATCGCGCACCGGAGTCAGGATTCTGCTGGAAAAAACGCCGTCAGAATGCAATATTTCGGAAGATCAACAATTGACGGAAATTATATGAAAAATCCTATTTTTTCAGAACACGAAGAGAGCCAAAAGGAGGAGCCGAGGAGGGCCACCATGGTCCCCCCTCACAGGCCGGCGCGGGCCCAGGCCTGGCCGTGCCGCCTTGTGAGGAGGGGGCCCACAGCCCCCTCTGGCCTCCTCTCCTTCTCGTACTTCTTGTTCCCGAAAACCTAAGCTCCAAAGGATAGTCGCGAAGAGTCACAGCCGCCTCTGCGGGGCGGAAAACACCAGAGAGAAAAGAGCTCTCCGGCAGGCTGAAATCTGCCGGGGAAATTCCCTCCCGGAGGGGGAAATCGACGCCATCGTCACCGTCATCAAGCTGGACATCATCTCCATCACCATCACCATCATCATCACCGCCGTTTCCACCGCTGCACATCGTCACCGCTGTAACAATTTGGGTAGGATCTTGATTGTTTGATAGGGGAAACTCTCCCGATATTGATTTCTACTTGTTATTGATGCTATTGAGTGAAACCATTGAACCAAGGTTTATGTTCAGATTGTTATTCATCATCATATCACCTCTGATCATGTTCCATATGATGTCTCGTGAGTAGTTCGTTTAGTTCTTGAGGACATGGGTGAAGTCTAAATGTTAGTAGTGAATTATGGTTGAGTAATATTCAATGTTATGATATTTAAGTTGTGGTGTTATTCTTCTAGTGGTGTCATGTGAACGTCGACTACATGATACTTCACCTTTATGGGCCTAGGAGAATACATCTTGTACTCGTTTGCCAATTGCGGGGTTGCCGGAGTGACAGAAACCTGAACCCCCGTTGGTATATCGATGCAGGAGGGATAGCAGGATCTTAGAGTTTAGGGTTGTGGTTAGATTTATCTTAATTACTTTCTTGTAGTTGCGGATGCTTGCAAGGGGTATAATCACAAGTATGTATTAGTCCTAGGAAGGGCGATGCATTAGCATAGGTTCACCCACACAACACTTATCAAAACAATGAAGATTAATCAGCTATATGAAGCGAAAGCACTAGACTAAATTCCTGTGTGTCCTCAAGAACGTTTGGTCATTATAAGTAAACAAACCGGCTTGTCCTTTGTGCTAAAAAGGATTGGGCCACTCGCTGCAATTATTTCTCTCACATTTTACTTACTTGTACTTTATTCATCTGCTACATCAAAACCCTCTGAATACTTGTCTGTGAGCATTTACAGTGAATCCTTCATCGAAACTACTTGTAAACACCTTCTGCTCCTCGTTGGGTTTGACACTCTTATTTATCGAAAATACTACGATACACCCCCTATACTTGTGGGTAATCAAGACTATTTTATGGCGCCGTTGCCGGGGAGTGAAGCGCTATTGGTAAGTGGAATTGGTAAGGGAAACTTTTACTGTCCGTGCTGATTTTATTTCTGCCTGCTGCTATAATTCATTATGGAGAGATCTTCTCTTGAATTTTTATTTGGAAAATCTACTACTACTGCAAAGGTAGTGGATGAGGCGCCAGGTGAGGAAGAGGTTCCATACAAAATACCTATGAAAATTATTGAACGTGTTGTGGATAACCGTTATGAAGGGGATGGAACTGTCCATCCTGGAGATCATTTACTGTTCTTACAAGAATTATGCGGTTTATTCAAGTGTGCAGGTATTGCTATGGATGAAGTGAGGAAGAAGCTATTCTCTGTATCGCTGTCTTGTAAAGCGGCGCATTGGTATAAATTACTGAATAATAGGGATTCTCTTGAATGGAATGATATTGTGCCTCTATTTTATTCTAAATTCTATCCTCCAAGTGAAATTCACAAGGACCGGAACCGTATATATAATTTCTGGCCTCATGATGGAGAGAGTATTGCCCAAGTGTGGGGGAGATTGAAGTCTTTAATGCTCAAATGCCCCATTCATGAGCTTCCTGGTAATGTTATCATTGATAATTTCTATGCAAGACTTTCTTTTCAAGACAAGACCTTGCTGGATACTTCTTGTTCTGGATCATTTACACGCAACAAAGAAGAGTTTAAAAGGGACCTTCTTGATCGGATTTAGGAGAATACTGAAGGATGGGAGAACGACAAAGATAGAGAGTCAGGTATAAATTATGATTATAAATGCATTGAAGCTTTTATGGATACTGATAAATTTCGTAATATGAGTGCTACTTATGGTCTTGATTCTCAAGTCGTTGCGAATCTTTATAAAGCTTTTGCCTCTCATTATGAATTGCCTAAGAAGAATTTTGATAAGTATCATGAACCGTATAAAAATAAAATTGATTCATCTATAAATAAATGTGTTGTAATTGAAACTGTTGATCATGTTATTCCTGAAGCTTATATTGAAAAAACTCCTTTCCCTGCTAAAATGAAGGAGTATTCTGTTATAAATAGTGTGGTTAATAAAAGTGAAAAGAAACCTATAGAACCTGAAGAGCAAATAAAAGTTGAACCTGCTATTGCAATAGTTAAAGATCTTGTGACTGAAAATGTGGAAGATGGTCATATTATTTTCTGTGAAGATGCTTCTAATATTGTTTCACATCCTAATAAGTCTAGGAAAGCTAGTGTTCCTATGCTCTCTGTTAGAATTGGTGATCATTGTTATTATGGTTTATGCGATATTGGTGCAAGTATCAGTGCTATTCCTTAAGAGCTTTACACGGAGATCATGCATGAAATTGGTTCTTGTGAACTTGAAGATATTGATGTGGTTATTCGGCTAGCTAATAGAGAAACTATCTCTCCAATTGGTATTGTTCGAGATGTGGAAATTCTATGTGGTAAGATTAAATATCCTGCTAACTTTTTAGTACTTGGTTATGCTGCTAGTAAGTATTGTCCTATCATTTTTGGTAGACCTTTTATAAATACTTGTGGAGCTGTTATAGATTGCAAGAAAGAGAAAATTTTGACTAAATTTGCTGGTGAATCTTATGAGTTTAATTTCTCTAAATTTGCCAAAACTCCTTATAAAGCTGATTCGCCTAATAATGATTTTAGAGTTGAACAGTGTGCGTCTATTTCTCTTGCTCCTAATAATCCTTTGCAGCAACATTTGGAGAATAGTGAGAGTGAAGTCTTTAGGGAAGAAAGAAACGAGCTTGATGAAATTTTCCTTCGTCAACCTATTCTTAAACATGATTTACCGGTTGAAGATCTAGGTACAACATTACCACCAAAAAAAGATCCTATTTTTGATTTAAAACCATTGCCTGATAATCTTAAATATGCTCATATTGATGATAAGAAAATATATCCTGTTATTATTAGTTCTAAGCTTTCAGAGATTGAGGAAGAAAGGTTATTGGAAATATTGAAGAAACACCGAGGAGCTATTGGCTACACTCTTGATGACTTGAAGGGGATTTCTCCCTCTATTTGCCAACATGCCATTAATATGGAAGATGATGCAAAGCCTGTTGTTGAACATCAGCGTCGTCTAATTCCTAAGATGAAGGATGTGGTAAGGAATGAGGTATTAAAACTTCTTGAAGCTGGTATTATATATCCTATTGCTGATAGTAGATGGGTTAGTCCTGTGCATTGTGTTCCTAAGAAAGGAGGAATGACTGTTGTGCCTAATGATAATGATGAGCTCATCCCTCAAAGAGTAGTTGTAGGATATAGAATGTGCATTGACTATCGAAAAGTTAATAAGGTTACTAAGAAAGATCATTACCCTTTACCTTTTATTGATCAAATGTTAGAAAGGTTGTCTAAAAATACTCATTTTTGCTTTCTTGATGGATATTCTGGGTTTTCACAAATTGCTGTTAAAACTAAGGATCAAGAGAAAACCACTTTCACTTGTCCCTATGGAACTTATGCTTATAGACGTATGCCTTTTGGTTTATGTAATGTTCCTGCTACTTTTCAAAGATGCATGTCTGCTATTTTTCATGGCTTTTGCGAGAATATTGTGGAGGTATTCATGGATGATTTTTCTGTCTATGGGAATTCTTTTGATAATTGCTTGCGGAACCTTGATAAAGTTTTGCAGAGATGTGAAGAAACTAACCTTGTTCTTAATTGGGAGAAATGCCACTTTATGGTTAATGAAGGAATTGTATTGGGACATAAAATTTCCGAAAGAGGTATTGAAGTTGATAGAGCTAAAGTTGAAGCAACTGAGAAGATGCCCTATCCCAGGGATGTTAAAGGTATTCGTAGTGTTCTTGGTCATGCTGGGTTTTATAGGAGATATATTAAAGACTTCTCCAAGATTTCAAAACCTCTTACTAATCTTCTTCAAAAAGATGTACCTTTTGTTTTTGATGATGATTGTAAGGAAGCTTTTGAAACTCTAAAGAAAGCATTAACAACTGCTCCTATAGTTGAACCTCCTGATTGGAACTTACCCTTTGAAATTATGTGTGATGTTAGTGATTTTGCTGTAGGCGCTGTTCTTGGACAGCGAGTAGATAAAAAATTGAATGTTATTCATTATGCTAGTAAAACTCTTGATGCTCCTCAAATAAATTATGCTACAACTGAAAAAGAATTGTTAGTTGTAGTCTTTGCTTGTGACAAGTTTAGATCCTATATTGTTGATTCAAAAGTTACAATTCATACTGATCATTCTGCAATTAGATATCTTATGCAAAAGAAAGATGCTAAGCCAAGGCTTATTAGATGGGTGCTTCTGTTGTAAGAATTTGATTTGCATATTATAGATAGGAAAGGTGCTGATAATCCTGTTGCTGATAATTTGTCTAGATTGGAAAATATTGCTTATGATCCTGTTCCTGTTAATGATAGTTTTCCAAATGAACAATTGGCTGTAATAAAGGTGAGCTCGCGAGACAGTCCTTGGTATGCTGATTATGCTAACTTTATTGTTTCCAAGTACTTGCCTCCAACCTTTTTAGCTCAGCAAAGGAGAAAATTCTTTTATGACTTGAGGCATTATTTTTGGGATGACCCACACTTATATAAAGAAGGAGTGGATGGTATTCTGCGAAGATGCGTTCCCGAATATGAACAACAAGAGATATTGAGTAAATGCCATGGTAGTGCTTATGGAGGACATCACGCCGGAGATAGAACCGCGCAAAAGGTTCTACAATCAGGTTTTTATTGGCCAACTCTCTTCAAAGATGCAAGAAAGTTTATTTTATCTTGTGATGAATGTCAAAGGGTTGGTAATATCTCCAGACGCAATGAAATTCCTATGAATTATACTCTTGTTATTGAACCATTCGATAGTTGGGGATTTGACTTCACGGGACCTTTCCCCTCTTCAGAAGGTAACACTCATATACTTGTTGCTATTGATTATGTTATTCAATGGGTGGAAGCCATACCCACAAAAAGTGCTGATGGTGAGACCTATTTAAGAATGCTTTTAGATATTATTTTCCCTAGATTTGGAGTTCCTAGATATCTTATGACTGATGGAGGTTCTCATTTTATTCATGGTGGTTTTAAAAAAACTCTTGCTAAATATGGTATTAATCATAGAATTTCTTCTGCTTATCATCCTCAAACTAGTAGGCAAGTAGAACTATCAAATAGAGAGATTAAATCTATCTTGCAAAAGACTGTTAATAAATCTAGAAAGAATTGGGCTAGTAAATTGAAGGAAGCACTATGGGCTTATAGAACTGCTTATAAAAATCCCATGGGTATGTCACCTTATAAAATGGTTTATGGAAAAGCTTGTCATTTACCCTTAGAACTAGAGCACAAAGCTTATTGGGCGGTAAGAGAACTAAATAAAGATCCTAAACTTGCCGGTAAGAAGAGATTGCTACAATTGAGTTCTCTAGATGAATGGAGAAGTGAAGCTTATGAAAATGCTAAACTCTTTAAAGAGAAAGTTAAGAAATGGCATGATAGAAGAATTATCAAAAGAGAATTTAATGTTGGGGATAAAGTCCTATTGTATCGGTCTCGTCTCAGATTCTTTGCAGGGAAATTACTCTCGAAATGGGAAGGACCATATGTCGTTGTGGAGGTGTATCGTTCAGGAGCAATTAAAATTAGTTCTCTCCAAGGCGATGCCACACAAGTGGTGAATGGACAAAGACTCAAGCATTATATCTCAGGTGATTCCTATAATGAAGATGTTGACGTTATTCGAGTGGAAACTCCAGAAGCTTTCATCAAAGGTCAAGTTGACAGTCTGGCAGAGTTCGACTTTGAATAGGTAACAGTGCTGGTAATAAAAAGTTCGCGTTTTACTTTCCGAACAATGTTTTTGCTGTTTTTGGAAAATATGAAAAATTACGAGATCGAAACGGAGTGGAGGAGACGCACGAGGGCGTGCCCCCATAGGTCGGCGCGGGCCCCAGCCTGGCCGCGCCGCCCTATGAGGAGAGTCCCTCGTTGCCCCTCTCCGACTCTGGTTCGACCTAGTACTTTACTTTTGACGTAAAAATTCCTGCTATATAATCTCCCGGACCCCTGGAGGTCCGTATATCGTTTTCTCGACGTGTTTTGTTTCGAGCTGTTTTCTGCCAGGATCTATTTTTGATCTAGAAGCACCATGGTCTCCAACAACAAGGGCAAGGGGCTTTCGGATGAAGATATTCAAGATCCCAAGTGGAAAGAGGTGGACGAGAGCGTCAAGGAAGAAGATGAAGAAGAAGTGGAGGAAGACTCGCATGCATACCCGCGTGCTACCATCGCAAGCATCGAGGTGGTGGAAAACCCTTTCAGTACCAAGAAGAGCGCAAGAATTCGCACCGGAGGAAAGGTTCCACGTCACTATCTAGCTCCAAAGACATCTCCTCCAGGCACCTACAACCCCTTCCGCAATCTAATTTATAATAGTCAAATTGAAAGGACTCCCAAGGCAGTACTGCCTAGCAATTGGGATATAGATCGTTCTAACACTGCAGGAAGGATGAAGCCTGAAGCTGAAGAGTGGGGAAATAACTCCAAGAGTTGGGACTCGCCGTCGGATATACTACTTAACCGCGTCGAGCACAATTCAGAGATGATCCGCAACCTCATGTACAAGATTGATGAGCTTCAGGAGCTTGTTGAGAAGCTTGTCAAGAATTCATCACCACCACCGCCGAAGGAGTAATTCATCATCGGTATTGGCATCCCCTTGGTTTGTTCCAAGCTGGGGGGAGTGCCGCGATATCACATCATCACTATCTTTTACTTTTTACTATCAAGTAGTGTCATATCATGAGTAGGGAAGTTATCATATAAGATGGGTTGCAGTGTGGAAGTATCTCTCCTTAGTTGGTTGTCTATGTATCCCTTGGTGTGAGTTATCGTTATGGAATATTAATGAGAAGTCTTATCATTTACATATTGCACATCTTATTTTAGTTTGCAATCTCTATTATATGATTGATCTTGTTATTAGTATTGGTATCACTTTGGGAGCATTGAGTAAATCTATTTGGTTTTGGAAAACTTAGCATTGGTCAATAGCAACAACACTTTGAGGTTTAAATAGAAAAGAGAAATACATATAGTTGTTTCATTGTCTTTCTTTCTTGTTAGCTCTTAGCTTACTATTTTGAAGTTAAAATTGTTTGTGCTTACAAAGAAGATGCATGATTGTTTCTATCACATGTATATTCGTTTGTTTCCCTCAACTCTTATGCTTGCTAATTAACCTTGCTAGCCAAAAACCTGTACTGAGAGGGAATGCTTCTCGTGCATCCAAACTTTAACCCAAACCTATGCCATTTGTGTCCACCATAACTACCTACTACATGGTATTTCCTGCCATTCCAAGTAAATACTTCGTGTGCTACCTTTAAACAATTCAAAATGCTTCCCTTATTTGTGTCAATGTTTTATAGCTCACGAGGAAGTATGTGGTGTTTATCTTTCAATCTTGTTGGGCAACTTTCACCAATGGACTATTGGCTTCATCCGCTTATCCAATAACTTTGCAAAAAGAGCTGGCAATGGGGTTCCCAGTCCCGATTAATTAACCTTCATAATTTTACAAATAGACACTCCTCCATGGTATGTGATTGTTGGAAGGCACCCGAGGATTCGGTTAGCCATGGCTTGAGAAAGCAAAGGTGGGGAGGAGTGTCATCTAAATAAAACTAAAATAAATAGACACTCCTTCATGGTATGAGAATGATTGGAAGGCACCCGAGGATTCGGTTAGCCATGGTTTGTGAAAGCAAAGGTTGGAAGGAGTGTCAACCAAAAATAAAACTTTATGGGAGCCGCTCTTCGAGGGTTTGTCTGGCAAGGGGGTTAGAGTACCCGCTACCAGTCGTTGACAACAACAAACACCTCTCAAAACGTTACTTTTATTCTCCTTATATGATTTCAAAACTGAAAAGCTCTAGCACATGATTTAATCCCTGCTTCCCTCTGCGAAGGGCCTATCTTTTACTTTATGTTGATTCAGTAAACCTATTTCCCTCCATCTTGAGCAAGCATTTGAGTTGTTGTGACCAAAACATTTATATTGTGATCTGCTTAATCATGTCTTCTACTCTTCCTTGTTTAGTACAAGTTTTATCTGAATGAATATAGCTTTGAAAGTTATCAATGATTATGAGGAGATCATTATGATTGAGTATGCAAGTTGTGCCATATAAGCTTTAACATAATCTGTTAATTGTTCTCTGACCAAGAACGAAGTTTGCCATCACCAATTATGATTTCTTATGCACCTTTATTTGTGATTACCTTCTACTTGTTTCAAGTTGAATTATATGAGGAAGTTGTTTACTAGAATGTCTTGTGTGAATTAATATGATGCTTCTTGTCCGTATTTTATTTATCGACTCTTCACTCCATAAACATGTGGTCCTGTTTACCGAGTTCAGTTTCGCTTGGGGACAAGCGAAGTCTAATCTTGGGGGGAGTTGATACGTCCATTTTGCATCACTATTTTATATCATAATTTACTGTTATTCATTGATATATTTCATATTTAGAGGTGATACTTATGTTATTTCATCTATTTTGCATGTTTCATGATTATTGGAGGATCGCGCACCGGAGTCAGGATTCTGCTGGAAAAAGCGCCGTCAGAATGCAATATTTCGGAAGATCAACAATTGACAGAAATTATATGAAAAATCCTATTTTTCCAGAAGACGAAGAGAGCCAAAAGGAGGAGCCGAGGAGGGCCGCCATGGGCCCCCCTCACAGGCCGGCGCGGGCCCAGGCCTGGCCGCGCCGCCTTGTGAGGAGGGGGGCCCACAACCCCCTCTGGCCTCCTCTCCTTCGCGTACTTCTTCGTTCCGAAAACCTAAGCTCCAGAGGATAGTCACGAAGAGTCACAGCCGCCTCTGCGGGGCGGAAAACACCAGAGAGAAAAGAGCTCTCCGGCAGGCTGAAATCTGCCGGGGAAATTCCCTCCCGGAGGGGGAAATCGACGCCATCGTCACCGTCATCGAGCTGGACATCATATCCATCACCATCACCATCATCTCCATCATCATCACCGCCGTTTCCACCGCTGCATGATACGTCTCCGACGTATCGATAATTTCTTATGTTCCATGCCACATTATTGATGTTATCTACATATTTTATGCACACTTTATGTCATATTTGTGCATTTTCTGGAACTAACCTATTAACAAGATGCCGAAGTGCCAGTTGCTGTTTTCTGCTGTTTTTGGTTTCAGAAATCCTAGTAAGGAAATATTCTCGGAATTGGACGAAATCAAAGCCCAGGGGCCTATTTTTCCACGAAGCTTCCAGAAGTCCGAAGACGAAACGAAGTGGGGCCACAGGGTGCCCAAACCCTAGGGCGGCGCGGCCCCCCCTTGGCCGCGCCGGCCTGTGGTGTGGGGCCCCTGTGCCCCCTCCTGACTTGCCCTTCCGCCTACTTAAAGCCTCCGTGACGAAACCCCCAGTACCGAGAGCCACGATACGGAAAACCTTCCAGAGACGCCGCCAACGCCGATCCCATCTCGGGGGATCCAGGAGATCGCCTCCGGCACCCTACCGGAGAGGGGAATCATCTCCCGGAGGACTCTACGCCGCCATGGTCGCCTCCGGTGTGATGTGTGAGTAGTCTACCCCTGGACTATGGGTCCATAGCAGTAGCTAGATGGTTGTCTTCTCCCCATTGTGCTATCATTGTCGGATCTTGTGAGCTGCCTAACATGATCAAGATCATCTATCTGTAATTCTATATGTTGCGTTTGTTGGGATCCGATGAATAGAGAATACTTGTTATGTTGATTATCAAAGCTATGTCTATGTGTTGTTTATGATCTTGCATGCTCTCCGTTATTAGTAGATGCTCTGGCCAAGTTGATGCTAGTAACTCCAAGAGGGAGTATTTATGCTCGATAGTGGGTTCATGTCTCCGTGAATCTGGAGGGGTGACAAGAACCTCTAAGGTTATGGATGTGCTGTTGCCACTAGGAATAAAACATTGGTGCTATGTTCAAGGATGTAGTCACTAGTTACATTACGCGCAATACTTAATGCAATTGTCTGTTGTTAGCAACTTAATACTGGAGGGGGTTCGGATGATAACCTGAAGGTGGACTTTTTAGGCATAGATGCAGTTGGATGGCGGTCTATGTACTTTGTCGTAATGCCCAATTAAATCTCACTATACTCATCATGATATGTATGTGCATGGTCATGCTCTCTTTATTTGTCAATTGCCCAACTGTAATTTGTTCACCCAACATGTTGTTTGTCTTATAGGAGAGACACCTCTAGTGAACTGTGGACCCCGGTCCAATTCTCTTTACTGAAATACAATCTACTGCAATACTTGTTCTACTGTTTTCTGCAAACAATCATCTTCCACACAATACGGTTAATCCTTTGTTACAGCAAGCCGGTGAGATTGACAACCTCACTGTTTCGTTGGGGCAAAGTACTTTGGTTGTGTTGTGCAGGTTCCACGTTGGCGCCGGAATCCCTGGTGTTGCGCCGCACTACATCCCGCCGCCATCAACCTTCAACGTGCTTCTTGACTCCTACTGGTTCGATAAACCTTGGTTTCTTACTGAGGGAAACTTGCTGCTGTACGCATCACACCTTCCACTTGGGGTTCCCAACGAGCGTGTGCTTTACGCGTCATCAAGCTAAATTTCTGGCGCCGTTGCCGGGGAGATCAAGACACGCTGCAAGGGGAGTCTCCACTTCTCAATCTCTTTACTTTGTTTTTGTCTTGCTTTATTTTATTTACTACTTTGTTTGCTGCACTAAATCAAAATACAAACAAAATTAGTTGCTAGTTTTACTTTATTTGCTATCTTGTTTGCTATATCAAAAACACAAAAAAAAATTAGTTGCTTGTTTTACTTTACTTAATATCATGCATGTTTTTATTTCACTAGTTAAACATAATGGAAAACAACAAAAGTATGAGAGATCTTTATGAACTTTATCTTGAATTAGGACATGATGTGTTTGAAGAGAGAATTAAAAAACCCATGGAACTTTATATGCATGCTAATGGGAATGTTATTAATATGAATGCTTTGAACACTATTGTTGCTAATGCTATGGAAAATTGTAAGCTTGGGGAAGCTGGCTTTGATGAGCATGATCTTTTTAGTCCCCCAAGCATTGAGGAGAAAATTTTCTTTTATGATTACAATATGCCTCCTATATATGATGATAGCCACTTTGTTGAATTTGCTCCCACTACAACTAATAAAATTGATTATGCTTATGTGGAGAGTAATAATTTTATGCATGAGACTCATGATAAGAATGCTTTATGTGATAGTTATATTGTTGAGTTTGCTCATGATACTACTGGAAATTATTATGAGAGAGGAAAATATGGTTGTAGAAATTTTCATGTTACTAAAATACCTCTCTATATGCTGAAATTTTTGAAGTTACACTTGTTTTGTCTTCCTATGCTATTCACTTTGTTCTTCATTGACTTGTTTATTTACAAGATTCCTTTTCATAGGAAGCATGTTAGGTTTAAATTTGTTTTGAATTTGCCTTTTGATGCTCTCTTTTGCTTCAAATACTATTTCTTGCGAGTGCATCATTAAAACTGCTGAGCCCATCTTAATGGCTATAAAGAAAGAACTTCTTGGGAGATAACCCATGTGTTTATTTTACTACAGTACTTTGTTTTTATTTTGTGTCTTGGAAGTTGTTTACTACTGTATCAACCTCTCCTTATCTTAGTTTAGTGTTTTGTTGTGCAAAGTAAAGCCGTTGATAGAAAAGTAAGTACTAGATTTGGATTACTGCGCAGTTCCAGATTTCTTTGCTGTCACGAATCTGGGTCCACCTCCCTGTAGGTAGCTCAGAAAATTAAGCCAATTTACGTGCATGATCCTCAGATATGTACGCAACTTTCATTCAATTTGAGCATTTTCATTTGAGCAAGTCTGGTGCCATTTTAAAATTCGTCAATACGAACTGTTCTGTTTTGACAGATTCTGCCTTTTATTTCGCATTGCCTCTTTTGCTATGTTGGATGAATTTCTTTGATCCACTAATGTCCAGTAGCATTATGCAATGTCCAGAAGTGTTAAGAATGATTGTGTCACCTCTGAATATGATAATTTATATTGTGCACTAACCCTCTAATGAGTTGTATCGAGTTTGGTGTGGAGGAAGTTTTCAAGGATCAAGAGAGGAGTATGATGCAACATGATCAAGGAGAGTGAAAGCTCTAAGCTTGGGGATGCCCCGGTGGTTCACCCCTGCATATATTAAGAAGACTCAAGCGTCTAAGCTTGGGGATGCCCAAGGCATCCCCTTCTTCATCGACAACATTATCAGGTTCCTCCCCTGAAACTATATTTTTATTCCATCACATCTTATGTGCTTTTTCTTGGAGCGTCGGTTTGTTTTTGTTTTTGTTTTGTTTGAATAAAATGGATCCTAGCATTCACTTTATGGGAGAGAGACACGCTCCGCTGTAGCATATGGACAAGTATGTCCTTGGTTTCTACTCATAGTATTCATGGCGAAGTTTCTCCTTCGTTAAATTGTTATATGGTTGGAATTGGAAAATGATACATGTAGTAATTGCTATAAATGTCTTGGGTAATGTGATACTTGGCAATTGTTGTGCTCATGTTTAAGCTCTTGCATCATATGCTTTGCACCCATTAATGAAGAAATACATAGAGCATGCTAAAATTTGGTTTGCATATTTGGTTTCTCTAAGGTCTAGATAATTTCTAGTATTGAGTTTGAACAACAAGGAAGACGGTGTAGAGTCTTATAATGTTTTCAATATGTCTTTTATGTGAGTTTTGCTGCACCGGTTCATCCTTGTGTTTGTTTCAAATAAGCCTTGCTAGCCTAAACCTTGTATCGAGAGGGAATACTTCTCATGCATCCAAAATACTTGAGCCAACCACTATGCCATTTGTGTCCACCATACCTACCTACTACATGGTATTTTCCGCCATTCCAAAGTAAATTGCTTGAGTGCTACCTTTAAAATTCCATCATTCACCTTTGCAATATATAGCTCATGGGACAAATAGCTTAAAAACTATTGTGGTATTGAATATGTAATTATGCACTTTATCTCTTATTAAGTTACTTGTTGTGCGATAACCATGTTTACTGGGGACGCCATCAACTTTTTATTGTTGAATTTCATGTGAGTTGCTATACATGTTCGTCTTGTCTGAAGTAAGGGCGATCTACACTGAGTTGAATGGTTTGAGCATGCATATTGTTAGAGAAGAACATTGGGCCGCTAACTAAAGCCATGATCCATGGTGGAAGTTTCAGTTTTGGACAAACATCCTCAAATCTCTAATGAGAAAAGAATTAATTATTGTTGAATGCTTAAAGCATTAAAAGAGGAGTCCATTATCTGTTGTCTATGTTGTCCCGGTATGGATGTCTAAGTTGAGAATAATCAAAAGCGAGAAATCCAAATGCGAGCTTTCTCCTTAGACCTTTGTACAGGCGGCATAGAGGTACCCCTTTGTGATACTTGGTTAAAGCATATGTATTGCGGTGATAATCCAGGTAGTCCAAGCTAATTAGGACAAGGTGCGGGCACTATTGGTACACTATGCATGAGGCTTGCAACTTATAAGATATAATTTACATGATGCATATGCTTTATTACTACCGTTGACAAAATTGTTTCATGTTTTCAAAATCAAAGCTCTAGCACAAATATAGCAATCGATGCTTTTCCTCTATGGAGGACCATTCTTTTACTTTCAATGTTGAGTCAGTTCACCTATTTCTCTCCACCTCAAGAAGCAAACACTTGTGTGAACTGTGCATTGATTCCTACATACTTGCTTATTGCACTTATTATATTACTCTATGTTGACAATATCCATGAGATATACATGTTACAAGTTGAAAGCAACCGCTGAAACTTAATCTTCTTTTGTGTTGTTTCAATGCCTTTACTTTGAATTATTGCTTTATGAGTTAACTCTTATGCAAGACTTATTGATGCTTGTCTTGAAGTGCTATTCATGAAAAGTCTTTGCTTTATGATTCACTTGTTTACTCATGTCATATACATTGTTTTGATCGCTGCATTCACTACATATGCTTTACAAATAGTATGATCAAGATTATGATGGCATGTCACTCCAGAAATTATCTGTGTTATCGTTTTACCTGCTCGGGACGAGCAGAACTAAGCTTGGGGATGCTGATACGTCTCCGACGTATCGATAATTTCTTATGTTCCATGCCACATTATTGATGTTATCTACATGTTTTATGCACACTTTATGTCATATTTGTGCATTTTCTGGAACTAACCTATTAACAAGATGCCGAAGTGCCGATTCTTTGTTTCGGCTGTTTTTGGTTTCCGAAATCCTAGTAAGGAAATCTTCGCGGAATTGGACGACATAAAAACCCCGTGGCCTATTAGTCCAAGAAGCTTCCATAAGTCCGAAGACGAACAGAAGTGGGGCCACCGGGTGCCCAAACCCTAGGCGGCGCGGCCCCCCTTGGCCGCGCCGGCCTGTGGTGTGGGGCCCCTGTGCCCCTCTGACTTGCCCTTCCGCCTACTTAAAGCCTCCGTGACGAAACCCCCGCACGAGAGCCACGATACGGAAAACCTTCCAGAGACGCCGCCAACGCCGATCCCATCTCGGGGGATCCAGGAGATCGCCTCCGGCACCCTGCCGGAGAGGGGAATCATCTCCCGGAGGACTCTACGCCGCCATGGTCGCCTCCGGTGTGATGTGTGAGTAGTCTACCCCTGGACTATGGGTCCATAGCAGTAGCTAGATGGTTGTCTTCTCCCCATTGTGCTATCATTGTCGGATCTTGTGAGCTGCCTAACATGATCAAGATCATCTATCTGTAATTCTATATGTTGCGTTTGTTGGGATCCGATGAATAGAGAATACTTGTTATGTTGATTATCAAAGCTATGTCTATGTGTTGTTTATGATCTTGCATGCTCTCCGTTATTAGTAGATGCTCTGGCCAAGTTGATGCTAGTAACTCCAAGAGGGAGTATTTATGCTCGATAGTGGGTTCATGTCTCCGTGAATCTGGAGGGGTGACAAGAACCTCTAAGGTTATGGATGTGCTGTTGCCACTAGGGATAAAACATTGGTGCTATGTTCAAGGATGTAGTCACTAGTTACATTACGCGCAATACTTAATGCAATTGTCTGTTGTTAGCAACTTAATACTGGAGGGGGTTCGGATGATAACCTGAAGGTGGACTTTTTAGGCATAGATGCAGTTGGATGGCGGTCTATGTACTTTGTCGTAATGCCCAATTAAATCTCACTATACTCATCATGATATGTATGTGCATGGTCATGCTCTCTTTGTTTGTCAATTGCCCAACTGTAATTTGTTCACCCAACATGCTGTTTGTCTTATGGGAGAGACACCTCTAGTGAACTGTGGACCCCGGTCCAATTCTCTTTACTGAAATACAATCTACTGCAATACTTGTCGGGGGGAAGACCCCGGATAGGGCAATGGACGCGGAGCAGCCGGCTGGCCGCTGGCCGGCTCGCGGCAAAGGCCGGCTGAGGAGCAGCCGGCTGGCGCCGTGGCCGGCTGGTCCGGAAGCCGGCTGGCTCTAGGTCCTAGTCGGCCTGGCTACGGCCACCAATGCTGTAGCTGGGCCGGCTTCTACAAGCCATATCCGACTGGGGTTTGTACCTCAGACCGACTCGAGGCTGGCGAGTCTTGCACTGGAAGGAACCGGGTTGGTGGTCCGGGTTCCTAAAGTCCACGCTGACTCCATCTTCCGTAAAGCGCGGGGCACTGTGGAGCAATAGTGCCGCGCGATGGACAGGCCGTCGGGGGCTTACGACGATCCGTGCGGCTACGGTGGGCGACGGCGACAGGGACACCTCCTCCATACCGCTGACCGTGGCAGCCGGATGGGACAGGCCACGATGCCTCAACCACTCCTGACGTCACCGCCTCGGGAAGGAGCGGAAGCCGAAGCCGGCCCAGCCGGCCAGTAAACTATAGGGTCTTATATGTAAAGTGCCGGTGCCTATATAAGCCGCACTACCCCCTCTCGTGCAGGGGATCGATCATTTATTGCTTTGACCCACCTACGGAGCTGCCCTGTGAGAGAGACCATAGTCTTCCTTAGCCTCTCAGGAGCAGCCGGACACAGCTCTAGGAGCACCATTGTATTGTGTGATCATCATATACACTCATAGCAGGAGTAGAGGTTTTACCTCCATCGGAGGGCCTCGAACCTGGGTACGTCGCCGTGTCGCTCGTGCCCATACCCGCATCCGGATACCGCCGTGAGATCCCTCAGGAACCACATCGATTAGCCACCCTATGGCATATGCCGTGACGATACCACGACATTTGGCGCCCACCGTGGGGCCTTCAGCATCCTCGGCCGGTGTCTTCATCCGGACGGGCCTCACCATCACCACCGGCGAGCGAGTCGCTTCAGGCTTGATCTGGAGATTCGGCTCCCTCAACTGCGTCAGCGACAACGCTGGCTGCTTCGCTGACCGGCCTTTCCCAGCCGGCGGCAGCGTCATCTCCTTCGGTGGCTTCGACGTCTACGTCGCCACCGTCGCACCGCCGCGCTACCCGCGGCAGGTGCTGCGCTGCGCTAGCCCTCCTCCGCGAGCCGGCAGCAGCGCTCCCGCCGGCCCCGCCGTCGTGCAAGTCATGATGGCTGGCGATGAGCTCCCCACCAAGAACCCGCGCATGCGCGGCCCCCACTTGGAGCGCAACATCGACCCCAACGCCTCCGGCTCAGGCCCGAAAGCGCCACCACCACCGTCCCGGCTGGATACGGTCCGGGCAAGCCGAGCACCCCGCTCACGCTGGTGCGAACCCCACCGCCATCGAGGCGGACTTGGAGGCGCACCGCCAGCTCCTCCTCAAGCAAACCGAAGAAGCGGCTGCTGCTAAGCGCCGGATGGAGATCACCCGGCGCGAGTACAACCGCGCCCACGGCCTCACTCCGGGCGGCGACGAGCCAAGCCGAGCTGGCCACATCCGCCGCAGGGCCGCGACCTTGGCGCTGAGATCGCCCGCGACGGCGCTCCTTCGCCGGCTCCGTCCGCGGAGCTACCCGTCTACAACACCCCCGACAAGAACATGCGCGCGGCAGAAGCCGCCGCAGAAGAGCTGAGCTGCCTTGAAGGCGAAGAGTTACGCCGCCAGACCAGGCGGGTGACCGAGCTGCTCAACGCAGCCAACAGGCAGATCGCCGACCCCAGGTATGTCAATGCCCCAGGCTTCTCACGCTCGTGGAGCTGCAGGCAACGACAGGGAAGGCGCCAGGGACACGGCCGAGTCCTCCTCCCCGGCACCAAGCCGGCGCCATGATTCCCGGGCCACGCACGGCTCGGGCCGGCCAAGCCGGCAGCCGGCGGCGGCAGCCGCAGCCGGCCCCCTCCAAGCCGGAACCAGGAGCAAGACTCCGAGCCCCGCCGTCATCACCGAGCGGCTCCGAGCAAGCGGCGCGCGCCAGCCGGCACACTCCGGCTGGGCCCGCGCATCGAGCCCGCCGACGCCCGAGATCGCCTCGACCGGCTGGTCGAATCCCGCATTGCGGAAGAAGAAGCTCCAGCCGGCCCAAAGTGCTTCGGGCCCCGCATCGCCAACGAGCCCACACTCGAAGGCTTCACGCTCCCCCGTGACACCCCCAAGTACGACGGCACCGCCAAGCCGGAGGACTGGCTGCAGGACTACTCCACCGCAGTCGGCATCGCCAAAGGCAACAAGCGCTGGGCCGTGCGCTACTCCCCCCTGATGCTGGTCGGCTCCGCCCGCACATGGCTCAACAACCTGCCAGCTGGCAGCATAAACGGCTGGCTTGACTTGAGCGGCCTTCATCAGCAACTTCACCGGCACCTATCGCCGGCCGGGTCGCCCAGCAGCTCGAGATGTGCAAGCGGGGCCCCAACGAGACGGATCGCGCGTGCACCGACGCGTTGGTGCGAGATGCGCAACTCCTGTGGAGGGCGTGCACGAGATCCAGGCCATCGGCTTCTTCATGGGAGGCTGTCGGCCCAACACCATGCTGTGGCACAAGCTGCGCCGCAGTGACCCCAAGTCGATGGCCGCCTTGATGGCCATCGCCGACAAGTACGCGCTGGCCGAGGAAGCCGGCAAGGCGTCGGCTGACGTTTCGCCGGCCCCCACCAGAAGGGACAACAACAAGCCGACCGAGGGCGCCTCGCACGGCAGCCGGCGGGACAACTACCGCGGCAAGCGTCCACGGCGACCAGCCGGACCGCCGGTACGGCTCCGCCCACGTGGCCGCCGTGGCAGATAACGCGGCAGGCGGCAGCCGCCGCCAGAAGCAAGACCGGCAGTGGAAGCCGAAGTACACCTTCGAGCAGATGCTCGACTCGCCGTGCAAGTACCACAGCGGCAAGAACCCCTCCAACCACACCACCCGCGACTGCCACTTCATGAAGCGGCTGACAAGCGGTGAACCCCTCCCGCCTCCCCCCCCCCCGCCTCCACCAGCCGGCGGGCCGGGTGGCCAACCCGGCGCAGAGAACGCCAACCTCGAGCACCACGAGGCTAACCAAGTGCACCATGCCGGCCGATATTTGGCCGAAGACGCCACCTACATCATCTTCACCTCCGAGCCCGAGGACAGAACGAGCCAAGAGCGCCGTTCCCTCGAGGTCAACGCGGTCATACCGCCGGTCCCCCAGTACCTAAACTGGTCAGAGCAGGCCATCACTTTTGATCGCCGCGACACACCGGCTGTCCTGCCGAAGCCGGGCAGCTACGCCATGGTCCTCGACCCCACCATTGGCACAACCCGGCGCAGCGTGCGTTTCTCGCGCGTCCTCATCGACGGCGGCAGCAGCATCAACATCCTCTACCGCGACACCGCCCGCAAGCTGGGCATCCAAGAGGCCGAGTTGCGCCCCACCCCCACCGTCTTCCATGGCATCGTGCCAGGCCATTGCTGCCAGCCGATCGGCCGGATCACGCTGGAGGTGATGTTCGGGAAGCCGGACCACTTCCGCACCGAGAGAGTCGAGTTCGAGGTGGTGGACCTCGTGAGTCCCTACCACGCGCTCCTGGGCAGGCCGGCCACGACCAAGTTCATGGCGGTGCCCCACTATGGGTACCTGAAGATGAAGCTGCCTGGCCCCAAGGGGGTCATTACCGTAGCCGGCGATTATCGTCGCTCCATGGACTGCGCCACGCAGAGCTCCAAGATGGCCCAGACGCTGGTCATCGCCACCGAGAAACAGCTCATCCACGACGCCGTCGCCCTCGCCAAAGCCGCGCAGACAGACATGCCGGCTGCGGGCAACCCGGCTGGGACGACTCACTTCCAGCCGGCCGACAACACCAAGAAGATCCTGCTGGACCCGGCGCAGCCGGACAAGTTCGTCACCATCGGTGCCGGCTTGAACAAGAAATAGGAAAGCGAGCTCACCAGCTTCCTCCGTGAGAATCGGGACATCTTCGCATGGACTCCAAGAGACATGCCGGGTGTGCCGAGGGAGTTGGCTGAGCACCACCTCCACGTCCGGCCTGAAGCCAAGCCGGTGAAGCAGCCTCTCAGGCGCTTCGCCGAAGAACGAAGGAAGGCCATCGGTGAAGAAATCGCCCGGCTCCTAGCTGCCGGCTTCATCATGGAAGTGCTGCACCCGGACTGGTTGGCGAACCCGGTCCTGGTTTTGAAGAAGAACAGCTCCTGGCGCATGTGTATCGACTACACCAGCCTGAACAAGGCGTGCCCGAAGGACCCCTTCCCCCTGCCGCGCATAGATCAAGTCATAGACTCATTGCCGGCGTGAACTGTTGTCTTTCTTAGACGCCTATTCAGGCTACCACCAGATTCCTTTGAATCCGGCCGATCAAATAAAGACTTCGTTCATTACCCCGTACGGGGCTTACTGCTACACGACTATGCCGTTCGGCTTGAAAAATGCAGGCGCCACCTACCAAAGGTGCATGCAGAAATGCTTGCAGGATCAAATCGGCAGAAACGTTCACGCGTACGTGGATGACGTCGTTGTCAAGACCAAGGAGACGACTACCCTCCTTGATGACCTGAGAGAAACCTTCACCAATTTGAGAAGATTCCGGATGAAGCTCAACCCGGCCAAGTGCACATTCGGCGTGCCGTCTGGCCAGCTCCTTGGCTACCTCGTCTCTCAGCGAGGGATCGAAGCCAACCCGGACAAGATCAGTGCCCTGGAGAAGATGGAACTGCCGCAGTGCCTCAAGGACGTCCAGAAGTTTGCTGGCTGCCTGGCCTCCTTGAGCCGCTTCGTCAGCCGGCTGGGAGAAGGCACTGCCCTGTATCAACTAATGAAGAAGGCGGACAAGTTCGTCTGGTCACCGCAGGCGGATGAGGCCTTCCGTGACTTGAAGCGCGTGCTATCAACCGCGCCAATCCTTGCAACGCCGGCTTCAATGGAGCCGATGCTGTTGTACATCGCAGCCACCAACCGGGTGGTTAGCGTTGTCCTGGTGGTGGAGCGCAGAGAAGCCGGCAACAGGGAGCAGCTGGTTCAGCGCCCGATCTATTACCTTAGCGAAGTGCTCTCCCAGTCGAAGCAAAATTACCCCCACTACCAGAAGGTCACCTACGGCGTCTACATGGCGGCCAAGAAGCTGAAGCACTACTTCCAAGAGCACCCCATCAGGGTGGTTGCCACAGCACCCTTGGCGGAAATCATAGGCAGCAAGGATGCCAACGGCCGGGTTGCCAAGTGGGCCCTGGAGCTAGCCGCCCACACCATCCTCTACGAGCCACGCACAGCCATCAAGTCGCAGATCCTCGCGGACTTCTTCGTCGACTGGGCTGAGATGCAGTACTTGCCGCCTGTGCCGGATTCCACGCATTGGAAGATGCACTTCGACGGCTCGAAGATGCGCAACGGCTTGGGAGCCGGCATCGTCATCACCTCTCCCAAGGGGGACCGGCTGGACTACGTCCTGCAGATCCACTTCGCCGCATCCAACAATGTGGCGGAATATGAAGCGCTCATTCATGGGCTGAAGCTGGCCAAGGAGATTGGCGTGCGTCGCATACTCGCTTCGGCGACTCCGACTTGGTCATACAGACAAGCATCCGGCGGCGGGACGCGAAGGACGCCAACATGGCCTCATACCGCTTCCATGTCCAGCAGCTATCCGGCTTCTTCGACGGCTGCGAATTCCACCATGTGCCACGAGCAAACAACGAAGCGGCCGATGCCTTATCCAAGATTGGCTCAACCCGGCAAGCCATTCCGCCGGGTGTCGCCTTGGCGGTTCTCAAGAAGCCGTCCATCATACCGTCACCGGACTCGGATTCAATATTCGTGCCGGCTGACCCGGGGGCTAACAAGCCAAACCCGCCGGCTAGCATGCCGAACCCGGGGACTTCTCAGTCCAACCCGGGGGCTCCATCGCCCAAGTCGGGGGCTAACCAGCCAAACCCGCCGGCTAGCATGCCGAACCCGGGGACTTCTCAGTCCAACCCGGGGGCTTCATCGCCAAACTCGGGGGCTAGCAAGCCGAACCTGCCGGCTAGCAAGCCGAACCCGGCGACCATGCAGTCGAATCCGGAAGCTCCCACGCAGGAGGCCCTGTTGGTCAGCGTATTCGGGATAAGATGCGTACCTTCATGGGCACAAGAATTCCTCTCCTACCTCACCGACGGTGTCTTGCTGATGATAGAGTCCAGGCCAGGCAGATTGAGAGAAGGGCCAAGCCCTATACCATCAGCAACCCCCCGCTGTACACCCGCAGCGTAAGTGGGGTGTTCCAGCTGCAAGGCCGAGCCGGCTGAAGGGATTGAACTCCTACGGGAAATCCATCAAGGAGAGTGCGGACATCACGCCTCATCCAGAGCCATAGTGGCCAAAGCCTTCCGGCACGGTTTTTACTGGCCGACTGCGCTCAGAGACGCAGAAGATTTGGTGAAGAAGTGCAACGGCTGTCGCCGCTTCGCAAAGCTAAAGACACCAGCCGGCTTCCGCCTTGAAAACCATCCCCATCACATGGCCATTTGCCGTATGGGGCTTGGATATGGTAGGCCCATTCAGAACAGCGCGAGGCGGCATGACACACCTCTTGGTGATGATTGACAAATTCACCAAGTGGATCGAAGCCAAGCCAATCAAGAAACTGGACGGGTCCACAGCCGTCACATTCCTCAAGGAAATCATTGTGAGATTCGGCTACCCCCACACCATCATCACCGACAACGGCACCAACTTCTCCCAAGGCATCTTCTCCCGCTATTGCGGGGAAATGGGGATCCGGATGGCCCTATCTTCTGTGGCACACCCAGAGTCCAACGGACAAGTGGAAAAGGCTAACGGCTTAGTCCTAGCCGGCATCCGGCCCCGGCTGGTGGAGCCGCTCGAGCGAGCAGCCGGCTGCTGGATTGAAGAACTGCCCAATGTCTTTGTGGAGCTGCGCACAACGACAAACCGCTCAGTCGGCTTCACACCATTTTTCCTCGTATACGGGGCCGAAGCCGTCTTGCCGGCGATATCGAGCATGACGCGCCAAGGATCAAGCTCTACAGAAGCCGAAGCCAAAGAAGCTCGCGAAGATGGAGTTGACCTGGTCGAAGAGGCCCGGCTGCTGGCTGAGTCTAGATCTACTATCTACCAGCAAAGCCTCCGACGCTATCACAGCCGGAAGGTCCAGCCCTTAGCATTCCGAGAGGGAGACCTAGTGCTCCGGCTGATCCAGAGGACAGCCGGACAGCATAAACTATCATCCCCATGGGAGGGTCCCTTCATCGTGAGCAAGGCGGTAGGCAATGATTCCTACTATCTCATAGATGCCCAAGAGGCTAAGAAAAACAAGCCGGACAAGGCTGACGAGGAGACTAAACGTCCCTGGAATGTCAGGTTACTCCGCCCATTTTACACATGAGAGCAGGAATGTAAGTATACCTTGTATCCCCTTTGGGAGTTATGAAAAAGCTTGCGCCAAGAGCGCTGTTTCCAACAAGTTTTTCGCGTACTTTACCTTGTTTCGCCAATTGGCTTGAACCCTCTCACGCGGCCGGCTCAGTAACGTGATCCGGTTTCCGACAGCCGGCTTCCGATCCAGCTACAGACCGCAACCCGGCTGTCCGGCTGGCGGGAGTAAGGCCTAGGGAGCCGGCACGCGAAAAGCGACTAAGGGAAAGAGTAAAAGCGAGTTGACTTGCAACTTTTCATAAAAGTGCCGGATTGCCGAATTCAGCTCGTTCGACTGAAATACTGTCGGCCTCACCCAGCGGCCCGCTCTTGATCCGGCGACGGATCGCAAGTCGGACGTATGACCGGCAAGGGCACAGCCAAAGAGTGGGGTGGATGGGAAAAAGCGAACGAGTCGAAAGAAAGCAACTCGGTACACAATTGATTAACAAACACATTAAAGTGTGACATAATTAAAAGGCGATAATATTGTCTTACATCTGCACCCGGCATCCCGGGGATTTAATAAACTGTCTTGGCAAAAGAACAACTGAAAAGCAGGAAATCTAAGCCGGAGGGGCATCAGCGGAGCCGGCTGCCGGGTCGTCCTCAGGCACGTCTTCCGCCTCCTCATCATCCATGTATTCTTCATCGGATGGAGGAGGGTTCGGGTCCGCGACGAAGAGGGCCTTGTCGACGAAGCCGGCGATGGTGCTGGCTCGAGCAAGGCGGGCGGCCTTGAGCTCAGCCGGGAGCTTGTCCTCCACGCCGGCTCGCCGGAACTCAAGCTGCCCCAGGTCCACCTCGTTGTACCAGGAGAGGACGAAGGACAGCGCCATGTCGGCACCGGCGCGCGTGGCCGACTCCTTCCAGTCGAAGAAGCGGTCCGGCGCCCGCTCCATCGCGGAGATGAGGCCGGAGATATCTTGCGGCGCCGCCTCTTCAGGCCACAGCAGGGGCACCAGCTCTTCAGCCGCCTTCCGGAGCTCCCAGCCGAGCTTGGTGACGGGCTCGATGCGGGCAGCCATGGACGCCAGGTGGTCCTCCATGGAGAAGTACTCCGAGCTGCCCTCGCCGGTCTCCCGCCTCCTGGAGTCGCGCGCGACGCCAACGGCTGCCAAAGCCGCCTCCTGCGTCTCCGGGAAGGCCGCTGCAAAAAGAAGAAGCAAGTCAGAAACCATCAAAGCCGAAATAAGCTGAAAAATGCAAATTTTCGAAGTCCTAAGCCAAAAGGAAAAGCCTGGCAGCAGCCGGCAAGAACCGACTGTCCCCAGCCCAAAGATGAGGATAACGAAGAAATCAGAAGTTTACGCTGTCGGCTGCCAACAAAAGCCGACGATCGACAGCCGAAAGCCGGCAAAGGGAAAGGAACATAAAGATGTACTCACCCGCCAAGCCGCGATCAAGCGCGCTAAAATCGTCGGTCCAACGTTTGGCGGTGGCCGTCAGCTCTGTGGACTTGGCGGTGACCTCCTCCTGCAGCGCAAGCCACTGCTTCTCCACCTCCGTCAGCCGCCGGCTCAGATCGTCCACCTTCGCCTTCTCCGCCGTCCTGAGGGAGTTGAGCTCGGTGAGATGGTTCTGCTCCAGCAGGCGCAGCCGCGTCAGCTCCTGCTCAGCCAGCTTGAGCTTGCCTGCGGCAGATCGGCCCGCCTCCTCGCTCTCGGCGCACTGCGCGCGAGCGGCTCGGAGATCCGACTCCAGCTGCGGGACCTTGGCGGCCTCAACTGCGAGGCGGCCGGAAAGAAATGTCAGCCAACCAAGATTAAAAAAGAAACAAGACATCAAGTCGAAAGAAGCATAGAGCTTACCCTTGACAGCCTCCAGCTCGCGAGCCAAGCCGGCTCGCTCGATCTTAGCCTTGTGGTAGCTGGTCACCACCTGGTTGTACAAGAAGGTGCGCCGCTCCTCAACCGTCTGAAAGAATCAGTTGCTTAGACGAGACCTGGACTGGCTTCAGGCAGCCGGCCCACGTCTCGGAGGGCTACCAGGACAAGAAAATTGCAAAAGAAAAGAAAACACACCTTCTCGGCATCCTCCAGCGTCGCCCGGGCAAGGGTCTCGGCGGCCTTGGTCTTGAGGCTGGCGCGATAGCCGGAGAAAAGCATCTTCATGGGCGCCGTGCCGGGCTGCCCCTCCCGGCTGAGTACCTCGCAGAGTTCGCCCGGTGCCATGCCTTCTCCATAGTTCCCGCCGAGCCGGCCGGAGTCGGAGGCACGGCACAGCCACCAACCGGGCACCCTTGGCCACGTGAAGGCCTTCAGACGGGCCCGCTGGGCCCTTTGTCCTCACCAGCGCGCGCGAGTCAGCGCCCTCCATGCGCGCCGGCGCGTCCCTGGCCGGCTCCTCCCTGGCCGGCTCCTTCCGTCGTCGGCTGCGGCGGCGGCGTCGCTCCGGGCGCAGCGGATGGCCCAGCCGGCCCAGTTGCCTCCGGCGCTTGAGGCGCTCCTTCCGGAGAACTCTCCGGCACCACGACGTTGGGCGCGGGCCCGCCGACTCCGGTCGAAGGCGGAGCAGCCCCGCCGGCTCCGGCTCCGGTGGAAGGCGGCATGCCCCGCCCGGCCCCAGCGGCTGGGTCCAGAAGAGGTGTCCGGCGCGGGAACATGTCATCCAGCATCGGCTGCCGCGTTGGCTCGACCCGCGTGCCGCGATCTGGCGCGGAGGCCAGCGGCACGGCAAAGGAAGAAGCCCCTGTCGCAGGCGGCGGCGGCGTAGGTGCGCGCGAGGAAGGCTGCGGCGTCTGCTCCCTCCTCTGGCGCGGAAGCGGCGACACAACGCGCGGAGCTTGCCGGGAGCCGCCGCCCTGGGCAAACTTGATAGGGGCCCTAGCCGGATAAACAGAAAGATAATAAGCATAAAAGTAAGGAAAGAAAAGGAATCAAACAAGAAAAAGAGAGAGAGAACTCACCCGGCCTGCTCCGGGACCTTCTTCGGCTGCTGCCGGCGCTGCTTCTTCGCCTTCGCCTCCCAGGCGGCGGTGGAGCCGGCTCGCTTCGTGCCCTTGGGCGCCGAAGTCGCCGTGGTGCTTGGCGGCCTCGTACGCAGAGGCACGGCGGGGATTGGCCCCGTGCCGGACGTCGCCGGCTCCTCCTCCTCCTGCTGCTCTGGTGAGGGGGGCGGATTGTGCTCCCCCTGGCCGCCTAGATCGGGCGCTGCGGCAGGTCGTCGTCGCCGGCATGGTCGCCGGCTTGGTCAGACGGATCGACGTGATGCGGCGTCCACCTCCTCGTCGCCAGGTCGCCGTCTTCGGCGTTCTGGCGCTCTTTAAGCTAGCAAGACAGAGAAAACATAAGCATATGACAAGCCGGAAGTCGGCAGAAGAAAAACGAAGCCGGCCTCGCAGCCGCAAGCCGGAAAATGGCAAAGACACGAGGCTTACCCGCGCCGGTGGATGGTCCCTGTCGCAGGGCACCAGCCCGTAACTCCAGTCCTCCGACAGGTTCGCCTTGGTGATGTGGTTCACCCGGCTGGCCACCTGGGCCTTGGAGAGCCGCGCAATGGACGTCCGGTTCGGATCGAACCGGCCGGACATGTGCCCGATCTTGTGGGTGCGCATCTGGAGCGGCAGCACCCGGCGCTCGGCGATGGTGCAGAGGAGATCTTCGGCAGTCAGCCCGCCATCGGTGGCGGTCGCCAGGAAGTCCCAAAGCAGATTCACCTCGGCGTTACGATCCGTCGAGCGGGCATTGTGGCTCCGGTTGATCCGGCCGATCGGAGGAGCCGGGTTGAACTCCGGCAGGTTGATCCGGTCGACGAGCTCCCCCTCGTTGCGCACGTAGAAGAATGACATTTGCCAGTTCTTCACCGAGTCGACGGTGGGGATCTTGGGGAAAGGCGTACCAGGCCGGGTGTAGATCGAGGCGGCGCCGTAGGCCCGCAGGCGGCCGTCGTTGGTCTGCGCCTTCAAGAAGAAGAGCCGGCTCCAGAAGTCGATGTCGGGCCACAAGCCAGCGTAAGCCTCCATGAACGCCACGAAGCAGCTCAGGAGGACGCACGCGTTGGCCGGCAAGTGATGCGGCTGAAGACCGAAGTGGTCGAGGAATTGCCGGAAGAACATTGAAGCCGGCAGGCCTAGCCCGCGATCCAGATGCGCGCCGAAGACGACGCGCTCGCCGGGCCGCGGCTCGGGTTCCACCTCCTCGCCGGGCACCCGCGTGATCACCGACTGCGGGATCCGCCGGAGGCGCACCAGTCGCTCGACGTCGTCCTCCCGCATGTAGGAGCCCCTCCACGATCCGCTGGGGGACGCCATCGACGAGGACGAGGAAGAAGATGACCAGGAGAGGCTGAACGGCGAGGAAGAACCTTGCGACCGCGGCGGCGACAACGGCGGCTGAGGACGCTCCGTCGAGATGCGCGGCCCCGTGGTGCCGGATTGACGGAGTGGCGGCGGCGGATCGGTGGAGATTCGCCCGCCGGAGTTCGCCAGCGGAAGGAGTTCGCCGGAGCGATGGCGGGCTCGGGCGCGAGAGCGATGGAAGCAGGAGCGCGAGGAGGAAGAGAATGGCAAGTGGCCGCCTCGATGCCTCCCCCGCGGCATTTATAGCCTCCTGCCGCGGGCGGTTGGCCTCCAAGTGGCGGTCGTGGGCCGTAACTCCCCGGATTTACTGCGCCGTAACTCCTCCCACGTCCACAACGGTTATCGGAAACGGCCACACCACGTCGCCCACTACCGCACCGGATCCGGAGGGACATTGATGTGACCAGACGAACCGACCGCCAGGCCAAGCGTCAGACCAGTCAAGTCGGGCGCAGGGCCCGAGGCGGCGGAGACTCCGGCGCGCCGCAAGCCGGAGCCGGACCAAAAGTTCCACCCGAGCCAAAATTCGTCAGCAAGGCGGAGGCGCCATCAGATCTTGCGAGAAAGCAAAAAACTGCACAAGTGTAAAAAGCGGCCGGCTAGAAGCAGCCGGCAGGAACGAGCCGGATGAGGGCGCAGCCGGCTGAATGGAAATTCTCAGTCGGCCCCTCCAAGTGCCGTCAAATATACTCGAGAAGCCAGGAAAACCTGCCTAGGTCCTTCTGGCGCGAGGACCTTGCCAGCTTCGGGGGCTAATGTCGGGGAAGACCCGGATAGGGCAATGGACGCGGAGCAGCCGGCTGGCCGCTGGCCGGCTCGCGGCAAAGGCCGGCTGAGGAGCAGCCGGCTGGCGCCGTGGCCGGCTGGTCCGGAAGCCGGCTGGCTCTAGGTCCTAGTCGGCCTGGCTACGGCCACCAATGTTGTAGCTGGGCCGGCTTCTACAAGCCATATCCGACTGGGGTTTGTACCTCAGACCGACTCGAGGCTGGCGAGTCTTGCACTGGAAGGAACCGGGTTGGTGGTCCGGGTTCCTAAAGTCCACGCTGACTCCATCTTCCGTAAAGCGCGGGGCACTGTGGAGCAATAGTGCCGCGCGATGGACAGGCCGTCAGGGCTTACGACGATCCGTACTGGCTACAGTGGCTGACGGCGACAGGGACACCTCCTCCATACCGCTGACCGTGGCAGCCGGATGGGACAAGCCACGATGCCTCAACCACTCCTGACGTCACCGCCTCGGGAAGGAGCGGAAGCCGAAGCCGGCCCAGCCGGCCAGTAAACTATAGGGTCTTATATGTAAAGTGCCGGTGCCTATATAAGCCGCACTACCCCCTCTCGTGCAGGGGATCGATCATTTATTGCTTTGACCCACCTACGGAGCTGCCCTGTGAGAGAGACCATAGTCTTCCTTAGCCTCTCAGGAGCAGCCGGACACAGCTCTAGGAGCACCATTGTATTGTGTGATCATCATATACACTCATAGCAGGAGTAGAGGTTTTACCTCCATCGGAGGGCCTCGAACCTGGGTACGTCGCCGTGTCGCTCGTGCCCATACCCGCATCCGGATACCGCCGTGAGATCCCTCAGGAACCACATCGATTAGCCACCCTATGGCATATGCCGTGACGATACCACGACAATACTTGTTCTACTGTTTTCTGCAAACAATCATCTTCCACACAATACGGTTAATCCTTTGTTACAGCAAGCCGGTGAGATTGACAACCTCACTGTTTCGTTGGGGCAAAGTACTTTGGTTGTGTTGTGCAGGTTCCACGTTGGCGCCGGAATCCCTGGTGTTGCGCCGCACTACATCCCGCCGCCATCAACCTTCAACGTGCTTCTTGACTCCTACTGGTTCGATAAACCTTGGTTTCTTACTGAGGGAAACTTGCTGCTGTACGCATCACACCTTCCACTTGGGGTTCCCAACGAGCGTGTGCTTTACGCGTCATCACTGCACATCGTCACCGCTGTAACAATTTGGGTTGGATCTTGATTGTTTGATAGGGGAAACTCTCCCGATATTGATTTCTACTTGTTATTGATGCTATTGAGTGAAACCATTGAACCAAGGTTTATGTTCAGATTGTTATTCATCATCATATCACCTCTGATCATGCTCCATATGATGTCTCGTGAGTAGTTTGTTTAGTTCTTGAGGACATGGGTGAAGTCTAAATGTTAGTAGTGAATTATGGTTGAGTAATATCCAATGTTATGATATTTAAGTTGTGGTGTTATTCTTCTAGTGGTGTCATGTGAACGTCGACTACATGATACTTCACCTTTATGGGCCTAGGGGAATACATCTTGTACTCGTTTGCCAATTGTGGGGTTGCCGGAGTGACAGAAACCTGAACCCTCGTTGGTATATCGATGCAGGAGGGATAGCAGGATCTTAGAGTTTAAGGTTGTGGTTAGATTTATCTTAATTACTTTCTTGTAGTTGCGGATGCTTGCAAGGGGTATAATCACAAGTATGTATTAGTCCTAGGAAGGGCGGTGCATTAGCATAGGTTCACCCACACAACACTTATCAAAACAATGAAGATTAATTAGCTATATGAAGCGAAAGCACTAGACTAAATTCCCGTGTGTCCTCAAGAACGTTTGGTCATTATAAGTAAACAAACCGGCTTGTCCTTTGTGCTAAAAAGGATTGGGCCACTCGCTGCAATTATTTCTCTCGCATTTTACTTACTCGTACTGTATTCTTCTGCTACATCAAAAACCCCCTGAATACTTGTCTGTGAGCATTTACAGTGAATCCTTCATCAAAACTGCTTGTCAACACCTTCTGCTCCTCGTTGGGTTTGACACTCTTATTTATCGAAAATACTACGATACACCCCTATACTTGTGGGTCATCACCGATTGGGCCGGCACTGCCGGTGTAGCTGTTTCCAGATCACTTTTAGCTTCTTCTCTTGTATCTTGAACATTTCATTCACCATGCTTTGATTATCATGTTTGCTTTGTTTTAGTGTACCTTATCATATGCTCCTCCTACCCATTGCTCTCACAGGTGCAGGTGGACCTCATCGCTCTAACTCAGGCAAACGGGCGGTACCTAGTGACTTTGAAGCTGAAATCCTACCTGTGAAGAAGTCGTCTCGTCGGGAGAAGAATATGGCTCCGGTTGAACCTCGAGCTAACCTCATCCGGAGGCTGAGAGGCATGCCTATTGGGAAGTGGCCAGATAATGAGTATGCTTGGCTGAGTCAGACCAACATCTACACCTCTCCCAAGGCCGCCAATTGCTCTGCGCAGTTCTAGACTAAGTATCAAGAGAAGATTTTTGATGATCTCTATGCTAATGCCACCTATAAAGTCGCTCCTATGAATCACATCAACTTTGCTCACATGGATAGACACGCCCAATACTTTGCAGAAGCTTGAGAGATTTGTGAGCAGTTTGGTCTTTTTCCACTGATGAAGTTTCAACATCCTTACTGTGTGGATGTGATTGGGCAATTCTTTGCCACAGTTTATGTTGACAATGATGATGCCAAGACTATGACTTGGTTGACAGAGGGTCGCATGTTACATGGCACTTGTGACCAATTTGCAGCATGTCTTGGTTATCCAGTGCTCTCTGACAATGAAGACGGATTTTTTAGAGCTCACAACACTCCCAAGCCCATTGAGAAGACTCCTTGCTGATCTTTATCTTGAAGGAGAAGTGGTATATGGATCTCAGAAATTCCTTCGTCCGGTGTATGACATCCTTCTCCGCATTTACCGAAAGGTCCTTAATCCCAAGGTTGGCTGCGTTGATCAGATCTATGGGTACCTTGGGAACTTTTTATATCTCTCTCACCAGCACCGTGACACTGGTCTTCAGCTTGATGTGATGGACTTTCTATGGAATGAGTTTTGGGCATGCATTATAGCTCGCAAGGCTCCTGTATTTGCTCCCTACTTCATGTTCTTCATATGCTCTCGTTGGGACAATGCTGGATATGGCAAACTCTCTGATGAGGTTATTCTTCTACCTCACAAGGCCAAGGATCTCAAGGTCAAGACTCATGCTAATCCTCCTCGTCTTCCCAATGATGAGGATTATGCTGAAGAAGACTCTGATATGGAGTATGCTCCCCCTGTTGACAATGGCTGGGTTGCTCGCATAGAGGCCAAGTTGGCCAAGATGTTCTGTCTTAAGTCTGACATCAACAGGCGTCAGTATCAAGCTCATAGGGAGCGGAAAATGGACAGGAGGAACACAAAGCTCATCATGCGCAAGTTGGATATTCCTGTTGAGAGTGGATCTGAGGAGATCATCACTCCTGAAGAAGAATGGCTCTCTAAGCATGGCAATGTGACTGTGTTTGAACAGCTTGGGCTTCCCGGTCCTTCTCGCCGTCGGCGCCCCACTAGTGATGAAGTTGAGCCCGCCGAGTCTGAAGACGATGAAGATGCGGAGGAATCCTCCGAGGATGAGTGAGCTTTCATGGGACGATGTAACAATCGCTTCTTTTCTCCTTTTTGGTGTCTTGATGCCAAAGGGGGAGAAGAAGGTCTAGTAGGACTTGCACGGGATTTGTTAGGGTTTGAGGGCACAAGCATTTGCTTTTTATCATTCCGTTAAAGCTTGTGTCCTCCGTTTATCTTCTATGTTTATGCTGAACCTTATCTTGTGTTTTATGTGTTCTATGTGTGGTGGGCAAGACCTTTTAGTGAGTGAACTATTGCTATGGTTTTCGGTATTCTATATGGTTGAGAGTATTGTCATGAATTGGTATGATCATCTTATATATCTCATATTGTCTATGGATTTATCTCAAATTGATACTTGATATGATTATGGGACTCTTGTTCATGATATTGAGACTATTGTCTTGAAATGTTAAGGATGTCAGTATGAAAGGGTATGATCTTAACATCTCAACTTTTATCTTTTTTCCATACATTATCTGTCATATGTCTTATGAGCATTGTGCTTTCTACCTTGAAAGTTGAAGTTGCTCAATACCTAATGTGTGCATATATATTCTTGCACTAAATTTCTCGCATGCACACATCTAGGGGGAGTTTCTCTCTTATGTCAAACACAATGATATTCTTGCTCTATACTTTGCAAAATCCCGGTATTGTCATCAAACACCAAAAAGGGGGAGATTGAAAGAACATTTCATGATCTCTGAGTTTTGTGTGTTTGTTAACAACACCGGTGACAATTTAACCGTGTGCTAAGTGGATTACAGATATGGAAAAGATACCACGGGAAAATCTCGACCCACTCAAAAAAGAAGAAAAGAAAAAGGAAGAAGCTGAAGCCTGGCCCTGGCCGGCACTGCCGGCAACACTGGGTCGGCACTGCCGGTGTGTGCACCCCGGCACTACCGGTGTTTCCAGGCCGGCACTACCGGTGAGTGCACCCCGGCACTGCCGGCGTTTCTGGCCCGGCACTGCCGGCCTGACTGTCGACCTGCTGGTTCAGAAAAGTGGCCGGCACTGCCGGCGATTCACCTCCAACGGGCAGAAAAGTTGGTGGGGTATAAATACCCCCTTCACCTACCTTGGAATGTTGCTCAAACCCTAAGAACTTCATCCAACATTGCTGAGCCACCAAGAACACCAAAATAGCCAGATCTCCTCCCTCAACCACCCAAATCACTTGTGCTTTGGAGAATCGAAGGAGAAGACCCCGATCTACATCCTCACCGAAGCGTTTTTCATTTCCCCTCATATGCTTGAGGGCCCCCTTGCTAGTGTTCCTCTTTGGATCCCTAGTTGATTTGTGTTGATGTATTGTTGTTGATTGTTATGTTGTAACAGATTTGGGAGCCTCCAATTCGGTTGTGGATGTGTGCCCCAAGAACCTTGTAAAGGCCCAGTCTCCGCCTCGAGGAAATCCCTTAGTGGAAGTGGGCTAGGCCTTCGTGGCGTTGCTCACAGGAGATCTGAGTGAAGCCTTCGTGGCTGTTGGTTTGGCTTTCGTAGCAACCACACTCCTCCAAACGTAGACGTACCTTCTTGTAAAGGAAGAGAACTACGGGAATCATCTCCGTGTCATCGCGTGCTCCACTCTCGGTTACCTCTATCCTATTCTATCTCCTATATATTGCGTAGTTATATCTTACTTAGTTGGTTACCTTGTCATATAGGTAAATTCACTTAGTTGCATATCTAGAGAATTTACCTTTGTGTCAAACCTAAATTGAAAAAGAACTAAAAATTGGTTAGCACCTATTCACCCACCCTCTAGGTGCGGCATACGATCCTTTCACACATGCAAAGAGAAGCAGTGGTGCGGCCTTACCTGCTGGGCGGTGAGGACGGGTAGTAGTGGCAAGAGAGCAGCACAAGAGAGGACCATGCCGTCCATGCGAAGTTGCGAACAGGGGCCATGGCAAGTAACACAACATCATGCATGACTTGCTCGCTGCCGACAGCATTGTGTCTGGCTAAGGTGACTTGTCAGGGTAAGAAGAGTAGTTATTGCCATAGTTGTTGTTGAGATCTTGCAGTTGTTCAGTTAAGAAGAGTAGTCACTACTGCTGTAAAGTTGCATACATAAGTAATGTTGTGTTAAAATGTATAATTATATCATATCTCAGAGCTCTTTTAACATGTCTACATAGTTTTGTAGGGAAGAGGTGAAGTCTGCAATAGTGCATTCCCCTTTTTTTCATGAATGATATCAGTCCTCAAATTTCATGAACTCCGAAGCAAAAGGAGAGTCAATCCACATGACATTGTTGTTGAGTTAGCCAGAAATAGCTGAGACCAATACGGTCCTGTTCTTATGAACTTTCGGTTGGGATATGCCACCATTTTCCTGATCTAATACCTTGGTGATTTTGCGATTGTGTATGGCATTGTAACTGAATCCCATGAACACTAATAGCACCGGTGTTATCCAGTTCCGAGTTCGTCTCCACTTTTTTTTGGAAGAGAGGTGGCCCATATTAAGTACTACAAATTTCCATGGTCCATTCCCTTGACACTGGTTAAATACTGAACAGTCCAAGAGTTTTCTCCATGGAGCCAAGCTATTGAATTATCTCCACTGCAAGTAGTTGCTTATGAGGAATAGCTCCTAGAAAATTACTTTTGAACTGTGGTTTGCCTCTTCTCTTAAAAGGGCGCCTTTTATTGATCTAGGTCGAATCGTTTATGACAAAACATGAAGGTTTTTGTAGGTGTAGCTCATGCACCTAATTATTTGGACAGTTTTATTTGGCTCGGCCTGATCTTCCTTATCGCCACTAGATGCTCTCATGTGGTCCAGATTTTGGTGCATATTTATCTCAATTATGGTTGAATGCTTCCGTCTTTTATTTCAGTCCTATCTCTTGTTGTGTATTAATTAAGTTGGTATAGGTAGAAGATGGATGTTTCGATGTAAATTCAGCTGCTGTTGTTCGGCTATATTGCATATATAAAAACAGAAGATATATAGTGCTTCTGGATAGATATGCATGCCGTTATTTTTTGAAGTTTCACAAAATAGAAGTTATTCGAATTTTGGAACAAAAAAATCTGAGAGGTAAATTCAACATGCTTAGGACTTTTTATCAACTTGTACATTCTTCATAAATTTTATAGCATTTTTCTTAGTTCATTCTCAAATATTTTATAATTATTTTACTAAAAATAATCTTTATGTTTTCTCTTTTCTATCTTCTTTTTGTTTGAAGTAAAACTAATGAATGTGACATACTAACAAGTATTCTTGTTTTACAAGTACTATCAATGTGGAAGACTCTAAAATCATCGCAAAGTACAAGCAAGATATTAGTAATCCTAATTCATACAATCTAATGCAATAATCATAAAACTGAAAATACTCCAAATATAATAATGGCTCGAGCGTTTATTGGATATAAATCTTTCCTTGCTCCAAGGGAGCTAATTATGCAACTAATGCAAAACTTTGGAATTTAAAAATAATATGCGTGCAAGAAAACAAACATGCTAAAGACTTTAAGATAGATTACAATATGTTATAGATCTCCTCAAGCTTGTAATCAAGCTAGGTGGGATCAAATAATTCCTTGCGATTATTTGATACCATGGTATTCTACTTTGAAGACGAATCTCTTGTGTCACAACATGATGTACCTTGTTTGTAACCTCCAAGATCATGATACGGACCCTGCGCTACTCACTAATTTTCTCCAACAGAGCACTGCCACGTTTGTGCAGTTCAATTGTAGTCTCTTGAGTTTTTATTCCCTAAAACTAGTAAATAACTTTAGTATAACAATTAACACATTAACAACTAAGAACAAATACCAAAATGTCTTAGCTCCCCGGCAACGGCACTAGAAAACAGCTTGATGAATGCAAGTGAACATGTGTATTGTTGCTAGGTTCAGAAGTAGAGTATCAAACTAGATAGAGCTATTTTATTAAAGTCTTTATGCCCCTCATCACTATTATCAAAGAATACTTATAAGATGCCCGATACTTTGGTAAACGTATCACTACTCATGCAGAAATATAAGGTAATTAAACGTGTCAAGAAGCCATACTTTGATTTGAAAATCGACATGATGAAGGCATACGACATAGTAGAGTTGAGTTATCTTCATGATTGTCTGTTGAAGCTCGGCTTTGCCACAACCTAAATTAATTCAGTCACGAGTTGTGTTACCATGGTAAGATATGCCGTCAAAGTTAATGGTGATTTAACAAAACTAGTGGTTCCCTCTCGTCGAATTAGGCAAGGTGATCCCATAAGTCCATACTCATTCTTGTTACATAAAGAGGACCTGTCATGCCTTTTACATCTGAGAGAGAGGTCATGAGATTTACAAGGAATTTATAATGGATGTCATGATCTAGCTATCTCACATCTTCTTTTCGCAGACGATAGTATATTTTTTGCTCGCAGTGATCAATGCAGTATGGGTGCACTGCAATTACTTTAAAGCTCTACTGTGATGGATCGGGGCAAAAGATAAATTTGGACAATGATATTTTTCAGAGGCAAACGGGACTTAGCCATTAAGAATGGTGTCATGGCAAGGCTGGGTATGCATAATGAAGCCTTGCGAGAGACATACTTGGGCATGCCCACTGATGTGGTTCGTGCCTCCATTGGAACTTTTTGGTTTTTTTTTTTTTTGAATTTTCAAGGGAGGGAGAGGATCCCCACCTGAATTTCTATTTCCAACCGGCACAAAGGGGCCACGTTTTACAGCAGGAGAGTTTTAGAGGAAGAGGGAAACGCACAGGGGGTGTGGAGGAGAGCAGCTGCAAGAACCAGCATTTTACACAGTGCCTAGGAGAGAGGGCCAGGCGACAGCTTCATCATGCAGGGCAGCCGGAGCACGAAGCTCCCAAAGTGCAGCATCCTCGCGGCACATGGAGAGGAGGCGGGGGAGGCTAGCGCGCTCACCGCGGAAGGCAACCCCATTACGGTGCTTCCAAATATTCCAGCAGAGGAGGATGGTGAGAGTCGAGGTCGCCTTTGAGCCCCGGGGTGTGGGGGTGTCGTAGGAGAACAGCCGGCGCACATCCGCATCAACAGGAAAGCTCCAGCCGATCGCGTCCTAGAAACGGCGCACGAAGGGGGCAGGCGAAGATGAGGTGCGTCGCTGTTTCCCTCTCCTCCTCGGAGAGGACATGCTTCTTGAACAGCGCCGCCCGCGACTGGATACGAGACTGCACGAGCAGCCAGGTGAAGAACTTGGCCTTGGACGGGGCGAACCCACTCCAGACGAAGTCCGCGAAGGGGACGTCGACGCCGCCGAACTGCATCAGCTTGTAGAGTTCGCCGACGGCCAGCTCGCCGGTGCGTTTGGCACACATAGTGAGAACCCGAGAGTCGGGCTGCCCCGAGAGCCGTAAGGCCTCGACACGGGGGAGGAGAGCGGTGAACTCCCGCTCACCCACGGTGGACAGCCAGACAGACCGCTCTCACATTTAGGGAAGGAAGCCTTACTCAAGCCTGTCATCTAAGCTATACCAGAGGCGGAGCTAGCAATATGGCATGGTTTGGCTGCCGCCATACCTAAACTTTGGTGTTAATACTAGGTATATATGCAGATATGCTTCAGGATTGTCTTCTGAATTCTGCTGACTGCCGCCATCGATGGGCATCGGTGTGCCTTGCTACTGTTTGGGAAGCCAGAAAGAATCGAACCGGTAATTGTAGCCCCGTGTTGGGCCTGGTGATCAGCTGGGCCCGATGGGTAAATTATTTGAGATTTTGGGTTGTGGAGACTCAGAGATCGATCGAGGCATAAAACACCACCATCCTGCTAGCTGCCGACTCAGAAACCGATCGAGATCATTGCGGTTGCGGAGCGGGGCCGGCAACTCAGCAAGCACGCAGAGCAACCAAAACCAGGGACGCCGGCCGACGAGACATCAGCAAGCACGCAGAGCAACCAAAATTAGGGACGCCGGCCGACGAGACATCAGCAAGCACGCAGAGCAACCAAAACTAGGGACGCCGGCCGACGAGACAACCGCGCGACGGCAACTCTAAATCTCCGTCAACCAAATGTCTACAACAATATAATTTCAGTCGTGTATACACCAGGATAACGAAAAAGAAAAGGCGCTTCGTTTTGGTTAAAAAGATGCACATTTGATTTGATCTAAGTCTACCATGCAACATATCTAGAATTTTCAAAATAAATAAATCCAGATCAACTTCTTGGCATTCAATCAGGACAAGTGATGCCATACTTTTGAAGCCACAACTGAGGAACACACACAAACATACACGTTTAGGTGATACTTGGAGCAGAAACTCTCCTGGGCGAACAAGAGCTGCCGAGCAAACACATGTAGAAAAAGCTAAGGCAGGATGGAATCCGACTTAAATCATACTAGGATGATTAAACTGAAATTCCCCGGGTTACGTATTCAAAAGCATCTTGCTACATTACATGCTGATGTGAATGCAAGACTAAGGCACCACTAGTTTTTGCACATAGCATATAAAAAGCGCCGACCATGTTGATGTGATGCAACAAACTCAGTGACAGCTAACAACTGTAGCAGCCATTCCTTCACCTGGAGTGGAAAAAAAGGTGTTAATATGTTAGTAACCTAATACAAAAAATGATAAATCTTACAGTAGCAGCTATTATGAACAGCCGATGCGTAGAAACTCATAATCAGCTCAGCAACATAAAGTAGAGGTACTGTACTGGCTACATGTGAGAACAAAAAAGACCTCCAGCCTCCGAATTTTGTAGGTAATGGAGTTGAATGATGTGACTTGTGTTTGTAATAGGCTAATAGCAAAATGGTGAAGAAAAAGAACTATGTGGAATTCAGAGACTGCATCTGACGTGATACATGCCCTGAGGAAACTCTCTTGCATCTATTTTTCGAATGCAGCTTCAGTCAAAGCTTCTGGTGGGGGATTTAAATTGAATGGAATACTGACTATGATATCAATAAAATGATTTTGGATGCAAAGGAAAGATATTTATCTCCATTCCTCATGGAGGTTTCTATCATTGGTTGCTAGAGCATATTGGATCAAAGAAATGACTATATTTTCAATGATAAGACCCCAACAGTCAAACATATGCATTGCTAGATTTAAATCTTCTTCCACGTGACAATGTATAGAGCTAGGCCTAGCCTTAAGGAAGGGATGCAAGCATGGCTTGACACAATCTAAACTCTGACCCTATGGGTCTGCATCATGTAAATATTCTTTTATAAATGAAAAATGACATAGTAGGGGTTTTCTCCCTACTGTATTCGTGTCAAAAAAAAAAATGCATCGCTTTCAACTTATAGATTTCGAAACAGCTAAACGAAAAGGGGAACTAAGGGCACACAGAAAAAACGCTTGTGCGCCTGCCTCGTCTCCCGTGGGTGAAACAGGGGCGACTGCCTCCTCCCAGCCCCCGAACCCCTTCTGCCCCCCTCCGCCGCCGCCGACAAAGCCTGGGCGGTGCCGGCGGCAATGGCCTTCCATTTTCCGTGCGTGTGGAGAGCTGCATGGGGCAACGCCGGCCGGCGACTGCGCGATCTCAACGGCGAGCGAGGGACATGAGATGATCTGCTGCGCATCCGTGGCGCCAATGGCCAGCGGAGCTACAGGGAGGCAACCATAGCGTCAGGGCTACATGCCCAGATTTGGGCCCTCCAGGCCCGATCTGAGTTGGGCAGGCCTGGTCATTTTGGTTGGTCAGACATCAAGGCCTCAAAACGGTGGTTGTCTGCCAGCGGCATGGTAGTGGGCACCCGGCGGGGATGGTGCAAGCATGGACGGTGTGGACTTGCAGGTGGATGGCGACCACGACCATGACATTGCAGCGAGGCTTTAGGGCTAGTCGGGCCTACTGGGCCTGACATGCCCTAACTGCTTCGTCTGGTCGGCGACCACCTATGGCGGTGGAGGACGGTTCTCCTTCAATTGGCTGCGGCGCGGCCGGAGGCCAGATCTAGTCCTACAGGTCCAGATCTGGTTGTCAATGGTTGCGGAGTGCGACTGGTGGGTGGCACGGTGCCGCCTGCCCACACGCGAGTCTTTTGCAATGGGCTTACCTTACCAACCTATCGGTCTCGCTGTGACCGTGTTCTGGAGCTTGTGGATGCCACGGTGGCGGCCCCAGAAGGTGGACTGCACAAGTGTCTCTACAGCGAGCGACATGGCGATGGCCTTCTCTTTATCTGTTTGGATGGCGAGGAGCAAGCATCGGGGGATCCTGGAGTTGGTGGGTGCTTCGGCAAAAGCATCTCCCAACCCACGTTAGGGATGCTTGACAGTGGGCGGTCCGAGCGAGCTACCTGCGTGGGTGTGAAGGTTCTTCCGGGCCAAAGCTCAACGTTTCAACGCCAATGGAGGTGATGCCGGTGGGCTCCGTAAACCTCTTGGGGGCGTCGTTGCGCGTACCTTCTCCGCATTAGGGCTCCGAGTGAAAACCCTTGACCTTGGTCTCGGCGACTGCGGCGCATTGCATCGTTGCCCTCTTGGGGGCATCGTCATGGAGCTCCGATACCCCTAGTTCAAATTCGTCTTTGGTGGCAAGTTTTGGCTTTCCGTGCACCTTCTTCTTTTTTATCTTTGATCTGTTTTTCTTTGTAACAGGACCTTCTCGTCACTGTGTATCGGGGCTTTATTTATAAAGCGGGGCGAAAACCTGTTTCGGGGAACTATGGGCACACAACATTTGGATCATCCACATATCATTTATGATTAAAAAAGAACCATTTTAACTGTTTCTATGAGTTATTAGCATGTATGTATCCCTAAAGCAGAATGGATGGTAGTTTGAGGGCTACCCACATTGGCCGCTGGATATTTTGCAAAGAGAAGATCAAACAGTCCAAATCTCACAAGCTATATTCAGAAGATCTTACCTGTGAACCGTTTCAGCACATTAGCACATCAAACCAAACAGTCATCTTATGTATGAAGTATCATGCTCCATCGCATCCACCAGCAATGGCTATGCCTAGAAGCACAAGACAGACAATTAATAAAAGTTCAAAGAGGCGCAAAATGGATATGACAACGCAACCATGAGTCTCTTGCACATACAAATTGAAAAGTATAAGCAAAAAACTACTCACTTCTGTATTCGTGTTTTATAGATCACTATTGATGCAACAAAACCGCATATGGTGCTTCTTCAAAGGAATATTCTTAAAAGCAGTATACTGTATACATAGCTTCCTCATAATGAAGAATTTAGCTTACAAGAACGCAAAAATTATGTCAGGTAAATTCATTTCTCATCATGTCAAGAAGATAAATAAAAACATGTGAAAACTCATAAACACTGCCAACAAAAGTGGTCTTGGGTATTCAGATTAAATGTGTGGAGCCTGATTAGAAACACCAAATACAAAAGAAGGTGTGTTATGTATGTACAGATCACTTTGCAGCACAGTCTTAAACAGGTGACAGATGAAAACAATTATTTCAAAGGTACAGTTTCAACGGAAGTTCTTTCATGGAGTTAAGAAAAATAGCAAAAACTGAAAGTCGATAGACGAATATATAGCCAGCTGAGGTTCCGGGCTATCCCCTACGGATAGCCAATTTTCAGGTGGCTGCCAGGTGTTTAGTTGACTGGAGCAGAGGGATAGTCAGGGATAAGGGCAGCCATAATATTCTCTCTAAACTGCGGTTGAGTACATCTACCGAAATCCAGCGGATAGAGCCAACCACCATTCACCCAACACTTCACGAAGCAAAGTTAAAATACTATAATTCTAAACGACCATGAAAAAATCAGTAAAAGGCTGCATTAAATCCCCAACAACCAGGTCGAAAAAATGTTGATAAAACACAGCTCACGGACCTTTGTTTTGCTTCATCTGGAACAGAGCTATGAAGCTATCTTAATCTTTTCTATAGTAAAGCTCTCTAGTAACTTAATTCTAGCATTATCATCTAACATGCAAGGAACAGGAACATGTAAAGTAATATCTGTATCACTCTCAACAGGACCAGGTAAAGATTTGCAAAGAACTTAGCAGCATAGCTAAGCAGAGCATCACGATAGACATTTCTCCCGCAAGCGAAAAAATAAATAATCAAGCTAAAACTAAGCTAGCTTGGGAAGAACAATTGGCATGTCAAAGAGATAACGACACATTCCAACCACCGTAGAAAAATTGCACAACATGGCAGAGACTAACAAAACATAAGTATATTTTTTTAGAGTGGAATGTACCGAAGCATGAATTTAGTTGCATGATGATCTTACATGAAGAACCTGCTTACCAGGACCAAGGATGGTGATAATTTTCATGCGCCAACTGTCCATTTTAACCTCATTTGATGGCTTGTCCATCACCACTCTTTTCAAATTTGGTGCACCACTGATTACCAGTTTCCAGAAATCAAACTCATGATCTTCTCCTCTGATTTCCACTACTTCAAGATTGGGCAAGTAGATACTTTGGGTTCTCCAGTCCTTGGACTCCTCACAACGACAATTTTCTGGGCATGCTTCTTTCCCCTGAAACAATTGTAAGTTACTATAAGGTTAGGGTTTCTTATTCCACTAGCGGGGTGGAGAAGACGAATCAACCAAAAAATACAAGAAGATAGAATGGGAAGAAAAAGCGCGAAACAAAGTTCAGTATTTACTCGATATGTTAGAAGGAGCGAAATTAATAGGTGCCGGAGCTGCTACAATTGCTTTAGCCGGGGCTGCTATCGGTATTGGAAACGTGTTCAGTTCTTTGATTCATTCTGTGGCCCGAAATCCATCATTAGCAAAACAATTATTTGGTTATGCCATTTTGGGCTTTGCTCTTACAGAAGCTATTGCATTGTTTGCACTAATGATGGCCTTTTTAATCTTATTCGTTTTCTGATAGCAGAAAAAGTCAGAAAACGAAATATCTCTCTGTCTTGTTCCGCGGATTGGGCGTCCTATCCGAGGAATGAATGGTAGCCATCATGATCTTTTCTGTTTCTATATATATGGGGGTCCCCGCGGCATTTCCACGAATCAATTAATGTTCCGATTTGTTGATCGTAACTCTCGTGCTGAAGTGGGTGAGGAAATCAGTTCTTCATTGGAAGAGTTGGCTGGCCCGGCCCGCATATTAGGTAGGCTTTTTGTAGGGATTCGTTGCATAGAAAACAAAAAAAAAATTCCTACCGCAAGAACGAAAACCAAGCCAAGATGCAATCTAGAAGATGGTAGCAACGAGGGTATCACGAGACTAACCCTTGAAGATTTTCTAAAGCCTACGAGATTAGATCTCGTTGTGGATGTAGTCGATCACTTGCCGCTTGCAAAAACGCGTAGAAGATCTTGACGGTGCCACAGTCGGGCAGCACCTCCGTACTCGGTCACACGTACAGCTCGATGAAGACACCTCCTACTTGTTCCAGCAAGCGGGGAGATGTGGTAGATAGGATCTAGTCCAGCAGCACGATGGCGTGGTGGTGGTGGAGAGTTTGCGCGGACAGGGTTGGGTGGAAGAAACTAGGCAAAAGGTGGAGCAAACGGAGCAAACGACCGCGGAACAAAAATCTGATTTCTTGCGCCGTGTGTCCTCCTTTTTATAGGCACGTGAGGCGGTAACTTGTGTAATCCAAGCCGATCTGATCGGAGGAAAGCAAGGCAGGGGCCAAGGCAACGATCGACCGATCGGCCAATCGGCCAAGGCAGCGCTGCTGCGCTTTGCCAAGTTTGGCCTGCTCGTGTGAGTACTAGGCCTGCATTGGCCTTGGGCGTGCGTGGCCGGCAGGCCGGCCTAGCTGGCCGTGCCTTGCCTCTTTTTTTTTCTTTTCCTTTTTTTTTACCTCTTTTCTTTAATAGTCTGTCTATATGAGCTACTTAATTGGCCCATCAACAAAACTACTCATAGACTACTTTTAGTCTCATATTTATTTCTACTAAATAAATATATATTAATAATTAGTAATTCAATTAATTAATAAATTATTAATACTCTTCCCGGAACAATTCCGTAACTCTCCAAAACTATTTCTTTAATCCCGAAACTACCCCTAGCAACATCGCAACTTTAAGTGTGTCACCCTACGGTTCGAGAATGTGTAGACATGACCGAGACGCCTCTTCGATCAATAATCATCAGCGGGATCTGGAGATCCGTAATGACTCCTACATATTCAACGATGAACTAAGTGATCGATTGAACCATTTACATACGATACCGATTCCCTTTGTCTCGCAATATTTTATTTGTCCGAGGTTTGATCATCGGTATCTCTATACCTCGTTCAACCTCATCTCCGACAAGTACTCTTTACTCGTACCGTGGTATGTGGTCTCTTATGAACCATTCATATGCTTGCAAGCTAATTAGACGACATTCCACCGAGAGGGCCCAGAGTATATCTATCCGTCATCGGGATGGACAATATCCCACTCTTGATCCATATGCCTCAACTCATACTTTCCGAATACTTAATCACACCTTTATAACCACCCATTTACGCAGTGGTGTTTGATGTAATCAAAGTACCCTTCCGGCATAAGTGATTTACATGATCTCATGGTCGAAGGACTAGGTAACTATGCATCGGAAAGCTTATAGCAAATGAACTTAATGACGTGATCTTATGCTACGCTTATTTGGGTGTGTCCATTACATCATTCATAAAATGATATAACCTTGTTATTAATAACATCCAATATTCATGATTATGAAACTAATCATCCATTAATCAACAAGCTAGTTAAGAGGCATACTAGGGACTCTTTGTTGTTCACATAACACACATGTATCAATGTTTCGGTTAATACAATTATAGCATGGTATGTAAACATTATCATAAACACAAAGATGTATTATAATAACCTTTTTATTATTGCCTCTTGGGCATATCTCCAACAGTCTCCCACTTGCACTAGAGTCAATAATCTAGTTTACATTTGTAAAGATATAACACCTTGGCCTTTCGGTGCTTTATCATGTTTTGCTCACGGGAGAGGTTTTAGTCAATGGATCTGACACTCTCAGAAACGTATGTATTTTGCAATTCATTTGCGTCTCAACGCATCACTCATTTCCAAATGAGTCGGCATTAAATATGTTTGGTCTTCTGGTGGAACCTTAATTCCGCGGTCTGAAATATGTCACTAATATTGTCACACACAATATAGCTTCAAAGTTCTGACACTATCGGAACTACACCAAATTCTCAAAGAACTTCTTGACTTAACATCCTCAGTCATTGTCAAAACAATGACATACTCTGCCTTCGTTTGTAGAATCCGTCACAATATTTAGAACTCATCTAAATCTAGCATAGACAACTTCTAGCTCATTGTGCTACCTTTTAAACAACACTTAGTCCAATTTGAGATTTGAATTTTTTTTTTATATGTGACAAAACCTATATCGGTGCAACATCTTACAGCGATTTGTTTGTCATTTCTTCATACAAAATTATATTTATATATCCTTGGTTCTTCTTAAGTACTCAAGAATATTCTTACTGTTTTTCAATGATCATCACATGAATCATTCTGGTACATGCTCATAACACTTTTAAGAGCACGGGACATCTGATTGTGTACATATTATTCATGATCTATAATCACTCATGTGTTTTTACTCATTGAGTGTAAGATACACTCAAGTTTTGTTAAACCTTCACATGACAAGAACATTTTCTTAATATTTCTATATTGAACTACTTCAATATCCATTCTATGTACTTTGACTTAAACTTATTATGTGTTTCAATTTATCTTCATAGATCTTGACACTAAATTTGTTTCAGTCCATATCTTTTCATTGAAGTTAATTTCTCAATGAAACATGTTTAATCAAGTATATAATCACATCATTTATAACCAACTATATGTCATCTACATAAAGTATTATAAATATGTCTCAGCACTCCCACTTAATTTCTTGCAAATGCAAGCCTCTTCATCATTTCTAATGAAATCAAAAACTCTTTGACTATTTCATCTGGTGAAGATTCCAACTCAGTGATACTCACTTCATCCAATTGAAGTTCGTATACCTATCTAGTATTCTACGGACTAGCAAAACAATTGGTTGTATCTTGTATACACCTTTAATACACACTTCTGTTAAGTAGTGTATTTTGCCATCCTACTAGCATATCTCATAAAAGAAATATGTAGTGATTACTAGAATAATCCACATAGACTATAAGCATTGCTACGGAAGATCTAATCTTATCGTAGTCAACTCTTTGAACTTTGTCGTAAACAACTTTTCGACAAGTTGAGCTTCTTCAAGGATATTTCATCCAAGTCCATCAATTTCATAGATCCATTTACTTTCAAAAAGTATTTATCTATCTTGGATTTTATGGCGTATAGCCATTTTAACGGAGTTAGGGCCCATCATAACTTCTTTGTTTGTAGTTGGTTTATCATTGTTCAAAATCAATCCTTTGTCCACAAATCATTTATTTGATCACAAAGTAAACCATACCTACAAGGTTCAATATGTACTTCGATCTCCATGGCTAAAACACTTTGTAGTCATGGGAGCCATGATCGTCGTGGACGCTTCCGAAACCAATTCCGATGCTGCGCTACTCTGATCATTATGCTCAGGTTCATAAACCTTATCAAATTATATTGTCCTCCCACTCAAATACTTCACTAGAAACAATTTCTCGGAAATAAGAAACATTGACAAACACTTTTGTCTTTGTCTCGTGGGAAGAATTCCCAATTAAATCTCTGGGATAACCAACAAAGACATTCATCCGATTTTGGTTGTAAACTCTTAGACCAAAATTTAAAGAAAAGACTATTAGGGTTTATACCCATACCATAACTTGTATGGTGTCATTTCAACGGATCATGATGATGCTCTATTCAGTGTAAAAGTGGTAGTCTCTAAAGCATAATCCACAAAAATATAATGGCATTAATATTTTATCTTATCATCGACCCAACAAGGTTTGGATACATCTCTCGGATACTTCATCATCACTATGATACTCCAAGAAACGTGAGTTGTAGAACAATTTCATAACTCTCTTAGATGTTCGCTAAAACTAGTAATTCAAATATTTCCACTATGATCCAATCATAGATATTTGACTTTTCTATTACGATGATTTCCACTTCATGCTGAAATTTATTTGAATCTATTCAAATGTTTCAAACTTCTTCCTTATCGAATATATCCACATATATATACTCAATTCATTGTTTGAAGTTTTCATGAAGTAGAAGAATCTCCCGCACACAACTATGTCCAGTGAACCACATACATCATCATGCATGTTTTTACTAAGTTAGTTGTCCGTTCAACTCTTGGCCTATGAACGGTGTTTTAGTCATTACTTTTAGAAAAGATTTTGCAAGCGCCAAACGATTCAAAAATCAAATGACTCCAAAAATCCATTTGCATGGAGTTCCTTCATGCGTTCCTTTCTAACATGACCTAAATGGCGGTTCCACAAATAAGTGGAATTCAAATCATTTGCCTTATGCCATTTTAGCGTCAGTGTTATGTATGTGTGTTTCACCATTAAGATTTATAATAACGTATCCATCGTACATGGAGTAATGTCATAATTTGAACAACTCATTATTTTCATTTGACCAGAGCAAAATAACAATTATTAAGTTCTTTATTATAAATTCTAAGGGCTAGATAGAATGCTAACGACGAACATAATAACACTTTATTTTGTTCCAGACGTGCATTCCTATCATATTCCTTGTCAGTCACTTGGCCATTGTATTCTTGTATTGCGTTGTTTTGTATGACACTTCATACCAACCAATATAGTACTAATACCCAAGAATTTCATAGTGTGACTTAACTAGGAATACAACCATAACATGTATATCATTTATATACACCTGAGCTAGACTTTCTAGTCTTTTCTTTTCTTTTTGCCAAAATATCTTTTGCAGTTTCTCTTTTAGCTTTCCTCATTATTCAGAAAAACACTTTAACATTATTAACTTCTAGGTTTGTTGGTCAAATACCAATAACCTTGAGGTTCTTACTTTAAGTTGATCATCATATGACAAGTGTTTCAGATTTCACTATTAGTAACTTTGTAATATGATGAACAATTTCACTCATAATTTTATCCATCATATCATGACGACTTTCCGAGACCATGTCTGTACATGCTAGGCTCGTAAAGTTTTAACCTTGGTATTCGCATGTGCAAATCTGGCTTGCACCCGTTGTATGCACACGTAGAATCTATCACACCCGATCATCACGTGATGCTTCGAAACGACGAGTCTTAGCAATGGTGCATACTAAAGACGATCACTTCATAGATATGCGAATATTGTTAGTGCCCCAATATTTGGAGGATTGGGACGCCTTGCGTCTTCAACCTTCGTACATTCCCATAAAACTTATGAGTTTATGTAGTCTCACCAAATTATATTCTATCATCTTGCAATAAGGTCTTAGATATCACATATATCTCATACCTTGATTATTTCTGAAAACTAAATTTCCAGCTCCTTACTTTTCAAACATATTTGAACTTTCAATTTTCACGGAGACAAGATAACTTTAGGTACTAATTGAAACCATAGTTCTTTGAATCAACAATGTGAGGTTTACTAAAAGTTTGCAATAGAACTTAATCAATTCTTGATTCTTTAACAATACGGTACCAATCCGTAAAGTTTCTTGTCAAATTTTAACAGTATTTCTATCTCAATAACAAGACTAGCGCATGGTAGAAAGCGGATGCCAATACTACAAAAATTAATTCAAAATACTACTCAGACTATGTTTATGATAATTAGTTCATGTTTTAATCTAATTACTAATGAACTCCCACTTAATACAACATCCCTCATAGTTGTTAAGTGGTACATGATCCAAATCCACTACACCAAAACCGATCATCACGTGAGATGATGTAGCTTCAATGGTGAACATCAACATGTTGATCATATCATCCATATGACTCGTGTTCAACCTTTCGGTTTCCGTTGTCCCGAGGCCATGTCTGTACATGCTAGGCTCGTCAAGCAAACCCAAGTATTCCGCGTGTGCAACATGGCTTACACCCGTTGTATATGAACGTTGAATCTATCACATCCGATCATCACGAGATGCTTTGAAACGACGAACTTTGGCAACGGTGCATATGAGGGGAGAACACTTTATTATCTTGATATTAATGTGAGGGATCATCTTATAATGCTACCGCCGCGTTCTAAGCAAAATAAGATGCATAAAGGATTAACATCACATGCAATTCATATGTGATATGATATGGCCCTTTTGTCTTTGCGCCTTCGATCTTCATCTCCAAAGCACGGACATGATCTCCATCATCAACGGGCACGATCACCATCATCGTCGGCGTAGCGTCAAGGTCCATGGCGCCGTCTTCATGGTTGTTCACCTCATGTAGCAACTATTACAACTACTTTGAAATACTACTCAACATGAAATTTAAAGACAACCATAAGGCTCCTGCCGGTTGCCACAATACAATAATGATCATCTCATACATATTCATCATCACATCATGGCCATATCACATCACCAAACCCTGCAAAAACAAGTTAGACGTCTCTAATTTGGTTTGCATATTTTACGTGGTTTAGGGTTTTCGAGAGAGATCTAATCTATCTACGAACATGAACCACAACGGTGATACTAGTGTTGTCAATAGAAGAGTAAATTGAATCTTCACTATGGTGGGAGAGATAGACACCCACAAAGCCACTTATGCAATACAAGTTGCATGTCGAACGTGGAGCAAGTCTCATGAACGCGGTCATGTAAAGTTAGCCCGAGCCGCTTCATCCCACCATGCCACAAAGATGCAAAGTACTCGAACTAAAGACAACATAAGCATCAACGCCCACAAAACCATTGTGTTCTACTCGTGCAACCATCTATGCATAGACACGGCTCTGATACCACTGTAGGGATTCGTTGTATAGAAAACAAAAAAAAATTCCTACCGCAAGAACGAAAACCAAGCCAAGATGCAATCTAGAAGATGGTAGCAACGAGGGTATCACGAGACTAACCCTTGAAGATTTTCTAAAGCCTACGAGATTAGATCTCGTTGTGGATGTAGTCGATCACTTGCCGCTTGCAAAAGCGCGTAGAAGATCTTGACGGTGCCACAGTCGGGCAGCACCTCCGTACTCGGTCACACGTACAGCTCGATGAAGACACCTCCTCCTTGTTCCAGCAAGCGGGGAGATGTGGTAGATAGGATCTAGTCCAGTAGCACGACGGCGTGGTGGTGGTGGAGAGTTTGCGCGGACAGGGCTTCGCCTGTACGCGTTGGGTGGAAGAAACTAGGCAAAAGGTGGAGCAAACGGAGCAAACGACGGCGGAACAAAAATCTGATTTCTTGCGTCGTGTGTCCTCCTTTTTATAGGCACGTGAGGCGGTAACTTGTGTAATCCAAGCCGATCTGATCGGAGGAAAGCAAGGCAGGGGCCAAGGCAACGATCGACCGATCGGCCAATCGGCCAAGGCAGCGCTGCTGTGCTTTGCCAAGTTTGGCCTGCTCGTGTGAGTACTAGGCCTGCATTGGCCTTGGGCGTGCGTGGCCGGCAGGCCGGCCTAGCTGGCCGTGCCTTGCCTCTTTTTTTTCTTTTCCTTTTCTTTTACCTCTTTTCTTTAATAGTCTGTCTATATGAGCTACTTAATTGGCCCATCAACAAAACTACTCATAGACTACTTTTAGTCTCATATTTATTTCTAATATATATTAATAATTAGTAATTCAATTAATTAATAAATTATTAATACTCTTCCCGGAACAATTCCGTAACTCTCCAAAACTATTTCTTTAATCCCGAAACTACCCCTAGCAACATCGCAACTTTAAGTGTGTCACCCTACGGTTCGAGAATGTGTAGACATGACCGAGACGCCTCTCCGATCAATAATCATCAGCGGGATCTGGAGATCCGTAATGACTCCTACATATTCAACGATGAACTAAGTGATCGATTGAACCATTTACATACGATACCGATTCCCTTTGTCTCGCAATATTTTACTTGTCCGAGGTTTGATCATCGGTATCTCTATACCTCGTTCAACCTCATCTCCGACAAGTACTCTTTACTCGTACCGTGGTATGTGGTCTCTTATGAACCATTCATATGCTTGCAAGCTAATTAGACGACATTCCACCGAGAGGGCCCAGAGTATATCTATCCGTCATCGGGATGGACAATATCCCACTCTTGATCCATATGCCTCAACTCATACTTTCCGAATACTTAATCCCACCTTTATAACCACCCATTTACGCAGTGGTGTTTGATGTAATCAAAGTACCCTTCCGGCATAAGTGATTTACATGATCTCATTGTCGAAGGACTAGGTAACTATGCATCGGAAAGCTTATAGCAAATGAACTTAATGACGTGATCTTATGCTACGCTTATTTGGGTGTGTCCATTACATCATTCATAAAATGATATAACCTTGTTATTATTAACATCCAATATTCATGATTATGAAACTAATCATCCATTAATCAACAAGCTAGTTAAGAGGCATACTAGGGACTCTTTGTTGTTCACATAACACACATCTATCAATGTTTCGGTTAATACAATTATAGCATGGTATGTAAACATTATCATAAACACAAAGATGTATTATAATAACCTTTTTATTATTGCCTCTTGGGCATATTTCCAACACTTTTCTCGCCAACTGAACTGCGAAACCAAGGGACGCTTGGAAAGAAGGGAACGCACGGCTCTTATCTGGTTCGAATCCAGTTCGTCCCCGCCACAAAGACTACACCAAACTACACTAACTATGAGTTTATGAAAGCGCAGAAAAAACGATAACTATATATGATAATATGAAAGCAAGAACTACTAATTGTAAAAATGACAATCGAAAGCCCCCCCCGGTAGAAAACCAGCTATCGTTTCATATATGCGCTAGGAGATAGTATCCTATCCCCCTCAATCTCAGGAGTAGCTTTCTCTATGCCCGACTTACGAGCTCTTTGCTTATTATTTCTCGGGTGGGATGAAGGTCGAAATGTCTAGTTTGAATTGCTTATGCTTATATAGTTTGAATCGCCTAGCTTCATACCATGGTCATGGGACCTTTGGTCTAGAATATACCTACAACTTTTTTGTTAATACATCAAAACTACCTTATAAAAGCAAATGACCATAACCCAGGATGAAAGCATCCCACGGTCCTAATTTGGCATGTGTTTAGCGTCATGATCCGTCCCTTGACAGCTAGACTGCTCCCACCCCACGGTCCTTTCCCACCACATTCCCCTCACATATTCCTCCAGCCCATTCAAACTTGATAATCCGACACTGATTTTATCATTGTTTAGATTGGTTTTAGAATCACAAAGTGTTGGACAAACGTTATTATACAGGTTCTTCTATACTTTGGTCTACAAGAAAATAATTATAATTCACACTATATTCATTACCATTTTGTGGAGTGTACTGTTTGATCCAAATTTTTAAAAAAGTTTTTGATGTAATATGAAAAATGTACTACTAGGACATGCGAGGGAATTCTTCCTAAGCTACAGCGCTTACTAGTAAGACTTACTTCTGATGTCACTAGGACAATCTTAAGACTTTTTATAAGAGTAAAAATTCCATCCAGCTGAAGGATGCGCAACGCAAATGCTCCGTAAACATGGCCTGATGTCATGATGCGTAGCTCCAGTATGGAGAAACCGATAAGGCCTTAAATCTGAGCTCTTGTGCTGCCCCTGAAAACATATATGAGCTCTACAAAAAAATCATCAGAATATCATCATAAAATAGATCTAATTAGTTTATTAATAAGCAAATCAGGTAACTGAGAGAAGAGAAAACATAGTACATGAGTTTCCGCTGATAGGGACAGGACATGGATGTGAGGAAGCTGACCCTGTCCGTTGGTCTCCACCGGCTTTAATCCCACATGCAAGAGGCCCCAACGACCAAGCCCGGCAGCGACTGTGAAGTAAGCACACTTCCAGGAGACCTTCTCCAGCAGTGGCGCCGAAACGGAGACCAACAAATTGTTATAATAGCCGCCGGCGGCGAAGGACATGGTCAATTGCTTGAGTAGAGGGGCCTCAATGTTGACGTTATCTAAAAGGGGCGGCTTATTTCTCAAAAACGGGATCTTGGTCTCCACGCTGAGCTCCTGCAGCGACTTGGATCTGACGATGATGATTTTGAGGCCATCATTGGTGACCGTGCTGACTCTGAGAACGAGCAGCCGTGGGGAGCGGCGGACCCAGTTGCTTATGGTGGCGCGGCATCCGGAGAGGACGAGCCTCTGAAGCGAGGGGAAGCATTTGGGTGACGACTCGGCGAACGCAAGGTCCAGCCCTTGCAGCTCGATGGATGTGGCGCGGTGGAAGCAGGGCACGTTCACTTGGATGCCGCCAGGGTAGGGGTCTCCTCCCACGGCAAAGCGGAGATCGGACGGAGCGAGCTTCGCGGCGGCGCCGAGCAGCGAGCGAACACCCTTTTCGAAATGAGAACGCTGCTCGGTTGTCAAGATGGGCCGGTTATGGTACGGGGAAGGGACACAGATATCGAGGTGAGGCACGGCAATGGCCGGTGGCTGAACCGGCGGATTGAGGTTTGCCGCGGCGGCGGCGGTCGGCGGCGGCAGGGCGTGGGCGACTCGGCGATGGATCGAGGAGAGCACACTTTGTGGGCGGGCATCGTGGTAGGTGAGATCTGTGAGGTGGATCAAGAGGGCGCGCCAGCGGGTGGAGAGGGTGGTGTTGATCCATGCGGCGCGAGCGCAGCCGCGGGCGGGGCAGAGGCCACGAGTACAGGGGACGAGGTGGAGGATCCGTAGAAGCAGATCATCCGGCAGGGTGCTTATAAGGTCGACCTCTCTGCCTAGAACTAGCTTACGACGAGCACGGCCACGGCCACGGGCTCCTTCCCCTTCCATGGAATGGAAATCCAGATGAACACAAGATGGCGGCGCGGAGTTGGAGAAATCGGCGCTGGGTGATGTTCGGCGCAGAGCGCTCGGCGATGCAGATGCAGTTCGAAATCAGAAGAAATGTAGCCTCGTCGGAATGGAAGGCGCTCGGCCGCATGACGCCTCGGCTAATTGGTTGATAGGCCTGTTCTGGGCTCCCGGACGGGCCAAAAGTTTACTTGTAGCCTTTGTTTGGTGGCTCATATGGAATTTGGCTGCACTTTTTTTTTTGCAACTATCGTCCCTTTTGTTTTCTTTTTTTTTAACAATCAATACCATATAAATAGTAGTACATGATACAGATAGGGTTACGTCCCTGTAGCCGTCGCCTCTTGAGAAAAGCCCTAGCCGCCCCGACTCAGCCTCCTCCATAGATCGGTTCCCCCTCCTCCGGCCGGCTTCGTCGGCGTCGGGAGGAGTGGGGAACCCGATCTATGAGTGGAGTTTTCAATAAAAGTAATCTTTTCAGTAGTCTATGTTAGGTTTTTGGTCGCCGTTTTCTTGTTGGTTTCCCCGCAATGGAGATGGCATCGTCTGCAATAAGTGATCTTCGGCCTTTCGTTCGACGACGAGATCTCCTTCCCGACGTCAATGGTGGTGCTGAAAGATTACAATTATCTAGGTATGGGTGTTCAGATCTTACTTCGCCAGATCGATCTTGGATCTTTTCTCATGGTTGCCGCGAGGAGGATTATCCTCGCAGTTCTTGTCCCGGTTGCTACGTACTCGACAATGGTGATTCGTATTCTCGGCTCTCCATCAACGTCGACAAGGCAGATCGGTTTTTATTCCCTGATATACTGATGTTGGTACTCTTGCCGATGTTGATTGACTACTTTAATGGTTGCGCGCGTGCACGCAGCCTTGGCATTGCGGCTCAAATTAAAATTATGGGAGAACCTTCGTTGGTATTTACAGGTCTATGATTTGTTATCTATCTTTGGCTGCCTTCAGAAAAGTACAAGATTATGTCTTGGAAGAAGAAAGAGTTTGAAGACCTCGAAGATTTGCTAGTATCTTTTAGACTTTATTTTGTAATCGCTGGAGACAGCTCGTGTATCTCTACCATGTACTATTTGTTATTATGAATATATGTGGTATTGATTGTCAAAAAAAATAGTAGTACATGATACAGATACACGAGTTGTAATTGAAAATAAACTCTAAAAGATACTAACAAATCTTCAAGATCTTTAAAATCTTTATTCTTCTAGAACACAATCTTCTACTCTCCCAAAGGCAGCCAAAGATAGATAACACACCATAAACCACATGTAAATACCAACGAAGGCTCTCCAATTATTTTAATTTAAGCTGCAATGCCAACGCTGCATGCACACGCTTAACCATTAAAGTAGTCAATCAACATCGGTAAGAGTATCAACACCAGTATCTAAGAGAATAACACGGCCAGCCTTGTCGACGTCGTTGGAGAACCGAGAGTACGAATCACCATTATCGAGGACGTAGCATACGAGACAAAAACTATGAGGATAATACTCATCGCGGCAACCATGAGAAAAATTCCAAAATCGATCGGTCGAAGCAAGATCCGAAGACCCATACCTAGAGAACTGTAATCTTTCAACACCACCACTAACATCGGGAAGGAGATCGCGTCGGCAAACCAAGGGCCAAAGATCACTTATTGCATACGATGACATCTCTATTGAGGAGAAACCAACAAGAAGTCAGCTACCAAAACCCTAACATAATCTACTTAAAACACTACTTTTATTGAAAACTCCACGCATAGATCGGGTTCCCCAACCCTCCCGACGCCGGCGAAGTCGGCCGAAGGAGGGGGAACCGATATATCGAGGAGGCTAAAGTGGAGGCGGCACGGTTTTCCGAGCGGTGGATGTCTTCGTCAAAAGGACGTGCACCTGATACTATCGTCCCTTTGTTTAGTTCTCTGCACGCATGGTTCTGTGGGAGGAAGATGCAAATATGAGGCGTTTGTGTTGATACTCGTTTTGGACCGATGGCTAATCAAGAACATAATTCGGTGTTCGGCATGATAGATATATTACTCATTTAGGAGACACCATGTCCACCATTCCAAGTTGTGCCATGATCCGGCTTGATAGCCGATTATGCTAGCAGTCAGAGGTGATCTCGAGGATCGATATATGAAGGCTTCCACTAGAGCTCATTTAACATGACCTCAAATGAAGAAGTGATATAAACGAAAGTTGTGCGTCTCGTCGAAACAAGCAACTTTGGTTTTTGAGTCATCGCGATCCGAGTTAGTATGCGATTTGTGGAGCTAAAATACTGCTGGAACTCAAATTACCGGAGGTGGGACGCCCGACCATAGAGGCCTCTAAGGTAGGGCGCGAGCGGAGTTGGAGCACAGGCGAAAACGTCGGGATTGATCGTTTTTCTTGCTACCTCGATTTAGCGATCAATATGAACTCGGATGGAAAAATGGTCAACATGAAAGTTCTTCGTTGTTTCGAGAGGAACAACTTTGTTGTTTACGACATTTTGATTTGAGATCGTTTACTTCCTCAAAAGGTCTCGCAAGGTGAAGATATGTTTCTGACCGAACAGTTATGAAAAGTTCGGGCTAAACCATCCGAGTTAGACCCAAACTAGGGTTTTGGACGTGAATCCAACCCTCTTTCTTGCACGGAAAGTCCAGCCGCTCCTTATATACTTGAGGGGTGCAGGCCGATTGAAACAACACCAATCAAACAAATCAATCTACTACGTTTTCGTGTTCATCTACTTTTATCTCTCTCCCCTTGTATCTTTCTTCTCGTTTTTCGTTGTTCTTCAGGATTGGAGGCTGCGAATCCACGAGGTCCTAGGGGCGGTCAGGCCGACCTAGGGCAGCCCATAGCCGCCGCAAGCCCTAACGGGGTCCCTCCCGGGCGAGCGGGGTTTCGGGTCTACAAAAGCGCTCGCTGGACTGTCTTGCGTATTGATGTCTACGCCCCCTCCTTTTCCTGTAGACAGTGTTGGGCCTAAAAGAGCAGAGGTTTGTAGAACAGCAGCAAGTTTCCCTTAAGTGGATCACCCAAGGTTTATCGAACTCAGGGAGGAAGAGGTCAAAGATATCCCTCTCATGCAACCCTGCAACCACAAAGCAAGAAGTCTCTTGTGTCCCCAACACACCTAGTAGGTGCACTAGTTCGGCGAAGAGATAGTGAAATACAGGTGGTGTGAATATATATGACCAGTAGCAACGGCACCAAAAAAGTGTTTTGCCCAGGACAGTAACAAGCAGTAATAACGCAGTAAAACAGTAAACAAGCAGTGATAGCAGTATTTAGGAACAAGGCCTAGGGATCATACTTTCACTAGTGGACACTCTCAACATTGATCACATAACAGAATAGATAAATGCATACTCTACACTCTTTTGTTGGATGATGAACACCATTGCGTAGGATTACACGAACCCTCAATGCCGGAGTTAACAAGCTCCACAATTCAATGTTCATATTTAAATAACCTTAGAGTGCATGAAAGATCAACACGACTAAACCAAGTACTAACATAACATGCACACTGTCACCTTCACACTATATAGGAGGAATAGATCACATCAATACCATCATAGCAATAGTTAACTTCATAATCTACAAGAGATCATAATCATAGCATACGCCAAGTACTAACACGGATGCACACACTGTCACCATTACACCGTGCAGGAGGAATAAAACTACTTTAATAACATCACTAGAGTAGCACATAGATGAATTGTGATACAAAACACATTGCAATCATAAAGAGATATAAATAAGCACTTCACTATGCCATTCATAACAGTGAATAAGTATTCTGTGAAATATAGCCTAAGAGACCCACACGGTGCACACACTGTCACCTTTACACACGTGGGACAAGGAGTCTCCGGAGATCACATAAGTAAAATTCACTTGACTAGCATAACGACATCTAGATTACAAGCATCATCATATGAATCTCAATCATGTAAGGCAGCTCATGAGATTATTGTATTGAAGTACATAGGAGAGAGATTAACCACATAGCTACCGGTACAGCCCCGAGCCTCGATGGAGAACTACTCCCTCCTCATGGGAGACAGCAGCGGCGATGAAGATGGCGGTGGAGATGGCAGCGGTGTCGATGGAGAAGCCTTCCGGGGGCACTTCCCCGTCCCGGCGGCGTGCCGGAACAGAGACTCCTGTCCCCCAGATCTTGGCTTCGCGATGGCGGCGGCTCTGGATGGTTTCTCGTACCGTGGCTTTTTTGTATCGAGGTTTTAGGTCCAGGGGCTTTATATAGGCGAAGAGGCGGCGTCAGGAGGTCGAAGGGGCGACCACACTATAGGGGGGCGCGGGCCCCCCCTTGGCCGCGCCGGCCTAGGGTTTGGTGGGCCTGTGCACCCTCTCTGGCGGTTCTCGGGTGTTCTGGATGCTTCCGGGCAAAATAGGAACCTGGGCGTTGATTTCGTCCGATTCCGAGAATATTTCTTTACTAGGATTTCTGAAACCAAAAACAGCAGAAAACAGCAACTGGCCCTTCGGCATCTCGTCAATAGGTTAGTTCCAGAAAACGCATAAATATGACATAAAATGTGCATATAACATGTAGATATCATCAATAATGTGGCATGGAACATAAGAAATTATCGATACATCGGAGACGTATCAGCATCCCCAAGCTTAGTTTCTGCTCGTCCCGAGCAGGTAAACGATAACAAAGATAATTTCTGGAGTGACATGCCATCATAGACTTGATCATACTATTGTAAGCATATGTAATGAATGCAGCGATCAAAACAATGTAAATGACATGAGTAAACAAATGAATCATACAGCAAGGACTTTTCATGAATAGTACTTTCAAGACAAGCATCAATAAGTCTTGCATAAGAGTTAACTCATAAAGCAATAAATTCATAGTAAAGGTATTGAAACAACACAACGGAAGATTAAGTTTCAGCTGTTGCTTTCAACTTGTAACATGTATATCTCATGGATAGTTGTCAATATAAAGTAATATAACAAGTGCAATATGCAAGTATGTAGGAATCAATAAACAGTTCACACAAGTGTTTGCTTCTTGAGGTGGAGAGAAATAGGTGAACTGACTCAACAATAAAAGTAAAAGAATGGTCCTTCAAAGAGGAAAAGCATCGATTGCTATATTTGCGCTAGAGCTTTGATTTTGAAAACAAGAAACAATTTTGTCAACGGTAGTAATAAAGCATATGTATCATGTAAATTATATCTTACAAGTTGCAAGCCTCATGCATAGTATACTAATAGTGCCCGCACCTTGTCCTAATTAGCTTGGACTACCGGGATTATCGCAATGCACATGTTTTAACCAAGTGTCACAAAGGGGTACCTCTATGCCGCCTGTACAAAGGTCTAAGGAGAAAGCTCGCATTGGATTTCTCGCTATTGATTATTCTCAACTTAGACATCCATACCGGGACAACATAGACAACAGATAATGGACTCCTCTTTTATGCATCAGCATGTAGCAACAATTAATTTTCTCATTTGAGATTGAGGATATATGTCCAAAACTGAAACTTCCACCATGGATCATGGCTTTAGTTAGCGGCCCAATGTTCTTCTCTAACAATATGCATGCTCTAACCATAAGGTGGTAGATCGCTCTTACTTCAGACAAGACGAACATGCATAGCAACTCACATGAAATTCAACAAAGAGTAGTTGATGGCGTCCCCAGTGAACATGGTTATCGCACAACGAGCAACTTAATAAGAGATAGAGTGCATAAGTACATATTCAATACCACAATAGTTTTTAAGCTATTTGTCCCATGAGCTATATATTGTAAAGGTGAAGAATGGAAATTTAAAGGTAGCACTCAAGCAATTTACTTTGGAATGGCGGAGAAATACCATGTAGTAGGTAGGTATGGTGGACACAAATGGCATAGTGGTTGGCTCAAGTATTTTGGATGCATGAGAAGTATTCCCTCTCGATACAAGGTTTAGGCTAGCAAGGCTATTTGAAACAAACACAAGGATGAAGCGGTGCAGCAAAACTCACATAAAAGACATATTGAAAACATTATAAGACTCTACACTGTCTTCCTTGTTGTTCAAACTCAATACTAGAAATTATCTAGACCTTAGAGAGACCAATTATGCAAACCAAATTTTAGCATGCTCTATGTATTTCTTCATTAATAGGTGCAAAGTATATGATGCAAGAGCTTAAACATGAGCACAACAATTGCCAAGTATCATATTGTTCAAGACATTTTACCAATTACTACATGTACCATTTTCCGATTCCAACCATATAACAATTAACGAAGCAGTTTCAACCTTCGCCATGAATATTAAAAGCTAAGAACACATGTGTTCATATGAACCAGTGGAGCGTGTCTCTCTCCCACACAAGCATTTATTCAAACAAAAACAAAAACAAAAGCACACAGACGCTCCAAGTAAAGTACATAAGATGTGACCGAATAAAAATATAGTTTCAAGAGAAGGAACCTGATAATTTGTCGATGAAGAAGGGGATGCCTTGGGCATCCCCAAGCTTAGACGCTTGAGTCTTCTTGAAATATGCAGGGGTGAACCACCGGGGCATCCCCAAGCTTAGAGCTTTCACTCTCTTTGATCATAGTATATCATCCTCCTCTCTTGACCCTTGAAAACTTCCTCCACACCAAACTCGAAACAAACTCATTAGAGGGTTAGTGCATAATCAAAAATCCACATGTTCAGAGGTGACACAATCATTCTTAACACTTCTGGACATTGCTCAAAGCTACTGGAAGTCAATGGAACAAAGAAATCCATCCCACATAGCAAAAGAAGCAATGCGAAATAAAAGGCAGAATCTGTCAAAACAGAACAGTCCGTAAAGACGAATTTTATTGAGGCACCAGACTTGCTCAAATAAAAATTCTCAAATTGAATGAAAGTTGCGTACATATCTGAGGATCACTCACGTACATTTGCATAATTTTCTGAGTTACCTACAGAGAATTTTGCCCAGATTCGTGACAGCAAAGAAATCTGTTTCTGCACAGTAATCCAAATCTAGTATGAACTTTACTATCAACGACTTTACTTGGCACAACAAAACACTAAACTAAGATAAGGAGAGGTTGCTACAGTAGTAAACAACTTCCAAGACTCAAATATAAAACAAAGTACTGTAGCAAAATAAACACATGGGTTATCTCCCAAGAAGTTCTTTCTTTTTAGCCATTAAGATGGGCTCAGCAGTTTTAATGATGCACTCGCAAGAAATAGTATTTGAGGCAAAAGAGAGCATCAAGAAGCAAGTATGGAACAAATTTAAGCCTAACATGCTTCCCATGAAAAGGAATCTTGTAAATAAACAAGTTCAAGAAGCATAATGCAACAAGCATAGAAAGATAAAACAAGTGTAGATTCAAAAATTTCAGCACATAGAGAGGCATTTTAGTAACATGAAAATTTGTACAACCATATTTTCCTCTCTCATAATAACATTCAGTAACATTATGAGCAAACTCAACAATATAACTATCACATAAAGCATTCTTATCATGAGTCTCATGCATAAAATTATTACTCTCCACATAAGCATAGTCAATTTTATTAGTTGTAGTGGGAGCAAATTCAACAAAGTAGCTATCATTATTATTCTCATCATCAAATATAGGAGGCATATTGTAATCATAATCAAATTTATCCTCCATAACAGGTGGTACTAAAAGACTACTATCATTATAATCATCATAAATAGGAGGCAAAGTATCATCAAAGAAAATTTTCTCCTCAATGCTTGGGGGACTAAAAAGATCATGCTCATCAAAACCAGCTTCCCCAAGCTTAGAATTTTCCATAGCATTAGCAACAATAGTGTTCAAAGCATTCATATTAATAACATTCCCATTAGCATGCATATAAAGTTCCATGGGTTTTTTAATTCTCTCTTCAAACACATCATGTCCTAATTCAAGATAAAGTTCATAAAGATCTCTCATATTTTTGTTGTTTTCCATTATGCCAAACTAGTGTAAACAAGAAACAAAAAGATGCAATTGCAGGATCTAAAGGAAATAGCTTCGAGCACAAACACAATGGCGCCAGAAAATTACTTTACCTGGAACCGAAGTATGAGTGCCTTTACCTTTCCTCCCCGGCAACGGCGCCAGAAAATAGCTTGATGTCTACGCCCCCTCCTTTTCCTGTAGACAGTGTTGGGCCTCCAAGAGCAGAGGTTTGTAGAACAGCAGCAAGTTTCCCTTAAGTGGATCACCCAAGGTTTATCGAACTCAAGGAGGAAGAGGTCAAAGATATCCCTCTCATGCAACCCTGCAACTGATACGTCTCCGACGTATCGATAATTTCTTATGTTCCATGCCACATTATTAATGTTATCTACATGTTTTATGCACACTTTATATCATATTCGTGCATTTTCTGGAACTAACCTATTAACAAGATGCCGAAGTGCCAGTTGCTGTTTTCTGCTGTTTTTGGTTTCAGAAATCCTAGTAAGGAAATATTCTCGGAATTGGACGAAATCAACGCCCAGGGGCCTATTTTTCCACGAAGCTTCCAGAAGTCCGAAGACGAAACGAAGAGGGGCCACGAGGCAGCCAGAGCATAGGGCGGCGCGGCCCCTGCCCTGGCCGCGCGGCCCTATGGTCTGGGCCCCTCGCGCCGCCTCTTGACCTACCCTTCCGCCTACTTAAAGCCTCCGTGACGAAACCCCCAGTACCGAGAGCCACGATACGGAAAAACTTCCAGAGACGCCGCCAACGCTGATCCCATCTCGGGGGATCCAGGAGATCGCCTCCGGCACCCTGCCGGAGAGGGGAATCATCTCCCGGAGGACTCTACGCCGCCATGGTCGCCTCCGGAGTGATGTGTGAGTAGTCTACCCCTGGACTATGGGTCCATAGCAGTAGCTAGATGGTTGTCTTCTCCCCATTGTGCTATCATTGTCGGATCTTGTGAGCTGCCTAACATGATCAAGATCATCTATCTGTAATTCTATATGTTGCGTTTGTTGGGATCCGATGAATAGAGAATACTTGTTATGTTGATTATCAAAGTTATATCTATGTGTTGTTTATGATCTTGCATGCTCTCCGTTACTAGTAGATGCTCTGGCCAAGTAGATGCTTGTAACTCCAAGAGGGAGTATTTATGCTCGATAGTGGGTTCATGCCTGCATTGACACCTGGGACAGTGACAGAAAGTTCTAAGGTTGTGTTGTGCTGTTGCCACTAGGGATAAAACATTGATGCTATGTCTAAGGATGTAGTTGTTGATTACATTACGCACCATACTTAATGCAATTGTCTGTTGCTTTGCAACTTAATACTGGAAGGGGTTTGGATGATAACCTGAAGGTGGACTTTTTAGGCATAGATGCAGTTGGATGGCGGTCTATGTACTTTGTCGTAATGCCCAATTAAATCTCACTATACTCATCATGATATGTATGTGCATGGTCATGCTCTCTTTATTTGTCAATTGCCCAACTGTAATTTGTTCACCCAACATGCTGTTTATCTTATGGGAGAGACACCTCTAGTGAACTGTGGACCCCAGTCCAATTCTCTTTACTGAAATACAATCTACTGCAATACTTGTTCTACTGTTTTCTGCAAACAATCATCTTCCACACAATACGGTTAATCCTTTGTTACAGCAAGCCGGTGAGATTGACAACCTCACTGTTTCGTTGGGGCAGGGTACTTTGGTTGTGTTGTGCAGGTTCCACGTTGGCGCCGGAATCCCTGGTGTTGCGCCGCACTACATCCCGCCGCCATCAACCTTCGACGTGCTTCTTGACTCCTACTGGTTCGATAAACCTTGGTTTCTTACTGAGGGAAACTTGCTGCTGTACGCATCACACCTTCCACTTGGGGTTCCCAACGAGCGTGTGCTTTACGCGTCATCAAGCTAAATTTACGGCGCCGTTGTCGGGAGATCAAGACACGCTGCAAGGGGAGTCTCCACTTCTCAATCTCTTTACTTTGTTTTTGTCTTGCTTAGTTTTATTTACTACTTTGTTTGCTGCACTAAATCAAAATACAAAAAAATTAGTTGCTAGTTTTACTTTATTTACTATCTTGTTTGCTATATCAAAAACACACAAAAAATTAGTTACTTGTTTTACTTTACTTAATATCATGCATGTTTTTATTTCACTAGTTAAGCATAATGGAAAACAACAAAAATATGAGAGATCTTTATGAACTTTATCTAGAATTAGGACATGATGTGTTTGAAGAGAGAATTAAAAAACCCATGGAACTTTATATGCATGCTAATGGGAATGTTATTACTATGAATGCTTTGAACACCATTGTTGCTAATGCTATGGAAAATTCTAAGCTTGGGGAAGCTGGCTTTGATGAGCATGATCTTTTTAGTCCCCCAAGCATTGAGGAGAAAATTTTCTTTTATGATTACAATATACCTCCTATATATGATGATAGCCACTTTGTTGAATTTGCTCCCACTACAACTAATAAAATTGATTATGCTTATGTGGAGAGTAATAATTTTATGCATGAGACTCATGATAAGAATGCTTTATGTGATAGTTATATTGTTGAGTTTGCTCATGATGCTACTGAAAGTTATTATGAGAGAGGAAAATATGGTTGTAGAAATTTTCATGTTACTAAAACACCTCTCTATGTGCTGAAATTTTTGAAGCTACACTTGTTTTATCTTTCTACGCTTGTTGCATTATGCTTCTTGAACTTGTTTATTTACAAGATTCCTCTTCATAGGAAGCATGTTAGACTTAAATGTGTTTTGAATTTGCCTCTTGAAGCTCTCTTTTGCTTCAAATACTATTTCTTGCGAGTGCATCATCAAAACTGCTGAGCCCATCTTAATGGCTATAAAGAAAGAACTTCTTGGGAGATAACCCATGTGTTATTTTACTACAGTACTTTGTTTTTATTTTGTGTCTTGGAAGTTGTTTACTACTGTAGCAACCTCTCCTTATCTTAGTTTTGTGTTTTGTTGTGCCAAGTTAAGCCATTGATAGAAAAGTAAGTACTAGATTTGGATTACTGCGCAGTTCCAGATTTCTTTGCTGTCACGAATCTGGGTCCACCTCCCTGTAGGTAGCTCAGAAAATTAAGCCAATTTACGTGCATGATCCTCAGATATGTACGCAACTTTCATTCAATTTGAGCATTTTCATTTGAGCAAGTCTGGTGCTATTTTAAAATTCGTCAATACGAACTGTTCTGTTTTGACAGATTCTGCCTTTTATTTCGCATTGCCTCTTTTGCTATGTTGGATGAATTTCTTTGATCCACTAATGTCCAGTAGCATTATGCAATGTCCAGAAGTGTTAAGAATGATTGTGTCACCTCTGAATATGTTAATTTTTATTGTGCACTAACCCTCTAATGAGTTGTTTCGAGTTTGGTGTGGAGGAAGTTTTCAAGGATCAAGAGAGGAGTATGATGCAACATGATCAAGGAGAGTGAAAGCTCTAAGCTTGGGGATGCCCCGGTGGTTCACTCCTGCATATATTAAGAAGACTCAAGCGTCTAAGCTTGGGGATGCCCAAGGAATCCCCTTCTTCATCGACAACATTATCAGGTTCCTCCCCTGAAACTATATTTTTATTCCATCACATCTTATGTGCTTTTTCTTGGAGCGTCGGTTTGTTTTTGTTTTTGTTTTGTTTGAATAAAATGGATCCTAGCATTCACTTTATGGGAGAGAGACACGCTCCGCTGTAGCATATGGACAAGTATGTCCTTGGTTTCTACTCATAGTATTCATGGCGAAGTTTCTCCTTCGTTAAATTGTTATATGGTTGGAATTGGAAAATGATACATGTAGTAATTGCTATAAATGTCTTGGGTAATGTGATACTTGGCAATTGTTGTGCTCATGATTAAGCTCTTGCATCATATGCTTTGCACCCATTAATGAAGAAATACATAGAGCATGCTAAAATTTGGTTTGCATATTTGGTTTCTCTAAGGTCTAGATAATTTCTAGTATTGAGTTTGAACAACAAGGAAGACGGTGTAGAGTCTTATAATATTTTCAATATGTCTTTTATGTGAGTTTTGCTGCACCGGTTCATCCTTGTGTTTGTTTCAAATAAGCCTTGCTAGCCTAAACCTTGTATCGAGAGGGAATACTTCTCATGCATCCAAAATACTTGAGCCAACCACTATGCCATTTGTGTCCACCATACCTACCTACTACATGGTATTTTCCGCCATTCCAAAGTAAATTGCTTGAGTGCTACCTTTAAAATTCCATCATTCACCTTTGCAATATATAGCTCATGGGACAAATAGCTTAAAAACTATTGTGGTATTGAATATGTAATTATGCACTTTATCTCTTATTAAGTTGCTTGTTGTGCGATAACCATGTTCACTGGGGACGCCATCAACTATTCATTGTTGAATTTCATGTGAGTTGCTATGCATGTCCGTCTTGTCTGAAGTAAGAGCGATCTACCACCCTATGGTTAAGCATGCATATTGTTAGAGAAGAACATTGGGCCGCTAACTAAAGCCATGATCCATGGTGGAAGTTTCAGTTTTGGACATATATCCTCAATCTCAAATAAGAAAATTATTAATTGTTGTTACATGCTTATGCATAAAAGAGTAGTCCATTATCTGTTGTCTATGTTGTCCCGGTATGGATGTCTAAGTTGAAGAATAATCAATAGCGAGAAATCCAATGCGAGCTTTCTCTTTAGACCTTTGTACAGGCGGCATAGAGGTACCCCTTTGTGACACTTGGTCAAAACATGTGCATTGTGATGATCCGGTAGTCCAAGCTAATTAGGACAAGGTGCGGGCACTATTAGTACACTATGCATGAGGCTTGCAACTTATAAGATATAATTTACATGATACATATGCTTTATTACTACCGTTGACAAAATTGTTTCATGTTTTCAAAATCAAAGCTCTAGCACAAATATAGCAATCGATGCTTTTTCCTCTATGGAGGACCATTCTTTTACTTTCAATGTTGAGTCAGTTCACCTATTTCTCTCCACCTCAAGAAGCAAACACTTGTGTGAACTGTGTATTGATTCCTACATACTTGCTTATTGCACTTATTATATTACTCTATGTTGACAATATCCATGAGATATACATGTTACAAGTTGAAAGCAACCGCTGAAACTTAATCTTCTTTTGTGTTGCTTCAATGCCTTTACTTTGAATTATTGCTTTATGAGTTAACTCTTATGCAAGACTTATTGATGCTTGTCTTGAAGTGCTATTCATGAAAAGTCTTTGCTTTATGATTCACTTGTTTACTCATGTCATATACATTGTTTTGATCGCTGCATTCACTACATATGTTTTACAAATAGTATGATCAAGATTATGATGGCATGTCACTCCAGAAATTATCTGTGTTATCGTTTTACTTGCTCGGGACGAGCAGAACTAAGCTTGGGGATGCTGATACGTCTCCGACGTATCGATAATTTCTTATGTTCCATGCCACATTATTGATGTTATCTACATGTTTTATGCACACTTTATGTCATATTCGTGCATTTTCTGGAACTAACCTATTAACAAGATGCGAAGTGCCGATTCTTTGTTTTCTGCTGTTTTGGTTTCAGAAATCCTAGTAAGGAAATATTCTCGGAATTGGACGAAATCAACGCCCAGGGGCCTATTTTTCCACGAAGCTTCCAGAAGTCCGAAGACGAAACGAAGAGGGGCCACGAGGCAGCCAGAGCATAGGGCGGCGTGGCCCCTGCCCTGGCCGCGCGGCCCTATGGTCTGGGCCCCTCGCGCCGCCTCTTGACCTACCCTTCCGCCTACTTAAAGCCTCCGTGACGAAACCCCAGTACCGAGAGCCACGATACGGAAAACCTTCCAGAGACGCCGCCAACGCCGATCCCATCTCGGGGGATCCAGGAGATCGCCTCCGGCACCTGCCGGAGAGGGGAATCATCTCAGGAGGACTCTACGCCGCCATGGTCGCCTCCGGAGTGATGTGTGAGTAGTCTACCCCTGGACTATGGGTCCATAGCAGTAGCTAGATGGTTGTCTTCTCCCCATTGTGCTATCATTGTCGGATCTTGTGAGCTGCCTAACATGATCAAGATCATCTATCTGTAATTCTATATGTTGCGTTTGTTGGGATCCGATGAATAGAGAATACTTGTTATGTTGATTATCAAAGTTATATCTATGTGTTGTTTATGATCTTGCATGCTCTCCGTTACTAGTAGATGCTCTGGCCAAGTAGATGCTTGTAACTCCAAGAGGGAGTATTTATGCTCGATAGTGGGTTCATGCCTGCATTGACACCTGGGACAGTGACAGAAAGTTCTAAGGTTGTGTTGTGCTGTTGCCACTAGGGATAAAACATTGATGCTATGTCTAAGGATGTAGTTGTTGATTACATTACGCACCATACTTAATGCAATTGTCTGTTGCTTTGCAACTTAATACTGGAAGGGGTTCGGATGATAACCTGAAGGTGGACTTTTTAGGCATAGATGCAGTTTGATGGCGGTCTATGTACTTTGTCGTAATGCCCAATTAAATCTCACTATACTCATCATGATATGTATGTGCATGGTCATGCTCTCTTTATTTGTCAATTGCCCAACTGTAATTTGTTCACCCAACATGCTGTTTATCTTATGGGAGAGACACCTCTAGTGAACTGTGGACCCCGGTCCAATTCTCTTTACTGAAATACAATCATCGCAATACTTGTTCTCCATCGTTTTCTGCAAACAATCATCTTCCACACAATACGGTTAATCCTTTGTTACAGCAAGCCGGTGAGATTGACAACCTCACTGTTTCGTTGGGGCAAGGTACTTTGGTTGTGTTGTGCAGGTTCCACGTTGGCGCCGGAATCCCTGGTGTTGCGCCGCACTACATCCCGCTGCCATCAACCTTCGACGTGCTTCTTGACTCCTACTGGTTCGATAAACCTTGGTTTCTTACTGAGGGAAACTTGCTGCTGTACGCATCACACCTTCCACTTGGGGTTCCCAACGAGCGTGTGCTTTACGCGTCATCAGCAACCACAAAGCAAGAAGTCTCTTGTGTCCCCAACACACCTAGTAGGTGCACTAGTTCGGCGAAGAGATAGTGAAATACAGGTGGTATGAATATATATGAGCAGTAGCAACGGCACCAGAAAAGTGCTTTGCCCAGGACAGTAACAAGCAGTAGTAACGCAGTAAAACAGTAAACAAGCAGCGATAGCAGTATTTAGGAACAAGGCCTAGGGATCATACTTTCACTAGTGGACACTCTCAACATTGATCACATAACAGAATAGATAAATGCATACTCTACACTCTTTTGTTGGATGATGAACACCATTGCGTAGGATTACACTAACCCTCAATGCCGGAGTTAACAAGCTCCACAATTCAATGTTCATATTTAAATAACCTTAGAGTGCATGAAAGATCAACACGACTAAATCAAGTACTAACATAGCATGCTCACTGTCACCTTCACACTATGTAGGAGGAATAGATCACATCAATACCATCATAGCAATAGTTAACTTCATAATCTACAAGAGATCATAATCATAGCATACGCCAAGTACTAACACGGATGCACACACTGTCACCATTACACCGTGCAGGAGGAATAAAACTACTTTAATAACATCACTAGAGTAGCACATAGATGAATTGTGATACAAAACACATTGCAATCATAAAGAGATATAAATAAGCACTTCACTATGCCATTCATAACAGTGAATAAGTATTCTGTGAAATATAGCCTAAGAGACCCACACGGTGCACACACTGTCACCTTTACACACGTGGGACAAGGAGTCTCCGGAGATCACATAAGTAAAATTCACTTGACTAGCATAACGACATCTAGATTACAAGCATCATCATATGAATCTCAATCATGTAAGGCAGCTCATGAGATTATTGTATTGAAGTACATAGGAGAGAGATTAACCACATAGCTACCGGTACAGCCCCGAGCCTCGATGGAGAACTACTCCCTCCTCATGGGAGACAACAGCGGAGATGAAGATGGCGGTGGAGATGGCAGCGGTGGAGATGGAGAAGCCTTCCGGGGGCACTTCCCCGTCCCGACGGCGTGCCGGAACAGAGACTACTGTCCCCCAGATCTTGGCTTCACGATGGCGGCGGCTCTGGATGGTTTCTCGTACCGTGGCTTTTTTGTATCGAGGTTTTAGGTCCAAGGGCTTTATATAGGCGAAGAGGCGGCGTCAGGAGGTCGAAGGGGCGACCACACTATAGGGGGGCGCGGCCCCCCCTTGGCCGCGCCGGCCTAGGGTTTGGTGGGCCTGTGCCCCCTCTCTGGCGGTTCTCGGGTGTTCTGGATGCTTCCGGGCAAAATAGGAACCTGGGCGTTGATTTCGTCCGATTCCGAAAATATTTCTTTACTAGGATTTCTGAAACCAAAAACAGCAGAACAAAGAATCGGCCCTCTTCGGCATCTCGTCAATAGGTTAGTTCCAGAAAACGCATAAATATGACATAAAATGTGCATATAACATGTAGATATCATCAATAATGTGGCATGGAACATAAGAAATTATCGATACGTCGGAGACGTATCACGTATCGCGCTTCCGGCGAGCCTCCCTCGGCGCATGCTGCCGCGCATCGCGCTCGGCGTCTAGGGTACACGGCGACGTGTTCGTGTGCGAACACACTTTTTGGCGACTCCGTTGGGGACGAAGCTTCGAACGGTCTCCAGCCCGTTCTTGCTACGAAAAGATCGTCATCAAGAGGCTGCAATCTACAACGGTATCATGAATCCCCAATCTTCTTATGTAGATGCAAATAGCTCTTATATTGATGTTGCTAGATCCTCTGATATATATACTGTATCGGCTAACCCTAGATCTTACTATGTGCAAAAGCCGATGCGAAATAATATCCATACTCTTAGCAACTTGCAACATGTAAATTCGAGTTCTCATGCATCGGCATCCCCAGAAGTTCATATGCCGATGAACAACATGATGACTTCAGTTAATCAATATGAAACACCCAATGTTAAAATTTTCAGTAGCTTGCAAGATAGTGTTTCATCGTTTTATTCATCGGTAGATAGTTCAGAATATATTGTTTCACCTGCATACATGCCGACGGATAGGAAAATTGGACATGCTACTACTAGCTATTTGGCCAATTACCCTGAACCATCATATGCTCTACCTTATGTTACTAACTTTTCAGCACCATATGCAACTGGAGATATCCATAATTCGGCTCCACACCTCCACAATGGTTATAGCCGAATAAGTGGAAATTCAATAGAAGCTCAGGTGCCTTCATTTAGTGCTGCAGCGTATGGTAATAATGATTGTAGGGGAAAACTTGCAGCTTGATACGCGTACAGCATGCGTCCATTGGGAACCCCAAGAGGAAGGTGTGATGCGTACAGCGGCAAGTTTTCCCTCAGTATGAAACCAAGGTTTATCGAACCAGTAGGAGCCAAGAAGCACGTTGAAGGTTGATGGCGGCGAGATGTAGTGCGGCGCAACACCAGGGATTCCGGCGCCAACGTGGAACCTGCACAACACAACCAAAGTACTTTGCCCCAACGAAACAGTGAGGTTGTCAATCTCACCGGCTTGCTGTAACAAAGGATTAGATGTATAGTGTGGATGATGATTGTTTGCAGAAAACAGTAGAGCAATTGCAGTAGATTGTATTTCAGATGTAAAGAATGGACCGGGGTCCACAGTTCACTAGAGGTGTCTCTCCCATAAGATAAATAGCATGTTGGGTGAACAAATTACAGTTGGGCAATTGACAAATAAAGAGGGCATGACCATGCACATACATGATATGATGAGTATTGTGAGATTTAATTGGGCATTACGACAAAGTACATAGACCGCTATCCAGCATGCATCTATGCCTAAAAAGTCCACCTTCAGGTTATCATCCGAACCCCTTCTAGTATTAAGTTGAAAACAACGGACAATTGCATTAAGTATGGTGCGTAATGTAATCAATAACTACATCCTCGGACATAGCATCAATGTTTTATCCCTAGTGGCAACAGCACATCCATAACCTTAGAGGTTTCTATCACTCCCCCAGATTCACGGAGACATGAACCCACTATCGAGCATAAATACCCCCTCTTGGAGTTACTAGCAAAAACTTGGCCAGAGCCTCTACTAATAACGGAGAGCATGCAAGATCATAAACAACACATAGATATAAATTGATAATCAACATAACATAGTATTCTCTATTCATCGGATCCCAACAAACACAACATATAGCATTACAGATAGATGATCTTGATCATGTTCGGCAGCTCACAAGATCCGACAATGAAGCACATAAGGAGAAGACAACCATCTAGCTACTGCTATGGACCCATAGTCCAGGGGTAGACTACTCACTCATCACTCCGGAGGCGACCATGGTGGTGAAGAGTCCTCCGGGAGATGAATCCCCTCTCCGACAGGGTGCCGGAGGCGATCTCCTGATCCCCCGAGATGGGATTGGCGGCGGCGTCTCTGGAAGGTTTTCCGTATCGTGGCTCTCGGTACTGGGGGTTTCGCGACGAAGGCTATTTGTAGGCGGAAGGGCAGGTCAAGGGGCGTCACGAGGGGCCCACACAGTAGGTCGGCGCGGCCAAGACCTGGGCCGCGCCGCCCTAGCGTGGCGCCGCCTCGTGGCCCCACTTCGTCAGCTCTCCGGTCTTCTGGAAGCTTCGTGTGAAAATAGGCCCCTGGGCGTTGATTTCGTCCAATTCCGAGAATATTTCCTTACTAGTATTTCTGAAACCAAAAACAGCAGAAAACAAAGAATCGGCTCTTCGGCATCTCGTTAATAGGTTAGTGCCGGAAAATGCATAAATATGACATAAAGTATGCATAAAACATGTAGATATCATCAATAATGTGGCATGGAACATAAGAAATTATCGATACGTCGGAGACGTATCAGCATCCCCAAGCTTAGTTTCTGCTCGTCCCGAGCAGGTAAACGATAACAAAGATAATTTCTGGAGTGACATGCCATCATAACCTTGATCATACTATTGTAAGCATATGTAATGAATGCAACGATCAAAACAATGTAAATGACATGAGTAAACAACTGAATCATATAGCAAAGACTTTTTATGAATAGTACTTCAAGACAAGCATCAATAAGTCTTGCATAAGAGTTAACTCATAAAGCAATAATTCAAAGTAAAGGCGTTGAAGCAACACAAAGGAAGATGAAGTTTCAGTGGTTGCTTTCAACTTGTAACATGTATATCTCATGGATATTGTCAATGTAAAGTAATATAACAAGTGCAATATGCAAGTATGTAGGAATCAATGCACAGTTCACACAAGTGTTTGCTTCTTGAGGTGGAGAGAGATAGGTGAACTGACTCAACAATAAAAGTAAAAGAAAGGCCCTTCGCAGAGGGAAGCATTGATTGCTATATTTGTGCTAGAGCTTTGATTTTGAAAACAAGAAACAATTTTGTCAACGGTAGTAATAAAGCATATGTGTTATGTAAATTATATCTTACAAGTTGCAAGCCTCATGCATAGTATACTAATAGTTCCCGCACCTTATCCTAATTAGCTCGGATTACCTGGATTATCATTGCAATGCACATGTTTTAACCAAGTGTCACAAAGGGGTACCTCTATGCCGCCTGTACAAAGGTCTAAGGAGAAAGCTCGCATCGGATTTCTCGCTATTGATTATTCTCAACTTAGACATCCATACCGGGACAACATAGACAACAGATAATGGACTCCTCTTTTATGCATAAGCATGTAGCAACAATGAATTTTCTCATATGAGATTGAGGATATTTGTCCAAAACTGAAACTTCCACCATGGATCATGGCTTTAGTTAGCGGCCCAATGTTCTTCTCTAACATTATGCAATGCTCTAACCATTTTGGTGGTAAATCTCCCTTACTTCAGACAAGACGAACATGCATAGCAACTCACATGATATTCAACAAAGAGTAGTTGATGGCGTCCCCAGGAACATGGTTATCGCACAACAAGCAACTTAATAAGAGATAAAGTGCATAAGTACATATTCAATACCACAATAGTTTTTAGGCTACTTGTCCCATGAGCTATATATTGTAAAGGTAGAGGATAGAAATTTAAAGGTAGTACTCAAGCAATTTACTTTGGAATGGCGGAGAAATACCATGTAGTAGGTAGGTTTGGTGGATACAAATGGCATAGTGGTTGGCTCAAGGATTTGGATGCATGAGAAGTAATCCCTCTCGATACAAGGTTTAGGCTAGCAAGGTTTATTTGAAACAAACACAAGGATAAACCGGTGCAGCAAAACTCACATAAAAGACATATTGTAAACATTATAAGACTCTACACCGTCTTCCTTGTTGTTCAAACTCAATACTAGAAATTATCTAGACCTTAGAGAGACCAATTATGCAAACCAAATTTTAGCATGCTCTATGTATTTCTTCATTAGTGGGTGCAAAGTATATGATGCAAGAGCTTAAACATGAGCACAACAATTGCCAAGTATCACATTACCCAAGACATTATAGCAATTACTACATGTATCATTTTCCAATTCCAACCATATAACAATTTAACGAATAAGAAACTTTGCCATGAATACTATGAGTAAAGCCTAAGGACATATTTGTCCATATGCAACAGCGGAGCGTGTCTCTCTCCCACACAATGAATGCTAGGATCCATTTTATTCAAACAAAACAAAAACAAAAACAAACCGACGCTCCAAGCAAAGCACATAAGATGTGATGGAATAAAAATATAGTTTCAGGGGAGGAACCTGATAATGTTGTCGATGAAGAAGGGGATGCCTTGAGCATCCCCAAGCTTAGACGCTTGAGTCTTCTTGATATATACAGGGGTGAACCATCCGGGCATCCCCAAGCTTAGAGCTTTCACTCTCCTTGATCATGTTGTATCATCTCCCTCTCTTGATCCTTGAAAACTTCCTCCACACCAAACTCAAAACAACTCATTAGAGGGTTAGTGCACAATGAAAATATACATGTTCAGAGGTGACATAATCATTCTTAACACTTCTGGACATTGCACAAAGCTACTGAAAATCAATGGAATCGAAATATCCATCAAGCATAGCAAAACAGGCGATGCGAAATAAAAGGCAGAATCTGTCAAAACAGAACAGTTCGTAAAGACGAATTTTATTGAGGCACCAGACTTGCTCAAATGAAAATGCTAAAATTGAATGAAAGTTGCGTACATATCTGAGGATCACTAACGTAAATTGGCATAATTTTCTGAGTTACCTACAGAGAATTAGGCCTAGATTCATGACAGCAAAGAAATCTGTTTCTGCGCAGTAATCCAAATCTAGTATGAACCTTACTATCAACGACTTTACTTGGCACAACAATGCACAAAACTAAGATAAGGAGAGGTTGATACAGTAGTAAACAACTTCCAAGACACAAATATAAAATAAAATTACTGTAGTAAAAACATGGGTTGTCTCCCATAAGCGCTTTTCTTTAACGCCTTTCAGCTAGGCGCAGAAAGTGTGTATCAAGTATTATCAAGAGACGAAGTATCAACATCATAATTTGTTCTAATAATAGAATCAAAAGGTAACTTCATTCTCTTTCTAGGGAAGTGTTCCATACCTTTCTTGAGAGGAAATTGATATTTAATATTACCTTCCTTCATATCAATGATAGCACCAAAATGTCTTCCCAATATAATGGGACAAGATGCATTGCATTCAATATCCAAGACAACAAAATCAACGGGGACAAGGTTATTGTTAACGGTAATGCGAACATTATCAACTTTCCCCAAAGGTTTCTTTGTAGAATGATCAGCAAGATTAACATCCAAATAACAATTTTTCAATGGTGGCAAGTCAAGCATATTATAGATTTTCTTAGGCATAACAGAAATACTTGCACCAAGATCACATAAAGCATTACAATCAAAGTCATTGACCTTCATCTTAATGATGGGCTCCCAACCATCCTCGAGCTTCCTAGAAATAGAAGCTTAGCGTTCTAGTTTCTCTTCTCTAGCTTTTATGAGAGCATTTGTAATATGTTTCGTGAAAGTCAAATTTATAGCACTAGCATTAGGACTCTTAGCAAGTTTTTGTAAGAACTTTATAACTTCAGAGATGTGGTAATCATCAAAATTTAAACCATTATAATCTAAAGCAATGGGATCATCATCCCCAATGTTGGAAACAATTTCAGCAGTTTTATCACAGGCAGTTTCAGCAGTTTTAGCAGTTTCGGGTAGTTTTTCGCGCTTTGCATTTGAAGTGGAAACATTGCTAACACCAATTCTTTTACCATTATTAGTAGGAGGTGCAGCAACATGTGTAGCATTAGCATTGCTAGTGGTGGTAATAGTCCAAACTTTAGCTATATTATCTTCTTTTTCATTTTCTTCTCTTTCCCACCTTGCACGCAATTCGGCCATCAATCTTATATTCTCGTTAATCCTAACTTGGATGGCATTTGCTGTAGTAACAATTTTATTATTATGATTTTCATTAGGCATAACTTTCGATTTCAAAAGATCAACATCAGCAGCAAGACTATCGACTTTAGAAGCAAGTATATCAATTTTCCCAAGCTTTTCTTCAACAGATTTGTTAAAAGCAGTTTGTGTACTAATAAATTCTTTAAGCATGGCTTCAAGTCCAGGGGGTGTGTTCCTATTATTGTTGTAAGAATTCCCATAAGAATTACCATAGCCGTTGCCATTATTATAAGGATATGGCCTATAGTTGTTACTAGAATTGTTCCGGTAAGCATTGTTGTTGAAATTATTATTTTTAATGTAGTTTACATCAACATGTTCTTCTTGAGCAACCAATGAAGCTAACAGAACATTATTAGGATCAACATTAGTCCTATCAATCACAAGCATAGACATAATAGCATCAATCTTATCACTCAAGGAAGAGGTTTCTTCGACAGAATTTACCTTCTTACCTTGTGGAGCTCTTTCCGTGTGCCATTCAGAGTAATTAATCATCATATTATCAAGAAGCTTTGTTGCTTCACCAAGAGTGATGGACATAAAGGTACCTCCAGCAGCTGAATCCAATAGGTTCCGCGAAGAAAAATTCAGTCCTGCATAAAAGGTTTGGATGATCATCCAAGTAGTCAGTCCATGGGTTGGGCAATTTTTAACCAAAGATTTCATTCTTTCCCATGCTTGTGCAACATGCTCATTATCCAATTGTTTAAAATTCATTATGTTACTCCTCAAAGATATAATTTTAGCAGGAGGATAATATCTACCAATAAAAGCATCCTTGCATTTAGTCCATGAATCAATACTATTCTTAGGCAGAGATAGCAACCAATCTTTAGCTCTTCCTCTTAATGAGAAAGGGAACAATTTTAATTTTATAATGTCACCATCTACATCTTTATACTTTTTCATTTCACATAATTCAACAAAATTATTGAGATGGGCAGCAGCATCATCAGAACTAACACCAGAAAATTGCTCTCGCATAACAAGATTCAAGAAAGCTGTGTTTAATTTCAAAGAATTCTGCTGTAGTAGCAGGTGGAGCAATAGGTGTGCATAAGAAATCATTATTATTTGTGGTTGTGAAGTCACACAACTTAGTATTTTCAGGAGTACCCATTTTAGCAACAGTAAATAAAGCAAACTAGATAAAGTAAATGCAAGTAACTAATTTTTTTGTGTTTTTGATATAGCAAACAAGATAGCAAATAAAGTAAAACTAGCAACTAATTTTTTTGTGTTTTGATTTAGTGCAGCAAACAAAGTAGTAAATAAAGTAAAGCAAGACAAAAACAAAGTAAAGAGATTGGGTTGTGGAGACTCCCCTTGCAGCGTGTCTTGATCTCCCCGGCAACGGCGCCAGAAAAAGAGCTTGATACGCGTACAGCACGCGTCCGTTGGGAACCCCAAGAGGAAGGTGTGATGTGTACAGCGGCAAGTTTTCCCTCAGTATGAAACCAAGGTTTATCGAACCAGTAGGAGCCAAGAAGCACGTTGAAGGTTGATGGCGGCGAGATGTAGTGCGGCGCAACACCAGGGATTCCGGCGCCAACGTGGAACCTGCACAACACAACCAAAGTACTTTGCCCCAACGAAACAGTGAGGTTGTCAATCTCACCGGCTTGCTGTAACAAAGGATTAGATGTATAGTGTGGATGATGATTGTTTGCAGAAAACAGTAGAGCAATTGCAGTAGATTGTATTTTAGATGTAAAGAATGGACCGGGGTCCACAGTTCACTAGAGGTGTCTCTCCCATAAGATAAATAGCATGTTGGGTGAACAAATTATAGTTGGGCAATTGACAAATAAAGAGGGCATGACCATGCACATACATGATATGATGAGTATTGTGAGATTTAATTTGGCATTACGACAAAGTACATAGACCGCTATCCAGCATGCATCTATGCCTAAAAAGTCCACCTTCAGGTTATCATCCGAACCCCTTCCAGTATTAAGTTGAAAACAATAGACAATTGCATTAAGTATGGTGCGTAATGTAATCAATAACTACATCCTCGGACATAGCATCAATGTTTTATCCCTAGTGGCAACAGCACATCCATAACCTTAGAGGTTTCTGTCACTCCCCCAGATTCACGGAGACATGAACCCACTATCGAGCATAAATACCCCCTCTTGGAGTTACTAGCAAAAACTTGGCCAGAGCCTCTACTAATAACGGAGAGCATGCAAGATCATAAACAACACATAGATATAAATTGATAATCAACATAACATAGTATTCTCTATTCATCGGATCCCAACAAACACAACATATAGCATTACAGATAGATGATCTTGATCATGTTCGGCAGCTCACAAGATCCGACAATGAAGCACATAAGGAGAAGACAACCATCTAGCTACTACTATGGACCCATAGTCCAGGGGTAGACTACTCACTCATCACTCCGGAGGCGACCATGGTGGTGAAGAGTCCTCCGGGAGATGAATCCCCTTTCCGGCAGGGTGCCGGAGGCGATCTCCTGAATCCCCCGAGATGGGATTGGCGGTGGCGGCGTCTCTGGAAGGTTTTCCGTATCGTGGCTCTCGGTACTGGGGGTTTCGCGACGAAGGCTATTTATAGGCGGAAGGGCAGGTCAAGGGGCGTCACGAGGGGCCCACACAGTAGGTCGGCGCGGCCAAGACCTGGGCCGCGCCGCCCTAGCGTGGCGCCGCCTCGTGGCCCCACTTCGTCAGCTCTCCGGTCTTCTGGACGCTTCGTGTGAAAATAGGCCCCTGGGCGTTGATTTCGTCCAATTCCGAGAATATTTCCTTACTAGGATTTCTGAAACCAAAAACAGCAGAAAACATCAACTGGCTCTTCGGCATCTCGTTAATAGATTAGTGGCGGAAAATGCATAAATATGACATAAAGTATGCATAAAACATGTAGATATCATCAATAATGTGGCATGGAACATAAGAAATTATCGATACGTCGGAGACGTATCACAGCTGAGTTCAAGAAGCTTAATGCTCTTCACCGGGAACTAGAAGAAAATCCATGTGATATTGCAGCAATACATGCTTATGAATCATACAAGAAGAAGCGTGAAGAAGAGCGTAAAGCATGCAATATCAGGTTTTGTCCTTCACAACCACAAAGTTTCGGCAACGCTTCATTGCCGAAAGAGAAAACAAGCATCAGAGCGCAACAATGTCTAGCTGAGGTTAACGCCGATAAGGTCATTACGTTTGATGATTTATCAGAGGAACAACGCCGACGCTATGAAGTACTAAAAAATAAGCGCAAGGAGGAATTTGAGTTGCTTGAAATTAAGCTCAAGGAGGAGCATAAAGCGTACAAGAAAAAACTTGAAGAGGAAGATCTACAATTTTTTCATGCAATGATCAGGAAGAATCCTCAGGATAATGTTACCCTGGTTGAAGAAACCAAATCCTCTCCTCCATGCAGCAATCAAGTTGAACCCTCTGGAATATCGAAGCAAGAAGAAGAAGCTTTGCATAGTAATAAGATCCATGAAGAAAATAAGAATGACTCAGCTAGTATGGTTAATTCGGTTATAGAAACCAAATCAAAAGGTACATGTGCTGAATCTACTGAATCAAGAGATGCCAGCTTCGGTGAAAAAGATCATGGTGCAACCATGCTTGATTTTTATGGGTGCACAGGAGCTTACATGTTGCCCTATGAATTGCATGCCAAAGAAGTTAATGAGCATGAACGACAAGAAAATATAGCCGAACAATGTTCGGTCGAGAAAGAGCATCAAAGTAAAGGAGCACATGATCCAGGGAAACATGAAGACAAGGCGTTAGAAAATCATCCAGAGGTGGGGCAAGTTATTGTTCATGACATACAACCATCTTGTTCTACTAACGTCTTCAAAGAGGTATCTCTAGCAAATAATTTACTTATTTTTAGATTTGGTCAAAAATATATTGTTCATGCATCTATTAGAAATAGTTTTAGAAGAAACATCAAAAGACCAATCGTGAACTGTAAATTATTTGTTAGCAGTAAAATGGTTACTAGGCATATCGGTCAACATGTTGTGCCATTTAGAGAGACCGATATTGACAAATTATCACAACCAAAACTTTCCATATTGTTTCATTTGAATTTTATATCTATGTGGTTAGCTTTGCTTACTTCATACTTGGCTTACATTTGGTCTCAAGTGAGACATATGTGTTACAACTATTTTGGTTTCAGAAACTTAAAGCCAATGTTATTATCTTTGGAGAAAGCCGACGATAGTACAACAACTTATTCAAACACATCGGAAAAGAGTGTAAAAATCAACACACAACTGAATGGGGTGATGTAAAATCTGATCCATTCGGTTGCTTAATTTCAAAGCCGTTTTCACAGCAAGAACGGCTGGAAGATAAAAGGTGTACCTTTAGTTTGAGCATGTGTGATCATATCTTTGATGTATTGCTGAAGAGTGATTATATTAGAATCCTTGATCACAATGTTGAGCCATTAGCACAAGGACGAATCTATTGCAAGTTGCATGATTCGTTTGAGCATAGTACTTATAATTGCACCATGTTTCATAAAATAGTACAATCGGCTGTAGATAAAGGACGATTGCAATTTGTTGAAACACAAACATGTAGCCAATCTATTTCGATTGGTATGAATGATCAAAAGTTATTGGATCGGTTACCTATAGCCGATTCATATGATGATGAGAAGGTACACACGGAAGATAATGGGATCAAGCTTTCAAGTGAAGAAATTATTGAAGAGCATGTTGAAGACATTCTTGAAGCTGGGTGTTCTGTTGAAGCTACACCAAGGATATCAAGCACTGGGGGGGCAACAACAAAATTCAAAGATCGATGGACGCAAAACAAAACAGGACAAAGGTCGTGATAAGCATAAGGGTAAGAAAACTAAAGTCACTTTCGCAGAGTTATTGGAGAAATATAAGAAGGAGAGTGAAGCAAGGAGTTTTTATCGGCCAAGTATTGCAAAGTCATCGAGATCACCCCCAAGGCAAAAGTCTAAAGACCGGGATTGGCAATGGGAGAAGTTCAATGCAGTAGCTTCGTATCCTCCCTTTAGGCCACCAATGCCAATGTCATGGATACCTTCCTATGGTGATTGTTATCCATATCCATCATGGGATCACATGTATGACCCAAGGGCACGTTATCAGTCTTACCATAGATCATCTAACCCAAATTATGCAGCTCCAAGAAGGTCAAAATCTGAACAACAATCACATGTCAAAGACCGTTTCAATAAAAAGGAATCGGTTAGGAGCTCAACGAACAAGAAGGAGACGGTCAAGCAAGTTTATCAAGTGAAAAAAGATAACTGTAAGTGTGATGTTTCAGATTCGATCTCAAATAAAAAAGAGCCGGTCGAGTTGACCTTGGCTACAGAAGACAAAGATATGAAGCAAGTAAATGCTGGAGCTCGAAGTGCCAAATCTGAACAAGTAAAGTTGAAAGTGCCAGAGGCTAAGGAAGAAACGCTAATGTGCAAAACTAAATCACAGCCGGGATGCCCACTCGGCTTAACATGCTGGCAAGAGAGGAAGCTGAAACAGCTTAGTGCCGCAAAGCTGAAGACAAAGAACATGGCATGGGTCCCTAAGGAATGACCTCAAAGTAAGGAGGATGTGCAAGTTCCTATTGCAAGAATAGCGATAAGGATGAAGGAAGAAAAGACCGAGGCTAGCAAACGATCAAGAAAGAATTTTCTATCATATACTAAGAGGTTTCGGTCAGCACATCATACATATTATTCATTTATGCCTATGCCATGTAGCATATCCTCGGGTATGATCAGTTACCCTCCATGGTCTTATTTTAATCCGTGGATGCATTATAATTATTTACATCATCAAAGGGTATTACCAAAACGTTATTAGTTTGGTTAGTTGCAATTTTGTTGCTAATCTGAGAGGCCGAAATGTTTGGTGTTCATAATCAGAGTTGTTTTATTTTATTTATTTCGGCTATACATACTTTGGTGGACGAATTATACAGGCCTTTGAAGCAAACAACACATGGCCGATACTTATCCTATCGTCCTGAGAGAATTATCTAATCATGGACTATGTGGCGTGTTAACATCGTCCCTAGCCCTATTAAAACACGAGACAAGGTGATACTCATATTGAGGCTTCTAGTGATTCATTGGTAGTAGTATAACAAAAATCCAAGGTTTGCCAATGTTTTCACGAATCACTTAATATGTATCTTGATAAATCTATAGATATATTTTCTACCTTAGATTACTTTAGCATTGCTCATATATCTAGGCAAGACATTTGGAATGCAAATGAGTTAGCACAACAAGCATCTGGCTACCATGTTAATCGTGGTGTTTTTTATATATCTCATAAGCCGATGTTTGCTCTCGATATCATAGGTCAGACCGAATTAAATCCCATTAATTCGGTCACTAATGAAGGATCTAGTGCAGGTGAACAAGAAGATTGGAAAGACCTATTGTTGAATATTTGCAGGATCCTAGCAAGAGGACGGACGTAGCTGTTCGGCAGATGACTTTTAAGTATGCATTAATGGATGATGAGCTTTATCACCGAATAGTTGACGGTATTCTTTTGAAGTGCTTGGATGAAGATCAAGCAAGAGTCGCTATGGGAGATGTACATGACGTATTTGGGACATCCATCAATTGTCAAGATGAAGTGGTTGTTCTCAAAGGTGATTATTTGAAGAAGTTCTACCAAGGTGGCAACCAACCTGAACATAAATGGCCGATATAGAATTATCGTCCTGAGAACCAATGGCCTATGGAGTGTTGACATCGTCCTGGGCAAAAGGTGGAGAAAGTTATTTTCTGGCATGCAAGCTCTGCCAGAAAACTGGGGGGCATGTGTTGATACTCGTTTTGGGCCGATGGCTAATCAAGAACATAATTCGGTGTTCGGCGTGATAGATATATTACTCATTTAGGAGACACCATGTCCACCATTCCAAGTTGTGCCATGATCCGGCTTGATAGCCGATTATGCTAGCAGTCAGAGGTGATCTCGAGGATCGATATATGAAGGCTTCCACTAGAGCTCATTTAACATGACCTCAAATGAAGAAGTGATATAAACGAAAGTTGTGCGTCTCGTCGAAACAAGCAACTTTGGTTTTTGAGTCATCACGATCCGAGTTAGTATGCGATTTGTGGAGCTAAAATACTGCTGAAACTCAAATTACCGGAGGTGGGGCGCCCGACCATAGAGGCCTCTAAGGTAGGGCGCGAGCGGAGTTGGAGCACATGCGAAAACGTCGGGATTGATCGTTTTTCTTGCTACCTCGATTTAGCGATCAATATGAACTCGGATGGAAAAATGGTCAACATGAAAGTTCTTCGTTGTTTCGAGACGAACAACTTTGTTGTTTACGACATTTTGATTTGAGATCGTTTACTTCCTCAAAAAGGTCTCGCAAGGTGAAGATATGTTTCTGACCGAACAGTTATGAAAAGTTCGGGCTAAACCATCCGAGTTAGACCCAAAGTAGGGTTTGGACGTGAATCCAACCCTCTTTCTTGCACGGAAAGTCCAGCCGCTCCTTATATACTTGAGGGGTGCAGGCCGATTGAAACAACACCAATCAAACAAATCAATCTACTACTTTTTCGTGTTCATCTACTTTTATCTCTCTCCCCTTGTATCGTTCTTCTCGTTTTTCGTTGTTCTTCAGGATTGGAGGCTGCGAATCCACGAGGTCCTAGGGGCGGTCAGGCCGACCTAGGGCAGCCCATAGCCGCTGCAAGCCCTGACGGGGTCCCTCCCGGGCGAGCGGGGTTTCGGGTCTACAAAAGCGCTCGCTGGACTGTCTTGCGTATCGCGCTTCCGGCGAGCCTCCCTCGGCGCATGCTGCCGCGCATCGCGCTCGGCGTCGAGGGTACACGGCGACGTGTTCGTGTGCGAACAGTTTGGTTGCCCATACGAGCCTGCATAAGGTTACCACGTTCAAACTTTGATGAGGTTACCATTATATCTGATCATACACACAATCAACACGGTCAGAGAGGGATAGAATGAAAAGGTGCTTCACGATCACCATCGGCAGAACGACGATGATGAAATCTCTTAGCCTAGTCTACCTGGTCTGATCAGTCATGGCCATAGCTTCGACATCTATAGTTTGAACATACATTGCTTCCTCGACAAAGAATTTGAGGTACTCTTCGTCTGCCTCTTCTATAGTTTCATACCCTTTATAGCAATTGTTCGAGAATCATTGACTTGATTTTGGCAGATCCTCCAAGAATTATTGACTCCTGGGTGCCTCCCTCTATACACCACGTACCAATAACTACGATATCACAAGCATGGTAAGTTCAAAACACATCATAAACTAAGGGAAGCATGGTGAACATTACCAAAAGAGAATCAAAAGTTCAGCATACCACTATGGTGGTAACCTACAGTGGCCTTGAGGCTTTGGAGACGTAACGGACCGTGGCATCTCGCCGGCGGAAAGGTTTCAATTTTTTTTCATTTAGTTTGTTTTCGGTATCTTCTTCAGGATGATGATGCGACGGCTACATCATACACTCCGAATAAGGTCCTCCCTGCCCTATCCTCACTCCGGTGATGCGTCTAGCGCAGAGGGCGCGTGGATTCGTGTGTCCGGTTGATCTCCTGATATTAAGTCGGTTTTTATGTTCGCTGTAGTAGTTTCAGGTCAGTTTTTCCTATCTACGGTTTTTTCATTGAATTTTTTTCAAAAATTCAAAAGTTAAGTGAGAAAATGTTTTAAAAATGACTGGACAGCAAAAGCAAAACCAATACTCCATCCAATTCATATTAGTTAACACTAATATAGATATATCTAGATATATTTTAGTTGTAGATACATCCATTTTAGCATCAAATAATATGGATTGGAGGAGTAACCGACAAACCAATAATATTTTAGTGAAGTTTGCGGTCTATATGCCGCTATTCTTGCGGAATGTCTTATGAAAGCACATCAGTTTAATTCTATTGTGTTTGAACACTGCCCTAGAGATGCAAATCAAGTGGCACATGAACTGACGAAGCGTTCTTATAACTCAAAAACAGTTGTAATCTGGGATGGAGAGCCTCCAAAGTTTTTTATTCCTTTTGTAATACGTGATGTAACTTTGTTGGATAATAAATAAAGTGCCAAATAGCTTTCCCATAAAGAAAAAAAGACAAACGCAATAAAAAGGGAAAAAAATAGCTAAGTGGACTAGGCCCGGCTGGCGCCGAGTGTTTGCCGCTGCGCTCAACAACCCTAAAAAAGCCCAGAAAATGACTCGCCAGACCGTTTGTCAGAGCCAAGCCGTGTGGCAGGGGAATTTCTTCGTATGCACCCAACCGAAAAGTACATAATTCCAAACAGATCCTCCCTCGAGCCAACGCCATTACTCCTGTCCACCGCTAGTCCAAGCTCCCCGCGACTCCCCCTGACCGGAGACTCAGAGAGAGACCCGGCACGGTACAGTCTGTATAGGGACGCCCAGATCGGCGCAGATGGCGGCGGCGGCGACCTCGCTGGTGCTAGCGGTGCTCGTGGCGGCGATGATGATGCTGGCCGCGGATGCGGTGTGGCTCGACCTGCCGCCCACGGGCACCAAGTGCGTCTCCGAGGAGATCCAGCCCAACGTGGTGGTGCTCGCCGACTACGCCATCATGTACGAGTCCCACCCCACCTCGCACCCCACCGTCGCCGTCAAGGTAAGCGCGGCGCAATCCCCTCCCCCCCTCCCGTGATCCAATCATCACGTTTTCTGCTTGTAGTGGTTTGATCCTGATCTGTACCGGCGAACTGGTGCTTGTTGTGATTCAGGTGTACCTAAATTTGGGGGTCAGAGATACTACTGGGTTGCTCTGATTTTTTTTATTGATTATTTGTGCGTCTTTGTTGAATAGCTAGTAAATTAGACTGTTCAAGTCAGAGCCAGCGCCTCTGGCAATTTGTACGAATTAAGTTGAGGCGTTTAGAATAAATTGCAAGAATAGAAGAACAAGCACACTTAGTTTAAGTTTACATCTCCCTCCTGAGAAGTCAACATGCACCAATTTTGGGTTTATTAAGTATGTCAGGTTGGCACTGCGCGTTAATCCGGTACTTTCGTGATGGATCTGTTCATGTGCTCTTGTGCTTCGTTCCTGGGCAAACAGATGAGGGTAGATCCATTGAGCTAGACTTGGTGGACTTGATGAGATTTGACTCAAAGTTCCACTTGATCATTGCTTCAGATTGGGGCAACATGCTGTGATTTGAGAATACCTATGCATTTTGGCAATCCCTTAAGTAACGTGACCTACAGCCGCAGGACTCCACTTTTCCTGTGGACACCTGTTAACCTGTATTTAAAATAGCATGCTCTTAGGTATTGAGACTAAGAAAGGATGATTAGCGATAAGGACACCAAGATACAACAGATGAGGGACTGGATTGGTATACATGGTAGGTGTTACTGATGGGCTGATGAGAACTCGTAGGCCATTGTGGTAAACTGCAGTCATGTTTGTATATGGGCAGACGGGTGAACATGGGGAGATGACATACGATCCCACTCCTCAGTCAGCCTATTGTAGATATGGAGAACTTTGGAGTTACAACTCATGATGTGTTTTGGGCTATCGAGGGAACCGGTGATTTGATGATACATGTGCACTGTAGCTCATAACTGAAAAGCTGTACCAATAACTAGGAATGGGATTAGCAACAAGGCAGCAACTCTGTTGTTCATATGTCTGTAGATTCTACAAGCAACACTTTGATAACGTATCACACTTTTCTGGTGCTCTTTGTTCCTTTTGAAACATTTCTGTTTGTTCTTTGTAGCGATGGCCGATGGAAACTTTATTCTGCAGGAAAAGTGGTGTTTTTTCATGTTGAGTGTGTATAAATGTGTTTTTTTTTCTTGGTTAATGTTCACACATATAATTAGTGACAACGAGCATATCATGTCCATAGGTTGTCAGTCTTGTGAAAGATATCTTAGAAGTGATGATTGTTCAAGGTATAATGTTTTGTCTTGTTTAGTTACTCCTTTATAACACACATGTTCATGTTTTGTTTAGGTTACCTCACCATATGGCAATACCATACATAACAATGAAAATGCCACAACTGGCCAATTTGCGTTCACAACTACAGAAGCTGGGAACTACCTTGCTTGCTTCTGGCTAGACAGTGCGGAGAAAGGAGCAGGAGTATCTCTAAATCTTGATTGGAAGATAGGGATTGCTGCAAAGGACTGGGATTCTGTTGCCAAGAAGGAGAAAATTGAGGTCTGACTATCGATTACTTAAATACAACATATTCTAATTGCCGCTATAGTTCAATGTAGTGCATTGTGTTGGGTTCCAGATTATTTGTAATCTGAAGTTTCTGTTTTCAGGGTGTAGAATTAGAGCTCAGGAAACTTGAAGTTGCAGTTGAATCCATTCATCATAACTTATTGTATCTCAAAGCAAGGTAAGTTAGTCATTCTACTTTTTGTGTGTGTTTTATAGCCAGATAACATATTGTGGTTGTTCTGCTATGGTGCACTCACTCTATCTAGGTAGCAAAGTCTGTAGTCTGTATTGTTTCCAGTTGGACGTTATGTAGGTATAAAAATATGCTTTCAACAAACAGTTATGTAAAAAAACAGTCATTGTGTAAAGTATTGTGAAACAGAACCTGCTGGCCTCATCATTTGTCTTGGTATGTAGATTGGACCCCTGTTTGGAACTCTTAGATGCTTTTACCTGCACGTGAGATATTTAGGACATGGACAAGCAAACTAATAGATTTAATAATCTATATTACTCCATCCATTCCTATATATAAGCCATAGAGAAAAAATCCAGAATATAAGGTGTATTGTGGATTGCCCCGCTTTTATGGACAATATTTTTAGGGATTTCATTAGTTTTCCTTATCTTATGCAAAGTACTCTATGAGCTCACGTCAATTGCTTACGGTTAAACCTAGCCAAACATGGTGTATTTTTTCCTAAATGTGCGCTCTTTAATTTCCGCGCCAGAAACTATATGGCTTATATCTAGGAACAGAGGGAGTATAACTTATTAGTCGGAATGGTCAATTCATTGCATAATTTGTGATCTGTTTATGCAGGGAGGCGGAGATGCGGGAAGTGAGCGAGAAAACGAATTCTAGGGTTGCCTGGTTCAGCATCTTGTCACTGGGCGTGTGTGTTGTCGTCTCCGTTCTGCAGTTATGGCATTTGCAAGGCTTCTTCCATAAGAAGAAGCTCATCTGAATCCACTTGTTTGACCATGTACTGCCGTGTCAACTACCTTAGCAGAATGACATTTTTGTCATATTTATTTGGAATGACTCATGTGATGGACAAAAAACAGCTGCATGATATAGATGATCTCAACAGTAAGCAACCAATACTATGTGCAATAGAAGCTTGTTCAGAGATGTGCTACCCCTGGGATTATTGGGCCTATGTGTAACATATATGCTGTAAAACTTTTATCCTTGTCTTGTCGTATGAAAGTTCACTCTTATATGAGGTTAATTTAAGATGAAATGTTTAACTTGCAAAATACGTGCCTTCTCCTGTGGAGAAACTTGACTTGGACCTTTAGTGGGCTGGGCCCAGCGTCCTGGGCGTGGCATGTCAGATTGTCAGCTTCACAGCCTATCCAAAAAAAAAAAAAAAAACTCAGCATTCATCGGAGAAACAACCAGTCCAAACACTCCGTAGCCAGTCACAACTGGCAGTGACCACAACCACGGCAGCCATGTTTCATCTCCACCACTTTCTCCTCGTCGCCGTTCTGCTCGCGGCGGCGCCGCCCCCAGCCCACCCCCTCACCGAGCTCGAGTCCTCCCAAATCCGGCGCTTCCAGGACTACCTCCGCATCCGCACCGCCCACCCCACCCCGGACTACGCCGGCGCCGCCGCCTTCCTCCTCCCCTACGCCGCGTCCCTCGGCCTCGGCACCACCACGCTCCACTTCACCGCCTGCAAGTCCAAGCCCCTCCTCCTCCTCACCTGGCCGGGCACCGACCCGTCCCTCCCTTCCATCCTCCTCAACTCCCACATCGACTCCGTCCCGGCGGAGCCCGAGCACTGGATCCACCCTCCCTACGCCGCGCACCACGACCCCGCCACCGGCCGCGTCTACGCGCGCGGCGCGCAGGATGACAAGTGCCTCCCCATCCAGTACCTCGAGGCCATCCGCGGCCTCCGGGCCGCCGGCTTCGCCCCCACCCGCACCGTCCACGTCTCGCTCGTCCCCGACGAGGAGATCGGCGGCGAAGACGGCCACGAGAAGTTCGTCCAGTCGGACGAGTTCCGCGCCCTCGATGTAGGCTTCATGCTCGACGAGGGGCAGGCGTCGCTGACGGACGAGTACAGGGTTTTCTATGCGGACAGGCTGGTGTGGAAGCTGATCGTCAAGGCTACGGGCGCTCCAGGGCATGGGTCCAAGATGTTCGACGGTGCCGCTGTGGGGAATTTGATGGATGTCATCGAGACCGTGGCTGGGTTCAGGGAGGCGCAGTTCGGGAAGGTGAAGGCTGGGAAGAGCGGTCCCGGAGAGGTGGTGTCTGTGAATCCTGTGTACATGAATGCTGGCACACCGAGCCCCACGGTAAGCATACTGCTGCTTGTTACCCATTTAATTCAGTGCTGCAGAGTGATGCAATACTAGAGAGCAATCAGCTAGTAATAATTTGAGATGGTCTGACAACATCAATTATAGCATCTAAATATTCAGCACAACTGAGAACAACTCTCTTAGATAGTGTCATAGTGCAAGCTGAAAAACTTCATAGGCTTAGTCTAGATTATATACTTGTAAATTATATTGCAAAAGTCGCTTCAATTTCGGACACGAATTACAATTGTGCATATGTTTGCTCCCTTAGGTTAGAGAATGATCAGATTACAATTTGAGATGGCCTGACTACATCGTTTATAGTAGCATCTGAATAATCAGCACAAATTATAGCAGCTCTTTCAGAGAGTGAATGCCGATGCGCTTTTATAAGCTTGTTCTAAATTATACTAATTGTTAATTATATTGCAGATCTTACATTACTTCTTGACACAAATTACACATTTACTTTAGTATACTTGTATTTGCTGCTTGGGGTTAATGTTTCTTTTGCTGCTATCATTAGCATATATGATTTCGGACTTAAGGACTATCTGAATTTTGTATCCACTTGTAGTATATTAGCATGCAAGCAGTGATGCATATATTCTAGTATATGATGTAATAAATCCAACTAATCTGAGATCTAGTACAACTATACAATGAAGACATCAAATCATGCACTCAATCAGTTAGTCAGTCAGTAACTTCGGAGATGATTGTGAAACAACATATACAACAACAACAACAAAGCCTTTATTCCCAAACAAGTTGGGGTAGGCTAGAGGTGAAACCCATAAGATCTCGTAACCAACTCATGGTTCTGGCACATGGATAGCAAGCTTCTACGCGGCTCTTTCCATGGCTAGTTCTTTGGTGATATTCCAGTCCTTCAGATCTGTCTTTACGGACTCCTCCCATGTCAAGTGTGGTCTACCCCGTCCTCTCTTGACATTATCAGCACGCTTTAGCCGTCCACTATGCACTGGAGCTTCTGGAGGCCTGAATATGCCCAAACCATCTTAGACGATGTTGGATAAGCTTCTCTGCAATCGGTGCTACCCCAACTCTATCTCGTATATCATCATTCCGGACTCGGTCCTTCCTCGTGAGGCCACACATCCATCTCAACATGCGCATCTCCGCCACACCTAACTGTTGAACATGCCGCCTTTTAGTCGGCCAACACTCAGCGCCATACAACATTGCCGGTCGAACCGCCGTCCTATAGAACTTGCCTTTTAGCTTTTGTGGCACTGATAACAAAGAATGCCAGAAGCTTGGCGCCACTTCATCCATCTGGCTTTGATCCGGTGGTTCACATCTTCATCAATATCCCCATCTTTGTGAAGTATTGACCCCAAGTATCGAAAGGTGTCCTTCTGAGGCACCACCTGCCCATCCAGCCTAACCTCCTCCTCGTGCCTACTAGTACTAAAACCGCACATCTTGTACTCAGTTTTAGTTCTACCAAGTCTAAAACCTTTCGATTGTGAAACAACATATATTTTAGAAAAAAATAGTGCTTGGATGTTAATGTCAAATCTTCACCTTTATACGATGGGGATACCTCTAAGGGGAAGGCTAGACCTATATGGCATGGTTTCAAGGGAGGGAGGCGGTGCAGAACAAATATAGTAATGAGAGAAGATTAGCACAGAATAGATTAATTCTCTTTATCGATCAGCCATGATTCTGCTCATGGAATGTTTGTTAGGTGCTGTTGCATGCACATGAACTGCAGGTAATGGGTGTAGCACTGAACAAGTGCACTTTTACCCAGATTTTATGGCTGGGGCCTGGGAGCACCCAACTGCTTGCATAGACCATGATCCAAATTGCCGAATTAACTGGTCACCCTTGGCCAAGCTGCAAGGTTAAGACCACTTTTACACTTCCAATCCTTCTTTGCAATATGCTCGCTTAGATCGACACAAATAAATTGTACCACTTGCGAGGAATGATTAGAAATATTCACAAATTCACAATGGATTAGGGTGTTTGGAGTCCTATCTTTTTGTTTATAACCTAATGTTTATAACCGATGAACTTTATAAGCTTGTTCTAAATTATACCTGTTAATTATATTGCAGATCTTACATTATTCTTGACACTAATTATACGTTTACTTAGTACTTGTATTTTCTGCTTGGGGTTACCTTTTCTTTTGCTGCTATTGTTAGCATATATAATTTCAGACGAGATGACTATCTGAATATTTTATCCACTTGTGGCATATTAACATGCAAGCAGTGATGCATATATTCTATATGATGTGAAAAATCCAATTAATCTGTTCAAGAGTTCTAGTACAGGTGTACAATGAAATGAAGTCCATCAAATCATGGACTCAATCAGTCAGTCAGTCAATACCTTCGGAGACGATTGTGAAACAACATATATTTTACAAAAATAGTGCTTGGATGCTAATGTTAATTCTCCACGATGGGGATAACTCTGAGGGAAGGCTAGACCTAGACGGCATGGTTTCAAGGGAGGGAGGAGGGGTACAACAAATATAGTAATGAGAGAATATCAGCAGAGAATAGATTAATTTTCTTTATTGATCAGGCGTGATTTTGGCCACGAAATGTTTGTGAGATGCTGTTGTATTGCCATGTTAGGCCAATACGGACTAGAAGAAAAAGAGGACCAATACGAAATATAGTAAAGAGGCCGTACGGACTAGAAGAAAAAGAGACCAATTTTGGCTCTGATACCATGTTAGGGCAATATGCTTGTTGTATTGCCAGGGGGCCAAAGGCCACAATATATAGTACGTGTACAGGTGCAAATATGCAGGAAACCCCCTAACATATGGGGAAACTATAATATACAGATATATACATCTAACAGCATGCACATGAAATGCAGACAATGGGTGCAGCACTGAACAAGTGCACTTTTACCCAGATTTATGGCTAGGGCCTGGGAGCACCCAACTGCTTGGATAAACCATGCCCTGATCCATATTGCCGAATTAACTGGTCACCTTTGTCCAAGCTGCAAGGCTTAAGCCCACTTACATTTAAACATCAAATCCTTCTTTGCAATATGCTCACCTAGATCACACAGAAAACTAAATTATACCACTTGTGAGGAATCATTAGAAATAATCACAACGGATTTGGTTGTTCGGAGCCCTATCTTTTTGTGTATAGCCCAATCTTTATAATATTCTGTGCAGTATCCAACATTTCATTACCAAATTGATTTTGATTTTTGCTTCCTGAATTAGTTGAGATTCGCTTCATGAGCAAGGCTATGAAAGCTTTTGTGGTATGTGAACCGTTGTCATTCTATTTCAAGATTTTGGGACAGAGTTACATATACAGGCTTTTTCGAAAAAAAAACTAACATATGCAGGAGAAGGGGGTGAGCTAGAAGCAGATGACGAAAATGCCTATAACATTACTTGTTTTTAATTAGTCTATTGCTTTTAATGTAGTTGCATGCGCGGATCAACACGTGCTTAAGTAAATAGGTTTTTCCTATCAACGAAATTGAAAAGATAATGGAGTTTTTTCCAAAATAAGTAACAAAAGGGCTATACGGAAATATTTTCATGAATCAAATGAGGTAGGTCATGGCCATCCACTGCAACAATGAATCATAAGAATGCTATTTGATAGCATGTGAGGCAGGCTTAGTGTGTTATGGTGCTGCTAGAGGGAAGGCGCGAGAGGGCCGGCCGGGGGCTTTGCCCACGGCCGATGGCAAGAGGGAAGGGATTTCCTTCTTAATTCTTGCTTGATTAGATTGATACATCTCCTCTCCATATATAGAGAGGTTTACTTGACTCCCAAGCAAGGCTTATTTGACCCCTAAGCAAACCATAAGACCAACGGGCCCAGGCCCATGACGTTCTCTAACACTACACCCCACCTGGACATGCAGCTCGTCCTCGAGCTGCAACCGAAACAAACCATGACTCGACGCAACACAACCCTAACACCTAAAAACGAGCCTTTTACATCTCGGCTTGTTTTATTACTCTCAACCTGAAATAGACTGGGACGCTTTATTGTTGACCCCTGAAAATAAAGTGGACACCATTCGCCCGTCGGACGTGCACCTGTACAGCCACCTGGATCCCATGGAAACCAGCGGGACAAAAGGAGCCCGCGCGGCGGGCGGCGGCGGAATGCAGTGGTGCTACGTGGTGCGCTCCTGTCGGTGACACCATGCCTTCTCCCCGACGGATGACTGTCGATGGCGCAGACTTTGAGGTCGCTGCCCGCGGGAAAAACAACATGTCCGCCGCCCGTGGGGGAAACCGCACGCCCAAGATCCCCGACGCAGCGGACGAGATCGAGGTCCGTTGCGCAACGAAGCGCAACTTGGAGGAGCTGCAGCTGCAGATCACGCATCTCCCGCACACGCCGACGTACTAGGAGGCCGCGCGCAGCAGCCTGCAGCCTCACCGCCGCCGACATGTGGCGGATAGCGATCCAAGCCGGAAGAGGTGACAGCGACGGAGGGAAACGAACCTGGTGGAAGGGCATCCCGGGCGGTGTCGATGTAGAGCCTGGGGCCAAGGTCGCTCCCACACCGCCGAAAGGCAGGGACGGCGTCGGTGGCGGCAGCAGCCGCTGCTGCGGTGTTGGTCGCGACGGCAATCGGCCGCCGCTGTTGAGCCTGCCCACCGAACGGCAGGACAAAGGCGTCGGTGAGGACAACAGCTTGGCCGTGGCGTTGGTGGCGGCAACCGTTGTCAGAGCGTCCCGGTGGGGAAGAAGGCGGCCGACTGCTGGAGAAGAGGGACCCCCGGCGCCGAGGTATGGCCCGGCCCGGAGATGGTGGACAGTGGCAACGGGGACTGCAGCAGCCCGACGTCGGGTGGCGGCGACGACAGCACCAGCGTCGCCAGCGGCGGCGTTCCGTAGGGATCGGCCAGGAAGAGGCAGATCTCCTCGACAGCAGTGGTGAGATCGCGGAGGGCTGCGGTGATCTCCGCCGGGGAGAGAACGGCGGGGATGTCGGAGTGCCGCGGCGGCGGGTGGGAAGAACTCGGTGGAGGGCTGGACATGATCGAACCCGGGAAAGCTGATACCAAATGTTATGGTGCTGCTAGAGGGAAGGCGCGAGAGGGCCGGCCGGGGGCTTTGCCCACGGCCGATGGCAAGAGGGAAGGGATTTCCTTCTTAATTCTTGCTTGATTAGATTGATACATCTCCTCTCCATATATAGAGAGGTTTACTTGACTCCCAAGCAAGGCTTATTTGACCCCTAAGCAAACCATAAGACCAACGGGCCCAGGCCCATGACGTTCTCTAACATAGTGAGTACCTAGTCTGTGGTGATGATTGACAAGCTGGTAGATAAAACTCATGATATGCACAAGTTAGAAACAACGCAACACTTCCGACCAATGCATTCTTGTAGAAAGCTTAAAAGCAACCCAACTGGATAATAAATGTTGATGAAAGCACTCCCTAAGATATTGTTACAATCAATGTGGACATTGAAGATGATAATGGCCCAGAAGGAACATAGGTTTCAAAATTACAAGGCAAAGGTAGATATGACTCTTCTTTGGACAGTTTATGCTTTGATTATATTCGAACGTTGTGTGAGAACATGCCCTATGCATGCATTCACAACAGGTAATAGTTTCAAATCTGCAACGAAAATCTTGCAGCACCCTAAGCATGAAAAGAGCAACTAGCGAAAGCTGATCATGAAATTCCATGGAACTTTAGTGGTGTTGCCATGTATTTCAGATAATTAGCTGTTGCGGTCTCTTCTCCTTGGGATGTTGCAAGCTTTTCTTGGAGAGTTGAAATTGTATTTTATCGATTTATCTGCCGTGGACGCTTGTAGGGTCTATTTTGTATAGCACCCTCGCATATCATCATCAGATAGACTTCTCAAAGAAGAGTTTATTGTGCATTTACCTTTTCTCAGCCGCCTTTGTTCTTTTAGCCGAGTTTCTTCTTCAATGTTCACACCGATTGTGTTGTTCTTTTTAGACTTCAATGTACATCATATTCTTCTTGGGCTGGTTCAGCAGCTCTCTCCTTACATATACTAGTATGAAGCACTTCTTGTAGAGTTAGTATTGGATGCTAACGTGCACATTCTGAGCCTGCACCACTTGCCATTGAAAAGAGCGATCTTACAATTCATTGTACCCCAATCATCCTTGCAACTGGATGGCCACGGCTTTATTCCTTCGATGAACGAGGTTATTATCGTTGGACATTTTTGTTTCTTGTCTACAATAAACTTCCATTTGTTTGAAACTTCTGTTATTGATGGGGTGAACTGATTTCTATAACTGCGCACTTACCTGCATAATGCAACTACATCTGGAACAACTGTAATTACAAGTTACTATCAATATAGAACGCAAGTTGTTCCCTTTGCAAAGCCTAGGCATGCACTTTCTCGTTGTTCGCATTTCTTATTGCTGTTTCTGAAGTAGAACGACTTCAGTTCATACTACTGCCGAACGTGAGTGGGTGAGCTGGTCGCATGCAAGTCTGCACTGATCCAAGCTTACAGTTGTATATTGTACCCCATATGTGTCCCGGTTGGAGGCTGGCACACCTTTCGTTTGATCGGCGAACTTGCCATGCACTGATTAGCTGTAACAACTACGCGTCATGCAGCGACGGATGTCAGACATTAGTCGGCCGTGGCAGAGCACGCGAGTCGGCACATTATACACGAGACGTCAATTGGATCCTGGACTATCCAATTCTGATGTCCAAGGTGTGTCCATCGCTTTTGGATCATTTTCCCATGTAGATCCATGTCTACCCAGTCCAATTAGATCCATTGCATTTTGGATTCAAAGTCCATTGGACCACAGAGAACTGGGATTTAGTACCAATGTTGAGCTCACAGTATCAGTAGTGGCTGAAAGAAATATTGTAAGCATTTGGTGAAGTGTTAGACAAGAGAAGAATAGTTATGTTTGCTATCACTGATGAGGCACTAAACCAATGGCACATTTCTCTTCTCACCCTTCTCAAGCACCGAACAAATATTAGTCCTTTTTGCCCTGATGTACTTGTCTAAATTCCTAAGCTCTGTAACTTGCTACGGACGCCAACCTACTGATTTCATTAGTTCAGTATGTTATTATGTACATTAAGATAAATAAATATAGTTCTGGTATACCCAGTGGCAAAAATAAATTTTGTCATGCAATTTCTTCATTTTTATGTGGCTTCTGTGTCTCTAAAGACTAATTGATGCAGGGCTTTGTGATGAATATGCAACCTTCAGAAGCAGAGGTGGGTTTTGACCTCCGGCTTCCTCCAACCGAAGATATTGAACAGATCATAAGAAGAATCAAAGAAGAATGGGCACCTGCTCACAAAAACTTGACTTACCAGGTGAAATTAGTTTAATAGTTTTGCGGATAATAATGGACGATAAATCAAATTCTGAACGGCAATCCTCTTGTTTTACTTGATTCCCTAAATTCTGTCATCTTTATTGTACAGCTGATGATGAAAGGACCAGTGAGGGATGTGGCAGGACGTCCCTTGGTTACATTAACCAATGAATCAAACCCATGGTGGTCTGTGTTTGAACAGGCTATCATCTCTTCTGGTGGAAAACTAGCCAAGCCTGAGATCTTATCTTCAACCACGGATGCCCGATTCGTGAGGCAGATGGGTGTTCCAGCACTGGGATTTTCTCCAATGACAAATACTCCAATATTACTTCACGATCATAACGAGGTAGCTGATCTTTGCCTGCTATTGTATTTCTTCTACCCCCTCTGTCCATAAAAGACCGTCTTAGATTTGTCTAGATTTAGATGTATGTAGGCACCATCTAAATCTTGACAAATCTAAGACGTCCTTTTATAGACGAAGGTAGTACATTATATGATGGCCAAGCTGAGTCTTATCTCAACATTGCAGTTTCTGGAGGATAAAGTGTTCCTGAGGGGCATCGAAGTTTACCAACATCTTATAAGAGCGCTAAGCTCCTTCAAAGGCTGATTCAAAATAGGCACATGAAGTGTACAATTGGTGTATTCCCATCCCTTGTAAATCAAATGTAGTCAAGGGAAGTCACACACCCACAGCTATCATGCTCCAACCTACAAGCTGTACTCTCGGTCTCAACCACGACAGAATAAACTTGTCTGAAATAAGGAAGATCTGCTAAAGATTGAAGTAGATTTATTTGTGTATAACGTACATACGGAGCTACAGGATGTAATTAGATGACTTTATATCCATGTCTGAGTTGATATCTATTGATTTGGAGTATATACTGGTTTAATGTTTGCTGAAGAAGCTAGAATTGTTTCTGAAAGAGAATCTAGAACTGTAAATTGTTCCGTTGCATTTGTTGTTTGCTGTATACACTTGTGGTATGCAGCGACCATCAGAGTCTTGTAAAATGAAACAAATATCGGAGGCGAGTGAGACAAGAATACCTTGGAACGGATGGTGCGAAGATGCAGTACGTGGGTGTTTCAGCCTTTGAGGAACTGAAATTGTTTATGCTGAACAAAGAGCCATAACTTATTCCGATTAGGTGTCCAGAACGTCACTAGCGCGTCGTTCGAAACAGGACACGGGACTTGGATCAACGATTCCTTCATGGTACAGGTGACCATGCAGCAGTGACAAGAAAATGACTAATCATGGGAACAATCCTACAAAAAGAAGCTTATCAATCTCGCCCATAGCTAGCAGGAAGTTTCGCTCCTCCTTCCTCCCATCCACCATATGATCTTCTTTCACTCGGCTCCTGATGCATTCCAGCTGCACGCTGACGACTGAAAGATAAGCTCGTACAAAACATCATCTTAATATATTCTCGCTGTCCATTCTCCAGCTAGCTTTGGCCCTGACGACTAAAAGGAAAAGGATCATCGCCTCGATCATCACTGGTGTGGCACTGCACAGTCACGTCATATCAGGATCAGGGTTTTGTTTCAGCGAGCGAGCTAGGCTGTTAAAACGCGTGGGGCGTCGGGCACGCAACCTGCCCGATCTGATTTATTCGCTCTGGATCTAAATCGGATGCGTGCTTTTATTATTTTTGATGTGATGAGAGCGTTTTTTCTTTGCGCCCACGCACAGCTGCCTGTCAAATGTCTGAAAAGGAGTGTCTAGGGAAAAAGGGAAAAGTACACCTCTGTGAGGCCGACATGCATGTTAGATGTAGGAGAAAACATGTGTGCATAATGGTGATTTACCTGGCATTTTGACCTTGGAGGGGCATGCGTTCATATTCATGTGTTCTGGAACCCGTTTTCATGCATGATTAGCCGTGAATCACCTGTTCACCCGTTGATACCAAGGGTTTAGAGCATCATTAGTCGTCCCAAACAGGCATATTCAGAGAACGTGCTCACACTACTGCTCCTCGATAGTACAATACCACTCCTTTGTTGTGTTATTACGGAATTGCCGAGTGAGTGTAATTATTAAAATCAGCATCACATATGCACTAGCAGAATTAATCACAGGCACCAAACTAAGCATATAAGTCACATGAAGCAAGTACTAATGCGAAGAAAGAGACGAGAAGCACATAAGTCACGGCCGGTAAGGTCACCACCGCAGCATCTCCATTGTTGTTGTCGTCGTCTATGGTGTTGTTGGTTTCGCCTAGCCTGCAAAGAAAGTGGGCCAACGATAAAGAATTCCGAAGGAGGCGAGCTGACGCCAGGATGGAGAAGCCGGCATAGAAGAAGCAACTTGGCCGCGAGAAAGAAGGAGACGAGAAAGTGGAGAGGGTTCTAGGTTTATCATGTCTCTCATCTCTCCGAGTAGACCGAACCGCTATGTGGTGGACACTACAGGAATGGGAGAAGACGCCGACGGCCAAACTGTACGCCGACGGCTTTTTATCGGGGCCGTCGGCGTACGGCCTCGCCGGGGCAGCTCACGAACCCGACCGTCGGCGTACAAATACCGTCGGCGTAGAGGAGGCTACGCCGAGGGCAGCCGTCGGCGTCACCTTGGCCCTCGGCGTAGCACCGGCATCGCCTCTGGCCCAGCCCGCGCCGTCGTCGCCCGCTCACGGCGTCAGTCAGACGCCGACGGCCACCCTCGGCATAGGGCCTGGGCACCCTATGCCGACGGCCACCCTCGGCATATAGGTTTTTTTTTCCCTCTCTCATATTACTTTATAATATGTTTCTATTATTTATTTACTAGTATGAATTATGTAAAAAATGGTTCTATTTTTTAAGAATTCGTAGATGCCATATGTAGGTCCCATGGGTGACGCTCTTCACAGACGGGTCAACCGGAGCCACTAGGCCCAACATTTGCTATCGATGTACATATGGGTAGATCCGCGGGGTCCCCGCCCTACGGTTTCCCGAACCCTAACCCTAACTGTAACCCTAACTCTAACCCTAACCGTAACCCTAACTCTAGCCCTAACCCTAACCCTAGGGTTTCCACATACATTGCTAACTCTAACCCTAACCCTAACCCTAACTCTAACCCTAACCCTAGGGTTTCCACATACATTGCTAACTCTAACCCTAACCCTAACCCTAACTCTAACCCTAACCCTAGGGTTTCCACATACATTGCTAACCCTAACTATAACCCTAACAGATCACTTGGTAAAACCCTAACCCTAGGGGTCCCGCCCTAGGGTTTCCCAAGAAACAGATCACCGGAGCGTCAGAATTGTTGGAAAACTTGCTTCTGCCCCTAACATACATGTACAAGTGTGATGTAAGGTTTGGCTAACCTTGGATGTACCCGGCGTTGACGATTTCCGCATAATGGGCTACCAGTTGGTAAAATCCAGGATCTGTATGTGGAAACCCCCGCCATGGCTCGAACGAAGCCTATTTTATGGTAAAGTATGCCCAACCTATGGTTTTCATGTACATATGTCCTAAACAAAGCAAAATAAATAAAAAAGTCCACTGGTAAACCCTCGCACGGAGAAAGCTATAGGGGTAGATGTGTGGGGTCCCCGCCCTAGGGTTTTCCAAGTTGAGACATGCGCATTTTAGCAACTCCTATTCCCAGTCACTTTGTGAGTGTAGAAGATCTCAATTTATAAGCTCCTCCAACTCTCTCGTAACTAACAAATGTATGACTAAACTTAGTGAGACGCATACCCCCAAGATATGCTAGCAGACGAACCATTGATTTTCCATCGGCCAAAGCCCATACAAATCCAACGCTCTCTTTGTGAGAGTAAACTTATAAGTTGCTCCAAATATAATCTATCAGAGCTATATTTGAATTTGTAAACTGTAGCTAGGGGCTGACCCATCTCCTGTACACAAGTCACAAGTGTACATCCACAGTGGTTCTGCGTGTCGACATCATCGATCGATCTTCGCAATGCACTGCACCAAGGTCGTCTAGCTACGCATGACACACACACACACACACAGTCACGATCGAGTCGATCACGCGGTTTCGCGAATCCTGCTCACTGCCACTTGCAACCAGTACGTCCGGCTGGCTCCAGCTAGCCTGGCTCCGATGCTCCTGCTACACGCGCGTCACCAACGACGGCGTATCGTACGAGTTGGTTGGCTGTTGGCAATTGCATGTCCGTACGCCGAGCAGCCGCCTCCGTCCTCCCCAACCAAACCCCTGTCGCCGTACGTCTGAATCTCGCGCCTCCGTCCCCACACACGACCCCCCCGGCCGGATCCGCGAAGCTGCCGCGACAGATAAACAATGGCGGACGGCCGCTCCATGTTACCCTGCCGCTGCCGAGCGCGTGAATTCCCAGTACCACTCCTGGACATTAGTCTCGTTTCGCCGGTGTTGTTGATCTCTAATCATGTGCAGTCAACTCGTCGGCAGGTGCGGCCGCTAGTTACAGGTCGACAACTGCACCCCGGAGACTAAACTAATTAACCTCAGGTGCAGGGGGCGGTTAATTCAGTCGCAACATCGAGACATCGAGTACCTACTCCCACGATTGATGTCCATTGTTTTTTTTTCTTCTTCTTTAAAATACCCCAAAAACTTTATTAAGCCTACAACTCCATGCACCCAATAGGATACACCGGCAAGCGGCAAACAACGCGTCCTCTATAAGCCCGTGATGATACACGACTCGCTTTGTCTAACATCATATATACCACAAATGATGAGGACATGGAGCGTGGTTTTAGGATGGCGTCACGAACATTAGCTCGATCTCGACTCCAGAGCAACCAGGACCAACATACCTCCCCTCGCGCGCGCCTGCATAGAGGAGTCAGCGAGTAGAAGGCAGGATGATCTTGACGGTCTTAGGGAAGCTGTTATGATCGGCTATATCCTCAATGGCCTTGATGGCTCCTATAAATCATTTTGTGTCCTCCCTCAACGCTATACCTAGGTACAACCCTTGATGACGTTTTTTTTTTTTGGAAAAATTGGCGCTCATGATATGCGCCAACATATGCTTGCAGAAACATGCCAGAAGCCTGCTTTAAGCTCATCGTGGCTGTGACTCTCCTCATCGTGGGAGATCTGCTGATCGTGGTGATCGCGGTGACTATGATCACCACGACAACCGCTATGAAAATTACTACAGTGATGGAGGCGGACAAGGACAACGTCGAGATGATGGAGGCCGACGTGATGGACGTGATGTTCGTCGCAATGATGGTGAGTGACGTCGTGACAATGGTGACGGTGGTCGACGCCGCAATGATGGTGCACGCAATGATGATGGTGGGCAAGGAAATTCCCGGGACAAGCTTCATGGCCGGGGGTCTTCTTAATATAAGGGACATTTGGCGATAAGCTTGTGCTTGTTTGGAGACATCATAATAAATTATTAAAGTATGTCGTTCACGGTACATAAAATACCCAGCCAGGGCCCCGTATAAGGAGGTATTGTAATGTAGCAGGTGATGATGATAGTGATCGTGAAGAGTGATACGTCCAATTTGCATCACTATTTTATATCATAATTTGCTGTTATTCATTGATATATTTCATATTTGTACATAATGCTTATGTTATTTCATCTATTTTGCATGTTTCATGATTATTTGGGGATCGCGCACCGGAGCCAGGATTTTGCTGGAAAAAGCACCGTCAGAACGCAATATTTCGGAAGATCAACAGTTGTAGGAAATTATACGAAAATTCCTATTTTTCCAGATGACGAAGGGAGCCAGAAGGGGGAGCTGAGGAGGGCCGCCATGGGCCCCCCTCACAGGCCGGTGCGGGCCCTGCCCTGGCCACGCCGCCCTATGAGGAGGGGGCCCACAGCCCCCTCTCGCCTCCTTTTCTTCGCACACGCCTTCGCCCCGAAAACCTAAGCCAGAGGGGTACGTCGAACAGAGCCACAGCCGCCTCTGCGGGGCGGAGAACACCAGAGAGAAAAGAGCTCTCCTGCGGGCAGGAATCCGCCGGGGAAATTCCCATTCCGGAGGGGGAAATCGACGCCATCGTCACCGTCATCGAGCTGGACATCATCTCCATCACCATCACCATCATCTTCATCATCATCACCGCCGTCTCCACCGCTGCACCTCGTCACCGCTGTAGCAATTTGGGTTTGATCTTGATTGTTTGATAGGGGAAACTCTCCCGGTGTTGATTTCTACTTGTTATTGATGCTATTGAGTGAAATCGTTGAACCAAGGTTTATGTTCAGATTGTTATTCATTATCATATCACCTCTGATCATGTTCCATATGATGTCTCGTGAGTAGTTCGTTTAGTTCTTGAGGACATGGGTGAAGTCTAAATGTTAGTAGTGAATTATGGTTGAGTAGTATTCAATGTTATGATATTTAAGTTGTGGTGTTATTCTTCTAGTGGTGTCGTGTGAACGTCGACTACACGACACTTCACCTTTATGGGCCTAGGGGAATGCATCTTGTACTCGTTTGCCAATTGCGGGGTTGCCGAGTGATAAAACCCGAGCCCCCATTGGTATATCGATGCAGGAGGGATCGCAGGATCTCAGAGTTTAAGGCTGTGGTTAGATTTATCTTAATTAATTTCTTGTAGTTGCGGATGCTTGCAAGGGGTATAATCACAAGTATGTATTAGTCCTAGGAAGGGCAGTACATTAGCATAGGTTCACCCACACAACACTTATCAAAACAATGAAGATTAATTAGCCGTATGTAGCGAAAGCACTAGACTAAAATCCCGTGTGTCCTCAAGAACGTTTGGTCATTATAAGTAAACAAACCGGCTTGTCCTTTGTGCTAAAAAGGATTGGGCCACTCGCTGCAATTGTTACTCTCGCACTTTACTTACTCGTACTTTATTCATCTGTTACATTAAAACCCCCTGAATACTTGTCTGTGAGCATTTACAGTGAATCCTTCATCGAAACTGCTTGTCAACACCTTCTGCTCCTCGTTGGGATCGACATTCTTACTTATCGAAGATACTACGATACACCCCCTATACTTGTGGGTCATCAAGACTATTTTCTGGCGCCGTTGCCGGGGAGTGAAGCGCTATTGGTAAGTGGAATTGGTAAGGAAAACCTTTACTGCTTGTGCTGATTTTTTTTCTGCCTGCTGCTATAAGTCATTATGGAGAGATCTTCTCTTCAATTTTTATTTGGGAAATCTACTACTACTGCAACGGTAGTGGATGAGGCGCCAGGTGAGGAAGTAATACCATATAAAATACCTATAAAAATTATTGAACGTGTTATGGATAACCGCTATGAAGGGGATGGAACTGTCCATCCTGGTGATCATTTACTGTTTTTACATGAATTATGCGGGTTATTCAAATGTGCAGGTATTGCTATGGATGAAGTTAGAAAGAAACTATTCTCTATATCGCTGTCTGGTAAAGCAGCGCACTGGTATAAATTGCTGAAGAATAGGGATTCTCTTAATTGGGAGGACATTGTGCCTTTATTTTATTCCAAATTCTATCCTCCAAGTGAAATTCACAAAGATCGGAACCGCATATATAATTTCTGGCCTCATGATGGATGATGACCCACAAGTATAGGGGGTGTATCGTAGTATCTTCGATAAGTAAGAATGTCGATCCCAACGAGGAGCAGAAGGTGTTGACAAGCAGTTTCGATGAAGGATTCACTGTAAATGCTCACAGACAAGTATTCAGGGGGTTTTGATGTAACAGATGAATAAAGTACAAGTAAGTAAAATGCGAGAGAAATAATTGCAGCGAGTGGCCCAATCCTTTTTAGCACAAAGGACAAGCCGGTTTGTTTACTTATAATGACCAAACGTTCTCGAGGACACACGGGATTTTAGTCTAGTGCTTTCACTACATACGGCTAAATAATCTTCATTGTTATGATAAGTGTTGTGTGGGTGAACCTATGCTAATGTACCGCCCTTCCTAGGACTAATACATACTTGTGATTATACCCCTTGCAAGCATCCGCAACTACAAGAAAGTAATTAAGAAAAAATCTAACCACAGCCTTAAACTCTGAGATCCTGCTATCCCTCCTGCATCGATATACCAACGGGGGTTTAGGTTTCTGTCACTCCGGCAACCCCGCAATCGGCAAACGAGTACAAGATGCATTCCCCTAGGCCCATAAAGGTGAAGTGTCGTGTAGTCGACGTTCACACGACACCACTAGAAGAATGACACCACAACTTAAATATCATAACATTGAATATTACTCAACCATAATTCACTACTAACATTTAGACTTCACCCATGTCCTCAAGAACTAAACGAACTACTCACGAGACATCATATGGAACATGATCAGAGGTGATATGATGATGAATAACAATCTGAACATAAACCTTGGTTCAATGGTTTCACTCAATAGCATCAACAACAAGTAGAAATCGATACCGGGAGAGTTTCCCCTATCAAACAATCAAGATCAAACCCAAATTGCTACGGAGGTGACGGTGTCCAGCGGTGGAGACGGCGGTGATGATGGTGGAGATGATGATGATGGTGATGTAGATGATGTCCAGCTCGATGACGGTGACGATGGCGTCGATTTCCCCCTCCGGGAGGGAATTTCCCCGGCGGATTCCTGCCCGCCGGAGAGCTCTTTTCTCTTTGGTGTTCTCCGCCCCGCAGTGGCGGCTGTGGCTCTTCGCGAGGTACCCTCTGGAGCGTAGGGTGGCGGGACGAAGGGTTTCGCGACGTAAAGGAGGCGAAAGGGGCGGTGGGGCCCCCACACCACAAGGTGGCGCGGCCAGGCCTGGGGCCGCGCCGGCCGTGGTCCTGGCCCCACCTTGGGCCTTCTCAGCTCCTCCTTCGGCTTCCTTCGTCATCTTGAAAAATAGGATTTTTGGTATAATTTCCTTCCACAGCTTGATCTTCCGAAATATTGCGTTCGACGGTGCTTTTTCCAGCAGTAATCTCGGCTCCGTGCTTGATCCTCCAATAATGATGAAACATGCAAAATAGATGAAATAACATAAGTATTGTGTCCCAATATGAAATATATCAATGAATAACAGCAAATTATGATATAAAATAGTGATGCAAATTGGACGTATCAACCCCCCCCAAGCTTAGACTTCGCTTGTCCCCAAGCGAAACTGAACTCGGTAAACAGGACCACATGTTTATGGAGTGAAGAGTCGATAAATAAAATACGGACAAGAAGCATCATATTCATTCACACAAGACATTCTAGTAAACAACTTCCTCATATAACTCAACTTGAAACAAGTATAAAGTAATCACAAATAAAGGTGCATAAGAAATCATAGTTGGTGATGGCAAACTTCGTTCTTGGTCAGAGAACAATTAACAGATTATACTTATCTCATTGAGCAGCGCTCTCATGTTAAAGTTTATAAGGCACAAGTTGCATACTCAATCATAATGGTCTCCTCATGATCATTGATAACTTGCAAAGCTATATTCATTCAGATAAAACTTGTACTAAACAAGAAAGAATAAAAGACATGATAAAGCAAATCACAATATAATAGTTTGATCACAACAACTAAAATGCTTGCTTGAGATGGAGGGAAATAGGTTTACTGACTCAACATAAAATAAAAGACAGGCCCTTCGCAGAGGGAAGCAGGGATTAAATCATGTGCTAGAGCTTTTTCAGTTTTGAAATCATATAGAGATAATAAAAGTAACATTTTGAGAGGTGTTTGTTGTTGTCAACGACTGGTAGCGGGTACTCTAACCCCCTTGCCAGACAACCTTCAAAGAGCGGCTCCCATTTTATTTTTATTTTGTGTGGCACTCCTTCCAACCTTTCTTTCACAAACCATGGCTAACCGAATCCTCGGGTGCCTGCCAACAATCTCATACCATGAAGGAGTGCCTTTTTATTTAGTTTTATTATGATGACACTCCCCCCAACCTTTGCTTACACAAGCCATGGCTAACCGAATCCTTCGGGTGCCGTCCATCAATCACATAACATGGAGGAGTGTCTAATTACTTTAATTAGTTTGGGACTGGGAATCCCATTGCCAGCTCTTTTTGCAAAATTATTGGATAAGCGGATGAAACCACTAGTCCATTGGTGAAAGTTGCCCAACAAGATTGAAAGATAAAACACCACATACTTCCTCATGAGCTATAAAACATTGACACAAATAAGAGATACTAAGTTTTGAATTGTCTAAAGGTAGCACATGAAGTATTTACTTGGAATGGCAGAAAATACCATGTAGTAGGTAGGTATGGTGGACACAAATGACATAGGTTTGGACTAAGGTTTGGACGCACGAGAAGTATTCCCTCTCAGTACAAGTCTTTGGCTAGCAAGGCTAATTAGCAAGCATAAGAGTTGAAGGAAACAAACAAATATACATGTGATAGAAACAATCATGCATCCCCCTTGTAAGCACAAACAATTTTAACTTCAGAATAATAAGCTATGAGCTAACAAGAAAGAAAGACAATGAAATAACTACATGTATTTCTCTTTTCTACTTAAACCTCAAAGTGTTGTTGCTATTGACCAATGCTAAGTTTGCCAAAACCAAATAGATTTATTCAATGCTCCCAAAGTGATACCAATACTAACAACAAGGTAAATCATATAATAGATATTGCAAACTAAAATAAGATGTGCAATATGTAAATGATAAGACTTCTCATTAATATTCCATAACGATAACTCACACCAAGGGATACATAGATAACCAACTAAAGGAGAGATACTTCCAAACTGCAACCCATCTTATATGATAACTTCCCTACTCATGATATGCCACTACTTCACAGTAAAAAGTAAAAGATAGTGATGATGTGATACCGCGGCACTCCCCCAAGCTTGGAACAAACCAAGGGGATGCCAATACCGATGATGAATTACTCCTTCGGCGATGGTGGTGATGAACTCCCGTCATCAAACTTCCAAGGAAGAGGCTCTCCATCAAGAAACGACATCTTGGTCTCGGGAATCCTGAAACTAGCAGCACGGCTTATGTATTTAAACCTGTTTTCATACTCACAGTTCTGATTCTGAACGTCATAGAGTTGTGCTTGGAGCTTGTTGGTGGTGTCGTGAAGTGAGAGGATGTCGCCCCAAAGCTTTGCAGTTTCCTTCTCATGTTCAGCAATGAGTTCAGACACAATCCTGTGGAAGATATCCACCTCACGCTCAGCCATCTTCTTGTATTTGAAAACCTCTTGTTCTAGCTTCTCCATCATGTCTTCCAAGCTTCCTTCTCCTTTAGGACCCTGGACATCCTTGATCTGCAGTTCTCCTTCAACGAGCAGCAACTCCTTGGGGTGCATCCTCAGCTCCTCCATGTACAAGTTGCCAACATCCTTGCAGGAGCTGTCCTTCGGAGTTTCCGACGAAGACATGATGGCTCTAGATCCGAAGCAAATCCTGGCAGAAACAGCTCGAAACAAAACACGTCGAGAAAATGATATACGGGCCTCCAGGGGTCCGGGGGATTATATAGCAAAAAATTTCACGACAAAAGGAAAGTACCAGATCGAACCAGGGTCGGAAAGGGGCGACGAGGCGGCCAGACCATAGGTCGGCGCGGGCCCAGGTCAGGCCGCGCCGGCCTATGGTGGCACGCCCTCGTGCGTCTTTTCCACTCCGTTTCGATCTCGTAATTTTTCATATTTTCCAAAAACAGCAAAAATATTGTTCGGAAAGTAAATTGCGAACTTTTCATTACCAGTACTGTTACCTATTCAAAGTCGAGTTCTGGCGGACTGTCAATTTGTCCTTTAATGAAAGCCTCCGGTGTTTCCACTTGAATAATATCAACATCAACATTATAAGAATCACCTGAGATATAATGCTTGAGTCTTTGTCCATTCACCACTTGCTTGGCATTGCCTTGGAGAGAGCTAATTTTAATTGCTCCTGAACGATACACCTCCTCAACAACATACGGTCCTTCCCATTTCGAGAGTAATTTCCCTGCAAAGAATCTGAGACGAGACCGATACAATAGGACTTTATCCCCAATAGTAAATTCTCTTTTGATAATCCTCCTATCATGCCATTTTTTTACTTTCTCTTTAAAGAGTTTAGCATTTTCATAGGCTTCACTTCTCCATTCATCTAGAGAACTTAATTGCAACAACCTCTTATTACCGGCAAGTTTAGGATCTTTATTTAATTCTCTAACAGCCCAATAAGCTTTGTGCTCTAGTTCTAAAGGTAAATGACAAGCTTTTCCGTAAACCATTTTATAAGGTGACATTCCCATGGGATTTTTATAAGCAGTTCTATAAGCCCATAGTGCATCCTTCAATTTACTAGCCCAATTCTTTCTAGTTTTATTAACAGTCTTTTGCAAGATAGATTTAATCTCTCTATTTGATAATTCTACTTGCCCACTAGTTTGAGGATGATAAGTGGAAGCAATTCTATGATTAATACCATACCTAGCCAGAGTTTTTCTAAAACCTCCATGAATAAAATGAGAACCTCCATCAGTCATAATATATCTAGGCACTCCAAATCTAGGAAAAATAATGTCTAAAAGCATTCTTAAAGATGTCTCACCATCAGCACTTTTTGTAGGTATGGCTTCCACCCATTTAGTAACATAATCAACAACAACAAGTATATGAGTGTTACCTTCTGAAGACGGAAAAGGTCCCATGAAGTCAAATCCCCAACAATCAAATGGTTCAATAACAAGAGTATAATTCATAGGCATTTCATTACGTCTGGAGATATTACCAACCCTTTGGCATTCATCACAAGATAGAATAAACTTTCTCGCATCCTTGAAGAGAGTTGGCCAATAAAAACCTGATTGTAGAACCTTTTGCGCGGTTCTTTCTCCGGCGTGATGTCCTCCATAAGCACTACCATGACATTTACTCAATATCTCTTGTTGTTCATATTCGGGAACACACCTTTGCAGAATACCATCCACTCCTTCTTTATATAAGTGTGGGTCATCCCAGAAATAATGCCTCAAGTCATAAAAGATTTTCCTCCTTTGCGGAGCTGAAAAGGTTGGAGGCAAGTACTTGGAAACAATAAAGTTAGCATAATCAGCATACCAAGGACTGTCTCGCGAGCTCACCTTTATTACAGCCAATTGTTCATTTGGAAAACTATCATTAACAGGAACAGGATCATAAGCAATATTTTCCAATCTAGACAAATTATCAGCAACAGGATTATCAGCACCTTTCCTATCTACAATATGTAAATCAAATTCTTGCAAAAGAAGTACCCATCTAATAAGCCTCGGCTTAGCATCTTTCTTTGTCATAAGGTATCTAATTGCAGCATGATCAGTATGAATCGTAACTTTTGAATCAACAATATAAGATCTAAATTTATCACAAGCAAAGACTACAGCTAATAATTCTTTTTCAGTTGTAGCATAATTTCTTTGAGCAGCGTCAAGAGTTTTACTAGCATAATGAATAACATTAAGTTTTTTATCTACTCGCTGTCCAAGAACAGCGCCTACAGCAAAATCACTAGCATCACACATAATTTCAAAAGGCAAATTCCAATCAGGAGGTTCAACTACAGCAGCAGTTGTTAAGGCTTTCTTTAGAGTTTCAAAAGCTTCCTTACAATCATCATCAAAAACAAAAGGTACGTCTTTTTGAAGAAGATTAGTAAGAGGTTTTGAAATCTTGGAGAAATCTTTAATAAATCTCCTATAAAACCCAGCATGACCAAGAACACTACGAATACCTTTAACATCCCTCGGATAGGGCATCTTCTCAATTGCTTCAACTTTAGCTCTATCAACTTCAATACCTCTCTCAGAAATTTTATGTCCCAATACAATTCCTTCATTAACCATAAAGTGGCATTTCTCCCAATTAAGAACAAGGTTAGTTTCTTCACATCTCTGCAAAACTTTATCAAGGTTTCGCAAGCAACTATCAAAAGAATTCCCATAGACGGAAAAATCATCCATGAATACTTCCACAATACTCTCACAAAAGCCATGAAAAATAGCAGACATGCATCTTTGAAAAGTAGCAGGAGCATTACATAAACCAAAAGGCATACGCCTATAAGCATAAGTTCCATAGGGACAAGTAAAAGTGGTTTTCTCTTGATCTTTAGTTTTAACAGCAATTTGTGAAAACCCAGAATAACCATCAAGAAAGCAAAAATGAGTATTTTTAGACAATCTTTCTAGCATTTGATCAATAAATGGTAAAGGGTAATGATCTTTCTTAGTGACTTTATTAACTTTTCGAAAATCAATGCACATTCTATACCCTACAACTACTCTTTGAGGGATGATCTCATCATTATCATTAGGCACAACAGTCATTCCTCCTTTCTTGGGAACACAATGCACAGGACTAACCCATCTACTATCAGCAATAGGATATATAATACCAGCTTCAAGAAGTTTTAATACCTCATTCCTTACCACCTCCTTCATCTTCGGAATTAGACGACGCTGATGTTCAACAACAGGCTTTGCATCATCTTCCATATTAATAGCATGTTGGCAAATAGAAGGAGAAATCCCCTTCAAATCATCAAGAGTGTAGCCAATAGCTCCTCGGTGTTTCTTCAATATTTCCAATAACCTTTCTTCCTCAATCTTTGAAAGCTTAGAACTAATAATAACAGGATATATTTTCTTATCATCAATATGAGCACATTTAAGATTATCAGGTAAAGGCTTTAAATCAAAAACAGGATCTTCCTTTGGTGGCGGTGTTGTACCCAAATCTTCCACCAGTAAATCATGCTTGAGAATAGGTTGGCGAAGAAAAATTTCCTCAAGCTCATCTCTTTCTTTCCTAAAAACTTCACTCTCGCTATTCTCCAAATGTTGCTGCAAAGGATTATTAGGAGCAAGAACAATAGATGCACACTGCTCCATTTTAAAATCATCACTAGGCAAATCAGCTTTATAAGGAGTTTTGGTAAATTTAGAGAAGTTAAACTCATAAGATTCACCAGCAAATTTAGTCAAAATTTTCTCTTTCTTGCAATCTATGATAGCTCCACAAGTATTTAGAAAAGGTCTACCAAAAATGATAGGACAATAATCACTAGCAGCAGAACCAAGTACCAAAAAGTCAGCAGGATATTTAATCTTACCACATAGAACTTCTACATCTCGAACAATACCAATTGGAGAAATAGTTTCTCTATTAGCCAGCTGAATAACCACATCAATATCTTCAAGTTCACAAGAATCAATTTCGTGCATAATCTCCGTGTAAAGCTCATAAGGAATAGCACTAACACTTGCACCAATATCACATAAACCATAATAGCAATGATCACCAATTCTAACAGATAGCATAGGAACACTAACTTGTTTGGGTTTATTAGGATGTGAAACAATATTAGAAGCATCTTCACTTAAAAATAATATGACCATCCTCCACATTTTCAGTCACAAGATCTTTAACTATTGCAACAACAGGTTCAACTTTTATTTGTTCTTCGTGTTCTACAGGTTTCTTTTCACTTTTATGAACCGCACTATTTATAACAGAGTACTCCTTCATTTTAGCAGGAAAGGAGTTTTTTCAATATAAGCTTCGTGAATAACATGATCAGCTTCAACTACAACGCATTTATTAATAGATGAATCAATTTTATCTTTATACGGTTCATGATACTTATCAAAATTCTTCTTAGGCAATTCATAATGAGAGGCAAAAGCTTTATAAAGATTTGCAGCAACTTGAGAATCAAGACCATATGTAGCACTCATATTACGAAATTTATCAAGATCCATAAAAGCTTCAATGCATTTATAATCATAAATTATACCTGATTCTCTATCCTTGTCGTTCTCCCAACCTTCGATTTTCTTGGATCCGATCAAGAAGGTCCCTTTTAAACTCTTCTTTGTTGCGTGTAAATGATCCAGAACAAGAAGTATCCAAAGCAAGGTCTTGTCTTGAAAAGAAAGTCTTGCATAGAAATTATCAATAATAACATTACCAGGAAGCTCATGAATGGGGCATTTGAGCATTAAAGACTTCAATCTCCACCAAGCTTGGGAAATACTTTCTCCATCATGAGGCCAGAAATTATATATGCGGTTACGATCTTTGTGAATTTCACTTGGAGGATAGAATTTAGAATAAAATAAAGGCACAATGTCCTCCCAATCAAGAGAATCACCATTCTTCAGCAATTTATACCAATGCGCCGCTTTACCAGACAGCGATATAGAGAATAGTTTCTTTCTAACTTCATTCATGGCAATACCTGCACATTTGAATAACCCGCATAATTCATGCAAAAACAGTAAATGATCATCGGGATGGACAGTTCCATCCCCTTCATAGCGGTTATCCATAACACGTTCAATAATTTTCATAGGTATTTTATATGGTATCACTTCCTCACCTGGCGCCTCATCCACTACCGTTGCAGTAGTAGTAGATTTCCCAAATAGAAATTGAAGAGAAGATCTCTCCATAATGACTTATAGCAGAAGGCAGAAATAAAATCAGCACAAACAAGAAAGGTTTTCCTTACCAATTCCACTTACCAATAGCGCTTCACTCCGGCAACGGCGCCTTAAAAATAGTCTTGATGACCCACAAGTATAGGGGGTGTATCGTAGTATCTTCGATAAGTAAGAATGTCGATCCCAACGAGGAGCAGAAGGTGTTGACAAGCAGTTTCGATGAAGGATTCACTGTAAATGCTCACAGACAAGTATTCAGGGGGTTTTGATGTAACAGATGAATAAAGTACAAGTAAGTAAAATGCGAGAGAAATAATTGCAGCGAGTGGCCCAATCCTTTTTAGCACAAAGGACAAGCCGGTTTGTTTACTTATAATGACCAAACGTTCTCGAGGACACACGGGATTTTAGTCTAGTGCTTTCGCTACATACGGCTAAATAATCTTCATTGTTATGATAAGTGTTGTGTGGGTGAACCTATGCTAATGTACCGCCCTTCCTAGGACTAATACATACTTGTGATTATACCCCTTGCAAGCATCCGCAACTACAAGAAAGTAATTAAGAAAAAAATCTAACCACAGCCTTAAACTCTGAGATCCTGCTATCCCTCCTGCATCGATATACCAACGGGGGTTTAGGTTTCTGTCACTCCGGCAACCCCGCAATCGGCAAACGAGTACAAGATGCATTCCCCTAGGCCCATAAAGGTGAAGTGTCGTGTAGTCGACATTCACACGACACCACTAGAAGAATGACACCACAACTTAAATATCATAACATTGAATATTACTCAACCATAATTCACTACTAACATTTAGACTTCACCCATGTCCTCAAGAACTAAACGAACTACTCACGAGACATCATATGGAACATGATCAGAGGTGATATGATGATGAATAACAATCTGAACATAAACCTTGGTTCAATGGTTTCACTCAATAGCATCAACAACAAGTAGAAATCGATACCGGGAGAGTTTCCCCTATCAAACAATCAAGATCAAACCCAAATTGCTACGGCGGTGATGGTGTCCAGCGGTGGAGACGGCGGTGATGATGGTGGAGATGATGATGATGGTGATGGAGATGATGTCCAGCTCGATGACGGTGACGATGGCGTCGATTTCCCCCTCCGGGAGGGAATTTCCCCGGCGGATTCCTGCCCGCCGGAGAGCTCTTTTCTCTCTGGTGTTCTCCGCCCCGCAGAGGCGGCTGTGGCTCTTCGCGAGGTACCCTCTGTAGCTTAGGTTTTCGGGACGAAGGGTTTCGCGAAGAAAAGGAGGCGAAAGGGGCTGTGGGGCCCCCACACCACAAGGTGGCGCGGCCAGGCCATGGGCCGCGCCGGCCTATGGTCTGGCCCCACCTTGGGCCTTCTCAGCTCCTCCTTCTGGCTTCCTTCGTCATCTTGAAAAATAGGATTTTTGGTATAATTTCCTTCCACAGTTGATCTTCCGAAATATTGCGTTCTGACGGTGCTTTTTCCAGCAGAATCCTGGCTCCGGTGCTTGATCCTCCAATAATGATGAAACATGCAAAATAGATGAAATAACATAAGTATTGTGTCCCAATATGAAATATATCAATGAATAACAACAAATTATGATATAAAATAGTGATGCAAATTGGACGTATCAATGGAGAAAGCATTGCCCAAGCATGGGGGAGATTGAAGTCTTTAATGCTCAAATGCCCCATTCATGAGCTTCCTGGTAATGTTATTATTGATAATTTCTATGCAAGACTTTCTTTTCAAGACAAGACCTTGCTGGATACTTCTTGTTCTGGATCATTTACACGCAACAAAGAAGAGTTTAAAAGGGACCTTCTTGATCGGATCCAGGAGAATACTGAAGGATGGGAGAATGACAAAGATAGAGAGTCAGGTATAAACTTTGATTATAAATGCATTGAAGTTTTTATGGATACTGATAAATTTCGTAATATTAGTGCTACTTATGGTCTTGATTCTCAAGTCGTTGCAAATCTTTATAAAGCTTTTGCCTCTCATTATGAATTGCCTAAGAAGAATTTTGATAAGTATCATGAACCGTATAAAGATAAAATAGATTCATCTATAAACAAATGTGTTGTAATTGAAACTGTTGATCATGTTATTCCTGAAGCTTATATTGAAAAAACTCCTTTCCCTGCTAAAATGAAGGAGTACTCTGTTATAAATAGTGCGGTTCATAAAAGTGAAAAGAAACCTATAGAACCTGAAGAACAAATAAAAGTTGAACCTGCTGTTGCAATTGTTAAAGATCTTGTGACTGAAAATGTGGAGGATGGTCATATTATTTTCTGTGAAGATGCCTCTAATATTGTTTCGCATCCTAATAAGTCTAGGAAAGCTAGTGTTCCTATGCTATCTGTTAGAATTGGTGATCATTGTTATTATGGTTTATGTGATATTGGTGCAAGTATTAGTGCTATTCCTTATGAGCTTTACACGGAGATCATGCATGAAATTGGTTCTTGTGAGCTTGAAGATATTGATGTGGTTATTCGGCTGGCTAATAGAGAAACTATCTCTCCAATTGGTATTGTTCGAGATGTGGAAGTGCTATGTGGTAAGATTAAATATCCTGCTGACTTTTTGGTACTTGGTTCTGCTGCTAGTAAATATTGTCCTATCATTTTTGGTAGACCTTTTCTAAATACTTGTGGAGCTATTATAGATTGTAAGAAAGAGAAAATTTTGACTAAATTTGCTGGTGAATCTTATGAGTTTAACTTCTCTAAATTTACCAAAACTCCTTATAAAGCTGATTTGCCTAATAGTGATTTTAAAGTTGAACAGTGTGCATCTATTGCTCTTGCTCCTAATAATCCTTTGCAGCAACATTTGGAGAATAGTGAGAGTGAAGTCTTTAGGGAAGAAAGAAATGAGCTTGATGAAATTTTCCTTCGTCAACCTATTCTTAAGCATGATTTACCGGTGGAAGATCTGGGTACAACACCACCACCAAAGGAAGATCCTGTCTTTGATTTAAAACCATTGCCTGATAATCTTAAATATGCTCATATTGATGATAAGAAAATATATCCTGTTATTATTAGTTCTAAGCTTTCAGAGTTTGAAGAAGAAAGGTTATTGGAAATACTGAAGAAACACCGAGGTGCTATTGGCTACACTCTTGATGACTTGAAGGGGATTTCTCCCTCTATTTGCCAACACGCCATTAACATGGAAGATGATGCGAAGCCTGTTGTTGAACCTCAGCGTCGTCTAATTCCTAAGATGAAGGATGTGGTAAGAAATGAGGTATTAAGACTCCTTGAAGCTGGTATTATATATCCTATTGCTGATAGTAGATGGGTTAGTCCTGTGCATTGTGTTCCTAAGAAAGGAGGAATGACTGTTGTGCCTAATGATAATGATGAGCTCATACCTCAAAGAGTAGTTCTGGGTATAGAATGTGCATTGATTTTCGAAAAGTTAATAAAGTTACTAAGAAAGATCATTACCCTTTACCCTTTATTGATCAAATGTTAGAAAGGTTGTCTAAGAATACTCATTTTTGCTTTCTTGATGGTTATTATGGGTTTTCACAAATTGCTGTTAAAACTAAAGATCAAGAGAAAACCACTTTCACTTGTCCCTATGGAACTTATGCTTATAGACGTATGCCTTTTGGTTTATGTAATGCTCCTGCTACTTTTCAAAGATGCATGTCTGCTATTTTTCATGGCTTTTGTGAGAGTATTGTAGAGGTATTCATGGACGATTTTTTCCGTCTACGGAAATTCTTTTGATAATTGCTTGCGGAACCTTGATAAAGTTTTGCAGAGATGCGAAGAAACTAACCTTGTTCTTAATTGGGAGAAATGCCACTTTATGGTTAATGAAGGAATTGTATTGGGACATAAAATTTCCGAGAGAGGTATTGAAGTTGATAGAGCTAAAGTTGAAGCAATTGAGAAGATGCCCTATCCGAGGGATGTTAAAGGTATTCGAAGTGTTCTTGGTCATGCTGGGTTTTATAGGAGATTTATTAAAGACTTCTCTAAGATCTCAAAGCCTCTTACTAATCTTCTTCAAAAAGATGTACCTTTTGTTTTTGATGATGATTGTAAGGAAGCTTTTGAAACTCTAAAGAAAGCCTTAACAACTGCCCCTATAGTTGAACCTCCTGATTGGAACTTACCATTTGAAATTATGTGTGATGCTAGTGATTTTGCTGTAGGCGCTGTTCTTGGACAGCGAGTAGATAAAAAACTGAATGTTATTCATTATGCTAGTAAAACTCTTGATGCTGCTCAAAGAAATTATGCTACTACTGAAAAAGAATTGTTAGCCGTAGTCTTTGCTTGTGATAAGTTTAGATCTTATATCGTTGATTCAAAAGTTACTATTCATACTGATCATGCTGCAATTAGATACCTTATGACAAAGAAAGATGCTAAGCCGATGCTTATTAGATGGGTACTTCTTTTGCAAGAATTTGATTTACATATTGTAGATAGGAAAGGTGCTGATAATCCTGTTGCTGATAATTTGTCTAGATTGGAAAATATTGCTTATGATCCTGTTCCTGTTAATGATAGTTTTCCAAATGAACAATTGGCTGTAATAAAGGTGAGTTCGCGAGACAGTCCTTGGTATGCTGATTATGCTAACTTTATTGTTTCCAAGTACTTGTCTCCAACCTTTTCAGCTCAGCAAAGGAGGAAATTCTTTTATGACTTGAGGCATTATTTTTGGGATGACCCACACTTATATAAAGAAGGAGTGGATGGTATTATGCGAAGATGTGTTCCTGAATATGAACAACAAGAGATATTGAGTAAATGTCATGGTAGTGCTTATGGAGGACATCACGCCGGAGATAGAACCGCACAAAAGGTTCTACAATCAGGATTTTATTGGCCAACTCTCTTCAAAGATGCAAGGAAGTTTATTTTATCTTGTGATGAATGTCAAAGGGTTGGTAATATCTCCAGGTGCAATGAAATGCCTATGAATTATACTCTTGTTATTGAACCATTCGATTGTTGGGGATTTGACTTCATGGGCCCTTTCCCTTCTTCAGAAGGTAACACTCATATACTTGTCGCTGTTGATTATGTTACTAAATGGGTAGAAGCTATACCCACAAAAAGTGCCGATGGTGAGACTTCTTAAAAAATGCTTTTAGATATTATTTTTCCTAGATTTGTAGTACCTAGATATATTATGACTGATGGAGGTTCTCATTTTATTCATGGAGGTTTTAGAAAAACTCTTGCTAAGTATGGTATTAATCATAGAATTGCTTCCGCTTATCATCCTCAAACTAGTGGGCAAGTAGAACTATCAAATAGAGAAATTAAGTCTATCTTGCAAAAGACTGTTAATAAAACTAGAAAGAACTGGGCTATTAAATTGAAGGATGCACTATGGGCTTATAGAACTGCTTATAAAAACCCCATGGGAATGTCACCTTATAAAATGGTTTATGGAAAAGCTTGTCATTTACCTTTAGAACTAGAGCACAAAGCTTATTGGGCTGTTAGAGAACTAAACAAAGATCCTAAACTAGCCGGTGATAAGAGGTTGTTGCAATTAAGTTCTCTAGATGAATGGAGAAGTGAAGCATATGAAAATGCTAAACTCTTTAAAGAGAAAGTTAAGAAATGGCATGATAGAAGGATTACCAAAAGAGAGTTTAATATTGGGGATAAAGTCCTATTGTATCGGTCTCGTCTCAGATTCTTTGCAGGGAAATTACTCTCGAAATGGGAAGGACCATATGTTGTTGAGGAGGTGTATCGTTCAGGAGCAATTAAAATTAGTTCTCTCCAAGGCAATGCTGTCAACACCCGGATTTTTAAGTCCGGATGCCTATTATGCCGTACATCGCAATCCCAGGAATAATGTTTTTGCGAGACATAATAGTAAGTAGCATAGAGTCATCATTTATTACAACACATATTGTCTTACAACCATAGATCACATGATCCAATATTACACGAATATATTGTTCAACATCACAAATGGTAGCGGAAACGGAGTAGTAGTGGACTATCTATTCCACAGGCAACGCTTGATGTTAGAAGACGATCCTAGTTATCGTAGACGTCCTGCTGTCCGTCATCTTGATACTGGTGCTCTCCTTCATAGTCTGGCATTTGAATAGCCAGGGCAAAGCCATGAGTACTTTTAAAGTACTCGCAAACTAACTTAACAAATAATTACTCATGAAGTGTCATAAGGGGGTGCTAAGCTCTAGGTTTATTTGCATAAAGCCAAGTTTTATTTTAGTAAACCTTTAGCAAAGCCTTATCATGTGCTAAACTAACTCAAGTGGGAACATTAGTGTCATTCCCACGACTCATTATGGTTCACCATAATGTCACCTTTCAATCCACCATTCATTTCTAGAATCAAAACATTTTAATGATAACGGAGATAGTATGGCCTTTCCAATCGTCCGTAACCGTGGACACGACTATTCGAATAGGTTTAACACTCTGCAGAGGTTGTACTCTTGTGCCACAACTTTTGATTTCATCCGTCGAGGATAACCCCGAATCATCGTAGCATAATACGCGGATCATCAATCGAAACCTTTCACTTATATATGCTAGTATGAGCACCTCTCCCCATGAGCTTGGCCTCCCGGTGAAAACCGCAGTCAACCCGGGAACTGCACAGGGCTTGGGCCGTACATTCACCTCATATCAACATCATTCCACACTTAACGGAGGCAGCCTCGGCGTAACCCCTATGATGTTTGTTTAGAGGGAACCCATACTAAAATACACAAGCTTCTAGTTAAGCCCTACCCATAATCAGGTATTGTGGGGGTACTTGTATAATTGGAAGGGTATCGCATTCAGACCCAATCATCAATTTTATCGAAAATCACTATCTTCTCTTGTTCATATCCACCTTCACTTTACTTTCTTTCAAAGTCATTTCACTTCACCATGTTCCCATCTAGAGTAGTCAATTTTAATTGATTTGCACTAGCAACTATATGAGGGGTGCTATCTAGCTTTGAGTGGTGCTAATCTATTCCAAGTATTGCTCTACTCTAGACCAAGTAAATCATAAATCGAAAGGTACTTTGAAATGAATAAGCAAAGTAAAATGTAAGTAAAAAGCTTGGGATAGGTAATACATAAAAGTAAAATGGGAGGGTGCTTTTGCTCTTGTAGAGCTAAGCACTTGTATTTAGCAAGGGTTAGCTTGCCTTGAGCTGAGTAGTTATCGAAGTTCTCTTCTTCTTCCGGTGAGTAGCCTTCCTCCTCTTGGTATTCCTCGTTACTAGCGTCTATATACGAATACGAGGTATAAATACTAAACCAAGCTCACATACTAAACTAGAAACACTCAAAGAGTTCACACTCTAGTCCTATTATCACTCAAACATGGCATGGTGAGTTATTTGCTAAATTCTTATTTAGGAGAAAATAATTTCCTTTCATTATTCCTATTTCTTAAGTTTGGTATGTAATTACTTAGAGAAATTCAATTCTCATCATTATATCTTATTAAGATTTAATCTCATCATATAATAATAAGGTATGAAATATAGGTTGACCCAAAGTCAACATTTCATATCCATTATATGTGAGTTCAATTTAATTGGAAGTGCTATACTTCACATAGTTTTAAATACTTAACATTTAAATGAATTAAAATCTCTAAGTAATAATTCTCAAGGGTTCATTAGCCTAAGTCATTCCCCCTGGTTATTATTAATTAGGATCAAAATTTAAATGAGAGGTAGCTCTCATATTAGAGTTGAGTTTGAATTTCACTTTTAAATGCTCTAGAAATGACTACATAGCCATTTTATTTGATCTAGTCCATGATCATACAAACAACAGGGCTATGTTATTGCATAATCAATTAGAGGACATCATTTGTGATTTATTAGAATTGGAAATACTTCAAAAAACTATTCTGATTAAATTTTAGATAGAGTTTGAATGTTCAAAAGTCCCTGTCTTGTTGTTTTTATCTAATTAAATCTACAATGAAATTGGAGTTGGGGCCAGTGGCATTGGATAGATAAATTCATGGGCTTTCCAACAGTATAAAGTTTGCTAAATTTGGTTAGGCCGATTTTAAACTATTCAAATTTTACTAAGCCATCTGCTGAACAAATTTGAATAAAGATTAAATCCAATTTTGAATTCGTGGGCTAGGCGGAAAACGTTACTGGGCCGAAACAAAACTAGAAATCACTTCGCAGCCCAACAAGCAACCCGTGCGGGTGGGCTGTCCTGACGAGGTGGGGGCCACCCGTCAGTGGCTCTTTAAACGCCGAAGCGGTACGCGCGCGTTAGGCCGTAGGATTAGAATAGAAATCAACGGTGCTGGAGCATCGTCGTCTCCGACGAGCGACGGCTCACTGGCGGCGAGCCTAGGGGGTGGGAGAGCCTACCAGGCCGTTGCAGGTGTCTGGCAGTGTGCGCGGAGAAGTGGAAGTAGATGGGGAAGAGCGTGGTGCAGCGGCGGTGCTCGGGGAGGTTCCAATCGACGCAGCGCTTCTGCGGGCTCCGGCGGACCTCAGCTTCCAATTGCTGCTGCTCCGGCGAGGACTGATGAAATTGAGGGGTGGAGGAGGCTCAGTGAGGAGAGGGGAGTGGATTGTGTGAAGAGAGGAGGCGCCGATCGTCTCTATTTATAGAGGGAGGGAGGTGGCCGAGCGTGCTGTGGAGGAGCGTCCATGGCGTGGCGCTTCTGGCGCTCCAAGGGGCAAGTGAAGGACGGCGTCGTGTAGGCGTTGTCCTGGCGATACTCTAGGTGCAGCTGGCGTGGCGAGAGGACGACGGAATCACTCGAGCGCGGGTGGTGATCATTTCAGTACCCGCGGTACCTCGCCGGTGAGGACGACGGTGACGAGTCCTGCGCAGCTGCTCGAGTGTGGCTAGGTGGTAGAGGGCGAGGAGTAGATGCTCAACGTGCTGGTAGGGATGCAGGACGAGGACGGTCGCGCTCGAGTGGGCGACGTACTGGCGCGCCCAGTGCACGCTCACCGTGCCGACTGGCATGTACTGGCGAGTTTTGGGCGTGCCCGTTCTGGCCAATGCCATGCGTTGGCGATCGGGTGAGTGGTACTGGCGTGATCGTGGTGCTCCAGAGATGCTCAAAGACAAGAGGAAAGGTTGAGAGGGAGGCCAGAGATAGGGATGCCCAAAGGTGGCCGGGGTACATGACATGGCTTTGTTTTAGGGTTTTTCTTCTCCCTCCTCTCACTTTAATCGATCAGGGCAAGTACTGGGGTGAAGCAGGGGTCGTAGGGGAGTGCAATGATCAAAGTTAGAAGGGGTTTAGTGAAGAAACCGGTGGACAATAGTGTGTAACACGATTTGGAAATCATGTCTGCCACCTGTTCGACACAATGGCCGCATGAGATTTTTCTTTGAAATTTGCATTTCTTTTTGGTGAATCTCTTTTATATAATTAGAGTGAAGTATTGGTGGTGGTGGCACTCAATTTGGAAAAGAATTGCAGAGTTTCAATTTTGGGGTCATCTTGTTTTTCTTCTCAGATCCCCTTTTGGCCATTTAATTCTGGTCAACCTAGTCAACTCTAGCCATGGTGGTCAACATGAAAAGTACTCACCTTGACATGGTCTTGGATGACATGGCTTTGGTTGACAAAGTTTAGTTTAGGTTTCAAGAAATAGAGGGGTGCAAAGTAGGGAAGAAAATATTTTTGCCACATATGACCATTATCATATGTAGTTGAGTTTTGAATTTTTCCTTGATTTGAATTTGATTTCTTTGGTGCATTTGTGTTTGTTTGAGTTATATATGAGTTTTAGAAACCATAGAGCAATCAAATATGGACTAGGGTGAGGATTTGCATTTTGGTATGAGGTGTATGTAAGAGAGAAATGAATATTTTCCATTTCTTCTTCAATTAGGGTTTAGTGATCTTTGTTAGGGTTCAAAATGGCACTTGATCATTATACTAACACTCATCATGGCAATTGCACAAAAGAACTTCGCTCAAATGCATGAAACTATATGTGGCACTTATATGCATATAAAAAGTTTTTTGTTTGTTGCAAATTTTGAGTAATTGAAATACTCTCTTGATCTTTATTAAGGTTGAAACTTGGGATGTTACAAACCCTTCCCCCTTACAAAAGATCTCGTCCCGAGATCTGAGAAAACTAGGTACTAAAGAGATCTGGGTACTCAGTCCTCATAAAGTCTTCTCTCTCCCAAGTGGCTTCCTCTTCGGTGTGATTACTCCATTGGATCTTCAGAAACTTGATACTTCGGGTACGGGTGGTTCTGAAGGCTTCTTCTAGGATGCGAATCGGTACTTCGCGGTATGTCAGATCTGAGTTGATATCCACAGCTCGATGGTCGATGTTCTTGAACACCTCGGTCTTCTCAGGTACCTCTAAACACTTCCGGAGTAGCGAGATGTGAAACACATTGTGCACCGCTGACATTTCTTCTGGTAACTCCAGTTGATAGGATACCTCTCCTCGGTGACTCAGGACTTTGAAAGGTCCGACATATCGGGGTGCTAACTTTCCTCTAAGCTGGAATCTCTGCATTCCTTTAAGGGGGGACACTTTGAGATACACGAAATCTCCGATCTCGAAGGTCATCTCTCGGCGTCTCTTATCGGCGTAGCTCTTCTGTCTTGATTGGGCTGTCTTGAGGTACTCGCGGATCTTGTGAACCTTCTCTTCGGCTTCTCGGAGAATATCTGGTCCAAAGATTTGACTCTCTCCTACTTCCGACCAATTCAGAGGGGTACGGCACTTCCTTCCGTACAGTGCTTCAAAAGGGGCCATCTGCAAGCTGGCTTGGTAGCTATTGTTGTACGAGAATTCTGCGTATGGTAAGCAGTCTTCCCACTTAGATCCATACTCTAGCACACATGCTCTCAACATATCTTCTAGTATCTGGTTGACTCGTTCAGTCTATCCATCTGTCTGCGGGTGATAGGCTGTGCTGAAATTCAGACGAGTTCCGAGTCCTTCATGTACTTTCTACCAGAATCTGGAGGTGAATTGGGATCCTCTGTCGGATACTATCGACTTCGGGGTTCCGTGCAGGCTGACTATCCTTGAGATATATAGCTCTGCGAGTCTTGGTCCTTGATAGGTGGTCTTGACGGGGATGAAGTGGGCGACTTTGGTTAGTCTGTCGACCACTACCCAGATGGAATCATTTCCTTTACTTGATTTGGGCAGTCCGGTGATGAAGTCCATTCCTACGGAATCCCACTTCCATTCGGGAATCTGTAGGGGTTGCAACAGTCCTGCGGGGCGTTGATGTTCTGCTTTGACTCTTTGACAGATGTCACACTTGGCGATGTAGCTTCCAATTTCTCTCTTCATTCCATGCCACCAGAATTGTTCCTTCAAATCCTGGTACATCTTGGTCCCTCCGGGGTGAATGGAGTACAGGGTGTCGTGAGCTTCTTTCAGAATCACTTGCTTCAATTCTGAGTCCGAAGGCACGCAAAGGCGCTTGTTATACCATAGCACTCCTTCTTCATCTATGGTGAATCCCGGTGCTTTTCCGGCGGCTATTTGGTTCTTGATTCCATCAATGCTAGCATTTCCTTTCTGAGCTTCTTTGATCTGACTAATCAGGGTGGGTTGGAGTTCAATGCTGGCGAGGTATCCTTCGCTAACCAGTTCAAGCCTAAACTGTTCAAACTCTTCAAACAGGCTGGGTTGCTCAGTTGCTAACATGGAGTTCAACTGACACGGCAGTCTACTCAAAGCATCCGCTACCACATTGGCCTTGCCGGGGTGATAGTGGATTTCCATGTCGTAATCCTTGATTAACTCTATCCATCTACGCTGTCTCATATTCAGCTCCTTCTGAGTGAAGATATACTTCAGGCTCTTGTGATCCGAGTAAACCTCGCATCGATTACCCGTGAGGTAATGACGCCATACTTTCAGTGCTAACACCACCGCTGCTAGCTCTAAGTCATGGGTTGGATAGTTCTGTTCATGCTGCTTCAGCTGCCTTGATAGGTAAGATATCACCTTGCCTTCTTGCATCAGCACACATCCAAGACCAATCTTGGAGGCGTCGCAGTACACATCAAAGGGCTTGGTAATGTCCGGCATAACCAGTATTGGGGCTGTTGTCAATCTTAGCTTGAGCTGTTGAAAGCTCTCTTCACACTTGTTGGTCCATTCGAACTTCCGATCCTTCTTCAACAATTGAGTCATTGGTCTTGCTATGCTCGAGAATCCTTCAACGAATCGGCGGTAGTATCCCGCCAATCCGAGAAATGCGCGGACCTTGGTCTGGGTGGTTGGGGCTTTCCATTCTTCAACAGTCTTGATTTTTGCGGGGTCAACGGCAATTCCTCCGGCTGACAAGATATGACCCAAGAATCCTACTTCTTTCAACCAGAACTCACACTTGCTGAACTTGGCATACAACTGATGCTCCCGAAGGGTATCTAGTACCACTTCCAAATGTTGCTCATGTTCTTCCTCGGTTTTGGAGTATATCAGGATGTCGTCGATGAAGACAACGACAAACTTGTCCAGGAAGTTCATAAAAATCTTATTCATGAGATTCATGAAGTAAGCGGGGGCATTAGTCAATCCAAATGACATGACATTGTACTCATACAATCCATATCTGGTGGTAAAGGCAGTTTTGGGGATATCGGTGGCACGAATCTTCAGCTGATGGTATCCTGTCCGCAGATCAATCTTCGAGAATACTTGGGCTCCGGTCAGCTGGTCAAACAGATCTTCTATCTTAGGCAATGGATACTTGTTCTTGATGGTGACATCGTTGAGTTTACGATAGTCCGTAACCAAACGAGTGGCACCGTCCTTTTTATCCACAAACAAAACTGGCGATCTCCAAGGTGACGCACTTGGTTGAATCAAACCTTTGAATAGCATATCATCCAGTTGCTTCTTCAGTTCCACTAACTCTGCCGGGTTCATGCTATAGGCTCTCTGGGCTATTGGTCCGGTTCCGGGGATTAGTTCTATGATAAACTCGATATCCCGATCTGGGGGCATACCGGGTAGATCATCCGGAAACACATCAGGATATCGACAAACGACCCTGATCTCATCCAAGGTGGGTTTGGCTAGGCTTTGGTTACAAGTAAATTTTCTGGGCAGTTTTTCTGATATGTGTTCAACTATGATTCCGGTGCTACTAGTCATGGTGATGGCCTTCTTGGCACAATCAATCAGTCCATGATGCTTCGCCATCCAGTCCATTCCGAGGACTACTTCCAAACCCTTGGCTCCCAGAACAATCAAATTTGCATAGAATTCTATTTCATGTATTCTGATTGGCACATCTTTGCAAATTTTTCTAGCTTTAGTGGTTGATCCGGGTATTTGAACTATCATGACATGCTTCAAACTGATGGGTTGAATCTTACTAGTGCATGCAAAATCTTCGGTAATGAATGAATGCGATGCTCCAGAATCAAACAACACTCTTGCGGGTATTGAGTTAACAGAGAACATACCCAGCACAACGTCTGGGGCTTCCTGAGCTTCTTCTGCATTCATGTGGTAGAGGCGGCCGTTGCGGTTGTTCGGGTTGTTGGGGGCGAACTTCTTGTTGGTGGTGACACGACGCTGCTGCTGCGCAGGGCCTGAGGTGTTGGCGGCCGTCTTGGCGAGCTTCTTGGGGCACTCATAGGAGAAGTGCCCAGCCACTCCGCACTCATAGCAGTTGTAGGTGGACTTGTCCTTGGGGGTGATGGGAACTGCATTGCTCCCAGTCCTTGGAGCGGTGTTGGGGTTGTTGGAGTTGTTGTTGGGGGTGCGGGGTGGAGCGCGGTTGAAGTTGTTGTTGTTGTTGTAGTTGTGGTGGCCTCCTGGCCTGGGGTTTCCTCCACTCCGGTTCTGATAATTCGGACGTGGATTCTGCATCGGGGGCTTGTTGTTTCTTGGGATGAACCCTCCGCTTGAGCTGGGGCGATACTTGTGGTTGTTGCTGGGCCCACTCTGGTTCATCATACGGCGCTTGCGGTTCTCATTGGCTTGGTGTATCTTCCCCTCCATCTGAATGGCGGAGTCAACGAGGGCTTCTAGATCAGCAAAGGGAATGTTGATCAGCACCGCATCTCATCATGCAGTCCATTCAGGAACCTCTCCTTCCTCTTCTCGACGGTATCCGTCTCATCCGGGGCGTACCTTGACAAAGTGAGAAACTTGTCGCGGTATTCCACCACGGTCATCCTGCCTTGTTTCAGTTCCCTGAACTCATCCCTCATCTTCTTGATCAACCCTGGGGGCACATGATACTTACTAAACTTGAGTTTGAAATCCTCCCAAGTCATCATTTGCCCCGCATGTAAGGCGCGGGTACTTGTCCACCAGGCACGTGCAGGTCCAGCCAGATAGTGGGTGGCGAACAACACCTTCTCGTTGTCCTCCACTCCGGCAACCTCGAGATTGTTCTCCATAGTTTGGAGCCAATCATCAGCATCGAGAGGTTCTTCTGTCTTGCTGAACACCGGTGGGTTGGTGTTCTGGAAGTTTTTCAGCTTCGACCCAGGGTGGTCGTGGTTTCCGTGGCCTTGATTGCCCTGAGCAATCTGTTGAAGTGCAGCTAGGTTGGCTTGACGGTCAACTCTCTCAGCTTCTCTTTCTGCCATCATCTGTTGCAGTAGTTGCATCATTGCGTTTTCGTTGCGAGTTGGGGGTGCCATCTGAACAGTGATAGGGATCATGAGATGAGACGAGAGGGAAATTTCTATGGCTCATTTTGGGATAAATTCACACAACTTAAACTTGATTCATAAAATATTAATAATATTACACACACAAACATAGTTATGGAGGTAGCAAATATTACAAGCCAAATGTTCAGGAGGGTTTTAAGAACCCTTTCAACAAACTACGATACATGGTGCGGATACAAAGGACCGATACATCTCATACTACGCGAGTGCTCATAAAGGGGGATGGAAACTATCCATCGATGCGGAGCGGGAAGGTGGTGTCCATCCCGACAGGCAGGTGCTGGTGGAAGTCCAGGTCTCCCTCATCTTCCTCCTCGTAGTCGCCGTCGTTGCTGACGTAGGAGTAGCCATCCCCTTGGATGTCTTCCCCTTCTCCCTCTCCTTCGAGGATCTGGAGCTGCTCCGCCTGAGTGGCGATGGTCTCCTTCAGGACGGCGAGCTTGGCCTTCAGGCGGTGGATGGTGGCGTCCCTCTTCGCGACCAGCTGGCGGAGAGTTCTACGCTCCTTTGCGATGACCTTGATGGTCTCCGCATACTGGTTCAGCTGGCCTTGGGTGTGGATGGCGGCGGAGCGGGAGTTGTCCAACTCAGCACGAGTTTCGAACAACATGAAGTCCATGTGATCCACGTGGTGCCTGAGCACCGGGTGGAATGGCAGGTTGATGGGCAGCCCGAGAGAGGAGTGCCTTGCAAAGTGTGCAAAGCGTTCCCCTTCGATAGCCACCGGGTTCTGCCCGCACAGACGAGCAAGAGCTTCCTGCATCGCGCGGGCGAGTCCATCCACCCAGTTGTTCTCTCGGAGAGAGAACTGAATCTGGCGGAACATGGGAGACTCCGGCTTCCCAGGGAGGCTAGCCATGATGAGCCATTGGAGTTGGCCCCCGACTTGGTCAGCGATCTGGCCTCCGTAGAACACGGGAGGCGAGCGTCCGAGGAACTCGGAGAGGGCAAACAGATCCCTCTCAAAGATCAGATCCCCACCGTTTGCCAGGTCGTACACCTGAGTCTGGATGAAGGGCTCCGTCGGGATGATATCCATCTGTAGAGAGATGGATGAGCAAGTTAGAGACGTGCAAGTGTTCAAAATTTTAAGCACTTATACGTAAGAACATGAATTTGGCTAGTTTAAAAAGATCAAAGGTAAGGGTATGATTGTATTTTTCATAACTATTCAATTCATTATTTTGGAAACTAAGTTTATTGAACGTCCATTCTAACTAGGGTCTCCTAAGGTCAAACAATGGCTCTGATACCAACTTGTCAACACCCGGATTTTTAAGTCCGGATGCCTATTATGCCGTACATCGCAATCCCAGGAATAATGTTTTTGCGAGACATAATAGTAAGTAGCATAGAGTCATCATTTATTACAACACATATTGTCTTACAACCATAGATCACATGATCCAATATTACACGAATATATTGTTCAACATCACAAATGGTAGCGGAAACGGAGTAGTAGTGGACTATCTATTCCACAGGCAACGCTTGACGTTAGAAGACGATCCTAGTTATCGTAGACGTCCTGCTGTCCGTCATCTTGATACTGGTGCTCTCCTTCATAGTCTGGCATTTGAATAGCCAGGGCAAAGCCATGAGTACTTTTAAAGTACTCGCAAACTAACTTAACAAATAATTACTCATGAAGTGTCATAAGGGGGTGCTAAGCTCTAGGTTTATTTGCATAAAGCCAAGTTTTATTTTAGTAAACCTTTAGCAAAGCCTTATCATGTGCTAAACTAACTCAAGTGGGAACATTAGTGTCATTCCCACGACTCATTATGGTTCACCATAATGTCACCTTTCAATCCACCATTCATTTCTAGAATCAAAACATTTTAATGATAACGGAGATAGTATGGCCTTTCCAATCGTCCGTAACCGTGGACACGGCTATTCGAATAGGTTTAACACTCTGCAGAGGTTGTACTCTTGTGCCACAACTTTTGATTTCATCCGTCGAGGATAACCCCGAATCATCGTAACATAATACGCGGATCATCAATCGAAACCTTTCACTTATATATGCTAGTATGAGCACCTCTCCCCATGAGCTTGGCCTCCCGGTGAAAACCGCAGTCAACCCGGGAACTGCACAGGGATTGGGCCGTACATTCACCTCATATCAACATCATTCTACACTTAACGGAGGCAGCCTCGGCGTAACCCCTATGATGTTTGTTTAGAGGGAACCCATACTAAAATACACAAGCTTCTAGTTAAGCCCTACCCATAATCAGGTATTGTGGGGGTACTTGTATAATTGGAAGGGTATCGCATTCAGACCCAATCATCAATTTTATCGAAAATCACTATCTTCTCTTGTTCATATCCACCTTCACTTTACTTTCTTTCAAAGTCATTTCACTTCACCATGTTCCCATCTAGAGTAGTCAATTTTAATTGATTTGCACTAGCAACTATATGAGGGGTGCTATCTAGCTTTGAGTGGTGCTAATCTATTCCAAGTATTGCTCTACTCTAGACCAAGTAAATCATAAATCGAAAGGTACTTTGAAATGAATAAGCAAAGTAAAATGTAAGTAAAAAGCTTGGGATAGGTAATACATAAAAGTAAAATGGGAGGGTGCTTTTGCTCTTGTAGAGCTAAGCACTTGTATTTAGCAAGGGTTAGCTTGCCTTGAGCTGAGTAGTTATCGAAGTTCTCTTCTTCTTCCGGTGAGTAGCCTTCCTCCTCTTGGTATTCCTCGTTACTAGCGTCTATATACGAATACGAGGTATAAATACTAAACCAAGCTCACATACTAAACTAGAAACACTCAAAGAGTTCACACTCTAGTCCTATTATCACTCAAACATGGCATGGTGAGTTATTTGCTAAATTCTTATTTAGGAGAAAATAATTTCCTTTCATTATTCCTATTTCTTAAGTTTGGTATGTAATTACTTAGAGAAATTCAATTCTCATCATTATATCTTATTAAGATTTAATCTCATCATATAATAATAAGGTATGAAATATAGGTTGACCCAAAGTCAACATTTCATATCCATTATATGTGAGTTCAATTTAATTGGAAGTGCTATACTTCACATAGTTTTAAATACTTAACATTTAAATGAATTAAAATCTCTAAGTAATAATTCTCAAGGGTTCATTAGCCTAAGTCATTCCCCCTGGTTATTATTAATTAGGATCAAAATTTAAATGAGAGGTAGCTCTCATATTAGAGTTGAGTTTGAATTTCACTTTTAAATGCTCTAGAAATGACTACATAGCCATTTTATTTGATCTAGTCCATGATCATACAAACAACAGGGCTATGTTATTGCATAATCAATTAGAGTACATCATTTGTGATTTATTAGAATTGGAAATACTTCAAAAAACTATTCTGATTAAATTTTAGATAGAGTTTGAATGTTCAAAAGTCCCTGTCTTGTTGTTTTTATTTAATTAAATCTACAATGAAATTGGAGTTGGGGCCAGTGGCATTGGATAGATAAATTCATGGGCTTTCCAACGGTATAAAGTTTGCTAAATTTGGTTAGGCCGATTTTAAACTATTCAAATTTTACTAAGCCATCTGCTGAACAAATTTGAATAAAGATTAAATCCAATTTTGAATTCGTGGGCTAGGCGGGAAACGTTACTGGGCCGAAACAAAACTAGAAATCACTTCGCAGCCCAACAAGCAACCCGTGCGGGTGGGCTGTCCTGACGAGGTGGGGGCCACCCGTCAGTGGCTCTTTAAACGCCGAAGCGGTACGCGCGCGTTAGGCCGCAGGATTAGAATAGAAATCAACGGTGCTGGAGCATCGTCGTCTCCGACGAGCGATGGCTCACTGGCGGCGAGCCTAGGGGGTGGGAGAGCCTACCAGGCCGTTGCAGGTGTCTGGCAGTGTGCGCGGAGAAGTGGAAGTAGATGGGGAAGAGCGTGGTGCAGCGGCGGTGCTCGGGGAGGTTCCAATCGACGCAGCGCTTCTGCGGGCTCCGGCGGACCTCAGCTTCCAATTGCTGCTGCTCCGGCGAGGACTGATGAAATTGAGGGGTGGAGGAGGCTCAGTGAGGAGAGGGGAGTGGATTGTGTGAAGAGAGGAGGCGCCGATCGTCTCTATTTATAGAGGGAGGGAGGTGGCCGAGCGTGCTGTGGAGGAGCGTCCATGGCGTGGCGCTTCTGGCGCTCCAAGGGGCAAGTGAAGGACGGCGTCGTGTAGGCGTTGTCCTGGCGATACTCTAGGTGCAGCTGGCGTGGCGAGAGGACGACGGAATCACTCGAGCGCGGGTGGTGATCATTTCAGTACCCGCGGTACCTCGCCGGTGAGGACGACGGTGACGAGTCCTCCGCAGCTGCTCGAGTGTGGCTAGGTGGTAGAGGGCGAGGAGTAGATGCTCAACGTGCTGGTAGGGATGCAGGACGAGGACGGTCGCGCTCGAGTGGGCGACGTACTGGCGCGTCCAGTGCGCGCTCACCGTGCCGACTGGCATGTACTGGCGAGTTTTGGGCGTGCCCGTTCTGGCCAATGCCATGCGTTGGCGATCGAGTGAGTGGTACTGGCGTGATCGTGGTGCTCCAGAGATGCTCAAAGACAAGAGGAAAGGTTGAGAGGGAGGCCAGAGATAGGGATGCCCAAAGGTGGCCGGGGTACATGACATGGCTTTGTTTTAGGGTTTTTCTTCTCCCTCCTCTCACTTTAATCGATCAGGGCAAGTACTGGGGTGAAGCAGGGGTCGTAGGGGAGTGCAATGATCAAAGTTAGAAGGGGTTTAGTGAAGAAACTGGTGGAAAATAGTGTGTAACACGATTTGGAAATCATGTCTGCCACCTGTTCGACACAATGGCCGCATGAGATTTTTCTTTGAAATTTGCATTTCTTTTTGGTGAATCTCTTTTATATAATTAGAGTGAAGTATTGGTGGTGGTGGCACTCAATTTGGAAAAGAATTGCAGAGTTTCAATTTTGGGGTCATCTTGTTTTTCTTCTCAGATCCCCTTTTGGCCATTTAATTCTGGTCAACCTAGTCAACTCTAGCCATGGTGGTCAACATGAAAAGTACTCACCTTGACATGGTCTTGGATGACATGGCTTTGGTTGACAAAGTTTAGTTTAGGTTTCAAGAAATAGAGGGGTGCAAAGTAGGGAAGAAAATATTTTTGCCACATATGACCATTATCATATGTAGTTGAGTTTTGAATTTTTCCTTGATTTGAATTTGATTTCTTTGGTGCATTTGTGTTTGTTTGAGTTATATATGAGTTTTAGAAACCATAGAGCAATCAAATATGGACTAGGGTGAGGATTTGCATTTTGGTATGAGGTGTATGTAAGAGAGAAATGAATATTTTCCATTTCTTCTTCAATTAGGGTTTAGTGATCTTTGTTAGGGTTCAAAATGGCACTTGATCATTATACTAACACTCATCATGGCAATTGCACAAAAGAACTTCACTCAAATGCATGAAACTATATGTGGCAATTATATGCATATAAAAAGTTTTTTGTTTGTTGCAAATTTTGAGTAATTGAAATACTCTCTTGATCTTTATTAAGGTTGAAACTTGGGATGTTACAAATGCCACGCAAGTGGTGAATGGACAAAGACTCAAGCACTATATCTCAGGTGATTCTTATAATGTAGATGTTGATGTTATTCGAGTGGAAACACCAGAGGCTTTCATTAAAGGTCAAATTGACAGTCCGCCAGAACCCGACTTTGAATAGGTAACAGTACAGGTAATAAAAAGTTCGAGATTTACTTTTCTAACAATGTTTTTGCTGTTTTTGGAAAATATGAAAAATTACGAGATCGAAACGGAGTGGAGGAGACGCACGAGGGCGTGCCCCCATAGGCCGGCGCGGGCCCCAGCCTGGCCGCGCCGCCCTATGAGGACACCGCCTCGTTGTCCCTCTCCGACTCTTGTTCGATCTGTTACTTTCCTTCTGTCGTAAAAATTACTGCTATATAATCCCCCGGACCCGTGGAGGTCCGTATATCGTTTTCTCGACGTGTTTTGTTTCGAGCTGTTTTCTGCCAGGATCTATTTTTGATCTAGAGCCGCCATGTCTTCGTCGGGAACTCGGAAGGACAGTTTCTTTGAGGACGTCGTTAACCCGTACATGAACGAGCTGAAGATGTACCCCAAGGAATTGCTGCTTGTAGATGGAAAGTTGTAGATCAAAGATGTCCAGGGCCCTAAAGGAGAAGGAAGCTTGGAAGACAGGGTGGAGAAACTAGAATAGGAGGTCTTCAACTACAAGAAGATGGCTGAGCGTGAAGTGGACATCTTCCACAAGATTGTGTCTGAACTTATTGATGGACACAAGAAGGAGACTGCAAAGTTGTGGGACGATATCTTCTCGCTTCACGACACCGCCAACAAACTCCAAGCTCAACTCTATGATGTTCAGAATCAAAACTGTGAGTATGAAAACAGGTTTAAGCACATAAGTTATGCTGCTAGTTTCAGGATTCCGGAGACCAAGATGTCTTTTGTTGATGGAGAACCTCTTCCTTGGAAGTCTGATGATGGCAAGGAATCACCATCACCACCGAAGGAGTAATTCATCATCGGTATTGGCATCCCCTTGGTTTGTTCCAAGCTTGGGGGAGTGCCGCGGTATCACATCATCACTATCTTTTACTTTTTATTATCAAGTAGTGTCATATCATGAGTAGGGAAGTTATTATATAAGATGGGTTGCAGTGTGGAAGTATCTCTCCTTTAGTTGGTTGTCTATATATCCCTTGGTGTGAGTTATCGTTATGAAATATTAATGAGAAGTCTTATCATTTACATATTGCACATCTTATTTTAGTTTGCAATTTCTAGTATATGATTGATCTTGATTTTAGTATTGGTACCACTTTGGGAGCATTGAGTAAATCTATTTGGTTTTGGCAAACTTAGCATTGGTCAATAGCAACAACACCTTGAGTTTTAAGTAGAAAAGAGAAATACATATAGTTGTTTCATTGTCTTCCTTTCTTGTTAGCTCATAGCTTATTATTCTGAAGTTAAAATTGTTTGTGCTTGCAAGAAAGATGCATGATTATGTTTATCACATGTATATTTGTTTGTTTCCCTCAACTCCTATGCTTGCTAATTAACCTTGCTAGCCAAAGACCTGTACTGAGAGGGAATGCTTCTCGTGCATCCAAACCTTTAAACCAAAACCCATGCCATGTGTGTCCACTATAACTACCTATTATGTGGTATTTCCTGCCACTCCAAGTAAATACTTCATGTGCTACCTTTAAACAATTCAAAACTTTATTACTCCTTATTTGTGTCAATGTTCTATAGCTCATGAGGAAGTATGTGGTGTTTATCTTTCAATCTTGTTGGGCAACTTTCACCAATGGACTAGTGGCTTCATCCACTTATCCAATAACTTTGCAAAAAGAGCTGGCAATGGGATTCCCAGTCCCAAACTAATTAACCAAAATAGACACTCCTCCATGGTATGTGATTGTTGGACGGCACCCGAAGGATTCGGTTAGCCATGGCTTGAGAAAGCAAAGGTTGGGAGGAGTGTCATCTAAAATAAAACTAAAATAAAAAGACACTCCTTCATGGTATGAGATTGTTGGCAGGCACCCGAGGATTCGGTTAGCCATGGTTTGTGAAAGCAAAGGTTGGAAGGAGTGTCAACCAAAAATAAAACTTTATGGGAGCCGCTCTTTGAGAGTTTGTCTGGCAAGGGGGTTAGAGTACCCGCTACCAGTCGTTGACAACAACAAACACCCCTCAAAACTTTACTTTTATGCTCTCTATATGATTTCAAAACTTGAAAAGCTCTAGCACATGATTTAATCCCTGCTTCCCTCTGCGAAGGGCCTATCTTTTACTTTATGTTGAGTCAGTACACCTATTTCCCTCCATCTCAAGCAAGCATTTGAGTTGTTGTGATCGAACCATTATATTGTGATTTGCTTCATCATGATTTTACTCTTCCTTGTTTAGTACAAGTTTTATCTGAATGAATATAGCTTTGCAAGTTATCAATGATCATTATGATTGAGTATGCAAGTTTACCATAAGCTTTAACATAAGAGCGATGACCCACAAGTATAGGGGATCGCAACAGGCTTCGAGGGAAGTAAAACCCAATTTATTGATTCGACACAAGGGGAGACAAAGAATACTTGAAAGCCTTAACAGCGGAGTTGTCAATTCAGCTGCACCTGAAAACAGACTAGCTCGCAAGAGTTTATCAGTAGTAACAGTTTTATAGCAGTAGCAGTAGTGAAATAACAGCAGCAGAGTAACAAAGATAGCAGTAGTGATTTTAGTAAAAGCAGGATTAAAATACTGTAGGCACGGGGACGGATGAACGGGCGTTGCATGGATGAGAGAAACTCATGTAACAATCATAGCAGGGCATTTGCAGATAATAATAAAACGGTGTCCAAGTACAAAGCAATCAATAGGCATGTGTTCCAATTATAGTCGTACGTGCTCGCAATGAGAAACTTGCACAACATCTTTTGTCCTACCAGCCGGTGGCAGCCGGGCCTCTAGGGAATCTACTGGATATTAAGGTACTCCTTTTAATAGAGTACCGGAGCAAAGCATTAACACTCCGTGAACACATGTGATCCTCACATCACTACCATCCCCTCCGGTTGTCCCGATTCTTGTCACTTCGGGGCCATTGGTTCCGGACAGCGACATGTGTATACAACTTGCAGGTAAGATCATAAAACAATGAATATCATGATGAAACAATAACATGTTCAGATCTGAGATCATGGCACTCGGGCCCTAGTGACAAGCATTAAGCATAGCAAGTTGCAACAATATCATCAAAGTACCAATTACGGACACTAGGCACTATGCCCTAACAATCTTATGCTATTACATGACCAATCTCATCCAATCCCTACCATCCCCTTCGGCCTACAGCGGGGGAATTACTCACACATGGATGGGGGAAACATGGCTGGTTGATGGAGAGGCATTGGCGGTGATGATGGCGATGATCTCCTCCAATTCCCCGTCCCGGCGGAGTGCCAGAACGGAGACTTCTGGCTCCCGAGACGGAGATTCGCGATGTGGCGGCGTTCTGGAGGCTTTCTGGCGACTTCGACTTCTCCCCGTGCGTTTTTAGGTCGAGGCCGATAAGTAGTCCGAAGGAGGGCGTCGAAGGCCGGCCGAGGGGGCCACACCATAGGGCCGCGCGGGCCCCCCCCTAGGCCGCGCCGCCTTATGGTGTGGGGCCCTCGGGCCTCCACCTTACTTGTCCTTCTGGCTCCGTCAGTATTCTGGGAAAATAGGGCCTTCTGATAAATTCCGAGGATTTTCCCGAAAGTTGGATTTCTGCACAAAAACGAGACACTGAACAGCTTCTGCTGAAAACAGCGTTAGTCCGTGTTAGTTGCATCCAAAATACACAAATTAGAGGCAAAACAATAGCAAAAGTGTTCGGGAAAGTAGATACGTTTTGGACGTATCAACTCCCCCCAAGCTTAGCTTATTGCTTGTCCTCAAGCAATTCAGTTAACAACTGAGCGATAAAAGAACTTTCACGAACACATTTGCTCATATGATGTATATATTCTCATGCTATGGCTAATACTTAAACAGTTCAAAATGAGATACATGCAAATAAGATCATCTGGCAGCTATGTTAATCATGGAGAGGTACCAACAATTAATAATAAGCATCATGAATCATGTATATAAGCAGGATTGCAATGTTCATAAGAGAGTATGATAAAGTGGTATCTCGCTTGCCCGTATTTGATCGGCAGAACATAAATGCCAAGGCACCTCTGGAGTTCATAGAAAGACTAGAAGTAGTGATTGTCAAAGATAAAAGCATCAAAGTTATACCACAATCAATCATATTTTGAGACAAGCATATTATACTAAGAATGACAGTTGTGCTTTCAAGATAGTGCTCAAAGAAAGAATGGAGACACAACACAAAAGTAAAAGATCGACCCTTCGCAGAGGGAAGCAGGGATTAACATGCGCTAGAGCTTTTCATTTCTAAAATAGGAGTAAAATTATTTTGAGAGGTGTTTGTTGTTGTCAACGAATGGTAATGGGTACACCAACTACCTCGCCAACCGGACTTCCAAGAGCGGCTCCCATGAATTATTTTTATGTTTATGCGGCACTCCTTCCAACCTTTCTTTCACAAACCATGGCTAACCAAATCCTCGGGTGCCTGCCAACAATCTCATACCATGAAGGAGTGCCTTTTTATTTTAGTTTTATTATGATGATGACACTCCCCCCAACCTTTGCTTACACAAGCCATGGCTAACCGAATCCTTCGGGTGCCATCCAACAATCACATACCATGGAGGAGTGTCTATTTAAGTTAATTAATTCGGGACTGGGAATCCCATTGCCAGCTTTTTTTGCAAAATTATTGGATAAGCGGATGTGCCACTAGTCCATATGAGAGTCCGTCAAAAGTAAATGACAAGGTTGAAAGCTAAACACCACATACTTCCTCATGAGCTATGAAACATAAACACAAATTGAGAAGCATTTTGAAGGTTTTAAAGGTAGCGCATGAGAATTTACTTGGAATGGTTTGAAATGCCATGCATAGGTATTTATGGTGGACACTCTGGAATAACTTGGTTTTCATGTGTTTGGAAGCACGAGCAGCGTTCCCGCTCAGTACAAGTGAAGGCTAGCAAAAGACTAGGGAGCGACAAATCAAGAGAGCAGTAACTGTCATAATCATGCTTGCGGCAAAATAACTTAACGGAGGCATAAAAGTGATACAAGAACTCTGAAGCAATATAAATCATCGAGGCTTAATTGACTTTAGTTCAGTCATATGCATGCGTGAGCATGTGCCAAGTCGATATAAATGAATTATTCAGAGGAGGATACCACAATGCCATACTTACTTATGAATAAAACAATGCAACAAACATCCATGACATGCTACTCATATTAATAAATTGGAGCTAAACATGAGAGATCATAAACTACTAGACTTTCTCAAATAACATATACCTCACATGAACCAACTAAGCATGCTCACATGGATGAGTATATGTACAAAAATGAAAACAAATAGAGTTCATACCAGCCTCTCACCACAATCAGATTGTCGTAGATCGTCATTATTGCCTTTTCACTTGTATAGCTTGGATAATATGAAATGAAAACCACGCTCCAGCCACCGAAGAACATTGAACTCATAAAGAACTTTACAAAACCAAAGAAGAACAGCAAATATTTTTGGTGTTTTCGAATTTGAGAACAAGAACAAAAGGAAACAAACAAACAAAGCAAAATCATTTTGGGTTTTCTTATAGCAAACTGGCAATAGCAAATAAAGCGAAACAAATGCAAGAAACCAAGATAAACAAATGGTGAAGAGAAACAGCAGAAATATTTTTGGTCTTTTTGTGTTTTAGGAAAGAAACAAAGAAAGAACAAGAAAATGAAAACTAAAAGAAACACAGAAAAGCGAGATGGCAGAAATCTGCCAAAACCTGACAGCAGTACAGAAATCGATTTTTACAAAAATCTTACGTTGCTCAGCTCGAAAAGTGCTCAACTAATGAAAGTTAGATAACAACCTGGGGAACCTGCAAAAAAATTGGCAGCTCAAAATAACGTTCTGGCTGTGCGCACGAATTTTTCTAGTAACAGTCCAGAATCTGTTTTCAGGCAGCACTTCCCCAAATATCATCTCCCTCTCATTAGAAAACCACTCAAAGAGACTAAACAAGTATGTACAAGTATCCAGCAACCATAATATGCAAGGAATGAGTGATGCCGGTATACCACCCCCCAAGCTTAGGCTTTTGGCCTAAGTGGAGTTCAATCCCATCGAGGGTCGCTGTTCCTCGCCGGTGGATAATTCACGGCGTAGTCATAGTAAAGTTCCTGTGCAGAAGAAAAGCGTGAAGGCTCCACATGCCCAACATGTTGATGCGAGGAACTTGCTGCATCGGACGATGAGTCGAGGTGTTCCTCAGCCTCCTCCGTGTTGCCTCTTGCATGATGGCCTCCTCCCTCTATGCGTGCATCCAGTGCACCTTCTGTGACCGACCAATCCTCCCTGGAATCAAGGTTAGACAGAACAGGCGCAGGAAATCTTACTAGTTTCTCAGTTTTCTTAGTTATTCTCCAGACTTTTTTATAAAATGTCATCTTGTAAAACAGGTTACCCAAGTTGGAGGAATCAGAAACAAATTCATGTTTAATCATAGAGGCTATGTCAAGTTTTTCTATGGAAAGTGGAATATCAAGATGATGAGGTTCTACATTATGAAAAGCTAGTAAACGAGAAGCGATGAGACCTCCACAAATTCCACCTTTCTCACGGTTAGTAGCAAGTCTATAAGCTATCAATGCCCCCAAATTATAAGTCCTACTACTTTGCAATGCCGCAGCTAGAAAAGCTAAATCCGGGATAGATAGTTTACCACCAATCCTTTTAGCAAGAACGCATTTAGTAATGTAATAAGCAAAGTAGCGGATAGCCGGTAGCTGAATGCTAGTGATTTTACCACTATCCTCTGAGAAACTCCTTCCGTAGCAAATCATCTTGAAGAGGCTTAAGAGTTCTTGCGGCGATCCCCTTATCTTCTCGCATGATCCCCATTGCGGTACTCTAATTGCTGCACAAAAATCTCTGAATGGCAAGTTGACAGCTTTATTATAAATTTTGTACTGAACCGTGGGGTTAGATCGCGACCAATTGAACTTAAAGTCCTGCACAACAGACATAGTTAGTTTTGCATATTGGCTTGGCTCTCCTTCAACAAAATCACTCAGCCCTGCACGAGAAATTAGACTCCGAACATCTTCCAATATTCCCGCGCTTCTCATGAAATCCGCGCACGGGTAGTAAGAGGGGTATACTCCCTCTTCACGGTTCACTCTCATGACTTGTTGGACCCCAATTCTTGTTGGTTAAGTTGATATCTATTCCACTCCATTTTCTGAAATTTTCAATAAACAATATAAAATTTGATTTGGTGACATATAATCAAGGGGAACTACTATAGGAACTTGCTAGAGTACTAATCATGCATCAAAACTAGTTTATACAACTTAGAACAAGCATGCAAGCTCACTAAACATGTTACCTACAGTAGCAAAATATTCAAGATATACTCAACCAAACAAAATTCTATTTGGATAGGCGGAGGAGTCACATACCGGAGAGCAAATGTGCCAAATTTCAGACAGAAATCTAGGCTGAGCAAAGAGATCGAAAAAATCCTGAGCTCTTGAGCAAAAACGCGAGTGAGAGAAAGCTGGTTCGAGTTTTTTCGGGAGAGAGAAGATTCTGGGAGAAAGAGATGAAGTAGTGGGGCAAGGAGGGGCCCACACCATAGGGTGGCGCGCCCACATCCTTGGCCGCGCCGGCTGGTGGTGTGGCACCCTGTGGTGCCCCACAGGTCATCCTCTGGTGCTCCCAGGTGCCTCGTCGAAAAATAGGACCAACGGTATAATTTTTGTGAATTTTTGAAAACTTTGAAAAATGCACATTTCTGGGTATTAAGTTTATTATTACTGGCCAGGAAATTTTTTGAAATCTCCAATTAACTAAGGAACTTTGCAAATTAAAAGTGCTACAACAACTAGAGCAAGTGGAGGAAGAAAGAGATGTTGTTTACCTCCTCTATGCATATAAAAAGTATTTGTTAACAAGGTTGATCAAGTCTTGCCACCAAATAAATTTTACATAGCATAAGAAGAAATAAACCTCAAATCAATCATGTTACCTTGAATTGTATTGATATGGATCCAATCACGTGAGTTTGATATTCTTCTTTAGGCTCATATATAGGACAATCAATAGTTCCCACTTTGATAGTTCTCACATTAGAAATAGTATTAACTCCACACGCTTTCTCAATCCTCTTGGGAAAATGAACGGTATGCTCCCTATCATCAACATTGAAAGTAACCTTTCCTTTATTGCAATCAATAACTGCCCCTGCGGTGTTAAGAAAAGGTCTCCCAAGAATAATAGACATATTATCATCTTCAGGCATTTCCAACACAACAAAATCAGTTAATATCAAGCAGTTATTAGTAACTTGAACAGGAACATCCTCACATATACCAACAGGAATAGCAGTAGATTTATCAGCCATTTGCAAAGATATATCAGTAGGTATCAACTTATCTAAGTAAAGTCTCTTATAAAGAGAAAAAGGCATAACACTAACACCGGCTCCCAAGTCACATAGAGCAGTTTTAACATAATTATTCTTAATAGAACAAGGAATAGTAGGTATACCTGGATTGCCCAACTTCTTTGGAACTTTGCCATTAAAAGAGTAATTAGCAAGCATAGTGGAAATTTCCTCATTGGGGATTTTCCTTTTGTTAGTAACAATATCTTTCATATACTTTGAATAAGGAGGCAATTTAATAGCATCACCAAAGGGATGTGCAAGAATAAAGGTTTCATCCAATCACAAAATTTATTATAGTGTTCTTCTTCCTTTGATTTTAGTTTCTTAGCAGGAAAAGGCATTTGCTTTTGAACCCAAGGTTCTCTTTCATTACCATGTTTCTCAGCAATAAAATCTTCTTTAGTGTACTTTTTATTTTTAGCATGCTTTTCAGGTTCTTCTTCAACATCTTCTTTATCAGAAGCATCATTCTTATCATTATCTTTATCATGTTCATTACCACTTTCAGTTTCAGCATCAGAAATAGAAATACTATTAGGATCATTAACAGGTTCAGAGGATTCTACAACATTTTTATGTTTCTTCTTCTTTTTCTTCTTAGAAGGAGCACTAGGTTCAATGCGTTGGGAATCTTGTTCAATTCTTTTGGGATGCCCTTCAGGATATAGAGGATCCTGGGTAGAGACACCACCTCTAGTTGTTACTTCATAAGCATGTTTCTCTTTAGAATTATTATTTAGCAGGTCATTTTGCACTTTAGTGAGTTGATCAATTTGAGTTTGAATCATTTGAAAATGTTTAACAAGCACCTTAACATCATTGGAGGTTCTCTCCACAATATCATGCAAATTGCTAATAGCTTGAGAATTTTCCATTAGATGATTCTCTACTCTCATATTAAAATTTTCTTGCTTAACAATATAATTATCAAACTCATCTAAGCATTGCGCAGGAGGTTTTGAATACGGAATATCTTCCCTAGTAAAGCGTTGAAGGGAGTTTACCTCAATCATGGATGAAGGGGGAATTATCTCACATATATCCTCTATGGGAGGTAGATTCTTCACATCTTCGGATTTAATACCTTTCTCCTTGAGAGACTTCTTAGCTTCCTGCATATCTTCATCATTCAATTCAATTAAACCCCTCTTCTTTAATATTGGCGTTGGAGTTGGTTCAGGCGTAGTCCAATCATCATGATTCCGGCCTATTTTAGCCAATAATTCTTCAGCTGCCCTGGAGTTCTTTTCCTGAAAACACAACCAGCACAACTATCCAGGTATGCCCTAGACTCAGTGGTTAGTCCACTATAAAATATATCAAGTAAATCATGCTTTTCCAAATCATGATCAGGCCGAGCTCTAATAAGAGAGCAAAATCTCGCCCAAGCCTCAGGCAATTTCTCTCCATCTCCCTGGTCAAAATTATAGATTCTCTGCAAAGCAATATGTTGAGCACTAGCAGGAAAGTATTTACGGAAGAAAACATCAAGCAATTCTTTTGGACTTTTAATAGAATTAGGTGGCAAACTATTATACCAAGTTTTAGCGTCATCCTTTAATGAGAATGGAAAGATTTTAGCAACAAAGTAAGTACGCTTCTTAACATCATCAGAAAACAAGCTACTCAGAGTAGATAACTCAATCATGTGTTCAACAGCACTTTCTTTTTCAGTACCACAAAAGGGTGTTTTCTCAACAATAGCTATATGAGATAAATCAAGAGAAAAATCATAATCTTTATCCTTAATGTTTATAGGAGATGTGGCAAACTTAGGATAGGGAGACAGTTTATATCTAATCATGTTACGCAAGCAACTTTTTAATTTTTCTTGCATCAGTAGTAGCATTGCATTTTTCAATAAAATCATCATCAAGTTCCACATAGTCTTCATCAAGATCATCACTAGAGTATTCAACAGACTCAGGTGAATTAACAGGTGTAACAGCATTTTCATTAGGAGTTTCAGTATTTTCAATTTGTCTAGACCTAGCAATTGTAGCATCTAGAAAAGATCCCAATGAACCACTATCATCAAGCACAGCAGAAATATTATCAATATTATGAGAGTTTTCAGATTCAGCAGAAGTACCCGCATGTGAAGCATGTGGCGGTGAAACAAGTTTATCAATCACAGATGGTGAATCAAGAGCAGCAGAGGTACTCAGAGTTGTACCTTTTCTTGTAGTGGATGGTAATATGGCGACCTTAGTATCGCGAGGTTTACCCATGATGGAGAATTTGCAGCGAACAATATCAATCCAAGTGAACTTCCAAATAAAGCTATCCTCCCCGGCAACGGCGCCAGAAAATAGTCTTGATGACCCACAAGTATAGGGGATCGCAACAGTCTTCGAGAGAAGTAAAACCCAATTTATTGATTCGACACAAGGGGAGACAAAGAATACTTGAAAGCCTTAACAGCGGAGTTGTCAATTCAGCTGCACCTGGAAACAGACTAGCTCGCAAGAGTTTATCAGTAGTAACAGTTTTATAGCAGTAGCAATAGTGAAATAACAGCAGCAGAGTAACAAAGATAGCAGTAGTGATTTTAGTAAACAGCAGGATTAAAATACTGTAGGCACGGGGACGGATGAACGGGCGTTGCATGGATGAGAGAAACTCATGTAACAATCATAGCAGGGCATTTGCAGATAATAATAAAACGGTGTCCAAGTACAAAGCAATCAATAGGCATGTGTTCCAATTATAGTCGTACGTGCTCGCAATGAGAAACTTGCACAACATCTTTTGTCCTACCAGCCGGTGGCAGCCGGGCCTCTAGGGAATCTACTGGATATTAAGGTACTCCTTTTAATAGAGTACCGGAGCAAAGCATTAACACTCCGTGAACACATGTGATCCTCACATCACTACCATCCCCTCTGGTTGTCCCGATTCTTGTCACTTCGGGGCCATTGGTTCTGGACAGCGACATGTGTATACAACTTGCAGGTAAGATCATAAAACAATGAATATCATGATGAAACAATAACATGTTCAGATCTGAGATCATGGCACTCGGGCCCTAGTGACAAGCATTAAGCATAGCAAGTTGCAACAATATCATCAAAGTACCAATTACGGACACTAGGCACTATGCCCTAACAATCTTATGCTATTACATGACCAATCTCATCCAATCCCTACCATCCCCTTCGGCCTACAGCGGGGGAATTACTCACACATGGATGGGGGAAACATGGCTGGTTGATGGAGAGGCATTGGCGGTGATGATGGCGATGATCTCCTCCAATTCCCCGTCCCGGCGGAGTGCCAGAACGGAGACTTCTGGCTCCCGAGACGGAGATTCGCGATGTGGCGGCGTTCTGGAGGCTTTCTGGCGACTTCGACTTCTCCCCGTGCGTTTTTAGGTCGAGGCCGATAAGTAGTCCGAAGGAGGGCGTCGGAGGCCGGCCGAGGGGGCCACACCATAGGGCCGCGCGGGCCCCCCCTAGGCCGCGCCGCCTTATGGTGTGGGGCCCTCGGGCCTCCACCTTACTTGTCCTTCTGGCTCCGTCAGTATTCTGGGAAAATAGGGTCTTCTGATAAATTCCGAGGATTTTCCCGAAAGTTGGATTTCTGCACAAAAACGAGACACCAGAACAGTTCTGCTGAAAACAGCGTTAGTCCGTGTTAGTTGCATCCAAAATACACAAATTAGAGGCAAAACAATAGCAAAAGTGTTCGGGAAAGTATATACGTTTTGGACGTATCAAAGAGCGCTGCTCAATAGATGAGTATAATCTGTTAACTGTTCTCTGACCAAGAACGAAGTTTGCCATCACCAACTATGATTTCTTATGCACCTTTATTTGTGATTACCTTATACTTGTTTCAAGTTGAATTATATGAGGAAGTTGTTTACTAGAATGTCTTGTGTGAATGAATATGATGCTTCTCGTCCGTATTTTATTTATCGACTCTTCACTCCATAAACATGTGGTCCTGTTTACCGAGTTCAGTTTCGCTTGGGGACAAGCGAAGTCTAAGCTTGGGGGGAGTTGATACGTCCAATTTGCATCACTATTTATATCATAATTTGCTGTTATTCATTGATATATTTCATATTTGTACATAATGCTTATGTTATTTCATCTATTTTGCATGTTTCATGATTATTTGGGGATCGCGCAAGACCGGAGCTGTGGATTCTGCTGGAAAAAGCACCGTCGAACGCAATATTTCGGAAGATCAACAGTTGAAGGAAATTATACGAAAATTCCTATTTTTCCAGATGACGAAGGGAGCCAGAAGGGGGAGCTGAGGAGGGCCGCCATGGGCCCCCCTCACAGGCCGGCGCGGGCCCTGCCCTGGCCGCGCCGCCCTATGAGGAGGGGGCCCACAGCCCCCTCTCGCCTCCATTTCTTCGCACAAGCCTTCGCCCCGAAAACCTAAGCCAGAGGGGTACGTCGAACAGAGCCACATCCGCCTCTGCGGGGCGGAGAACACCAGAGAGAAAAGAGCTCTCCTGCGGGCAGGAATCCGCCGGGGAAATTCCCTCCCGGAGGGGGAAATCGACGCCATCGTCACCGTCATCGAGCTGGACATCATCTCCATCACCATCACCATCATCTTCATCATCATCACCGCCGTCTCCACCACTGCACCTCGTCACCGCTGTAGCAATTTGGGTTTGATCTTGATTGTTTGATAGGGGAAACTCTCCCGGTGTTGATTTCTACTTGTTATTGATGCTATTGAGTGAAACCGTTGAACCAAGGTTTATGTTCAGATTGTTATTCATTATCATATCACCTCTGATCATGTTCCATATGATGTCTCGTGAGTAGTTCGTTTAGTTCTTGAGGACATGGGTGAAGTCTAAATGTTAGTAGTGAATTATGGTTGAGTAGTATTCAATGTTATGATATTTAAGTTGTGGTGTTATTCTTCTAGTGGTGTCGTGTGAACGTCGACTACACGACACTTCACCTTTATGGGCCTAGGGGAATGCATCTTGTACTCGTTTGCCAATTGCGGGGTTGCCGGAGTGACAGAAACCTGAGCCCCCGTTGGTATATCGATGCAGGAGGGATCGCAGGATCTCAGAGTTTAAGGCTGTGGTTAGATTTATCTTAATTACTTTCTTGTAGTTGCGGATGCTTGCAAGGGGTATAATCACAAGTATGTATTAGTCCTAGGAAGGGCAGTACATTAGCATAGGTTCACCCACACAACACTTATCAAAACAATGAAGATTAATTAGCCGTATGTAGCGAAAGCACTAGACTAAAATCCCGTGTGTCCTCAAGAACGTTTGGTCATTATAAGTAAACAAACCGGCTTGTCCTTTGTGCTAAAAAGGATTGGGCCACTCGCTGCAATTGTTACTCTCGCACTTTACTTACTCGTACTTTATTCATCTGTTACATTAAAACCCCCTGAATACTTGTCTATGAGCATTTACAGTGAATCCTTCATCGAAACTGCTTGTCAACACCTTCTGCTCCTCGTTGGGATCGACATTCTTACTTATCGAAGATACTACGATACACCCCCTATACTTGTGGGTCATCAAGACTATTTTCTGGCGCCGTTGCCGGGGAGTGAAGCGCTATTGGTAAGTGGAATTGGTAAGGAAAACCTTTACTGCTTGTGCTGATTTTATTTCTGCCTGCTGCTATAGGTCATTATGGAGAGATCTTCTCTTCAATTTTTATTTGGGAAATCTACTACTACTGCAACGGTAGTGGATGAGGCGCCAGGTGAGGAAGTAATACCATATAAAATACCTATGAAAATTATTGAACGTGTTATGGATAACCGCTATGAAGGGGATGGAACTGTCCATCCTGGTGATCATTTACTATTTTTACATGAATTATGCGGGTTATTCAAATGTGTAGGTATTGCTATGGATGAAGTTAGAAAGAAACTATTCTCTATATCGCTGTCTGGTAAAGCAGCGCACTGGTATAAATTGCTGAAGAATAGGGATTCTCTTAATTGGGAGGACATTGTGCCTTTATTTCATTCCAAATTCTATCCTCCAAGTGAAATTCACAAAGATCGGAACCGCATATATAATTTCTGGCCTCATGATGGATGATGACCCACAAGTATAGGGGGTGTATCGTAGTATCTTCGATAAGTAAGAATGTCGATCCCAATGAGGAGCAGAAGGTGTTGACAAGCAGTTTCGATGAAGGATTCACTTTAAATGCTCATAGATAAGTATTCAGGGGGTTTTGATGTAACAGATGAATAAAGTACAAGTAAGTAAAATGCGAGAGAAATAATTGCAGCGAGTGGCCCAATCCTTTTTAGCATTCCCCTAGGCCCATAAAGGTGAAGTGTCGTGTAGTCGACGTTCACACGACATTACTAGAAGAATGACACCACAACTTATATATCATAACATTGAATATTACTCAACCATAATTCACTACTAACATTTAGAATTCACCCATGTCCTCAAGAACTAAACGAACTACTCACGAGACATCATATGGAACATGATCAGAGGTGATATGATGATGAATAACAATCTGAACATAAACCTTGGTTCAATGGTTTCACTCAATAGCATCAACAACAAGTAGAAATCGATACCGGGAGAGTTTCCCCTATCAAACAATCAAGATCAAACCCAAATTGCTATAGCGGTGATGGTGTCCAGCGGTGGAGACGGCGGTGATGATGGTGGAGATGATGATGATGGTGATGGAGATGATGTCCAGCTCGATGACGGTGACGATGGCGTCGATTTCCCCCTCCGGGAGGGAATTTCCCCGGCGGATTCCTGCCCGCCGGAGAGCTCTTTTCTCTCTGGTGTTCTCCGCCCCGCAGAGGCGGCTGTGGCTCTTCGCGAGGTACCCTCTGTAGCTTAGGTTTTCGGGACGAAGGGTTTCGCGAAGAAAAGGAGGCGAAAGGGGCTGTGGGGCCCCCACACCACAAGGTGGCGCGGCCAGGCCATGGGCCGCGCCGGCCTGTGGTCTGGCCCCACCTTGGGCCTTCTCAGCTCCTCCTTCTGGCTTCCTTCGTCATCTTGAAAAATAGGATTTTTGGTATAATTTCCTTCCACAGTTATTCTTCCGAAATATTGCGTTCTGACGGTGCTTTTTCCAGCAGAATCCTGGCTCCGGTGCTTGATCCTCCAATAATGATGAAACATGCAAAATAGATGAAATAACATAAGTATTGTGTCCCAATATGAAATATATCAATGAATAACAGCAAATTATGATATAAAATAGTGATGCAAATTGGACGTATCAACTCCCCCCAAGCTTAGACTTCGCTTGTCCCCAAGCGAAACTGAACTCGGTAAACAGGACCACATGTTTATGGAGTGAAGAGTCGATAAATAAAATACGGACAAGAAGTATCATATTCATTCACACAAGACATTCTAGTAAACAACTTCCTCATATAACTCAACTTGAAACAAGTATAAAGTAATCACAAATAAAGGTGCATAAGAAATCATAGTTGGTGATGGCAAACTTCGTTCTTGGTCAGAGAACAATTAACAGATTATACTTATCTCATTGAGCAGCGCTCTCATGTTAAAGTTTATAAGGCACAACTTGCATACTCAATCATAATGGTCTCCTCATGATCATTGATAACTTGCAAAGCTATATTCATTCAGATAAAACTTGTACTAAAAAAAAGAATAAAAGACATGATAAAGCAAATCACAATATAATAGTTTGATCACAACAACTAAAATGCTTGCTTGAGATGGAGGGAAATAGGTTTACTGACTCAACATAAAATAAAAGACAGGCCCTTCGCAGAGGGAAACAGGGATTAAATCATGTGCTAGAGCTTTTTCAGTTTTGAAATCATATAGAGATAATAAAAGTAACATTTTGAGAGGTGTTTGTTGTTGTCAACGACTGGTAGCGGGTACTCTAACCCCCTTGCCAGACAACCTTCAAAGAGCGGCTCCCATTTTATTTTTATTTTGTGTGGCACTCCTTCCAACCTTTCTTTCACAAACCATGGCTAACCGAATCCTCGGGTGCCTGCCAACAATCTCATACCATGAAGGAGTGCCTTTTTATTTAGTTTTATTATGATGACACTCCCCCCAACCTTTGCTTACACAAGCCATGGCTAACCGAATCCTTCGGGTGCCGTCCATCAATCACATAACATGGAGGAGTGTCTAATTAGTTTAATTAGTTTGGGACTGGGAATCCCATTGCCAGCTCTTTTTGCAAAATTATTGGATAAGCGGATGAAACCACTAGTCCATTGGTGAAAGTTGCCCAACAAGATTGAAAGATAAAACACCACATACTTCCTCATGAGCTATAAAACATTGACACAAATAAGAGATACTAAGTTTTGAATTGTCTAAAGGTAGCACATGAAGTATTTACTTGGAATGGCAGAAAATACCATGTAGCAGGTAGGTATGGTGGACACAAATGACATAGGTTTGGACTAAGGTTTGGACGCACGAGAAGTATTCCCTCTCAGTACAAGTCTTTGGCTAGCAAGGCTAATTAGCAAGCATAAGAGTTGAAGGAAACAAACAAATATACATGTGATAGAAACAATCATGCATCCCCCTTGTAAGCACAAACAATTTTAACTTCAGAATAATAAGCTATGAGCTAACAAGAAAGAAAGACAATGAAATAACTACATGTATTTCTCTTTTCTACTTAAACCTCAAAGTGTTGTTGCTATTGACCAATGCTAAGTTTGCCAAAACCAAATAGATTTATTCAATGCTCCCAAAGTGATACCAATACTAACAACAAGGTAAATCATATAATAGATATTGCAAACTAAAATAAGATGTGCAATATGTAAATGATAAGACTTCTCATTAATATTCCATAACGATAACTCACACCAAGGGATACATAGATAACCAACTAAAGGAGAGATACTTCCAAACTGCAACCCATCTTATATGATAACTTCCCTACTCATGATATGACACTACTTGACAGTAAAAAGTAAAAGATAGTGATGATGTGATACCGCGGCACTCCCCCAAGCTTGGAACAAACCAAGGGGATGCCAATACCGATGATGAATTACTCCTTCGGCGATGGTGGTGATGAACTCCCGTCATCAAACTTCCAAGGAAGAGGCTCTCCATCAAGAAACGACATCTTGGTCTCGGGAATCCTGAAACTAGCAGCACGGCTTATGTATTTAAACCTGTTTTCATACTCACAGTTCTGATTCTGAACGTCATAGAGTTGTGCTTGGAGCTTGTTGGTGGTGTCGTGAAGTGAGAGGATGTCGCCCCAAAGCTTTGCAGTTTCCTTCTCATGTTCAGCAATGAGTTCAGACACAATCCTGTGGAAGATATCCACCTCACGCTCAACCATCTTCTTGTATTTGAAAACCTCTTGTTCTAGCTTCTCCATCCTGTCTTCCAAGCTTCCTTCTCCTTTAGGACCCTGGACATCCTTGATCTGCAGTTCTCCTTCAACGAGCAGCAACTCCTTGGGGTGCATCCTCAGCTCCTCCATGTACAAGTTGCCAACATCCTTGCAGGACCTGTCCTTCGGAGTTTCCGACGAAGACATGATGGCTCTAGATCCGAAGCAAATCCTGGCAGAAACAGCTCGAAACAAAACACGTCGAGAAAACGATATACGGGCCTCCAGGGGTCCGGGGATTATATAGCAAAAAAATCACGACAAAAGGAAAGTACCAGATCGAACCAGGGTCGGAAAGGGGCGATGAGGCGGCCAGACCATAGGTCGGTGCGGGCCCAGGTCAGGCCGCGCCGTCCTATGGTGGCACGCCCTCGTGCGTCTTTTCCACTCCGTTTCGATCTCGTAATTTTTCATATTTTCCAAAAACAGCAAAAATATTGTTCGGAAAGTAAATTGCGAACTTTTCATTACCAGTACTGTTACCTATTCAAAGTCGAGTTCTGGCGGACTGCCAATTTGTCCTTTAATGAAAGCCTCCGGTGTTCCCACTTGAATAATATCAACATCAACATTATAAGAATCACCTGAGATATAATGCTTGAGTCTTTGTCCATTCACCACTTGCGTGGCATTACCTTGGAGAGAGCTAATTTTAATTGCTCCTGAACGATACACCTCCTCAACAACATACGGTCCTTCCCATTTCGAGAGTAATTTCCCTGCAAAGAATCTGAGACGAGACCGATACAATAGGACTTTATCCCCAATAGTAAATTCTCTTTTGATAATCCTCCTATCATGCCATTTTTTTACTTTCTCTTTAAAGAGTTTAGCATTTTCATAGGCTTCACTTCTCCATTCATCTAGAGAACTTAATTGCAACAACCTCTTATTACCGGCAAGTTTAGGATCTTTATTTAATTCTCTAACAGCCCAATAAGCTTTGTGCTCTAGTTCTAAAGGTAAATGACAAGCTTTTCCGTAAACCATTTTATAAGGTGACATTCCCATGGGATTTTTATAAGCAGTTCTATAAGCCCATAGTGCATCCTTCAATTTACTAGCCCAATTCTTTCTAGTTTTATTAACAGTCTTTTGCAAGATAGATTTAATCTCTCTATTTGATAATTCTACTTGCCCACTAGTTTGAGGATGATAAGTGGAAGCAATTCTATGATTAATACCATACCTAGCAAGAGTTTTTCTAAAACCTCCATGAATAAAATGAGAACCTCCATCAGTCATAATATATCTAGGCACTCCAAATCTAGGAAAAATAATGTCTAAAAGCATTCTTAAAGAGGTCTCACCATCAACACTTTTTGTAGGTATGGCTTCCACCCATTTAGTAACATAATCAACAGCAACAAGTATATGAGTGTTACCTTCTGAAGACGGAAAAGGTCCCATGAAGTCAAATCCCCAACAATCAAATGGTTCAATAACAAGAGTATAATTCATAGGCATTTCATTACGTCTGGAGATATTACCAACCCTTTGGCATTCATCACAAGAGAAAATAAACTTTCTCGCATCCTTGAAGAGAGTTGGCCAATAAAAACCTGATTGTAGAACCTTTTGCGCGGTTCTTTCTCCGGCGTGATGTCCTCCATAAGCACTACCATGACATTTACTCAATATCTCTTGTTGTTCATATTCGGGAACACACCTTCGCAGAATACCATCCACTCCTTCTTTATATAAGTGTGGGTCATCCCAGAAATAATGCCTCAAGTCATAAAAGAATTTCCTCCTTTGCTGAGCTGAAAAGGTTGGAGGCAAGTACTTGGAAACAATAAAGTTAGCATAATCAGCATACCAAGGACTGTCTCGCGAGCTCACCTTTATTACAGCCAATTGTTCATTTGGAAAACTATCATTAACAGGAACAGGATCATAAGCAATATTTTCCAATCTAGACAAATTATCAGCAACAGGATTATCAGCACCTTTCCTATCTACAATATGTAAATCAAATTCTTGCAAAAGAAGTACCCATCTAATAAGCCTCGGCTTAGCATCTTTCTTTGTCATAAGGAATCTAATTGCAGCATGATCAGTATGAATCGTAACTTTTGAATCAACAATATAAGATCTAAATTTATCACAAGCAAAGACTACAGCTAATAATTCTTTTTCAGTTGTAGCATAATTTCTTTGAGCAGCATCAAGAGTTTTACTAGCATAATGAATAACATTCAGTTTTTTATCTACTCGCTGTCCAAGAACAGCGCTACAGCAAAATCACTAGCATCACACATAATTTCAAAAGGCAAATTCCAATCAGGAGGTTCAACTACAGGAGCAGTTGTTAAGGCTTTCTTTAGAGTTTCAAAAGCTTCCTTACAATCATCATCAAAAACAAAAGGTACGTCTTTTTGAAGAAGATTAGTAAGAGGCTTTGAAATCTTGGAGAAATCTTTAATAAATCTCCTATAAAATCCAGCATGACCAAGAACACTACGAATACCTTTAACATCCCTCGGATAGGGCATCTTCTCAATTGCTTCAACTTTAGCTCTATCAACTTCAATACCTCTCTCAGAAATTTTATGTCCCAATACAATTCCTTCATTAACCATAAAGTGGCATTTCTCCCAATTAAGAACAAGGTTAGTTTCTTCACATCTCTGCAAAACTTTATCAAGGTTTCGCAAGCAACTATCAAAAGAATTCCCATAGACGGAAAAATCATCCATGAATACTTCCACAATACTCTCACAAAAGCCATGAAAAATAGCAGACATGCATCTTTGAAAAGTAGCAGGAGCATTACATAAACCAAAAGGCATACGCCTATAAGCATAAGTTCCATAGGGACAAGTAAAAGTGGTTTTCTCTTGATCTTTAGTTTTAACAGCAATTTGTGAAAACCTAGAATAACCATCAAGAAAGCAAAAATGAGTATTTTTAGACAATCTTTCTAGCATTTGATCAATAAATGGTAAAGGGTAATGATCTTTCTTAGTGACTTTATTAACTTTTCGAAAATCAATGCACATTCTATACCCTACAACTACTCTTTGAGGGATGAGCTCATCATTATCATTAGGCACAACAGTCATTCCTCCTTTCTTGGGAACGCAATGCACAGTACTAACCCATCTACTATCAGCAATAGGATATATAATACCAGCTTCAAGAAGTTTTAATACCTCATTCCTTACCACCTCCTTCATCTTCGGAATTAGACGACGCTGATGTTCAACAACAGGCTTTGCATCATCTTCCATATTAATAGCATGTTGGCAAATAGAAGGAGAAATCCCCTTCAAATCATCAAGAGTGTAGCCAATAGCTCCTCGGTGTTTCTTCAATATTTCCAATAACCTTTCTTCCTCAATCTCTGAAAGCTTAGAACTAATAATAACAGGATATATTTTCTTATCATCAATATGAGCATATTTAAGATTATCAGGTAAAGGCTTTAAATCAAAAACAGGATCTTCCTTTGGTGGCGGTGTTGTACCCAAATCTTCCACCGGTAAATCATGCTTGAGAATAGGTTGGCGAAGAAAAATTTCCTCAAGCTCATCTCTTTCTTTCCTAAAAACTTCACTCTCGCTATTCTCCAAATGTTGCTGCAAAGGATTATTAGGAACAAGAACAATAGATGCACACTGCTCCATTTTAAAATCATCACTAGGCAAATCAGCTTTATAAGGAGTTTTGGTAAATTTAGAGAAGTTAAACTCATAAGATTCACCAACAAATTTAGTCAAAATTTTCTCTTTCTTGCAATCTATAATAGCTCCACAAGTATTTAGAAAAGGTCTACCAAAAATGATAGGACAATAATCACTAGCAGCAGAACCAAGTACCAAAAAGTCAGCAGGATATTTAATCTTACCACATAGAACTTCTACATCTCGAACAATACCAATTGGAGAAATAGTTTCTCTATTAGCCAGCTGAATAACCACATCAATATCTTCAAGTTCACAAGAATCAATTTCGTGCATAATCTCCGTGTAAAGCTCATAAGGAATAGCACTAACACTTGCACCAATATCACATAAACCATAATAGCAATGATCACCAATTCTAACAGATAGCATAGGAACACTAACTTGTTTGGGTTTATTAGGATGTGAAACAATATTAGAAGCATCTTCACAGAAAATAATATGACCATCCTCCACATTTTCAGTCACAAGATCTTTAACTATTGCAACAGCAGGTTCAACTTTTATTTGTTCTTCAGGTTCTACAGGTTTCTTTTCACTTTTATGAACCGCACTATTTATAACAGAGCACTCCTTCATTTTAGCAGGAAAAGGAGTTTTTTCAATATAAGCTTCAGGAATAACATGATCAGCAGTTTCAACTACAACGCATTTATTAATAGATGAATCAATTTTATCTTTATACGCTTCATGATACTTATCAAAATTCTTCTTAGGCAATTCATAATGAGAGGCAAAAGCTTTATAAAGATTTGCAGCAACTTGAGAATCAAGACCATATGTAGCACTCATATTACGAAATTTATCAGTATCCATAAAAGCTTCAATGCATTTATAATCATAAATTATACCTGATTCTCTATCCTTGTCGTTCTCCCAACCTTCAGTATTTTCTTGGATCCGATCAAGAAGGTCCCTTTTAAACTCTTCTTTGTTGCGTGTAAATGATCCAGAACAAGAAGTATCCAGCAAGGTCTTGTCTTGAAAAGAAAGTCTTGCATAGAAATTATCAATAATAACATTACCAGGAAGCTCATGAATGGGGCATTTGAGCATTAAAGACTTCAATCTCCCCCAAGCTTGGGCAATACTTTCTCCATCATGAGGCCAGAAATTATATATGCGGTTACGATCTTTGTGAATTTCACTTGGAGGATAGAATTTAGAATAAAATAAAGGCACAATGTCCTCCCAATCAAGAGAATCACCATTCTTCAGCATTTTATACCAATGCGCCGCTTTACCAGACAACGATATAGAGAATAGTTTCTTTCTAACTTCATTCATGGCAATACCTGCACATTTGAATAACCCGCATAATTCATGCAAAAACAGTAAATGATCACCGGGATGGACAGTTCCATCCCCTTCATAGCGGTTATCCATAACACGTTCAATAATTTTCATAGGTATTTTATATGGTATCACTTCCTCACCTGGCACCTCATCCACTACCGTTGCAGTAGTAGTAGATTTCCCAAATAGAAATTGAAGAGAAGATCTCTCCATAATGACTTATAGCAGCAGGCAGAAATAAAATCAGCACAAACAGTAATGGTTTTCCTTACCAATTCCACTTACCAATAGCGCTTCACTCCCCGGCAACGGCGCCAGAAAATAGTCTTGATGACCCACAAGTATAGGGGGTGTATCGTAGTATCTTCGATAAGTAAGAATGTCGATCCCAACGAGGAGCAGAAGGTGTTGACAAGCAGTTTCGATGAAGGATTCACTGTAAATGCTCACAGACAAGTATTCAGGGGGTTTTGATGTAACAGATGAATAAAGTACAAGTAAGTAAAATGCGAGAGAAATAATTGCAGCGAGTGGCCCAATCCTTTTTAGCACAAAGGACAAGCCGGTTTGTTTACTTATAATGACCAAACGTTCTCGAGGACACACGGGATTTTAGTCTAGTGCTTTCGCTACATACGGCTAAATAATCTTCATTGTTATGATAAGTGTTGTGTGGGTGAACCTATGCTAATGTACCGCCCTTCCTAGGACTAATACATACTTGTGATTATACCCCTTGCAAGCATCCGCAACTACAAGAAAGTAATTAAGAAAAAATCTAACCACAGCCTTAAACTCTGAGATCCTGCTATCCCTCCTGCATCGATATACCAACGGGGGTTTACGTTTCTGTCACTCCGGCAACCCCGCAATCGGCAAACGAGTACAAGATGCATTCCCCTAGGCCCATAAAGGTGAAGTGTCGTGTAGTCGACGTTCACACGACACTGCTAGAAGAATGACACCACAACTTAAATATCATAACATTGAATATTACTCAACCATAATTCACTACTAACATTTAGAATTCACCCATGTCCTCAAGAACTAAACGAACTACTCACGAGACATCATATGGAACATGATCAGAGGTGATATGATGATGAATAACAATCTGAACATAAACCTTGGTTCAATGGTTTCACTCAATAGCATCAACAACAAGTAGAAATCGATACCGGGAGAGTTTCCCCTATCAAACAATCAAGATCAAACCCAAATTGCTACGGCGGTGACGGTGTCCAGCGGTGGAGATGGCGGTGATGATGGCGGAGATGATGATGATGGTGATGGAGATGATGTCCAGCTCGATGACGGTGACAATGGCGTCGATTTCCCCCTCCGGGAGGGAATTTCCCCGGCGGATTCCTGCCCGCCGGAGAGCTCTTTTCTCTCTGGTGTTCTCCGCCCCGCAGAGGCGGCTGTGGCTCTTCGCGAGGTACCCTCTATAGCTTAGGTTTTCGGGACGAAGGGTTTCGCGAAGAAAAGGAGGCGAAAGGGGCTGTGGGGCCCCCACACCCCAAGGTGGCGCGGCCAGGCCATGGGCCGCGCCGGCTTGTGGTCTGGCCCCACCTTGGGCCTTCTCAGCTCCTCCTTCTGGCTTCCTTCGTCATCTTGATAAATAGGATTTTTGGTATAATTTCCTTCCACAGTTGATCTTCCGAAATATTGCGTTCTGACGGTGCTTTTTCCAGCAGAATCCTGGCTCCGGTGCTTGATCCTCCAATAATGATGAAACATGCAAAATAGATGAAATAACATAAGTATTGTGTCCCAATATGAAATATATCAATGAATAACAGCAAATTATGATATAAAATAGTGATGCAAATTGGACGTATCAATGGAGAAAGCATTGCCCAAGCATGGGGGAGATTGAAGTCTTTAATGCTCAAATGCCCCATTCATGAGCTTCCTGGTAATGTTATTATTGATAATTTCTATGCAAGACTTTCTTTTCAAGACAAGACCTTGCTGGATACTTCTTGTTCTGGATCATTTACACGCAACAAAGAAGAGTTTAAAAGGGACCTTCTTGATTGGATCCAGGAAAATACTGAAGGATGGGAGAATGACAAAGATAGAGAGTCAGGTATAAACTTTGATTATAAATGCATTGAAGTTTTTATGGATACTGATAAATTTCGTAATATTAGTGCTACTTATGGTCTTGATTCTCAAGTCGTTGCAAATCTTTATAAAGCTTTTGCCTCTCATTATGAATTGCCTAAGAAGAATTTTGATAAGTATCATGAACCGTATAAAGATAAAATAGATTCATCTATAAACAAATGTGTTGTAATTGAAACTGTTGATCATGTTATTCCTGAAGCTTTTATTGAAAAAACTCCTTTCCCTGCTAAAATGAAGGAGTACTCTGTTATAAATAGTGCGGTTCATAAAAGTGAAAAGAAACCTATAGAACCTGAAGGACAAATAAAAGTTGAACCTGCTGTTGCAATTGTTAAAGATCTTGTGACTGAAAATGTGGAGGATGGTCATATTATTTTCTGTGAAGATGCCTCTAATATTGTTTCGCATCCTAATAAGTCTAGGAAAGCTAGTGTTCCTATGCTATCTGTTAGAATTGGTGATCATTGTTATTATGGTTTATGTGATATTGGTGCAAGTATTAGTGCTATTCCTTATGAGCTTTACACGGAGATCATGCATGAAATTGGTTCTTGTGAGCTTGAAGATATTGATGTGGTTATTCGGCTGGCTAATAGAGAAACTATCTCTCCAATTGGTATTGTTCGAGATGTGGAAGTGCTATGTGGTAAGATTAAATATCCTGGTGACTTTTTGGTACTTGGTTCTGCTGCTAGTAAATATTGTCCTATCATTTTTGGTAGACCTTTTCTAAATACTTGTGGAGCTATTATAGATTGTAAGAAAGAGAAAATTTTGACTAAATTTGCTGGTGAATCTTATGAGTTTAACTTCTCTAAATTTACCAAAACTCCTTATAAAGCTGATTTGCCTAACAGTGATTTTAAAGTTGAACAGTGTGCATCTATTGCTCTTGCTCCTAATAATCCTTTGCAGCAACATTTGGAGAATAGTGAGAGTGAAGTCTTTAGGGAAGAAAGAAATGAGCTTGATGAAATTTTCCTTCGTCAACCTATTCTTAAGCATGATTTACCGGTGGAAGATCTGGGTACAACACCACCACCAAAGGAAGATCCTGTCTTTGATTTAAAACCATTGCCTGATAATCTTAAATATGCTCATATTGATGATAAGAAAATATATCTTGTTATTATTAGTTCTAAGCTTTCAGAGTTTGAAGAAGAAAGGTTATTGGAAATACTGAAAAAACACCGAGGTGCTATTGGCTACACTCTTGATGACTTGAAGGGGATTTCTCCCTCTATTTGCCAACACGCCATTAACATGGAAGATGATGCGAAGCCTGTTGTTGAACCTCAGCGTCGTCTAATTCCTAAGATGAAGGATGTGGTAAGAAATGAGGTATTAAGACTCCTTGAAGCTGGTATTATATATCCTATTGCTGATAGTAGATGGGTTAGTCCTGTGCATTGTGTTCCTAAGAAAGGAGGAATGACTATTGTGCCTAATGATAATGATGAGCTCATACCTCAAAGAGTAGTTGTAGGGTATAGAATGTGCATTGATTTTCGAAAAGTTAATAAAGTTACTAAGAAAGATCATTACCCTTTACCCTTTATTGATCAAATGTTAGAAAGGTTGTCTAAAAATACTCATTTTTGCTTTCTTGATGGTTATTCTGGGTTTTCACAAATTGCTGTTAAAACTAAAGATCAAGAGAAAACCACTTTCACTTGTCCCTATGGAACTTATGCTTATAGACGTATGCCTTTTGGTTTATGTAATGCTCCTGCTACTTTTCAAAGATGCATGTCTGCTATTTTTCATGGCTTTTGTGAGAGTATTGTAGAGGTATTCATGGACGATTTTTTCCATCTACGGAAATTCTTTTGATAATTGCTTGCGGAACCTTGATAAAGTTTTGCAGAGATGCGAAGAAACTAACCTTGTTCTTAATTGGGAGAAATGCCACTTTATGGTTAATGAAGAAATTGTATTGGGGCATAAAATTTCCGAGAGAGGTATTGAAGTTGATAGAGCTAAAGTTGAAGCAATTGAGAAGATGCCCTATCCGAGGGATGTTAAAGGTATTCGAAGTGTTCTTGGTCATGCTGGGTTTTATAGGAGATTTATTAAAGACTTCTCTAAGATCTCAAAGCCTCTTACTAATCTTCTTCAAAAAGATGTACCTTTTGTTTTTGATGATGATTGTAAGGAAGCTTTTGAAACTCTAAAGAAAGCCTTAACAACTGCCCCTATAGTTGAACCTCCTGATTGGAACTTACCATTTGAAATTATGTGTGATGCTAGTGATTTTGCTGTAGGCGCTGTTCTTGGACAGCGAGTAGATAAAAAACTGAATGTTATTCATTATGCTAGTAAAACTCTTGATGCTGCTCAAAGAAATTATGCTACTACTGAAAAAGAATTGTTAGCCGTAGTCTTTGCTTGTGATAAGTTTAGATCTTATATCGTTGATTCAAAAGTTACTATTCATACTGATCATGCTGCAATTAGATACCTTATGACAAAGAAAGATGCTAAGCCGATGCTTATTAGATGGGTACTTCTTTTGCAAGAATTTGATTTACATATTGTAGATAGGAAAGGTGCTGATAATCCTGTTGCTGATAATTTGTCTAGATTGGAAAATATTGCTTATGATCCTGTTCCTGTTAATGATAGTTTTCCAAATGAATAATTGGCTGTAATAAAGGTGAGTTCGCGAGACAGTCCTTGGTATGCTGATTATGCTAACTTTATTGTTTCCAAGTACTTGCCTCCAACCTTTTCAGCTCAGCAAAGGAGGAAATTCTTTTATGACTTGAGGCATTATTTTTGGGATGACCCACACTTATATAAAGAAGGAGTGGATGGTATTATGCGAAGATGTGTTCCTGAATATGAACAACAAGAGATATTGAGTAAATGTCATGGTAGTGCTTATGGAGGACATCACGCCGGAGATAGAACCGCACAAAAGGTTCTACAATCAGGATTTTATTGGCCAACTCTCTTCAAAGATGCAAGTAAGTTTATTTTATCTTGTGATGAATGTCAAAGGGTTGGTAATATCTCCAGGTGCAATGAAATGCCTATGAATTATACTCTTGTTATTGAACCATTCGATTGTTGGGGATTTGACTTCATGGGTCCTTTCCCTTCTTCAGAAGGTAACACTCATATACTTGTCGTTGTTGATTATGTTACTAAATGGGTAGAAGCTATACCCACAAAAAGTGCCGATGGTGAGACTTCTTTAAAAATGCTTTTAGATATTATTTTTCCTAGATTTGGAGTACCTAGATATATTATGACTGATGGAGGTTCTCATTTTATTCATGGAGGTTTTAGAAAAACTCTTGCTAAGTATGGTATTAATCATAGAATTGCTTCCGCTTATCATCCTCAAACTAGTGGGCAAGTAGAACTATCAAATAGAGAAATTAAGTCTATCTTGCAAAAGACTGTTAATAAAACTAGAAAGAACTGGGCTATTAAATTGAAGGATGCACTATGGGCTTATAGAACTGCTTATAAAAACCCCATGGGAATGTCACCTTATAAAATGGTTTATGGAAAAGCTTGTCATTTACCTTTAGAACTAGAGCACAAAGCTTATTGGGCTGTTAGAGAACTAAACAAAGATCCTAAACTAGCCGGTGATAAGAGGTTGTTGCAATTAAGTTCTCTAGATGAATGGAGAAGTGAAGCATATGAAAATGCTAAACTCTTTAAAGAGAAAGTTAAGAAATGGCATGATAGAAGGATTATCAAAAGAGAGTTTAATATTGGGGATAAAGTCCTATTGTATCGGTCTCGTCTCAGATTCTTTGCAGGGAAATTACTCTCGAAATGGGAAGGACCATATGTTGTTGAGGAGGTGTATCGTTCAGGAGCAATTAAAATTAGTTCTCTCCAAGGCAATGCCACGTAAGTGGTGAATGGACAAAGACTCAAGCACTATATCTCAGGTGATTCTTATAATGTAGATGTTGATGTTATTCGAGTGGAAACACCGGAGGCTTTCATTAAAGGTCAAATTGACAGTCCGCCAGAACCCGACTTTGAATAGGTAACAGTACAGGTAATAAAAAGTTCGCGATTTACTTTTCTAACAATGTTTTTGCTGTTTTTGGAAAATATGAAAAATTACGAGATCGAAACGGAGTGGAGGAGACGCACGAGGGCGTGCCCCCATAGGCCGGCGCGGGCCCCAGCCTGGCCGCGCCGCCCTATGAGGACACTGCCTCGTTGTCCCTCTCCGACTCTTGTTCGATCTGTTACTTTCCTTCTATCGTAAAAATTACTGCTATATAATCCCCCGGACCCCTGGAGGTCCGTATATCGTTTTCTCGACGTGTTTTGTTTCGAGCTGTTTTCTGCCAGGATCTGTTTTTGATCTAGAGCCGCCATGTCTTCGTCGGGAACTCCGAAGGACAGTTTCTTTGAGGACGTCGTTAACCCGTACATGAACGAGCTGAAGATGCACCCCAAGGAATTGCTGCTTGTAGATGGAAAGTTGCAGATCAAAGATGTCCAGGGCCCTAAAGGAGAAGGAAGCTTGGAAGACAGGGTGGAGAAACTAGAACATGAGGTCTTCAACTACAAGAAGATGGCTGAGCGTGAAGTGGACATCTTCCACAAGATTGTGTCTGAACTTATTGATGGACACAAGAAGGAGACTGCAAAGTTGTGGGACGATATCTTCTCGCTTCACGACACCGCCAACAAACTCCAAGCTCAACTCTATGATGTTCAGAATCAAAACTGTGAGTATGAAAACAGGTTTAAGCACATAAGTTATGGAGCTAGTTTCAGGATTCCGGAGACCAAGATGTCTTTTGTTGATGGAGAACCTCTTCCTTGGAAGTCTGATGATGGCAAGGAATCACCATCACCACCGAAGGAATAATTCATCATCGGTATTGGCATCCCCTTGGTTTGTTCCAAGCTTGGGGGAGTGCCACGGTATCACATCATCACTATCTTTTACTTTTTATTATCAAGTAGTGTCATATCATGAGTAGGGAAGTTATTATATAAGATGGGTTGCAGTGTGGAAGTATCTCTCCTTTAGTTGGTTGTCTATGTATCCCTTGGTGTGAGTTATCGTTATGAAATATTAATGAGAAGTCTTATCATTTACATATTGCACATCTTATTTTAGTTTGCAATTTCTAGTATATGATTGATCTTGATTTTAGTATTGGTACCACTTTGGGAGCATTGAGTAAATCTATTTGGTTTTGGCAAACTTAGCATTGGTCAATAGCAACAACACCTTGAGGTTTAAGTAGAAAAGAGAAATACATATAGTTGTTTCATTGTCTTCCTTTCTTGTTAGCTCATAGCTTATTATTCTGAAGTTAAAATTGTTTGTGCTTGCAAGAAAGATGCATGATTATGTTTATCACATGTATATTTGTTTGTTTCCCTCAACTCCTATGCTTGCTAATTAACCTTGCTAGCCAAAGACTCAGATCGAGAGGGAATGCTTCTCGTGCATCCAAACCTTTAAACCAAAACCCATGCCATGTGTGTCCACTATAACTACCTATTATGTGGTATTTCCTGCCACTCCAAGTAAATACTTCATGTGCTACCTTTAAACAATTCAAAAATTTATTACTCCTTATTTGTGTCAATGTTCTATAGCTCATGAGGAAGTATGTGGTGTTTATCTTTCAATCTTGTTGGGCAACTTTCACCAATGGACTAGTGGCTTCATCCACTTATCCAATAACTTTGCGAAAAGAGCTGGCAATGGGATTCCCAGTCCCAAACTAATTAACCAAAATAGACACTCCTCCATGGTATGTGATTGTTGGACGGCACCCGAAGGATTCGGTTAGCCATGGCTTGAGAAAGCAAAGGTTGGGAGGAGTGTCATCTAAAATAAAACTAAAATAAAAAGACACTCCTTCATGGTATGAGATTGTTGGCAGGCACCCGAGGATTCGGTTAGCCATGGTTTGTGAAAGCAAAGGTTGGAAGGAGTGTCAACCAAAAATAAAACTTTATGGGAGCCGCTCTTTGAGAGTTTGTCTGGCAAGGGGGTTAGAGTACCCGCTACCAGTCGTTGACAACAACAAACACCCCTCAAAACTTTACTTTTATGCTCTCTATATGATTTCAAAACTTGAAAAGCTCTAGCACATGATTTAATCCCTGCTTCCCTCTGCGAAGGGCCTATCTTTTACTTTATGTTGAGTCAGTACACCTATTTCCCTCCATCTCAAGCAAGCATTTGAGTTGTTGTGATCGAACCATTATATTGTGATTTGCTTCATCATGTTTTTACTCTTCCTTGTTTAGTACAAGTTTTATCTGAATGAATATAGCTTTGCAAGTTATCAATGATCATTATGATTGAGTATGCAAGTTTACCATAAGCTTTAACATAAGAGTGATGACCCACAAGTATAGGGGATCGCAACAGTCTTCGAGGGAAGTAAAACCCAATTTATTGATTCGACACAAGGGGAGACAAAGAATACTTGAAAGCCTTAACAGCGGAGTTGTCAATTCAGCTGCACCTGGAAACAGACTAGCTCGCAAGAGTTTATCAGTAGTAACAGTTTTATAGCGTAGCGTAGTGAAATAACAGCAGAGTAACAAAGACAGCAGTAGTGATTTTAGTAAACAGCAGGATTAAAATACTGTAGGCACGGGGACGGATGAACGGGCGTTGCATGGATGAGAGAAACTCATGTAACAATCATAGCAGGGCATTTGCAGATAATAATAAAACGGTGTCCAAGTACAAAGCAATCAATAGGCATGTGTTCCAATTATAGTTGTACGTGCTCGCAATGAGAAACTTGCACAACATCTTTTGTCCTACCAGCCGGTGGTAGCCGGGCCTCTAGGGAATCTACTGGATATTAAGGTACTCCTTTTAATAGAGTACCGGAGCAAAGCATTAACACTCCGTGAACACATGTGATCCTCACATCACTACCATCCTCTCCGGTTGTCCCGATTCTTGTCACTTCGGGGCCATTGGTTCCGGACAGCGACATGTGTATACAACTTGCAGGTAAGATCATAAAACAATAAATATCATGATGAAACAATAACATGTTCAGATCTGAGATCATGGCACTCGGGCCCTAGTGACAAGCATTAAGCATAGCAAGTTGCAACAATATCATCAAAGTACCAATTACGGACACTAGGCACTATGCCCTAACAATCTTATGCTATTACATGACCAATCTCATCCAATCCCTACCATCCCCTTCGGCCTACAGCGGGGGAATTACTCACACATGGATGGGGGAAACATGGCTGGTTGATGGAGAGGCGTTGGCGGTGATGATGGCGATGATCTCCTCTAATTCCCCGTCCCGGCGGAGTGCCAGAACGGAGACTTCTGGCTCCCGAGACGGGGATTCGCGATGTGGCGGCATTCTGGAGGCTTTCTGGCGACTTCGACTTCTCCCCGTGCGTTTTTAGGTCGAGGCCGATAAGTAGTCCGAAGGAGGGCGTCGGAGGCCGGCCGAGGGGGCCACACCATAGGGCCGCGCGGCCCCCCCCCTAGGCCGCGCCGCCTTATGGTGTGGGGCCCTCGGGCCTCCACCTTACCTGTCCTTCTGGCTCCGTCAGTATTCTGGGAAAATAGGGCCTTCTGATAAATTCCGAGGATTTTCCCGAAAGTTGGATTTCTGCACAAAAACGAGACACCAGAACAGTTCTGCTGAAAATAGCGTTAGTCTGTGTTAGTTGCATCCAAAATACACAAATTAGAGGCAAAACAATAGCAAAAGTGTTCGGGAAAGTAGATACGTTTTGGACGTATCAACTCCCCCCAAGCTTAGCTTATTGCTTGTCCTCAAGCAATTCAGTTAACAACTGAGCGATAAAAGAACTTTCACGAACACATTTGCTCATATGATGTATATATTCTCATGCTATGGCTAATACTTAAACAGTTCAAAATGAGATACATGCAAATAAGATCATCTGGCAGCTATGTTAATCATGGAGAGGTACCAACAATTAATAATAAGCATCATGAATCATGTATATAAGCAGGATTGCAATGTTCATAAGAGAGTATGATAAAGTGGTATCTCGCTTGCCCGTATTTGATCGGCAGAACATAAATGCCAAGGCACCTCTGGAGTTCATAGAAAGACTAGAAGTAGTGATTGTCAAAGATAAAAGCATCAAAGTTATACCACAATCAATCATATTTTGAGACAAGCATATTATACTAAGAATGACAGTTGTGCTCTCAAGATAGTGCTCAAAGAAAGAATGGAGACACAACACAAAAGTAAAAGATCGACCCTTCGTAGAGGGAAGCAGGGATTAACATGCGCTAGAGCTTTTCATTTCTAAAATAGGAGTAAAATTATTTTGAGAGGTGTTTGTTGTTGTCAACGAATGGTAATGGGTACACCAACTACCTCGCCAACCGGACTTCCAAGAGCGGCTCCCATGAATTATTTTTATGTTTATGCAGCACTCCTTCCAACCTTTCTTTCACAAACCATGGCTAACCGAATCCTCGGGTGCCTGCCAACAATCTCATACCATGAAGGAGTACCTTTTTATTTTAGTTTTATTATGATGATGACACTCCCCCCAACCTTTGCTTACACAAGCCATGGCTAACCGAATCCTTCGGGTGCCATCCAACAATCACATACCATGGAGGAGTGTCTATTTAAGTTAATTAATTCGGGACTGGGAATCCCATTGCCAGCTTTTTTTGTAAAATTATTGGATAAGCGGATGTGCCACTAGTCCATATGAGAGTCCGTCAAAAGTAAATGACAAGGTTGAAAGCTAAACACCACATACTTCCTCATGAGCTATGAAACATAAACACAAATTGAGAAGCATTTTGAAGGTTTTAAAGGTAGCGCATGAGAATTTACTTGGAATGGTTTGAAATGCCATGCATAGGTATTTATGGTGGACACTCTGGAATAACTTGGTTTTCATGTGTTTGGAAGCACGAGCAGCGTTCCCGCTCAGTACAAGTGAAGGCTAGCAAAAGACTAGGGAGCGACAAATCAAGAGAGCAGTAACTGTCATAATCATGCTTGCGGCAAAATAACTTAACGGAGGCATAAAAGTGATACAAGAACTCTGAAGCAATATAAATCATCGAGGCTTAATTGACTTTAGTTCAGTCATATGCATGCGTGAGCATGTGCCAAGTCGATATAAATGAATTATTCAGAGGAGGATACCACAATGCCATACTTACTTATGAATAAAACAATGCAACAAACATCCATGACATGCTACTCATATTAATAAATTGGAGCTAAACATGAGAGATCATAAACTACTAGACTTTCTCAAATAACATATACCTCACATGAACCAACTAAGCATGCTCACATGGATGAGTATATGTACAAAAATGAAAACAAATAGAGTTCATACCAGCCTCTCACCACAATCAGATTGTCGTAGATCGTCATTATTGCCTTTTCACTTGTATAGCTTGGATAATATGAAATGAAAACCACGCTCCAGCCACCGAAGAACATTGAACTCATAAAGAACTTTACAAAACCAAAGAAGAACAGCAAATATTTTTGGTGTTTTCGAATTTGAGAACAAGAACAAAAGGAAACAAACAAACAAAGCAAAATCATTTTGGGTTTTCTTATAGCAAACTGGCAATAGCAAATAAAGCGAAACAAATGCAAGAAACCAAGATAAACAAATGGTGAAGAGAAACAGCAGAAATATTTTTGGTCTTTTTGTGTTTTAGGAAAGAAACAAAGAAAGAACAAGAAAATGAAAACTAAAAGAAACACAGAAAAGCGAGATGGCAGAAATCTGCCAAAACCTGACAGCAGTACAGAAATCGATTTTTACAAAAATCTTACGTTGCTCAGCTAGAAAAGTGTTCAACTAATGAAAGTTAGATAACAACCTGGGGAACCCGCACAAAAATTGGCAGCTCAAAATAACGTTCTGGCTGTGCGCACGAATTTTTCTAGTAACAGTCCAGAATCTGTTTTCAGGCAGCACTTCCCCAAATATCATCTCCCTCTCATTAGAAAACCACTCAAAGAGACTAAACAAGTATGTACAAGTATCCAGCAACCATAATATGCAAGGAATGAGTGATGCCGGTATACCTCCCCCCAAGCTTAGGCTTTTGGCCTAAGTGGAGTTCAATCCCATCGAGGGTCGCTGTTCCTCACCGGTGGATAATTCACGGCGTAGTCATAGTAAAGTTCCTGTGCAGAAGAAAAGCGTGAAGGCTCCACATGCCCAACATGTTGATGCAAGGAACTTGCTGCATCGGACGATGAGTCGAGGTGTTCCTCAGCCTCCTCCGTGTTGCCTCTTGCATGATGGCCTCCTCCCTCTATGTGTGCATCCAGTGCACCTTCTGTGACCGACCAATCCTCCCTGGAATCAAGGTTAGACAGAACAGGCGCAGGCAATCTTACTAGTTTCTCAGTATTCTTAGTTATTCTCCAGACTTTCTTATAAAATGTCATCTTGTAAAACAGGTTACCCAAGTTGGAGGAATCAGAAACAAATTCATGTTTAATCATAGAGGCTATGTCAAGTTTTTCTATGGAAAGTGGAATATCAAGATGATGAGGTTCTACATTATGAAAAGCTAGTAAACGAGAAGCGATGAGACCTCCACAAATTTCACCTTTCTCACGGTTAGTAGCAAGTCTATAAGCTATCAATGCCCCCAAATTATAAGTCCTACTACTTTGCAATGCCGCAGCTAGAAAAGCTAAATCCGGGATAGATAGTTTACCACCAATCCTTTTCGCAAGAACGCATTTAGTAATGTAATAAGCAAAGTAGCGGATAGCCGGTAGCTGAATGCTAGTGATTTTACCACTATCCTCTGAGAAACTCCTTCCATAGCAAATCATCTTGAAGAGGCTTAAGAGTTCTTGCAGCGATCCCCTTATCTTCTCGCATGATCCCCATTGCGGTACTCTAATTGCTGCACAAAAATCTCTGAATGGCAAGTTGACAGCTTTATTATAAATTTTGTACTGAACCGTGGGGTTAGATCATGACCAATTGAACTTAAAGTCCTGCACAACAGACATAGTTAGTTTTGCATATTGGCATGGCTCTCCTTCAACAAAATCACTCAGCCCTGCACGAGAAATTAGACTCCGAACGTCTTCCAATATTCCCGCGCTTCTCATGAAATCCGCGCACGGGTAGTAAGAGGGGTATACTCCCTCTTCACGGTTCACTCTCATGACTTGTTGGACCTCCAATTCTTGTTGGTTAAGTTGATATCTATTCCACTCCATTTTCTGAAATTTTCAATAAACAATATAAAATTTGATTTGGTGACATATAATCAAGGGGAACTACTATAGGAACTTGCTAGAGTACTAATCATGCATCAAAACTAGTTTATACAACTTAGAACAAGCATGCAAGCTCACTAAACATGTTACCTACAGCAGCAAAATATTCAAGATATACTCAACCAAACAAAATTCTATTTGGATAGGCGGAGGAGTCACATACCGGAGAGCAAATGTGCCAAATTTTAGACAGAAATCTAGGCTGAGCAAAGAGATCGAAAAAATCCTGAGCTCTTGAGCAAAAACGCGAGTGAGAGAAAGCTGGTTCGAGTTTTTTCGGGAGAGAGAAGATTCTGGGAGAAAGAGATGAAGTAGTGGGGCAAGGAGGGGCCCACACCACAGGGTGGCGCGCCCACCTCCTTGGCCGCGCCGGCTGGTGGTGTGGCACCCTGTGGTGCCCCACAGGTCATCCTCTGGTGCTCCCAGGTGCCTCGTCGAAAAATAGGACCAACGGTATAATTTTTGTGAATTTTTGAAAACTTTGAAAAATGCACATTTCTGGGTATTAAGTTTATTATTACTGGCCAGGAAAATTTTTGAAATCTCCAATTAACTAAGGAACTTTGCAAATTAAAAGTGCTACAGCAACTAGAGCAAGTGGAGGAAGAAAGAGATGTTGTTTACCTCCTCTATGCATATAAAAAGTATTTGTTAACAAGGTTGATCAAGTCTTGCCACCAAATAAATTTTACATAGCATAAGAAGAAATAAACCTCAAATCAATCATGTTACCTTGAATTGTATTGATATGGATCCAATCACGAGAGTTTGATATTCTTCTTTAGGCTCATATATAGGACAATCAATAGTTCCCACTTTGATAGTTCTCACATTAGAAATAGTATTAACTCCACACGCTTTCTCAATCCTCTTGGGAAAATAAACGGTATGCTCCCTATCATCAACATTGAAAGTAACCTTTCCTTTATTGCAATCAATAACAGCCCCTGCGGTGTTAAGAAAATGTCTCCCAAGAATAATAGACATATTATCATCTTCAGGTATTTCCAACACAACAAAATCAGTTAATATCAAGCAGTTATTAGTAACTTGAACAGGAACATCCTCACATATACCAACAGGAATAGCAGTAGATTTATCAGCCATTTGCAAAGATATATCAGTAGGTATCAACTTATCTAAGTAAAGTCTCTTATAAAGAGAAAAAGGCATAACACTAACACCGGCTCCCAAGTCACATAGAGCAGTTTTAACATAATTATTCTTAATAGAACAAGGAATAGTAGGTATACCTGGATCGCCCAACTTCTTTGGAACTTTGCCATTGAAAGAGTAATTAGCAAGCATAGTGGAAATTTCCTCATTGGGGATTTTCCTTTTGTTAGTAACAATATCTTTCATATACTTTGAATAAGGAGGCAATTTAATAGCATCAGTCAAAGGGATTTGCAAGAATAAAGGTTTCATCCAATCACAAAATTTATTATAGTGTTCTTCTTCCTTTGATTTTAGTTTCTTAGCAGGAAAAAGGCATTTGCTTTTGAACCCAAGGTTCTCTTTCATTACCATGTTTCTCAGCAATAAAATCTTCTTTAGTGTACTTTTTATTTTTAGCATGCTTTTCAGGTTCTTCTTCAACATCTTCTTTATCAGAAGCATCATTCTTATCATTATCTTTATCACGTTCATTACCACTTTCAGTTTCAGCATCAGAAATAGAAATACTATTAGGATCATTAACAGGTTCAGAGGATTCTACAACATTTTTATGTTTCTTCTTCTTTTTCTTCTTAGAAGGAGCACTAGGTTCAATGCGTTGGGAATCTTGTTCAATTCTTTTGGGATGCCCTTCAGGATATAGAGGATCCTGGGTAGAGACACCACCTCTAGTTGTTACTTCATAAGCATGTTTCTCTTTAGAATTATTATTTACCAGGTCATTTTGCACTTCAGTGAGTTGATCAATTTGAGTTTGAATCATTTGAAAATGTTTAACAAGCACCTTAACATCATTGGAGGTTCTCTCCACAATATCATGCAAATTGCTAATAGCTTGAGAATTTTCCATTAGATGATTCTCTACTCTCATATTAAAATTTTCTTGCTTAACAATATAATTATCAAACTCATCTAAGCATTGCGCAGGAGGTTTTGAATACAGAATATCTTTCCTAGTAAAGCGTTGAAGGGAGTTTACCTCAATCATGGATGAAGGGGGAGTTATCTCACATATATCCTCTATGGGAGGTAGATTCTTCACATCTTCGGATTTAATACCTTTCTCCTTGAGAGACTTCTTAGCTTCCCGCATATCTTCATCATTCAATTCAATTAAACCCCTCTTCTTTAATATTGGCGTTGGAGTTGGTTCAGGCGTAGTCCAATCATCATGATTCCGGCCTATTTTAGCCAATAATTCTTCAGCGTCGTCTGGAGTTCTTTTCCTGAAAACACAACCAGCACAACTATCCAGGTATGCCCTAGACTCAATGGTTAGTCCACTATAAAATATATCAAGTAAATCATGCTTTTCCAAATCATGATCAGGCCGAGCTCTAATAAGAGAGCAAAATCTCGCCCAAGCCTCAGGCAATTTCTCTCCATCTCCCTGGTCAAAATTATAGATTCTCTGCAAAGCAATATGTTGAGCACTAGCAGGAAAGTATTTACGGAAGAAAACATCAAGCAATTCTTTTGGACTTTTAATAGAATTAGGTGGCAAACTATTATACCAAGTTTTAGCGTCATCCTTTAATGAGAATGGAAAGATTTTAGCAACAAAGTAAGTACGCTTCTTAACATCATCAGAAAACAAGCTACTCAGAGTAGATAACTCAATCATGTGTTCAACAGCACTTTCTTTTTCAGTACCACAAAAGGGTGTTTTCTCAACAATAGCTATATGAGATAAATCAAGAGAAAAATCATAATCTTTATCCTTAATGTTTATAGGAGATGTGGAAAACTTAGGATAGGGAGACAGTTTATATCTAACAGCATGTTCTGCAAGCAACTTTTTAATTTTTCTTGCATCAGTAGTAGCATTGCATTTTTCAATAAAATCATCATCAAGTTCCACATAGTCTTCATCAAGATCATCACTAGAGTATTCAACAGACTCAGGTGAATTAACAGGTGTAACAGCATTTTCATTAGGAGTTTCAGTATTTTCAATTTGTCTAGACCTAGCAATTGTAGCATCTAGAAAAGATCCCAATGAACCACTATCATCAAGCACAGCAGAAATATTATCAATATTATGAGAGTTTTCAGATTCAGCAGAAGTACCCGCATGTGAAGCATGTGGCGGTGAAACAAGTTTATCAATCACAGATGGTGAATCAAGAGCAGCAGAGGTACTCAGAGTTGTACCTTTTCTTGTAGTGGATGGTAATATGGCGACCTTAGTATCGCGAGGTTTACCCATGATGGAGAATTTGCAGCGAACAATATCAATCCAAGTGAACTTCCAAATAAAGCTATGCTCCCCGGCAACGGCGCCAGAAAATAGTCTTGATGACCCACAAGTATAGGGGATCGCAACAGTCTTCGAGGGAAGTAAAACCCAATTTATTGATTCGACACAAGGGGAGACAAAGAATACTTGAAAGCCTTAACAGCGGAGTTGTCAATTCAGCTGCACCTGGAAACAGACTAGCTCGCAAGAGTTTATCAGTAGTAACAGTTTTATAGCAGTAGCAGTAGTGAAATAACAGCAGCAGAGTAACAAAGACAGCAGTAGTGATTTTAGTAAACAGCAGGATTAAAATACTGTAGGCACGGGGACGGATGAACGGGCGTTGCATGGATGAGAGAAACTCATGTAACAATCATAGCAGGGCATTTGCAGATAATAATAAAACGGTGTCCAAGTACAAAGCAATCAATAGGCATGTGTTCCAATTATAGTCGTACGTGCTCGCAATGAGAAACTTGCACAACATCTTTTGTCCTACCAGCCGGTGGCAGCCGGGCCTCTAGGGAATCTACTGGATATTAAGGTACTCCTTTTAATAGAGTACCGGAGCAAAGCATTAACACTCCGTGAACACATGTGATCCTCACATCACTACCATCCCCTCCGGTTGTCCCGATTCTTGTCACTTCGGGGCCATTGGTTCCGGACAGCGACATGTGTATACAACTTGCAGGTAAGATCATAAAACAATGAATATCATGATGAAACAATAACATGTTCAGATCTGAGATCATGGCACTCGGGCCCTAGTGACAAGCATTAAGCATAGCAAGTTGCAACAATATCATCAAAGTACCAATTACGGACACTAGGCACTATGCCCTAACAATCTTATGCTATTACATGACCAATCTCATCCAATCCCTACCATCCCCTTCGGCCTACAGCGGGGGAATTACTCACACATGGATGGGGGAAACATGGCTGGTTGATGGAGAGGCATTGGCGGTGATGATGGCGATGATCTCCTCCAATTCCCCGTCCCGGCGGAGTGCCAGAACGGAGACTTCTGGCTCCCGAGACGGAGATTCGCGATGTGGCGGCGTTCTGGAGGCTTTCTGGCGACTTCGACTTCTCCCCGTGCGTTTTTAGGTCGAGGCCGATAAGTAGTCCGAAGGAGGGCGTCGGAGGCCGGCCGAGGGGGCCACACCATAGGGCCGCGCGGGCCCCCCCTAGGCCGCGCCGCCTTATGGTGTGGGGCCCTCGGGCCTCCACCTTACTTGTCCTTCTGGCTCCGTTAGTATTCTGGGAAAATAGGGCCTTCTGATAAATTCCGAGGATTTTCCCGAAAGTTGGATTTCTGCACAAAAACGAGACACCAGAACAGTTCTGCTGAAAACAGCGTTAGTCCGTGTTAGTTGCATCCAAAATACACAAATTAGAGGCAAAACAATAGCAAAAGTGTTCGGGAAAGTAGATACGTTTTGGACGTATCAAAGAGCGCTGCTCAATAGATGAGTATAATCTGTTAACTGTTCTCTGACCAAGAACGAAGTTTGCCATTACCAACTATGATTTCTTATGCACCTTTATTTGTGATTACCTTATACTTGTTTCAAGTTGAATTATATGAGGAAGTTGTTTACTAGAATGTCTTGTGTGAATGAATATGATGCTTCTCGTCCGTATTTTATTTATCGACTCTTCACTCTATAAACATGTGGTCCTGTTTACCGAGTTCAGTTTCGCTTGGGGACAAGCGAAGTCTAAGCTTGGGGGGAGTTGATACGTCCAATTTGCATCACTATTTATATCATAATTTGCTGTTATTCATTGATATATTTCATATTTGTACATAATGCTTATGTTATTTCATCTATTTTGCATGTTTCATGATTATTTGGGGATCGCGCACCGGAGCCAGGATTCTGCTGGAAAAAGCACCGTCAGAACGCAATATTTCGGAAGATCAACAGTTGAAGGAAATTATACGAAAATTCCTATTTTTCCAGATGACGAAGGGAGCCAGAAGGGGGAGCTGAGGAGGGCCGCCATGGGCCCCCCTCACAGGCCGGCGCGGGCCCTGCCCTGGCTGCGCCGCCCTATGAGGAGGGGGCCCACAGCCCCCTCTCGCCTCCTTTTCTTCGCACACGCCTTCGCCCCGAAAACCTAAGCCAGAGGGGTACGTCGAACAGAGCCACAGCCGCCTCTGCGGGGCGGAGAACACCAGAGAGAAAAGAGCTCTCCTGCGGGCAGGAATCCGCCGGGGAAATTCCCTCCCGGAGGGGGAAATCGACGCCATCGTCACCTGTAGGGATTCGTTGCATAGACAAAAAAAATTCCTACCGCGAGAACGCAATCCAAGCCAAGATGCAATCTAGAAGACAGGAGCAACGAGGGGATGATCAAGACTCACCCTTGAAGATTTCCAAAGCCTATAAGAGTAGGCTCTTATTGCTGCGGTAGACGATCACTTGCCGCTTGCAAAAGCGCGTAGAAGATCTTGATCACGGTGCCACGATCGGGCAGCACCTCCGTACTCGGTCACACGTTCGTTGTTGATGAAGACGACGTCCTTCTCCCCGTTCCAGCGGGCAGCGGAAGTAGTAGCTCCTCCTTGACTCCGGCAGCACGACGGCGTGGTGGCGGTGGCGATGGAGAACTCCGGCGGAGCTTCGCTAAGCGTGCGGGAGAGGTGGAGGAGAGAGGGGGCGGCTAGGGTTTGGGAGAGGGGGTGGCCGGCCTCAAGGGGTGCGGCCAGCTTGGTGGCTTATGGTGGCCGGCCCCCTCCCCTATGCCCCTCATTATATAGGTGGAACCCCAAGTGTTGGACTACAAGTCTTCGAATAAGACCCGAACCCAAAACCTTCCATGTAGTAGGGAAACCTACCCAAGGTGAGACTCCCACCCAAGTGGGATTCCCACCCTTCCATGAAGGGGGGTGGCCGGCCCCCTTGGTGGAGTCCACCTTGGACTCCCCCCTCTAGGGTTGGCCGGCCATGGGGAGGTGGAGTCCCTCCGGGACTCCTCCTTCCTTAGTGATTTCTTCCGGACTTTTCTAGAACCTTCTAGAACCTTCCATAAATGCACCGAATCATTTCCAAACTTGGAATATGACTTCCTATATATGAATCTTATTCTCCGGACCATTCCGGAACTCCTCGTGATGTCCGGGATCCCATCCGGGAGTTCGAACAATACTTCGAACTCCATTCCATATTCAAGTTCTACTATTACAACATCAAACCTTAAGTGTGTCACCCTACGGTTCGTGAACTATGTAGTCATGGTTGAGACTTCTCTCCGACCAATAACCAATAGCGGGATCTGGAGATCCATAATGGCTCCCACATATTCAACGATGACTTAGTGATCGAATGAACCATTCACATACGATACCAATTCCCTTTGTCACACGATATTTTACTTGTCCGAGGTTTGATCATCGGTATCACTCTATACCTTGTTCAACCTCGTCTCCTGACAAGTACTCTTTACTCGTACTGTGGTATGTGGTCTCTTATGAACTTATTCATATGCTTGCAAGACATTAGACGACATTCCACCGAGAGGGCCCAGAGTATATCTATCCGTCATCGGGATGGACAAATCCCACTGTTGATCCATGTGCCTCAACTCATACTTTCCGGATACTTAATCCCACCTTTATAACCACCCATTTACGCAGTGGCGTTTGATGTAATCAAAGTACCTTTCCGGTATAAGTGATTTACATGATCTCATGGTCGAAAGGACTAGGTTACTATGTATCGAAAGCTTATAGCAAATAACTTAATGACGTGATCTTATGCTACGCTTAATTGGGTGTGTCCATTACATCATTCATATAATGACATAATCTTGTTATTAATAACATCCTATGTTCATGATCACGAAACCATGATCATCTATTAATCAACAAGCTAGTTATAAAGAGGCTTACTAGGGACTCTTTGTTGTTCACATAACACACATGTATCAATGTTTCGGCTAATACAATTATAGCATGGTATGTAAACATTATCATAAACACAAAGATATATTATAATAACCATTTTATTATTGCCTCTTGGGCATATCTCCAACAGTCTCCCACTTGCACTAGAGTCAATAATCTAGTTTACATTTGTAAAGATATAACACCTTGGCCTTCCGGTGCTTTATCATGTTTTGCTCACGGGAGAAGTTTTAGTCAACGGATCTGACATGCTCAGAAACGTATGTATTTTGCAATTCATTTGCGTCTCAACGCATCACTCATTTTCCAAATGAGTCGGCATTAAATATGTTTGGTCTTCTGGTGGAACCTTAATTCCGCGGTCTGAAATATGTCACTAATATTGTCTTACACAATATAGCTTCAAAATTCTGACACTATCGGAACTACACCAAGTTCACAAAGAACTTCTTGACTTAACATCCTCAATTATTGTCAAAACAATGACATACTCTGCCTTCTTTTGTAGAATCCATCACAATATTTTAGAACTCTTCTAAATCTAGCATTGTGCTACCTTTTAAACAACACTTAGCCTAATTTGAGATTGAAATTTTATTTTTATATGTGACCAAAATAATATCGGTGCAACACCTTACAGCGATTTGTTTGTCATTACTCATACAAAACTATATATCCTTGGTTCTTCTAAAGTACTCAGGGATATTCTTACTGTTTATCCAATGATCATCACATGAATCATTCTGGTATATGCTCCTAACCATTTAGAGCATAGGACATCTGATATTGTACATATAATTCGTGATCTAAAATCACTCATGTGTTTTTACTCATTGAGTGTCAAATACACTCAAGTCTTGTAAAACCTTCACATGAAAAGAACACCTTCTTTATATTGAACTACTTCAATATTCATTCTATGTACTTTTTAACTTAAACTTTTATGTGTTTCAATCCATCTTCATAGATCTTGACACTAAATATGTTTCAGTTCATATCCTTTCATTGAAGTTTAATTCTCAATGAAACCTTTTTAATCAATTATATAATTACATTATTTATAATCAACGATATGTCACTTACATAAAGTATTACAAATATGTCTTAGCGCTCCCACTTAATTTCTTGCAAATGCAAGCCTCTTCATCGTCTCTAATGAAATCATAACTCTTTGATCATTTCATCCGGTGAAGATTCCAACTCCACAATACTCACTTCATCTAATTGAAGTTTGTATTCCTATCTAGTATTCTACGGACTAGCAAAACTCTTGGTTGTATCTTGTATACACCTTTAATACACACTTCTATTAAGTAATATATTTTGCCATCCTACTAACATATCTCATAAAAGAAATATGTAGTGATTACTAGAATAATCCACATAGACTATAAGCATTGCTATGGAAGATCTAATCTTATCGTAGTTAACACTTTGAACTTTGTCGTAAACAACTTTTCGACAAGCCTAGCTTCTTTAAGGACATTTCATCCAAGTCTATCAATTTCATAGATTTATTTACTTTCAAAAAGTATTCATCTATCTTGGATTTCATGGCGTATAGCCATTTTAACGGAGTTAGGGCCCATCATAACTTCTTTGTATGTAGTTGGTTTATCATTGTTAAAAAACAATCCTTTGTTCAAAAATCATTTATTTGATCACAAAGTAAACCATATCTACAAGGTTCAATAAGTACTTCGATCTCTATGACTATAACATTTTGTAGACATGGGAGCCATGATCGTCATGACCGCTTCCGAAACCAATTCCGATGCTGCGCTACTCTGATCATTTATGCTCAGGTTCATAAACCTTATCAAGTTCTATTGTCCTCCCACTCAAATACTTCGCTAAAAACAATTTCTTGGAAATAAGTAAGAAACATTGACAAACACTTTTGTCTTTGTCTCCATAGTGGAAAGAATTCCCAATCAATTCTATGGGATAACCAACAAAGACATTCATCCGATTTTGGTTGTAAACTTATGCATACCAAAATTTAAGAAAGGACTATTAGGGTTCATACCCATGCCATAACTCGTATGGTGTCATTTCAAAGGATCATGATGATGCTCTATTCAGTGTAAAAGCGGTAGTCTCTAAAGCATAATTCTCAAAAATTTTAATGGCATCAATATTTTATCTCATCATTGACCCAACAAGGTTTGGATACATCTCTCGGATACTCCATCATCACTATGATACTCCAAGAAACGTGAGTTGTAGAACAATTTCATAACTCTCTTAGATGTTCGCTAAAACTCGTAATTCAAATATTTCCACTATGATCCAATCATAGATATTTGACTTTTCTATTACGATGATTTCCACCTCATGCTGAAATTTATTTGAATCCATTCAAATGTTTCAAACTTCTTCCTTATCGAATATATCCACATATATATACTCAATTCATTGTTGGAAGTTTTTATGAAGTAGCAGAATCTCCCGCACAACCTATGCCCAGTGAACCACATACATCATCATGTATTTTTCACTAAGTTAGTTGCCCGTTCAACTCTTGGCCTATGAACGGTATTTTAGTCATTCTCTTTAGAAAAGATTTGCAAGCGCCAGACGATTCAAAAATCGAATGACTCCAAAAATCCATTTGCATGGAGTTCCTTCATGCGTTCCTTTCTAATATGACCTAAATTGCGGTTCCACAAATAAGTGGAATTCAAATCATTTGCCTTATAGCATTTTAGCGTTAGTATTATGTATGTGTGTTTCACCATTAAGATTTATAATAACTTATCCATCGTACATGGAGTAATGTCATAGTTTGAACAACTCATTGTTTTCATTTGACCAGAGCAAAATAACAATTATTAAGTTCTTTATTATAAATTCTAAGGGCTAGATAGGATGCCAGTGACGAACATAATAACACTTTATTTTTGTTCCAGAAGTGCATTCCTATCATATTCCTTGTCAGTCACTTAGGCCATTGTATTCTTGTATTGCATTGTTTTGTATGACATTTCATACCAACCAATATGGTACTAATACCCAAGAATTTCATTGTGTGACCAAACTAGGAATACAACCATAACATGTATATCATGTATATACACCTGAGCTAGACTTTCTAGTCTTCTCTTTTCTTTCTGCCAAAATATCTTTTGTAGTTTCTCTTTTAGCTTTCCTCATTATTCAGAAAATACTTCACCTTCAATAACTTCTAGGTTTGTTGGTCAAATACCAATAACCTTGAGGTTTTTACTTTGAAGTTGATCATCATATGACAAGTGTTTCAGATTTCACTATTAGTAACTTTGTAATATGATGAACAATTTCACTCATAATTTTATCCATCATATCATGACGACTTTTCCGAGACCATGTCTGTACATGCTAGGCTCGTAAAGTTTAACCTCTGTATTCGCATGTGCAAATATGGCTTGCACCCGTTGTATGCACACGTAGAATCTATAACACCCGATCATCATGTGATGCTACGAAACGACGAGTCTTAGCAACGGTGCATACTAAGGACGATCACTTCATGGATATGCGAATATCGTTAGTGCCCCAATAGTTGGAGGATTGGGACGCCTTGCGTCTTCAACCTTCCTACATTCCCATAAAACTTATGAGTTTATGTAGTCTCACCAAACTATATTCTATCATCTTGCAATAAGATCTTAGATATCACATATATCTCATACCTTGATTATTTCTGAAAACAAAATTTTCAGCTCCTTACTTTTCAAACAGATTTGAACTTCAAGTTTCACGGAGACAAGATAACTTTAGGTACTAATTGAAACCATAGCTCTTTGAATCAATAATGTGAGGTTTACTAAAAGTTTGCAATAGGACTTAATCATTTCTTGATTCTTTAACAATACGGTACCAGTCCGTAAAGTTTCTTGTCAGATTTTAACAGTATTTCTATCTCAATTATAAGACTAGCGCTTGGTAGAAAACGGATGCCAATACTACAAATTAATTCAAAATACTACTCAGACTATGTTTATGATAATTAGTTCATGTTTTAATCTAATTACTAATGAACTCCCACTTAATACAACATCCCTCATAGTTGTTAAGTGGTACACGATCCACATCCACTACACCAAAACCTATCATCACGTGAGGTGATGTAGCTTCAATGGTGAACATCAACATGTTGATCATATCATCCATATGACTCGTGTTCAACCTTTCGGTTTCCGTTGTCCCGAGGCCATGTCTGTACATGCTAGGCTCGTCAAGCAAACCCAAGTATTCCGCGTGTGCAACATGGCTTACACCCGTTGTATGTGAACGTTGAGTCTATCACATCCGATCATCACGAGATGCTTCGAAACGACGAACTGTGCAACGGTGCATACGAGGGAAGAACACTTTATTATCTTGATATTAATGTGAGGGATCATCTTATAATGCTACCGTCGCGATCTAAGCAAAATAAGATGCATAAAGGATTAACATCACATGCAATTCATATGTGATATGATATGGCCCTTTAGTCTTTGCGCCTTCGATCTTCATCTCCAAAGCACGGACATGATCTCCATCATCAACGGGCATGATCTCCATCATCGTCGGCGTAGCGTCAAGGTCCATGGCGCCGTCTTCATGATTGTTCACCTCATGTAGCAACTATTACAACTACTTTGAAATACTACTCAACATGAAATTTAAAGACAACCATAAGGCTCCTGCCGGTTGCCACAATACAATAATGATCATCTCATACATATTCATCATCACATCATGGCCATATCACATCACCAAACCCTGCAAAAACAAGTTAGACGCCTCTAATTTGGTTTCCATATTTTACGTGGTTTAGGGTTTTCGAGTAAGATCTAATCTACCTACGAACATGAACCACAACGGTGATACTAGTGTTGTCAATAGAAAGAGTAAATTGAATCTTCACTATGGTGGGAGAGACAGACACCCGCAAAGCCACTTATGCAATACAAGTTGCATGTCGAACGTGGAGCAAGTCTCATGAACGCGGTCATGTAAAGTTAGCCCGAGCCGCTTCATCCCACCATGCCACAAAGATGCAAATTACTCGAACTAAAGACAACATAAGCATCAACGCCCACAAAACAATTGTGTTCTACTCGTGCAACCATCTATGCATAGACACGGCTCTGATACCACTGTAGGGATTCGTTGCATAGACAAAAAAAATTCCTACCGCGAGAACGCAATCCAAGCCAAGATGCAATCTAGAAGACGGGAGCAACGAGGGGATGATCAAGACTCACCCTTGAAGATTTCCAAAGCCTATAAGAGTAGGCTCTTATTGCTGCGGTAGATGATCACTTGCCGCTTGCAAAAGCGCGTAGAAGATCTTGATCACGGTGCCACGTTCGGGCAGCACCTCCGTACTCGGTCACACGTTCGGTGTTGATGAAGATGACGTCCTTCTCCCCGTTCCAGCGGGCAGCGGAAGTAGTAGCTCCTCCTTGACTCCGGCAGCACGACGGCGTGGTGGCGGTGGCGATGGAGAACTCCGGCGGAGCTTCGCTAAGCGTGCGGGAGAGGTGGAGGAGAGAGGGGGCGGCTAGGGTTTGGGAGAGGGGGTGGCCGGCCTCAAGGGGTGCGGCCAGCTTGGTGGCTTATGGTGGCCGGCCCCCTCCCCTATGCCCCTCATTATATAGGTGGAATCCCAAGTGTTGGACTACAAGTCTTCGAATAAGACCCGAACCCAAAACCTTCCATGTAGTAGGGAAACCTACCCAAGGTGAGACTCCCACCCAAGTGGGATTCCCACCCTTCCATGAAGGGGGGTGGCCGGCCCCCTTTGACATAGGCATCCCAAATGGGCCTGCCGAAGATAGTACCCGGGGTTTACTGAAGGCCCACTACCCGAAGAATAAGAAGATTCGGGAGCCCAAGATATATTAAGGAAAGTTAAGAGTTGTAATAGGAAGTGTTATTTGTAATCTGGCGGGATGAGTTAGAAACCGTCCCGAACTCTGTAACTTGTATAGCACGAATCCCTCGGCTCCACCTCCTATATAAAGAGGGAGTCGAGGGACGAAGAGATAATCGAATCATTGTCTGCAAACCCTAGTTTTCATAATCGTCGAGTACTTTTCGGCTGAAACCTTTGAGATCTACTTGCCCTCTACTTTCAACTAAACCCTAGCCTACAATCCATAGGCATTGACAAGTTAATACCTTGTCAATTGGCGCCGTCTGTGGGAATTAGAGGCGTAAGGATCTGATCTCGATGGCACGTTCAAGATCTTCGACATCGTCAACTGCAAGCAACACAATGGATCGAGGTAAACAGATCGCTGCTGGTCTTGTCGATTTTGTTCCTCACCCACCCTCCCGTTTGGATGCATATGCGTATCTGGCGGAGCCCATGGAGATGACGTTCGGAAGGTTTCACTTTCGCGTCGAGAAGGAAGGATCGTATCGTGTCGAGGTTCCGATTTCATCGGGATCGTCGGAGGTCGATTCCGATTTTTCAAGCTATGCATCGCCAACCGAGTCAGGAGAAGAAGAAACTTCGGCGACACGCTACGTCAGCACCAGAGCAAGAGAGAAACTCGCCAAGATCTTCAACGACATGTCGTTTGAGTCATCTGCGGACTCATATATAAGCGATGGCTCAAGCGATGTCGACAGTTATGACTTCATCGACAAATCTATCACAGTGGGCAAGGTCTTCATCAATCTCAACGATGATGTCACCAAACCCAACATAGATCTGAGTACAAAGTATCATCAGATTTATGCCATTGAAGATCAAGAGGAAACATCTGAGGCTTTCGACGATCTGGGAAATCCATACGTCGATCCCTCCAATCTGCGACAAGGCCTGGGCAACAAATACGTCGGGCCAGAGCCGCGAGATAGAGTTCAACTTTCACAAGCAGCGTGGGACAGAGCCGCGAGAGCTATGAACGGTACAGAACCAATGGCTACCACGGCCACACCAGAGGAATTACAAGCATATCAATATAGGCTCGCACGAGCTGCCAGGGAATTGGAAAAACAGACAGCTGAGTTGAACAGGAGAAAGGAGGCAGCTTCTGCATCCAGCAGGAGAAGGGCAGATCTAAGTCGACAATCTAGAACTTCGGGTGATAGCCACAGGGAGGCGCGGAACAGAGCAAGATCAAGGCTGCAACACATACCCGAAGCAGAAAGAGAACACTTGGTCCAAAACCTCGACATGTCCTTCATGTCGATAGATACAAGAGGAAACATCATCCCTAAGACACCAGAAGCTGGGTATATGGCGACACACGCTTTTATCCTTGCATCTAAACCACCTCCAGGTGATCCAAGGGAAACATTGTACAATATGGCGGTAGCAGGAGTTGGAGCTATGGGGACAGCGTTTGTATCAACGCCTCCCGAAGGAGCGGCAAGGCAAAATAGTCCACGACCTGCAGCAGCAACAGTGGCAAAGACTCGAAGGACCAAGTGGAGCAAGAGACACAGCAGCACAAGCAAGGGTCGACAGAGCGCGGCAAAGCAGAAGGGATCACCGGCAATCTCCAGAGCTTAACGACGAAGATATGTGCGGCTTACCATGCTTCACGAGGAGAGTCCGAAAAACTCGAGTCCCCTTAGGATTCAAGTTACCCGATAATTTCAAAAAATTCGACGGCCTTCAAGATCCAGAGGATTGGCTAGTCGACTATCTGGAGACTGTGAAGCTCACAGGAGGAACCAGGGCAACAGCTATGCAAAGCATCCAGGTGCATTTGAGTGGAGCCGCACGATCTTGGATAAAGAAACTCACTCCAGGATCCATCGACAGCTGGGAAAGTTTCGAGGATGTGTTCGTCAAGAACTTCAGATCCACGTGCAAAAAACCTGCGTCGTTAGAGGAGTTGAGAGCATGTCGACAAAAGCCAGATGAGCCAATGAGAAAGTACATCCAAAGGTGGAATATCATCAAAAACTCGGCAGAAAATATATCTGACGAGAGAGCTATAGATGCGTTTGTCGCAGGAGTCAGGCGTGGAGATTTTGTCGAGGACTTGGGAAGGACCAATCCAAAGACAGTATCCGCATTAATGGAGATAGCAAACAAATGGGCAGATGGAGAAGACGCTGTCCACAACAAACGACACAGGTCGCCAGAGGAGGACCGTGGTCGAAACTATCAACCGAGGTGACGATTTCCTCGGTAGTACCAGAATTATGACGCTCCAGGACAAATTTCGGCAGGTTTTCGGACAAATACAGGAGGAAACAACAGAGATGATTATCAGAGAAGCAGTGAGCAGCGAGGCGACAACAGGGACGATTCTCGCAACAACAGACAAAATAGCGGGCCCAGGTTCCCGAGACCTTTCGTATCCCCCGAAGAAATGATGAACGGACCGTGCCAGATGCATTTTTTCCTCGACAGTAACGGGAAAAGACAGTCAGGACACCTACAGAAAGATTGTCGTAATTTCTAGGCAATGTTAAGGTATGCAGAGCACGCTAACGCGCGAGCAACACAGAGAAATCCTTGGGAACCCAGAAGCGAGATTCACTTGCCGCCTCCTCCCGCGATTACAGACGACAATCGGCATCAGCTCAGAATAGCGGCAGCACCTACACCACCACCTTATGTTGATCCTAACTCCAACGGAGCGGTGTCGATGATTCAGAAGGGAAGGCCGTCAAATAGAGCTCAGAAAGTAATCTCACGACAGGTGTTTATGGCAGAAAAAATGCCTCCGCCAACAGTTGAGTATCTTAATTGGTCAGGACAAGATATTGGCTTCACCATAGCAGATCATCCGCAGCAAGTTAATCGACCAGGGCAGTCAGCACTTATTCTGCCAGCAGTTATCGCGGGATTTGATGTCTCTTGAGTGTTCATAGACGGCGGCAGCAGCCTAAACCTTATGTATGCAGATACATTGAGGAAGATGAACATATCCTTAGCAAACTTGAAACCAACAGACACAAGGTTCCACGGCATCACACCGGAGAAACCAAGTTATCCATTGGGGAAGATCAATCTTGACGTTCAGTTTGGGACCCGAGAAAATTATAGAATCGAGAGGCTCGAATTCGAAGTCGTGGATTTTCCGTCGCAATACCACGCTCTGTTGGGACGACCAGCATATGCTAGGTTTATGGCGGTACCACACTATACATACCTACTGTGGAGGTTGCCTGGACCAAAAGGACCAATCACAGTCAAAGGAAGCTTTGCCTTAGCCGATAAGTGCGATAAGGACTTTCACCGGCTGTCAGAAACTTTCGGGATGCAAGCTGAGTACTTGGCGTCAAAAAGCATGACTGATTACGATGTACTGCCAGACGTTGGAAGGCCAAACAAAGAGTCAACTTTCAATACCGAAAAAAATTCAAAAGAGGTGCAGATTCACCCGACAGACCCAAAAAAGATGACATCTATCGCAAACGACATGGATATCGCATAGGAAAGCGCGCTCGTCAAGTTCCTCCGTGAGAACTAGAAAATCTTCGCATGGTGTCCAGCTGACATGCCAGGAGTACCCAGGGAACTTGCCGAGCACCACCTAAACTTGGATCCAGTAGCGAGACCAATCAAACAACCTTTGCGGCGTTTTTCGGAACCAAACCGCAAAGCCATGCTATCAGAAATAAATCGACTTGAGGAGGCTGGTTTTATCAAAGAGATATCTACAGAAGCCACATGGGTAGCTAACCCAGTGATGGTGCCGAAGAAACACACAACAGTCCTTCGCATGTGCGTCGACTTTACGTGTCTCAATAAACATTGTCCTAAGGATCACTTTCCCCTCCCAAGGATCGATCAAATTATCGACTCCACGGCAGGCTGTGAACGTCTTTCCTTTTTGGATGCATACTCTGGTTATAACCAGATCAGATTAAAAGAAGATGATGAAGCCAAAACAGCGTTTATTACACCTTACGGCGTGTTCTGCTACAAGACAATGCCCTTTGGTCTAAAAAATGCGGGAGCAACATATCAGAGGATGATGCAGAAGTGTTTAGCGACACAGATCGGGAAAAACGTACAAGCATACATCGATGATGTCGTCATAACGTCAAAAAAGGGGGCAACGCTGATCGAGGACCTCAAAGAAACTTTTGACAACCTCGACAAATTCTGCCTGAAGTTGAACCCGACGAAGTGTTCTTTTGGCGTCCCAGCAGGAGAACTTCTGGGGTTCCTAGTTTCAGCAAGAGGGATTGAAGCAAATCCCGACAAAATACAAGCTATAGTAACAATGAGGAAGCCAACAAAGTTGAAAGAGATACAGCAGCTAACTGGGCGAGTCGCAGCTTTGAGCAGATTCGTCGCCAGACTGGGAGAAAAAGCGTTACCATTTTACGCTCTGATAAAGCAAGGAGATAAATTCCAATGGAACGAAGAGGCCGACAGAGCTTTCGAGGATTTGAAGCGCACAATTTCGACACCACCAATTTTGGTGGCGCCAAAGGAAAAGGAACCTCTCCTGCTGTATATTGCAGCCACACCCCAAGTGGTTAGCACGGTGTTAGTTGTTGAAAGAGAAGAAGAAGGGAAAATCCATGGAGTGCAGAGGCCAGTATACTTCGTGAGCGAAGTTTTGTCGCCCTCAAAACAAAGGTACCCTCAGTACCAAAAGCTAGCATATGGAGTGTTAACAACATCACGAAAATTGCGCCACTATTTTTCGGCACACCCGATCATAGTGGTCAATGAAGCTCCCTTGTCAAATATACTAAACAATCCAGAAGCTACGGGTCGTGTCTCCCTTTGGGGAATAGAACTTTCCCCTCGGGACATCACGTATGAAAAAAAAAAGCAATCAAGTCGCAAGTTTTGCCAGACTTCATCGCAGAGTGGATGGAGTTGCAAAACACAGGACCTCCAGACTTGTCGAGAACCTGGACCATGAACTTTGATGGGTCCAAAAGACTAGAAGGGGCTGGCGCAGGAGTAGTACTCATATCACCTGAAGGCGACAAGTTGAAATACATCCTTCGGATGACGTTCCCTAACGCATCTAACAATGAAGCAGAATATGAGGCTCTCATACACGGGATGAAGATGGCGAAAGCCTGCGGTGCAACTCGACTAAAAATCTTTGGCGACTCACAATTGGTGGCACAGCAAGTTATGAACCAATGTGACGCAGTCAATGATAGCATGATGGCATACAAGGAGGTGTACAACGAGCTCGAGAAGTTGTTCGATGGATGCGAAGTAAATCATATTAGTAGATTGAGCAACGACGAAGCCGACGTTCTTGCAAACATCGGGTCGCAATGCCTTGCAGTCCCGCCAGGTGTATTCTGGGAAGAGATAACAGAGAGATCCACCAAATCGACAAAATCAAAAAAGAAGGAGAAGAAACCCTCGGGGGTTACCAAGGAAAAGCAAGAGGAAGAAGAAGAAGATCAGGACCTGGTCATGGTGATACAGATACCATGGATGCAGACGTACATATCGTACATCCTCAGGAAAGAAATACCCGATGATCCAGTTGAGGCAAGGCGAGTAATTCGACGCTCCAAAGCTTTCACGGTAGTCAAAGGGGAATTGTACAAGCGGAGTATTTCAGGCGTCCTGCAAAGATGTGTCACACCCGAAGAATGAAGAATAATTCTGAAGGACGTACACGAAGGAATATGTGGCCACCACGCAAGTAGTCGAGCTATTGTAGCCAAGGTTTTTCGGGCAGGATTCTACTGGTTGACAGCAATCGAGGACGCCAAGGACATAGTAAGAACTTGCGACGCGTGTCAAAGGTTTGCCGCAAAACCTCACTCTCCAGCAGCAGAGCTAGCACCAATACCATTGTCATGGCCCTTTGCCCAATGGGGACTTGATATGGTGGGCAAGTTACACAAATCATGGCCAGGAGGAAAGGAGTATATGCTAGTAGCTGTCGACAAATTTACAAAGTGGATAGAAGCGAAGCCGATAAATTCACCAGACGGAGCATCCGCAGTAAAATTCATAAAAGGCCTCGTCTTCAGATTTGGAGTGCCCCACAGCATCGTCACAGACAACGGCAGTAACTTCACATCCCACGAATTCAAAGATTATTGCGAAGAGGTGGGTATCAAGTTGCACTTTGCGTCAGTTGCACATCCTCAAACCAATGGGCAAGTCGAGAAAGCCAATGGCATCATCTGCAATGGCATCAAGAAACGCTTGTTAGGACCTCTGGAAAAAGCTCGACATACCTGGCCAGAAGAACTACCAAGTGTATTGTGGAGCATCCGAACAACACCAAACACAGCAACACAGGAAACTCCGTTTTTCTTGGTTCATGGAGCGGCGGTATTACCAATCGAGATAGAGCACAACTCTCCACGCGCCGTCGAATATGACGAAGAAGTGTCGAGAAAAGCGCTAGAAGATGATGTCGACGCACTTGATGAAGCTCGAGATGAAGTACTGTCTCGGGTAACCAAATACCAACAGGACTTGAAGAATTACCACAGTCGACGTTTGCGGCCAAGATCTTTTCAGGTGGGAGACCTAGTTCTTCGGCTCACGCAAAAAAGTCATGAAAAACTCGAGTCACCATGGCTTGGCCCTTACATTGTCATGGAAGTAATCGAAGGAGGAGCATACAGGATAAAGGACAAGAAGACAGGGGTGGAGGAGCCAAACCCCTGGAACGTGGCGCAACTCAGGCGGTTCTACGCCTAGAGTTGAAATATAGTCCTTGTAAAACTTCAATGTACTGAAACGCCCGCGAGTTTTCAGACGCACTCTTTTCCTTTTTTGGGGCACCGAGTGGGGCCGGGAAAGGTTTTTAATGAGGCAGGCTCGCGGTGCTGCAATATAATAAAGATAGTGTCAATATAACCTTTTCTTTATCGACATGCTTAAAGTCTCTGCTCCGACGAATTTCAATATAGTTCATCGAAAAAGAAAAACCTTGCCTTGGTATTAAAATACCTCGTGAGTCAATAAAAATACAAAATAGTACTCAATAAAGAAGCTCGGGGGCTCATATTCGCCATAAATACATAAATGCCTTGGTTCAAAACCTCGCAATATACAATACAGTAAAGAGTCGCCAAAACACTCGGGGGCTAGACAAACATAGAAATATAATGCTTGCTTCACAATATAATCATAGTCATGGGTCACAAAGAAGAATTATCTACGAGGGGAAAATAGCTAGTCTTGATTCAATATGTCATCAAGGGTAACTCTGTTTTCTTCAGGAGCAGCGCCAAGAAAATCAGCATAATGACCATCGGCAAAAAAATCGGCGTCCATCCGAAGAAGGTCTTCAATCATTTCTTCGGCTACAGGCGAAACCTTCGTGTTAATTCGGTCAACACCAACTCTTCAATGTTTTACCTTCTGATGAACTTTCGCGACAACTTGGGTAAGGTCAAGATTTGAGTGGCAGATCTGAAGCATGATAAGAGCAAATCTGGCGCCAGCTACCAATTGAGCTTTGACGAAGTCATGGATCCTGTGAGCTTCTTTGAATTTCTCCATTAACTCAGGAAGAGTTTTTGGTTGAATGTTCCGAGGAAACATGGAATTATAAACCATAGACAAGGTCTTGGTACAGAAGTCAAGGAAGTCGCGAGTTTGAGAGGTGCGATCCTGAAACCTGACAATTTGGCGGGTCCTCTCCGGAGTAGCCCAAAACAGAGAACCATGGTCAAGGGAAAGGTTAACAAGGAGGTTCGTCCTAGTATTTACCCTCTCTTCCTCGGCAGCAGCATCAATAAAGGAACCTATCAAAACAACGAAGTAGAAACCTTTAAGAGACATAGCATGAAGATGAAAGATATCGGAGGATGAAACAAGCATACCCGACATATCTGCACTGGCTTCATCCATTAACTCGAGCATGAAATTTTCTCGAGTAGTCGCCTTTTCAGCCTCGGAAGCAGCAATCTCCTTAGCAGCCACGGCCTCGCGAGCTTGCTGAAGTGCAATTTTTTCGGCTTCAGATGACTTATGAGACTTCTCCATCATCACAAGTGTTTGCTTCTTCGCATACTGAAGTTGTTGTCGAAGTTCATCTAGTTCTTGCGACAAGGTATCTTCGACAGGTGCAAAAGATCAAGAAAAGCTCTCCTCGAGCGAGAAGAAGAAGGCGAAATATCGGAAGGAGCGGAAGACGGAGTATAGTTATCAAATATCAACTGAAATTTAGACAATACAACATCAAACAACAAGCAAAGATAGAGTTTTCATTAATCTCTCGGAATAATTACAAAGGCATTACAGTGGAGCTAAGGAAGTACGTGTCGCCAAATGACTACTTTGGCGACAAAAGCAAAAGAAACATAGAAAGAAAAATAAAGAGGCATGCAACTAGACCTCCGGCCTTGATGAGCTAGGAGTCGACGCTGGTTTGATCCCGAGATAGGCCAAGATCTTCTTCGTGTTGGGCTTGGCTGCCTTAATCAGCGACCTCCATTTTGATTGCTCTATCTGCTCGGTGTCGCCAACTTTCGTCCAATCAACAGCTTGTTGACTGTCAGCAACCAAAGCAACAGTGCTTTCGACAGCAATTTTCATATTTTCTTGGCGCATCTTCAGTCCAAGGTCTTCTGATGAATTGAACATCTTGGCAAGGTTAAGGAAAGTCGAGGGCTCCTCTTTCTTCGGGAAGAAGTAGGGGAACAACGCCGACAATCCTGCATTAGCATTTGCCACGCCTTCACGAATCTCGGACCCATGCAGCTCCAGATAGGAAAGTGCGTCAAGGAGAGGGTCATCGACAGGATTCGCCAGATCAAAATCTTGGTTTGTTTGGTCTGTCAAGGAAACAAAGCGTTGGTCAAACAATAAGAAACAACGGCTCTCATAAAAAATAGAAGAAATCAATAATATTACTGAAAGTGCGGCGGCTTTGTGTTTTCAGGCGCTTGAGAATCCCCTGTTCACGAGAAGCTTGTGCAGCTTTGTGCTCGTTTAAGGCAGACGCAGTATCCTCAAGTTTTTTCTGCAGTTCCTCGACACTAGCAGTTTTTGCCTTGGCTTCATCAGCCTCAGCCTTGGCTTTGCTAGCAACAAGTTCAGCTTTCTTACGAGCCGCCTCACTTTGCTCAAGTTTTTGAGCAAGTGCGTCGGCACGTTTGTTGGCCTCTGCAAGTTTCTCTGTCGAGATATAAAAAAGAGAGAGAAGAAAGATCAAAAATCGCAACAAGCAACAGGAGCAAAAAGTCAAGGAAAAACGGCAAGTATAAAAGTTGTTACCTTCGGCTCTGCTAGCGTACTCACGGTACCCAATAAATTGGGATCCGATGCGGAGAAGCTCTTTGATCATGGGCTGTTAAAGAAGAACACAGCAAGATAAACTTAGGCATGAAAAAGAGAGTGAAGGCGCGAAGAAGCAAAATAGCGGAAATATAGATATCGACAAACTTACATCATCCAAGAGCAGAGTCGACGAGCTGCCCAATTGAAGGGCAGGTTCAAGATTTGTTTCAATCCTTGTCCTTTTGGGTGAAGGAGCAAGGGGGTTTGCTGGTGGAGTTGTGGCGACGACGTTTTGTTGAGGAGGCGAGGATTCTTCTCCTTCAACTAGCGTGTCTGAGGCAAGTACAGTATATGACGTGCTTGTCCGAGGAGCTACGTCAACAGTTGGTACTTCTTCCTCGTCATCACTGTTGATCAAAAAATCGGCAGCATAAAAAACAAGACAAGATAAATATTTCGAGTACAAGCATAGGAAGAAATAAAGACGACTTACGAGCTGACGAAGGATCCAAGATAAGGATCGTAAGTTGCCTTCTGATGTGAAGGATCAACTTCTTCGGCTTTAGAAGTGCCGGAATCTTCGACATCATTCCTTTTCCTTTTGCCTTTTGGGGAGACAGTGGGAGGAGGAGATTGTGCCGATAAAGTATCTTCGGAATTACCCGCAGATTTTCGAGAATCCACGGGTTCATTCACAAAAGATGGAGCTTCCTGATTGTCATCTGTGACAATGGCCCTTTCTTCGACTTCTCCATCCTCAGGAAGAGGAGGAAGGGAAGCCATAGTAGGATGGTTCTGTAAAAAAATAGCGACAAAAGGAAAATTAGGGAGATATCAATACAGTGAGATGCAGGGAAAGTTCGGAACAAGACAGAAACTCGAGAAGACAACATACCTCGGGGAGAGGATTGGCGGAGCTATATGGTACCACGCGACAAGAGGAGGGAATAGGATCCTTCTTGGCCAGGCGAGAAACTCTTCGAATCAATTTTTCCAAGTCCTTTGCAGAAAGATCACTGGAGATTCTATTGGCGTCGTTTTCACCAGAATACGTCCAAAGGGGATTTTTGCGAGCCTGAAGAGGCTGCACTCTAATCCTAAGGAAGTAGGCAGTGATTTGAACACCGGATAGTTCTTTGCCTCGAGTATTTTGAAGCTGATGAATACGAGACATAAGAGCTTCTGTCGCCTTTCTTTCTTCTTCGGAAGCTTCAGCGTCCCAGGAACGGCGGCGCTGAATTCTGGCACTTCCGTCGAAAGGAATTATGTTGTGTTCCACAGAGTTGGCACTTTCTTCGTGAATGTAGAGCCATCTTTTGCGCCATCCTTGAACAGAATCAGGAAACTTGACGTCGAAATAATCAACGTCAGTTCGGACACAGATAACAACGCCGCCTATGTTATAAGTGGCATTGTGGGAGCCATTGCGGCGGAGGCAGAAAATGCGTTTCCACAGAGCCCAATTAGGAGGGATTCCGAGGAAGCATTCGCAAAGTGTGATAAAAATGGAAATGTGAAGGATGGAATTGGGGGTCAACTGGTGCAGTTGAATCCCGTAAACAAAAAGAAGGCCACGGAGGAAATCGTGAATTGGGGCCGAAAGGCCGCGGATGAGGTGATCAATGAAACTAACCCGGTACTCCATTGGAGGGTTGGGGTAGCTTTCTTCGCTGGGAAAGCGGATGGCATCTTCCTTCTTCATGAGGCCAAGCCTCTTCAGAGTGTTGACGTCCTGGTTGGAGATTTTAGATCTCTCCCACTCAAGATCTTCGGCGGCCATCTTGGATTCTGGAGTGCTGTGGCGAGTGAGTCGCGTACGCGGTGGCATCAACGGCAATGGGCAAAGCAATGTTCGTGAGTGCGGAAGATCAGAGAGAGTTGGGCGCAGGGGAAGTTTTTGCGAAGAGGAACAGATGTGCGGCGCAGGCGAGGGAGTGAACGGAGGTTGAAGAAAGGTTTATATAAGAATCGGGTGAAGCAATGCACCGTTGGATGAAGAAATCGTGTGGTAACAACAAATCTTCTAGATAAAAGGGTAAAAAGGTATTTTTACTGAGATAAGCGTTACCGTACGTGCGCCAGAAAAGGCGGAGGACGTGTGTCCCCCACTTGCACGACGTGTCAACGTGGTAAAAGCAATGGACCCACAGGGCAGAAAAATCATGACTATTAAACGGAGATGAAGTAAATTTGATTAAGGGAAGCATGCCGACAAGAAAATAAAAGAAGATTGGCGACAGGAGGAGTTATTTGAATACTTTGGGAGCCTTTGATCAAATACAAGTTTTTGCCCAAATGCTCGGGGGCTACTTCGACAAAAAGTAAAATTTCGAGTATGGCAGTATAGGAATTGCGGGAGCCTACAACCAAGCACAAGTCCTTGGCTGTAGCCTCGGGGGCTACTCCCATCGGGAGCGCTGTTCGCGCACCCGAGAGATAAAAAGAAGACCATATTGGAACACAATGACAATATAGTGACAAGGTGGACTAAAATGTTGAGCCTACAACCAAGCACAAGTTCTTGGCTGTAGCCTCGGGGGCTACTCCCATCGGGAACGCTGTTCGCGTACCCGATGAAGTTCAAAAATAAAAGATAGAAAAGCAAGAGAGTATATTTCGAGTTATAATTAACTCTACATATACTCCCATCGGGAGAGCAATATAAGTCATATTTGACTCGATAAAATGTGCCATTCCAACAGCCAGAAAAGCACTCGACAATATATTCTCAGAACGCCAAAGTTGCGATCAATTTCTGAATGCCGCAAATTTGCGAAGGTAAGACCCCAGATCCATTCTGCTGGGCGTGGCATCGCCAAAGACTGCGCTCTGCTACTTTTATCTGTATCAACAGATACGAAGAAAAATCCTAACGGACGCGTTAGGTACCCGATAAATTTGACTGGGACTCGACAGAATGGTAAGACCTTAAGCGGCACCTGTCGAAGTTTACACCAGTATCCCGAGATCATGTCCAGGGACGTGATCTTGAAGTAGGTTTTTGCGGATTGCCACTAGAGCAGTTAACTAGTACCTGATCCGTCAGATGAACTAGCCCCAATTACCAGTATCCCTGTACAATATAGAATTCTATGTAAAGAAATATAAAAAAGTTAAAGCTTTTGAGTAAAAATAAACAGTGGAGATTTTCCCTGACTCTACGATTCAAGCAAAATCTCGGGGGCTACTGACATAGGCATCCCAAATGGGCCTGCCGAAGATAGTACCCAGGGTTTACTGAAGGCCCACTACCCGAAGAATAAGAAGATTCGGGAGCCCAAGATATATTAAGGAAAGTTAAGAGTTGTAATAGGAAGTGTTATTTGTAATCTGGCGGGATGAGTTAGAAACCGTCCCGAACTCTGTAACTTGTATAGCACGAATCCCTCGGCTCCACCTCCTATATAAAGGGGGAGTCGAGGGACGAAGAGATAATCGAATCATTGTCTGCAAACCCTAGTTTTCATAATCGTCGAGTACTTTTCGGCTGAAACCTTCGAGATCTACTTGCCCTCTACTTTCAACTAAACCCTAGCCTACAATCCATAGGCATTGACAAGTTAATACCTTGTCACCCTTGGTGGAGTCCACCTTGGACTCCCCCCTCTAGGGTTGGCCGGCCATGGGGAGGTGGAGTCCCTCCGGGACTCCTCCTTCCTTAGTGATTTCTTCCGGACTTTTCTAGAACCTTCTAGAACCTTCCATAAATGCACCGAATCATTTCCAAACTTGGAATATGACTTCCTATATATGAATCTTATTCTCCGGACCATTCCGGAACTCCTCGTGATGTCCGGGATCCCATCCGGGAGTTCGAACAATACATCAAACTCCATTCCATATTCAAGTTCTACTATTACAACATCAAACCTTAAGTGTGTCACCCTACGGTTCGTGAACTATGTAGTCATGGTTGAGACTTCTCTCCGACCAATAACCAATAGCGGGATCTGGAGATCCATAATGGCTCCCACATATTCAACGATGACTTAGTGATCGAATGAACCATTCACATACGATACCAATTCCCTTTGTCACACGATATTTTACTTGTCTGAGGTTTGATCATCGGTATCACTCTATACCTTGTTCAACCTCGTCTCCTGACAAGTACTCTTTACTCGTACTGTGGTATGTGGTCTCTTATGAACTTATTCATGCTTGCAACACATTAGACGACATTCCACCGAGAGGGCCCAGAGTATATCTATCCGTCATCGGGATGGACAAATCCCACTGTTGATCCATATGCCTCAACTCATACTTTCCGTATACTTAATCCCACCTTTATAACCACCCATTTACGCAGTGGCGTTTGATGTAATCAAAGTACCTTTCCGGTATAAGTGATTTACATGATCTCATGGTCGAAAGGACTAGGTAACTATGTATCGAAAGCTTATAGCAAATAACTTAATGACGTGATCTTATGCTACGCTTAATTGGGTGTGTCCATTACATCATTCATATAATGACATAATCTTGTTATTAATAACATCCTATGTTCATGATCACGAAACCATGATCATCTATTAATCAACAAGCTAGTTATAAAGAGGCTTACTAGGGACTCTTTGTTGTTCACATAACACACATGTATCAATGTTTCGGTTAATACAATTATAGCATGGTATGTAAACATTATCATAAACACAAAGATATATTATAATAACCATTTTATTATTGCCTCTTGGGCATATCTCCAACATCACCGTCATCGAGCTGGACATCATCTCCATCACCATCACCATCATCTTCATCATCATCACCGCCGTCTCCACCGCTGCACCTCGTCACCGCTGTAGCAATTTGGGTTTGATCTTGATTGTTTGATAGGGGAAACTCTCCCGGTGTTGATTTCTACTTGTTATTGATGCTATTGAGTGAAACCGTTGAACCAAGGTTTATGTTCAGATTGTTATTCATTATCATATCACCTCTGATCATGTTCCATATGATGTCTCGTGAGTAGTTCGTTTAGTTCTTGAGGACATGGGTGAAGTCTAAATGTTAGTAGTGAATTATGGTTGAGTAGTATTCAATGTTATGATATTTAAGTTGTGGTGTTATTCTTCTAGTGGTGTCGTGTGAACGTCGACTACATGACACTTCACCTTTATGGGCCTAGGGGAATGCATCTTGTACTCGTTTGCCAATTGTGGGGTTGCCGGAGTGACAGAAACCTAAGCCCCCGTTGGTATATCGATGCAGGAGGGATCACAGGATCTCAGAGTTTAAGGCTGTGGTTAGATTTATCTTAATTACTTTCTTGTAGTTGCGGATGCTTGCAAGGGGTATAATCACAAGTATGTATTAGTCCTAGGAAGGGCAGTACATTAGCATAGGTTCACCCACACAACACTTATCAAAACAATGAAGATTAATTAGCCGTATGTAGCGAAAGCACTAGACTAAAATCCCGTGTGTCCTCAAGAACGTTTGGTCATTATAAGTAAACAAACCGGCTTGTCCTTTGTGCTAAAAAGGATTGGGCCACTCGCTGCAATTGTTAATCTCGCACTTTACTTACTCGTACTTTATTCATCTGTTACATTAAAACCCCCTGAATACTTGTCTGTGAGCATTTACAGTGAATCCTTCATCGAAACTGCTTGTCAACACCTTCTGCTCCTCGTTGGGATCGACATTCTTACTTATCGAAGATACTACGATACACCCCCTATACTTGTGGGTCATCAAAGAGAAGGGGGGAAATTTCGCCTCTTATGGTGTTGACACAAACTGGTACTCACACGGGTGCCATATATCACATCGCGAGCTGAACAACCTCGCCACTCATGACAAATACAGGGGATGTGATCGCGTCCACACGGCCGAGGGAAATGGTATGCATGTAAATCATATTGGTCATTCATTTTTGTGCACCCCGCATACTTCGTTGCATCTCAATAGTATTCTCCCTGTTCCTAGTGCATCCAAACATATTTTATCCATTCATAAACTCACACTTGATGATGATGTGTTTCTTGAATTTCACCCATATTTCTTTTTTATCAAGCACCGGGCCACAAGAAAAATTCTGTTTAAGGGGCCATGCCATGGTAGTTTCTATCGTCTAGTGCCTTCATCTACCGGGTCAACCAAGCAAGCTTTTATCACAATAAAGTCATCATCTTTTACATGGCATCACCATCTAGGACATCCTTCTTCTTTTGTGGTGCACCAAATTCCTAGTAAGCACAACCTTTTGCATTCATCTAGAAATAAATCCTTACATTTGTGATTCTTGTTAACTAGGGTAAGAGTCACCAGTTACCATACTCAGTGTCCACTAGCATCTCCAATGTTCCTTTGGAACAAGTGTGTTCTGATGTATGGGGTCTAGCATGTCTCTGATAGCAATCACACTTATTATGTAAGCTTTATACATGATTTCAGTATATTTACATGGGTCTATTTGCTCAAGAAATGTTCTGATGTTTATCAAGGTTTTCTTAACTTTCAAGATCTTGTTGAACACAAATTTGATAGAAAAATCATTACAATGCAAACAAGTTGGGGGGGGGGGGTATGAAAAAATCCATGGTTTCTTCCAAACAATTGCCATTATGAATCATGTGTCCTATCCGCATGCTCATCAGGAAAATGGCCCCGTGGAGTGTAAGCATTGCCATATAGTTGAAATTGGTCTTGCATTACTTGCAAATACATTTCCCTTTAAATTTTTGCGATGAAGCTGTTCTCACAACCACTCTTATCATAAATCTTCTTCCTAGCAAAGTGATTGATTTTGACACTCCTATAGAACATATTTTACAACTAACCCAACTATGACTCTCTTCACATTTTTGGTTGTGCTTGCTGGGCAAATCTTTGCCCGCGCAACAAAAGAAAACTTCCGTTCTATGCGTGTGTTCTTGGGTTATAACCCTCGCCATAAGAGTATTAAAAGTTTAGACACTTCCACATGCCGAGTCTATTATTGTAGAGATGTTATCTTTGATGAGAATGTGTTTCCTTTTGCCTCTCTTCATAAAAGCATAGGTTCTGGGCTTCGCAAAGAAATTCTTCTTTTATCATGTCATGAAACTTCCACTTCATCTAATCATGGGGATGCACAGTTTGATGATCATATGCCTTCACCTATGGTACATGTTGTTGTGTCTAATGTTGCATAAGAACAAGACTATTCTGCTACTCAAAGTTTCGAAGACAATGGTGAAGAAACCGATGCAGAATAATAAAATGAAGAAATTGTCAAAACTAGCACGGAATCTAAAGACGATACGGAAAATTCAGAACATCTGATCCGATGTTAGTGTCAGGATCCTGAGGGATATTGTTCGCGGGCCTTCGTGCCCGTGCCTCACTTCCCGTCCTCGCCTTCGCTCCCAGTTGGCCGCCTCCACACCTGGCATCCCTTCCCATGCGTGCGCATCCGCCATGCCATCAACACGGTCCCCGCCAGATCCAAGATCATCCAGAGATGCTTTGTACCCGCCTGGGATAACCCCATCGTCGTCAATAGCCTTGCCTAGATAGGATGTGGCCCATCATGGTGTTGTTGATGACGTTGCATCTCCTTCTTCAAGACCATATGTCCATATGCATCCCTGGTTACTATTGAATAGCCTATGGTACAACCAGAACCATGTATGTATCTTCAGAAAAGTGTTTAACACCCAAAAATTTATAATGATGGTACATTGAGAAATTGTATGCTTGCTTCTTGAGGTGAACCTCACACACTTGATGAATCCATTGATGATACCAACTGGCTTAAAGCAATGGAGGAAGAATATGCTACTTTGTCGTGGCACAAAACATGCCACCTTGTTCCCTCTACTCCAAGAATTTTTTTTGATTGATTGCAAATAGGTATATCATATCAAGAAAAATGTTGATGGCATTGACAATTTTAAAGCATGTTTTTTCAAAGAGTTTAAATTTTTTTATGGTGAAGACATGTTAGTCCAGCTATTAAAGCAGCCACCATCACAATTGTTCTAGCCATTTCAGTTTCTCGTGGTTGGAGCTTCCAACAACTAGATGTTAAGATCGCGTTTCTTCATAATATTCTGGAAGAGGAGGTCTACATGACACAACCCCAGATGTTGAGAATTCTAATGCACCAAATTTTGTTTGCAAACCGGATAAAGCTCATCACGGACTCAAAGCAAGCACTCTGAGCTTGGTATTCTTAGCTTAGCTCCAAGTTAAATGAGCTTTGCTTTATACCATCAAAGGCTAAGAACTCTTTGTTTCTCTACAACAAGTTAGCTATCATTGTCTTTGTTCTCACATATGTTGATGATATAATAGTAACAAGCCTCAGATCATGCTATTTTTGTGCTCCTTAGAAATATCAATGAAAACTTTGTTATTAAAGACTTGGGTGATTTGCACTTGTTTCTTGGGATTGAGGCCAAGAAAACACATGAAGTTTTGCTTGAGTTGGAATGATCAGGTGCCGCTATGCCTAGCTACACCTACCCCTATGTCCTCCGAGAAAAATGTCTCTCTCACGAAGGGACACCTTTTGGTTCTAGAGATAGTACACAATACAGAAGCATTCATGGAGAGTTAAAATACTTGACCTTGACCTAGCCATATTTGTCCTTCTTAGTCAACAAGGTTTGTCAGTATCTTCATCCTCCAACTACATCTCATTGGGCAGCGGCAAAAAAAAACTCAAATATATCAAGGACACACAAAATGTTGGAATCTCTTTTCTCAAATCACCATCTAATTTTGTTAATGCTTTTTCAAATGCAGACTTGACTGGTTGCCTTGATGACCGAGCCTCAATAGGAGGTTTAGCTATTTTCCTTGGCCCTAATGTGGTTTCCTGGAATGTTGGCAAACAAACTATTGTATCTCAATCTTTCACTAAGCCTGAGTATAAATCTCTAGCCAAGCTGAACTGATTTTGGATTAAAGCGCTTCTTTGTGAGCTTTTGGTGTCAAACTACATCAACCTCCTTGTCAATGGTGCGGTAACTTAGGTGCAACATCTCTGTCGGCAAACCTATCTTCCATGCTTGTACAAAATACATTGAGATTGGTTATCACTTTGTTATAGAATGTGTAACTAACAGGAGTTAAGAAATCCGTTTTGTATCAAGCAAAGATCAAATAGCTGCTGGCCTTAATAAGCCTCTTCCTGTAATAGATCTCTAGATGAGTTTAAGAGCATAAAAATACTAAACAAACTTTGTACCATATTGTATAGGTAAAGTGTAGTACTACCCTATACAATACATCCAATGTATGTGCCACGGTAGCGAAAATTCAGTTCGTCTTCCGTGTGTATATGCTCCCTCCACCCAAAGAACATAGTTTTAATTGTAAAAAATGCCAACAAAAAATTTCGCATATACATCTCGACAATCTATGAGCCTTCGTATAATTTCGTAAAAAAAGATATATTTTGTGGTCGATGTGAAAAAGACAAACATGTCTCACAAAAGTCTTATTTTTAGCACCAATTTTTTTTCTTTTTACACAGGCCAAACGATAAGACACTTTTTCTTGGAAAGACTTTGTGTGCACGTAGCATGTATGTGTGAATTTTGTATTTGGAATTTTTAAAACTTTAAAATACATCAAAATTATATTTTAAAATAAAGGAATCATGTGCACCAAGAGCCATGACATCACTCCCCACGGTAAGGGCTTCTCCTATCCTATATAACATGCAACGGAGCCCAGATGGGGGCACCATTTCCACCACAACTTCGACAGTGTGAACCCCCTACAATATGTAAGTAAGTTGTATATTCTTTTCAAATGAAGGCTTGAAATAATACTGGCTTTAAATTAACGAAGCCAACAAGTGGCCAGGATTACAACAACACAACCACACGGACATCCAAAAGAAAAAGAAAAACTGGAAATATCAGCTAGAGATACAAGCATAGGTGTGAAAAGCTAAAGACAGAGAGAAGGAGAGCGAGCAGAGCAGAGGTAAGTTGTATTTCTATCATAGTGCTTGTTTTGGTAGGATTAGCACGCAAGCAAAGCTCTGGATTTTCACTCCGAGGCCACATGCTAGCAGTTGACGAACATGTCACATTTTTCGATAAAGACGAACATCTCACATGTGAGAAGGCCACAGAAGTCCATCGATCGATCACCCACTGGCCTTCCTTCAGCTGCAACTTGCAATCTAGCTTACATGCATCTCGAAGCCGTTTACCATGTCCTGGAGAACGTGATTGACATCAGCCGTCAGGAAGCAAGCGTAGTTACGATTTTGAAGCTAGCAACTGTTCTCAGTGACAGACTGAAAGAAAGGTAGGCGCGTGTTGAGACTTGACGCACTTGGTTTAGCCAGCCAGGCAGGCAAGCTCCCCAGCTAGCTGTACAAGTCGTGCCCGAACAAGCCACACTCGAATCAAAGCTAATGTTGTTTATGCTAACACAGTACACTCTGGGAAAGCTAATTCGACTACCTTAACAGACATGGATCGCACACAGGATGCTTCCTTTTCCTCATCTTACAATAATATACTATACCCTGCATTATTAGCAAATGTACGACCCAAGATATTGCATCCACAGTATCGACGTGATGTGAACACAATTGTTAACTAGCTATTCAACTGCTAAACAATTCGTAAACAATCATAAATTAGCTGGCAAAGAACATAGTTTTGAGTTGTGGCTTGTGTGTCCTATAAATATATAACCCGTCAGAGTATCAAGCACACCATCGAGCACACACAGCTAGCGCACAGATCGACCAACAAGCCTTGCGTTACAAATCATCGCCGTCGTTTCGTCACAAAGCAAAGGAACAGAGAAGCTAACTAGCCATGGTGAAGACAACGACGAGCAATGGCAGCGTGGGGGCGAAGCAGCAGCAGCAGCACCTCGGAGGGCATGGCAATGGCGGCAAGATGAGGACGTACAAGGGCGTGCGGATGAGGAGCTGGGGCGCTTGGGTTTCTGAGATCCGTGCGCCGGGGCAGAAGACGAGGATATGGCTCGGCTCCCACTCCACCGCCGAGGCGGCGGCGCGCGCCTACGACGCCGCGTTGCTCTGCCTCAAGGGTGCCTCCGCCGCCGCCGAGCTCAACTTCCCCGTGCGCTTTCCCTTCGACCTCCCGCCCGCCGCCATGTCGCCCAAGTCCATCCAGCGCGTCGCTGCCGCCGCCGCCGTCGGCAGTGCCAGTGCTCCCATCGACTTCACCTGTGCCGGCAGTGCCAGCCCCAGCGCCAGCAGTGACATCACTGCGGACTGCAGCTCCAGCAGTGACATCACTCCGGACTGCAGCTCCAGCAATGCATCAGCAGTGAGCTCCCCCGAGACGACGGCCAGCAGCGACACGGCCGACCTCGACGGCTACGACATGGGAGGAGGCCTACCGGATTACAGCACGCTCGCGGAAATCGACGCGTTCTTCCAGTCGCCCAAGTGCATGGAGTACGCCATGATGGACCCGTGCAGCTCCTTCTTCGCACCGGCGCCCATGGAGATGGATGAAGGGTGCGGCTGGGAGGAGGAAGGCCACATTGCGCTCTGGAGCTTCTCCTCTCTCAACTGAACGGAACTCTCAAGTGGAGCTAGCCGGAGAAGATCGACGAAGCAACTGACAAATCGTTAATCAAGCGAAGACCAGAACTGGTCACGCATGGTGATAACCATACTTATAATTTTATACTATACATATGATGATACATTAATTTGATTCAATGTATACAGTGATAATAAGCTAGTTAAGCATTGCGAGGGGGAGCTCTGATGGAGCTACATGTTTTAAGGCAGCTTCCCTGGAGTTAACCTCCTTACGATTGCTTGTTACCTTCATGTGTAAAAGCTGCTTAATTTGCAATTGCAAGTGTATATATAAGATACGGTTTACAAGTATCGGATTCTATGTAAGATATAAGTCGCATCATACATCTATCAGCTGATTTTTCGATAATGATCTATCAGCTGATAAACCCCTTAACAAAGGCAAGAAGAACTGTGGCGGAAGCGGTCGGCAACGGTGGTGCGTGGATCGATGACATTAAGAGACCAATCACCATACAGGGTTTTATGCAGGTTGTTGCCATAAACAGACCTTGGCAAGGTTTGCCGGGTCTACTCGACAAGGAGGCGGAAGAGGTTTTCACGGGTCTGTCGAGCTTTAGTATCGGAGATGGCCGCCAAACCCTATTTTGGCGCGACCGGTGGATCAATGGGTTCACGGAAGAGGAGTTGGCTCCAGAGGTGACCGCCAAAGTCCTGACAAGGCGAAAAAAACCAGAACGGTTGCGGAGGCCATGGAGAACAATCAGTGGCTCAATGATATCACAGAGGAGCTCAGTATGGAGGGAGGAGCCCAGTGCATTAGGTTATGGGAGGCGGTGGACATTGTCCAAACTGATGCCACTAGGCCGGACCTCATTAGGAGGAAAGGTTCGGCCACATGAGACTACTCCTCCAAGAGCACATATGAGATGTTATGCAAGGGAAACACGAGTTGGAGTATGAGCTCACCTGTATGGAAATCCTCCGCCCCTGCAAAATGTAAAATATTCGCATGGCTAGCGTTGAAATACATGATATGGACCTCTGATCAGAGAACGAGGCATGCCTCCAGGAGCATCCAGACCCATGCTATACATGCCTGCAGGAGGAGGACACGGTGGATCACATCCTCACTCAGTGTCCATACGTGAGGCAGGTCTGGTTTGAGGTGCTACACAACGCGCACTTGACCATACAGGAGCCGGGACTAGACTCTAACTTGGAGAGATGGTGGACGGAGGTAAGGAAGAGAGTGAGGAAGCTCGACAGGAAGAGGTTCGACTCCATGGTCATCATCAGGGCGTTGACATTATGGAAGCAAAGGAATGCGAGGGCTTTCGGAAATGCGCGGGAGTAGAAGGACCCCACACAGATATTGGCGGCCATCAGAGAGGAGTTTCATATGTGGGAGCTAGCTAGAAGAGGAGGGAGTTCACAGATAGCGCGAGAGTAGGCTTTAGTAGGAGAGATGGTTAGGAGAAAAATGTGATTGGGTGTGAGCATTGATGTCTGTATCGTTGCTTTTCTTGTACATTCTGATTCTACTTCTATAAAAATAAGGAAAACTTTGCGCGTGCTCTCGAAAAAAGAAGAGCTCACGAATATGCACCTAAACCATGACACCGATGTTGTATGGACCTAGACTTGGAACGGCAATGGGTCCTTCACATTCAAATCCCTTGTTATGGCACACTACGCAGCCGCGGCACATTGTGACATGGCTAACGAAATTTGAAGATCTTGGGCGCTATTACATTGCAAAATCGCTGTCTGGGTTAGAGGAAGAGTATGGACAACTAACAGACTTGCAAAACGAGGCCTTCCTCGAAATGAGCGATGCGTCATCTGCAACGGTCCTGAAGAAGAGGCCCAACATCTGTTCATCGGGCCGCGAAGTGGTCAACATTATAATGAACTCAGATCTTGAGTGGGATGGTTTACCCCAAGCTATTGAAGGAGATATGCCCAAGAGGCAATAATAAAAGTGGTTATTATATATCTTTATGTTTATGATAAATGTTTATATATCATGCTATAATTGTATTAACCGAAACATTGATACATGTGTGATATGTAAACAACAAAGAGTCCCTAGTATGCCTCTTAACTAGCTTGTTGATTAATGGATGATTAGTTTCATAATCATGAACATTGGATGTTATTAATAACAAGGTTATATCATTATATGAATGATGTAATGAACACACCCAATTAAGCGTAGCATAAGATCACGTTATTAAGTTATTTGCTATAAGCTTTCGATACATAGTAACCTAGTCCTTATGACCATGAGATCATGTAAATCACTTATACCGGAAAGGTACTTTGATTACATCAAACACCACTGCGTAAATGGGTGGTTATAAAGGTGGGATTAAGTATCCGGAAAGTATGAGTTGAGGCATATGGATCAACAGTGGGATTTGTCCATCCCAATGACGGATAGATATACTCTGGGCCCTCTCGGTGGAATGTCGTCTAATGTCTTGCAAGCATATGAATGAGTTCATAAGAGACCACATACCACGGTACGAGTAAAGAGTACTTGTCAGGAGACGAGGTTGAACAAGGTATAGAGTGATACCGATGATCAAACCTCGGACAAGTAAAATATCGCGTGACAAAGGGAATTGGTATCGTATGTGAATGGTTCATTCGATCACTGAAGTCATCGTTGAATATGTGGGAGCCATTATGGATCTCCAGATCCCGCTATTGGTTATTGGTTGGAGAGAGTACTCAACCATGTCCACATAGTTCGCGAACCGTAGGGTGACACACTTAAGGTTTGATGTTGAAATGGTAGAACTTGAATATGGAATGGAGTTCGAAGTTTTGTTCGAAGTCCCGGATGGGATCCCGGACATCACGAGGAGTTCCGGAATGGTCCGGAGAATAAGATTTATATATAGGAAGTCATATTCCAAGTTTGGAAATGATCCGGTGCATTTATGGTAGGTTCTAGAAGGTTCTAGAAAAGTCCGGAAGAATGGCACTATGGAAGGTGGAGTCCCGGAGGGACTCCACTAGCATGGCCGGCCAGCCCTAAGGGGAAGGAATCCCAGGTGGATTCCACCCATGGTGGCCGGCCACCCCACCTAAGGAAAAGGTGGGAGTCCCACCTTGGGTAGGACTCCCCCTTTGAGTAGGTTTCCCACCTTTGGGAAGTTTTGGTGTTGGGGTCTTATTCGAAGACTTGGACTACAACTCTTTGGGCTTCCACCTATATAATGAGGGGCATAGGGGAGGGGCCGACCACCACAGAGCCATAGCTTGGCCGCACCCCTTGAGGCCGGCCACCCCCTCTCCCAAACCCTAGCCGCCCCCTCTCTCCTCCACCTCTCCCGCACGCTTAGCGAAGCTCCGCCGGAGATCTCCACTGCCACCGCCACCACGCCGTCGTGCTGCCGGATTCAAGGAGGAGCTACTACTTCCGCTGCCCGCTGGAACGGGGAGAAGGACGTCGTCTTCATCAACACCGAACGTGTGACCGAGTACGGAGGTGCTGCCCGATTGTGGCACCGTGATCAAGATCTTCTACGCGCTTTTGCAAGCGGCAAGTGATCGTCTACCGCAGCAATAAGAGCCTACTCTTATAGGCTTTGGAAATCTTCAAGGGTTAGTCTTGATCATCCCCTCGTTGCTCTCGTCTTCTAGATTGCATCTTGGCTTGGATTGCGTTCTCGCGGTAGGAAAATTTTTGTTTTCTATGCAACGAATCCCTACAGTGGTATCAGAGCCGTGTCTATGCATAGATGGTTGCACGAGTAGAACACAATGGTTTTTGTGGGCGTTGATGCTCTTGTTGTCTTTAGTTTGAGTACTTTGCATCTTTGTGGCATAGTGGGATGAAGCGGCTCGGACTAACTTTACATGACCGCGTTCATGAGACTTGTTCCTCGTTCGACATGCAACTTGTATTGCATAAGAGGCTTTGCGGGTGTCTGTCTCTCCTACTATAGTGAAGATTCAATTTACTCTTCTATTGACAACACTAGTATCACCGTTGTGGTTCATGTTCGTAGGTAGATTAGATCTCTCTCGAAAACCCTAAACCACGTAAAATATGCAAACCAAATTAGAGACGTCTAACTTGTTTTTGCAGAGTTTGGTGATGTGATATGGCCATAATGTGATGATGAATATGTATGAGATGATCATTATTGTATTGTCGCAACCGGCAGGAGCCTTATGGTTGTCTTTAAATTTCATGTTGAGTAGTATTTCAAAGTAGTTGTAATAGTTGCTACATGAGATGAACAACCATGAAGACGGTGCCATGAACCTTGACGCTACACCGACGATGATGGAGATCATGCCCATTGATGATGGAGATCATGTCCGTGCTTTGGAGATGAAGATCAAAGGCGCAAAGATAAAAGGGCCATATCATATCACATATGAATTGCATGTGCTGTTAATCCTTTATGCATCTTATTTTGCTTAGAACGCGACGGTAGCATTATAAGATAATCCCTCACATTAATATCAAGATAATAAAGTGTTCTCCCCTCGTATGCACCATTGTACAGTTCGTCGTTTCGAAGCATCTCGTGATGATCGGATGTGATAGACTCAACGTTCACATATAACGGGTGTAAGCCATGTTGCACATGCGGAATACTTGGGTTTGCTTGACGAGCCTAGCATGTACAGACATGGCCTCGGGACAACAGAAACCGAAAGGTTGAACACGAGTCATATGGATGATATGATCAACATGTTGATGTTCACCATTGAAGCTACATCATCTCACGTGATGATCGGTTTTGGTGTAGTGGATTTGGATCGTGTACCATTTAACAACTATGAGGGATGTTGTATTAAGTGGGAGTTCATTAGTAATTAGATTAAAACATGAACTAATTATCATAAACATAGTCTGAGTAGTATTTTGAATTAATTTTGTAGTATTGGCATCCGTTTACTACTATGCGCTAGTCTTGTAATTGAGATAGAAATACTGTTAAAAATCTGACAAGAAACTTTACGGATTGGTACCGTATTGTTAAAGAATCAAGAATTGATTAAGTCCTATTGCAAACTTTTAGTAAACCTCACATTGTTGATTCAAAGAGCTAAGGTTTCAATTAGTACCTAAAGTTATCTTGTCTCCATGAAACTTGAAGTTCAAATCTGTTTGAAAGAGTAAGGAGCTGAAAATTTAGTTTTCAGAAATAAGCAAGGTATGAGATATATGTGATATCTAAGACCTTATTGCAAGATGATAGAATATAAATTTGGTGAGACTACATAAACTCATAAGTTTTATGGGAATGTATGAAGGTTGAAGACGCCAGGCGTCACAATCCTCCAACTATTGGGGCACTAATAATATTCGCATATCCATGAAGTTATCATCCTTAGTATGCACCGTTGCTAAGACTCGTCGTTTCGAAGCATCACGTGATGATCGGGTGTGATAGATTCTATGTGTGCATACAACGGGTGCAAGCCAGATTTGCACATGCGAATACCAAGGTTAAACTTTATGAGCCTAGCATGGACAGACATGGTCTCAGAAAGTCATCATGATACAATGGATAAAATTATGAGTGAAATTGTTCATCATATTACAAAGTTACTAATAGTGAAATATGAAACACTTTTCATATGATGATCAAACTTAAAGTAAGAACCTCAAGGTTATTGGTATTTGACCAACAAATCTAGAAGTTAATAATGTTAAAGTGTTTCTCTGAATAATGAGGAAAGCTAAAAGAGAAACTGCAAAAGATATTTTGGCAAAAAGAAAAGAAAAGACTAGAAGGTCTAGCTCAGGTGTATATAAATGATATACATGTTATGGTTGTATTCCTAGTTAAGTCACACTATGAAATTCTTGGGTATTAGTACTATATTGGTTGGTATGAAGTGTCATACAAAACAACGCAATACAAGAATACAATGGCCTAAGTGACTGACAAGGAATATGATAGGAATGCACGTCTGGAACAAAAATAAAGTGTTATTATGTTCGTCGTTGGCATTCTATCTAGCCCTTAGAATTTATAATAAAGAACTTAATAATTGTTATTTTGCTCTGGTCAAATGAAAACAATGAGTTGTTCAAATTATGACATTACTCCATGTACGATGGATAAGTTATTATAAATCTTAATGGTGAAACACACATACATAACACTGACGCTAAAATGCCATAAGGCAAATGATTTGAATTTCACTTATTTGTGGAACCGCCATTTAGGTCATGTTAGAAAGGAACGCATGAAGGAACTCCATGCAAATGGATTTTTGGAGTCATTTGATTTGTTGAATCGTTTGGCGCTTGCAAAATCTTTTCTAAAAGGTAATGACTGAAATACCGTTCATAGGCCGAGAGTTGAACGGGCAACTAACTTAGTGAAAACATACATAATGATATATGTGGTTCACTGGGCATAGGTGTGTGCGGGAGATTCTTCTACTTCATGAAAACTTTCAACAATGAATTGAGTATATATGTGGATATATTCAATAAGGAAGAAGTTTGAAACATTTGAATGGATTCAAACAAATTTCAGCATGAAGTGGAAATCATCGTAATAGAAAAGTCAAATATCTATGATTGGATTATGGTGAAAATATTTGAATTACGAGTTTTAGCGAACATCTAAGAGAGTCATGAAATTGTTCTGCAACTCACATTTCTTGGAGTATCATAATGATAATATAGTATCCGAGAGATGTATCCAAACCTTGTTGGATTAATGATGAGATAAAATATTATGACGCCATTATATTTTTGTGGATTATGCTTTAGTGACTACCGCTTTTACACTGAATAGAGCATCATCATGATCCGTTGAAATGACACCATACAAGTTATGGTATGGGTATAAACCCTAATAGTCTTTTCTTTAAATTTTGGTCTAAGAGTTTATAACCAAAATCGGATGAATGTCTTTGTTGGTTATCCCAGAGATTTAATTGGGAATTCTTCCCACGAGACAAAGACAAAAGTTTTTGTCAATGTTTCTTATTTCCGAGAAATTGTTTCTAGTGAAATTTTTGAGTGGGAGGACAATATAATTTGATAAGGTTTATGAACCTGAGCATAATGATCAGAGTAGCGCAGCATCGGAAATTGGTTTCGGAAGCGGCCACGACGATCATGGCTCCCATGACTACAAAGTGTTTTAGCCATGGAGATCAAAGTACATATTGAACCTTGTAGGTATGGTTTACTTTGTGATCAAATAAATGATTTGTGGACAAAGGATTGTTTTTTGAACAATGATAAACCAACTACAAACAAAGAAGTTATGATGGGCCCTAACTCCGTTAAAATGGCTATACACCATGAAATCCAAAATAGATGAATACTTTTTGAAAGTAAATGGATCTATGAAATTGATGGACTTGGATGAAATATCCTTGAAGAAGCTCAATTTGTCGAAAAGTTCTTTACGACAAAGTTCAAAGAGTTGACTACGATAAGATTAGATCTTCTGTAGCAATGGTTATAGTCTATATGGATTATTCTAGTAATCACTACATATTTCTTTTATGAGATATGCTAGTAGGATGGCAAAATACACTACTTAACAGAAGTATGTATTAAAGGTGTATACAAGATACAACCAATTGTTTCGCTAAGTCCGTAGAATACTAGATAGGTATACGAACTTCAATTGGATGAAGTGAGTATCACGGAGTTGGAATCTTCACCAGATGAAATAGTCAAAGAGTTTTTGATTTCATCAGAAACGATGAAGAGGCTTGCATTTGCAAGAAATTAAGTGGGAGCGCTAAGACATATTTATAATACTTTATGTAGATGACATATAGTTGGTTATAAATGATGTAATACTTGATTAAAAGGTTTCATTGAAAATTAACTTTAATGAAAGGATATGGACTGAAACATATTTAGTGTCAAGATCTATGAAGATAGATTGAAACACATAATAAGTTTAGTCAAAGTACATAGAATGGATATTGAAGTAGTTCAATATAGAAATATTAAGAAAATGTTCTTGTCATGTGAAGGTTTAACAAGACTTGAGTGTATCTGACACTCAATGAGTAAAAACACATGAGTGATTATAGATCACAAATAATATGTACACAATCAGATGTCATGTGCTTTTAAAAATGTTATGAGCATGTACCAGAATGATTCATGTGATGATCATTGAAAAACAGTAAGAATATTCTTGAGTACTTAAGAAGAATCAAGGATATATATATATAGTTTTGTATGAAGAAATGACAAACAAATCGCTGTAAGGTGTTGCACCGATATTTATTTTGTCACATATGAAAATAAAATTTTCAATCTCAAATTAGACTAAGTGTTGTTTAAAAGATAGCACAAATAAGCTAGAAGTTGTCTATGCTAGATTTAGAAGAGTTCTAAATATTGTGACGGATTCTACAAAAGAAGGCAGAGTATGTCATTGTTTTGACAATGACAAAGGATGTTAAAGTCAAGAGGTTCTTTGAGAACTTGGTGTAGTTCCGACAGAGTCAGAACTTTGAAGCTATATTGTGTGTGATAATATTAGTGACATATTTCAGACCGCGGAATTAAGGTTCCACCAGAAAGACCAAACATGTTTAATGCCGACTCATTTGGAAATGAGTGATGCGTTGAGACGCAAATGAATTACAAAATACATACGTTTCTGAGCATGTCAGATCCGTTGACTAAAACCTCTCCCGTGAGCAAAACATGATAAAGCACCAGAAGGCCAAGGTGTTATATCTTTACAAATGTAAACTAGATTATTGACTCTAGTGCAAGTGGGAGACTGAAGGAGATATACCCAAGAGGCAATAATAAAAGTGGTTATTATATATCTTTATGTTTATGATAAATGTTTATATATCATGGTATAATTGTATTAACCGAAACATTGATACATGTGTGATATGTAAACAACAAAGAGTCCCTAGTATGCCTCTTAACTAGCTTGTTGATTAATGGATGATTAGTTTCATAATCATGAACATTGGATGTTATTAATAACAAGGTTATATCATTATATGAATGATGTAATGAACACACCCAATTAAGCGTAGCATAAGATCACGTCATTAAGTTATTTGCTATAAGCTTTCGATACATAGTTACCTAGTCCTTATGACCATGAGATCATGTAAATCACTTATACCGGAAAGGTACTTTGATTACATCAAACGCCACTGCGTAAATGGGTGGTTATAAAGGTGGGATTAAGTATCCGGAAAGTATGAGTTGAGGCATATGGATCAACAGTGGGATTTTTCCATCCCAATGACGGATAGATATACTCTGGGCCCTCTTGGTGGAATGTCGTCTAATGTCTTGCAAGCATATGAATAAGTTCATAAGAGACCACATACCACGGTACGAGTAAAGAGTACTTGTCAGGAGACGAGGTTGAACAAGGTATAGAGTGATACCGATGATCAAACCTCGGACAAGTAAAATATCGCGTGACAAAGGGAATTGGTATCGTATGTGAATGGTTCATTCGATCACTGAAGTCATCGTTGAATATGTGGGAGCCATTATGGATCTCCAGATCCCGCTATTGGTTATTGGTTGGAGAGAGTACTCAACCATGTCCACATAGTTCGCGAACCGTAGGGTGACACACTTAAGGTTTGATGTTGAAATGGTAGAACTTGAATATGGAATGGAGTTCGAAGTTTTGTTCGAAGTCCCGGATGGGATCCCGGACATCACGAGGAGTTCCGGAATGGTCCGGAGAATAAGATTCCTATATAGGAAGTCATATTCCAAGTTTGGAAATGATCCGGTGCATTTATGGTAGGTTCTAGAAGGTTCTAGAAAAGTCCGAAAGAATGATTCCTATATAGGATGTCTGTATGAACACTTTGCGCGTGCTCTCGAAAAAAGAAGAGCTCACGAATATGCACCTAAACCATGACACCGATGTTGTATGGACCTGGACTTGGAGCGGCAATGGGTCCTTCACATTCAAATCCCTTGTTGTGGCACACTACGCAGCCGCGGCACATTGTGACATGACTAACGAAATTTGAAGATCTTGGGCGCTATTACATTGCAAAATCGTTGTCTGGGTTAGAGGAAGAGTATGGACAACTAACAGACTTGCAAAACGAGGCCTTCCTCGAAATGAGCGATGCGTCATCTGCAACGGTACTGAAGAAGAGCCCCAACATATGTTCATCGGGCCGCGAAGTGGTCAACATTATAATGAACTCAGATCTTGAGTGGGATGGTTTACCCCAAGCTATGTCATTTAGTAAAGCCTTAAATTATGGTGCCAAGAAGTGACAACCAATCTTCAAAATATTGATAGGTAGAAGTTGAACACTCACCATCATAATCTCTTAGTTGATCTGGAGAGAAAGAAACAACCAAGAAGAAGATCAACAGTAATGGGCTGCCATGGGCTTTAACTGTGTGGGCCTTTTCTTATTTGAGAATTACCTAAAAATGACCAAGCATGATTTGCTCGATGCAATGTAACAGAATTGTATATACATAAAAAACCCAGAAAAGGTAAGTGAGGTGGCATGCTGATGATGTGGCATGCTTACATGTTGAGAGAAATCATGTAGTGAAGGACTCTTATATTTAGATATAGAAGACACACAACCAGTGTACACTACTCCACTAGTTCCCCTATGTAGCATTATCCATGAAGAGAGTGGACAAATGGAGGACGAGCTACATGTTGCTCCTTATTTTAAAAACAAATCATAAATTATATTTTTGAGCTTCAAAAAAATCTGATTTTTTTTTCTAGATGTAGCCAATGATGTAATCTACAAACATGCAAAATCTCAAATTTGAAATTCTTAGTAATTTAGGGTACACAAAAATGAAAAATATGTGGATCTAAGAATAGTGAATAGTGCACATTTCAAAACTATAAAACCTGTCAGATTTTGTCATTCTTGTGTAGTCTACAATAGAAAGAATTTCACATTAAGATTTTGCACGCTTGTAGATTTCATTATTGTCTATATCCTGGATTTTTTTCACATTTTTGGAAATTTAAAACTATGATTCCGATTTTTTGAAAATAAAGGGCTACAAGTGTATCTCGGCCACCGTTTGCAGTTTTCTATTCATGAATGCAATAATTGTTGACAACCAGTTAATGTTATATACTACCTCCATTTCGATGAATAAGACGCACACACATTTCAAGATAAACTTTAAGAAAAAAATTAAGCAATCAAATCTTGACCCTTTTTTCATTAGAGCCGTTAGGGTGACCGGGAGGTCGATTCTTGAAGCTCTCCTCTTCGCTGCCGGACTCCGACGAGGATGAGGCGATCCTGCTCACTGCCACTTGCAGTGGAGCCAGCATGGCCGGCCGGCCGGCAGGGTCCAGCTAGCCTGGCTCCGATGCTCCTGCTACACGCGCGTCACCGACGACGTCGCGACTTCGTACGGATTAGTTGGTTGCTGCCGCCGTACGCCGCCGCCTCCCCAACCAAACTCCTGCCGCCGTCTGAATCCGCGAAGCTGCCGCGCCACATAAACAATGGCGAACGGCCCGGCCTGACGCTCCATGTTACCCTGCCGCTGCCGTGCGCGTGAATTCTCACTGCTGCGAACGTCGCGTTTCGCCGGTGCTGTGATCTCCAATCATGTGCAGTCAACTCGCCGGCAGGTGTGGCAGTTACTGGCAGTTGCAAACGAGTGACTAAACTAACTTCAGGTGCAGGGGGTGGTTAATTCAGTCTCAAGATCGAGATGTCGAGTTTTGTAATGTCAATCGATGTCCATGCTGTTTGTTTTTGGTAGGAGTAAAATGCATTCAAGTATTCAAACTCTGGATTTTCGCTCTAAAGCCACATGCCCGTAGTTGACAAACATGTCACATGTGGAAAGGCCACACAAGTCAATAAGCTGCAACTTGCACATCTCGTAGCCGTTTACCATGTCCGGGAGAACGTCATGCTGGTATTGACGACATTAGCCGGGAGGGTAATTACATAGGTTAGGGGTGTAAACAGAGAGGGTAATTTCGCACTGAAACCGGTGCCAAATTTATTTAAGGTATCCATATCCGATTTAAAAGAATTCGGTGGATAAGGATATTCGATTTCGAAGTGGTGATACAATATATGATATATGGTATACTAAATAGCATGAGGATATGAATTATCAGAAATTTAATTAGAATAATTAAAATGTTTAAATCGAATAATCTGATTTTTGAGTCAAAAGCCAAGGCCAATCTTGCAAGGTTGGTAGTTATTGAGTTACCAAATTCCATTCGCGAGCATGCTTGGCTTTAAATTTCTATCAATGCTTCAGTTTTAGGATTTTTTTTGTTTAACTATACAAAACTGAAAGTTTAAATCTCGCTCCATCGAGAAAGAGAATTAATTAACGAATCCTAAGGCAAAAGGGCGAGAAACTCAAGGCCACTCTTCCTCCGGGTTTTCTCTGCACTAATATAGATAGTCAAATAATGAAAAAAATAACTATCTACCTATGAGATCATATATCCGACTATTTTTGTTTTCGGTTCGAGTCTGCTCCATTTCTGATTCGAAGCCGCATTCCAGTATATTCGCTTTCGAATCTAAAACCGATTAATATCCGATTCGATCCGATTCTGAAAAAAAAATATGGTAAAGGAAATGTTATGAGCAAAATCCGATCTGATCCGATTCATTTATACCCATAGATATAATGGATGATATGCGCATGGATGTAGCCACCTGTGCCCGTCTCGTGTGATCTTTTTCGGCATCTATACTCATACCTGTTAATGGTAAAAGTCTATCCTCGTATTCATCACACGGTAGGATAATGGCTACGTGTGGGTAAAATTATTTATGTTTACAACACATCAAATTGAGCAAAAAATAGTGGTAAACAACATGTAACCATAATTTATAAACAAGAACCCATTATAAACATCAACATATAGTTCAACAACACTTGCTCACCAACAACAATACATCAAAATATGATCACGACAAAAAATAGATATGGACCTACGGCCACCACGGAACAGAAGGTGAGGCCATCCTAAATAAGGACGTAATCCTAAGCAATGTACAACGATCATGGAACTCGGAAGCGTGAGGTTCGACCTAGCTATGTTGATGCCTAAATTTTTGTTCCATACCTGGTTGTTTACCTGTCAGGTACACGGTTAATGGTACCCGTTGCCATCCATGAGTACTTGCAATTTACAAGTTAGAACTTAGAAGCTAGCAACCCTTCTTGGTGAGAGACTGACAGGTAGATAGGCGCATGTTGAGACTTGACACACTTTGTACTCGGTTTAGACTTTAGCCAGCCAGGCAAGCTCCACAGCTAGCTGTGCAAGTCATGCCGGAACAAGCCACACTCGAATCAAGGTACAACAAGAACAAACCACACTCGAATGAAGGTACACTGTTTTTTTTTTCTATGCTTCTCTGGGAAAGCTAATTCGACCTTATCAAACATAGATCGCACACAGGATGCTTCCTCCCTCTTATTACAATATTATTACATGCATTATTGGCAATTTGGCAAATGTACGACTCAAGATTGCATCCAGTGTCTTTTCTGTCAGATTATCGACGTGATGTGAACACAATAGTTTTTGCTTATTCAACTCATAAACCATTCGTAAAAAGACATATATACCGGCATAAACTAGCTAGTAAACAACACTGTTTTGAGTTGTGGCTTGTGTCCTATAAATAACCCGTCCAAGTATCAAAGCACACCACCGAGTATCAAACCTTGCGTGACAAACTATCTCCGTCTCATCAAAGGGTCAAAGCAAAGGAAGAAGCTAGCTAGCTACTAGTCATGGTGAAGGCAGCGGCGAACAACGGCGGCGCGGCGGCGTGGCGGCAGCAGCTGGAAGGCGGGCATGGCAATGGCGGCAAGATGAGGACGTACAAGGGCGTGCGGATGCGGAGCTGGGGCGCGTGGGTGTCGGAGATCCGAGCGCCGGGGCAGAAGACGAGGACATGGCTCGGCTCCCACTCCACCGCCGAGGCTGCCGCGCGCGCCTATGACGCCGCCCTGCTCTGCCTCAAGGGCGCCGGCGCCGGCGCCGAGCTCAACTTCCCCGTGCGCTTCCAGTTCGACCTCCCGCCGGCCGCCATGTCGCCCAAGTCCATCCAGCGCGTCGCGGCAGCCGCAGCCGCCAGTTCCAACGCTCCCGTCGACTTCACCTGTTCCGGCAGCACCAGCCCCAGCGCTAGTGATAATTGCATCGCTCCGGACTGCAGCTCCAGCAATGCCTCGGTGGTGAGCTCCCCGGAGACGGTCGCCAGCTGCAGTGACACCGCCGACCACGACGGCTACGACATCGTAGGAGGCCTCCCGGATTACAGCGCGCTCGCGGACATCGACGCGTTCTTCCAGTCGCCCAAGTGCATGGAGTACGCCATGATGGACCCGTGCAGCTCCTTCTTCGCGCCAGCGCCGATGGAGATGGATGATGGATGCGGCTGGGAGGAGGAAGGCCACATTGCGCTTTGGAGCTTCTCCTCTTCTTTCTGAACTCTGAAGTGGAGCCGGAGCACTGAAGCAACTGACAAATTCGTTATTCAAGTGAGGACCACAATTGGTTACGCATGGCGATAACCCTACTTAATTTTATACATATGAAACTGTACATTATTTTGATTCAATGTATACAGAGACAATAAGCTAGTTAAGCATTGTGAGGGGAGCTCTCGTGCAGCTACATGTTTTAAGGCAGCTTCCATGGAGTTAACCTCCTTGCAGTAGCTTGTTACATTCATGTGTAGAAGCTGCGTTGCAATTGCAAGTATAAAATGAAGTATATAAGTATGGAATTCTATGTTAGATCTGGCTTGTTTCTTTCGAATAACCAGGGGATTTACTTCAACTTTCATGCTCATCCATAGAGATATATAGTTATGTTTGATGTAATTCCATTGGTAGGGGGTGTTCAAGGCCAGACTCCTTATGCTTATTAAAACCATAGCATTAAGACGAAGAATCCATTTGTTCTTCCAATATTCTGGTCGGTCGACAAAACCATCAAAGATCGGTATTCTACTTTAAGATCTGTGCTATGTAACTTGTATGTAACTCTTCTGAAACTCTAAAATCTCCTACCAAATAGTTCCCATTTAGTAGTGACCCATGTAAACAACCATTCAATCTACGGAGTTGTTCCCGCAGTCTTTAGTAGAGATGCAAGTGAGTCACTATTAGGATAATCTCTACCCTCTATATTTTAAAAAATCTAAATTGATGATGTCATTAGAAAATTTAGTTCATTTTTTAACAAATAGCATAGATGGTACCCTAATAACAGTGACCCATTTGCATCTCAAATCTCTCGGTTGTACTTTAATTGGTTATGGACGATGGTTTAAACTCTTTTGTTACTATATAAGTTTATATTTTGGCAAAGAAAAGCCTATCCAATAAGATACTCATTTAAAAGAAACAAGGAAACCAGATATGAGCCAAACGCCCAAACAAGCCTACTATAAGAAATGCTAGGAATGTGTTTTCTGCAGGTTGGGAGTATCTGCAAGGTGGGGCCTTTTGGCTTCTGGTACGCCAATAAGTACCTATCGGTGTACTGGACACCGGAGGGTTCCTATCGGCGTAGGAGATGCTGAGACCGTATTATTTTTTTGGAAATTTCTTAAATTATGTGCTATTTCTGAAATTTAATAAAAAAATATTATTTTAATTTTTTTAGCCTCCCTCATACCCTATTTATAAGATGTCTTTGTTTTGCATTATTAACTTTTACCATCAATTTAAAAAATAATATATGAGAAACACATTGGAAACTTTTATGATTATGAATTCAATGATATAAACTTTAGAAACACATAATCCATGTTCTGTTGGTTAGAGTTGAACCTCAGAAACGCGTATGGCATGCAGTAAGGAACAAAGTAGTAATCACAGAAGAGTGAAAATATTGTTTATATTCAAGCTCATTTGTCCTAGTAAATAAATTATTTTTTCATACATCCACAAACCTGCTGATGGGTTTTACTATCTAAACTATAATGGAATTGAGTACGACCCAACAATTCTCATGCAAACCGTAAATATAGAAAATAGTACAACTTTCATTGGGGTAACTCATGAATCTCAACCCTATCCATCGGCACGAAACGCCCTGCCCTCTCGATATTTCTTACTAAAAAAAACCTCCAGCATAAATGAGTACATTGATCAATCGAGAGATATTGCATATGCCTACCCATTTTATCTTTTATCGTGGACAATAACACTTGTTATCATTATCATTATCTAATTCTCGGATTAAAAAACCAAACGGTCCTGGTTTTTTTTTTTGAACCTGGATGAAATCCTGTTTGATAGAGAAAAGTAATTTGGCAACACCCTGTAAGGCTGTAACCGTGTTTCTCGGTGACCACGGTATTTGTGCTTACCGACATAAAATATTGATGTAATGATGTTTTACGAATTAACCCATCTTTTTACAAATATAAGCACTATTTCTGTGTTCCAAATGGCCCAATAAATGGCAGGCAGCCCAGTATTTTGAATGTTAGCAGCGAAGGTGTATGGTCAGGTAAGTACATTTCGGAAGGGTTAGATCTGTACAGTTTTTTTTTTTGTGTGTGATCAAGCTAGCTGCACATGAATCTTTGGGCTTCTCTTTCTGAAGAAATGAATTCGGGCTTCACTTTCTGAAGAAATGAATTTGGGCTTCTCGAGATGTGTCTGGAAACTCTGGATTCAAGCACACGTGCTAGCAGCGTTCAGCCCGCCATTTCTCAAACGAAAAAGGAGACGAAGAAGAAGCAAGCAGCGACGAGAACAAAGGACCGCATGATCGTCGGGCCAGAGAGCCCGGAGCTGGCATTGCCGCCGCCGTCATCAGCGCCGTCCTCCCCTTCCCTGCTCCCGCGCCGTTCAGCTCCATGCTCCCATCCTCCCACGCCCGGATCCCCCAGCATTAACAGCCACGCCAGAGGGCCCCAGCCGGCCATCAGCTGCCCCGGCGGCTCCCTCCTCTCCGCTCCTCCGTCGCCGTCGCTGCCGCCGCTGCCATCAGGAGACTCGCCGGTCGGCAGTGGCAGCTCCTGGCGGCAGACCGGGCAGGAGTTGTGGAGCCGGAGCCATGGCACGATGCAGTCGGAGTGGTAGGCGTGCTTGCACGGCAGCTCACGCGCGGTCTCCCCGAGCTCGAACTCCTCCTTGCACACGGGGCACTGCGAGCCGTCCGCCATGTGCGCCGGCGAGATGCGCACCGTCGGGAGCGAGTCGATGGCCGATGCCGGCGCCGGCGCCGGACCCGGGCGGTCGTTCTGCGTGAGCCCCTCGATGAGCGCGTTGAGGTTGGGGCCGGTGAAGAACTCTGCTGGGTTAAAGCCGGTGGCCGGTGGACCGGCATCGGCGCCGTCCAGGCCGCCGCGCGTGCCCGGGAACGGGGGTGGGGACGGGACCCGGCGACGGCGGCGTGGGCGCGGCGTGTCGCCGTCGTCGTCCTCGCCCCTGTAAATGACCCAGTGGCGAGGGGCGCCCTCGTACGTGGGCAATGGCGGCGGCGGCTGGAAGTACGTGGGCAATGGCGGCGGCGGCTGGAAGAGCTGCTCGATCGGTGAGTGCACCGGCGTCGGCAGCTCGATCTCGTGGAGGAAGCGGCCGAGGCAGCGCGGGCAGAAGACGTCGGAGGTGGGGGACGACACGGTGCGCAGGGCGCGGCGGCACACGTAGCACCAGTACAGGCGCCACCTCCGGCGCTGCCGCGGACGGGCGCCGGTCGCGCCAGGCGCTGACATGGCAGGCACCGGACAGGTAGAGGGAGAGCTGACTCGCTAGTTTCCCCCGCCGCCCTGTGGCTGCCGATCGAGGCGGTGCGCGATCACGACTTCAGGAGGATATGGTGTGTTTGAGCAGTAATGCTACACTTACGCGCAATTTACTTACGCAAAAGCAGGCCACGTTTTGTCCGTAACTCTATTCCGTAAGTTCACTCCGTAGGTGTAGGATTATTGGTGTTTGAGAGAGGGAAGGTGATCATGTATTCATGGCGGGAAGGAATGGCGTCTGCGGGGGGATAAATGCAGAATACGATTCTGGCATGAAGTGATGCACGTTTTCCTTCCCTTGGTAACTTTGTTCTCCTTCTCCACGCTTTCAGGTTGCGGGCTCCAAGCTACCGGCGGCGGCATGGAGTCTTAAAAGAAAGCTTGCTGCGTACCAGCTTACCTTGCCTTTGAGATTGTCTTCAACAAAAAAATTCAGAAGATATAAAACATGGCCTGTAATTTGTAGTGTCAAACCCACCAAGGCGGCTACCACAATGCGCTAGCACGGCCCGGGCCACGCAAGACCTGAAGGAATTCCGGCCTGGGCCACAGCTGAGCGTGGCCCACAAAAGGGCACCAGTTTTTCCTTTTTTCTTTTCTTTTTTTGTTTAAAATTTATTTTTCCTTTTTTAAATCATAAGAAGATTTATACGGAGTATTTGTGTAATGAATGAAATTAAATTGAAAACGTGTAGACTTATTTCGAATAGTGTGAACATTATTACCTTTATGAACAATTTTTGTTTGAAAAATATTGACCAAGTTTTTAAACATATCCATATAGTTAAAAAAATGACCGCGAGTTAAAAAGTTTTCTAGAGAGAAAAATACTCATACAATTGAAGAAAGTTTTCATGAGGTTAAAAAATTATCTTATTATACCATAAAAATTCATTTGACTTTTTAAAAGAAAATAAAATAAAAATGAAACAAAAATAAGAATGCGGTTGAAAATAGTAAAATATAAGGAAAATAGAGAAACTAAACAATAGGAAGAAAAAATGAAAATTCAAAAAATAAAAAAAATAAAAAAAATAAAACAAATGAAAGAAAAACATGAGGTCTAAGTGGGTTAGACCTCCACGAAGAGCTTGTGTGTCTAATTGTCTAAGGGTTTGTTCGGTTTGGGGATGGGGTGGAACGGAATGGAACCGTTCCGCACCCAGAGCCCGTTCCTGCGTTCGGTTGCAAACTGGAATGGAATGAAGTGGTTCCTCCAAATGGAATATTCCCTCTAGATTCGGAATGAAGTGGTTCCTCCGATTCGGCCGGACGAGGTGGAACGGGTGACTGTCACACGCTGATTAATTAAGTTTAGCAATAATTAACCAAGTTTAGCAATAATTAATCAAGTTTAGCACTACTTAATCAAGTTTAGCAAATAATTAATCGAGTTTAGAATAATTAATCGGTTGATTATCTCACCCATTCCATTCCATTCTCATCCCATTCCAAAACCGAACACAAGGATGGAACCGTTCCGTGATAAATTTTTTTGTCCAAACCGAACACAGGGATGGAACGGTTCCATTCCATTCCACCCCATCCCGAAACCGAACACACCCTAAAGGTGTCAAAAAGGGATTACCCATAGAGTCCCTAGGTTGAGTCCTAGCCAAAGGGTGCTCTTCTAAATGGCCCACATTTTACATGGAAAAATCTTTAAAAGTATATATTGATTTTCCAGAATATTATACATTTATTGTACATAAAACATAAATATTCACATAAGTCTATATAGATCTTGTAAGTATATGAATAAATGTTCGTATGTGTGTATCTAAAGCTTCATATGTAATTAAATAAATGTTCATGAGTTGGAAAAGCTCTTTCTATGTATAAGAAAAAGTCATACACAAAATAAAAAGAAAAGGTTCACTGCTGAACAAAATAAGGAAGATCTTTGAAATGTAAATCGTAAATTTCTTACACCGTCTTTATTGGAAATATGGCATGGACTAACATTAATATAATTCCAATTTTGTATGACAGTCTAGATGAAAAACATAGATCTAACAGATGTATACACATGAGATCGCATAGATGAAATCTAACATGCCACACATAACCGGCAAACACCTATATCACATATCCAAATTGCATACAAGCATAGATCACCAAAATGAATTCTTATGGCGGGGTTGGTGAAGACAAGATCACAATTGAGATGGACAAATCGATGGAGATTTGATGAAGTGGGTGGGTGATGAAGTCGAGGAAGACGAAGCAGCTGTGCTAAACGCTACCTAGACAATTTATCGTCCGAATCTCTCGTGCAAGACACCAATCGGCGGGAAAGTCTGGAGACTACTGGTTTCGTCGCCCCCTTACACACGATATGAAGAGGATGGATGAAGGTCTGCGGCATAGAAGAGAACTGTTTAGCGTTGTGCTTTCTCGTGTCCCCTATCTATAGGGATGTCTCTCTTTTATATACTCGATAGGATAACCCCCATGCAACATGTTCTGCCTATATTCCAGGATCCGCGCCCTGAAATATCTCTATCATGAACGAATTTATAAATGCACATAAACGTGCAAGTCTATTCCCAGTTCATCCAAGAGATAGACGCGAGTAGATAAGAACAAAAAACTGCTCGACGAAAAATTAAAAAGAGATGCATTTTCTAAAGCCACGGCCGTGGTCGCCAATACAAAGACAAAGTCACGAGTAACTAGACAAGACGAATAAATGTGAAATGTGAGCACGTGTAGAGTACACTTAGCTTAGCTGTCTTTAATGTTCACACTCAAGTGAGAACCAATCTGTGGTTAGATTGTTAGGAGGGTGTGGCACCCTAACCCACCAGGGATCACATCTTGGTTTGACGCTTTGGTATTTTGTAAAGGTGTTTCTAGTAGGAGGCAATATTCCAATCGATATTGAAGCATCTGTGGTAACTCTGTCAAGATTCAAGAGATTGGGTTTTTTAGACTCAATCTCTCAGAGGTGTTTATAGGGGTAAGGTATGCATACGTGCGTGCATAGAAATGAGGGTATGTACACATTTGTTAGTGTCTGCGTCTGCGTTGTGCTTTACAAAACAAAAATCTTCTCGGTCGTATGAGAAGCTTGAAATCTTTCGACCATAGCAGTCTTGGATTAAATCCTTGTATATTCATTGACTCTCCAATTTCTAAATTCTGCCGGCTCAAACTAATTAAAGACCCATTTCAATCGCCCAAGTAGCAGTACTGTAATGAGAAGATTGTAGTATAAACAGAGATGAAATAGGAAAAGAAAGAAAATAAGGAAACAAAGAAAACCCCCCAAAAAGAAAAAAAATAGAAAAAACACAAGAAGGAAAATCCATAGAAATCTGATGAAAACTAGAAAAAAGCTGAGAAAACCAAACCAATAGGTTCTAGAACCTTTGCAAAAAAAAAAAAGCAAAAACAGAAACACCAGGTAACATATTGGGCCGGTCCATTTGGCAAAACAATAATGGATACGTGTCAACACGCTCAGGTTTTTTTTTTTTTTTTTTTTGAGCGAGTGAACACGCTCAGGTTCAAGCGGACCCTCAAATGGGATCACCAACTCTCCGTCCATCTCTAATTTCAGGATTTTGTTGGCCCAAACTAACTAAAGGCTCATTAATTGCAACAGTAACAGAGTTCCTCCAAAAAAAAGGTACTATAACAGAGAAAATGCAGTATAAATAGCAAGCGAAACACACACCTACCCCAATCAAACAACCAGCCCCTCCACCAGCAGCAGAAGCCCGTTGCTGCTTTCAGACTATCTTCCCTATATGGACTTGGACATGGCAATGGGTATGATGAACCAAGAACAGCTCATGCACACCATCTCGCAACTAGACAGCGCCCTGGCTTACCTGGCTTCTCCATCCTCATCGCCACCACAACAGCCATCGGTTCTAGTTCCATCATGTACTGCTACAACTACTCTTCCTTCGGTAACGACGATGCCCGTGCAGCCGCCGCCGCCAGCCGTGGCTAACCCGGAGGCGCAAACGGCCACATCGCGGCTGCTTGTCGGCACAGTGGCCGCGGACGTGGAGAGGCCAAGGCGGCGCAACGGGCGCGTGTCGAGCGAGCCGCAGAGCGTGGCGGCGAGGCTGCGGCGGGAGCGCGTGAGCCAGCGGATGCGCGCGTTACAGCGGCTGGTGCCCGGCGGCGCGAGGCTGGACACGGCGTCCATGCTGGAGGAGGCCGTCCGCTACGTCAGGTTCCTCAAGAGCCACGTCGAGGCGCTCGAGCAGGCAGCAGCCGCGATGCAAGGCCGCCGCGTCGACGAAGTTGCCGGCGGCGACTTCTACCACCACTGCCCATACTATGCTTAGAAGGGAAGATGCTTACCATACATTAAGCGCGTTGTATATGGTGCGTGTAGGTGATTCTCTTGGCAGTAGCATGCTATAAATCTGTCACAAGGAGTGCAACTATGTTATGTTCTTACAGTTACATCGGGTGTAGCATTTGGAAATTACAACGTCCGTTTCATATTAATTGTTCGCACATTTGTCTACATTCTACACACTATCTGTGAATCTTAATATGAGACAGATGGAGTATTCTACTCGATCATATGAAGTTCATGTTCATCTATGTATTACACTTGATCGCTAAACGCATTCCATCCCGATTTTGCATTCACCTGTTCGTTCAATCTATAATTTGAAAAATAGACATATATATACATGCTAAACATGCACTTAATCGATCATAGTGTATACGGTGCTGCAGATCTATGTGGCTACACTTGGATCTTAGCACATGTTAGCATAGGATTCTCTCCAGAAATAGATCGATGGGTAATGCCACTAGCCAGTAACGTTCAATGCAATGCACAGTTTATCGTGCAAAGAAGCATGTATGCATTTGTCCACCTCTGCCCATTTTGAAGTTGGTACAAATGTGCAATGTACAGATTACAGAGAGCCAATCATAAATTTGCCAAGGGAGCCCACATTCCATGTGATGATAATATGCTGATGGTCCCTCCTCGTGCTACGAACTAACACGTATATAGTCAGGTAGCCATGGAAACATTGCAGTCCTCTCATCGAGTCATCGTATCATCTCATTCTCACAACTGGTAAACAACATGATGTCATGGAAATGGTGTTTTGTGTCACATGTGCATATATGATTATTTTAAAAAAATAAATTTAAAAAGTTACAAGAATTCAAAAAAGCTTGGTTGACGTCGTCGCTCGAGAGCCGAGAGTACGAATCACCATTTCTAAGGGCCTAGCAGATGGGACAAATATTGCGAGGATAAACCTTCCTTCGGCAACCATGAGAAAACATTCACAGTCGATCTTGCGAAGCAATATCTGAAGGTCGCAAATGAGATCTTGTCATCCAACAAAGGGTTGAAGAACACCTAATCTAATATGTTGAAAATCCTACTTTGTTTTTTCGTTAAAGAGTATATATCAATATCGAGGAGATATCAATTACACCTAGCCGCTGCAACAACGCATTGCTCTATTGGCAATATGGATCCACATATCCAAAAAAAATAAGAAATACAAAAAAAAGTGTCGCTACACTGATTTATTTCTTGAAACAACAACATTAACACCACCAAAACAGCACCACAACAACATAAGTCCATCTTCTCCATAAGAAATAATGCCTTCATAGATCTTAGGGTTTCACTCTAAGAAAGTCCCCACTCTCAAAAATAATGTCTTCAACAAGGCCATTGCCAGGCAGAACCAATTCAGGGCCAAACCTTGGATTTTCACCCTGAAAGGTAAGACTATGAATTTCTCCTGTGCAGTCTCCCACACTTGCATGCCACTGCTTCAAATCGGGAATCACCAAGACAACTCCACATCACTACCAAGACTCGAACCACCATTGCTAGTCCTTAGATCTCGGCTTTCATGACATTCTCGACCAGCACCATGGAACGAGAATGGGCTCCATGATATTAACAGCCAGCAGAGAGCTTTGAAGCGCTCCCTCTGAAACCAAACGGTCAGAGATAAAATATGGGTGCGCATGACCAAATCACACCAAATCAAGCAATCTCCAGACATGATTCGTCCAGAGGAATTCGCCGATAGACCCTTCCGGAACACGACAGTCCAACCAGATCGATGGGGACATGCATCTGGCAGAACATCATCTTGGCACGAGAAGGAACCCTAGGATGACCTCCATGCATATATCGGGTTCCCCACCCTTTCCAGCACCAACGAGGCTGGTTGGAAGATGGGGAACCGATCTATGGAGGAAGCGAAGGTCGAGATGGCGATGTTTTCTTAGAGGTGGCCACCGCCCACGAACGGGATACAAATTGCACAAAATACCACATAGGTTTCTGTTCATAATAATCATATATAACAAAGTATACAACTGTTCAGGATACAAATTGTTTTATTAAAAATGGAAGCATACAAAACGGGACAAAAATATTTCAATTTAAAGAATCATGGTAAAAATGAAGTCGTTGATTGAGCTTCTGAATGAACTTTGAGAATACGTGACTCAACAGATTGAACGACATACTAACTTGGACACATGGTCTCAAACGGGGGACCGGGTGTTCACGGCATCCTAAGAGCATCTCCAGCAGCCGAGTTCCCCAAATCGTTCCCAAACAGCGCCGGAGGAGTGTTTGAGGGACGTGTTTTATTTATGTCGTGTTTGGGGGATGTCGTTCCCTAGCTGCGTTCCCAAACGCCATCCCCAAATTTTTTAAAATATTAAAATACACTTTTTTGCATTTTTATTTCAATAGAAAGAAGAAACATTTCACAAACTAATACATAATTGGAAACATGGTTTACACAAACTAACATATAATTGGGAACATGATTTACACAAACTAACACATAGTTAGGCACATGGTTTTACACAAACTGATACATAGTTTGGAACATGGTTTATACAAACTAATACATAGTTCGAACCATGGTTGACACAAATTAAAATATTGCAAAATAACAAAACCTAACTAGTGTTAGCATCGCAGATTTCGTGTGTTCGCTGCCAAGAAAGAACACTCACAGGCACTCCTAGTCACCCAAACTGGAAAATCCAGCTGGTGACGGTACCCCTGTTGATTCTTTCGAGGAAGAAACAACCAGAAACCTTCGTGCCTATTTTGCTGCGAAGAAACAACACTCAATCTCCGCCCTCCTCAGTGATGTCGCCGTGGTAGTGCCGGCGGCAACACGTCTAATTGAACACCTTGACGCTCATGTCGGCCTCGCCAAGGTAAGAGAACGTGAGCATGAAACCGTCTTGGAGGTGGTTGTAGAGCGTGAACTTCTCCCGACCGGTGTGGAGGTACATCTTGCCGCGCGCGTTGAAGATCACGTCTACAATCCACCGGCATCAGCCGCAGACAGCCTCCCGCAAATGCAGCGAGGCCGGCTCGTCACCGGCGACGAAGTCGGCGAACTTGTCCGGCAGCCTCTTGATATCGAGTGGGTCGCCCTTGAGGATGACGACGAACTCGAACAACACTTGCCGCTCCTACTCCCGCAGGTACAACGATGAAGACGACGGCGTCGCATGCGATGGCTAGCGTGCAGCTCTGCCGCGGCCACGACCACGATCACGGCCGCGGCCTCGGCCTCCGCCTCTACCAGGCATGGCATCGACTCTTGAGATGGTGGCGGCTAGTGTTGGGGAGAGAGGCGCTAGGGTTCGTGTGTGAGAGGGACGATGAGAGAGCGACCCTTTTTATAGGCCGAAGGGAGGCGAGGGAGCGGTGGCGCTGATATCCCTGCTTTTGATAGAAAAATTCTATTATATAAACATTTGAGTAAGACATGCAATTCTATACAAATACATTGTTTTTATATTACTTTTGTCAAGATGACAACAATTTTCAATGTCATTTGTAGGTGTGGGCGCAAAGGCCCTATATCCATCAGAACCATCCATATTTCATCAAACCGATTCAAATTCAGATCGAATTCAGTCAAGACCTAGTGAAGTTAAAACAAGAGAGGGGGGTTTTGGGCAAGATCCCGAGAAATGTGGGGGCCAGCGTAACCAACCACTCCGGGGCTAATCTGGTGAAGATAAAAGGAGGATGAGAAGCAGGGGCACGCTCTCTCTCGCTCGCTCTCAACCACCACACCACCATCTTGTCGTGCGCGCCAAGAAGCTGAGAAGAAGGAGGACGCCAGTGGAGGAAAAAGGAGATCTAGATCCAAATCTCTCCCGGTCTTCCTCTCTGCTTCCTTTGCTGACCCGATCCGATCATCTTCGACAAGCGAGTGCCGATATCAAGGAAGAACGAACCAGAGCGCGGTGAAAAATCTGACCTTCTCCCTTTTTGTTGTTTCTTCGCTGGATAATAGAGTTCTGTGATCGTGAGATGAGAAAACTTGATGTGTGATGTCTACGCACGCTTCTATTCATGTAGACAGTGTTGGGCCTCCAAGAGCAGAGGTTTGTAGAACAGCAGCAAGTTTCCCTTAAGTGAGTCACCCAAGGTTTATCGAACTCAGGGAGGTAGAGGTCAAAGATATCCCTCTCAAGCAACCCTGCAATTACGATACAAGAAGTCTCTTGTGTCCCCAACACACCTAATACACTTGTCAGATGTATAGGTGCACTAGTTCGGCGAAGAGATAGTAAGATGCAAGTGATATGGATGAATATGAGTGGTAATAACAATCTGAAATAAATATGGCAGCAAGTAAACATGCAGTAGAACAGTAAATAAACGGTGATTCGATATTTGGAAACAAGGCCTAGGGATCCTACTTTCACTAGTGGACACTCTCAACAATGATCACATGATAAAACTACTCTACACTCTCTTGTTGGATAACAAACACCATTCATTGTGTAGGGCTATAAAAGCACACCTCAAGCCGGAGTAAACAAGCTCCACAACTTCCGGAGTTCATATTAAAGTAACCTCTAGAGTGCATAATAGACCGTTGCAATTTAGACCGAGTACTAACATAGCATACACACTGTCAACAATAGCTATGAAAGGGGGAATAGATCGCATCAATACTATCATAGTAATAGTTAACTTCATAATCTACAAGAGATTACAATCATAACCTATGCCAAGTACTACATGATGCACACACTGTCAACATTACATCATGGAGGAGGAATAGACTACTTTAATAACATCACTAGAGTAGCTCATAGATTAATAGTGATACAAAGCTCATGATCACATAAAGATCACATGGGAGAGAGATGAACCACATAGCTACCGGTAAAGCCCTCAGCCTCGGGGGAGAACTACTCCCTCCTCATCATGGGAGACAGCAACGTCGATGAAGATGGCGGTGGTGTCGATGGAGATGACTCCGGGGGCAATTCCCCGTCCCGGCAGGGTGCCGGAACAGAGAATTCTGTCCCCCGAACTTGACTTCGCGAGGGCGGTGGCTCTGGAAGGTTTTCCGTATCGTGGCTTATTGTTTTAGGGTTTTCGCGACGGAGGCTTTAAGTAGGCGGAAGGGCAACCTCGGAGGGGTCCTGGGGGACCCACACCATAGGGGGGCACCCCCCCTTGGCCGTGCCGCCATGTGGGGTGGGGCTCCCCTCTGGTCCCTCTTCGGTGCTCTGGAAGCTTCCGTGGAAAATAGGACCCTGGTCGTTGATTTCGTCCGATTCTGAGAATATTTCCTTTGTAGGATTTCTGAAACCAAAAACAGCAGAAAACAACAACTGGCTCCTCGGCATCTCGTTAATAGGTTAGTTCCGGAAAATGCATATAAATGACATAAAGTGTGTATAAAACATGTGAGTATCATCATAAAAGTAGCATGGAACATAAGAAATTATAGATACGTTTGAGACGTATCAAGCATCCCCAAGCTTAGTTCCTACTTGCCCTCGAGTAGGTAAACGATAACAAGGATAATTTCTGAAGTGACATGCTATCATAATCTTGATCAATACTATTGTAAAGCATATGAGATGAATGCAGTGACTCGAAGCAATGGTAATGACAATGATTAAACAACTGAATCATATAGCAAAGACTTTTCATGAATAGTACTTTCAAGACAAGCATCAATAAGACTTGCATAGGAGTTAACTCATAAAGCAATAGATTCTAAGTAGAAATCTTTGAAGCAACACAAAGGAAGATATAAGTTTCAGTGGTTGCTTTCAACTTCAACATGTTTATCTCATGGATAATTGTCAACACAAAGTAATATGATGAATGCAAATAAGCAAGTATGTAAGAATCAATGCACACAGTTGACACAAGTGTTTGCTTCTAAGATAGAAAGAAGTAGGTAAACTGACTCAACATAAAAGTAAAAGAAAGGCCCTTCGCAGAGGGAAGCATGGATTGCTATATTTGTGCTAGAGCTTTTATTTTGAAAACATAGAAACAATTTTGTCAACGGTAGTAATAATTCATATGTGTTATGCATAAGATATCCTATAAGTTGCAAGCCTCATGCATAGTATACCAATAATGCCCGCACCTTGTCCTAATTAGCTTGTATTTACATGGATTATCATTGCATAACATATGTTTCAACCAAGTGTCACAAAGGGGTACCTCTATGCCGCCTGTACAAAGGTCTAAGGAGAAAGCTCGCATTGGATTTCTCGCTTTTGATTATTCTCAACTTAGACATCCATACCGGGACAACATAGACAGCAGATAATGGACTCCTCTTTAATGCATAAGCATTCAACAACAGATAATATTCTCATAAGAGATTGAGGATTGTTGTCCAAACTGAAACTTCCACCATGGATCATGGCTTTAGTTAGCGGCCCAATGTTCTTCTCTAACAATATGCATACTCAAACCATTTGATCATGATAAATCACCCTTACTTCAGACAAGACGAACATGCATGGCAACTCACATGATATTCAACAATGGTGAAATAGTTGATGGCGTCCCCAGGAACATGGTTACCGCTCAACAAGCAACTTATAAGAAATAAGATACATAAGTACATATTCAATACCATAATAGTTTTTAAGCTATTTTTCCCATGAGCTATATATTGCAAAGACAAAGAATGGAATTTTAAAGGTAGCACTCAAGCAATTTACTTTGGAATGGCAGAGAAATACCACATAGTAGGTATGTATGGTGGACACAAATGGCATAGGTTTTTGCTCAAGGATTTTGGATGCACGAGAAGTAATCCCTCTCAATACAAGGCTTAGGCTAGCAAGGTTGTTTGAAGCAAACACAAGTATGAACCGGTACAGCAAAACTTACATAAGAACATATTGCAAGCATTATAAGACTCTACACTGTCTTCCTTGTTGTTCAAACCCTCACCAGAAAATATCTAGACTTTAGAGAGACCAATCATGCAAACCAAATTTCAACAAGCTCTATGGTAGTTCTTCATTAATAGGTGCAAAGTACATGATGCAAGAGCTTAAACATGATCTATTTGAGCACAACAACTACCAAGTATCAAATTATTCAAGACATTATACCAATTACCACATGAAGCATTTTCTGTTTCCAACCATATAACAATGAACGAAGCAGTTTCAACCTTCACCATGAACATTAAGAGTAAAGCTAAGAACACATGTGTTCATATGCAACAGCGGAGCGTGTCTCTCTCCCACATAAGCATGAATTTATTCAGAGAATGAAAATAACAAAACGAAAATAAAAACACACAGATGCTCCAAGTAAAGCACATAAGATGTGATGGAATAAAAATATAGTTTCACTAGAGGTGACCTGATAAGTTGTCGATGAAGAAAGGGATGCCTTGGGCATCCCCAAGCTTAGATGCTTGAGTCTTCTTGAAATATGCAGGGATGAACCACGGGGGCATCCCCAAGCTTAGAGTTTTCACTCTTCTTGATCATATTGTATCATCCTCCTCTCTTGATCCTTGAAAACTTCCTCCACACCAAACTCAAAACAAACTCATTAGAGGGTTAGTGCATAATCAAAAATTCACATATTCAGAGGTGACATAATCATTCTTAACACTTCTGGACATTGCACAAAGCTACTGAAAGTTAATGGAACAAAGAAATCCATCAAACATAGCAAAAGAGGCAATGCGAAATAAAAGGCAGAATCTGTCAAAACAGAACAGTCCGTAAAGACGAATTTTTATGGGGCACTTAACTTGCTCAGATGAAAATGCTCAAATTTAATAAAAGTTGCGTACATATCTGAGGATCACGCACGTAAATATGCAGATTTTTCTGAGTTACCTACAGATAATCCTACTCAAATTCGTGACAGCAAGAAATCTGTTTCTGCGCAGTAATCCAAATCTAGTATCAACCTTTCTATCAAAGACTTTACTTGGCACAATGACAAGGTATCAACTTGTCAATGCCTATGGATTGTAGGCTAGGGTTTAGTTGGAAGTAGAGGGCAAGTAGATCTCGAAGGTTTCAGCCGAAAAGTACTCGACGATTATGAAAACTAGGGTTTGTAGACAATGATTCGATGATTTCTGCGTCCCTCGACTCCCCCTTATATAGGAGGCGGAGCCGAGGGATTCGTGCCGTACAAGTTACAGAGTCCGGGAAGGTTTCTAACTCATCCCGCAAGATTACAAATAAAACTTTCTATTACAACTCTAGCTTTCCTTAATAATATCTTGGGCTTCCGAATCTTCTTATTCTTCGGGTAGTGGGCCTTCAGTAAACCCCGGGTACTATCTTCGGCAGGCCCATTTGGGATGCCTATGTCAGTAGCCGCCGAGATTTTGCTTGAATCGTAGGGTCAAGGAAAATCTCCACTGTTTATTTTTATTCGACAGCTTCGACTTTTCTATATTTCTTCTCATAAACATCTATATTGTACAGGGATAATGGTAGTTGGGGCTAGTTCATCTGACGGATCAGGTACTAGTTAACTGCTCTAGTGGCAATCCGCAAAAACCTACTTCAAGATCACGTCCCTGGACATGACGTCGGGATACCGGTGTAAACTTCGACAGGTGCCGCTTAAGGTCTTACCATTCTGTCGAGTCCCAGTAAAATTTATCGGGTACCTAACGCGTCCGTTAGGATTTTTCTTCGTATCTGTTGATACGGATAAAAGTAGCAGAGCGCAGTCTTCGGCGATGCCACGCCCAGCAGAACGGATCTGGGGTCTTACCTTCGCAAATTTGCGGTATTCAGAAATTGATCGCAACTTTGGCGTTCTGAGAATATATTGTCGAGTGCTTTTTCGGCTGTTGGAATGGCACATTTTATCGAGTCAAAGATGACTTATATTGCTCTCCCGATGGGAGTATATGTAGAGTTAATTATAACTCGAAATATACTCTTTTGCTCTTCTATCTTTCTTTTTCTCTTTCTTTCTTTCTTTTTTATAATTTCATCGGGCACGCGAACAGCGTTCCTGATGGGAGTAGCCCCCGAGGCTACAGCCAAGGACTTATACTTGGGTGTAGGCTCCACGCCTTATGCCGATATGTTTTCTTTTATCTCCCTAAGTTTTATAATTTCTCGGGTGCGCGAACAGCGCTCCCGATGGGAGTAGCCCCCGAGGCTATGAACAAATATTTGTATTTGGTCATAGGCTCACGCCATTTTTATTTTGTCTTTCTGGATCTTTTTTCTTTTTTCCAAAGTAGCCCCCGAGCATTTGATCAAAAACTTGTATTTGATCAAAGGCTCAGCATTATTTTTCCATGTCGCCTTTTATGAAGCTGTTGAGTCGAATTTTTTCCTCTGCCAAGGTGACGTTATTGCTGACGATAGCCACGATTGCTAGTCAAAAATTTGCGACAAGTCTTTTCTCGCTGCCATGCGGGCCCAATTAATCCACTGTCTTGACACGTCGTGCAAGTGGGGGACACACGTCCTCCGCTTTTTCTGGCGCACGCACCGTAACTTCCCCAACGTTGAATTACTTTTTTACCCTTGTTGCCACGTGGCTATCATCTGTCACACATTTTCCTTATCCAACGGTTCGTCGTTTCACCGCACCCCTATATAAGTTCGTCTTCTTCCTCCTTGAGCACTTCCGCTCGCGCCGTCCTCCTTCTCTCATCTGCAAATTCCTCCTGCGATCCACAGCCTCCTAAACTCCTCGCCTCCAAGCTGCAAACCCTGCGCCATTGTTGATGCCACCTTGTCGATTGACAAGGCACAGCACGCCGGAGTCCTCCATGGCCGCCGTGGATCTTGGGGCGGCGGAGTGGGAAAGATCAAAGATTTCCACTCAAGACATCAACATGCTCAAGAAGCTGGGGATCAGCAAGAAACCCAAGGCACTGTGCTTCCCCAAGGAGGAAAGCTACCCAACCCCTCCAATGGGGTACCGGGTAAGTTTTGTCGACCACCTCATCCGCGGTCTTTCCGCCCCCATTCATCCTTTTCTCCGTGGACTTCTTTTTATCTACGGTCTGCAACTTCACCACCTCACACCAAATTCAATCCTCCATATCTCTATTTTCATCACTCTGTGCGAGGCCTTCCTTGGCGTCCAGCCTAACTGGGCGCTATGGAAACGCATTTTCTTCTGCCGCCGTAATGGCTCGCCCAATGTCGCCTATAATATAGGCGGCGTTGTAATTTCTGTTCGGCCCACTGTCGACTACTTCGACGTCAAGCTTCCTGACTCTGTTCAAGGGTGGCGCAAGAAGTGGTTGTACATTCAGGAGGAGAACCATGGATGTGCGGAGGACAACATCCCTCCTTTTGATGGCGCTGAGAAAATCTTTCGCCGCCGCTCCTGGGACGCGGAGGCCACCGAAGAAGAAAAGGCGTCGACAGAAAGCTTGATGGCTCGTATCCACGAGTTGCAAAATACTCGCGGCAAAGAGTTATCGGGTGTCCAAATCACTGCATACTTTCTTAGGACTAGAGTGCAGCCGCCCGTGCTCGCAAATACCCTCTATGGAAATATGCTGGCGACGAGGACGTAGATCGGCTGTCGGTGAATTTGGAGGTCAAGGATTTAGAAAAACTTGTCCGAAAAATCTCGTCTCTCAGCAAAAAAGATGCTGTCCCTTCTTCTTGCCGTGTGACACCATTCAGCGCCGCCAATCCACTCCCCAAGGTAAGCTTTGTCTATTGTCTTGTTATTGCTTTGCTAACTTTTTTGTGACTTCGTTTCTGACGTCTTTCCCTGTTTTATTTTGCACAGAATCATCCAGACCTTGTCTCGCTTCCTCCTCTTCCTGAAGGTGGAGAAGTCGAAGAAAGGGCCATTGTCACTGATGACAATCAAGAAGCTCCGTCTTTTGTGAATGAACCCGTGGATTCTCGAAAATCTGCGGGATCTTCCGAAGGCACTGCGTCGGCACTATCTCCTCCTCCCGCTGTTTCTCCAAAAGGCAAAAGGAAGAGGAATGACGTCGAAGATTCCGGCACTTCCAAAGCCGAAGAAGTTGATCCTTCACGTCAGAAGGCAACTTATGATCCTTATCTTGAATCCCTCGTCAGCTCGTAAGTCATTTTTACTTCTCCTTATTTCTGTACTCGAAATTTTTGTCTTATCTTGCTTTTTATGCTGTCGATTTTTAATCACAGCGATGATGAGGAAGAAGTACCAACTTTTGACGTGGCTCCTCGGACGAGCACGTCACATACTTTACTTGCCTCGGATACGCCAGTTGAAGGAGAAGAAACCTCGCCTCCTCAACAAAACATCGTCACCACTACTCCGCCATCAAGCCCCCTTGCTCCTTCACCAAAAAGGACAAGGATTGAAACGATCATTGAGCCTGCCCCTCAATTGGGTAGCTCTTCTACTCTGCTCTTGGATGATGTAAGTGTTTTTTTTTAATTTTCTTGCCAATATCTATATTTCCTCTGTTTGCTTTTTTTTATGCCTTCATTCTTTTTTCATGCCGATGTTTCTCTTTCTTTGTTCTTCTTTGACAGCCCATGATCAAAGAGCTTATTCGCATCGGATCCCAATTCATTGGGTACCGTGAGTATGCCAGCAGAACAGAAGGTAATAACTCTTTTTTTTTGCTGTCGTTGTTTCTGACTTCTTGCTCTTATTTTTTGTCGCAATTTTGACCTTTCTTTTCTATTTTGACAGAGAAACTTCCAGAGGCCAACAAACTTGCCGACACTCTTGCTCAAAAACTGGAGCAAAGTGAAACGGCCCGCAAGAAAGCTGAACTTGTTGCTAGCGAAGCCAAAGCAGAGGCTGATGAAGCCAAGGCAAAAGCTGCTAGTGTCGAGGAGCTGCAGAAGAGGCTTGAGGATGCTGAAGCTGCATTAAATGAGCACAAAGCCGCACAAGCTGCTCGTGAAAAGGGAATCCTCAAGCGCCTGAATTCGCAAAGTTGGCGCTTCAAAGGTAATTTTATTGATCCCTTCTATTTTTTATAGGACCCGCTTTTTCTTACTTTTGACCAACGTTTATTTCTTGTGGCAGGCCAAACAAACCAAGAGTTTGATCTGGAGAATCCCGACAATGATCCTCTCCTTGACGCACTTTCTTATCTGGAGTTTCATGGATCCGAAATTCGTGAAGGCGTGGTGAATGCTGACGCAGGATTGTCAAAGCTATTCCCCTACTTCTTCCCGAAGAAAGAGGAGCCCAAGACTTTCCTTTCCCTTGCCCAGAGCTTCAATTTATCAGAGGACCTTGGGCTGAAAATGCGCCAGGAGAACATGAAGATTGCTGTCGAGAGCACTGTTGCCTTGGTCGCCGATGCCAACAACCGTTGGATCGGATGAAGGTTGGCGACACCGAGCAGATAGAGCAATCAAGATGGAGGTCGTTAATCAAGGCAGCCAAGCCCAACACGAAGAAAATCCTGGCCTATCTTGGGATCAAACCATCTTCAACTCCTAGCTCATCAAGGCCGGAGGTCTAGTTGCATGCCTCTTTGTTTTTTTGCTTTCTCTGTCTCTTTTGCCCTTGTCGCCAATTTAGCTGTGGCGACAATTATCCTGGTAGTCCTTTTGGAGAACTTCATTTGTAATGTCTATGTAAATTTTTCTAGAAATCAATGAAATTCCTTCTGGCACTATCATTGATCCTGTCGCTTTCTTTTCCAGTTAATATTTGATAACTATTCGACCAATCCTTGCTCTGCCGATGCTTCACCTGCTTCTTCCTTCTCGAAGAAAATGCTAGTTGATGACGACCCCCTTGAAGGTTCTTCGAGCAAACATTTGTCGGAGGATTTGCAAGAACTTCGACAACAACTTCAATCCATGAAGAAACAAACTTTGGCAATGATGGAACAGTCTCGGAAAGCATCCGAACAAGAAAAACTTGCTCTCCAACAAGCCAAAGAGGCTATGGCTGCCAAGGATACTGCTGTATTGGAAGCAAAGGAAGCCACTACCCGAGAAAATAGCATGCTCGAGCTAATGTTGGAAGCTAGCACAGATATGTTAGGTATGTTTTTCCAACCTCACAATGCCTCCTCTTTACTTTGTTGTGCCCCCCTTCAAATTTCTTGCCTTGTCGCTTAATAGGCTCGGTTCTTGATGCTGCCGCTGAAGATCGAAGAGTAAACGAGAGAACAAATCTTCTTGTCAATCTTTCCCTTAACCATGGCTGTTTATTCTGGGCCACCCCTGAACGAACCCAGCAAATTGTCAGGTTCCAAGATCGTGCTTGCCAAGTGCGCGAATTTCTCAATTTTTGCACGACAACATTAACCCTTGTTTACAAGACTTTGTTTCCTCGAAATGAAGTTCCCAAAACTCTTCCTGAATTGCTGGAGGTATTTAGAGATGCTCCCCGCATTCATAATTTTGTGCGAGCTCAATTGACTGCTGGAGCAAGGTTCGCCATGATTATGATAAATATTTGCCATCCAAAATTAGACCTGACGAAGATTGTTGCTGATTGCCTGGCCAAGAAATCGTGGCGAAAGAATGATATTGATACAATCAATGAGATGGTAACTCCTGTGGCCGAGTCGATGATAGATGAGCTTCTTCGGATGGACTCAGAATTCTTCGTCAAGGGGTCCTATGCTGAACATAAAACAACCAGAGGCTTATCCATAGATAGTATTTTAGGCTTTGACTGATTTGTACCATATTGGAAAACATTATGTCTGTATCTTTTTTTGATTTCCGAAGAAATTTGTTGTATCTTGTAAAATGCTCTATATTGTTGGAGCCCCCGAGCCTTCTGGCTAGAGTTTGTACTGTTTTTTCCATCTCGAAAATTTTTCCTCTTGCCGTAAGAAGATATCTTTATTTTTTCACCAAATAGGTTGCAAGCCTCCGGGTATCTTAATGTCGAAGTTCTATATTTTTGTTGCGAGGTCCTTAGACCAAAACAATAAGATTTTTGACGTGTAGACTATATTTATAATTGTTAGCTTCCGATTTTTATATTTGGCGAGGTATAACTGTACCAAGGCGAAATATTTCGGTAAGTCTAGTTTGTCTATATTGTACGTATTTTGAGACTTGAAGGCGTTGAGCCCCCGAGCGTGTCGAAGAATAAGAAATATATCTCCACTATTTTTATTATATTTGCAGCACCGCGAGCCCGCCTCATTAAAAACCTTTCCGGCCCCACTCGGTGCCCCGGAAAGGAAAAGAGTGCGTCTGAAAACTCGCGGGCGTTTCAGTACATTGTATTTTTACAGAGGAGGACTATATTTCAGCTCTAGGCGTAGAACCGCCTGAGCTGCGCCACGTTCCAGGGGTTTTTCTCGGGAGCCCCTGTCTTCTTGTCTTTGATCCTGTATGCGCCTCCTTCGATGACTTCCGTGACAACGTAGGGCCCCAACCATGGTGATTCGAGCTTCTCAGTACTTTTTTGATTTAACCGCAGGACCAAATCCCCAACTTGAAAAGATCTTGGTCTTAACCGTCGACTGTGGTAGTTTTTGAGGTCTTGCTGGTATTTGGTGACTCGTGAAAGTACTTCATCGCGAGCTTCGTCGAGTGCGTCCATATCATCCTCCCGAGCTTTTTGTGATGTTTCTTCGTCATACTCTGTTACCCTTGGAGAATCATGCTCTATTTCGATTGGTAGTACTGCTTCGGCTCCGTGGACGAGAAAAAACGGAGTTTCTTGTGTCGCCGTATTTGGTGTTGTTCGGATGCTCCACAAAACACTTGGCAATTCCTCTGGCCAAGTATGTCGAGCTTTTTCAAGCGGTCCTAGCAGGCGCTTTTTGAGGCCGTTGCAGATGATACCATCGGCTTTCTCGATTTGTCCGTTAGTTTGCGGGTGCCCAACTGACGCAAAGTGCAATTTAATGCCTACTTCTGCGCAGTATTCCTTGAATTCCTTGGATGTGAAGTTTGAACCATTATCTGTAACAATGCTATGAGGCACCCCAAACCGAAAAACGAGGCCTTTCACAAACTTTATTGCCGACGCTGCATCTGGGGAATTGATTGGCTTCGCTTCTACCCACTTGGTGAATTTGTCGACAGCGACCAGCAAGTACTCATATCCTCCAGGCGAAGCTTTGTGCAATTTGCCCACTATATCGAGTCCCCATTGGGCAAAGGGCCATGACAATGGTATTGGTGTTAATTCTGCCGCTGGAGAGTGAGGTTTTGCGGCAAACCTTTGACACGCGTCGCAAGTTCATACTATTTCCTTGGCATCCTCGATTGCTGTCAACCAATAGAATCCTGTCCGAAAAACCTTGGCTGCAATAGCTCGACTACTTGCGTGGTGGCCACATATTCCTTCATGTACATCCTTCAGAATTATTCTTCCTTCTTCGGGTGTGACACATCTTTGCAGGACGCCCGAAATGCTTCGCTTGTATAATTCCCCTTTGATCACTGTGAAAGCTTTGGATCGTCGAATAACTCGCCTTGCCTCAACTGGATCGTCGGGTATTTCTTTCCTGAGGATATATGATATATATGCTTGCATCCAAGGAATTTCTACCATCATCACAAGCTCTTGGTCCTCTTCGTCCTCCGTGGTTTCTTTGAGGGGCGCCGAAGTTTTCTCTTCTTTTGCTTTTTTCTGCACCTTTTTCGGCTTCGTGGATCTCTCCGCTATTTCTTCCCAAAATACTCCTGGCGGGATTGGGAGGCACTGTGACCCGATGTTTGCGAGAACGTCGGCTTCATCATTGCTCAATCTACTGATGTGATTTACCTCGCAACCATCAAACAGCTTCTCGAGCTCATTGTACACCTCCTTGTATGCCATCATGCTATCATTGACTGCGTCACATTGGTTCATAACTTGCTGAGCCACCAATTGTGAGTCGCCGAAGATTTTTAGTCGAGTTGCACCGCAAGCTTTCGCCATCTTCATCCAGTGTATGAGGGCTTCATATTCTGCTTCATTGTTGGATGCGTTAGGGAACGTCATCCGAAGGACGTATTTCAACTTGTCGCCTTCAGGTGATATAAGTACTACTCCTGCGCCAGCTCCTTCTACTCTCTTGGACCCATCGAAGTTCATGGTCCAAGTTCTCGACAAATCTGGGGGTCCCGTGTTTTGTAGCTCCATCCACTCTGCAATGAAATCTGGCAGAACTTGCGACTTGATTGCCTTTCTTTTTTCATACGTGATGTCCCGAGGGGAAAGTTCTATTCCCCAAAGGGAGACACGCCCTGTAGCTTCTGGATTGTTCAATATATTTGAAAGAGGTGCTTCGTTGACTACTATTATCGGGTGTGCCGAAAAATAGTGGCGCAACTTCCTTGCCGTTGCAATTACTCCATATGCTAGTTTCTGGTACTGCGGGTACCGCTGTTTGGAAGGCGATAAAACTTCACTAATGAAATATACTGGCCTTTGCACTCCATGGAGTTTTCCTTCTTCTTCTCTTTCAACAACTAGCACCGTGCTAACCACTTGGGGTGTGGCTGCAATATACAGCAGGAGAGGTTCCTTTTCCTTCGGCGCCACCAAGATTGGTGGTGTCGAGATTGTGCGCTTCAAATCCTCGAAAGCTCTGTCGGCCTCCTCGTTCCACTGGAATTTCTCTCCTTGCTTTATCAGAGCATAAAATGGCAACGCTTTTTCTCCCAACCTGGCGACGAATCTGCTCAAAGCTGCGACTCGCCCAGTTAGCTGTTGTATTTCTTTCAACTTTGTTGGCTTCCTCATAGTTACGATAGCTTGTATTTTGTCGGGATTTGCTTCAATCCCTCTTGCTGAAACTAGAAACCCCAGAAGTTCTCCTGCTGGGATGCCAAAAGAACACTTCGTCGGGTTCAGCTTGAGGCAAAAGTTGTCGAGGTTGTCGAAGGTTTCCTTGAGATCCTCGATCAGTGTTGCCCCCTTTTTTGACGTTATGACGACATCGTCGATGTATACTTGCACGTTTTTCCCAATCTGTGTCGCCAAACACTTCTGCATCATCCTCTGATATGTTGCTCCCGCGTTTTTCAGACCAAATGGCATTGTTCTGTAGCAAAACACGCCATAAGGTGTGATGAACGCTGTCTTTACTTCATCTTCTTCTTTCAATCTGATCTGGTTGTAACCAGAATATGCGTCCAGGAAGGAAAGACGTTCACATCCAGCCGTGGAGTCGATAATTTGATCGATCCTCGGGAGGGGAAAGTGATCCTTTGGACAATGTTTATTGAGACACGTAAAGTCGACACACATGCGAAGGACCTTAGTGTTTTTCTTCGGCACCAACACAGGATTTGCTACCCATGTGGCTTCTGTGTGCAACTCCTTGATAAAACCCGCTTCTCGTAGTCGATCGATTTCTGACAGCATGGCCTTGCGGTTTGGTTCCGAAAAACGCCGCAAAGGTTGTTTGATTGGTCTCGCTAGTGGATCCAAGTTTAGGTGGTGCTCGGCAAGTTCCCTGGGTACTCCTGGCATGTTAGCTGGACACCATGCAAAGATTTTCCAGTTCTCACGGAGGAACTCGACGAGCGCGCTTTCCTATGCGAGGTCCATGTCGTTTGCGATGGACGTCGTCTTTTTCGGGTCTGTCGGGTGAATCTGCACCTCCTTAGAATTTTTCTCGGTGTTGAAAGTTGATTCTTTATTTGGCCTTCCAACGTCTGGCAGCACGTCGTAGTCAGTCATACTCCTTGACGCCAGATACTCAGCTTGCATCCCGAAAGTTTCTGATATCCGATGAAAATCCTTATCGCACTTATCGGCTAAGGCGAAGCTTCCTTTGACTGTGATTGGTCCCTTCGGTCTAGGCATCCTCCACAACAGGTATGTATAGTGTGGCACCGCCATAAATCTAGCGTATGCTGGTCGTCCCAACAGAGCGTGGTACTGCGACGGAAAATCCACAACTTCAAATTCCAGCCTCTCGATTCTATAATTCTCTCGGGTTCCAAACTGAATGTCGAGATTGATCTTTCCCAATGGATAACTTGGTTTCTCCGGTGTGATACCATGGAACCTCGTGTCTGTTGGTTTCAAGTTTGCTAGGGATATGTTCATCTTCCTCAATGTATCTGCATACATAAGTTTTAAGCTGCTGCCGCCGTCTATGAACACTCGAGAGACATCAAATCCCGCAATAACTGCTGGTAAGATAAGTGCTGACTGCCCTGGTCGAGGAACTTGCTGCGGATGATCTGCTATTGTGAAGCCAATATCTTGCCCTGGCCAATTAAGATACTTGACTGTTGGTGGAGGCATTTTTTCTGCCGTGAACACCTGTCGTGAGATTACTTTCTGAGCTCTATTGGATGGCCTTCCCTTCTGAATCATCGACACCGCTCCGTTGGAGTTAGGATCAACGTAAGGTGGTGGTGGAGGTGCTACCGCTATTCTGAGCTGATGTCGATTGTCTTCTGTAATCGCGGGAGGAGGTGGCAAGTGAATCTCGCTCCTAGGTTCTCGAGGATTTCTCTGTGCTGCTCGAGCGTTAGCGTGCTCTGCCCACCTTAACATTGCCTGGAAATTGCGACAATCTTTCTGCAGATGTCCTGACTGTCTTTTTCCGTTGCTGTCGAGGAAAAAGTGCATCTGACACGGCCCGTTCATCATCTCTTCGGGAGACACGAAAGGCCTCGGGAACCTAGGCCCGCTATTTTGCCTGTTGTTTCGAGAATCGTCTCTATTATCGCTTCGCTGCTCATTGCTTCTCTGATAATCATCTCTGTTGTTTCCTCCTGTGTTTGCCCGAAAACCTGCCGAAATTTGTCCTGGAGCATCATAGTTCGGGTACTGCCGAGGAACTCGTCGCCTCGGTTGATAATTTCGACCACGGTCCTCCTCTGGCGACCTGTGCCGTTTGTTGTGGATGGCATCTTCTCCATCTGCCAATCTGTTTGCTATTTCCATTAACGCGGATACTGTCTTTGGGTTGGTCCTTCCCAAGTCTTCGACAAAATCTCCACGCCCGATTCCTGCGACAAACGCATCTATCGCTCTCTCATCAGATATATTTTCTGCCGAGTTTTTGATGATGTTCCACCTTTGGATATATTTTCTCATTGGCTCGTCCGGCTTTTGTCGACATGCTCTCAACTCCTCCAACGACGCAGGTTTTTTGCATGTGGACCGGAAGTTCTTGACGAACACGTCCTCGAAGCTTTCCCAGCTGTCGATAGATCCTGGAGGAAGTTTCTTTATCCAAGATCGTGCGGCTCCACTCAAATGCACCTGGATGCTTTGCATAGCTGTTGCCCTGGTTCCTCCTGTGAGCTTCACCGTCTCGAGATAATCAACTAGCCAGTCCTCTGGATCTTGAAGGCCGTCGAATTTCTTGAAGTTGTCGGGTAACTTGAATCCTGAAGGGACTCGTGTTTTTCGGACTCTCCTCGTGAAGCACGGCAAGCCACACATATCCTCGTTGTTAAGCTCTGGGGATTGCCGATGTTCCCTTCTGCTTTGCCGCGCTCTGTCGACCCTTGCTTGTGCTGCCGTGTCTCTTGCTCCACTTGGTCCTTCAGGGGTTGCCGCTGCTGCTGCTGCAGGTCGTGGACTATTTTGCCTTGCCGCTCCTTCGGGAGGCGTTGATACAAACGCTGTCCCCATAGCTCCAACTCCTGCTATCGCCATATTGTATAATGTTTCCCTTGGATCTCCTGGAGGTGGTTTAGATGCGAGGATAAAAGCATGTGTCGCCATATACCCAGCCTCTGGTGTCTTAGGGATGATGTTTCCTCTTGTATCTATCGACATAAAGGACATGTCGAGGTTTTGGACCAAGTGCTCTCTTTCTGCTTCGGGTACGTGTTGTAACCTTGATCTTGCTCTGTTCCGAGCCTCTCTGTGGCTATCACCCGAAGTTCTAGATTGTCGACTCAGCTCTGCTCTTCTCCTGCTGGATGCAGAAGCTGCCTCCTTTCTTCTGTTTAACTCAGCTGTCTGTTTTTCCAATTCTCTTGCAGCTCGTGCGAGCCTATATTGATATGCTTGCAATTCCTCTGGCGTGGCTGTGGTGGCCATTGGTTCTGAGCCGTCCATAGCTCTCGCGGCTCTATCCCACGCTGCTTGTGGGAGTTGAACTCTGTGTCGCGGCTGTGGCCCGACGTATTTATTGCCCAAGCCTCGTCGCAGATCGGAGGGATCGACGTATGGATTTCCCAGATCGTCGAAAGCCTCAGATGTTTCCTCTTGGTCATTGCTTGGCTCTCCAATGACATAAATCTGATGATATTTTGTGTTCAGATCTATGTTGGGTTTGGTGACACCATCATTGAGATTGGTGAAGACCTTGCCCACTGTAGTAGATTTGTCGATGAAGTCATAACTGTCGACACTGCTTGAGCCATCGCTTATATATGAGTCCGCAGATGACTCAAACGACATGTCGCTGAAGATTTTGGCGAGTTTCTCTCTTGCCCTGATGCTGATGTAGCGCGATGACGAAGTTTCTTCTTCTCCTGATTCGGTTGACGATGTATAGCTTGAAAAATCGGAATCGACCGCCGACGATCCCGACGAAATCGGAATTTCGACACGATACGATCCTTCCTTCTCGACGCGAAAGCGAAACCTTCCGATCGTCATCTCCATAGGCTCCGCCAGATACGCATATGCATCCAAACGGGAGGGTGGGTGAGGAACAAAATCGACAGGACCAGCAGCGATCTGTTTACCTCGATCCATTGCGTTGCTTGCGGTTGATGATGTCGAAGATCTTGAACGTGCCATCGAGATCAGATCCTTACGCCTCTAGTTCCCACAGAGGGCGCCAATTGACAAGGTATCAACTTGTCAATGCCTATGGATTGTAGGCTAGGGTTTAGTTGGAAGTAGAGGGCAAGTAGATCTCGAAGGTTTCAGCCGAAAAGTACTCGATGATTATGAAAACTAGGGTTTGTAGACAATGATTCGATGATTTCTGCGTCCCTCGACTCCCCCTTATATAGGAGGCGGAGCCGAGGGATTCGTGCCGTACAAGTTACAGAGTCCGGGAAGGTTTCTAACTCATCCCGCAAGATTACAAATAAAACTTTCTATTACAACTCTAGCTTTCCTTAATAATATCTTGGGCTTCCGAATCTTCTTATTCTTCGGGTAGTGGGCCTTCAGTAAACCCCGGGTACTATCTTCGGCAGGCCCATTTGGGATGCCTATGTCACACAACAATGCAATAAAATAAAGATAAGGAGAGGTTGCTACAGTAATAACAACTTCCAAGACACAACAAAACAGTAGCAAAATAAAAACATGGGTTATCTCCCAAGAAGTGCTTTCTTTATAGCCATTAAGATGGGCTGAGTAATTTTAATGATGCACTCGCAAGAAATAAGAGTTGAAGCAAAAGAGAGCATCAAAAGCAAATAAGAAACACTTTTAAGTCTAACCCACTTCCTATGAAAAGGAATCTTGTACACAAATAAATTCATGAAGAACAAAGTGACAAGCATAGGAAGATAAAACACGAGTAACTTCAAGATTCTCAACATAAAGAGGGGAAAGTTAATATTATTAAGATGCATATAACCATGTTTCCCTCTTTCATAATAACTTTCAGTAGCATCATGAACAAACTCAACAATATGACTATCACATAAAGCATTCTTATCATGAGTCTCATGCATAAAATAATTACTACTCCCAACATAACCATAGTCATTCTTATTAATTGTAGTGGGAGCAAATTCAACAAAGTAGCTATCATTATTATTATCATCACCATAATCATCAAATATAGGAGGCATAGTATAATCATAATAAACTTTATCCTCCATAGTAGGTGGCACCAAAATACCACTATCATTATAATCATCATAAATAGGAGACAAAGTATCATCAAAGTAAATTTTCTCCTCCATTCTTGGGGGACTAAAAATATCATGCTCATCAAAACCAGCTTCCCCAAGCTTAGAATTTTCCATAGCATTAGAAACAATGGTGTTCAAAGCATTCATACTAATAACATTGCCATTAGCATGCATATAAAGTTCCATAGGTTTTTTAATTTTCTCTTCAAACACCTCATGTCCTAACTCAAGATAAATTTCATAAAGATCTCTAATTTCGTTGTTGTTTTCCATTAAGCCTAACTAGTGAAAATAAAAACAAGAAACAAAAAGATGCAATTGCAGGATCTAAAGGAAATAGCTTCGAGCACTCACACACCGGCAACAGTGCTAGGAAATAGCTTAGTAGTCGAAGGATGTGAATACCTTTTACCTTACCTCCCCGGCAAGAATGACGCTTTAAAATAGCTTGATGTCTACGCACGCTTCTATTCCTGTGAGATGTTGTTGGGCCTCCAAGAGCAGAGGTTTGTAGAACAGCAGCAAGTTTCCCTTAAGTGAATCACCCAAGGTTTATCGAACTCAGGGAGGTAGAGGTCAAAGATATCCCTCTCAAGCAACCCTGCAATTACGATACAGGAAGTCTCTTGTGTCCCCAACACACCTAATACACTTGTCAGATGTATAGGTGCACTAGTCCGGCGAAGAGATAGTAAGATGCAAGTGATATGGATGAATATGAGTGGTAATAACAATCTGAAATAAATATGGCAGCAAGTAAACATGCAGTAGAACAGTAAATAAACGGTGATTCGATATTTGGAAACAAGGCCTAGGGATCCTACTTTCACTAGTGGACACTCTCAACAATGATCACATGATAAAACTACTCTACACTCTCTTATTGGATAACAAACACCATTCATTGTGTAGGGCTATAAAAGCACACCTCAAGCCGGAGTAAACAAGCTCCACAACTTCCGGAGTTCATATTAAAGTAACCTCTAGAGTGCATAATAGACCGTTGCAATTTAGACCGAGTACTAACATAGCATACACACTGTCAACAATAGCTATGAAAGGGGGAATAGATCGCATCAATACTATCATAGTAATAGTTAACTTCATAATCTACAAGAGATTACAATCATAACCTATGCCAAGTACTACATGATGCACACACTGTCAACATTACATCATGGAGGAGGAAAAGACTACTTTAATAACATCACTAGAGTAGCTCGTAGATTAATAGTGATACAAAGCTCATGATCACATAAAGATCACATGGGAGAGAGAGATGAACCACATAGCTACCGGTAGAGCCCTCAGACTCGGGGGATAACTACTCCCTCCTCATCATGGGAGACATCAACGGCGATGAAGATGGCGGTGGTGTCGATGGAGATGACTCCGAGGGCAATTCCCCGTCCCGGCAGGGTGCCGGAACAGAGACTTCTGTCCCCCGAACTTGACTTCGCGATGGCGGCGGCTCTGGAAGGTTTTCCGTATCGTGGCTTATTGTTTTAGGGTTTTCGCGACGGAGGCTTTAAGTAGGAGGAAGGGCAGCCTCGGAGGGGTCCTGGGGGACCCACACCATAGGGGGGCGCGCCCCCCCTTGGCCGCGCCGCCATGTGGGGTGGGGCCCCCCTGGCTCCCCTCTGGTCCCTCTTCGGTGCTCTGGAAGCTTCCGTGGAATATAGGACCCTGGGCGTTGATTTCGTCCGATTCCGAAAATATTTCCTTTGTAGGATTTCTGAAACCAAAAACAGCAGAAAACAACAACTGACTCCTCGGCATCTCGTTAATAGGTTAGTTCCGGAAAATGCATATAAATGACATAAAGTGTGTATAAAACATGTGAGTATCATCATAAAAGTAGCATGGAACATAAGAAATTATAGATACGTTTGAGATGTATCAATGTGCGGGTGAAATTGTTCATTGAGACCAAAACTATTATGATGGATTAGTGATCTGTGTGTGATTCCTTTTTCCCTAGTCTATTGCTTATGGTGCTAATCTGATCCTTGTCTCTCTTGCTTTTGTTATTGTGTGGTAGCGTTGATTCTTCGTTAGCCCTTTTTGCTGCTGATGTCATATCCTATAATAGAAATAGTTGCAAGGAATCTGTTCCCAGTAGAAGGAAAATCCAAAATATGTGTTAATCAAGCTGTTTGAAATTGGAAACTCAGTATTTCAATCCCTGTGGAGAATTGATATACCTCACACTATATTTGCAACAGATCAAATTTGCACCGTTGCCGGGGATTGAATATTGAAAGTTTGCAAGAGTACAATAGACTTGGTTTGTTTTCCTTTTTCTTTTAGTCACTCCGAGTCAGGGGACTTATAGAATTGAAGGTGATTTTTGGTCACTAACCTTTAACGGTTGTTGGTTGTGGTGTGATTATAGATTTATAACAGAGATTTCAGGAAACTGATGGACGCCAAACAGTGAAGTGTCATCTTTAGCTGATTTTGATCCAGAGATTGAGAGAACCTAGCTAAGGAGAAGGAGAGAGTTGACGCAGAGGGCAGCTGAGGTTACTGATAAGATGGGTGAGAAACTGTTGAGAGATTTATGGATACCAAGGGACCAAGTGGGTGGATCTGAGGTGGATTATGCCTGCCATAGCTGCAAATAATTTTGAACTGAAGCCTGCATTAATTAATATGGTGCAGTGATACGTCTCCGACGTATCGATAATTTCTTATGTTCCATGCCACATTATTGATGATATCTACATGTTTTGTGCATACTTTATGTCATATTTATGCATTTTCCAGCACTAACCTATTAACGAGATGCCGAAGAGCCAGTTGCTGTTTTCTGCTGTTTTTGGTTTCAGAAATCCTAGTAAGGAAATATTCTCGGAATTGGACGAAATCAACGCCCAAGGGCCTATTTTCACACGAAGCTTCCAGAAGACCGAAGGGAAGACGAAGTGGGGCCACGGGGTGCCGCCACACTAGGGCGGCGCGGCCCAAGGGGGGCCCGCGCGGACCTAGCGTGTGGGGCCCCCGTGACGCCTCCTGACCTGCCCTTCCGCCTACATATAGTCTTCGTCGCGAAACCCCCAGTACCGAGAGCCATGATACAGAAAACCTTCCAGAGACGCCGCCGCCGCCAATCCCATCTCGGGGGATTCAGGAGATCGCCTCCGGCACCCTGCCGGAGAGGGGAATCATCTCCCGGAGGACTCTTCACCGCCATGGTCGCCTCCGGAGTGATGAGTGAGTAGTTCACCCCTGGACTATGGGTCCATAGCAGTAGCTAGATGGTCGTCTTCTCCTCATTATGCTTCATTGTCGGGTCTTGTGAGCTGCTTAACATGATCAAGATCATCTATCTGTAATGCTATATGTTGTGTTTGTTGGGATCCGATGGATAGAGAATACTATGTTATGTTGATTATCAATCTATTACCTATGTGTTGTTTATGATCTTGCATGCTCTCCGTTATTAGTAGAGGCTCTGGCCAAGTTTTTACTCTTAACTCCAAGAGGGAGTATTTAAGCTCGATAGTGGGTTCATGCCTCCATTAAATCTGGGACAGTGACAGAAAGTTCTAAGGTTGTGGATGTGCTGTTGCCACTAGGGATAAAACATTGATGCTATGTCCGAGGATGTAGTTATTGATTACATTACGCACCATACTTAATGCAATTGTCTATTGTTTTCAACTTAATACTGGAAGGGGTTCGGATGATAACCTGAAGGTGGACTTTTTAGGCATAGATGCATGCTGGATAGCGGTCTATGTACTTTGTCGTAATGCCCAATTAAATCTCACTATACTCATCATATCATGTATGTGCATTGTCATGCCCTCTCTATTTGTCAATTGCCCAACTGTAATTTGTTCACCCAACATGCTATTTATATTATGGGAGAGACACCTCTAGTGAACGGTGGACCCCGGTCCATTCTTTTACATCGAATACAATCTACTGCAATACTTGTTCTACTGTTCTCTGCAAACAATCATCATCCACAGTATACATCTAATCCTTTGTTACAGCAAGCCGGTGAGATTGACAACCTCACTGTTTCGTTGGGGCAAAGTACTTTGGTTGTGTTGTGCAGGTTCCACGTTGGCGCCGGAATCCCTGGTGTTGCGCCGCACTACATCTCGCCGCCATCAACCTTCAACGTGCTTCTTGGCTCCTACTGGTTCGATAAACCTTGGTTTCTTACTGAGGGAAAACTTGCTGCTGTACGCATCACACCTTCCTCTTGGGGTTCCCAACGGACGCGTGCTGTACGCGTATCAAGCTCTTTTTCTGGCGCCGTTGCCGGGGAGATCAAGACACGCTGCAAGGGGAGTCTCCACATCCCAATCTCTTTACTTTGTTTTTGTCTTGCTTTGTTTTATTTACTACTTTGTTTGCTGCACTAAAACAAAACACAAAAACATTAGTTGCTAGTTTTACTTTACTTGCTATCTTGTTTGCTATATCAAAAACACAAAAAAATTAGTTACTTGCATTTACTTTATCTAGTTTGCTTTATTTATTACTGCTAAAATGAGTAATCCTGAAGTAGAAGTTCGTTCGTTTAAGAAAAAAGGGGGAGAATGTTAACAAGATGCTTGGTATAGAATTAGTGATGCCCATAATAGGTGCACTAAGAAACACTCCACCACTATCCTACTGAGGAATTTTTATGTTGGTATCTCTAGCTGGAATAGGTATGTTCTTGATTGTCTCGCGGGAGGTAACTTCCTAGGTACTCCTGCCTTAGAAGCTAGTTGCATTATTGAGAGTTTATTTGGAATACCACCTGTTAATGAAGTTAAAATTGAAACCTCTTTTGAAGATGTCATGAAAAAGTTGGAAACCATAGAGCAAAACCTTCCAAGTATTGATACTACTTTGGGAGCATTACTTGATGGCACTGATAAACTTGATAAATCTCTAGGTGGAATTAATGAGAAAATTGCCATTTTAGAATCTTGTGCTATTCATGATAATCAAACCCAAAGGATTAGTGAACTTGAAGAGGCTATGGGAACATTGGGTTCAACCTTTTCATCTATAAAGTTTAGAGAAAAAGCTTATGTGGGTAAGGAGCAAAAGTTCATGTATGTCTCTAAGGTGCCTAAACCAAAAAGTTATTATAGGCCTAAAATTGACAAAGCTCTTAATACCACTATAGATAATGGAGCATCCGATGCATCATCTCTTGATAATACTTGATACACACTTTCTGCGCCTAGTTGAAAGGTGTTAAAGAAAAGCGCTTATGGGAGACAACCCATGTTTTTACTACAGTACTTTTATTTTATATTTGAGTCTTGGAAGTTATTACTACTGTAGCAACCTCTCCTTATCTTAGTTTTGTGCATCGTTGTGCCAAGTAAAGTCGTTGATAGTAAGGTTCATACTAGATTTGGATTACTGCGCAGAAACAGATTTCTTTGCTGTCACGAATCTGGGCCTAATTCTCTGTAGGTAACTCGGAAAATTATGCCAATTTACGTGAGTGATCCTCAGATATGTACGCAACTTTCATTCAATTTGAGCATTTTCATTTGAGAAAGTCTGGTGCCTCTTATAAATTCGTCTTTACGAACTGTTCTGTTTTGACAGATTCTGCCTTTTATTTCGCATTGCCTGTTTTGCTATGCTTGATGGATTTTTCGATTCCATTAACTTTCAGTAGCTTTGTGAAATGTCCAGAAGTGTTAAGAATGATTGTGTCACCTCTGAACATGTAAGTTTTGATTGTGCACTAACCCTCTAATGAGTTGTTTTGAGTTTGGTGTGGAGGAAGTTTTCAAGGATCAAGAGAGGGAGATGATACAATATGATCAAGGAGAGTGAAAGCTCTAAGCTTGGGGATGCCCCGGTGGTTCACCCCTGCATATTTCAAGAAGACTCAAGCGTCTAAGCTTGGGGATGCCCAAGGCATCCCCTTCTTCATCAACAACATTATCAGGTTCCTCTAGTGAAACTATATTTTTATTCCATCACATCTTATGCACTTTGCTTGGAGCGTCGGTTTGTTTTTGTTTTTGTTTTGTTTGAATAATATGGATCCTATCATTCTTGTGTGGGAGAGAGACACGCTCCGCTGTTGCATATGGACAAATATGTCCTTAGGCTTTACTCATAATATTCATGGCGAAAGAATCTTCTTTGTTAATTTGTTATATGGTTGGAATCGGGAAATGATACATGTAGTAATTGCTAAAATTTCTTGGATAATGTGATACTTGGAAATTGTTGTGCTCATGTTTAAGCTCTTGCATCATATACTTTGCACCTATTAATGAAGAAATACATAGAGCTTGCTAAAATTTGGTTTGCATAATTGGTCTCTCTAAGGTCTAGATAATTTCTAGTATTGAGTTTGAACAACAAGGAAGACGGTGTAGAGTCTTATAATGTTTACAATATGTCTTTTATGTGAGTTCTGCTGCACCGGTTCATCCTTGTGTTTGTTTCAAATAACCTTTCTAGCCTAAGCCTTGTATCGAGAGGGATTACTTCTCATGCATCCAAAATCCTTGAGCCAACCACTATGCCATTTGTGTCCACCATACCTACCTACTACATGGTATTTCTCCGCCATTCCAAAGTAAATTGCTTGAGTGCTACCTTTAAATTTCTATCCTCTACCTTTGCAATATATAGCTCATGGGACAAATAGCTTAAAAACTATTGTGGTATTGAATATGTACTTATGCACTTTATCTCCTATTAAGTTGCTTGTTGAGCGATAACCATGTTCCTGGGGACGCCATCAACTACTCTTTGTTGAATATCATGTGAGTTGCTATGCATGTCCGTCTTGTCTGAAGTAAGGGAGATTTACCGCTAGAATGGTTAGAGCATGCATAATGTTAGAGAAGAACATTGGGCCGCTAACTAAAGCCATGATCCATGGTGGAAGTTTCAGTTTTGGACAAATATCCTCAATCTCATATGAGAAAATTAATAATTGTTGAATGCTTATGCATAAAAGAGGAGTCCATTATCTGTTGTCTATGTTGTCCTGGTATGGATGTCTAAGTTGAGAATAATCAATAGCGAGAAATCCGATGCGAGCTTTCTCCTTAGACCTTTGTACAGGCGGCATAGAGGTACCCCTTTGTGACACTTGGTTAAAACATATGCATTGCAATGATAATCCAGGTAATCCGAGCTAATTAGGACAAGGTGCAGGCACTATTAGTATACTATGCATGAGGCTTGCAACTTGTAAGATATAATTTACATAACACATATGCTTTATTACTACCGTTGAAAAAATTGTTTCTTGTTTTCAAAATCAAAGCTCTAGCACAAATATAGCAATCAATGCTTCCCTCTGCGAAGGGCCTTTCTTCTACTTTTATGTTGAGTCAGTTCACCTATCTCTCTCCACCTCAAGAAGCAAACACTTGTGTGAACTGTGCATTGATTCCTACATACTTGCATATTGCACTTATTATATTACTCTATGTTGACAACTATCCATGAGATATACATGTTACAAGTTGAAAGCAACCGCTGAAACTTAATCTTCCTTTGTGTTGCTTCAATACCTTTACTTTGAATTATTGCTTTATGAGTTAACTCTTATGCAAGACTTATTGATGCTTGTCTTGAAGTACTATTCATGAAAAGTCTTTGCTATATGATTCATTTGTTTACTCATGTCATTTTGTTGGGGGGATAACCCCCGGTATGCCAAAGGCATGCCAAACCGGATGGTTTGAGCCATCAAGATACCGGTTTAATGTTCTTACCGGAAGCCTAGTAGGAATCCGGGAGAGCAAGGCTAAGCCGGTATCCCCAAAGGGGTATGCCGGAACCCGGTATAGAAGATACCGGAAAGGAGAGCCTGTCGGCAGGACTGGTCAAAGATTCTCTTCAGAGCAAGAAGACAAGGATGAGCCAAGCAAAGTAACTTTATTCAGAGCCCTGGCGCCAAAGAGAGAGGTGACGTCCAAAGAAGCCGGAGGACATCAAAGAGCCCTGATAAAAGAAGGCCACGGTGTCATCTATGATTAAAGTAGCTTTGTACAGTAGCCTGTTAAAGTAGCTTTGTACAGTAACTCTGTAAAGTAGTTTGTCCAGTCAAAGATGCCATTAGGGTTTCTTGCAGTGTAAGCCACCCTCCCCCCTATATAAGGAGAGGGGGGAGCCCTTCTTCACGGGCAAGCAAGTATGTACGCGCGTGTGTAGGAAGGCAGAGCCTGTAACTTGTGTGAATCTATGAACATGGTGATCTAGAGGGAGTTCTTCCTTGTGTCTTTCTTCTTCAACCTCTGGCCTTAGCCAAGTTCTTGAGGAAACCATCCGGAACCTCTTCCCACCTGATCGCAAACCCTCCCCCGAATCCACTTGCGTCCATTCGGCCCCAATCTAAGCCATCCTATGGCATCTGCTCGTTCACCACGACGACAGTTGGCGCCCACCGTGGGGCATGAAGTGGCGCTTGATGGAGTTCACATTCGGGCGGGCGTCCTCGAGGTCTCCGGCGAGCGTACGGTGTCCGCGTTGGTGCAGAGCATCTACGCCATGGACTTCATCAACGACAACGCGGGCTGCTTCGCCAACGGCGGCGTCTTCCCCAAGAACGGCCGCATCATCGAGTTCGGCAGCCACCGCGTCTACCTCGGCACCGTCCCCGTGCGCCAGCGCCTCTCGCCGGTGCTGGTGGCACCGGACCCGCCAAGATGGCTTTGTGCTGGCCGCGCCGCCGGCAGTGTTGAGGTAATGATGACCGGTGTGGCTGGTGCAGGAAAGGAGGTTGCGGCTGAAGGTGCCGGTCGCGCGGTTTCGACCCGTGCGGCTAAGCCACCGCTGGAGCGTGGCGCAGGTGCAGCGGGAGCATCGTCCGCGCCACCGGAGACACCGCTCCAGGCGGCGATGAACGTCCTCGCCACCCCCATCGCGCAGAACATCGACCCGGCAGCGGCTCAAGCGGAGCTGGAGGCGCAGCGCCAGAAGATGCTGGAGAGCGGCAAGGACATCGTCAGGGCGCAGCGCGAGCTGAACCTAACCGTACGTGAGTACAACGCTGCCCATGGCTTTGCTTCTGTTAGCGCGCATGCTGCTAGGGTGCCGGAAAACCGGCTAAAAGCTCGCAACCTAGATCAAGATTTGCGCAAAGAGATTTTTGCCGGCAAGAGCGCCTCTGCATCTGTTAGCATCGTGGAAAAGCCTAAGTATAGCAGCCCGGATAAAACTATAAAAGCTGCTAAGGCTGCGGTAGAGCTATGTGAGTCGCTTTCCGGAGAGGCTTTGGTAAAGCAGCAAGAGCGCGTCAGAGAGCTGCTGGAAACCATAGAGCAGCAAAATGCTGAGCAGCTGGCTAAGCTGAACAAGGCAGCGGCCTCAAAATCTGCGCGTTCGACAAAGAATGCCGGTAGCAAATCCCATGGGCAAGCTTCGTCCCCCCATCCGGATAGAAGGAGAGAAAAAGAAGTGAATGCGCAGCAGATGACTGTGTACGATCCGGTTCTTGCCGGAAAGCAACAAGCCGGGCAACACGATGCCGGTAGAAAAAGCCAAGGGGCAGAGCGAGGCTACGCCAGAGGCTATGCCGGAAACAATCATGCCGGTAGATATGAGACCGGGCAAAACTATCGAGCTGCAAGGGCAGCGTACGACGAGGAGGAAATGGATCCCCCAAGGTACCGGCAGGCAAGGGCCGCGGTACCGGAATGTTACGATGAAGCCGATTCCACCAGACCGGCAGCATACCGGAACCCGTTGGGAGAACGCTTGGAAGAAAGATACTTACCGGAACGGGATGCGAGGCACCGTCTGGATAGAGTGTACTTGTCAGAAATGATCGAGGAGGAAGGTCCTCCAGGTCCAAAGTGTTTTGGCCCAAGGATCATGAAAGAAAAACCACCAGTTCGCAACTTTATGTTGCCCCGTGACACAAAAACATATGATGGCACCACAAAGCCGGAAGATTGGCTCGCGGATTACGTGACCGCGGTATACGTTGCAGGCGGTGGAGGAACCGTAGCAGGAGGAGGAAACCGGCGTTGGGCTGTGAGAATCATACCATCGTTTTTGGTTGGACCGGCAAGAATCTGGCTAAACAACTTGCCGGCAGGAAGCATAAATGGCTGGCTGGATTTTGAGGAGGCCTTTGTGAGCAATTTCAGCAGCACCTATCAGAGGCCAAACAGGCCGCAGCAACTTGCTTTGTGTGTGCAGCGTCCGAACGAAACAGACCGGGATTACCTAGCCCGGTGGAACACCACAAGGAACTCCTGTGAAGGGGTGATCGAGGCACAAGCCATTGCTTGGTTTAGCAGTGGATGCAGAAGAGGTTCACCGTTGTGGCAAAAGTTGCAGCGCAACATGCCGACAACGTTGGCAGAAATGATACGTGTGGCGGATAGCTATGCGTTGGGAGACCCAACGCAGCCGGCAAAGGCAACCGGAGCCGAACAACTGCGCCACGAACAACACCGGACAACCGGAATAACAAAAGAAGGGAAGATTTTCCGGATCGAAGGTACGGTCCGCAGCAAGTTGCTGCTGTGCAGGAAAATTTCGAGGCCAGCGACAGCCAGAGGCAAAAAACCGGATCGCAGCCATGGGCAGGTCCTAAGAAACAATGGGTGGAAAAGAAACCTTGGGTCCAGAAGAAGAACTGGCAAGAACCCGCAAAATACACCATGGAAGCTGCCATGGATCAACCTTGCCGGTGGCACACGCCGAATCCGGCACATCCGTCAAACCATCTGACAAAGGATTGTACCTGGACCAAGTACTTGATGCAAAAAGGAACAGTGAAAGATGCGCGGCCACCGCAAGACATGCCGCAGCAGCAACGATAGCTACCGCCACCACCACCACTTACCGGGGCAAACGCCTTACCGGTGCAGCCAAACCGGCAGCAGTACCAGCAAGTTAACCGGGTGGAGCAAAATGATAACCAGCCACCTCCACCGGCACCTTTAGGCCGGAATGTTTACGAAGATCCGCATCTGTGCTGTGTTGTCTTTGTCACTGAGCCAACAGACCGGCAAAGTGTACACCGGCGCTCCATGGAGGTCAATGCTGTGATGCCGGCAGTTCCCAAGTACATGATGTGGTCCAATCAGGAAATTACCTGGTCATCCAAGGATCACCCAAAGATCATGCCGAATCCGGGTGGATATGCTCTTGTTGTGGACCCGATCATGAAGGGGCCGCAAACTCGAGTGAAGTTCAGCAAGGTGCTGATAGACAATGGCAGTAGCATCAACATCATGTACAAGCACACCATGCAAACGCTGGGCATAACAGAAAACATGCTTCAACCAACGCGCACAACGTTCCATGGGATCGTTCCTGGCTTGTCCTGTGCCCCGATAGGAAAAGTTCGGGTGGACGTGGCATTTGGAGGACGTGACAATTGCCGGGTGGAAAATCTGGAGTTTGAGGTGGTGGATCTAGACAGTCCCTACCATGCATTGCTGGGGAGACCGGCATTGGCAGCCTTCATGGCCACCACTCATACGGCTTACCTCAAGATGAAGATGCCGGCACCTCGTGGGCCATTGACTGTGGTGGGAAACTATAAGATCTCGCTGGAAACTGCATCTGCCGGATCAAACCTAGCAGAATCGCTGGTGATCGCGGAGGAAAAGAAAAGAATGCAGACAGCTGTTGCGCTGGCTCAATCCTCACAAATGAGCTTAGCGGCGATGAGTGAAAACATGGGCACACCGGCATTCAAGCCAACCAATGAAACAAAGAACATTGTGCTGGATCCGGCTTACCCAGAGCGCACCGTTCGTATCGGTGCCGGCCTTGACCAAGCATAGGAAAGCGCGCTCGTCGCCTTCCTCCGTGAGAATCGGAATATCTTTGCCTGGTCAATCGATGATTTGGTAGGTGTTCCGAGGGAGCTGGCTGAGCACTCTCTAAACGTCCGGAAAGATGCCAAGCCGGTGCGGCAACCATCTGCGCCGGTTCGCTGAAGACGTAAGAAAGATCATAGGAGAAGAGGTAACCAAGCTGCTAGTTGCCGGGTTCATTGTGGAGGTCACGCTCACTGAGTGGCTGGCCAATCCGGTAATGGTTGAAAAGAAGAAAGATGAGAACCTGGAGGCAAAAGCTCCGAAGGTGTGGCGCATGTGCATCGACTACACCAACCTGAACAAGGCTTGCCCAAGAGATCCTTTTCCTTTGCCACGAATCGATCAAGTGATTGATTCAACTGCCGGTGTGAGTTGTTGTCCTTCCTGGATGCCTATTCCGGTTTCCACCAGATTCCCTTAAAAAAGGAAGATCAAATAAAAACTGCGTTCATTACCCCGCACGGGGCTTATTGCTATGTCACTATGCCTTTTGGGTTGCGCAACGCTGGTGCAACGTATCAGCGCTGTATGCAAAAATGCTTGTTTGATCAAATTGGAAAAAATGTGCAAGTCTATGTGGATGACATCGTGATAAAAACTAAGGTAAAGAACACTTTAATCGATGACATCCGGCAAACATTCGATAACCTAAGACGGTTCCGGATGAAACTCAATCCGGCAAAATGCACCTTTGGTGTCCCCGCCGCAAGCTGCTCGGTTTCCTAGTATCAAGCCGGGGCATAGAGGTTAATCCGGTAAAGATCCGGGCAATAGAAAGAATGGCTATCCCTCGAGAGTTAAAAGATGTGCAAAAGTTTACCGGAAGCTTGGCATCGCTGAGCCGGTTTGTAAGCAGGTTGGGAGAAAAAGCTCGCCACTCTATGCTCTCATGAAAAAATCCGACACGTTCGTCCTGGACCCTCAGTGCAGACGCAGCGTTTAAAGAGCTGAAAACAATGCTAGCCACAGCACCCATACTGGCTTCACCTCTAGAAAGAGAGCCTATGCTGTTATACATAGCAGCAACAAACCGGGTTGTGAGTGTAGTGGTTGTAGTTGAAAGAGAAGAGGAAGAAAACCGTCCGCAGGCCGGTATACTACTTGAGCGAGGTGCTCTCCCTCTCAAAACAAAACTACCCTCACTTCCAGAAAATGACTTATGGCGTGTACATGGCCGCCACCAAGCTCAAGCACTACTTTGAGGAGCACCCCATGAAAGTGGTGAGCGAAGCACCAATTTCCGACATCATGTGCAACCAAGATGCAGCGGCCGGATTGCGAAATGGGCAATCCAGATATCACCGTACGTACCGGTATATGAAAGAAGAGATGCCATAAAATCACAGGCTTTGGCTGACTTCCTTGTTGATTGGGCGGAGATGCAGTACAGCCGCCAGATCAGAGGATAGAATACTGGAAGATGCACTTTGATGGATCCAAGCTCAAGGAAGGTCTAGGTGCCGGTGTGGTGCTCACTTCCCCAAAAGGAGATCACCTCCGGTATGTTTTACAAGTGCATTTCAGGGCATCAAACAATGTCGCTGAATATGAAGCTTTGATCCATGGGCTTAAGGTCGCAAAAGAAATCGGTGCGCACCGGATCATTTGCTATGGAGATTCAGACCTTGTGGTACAAAGAGTGTTCCGGAGATTGGGATGCAAAAGATGCCAACATGGCCTCGTACCGGTTTCACGTGCAAAAGATTGCCGGATTCTTCGAAGGGTGTGAGTTTCACCATGTGCCGCGAGCAGAAAATGAGGCCGCGGATGCTTTGTCCAAGCTGGGCTCATCTAGGCAAGAAATTCCTCCCGGAATAGCTTTGGCTCACCTAAGAGTGCCATCGATCAAGCCGAGCCCGGAATCAGAATCAATTTTTGTACCAGAGTCACATGTAGTACCCATGGATATCGATGAAGGGAACCCGGGGACTGCTCCGGCAAGCTCGGGGACTGCTCCGCTAACCTCCGGGACTGCTGTACCCATACCGGAAGAAATGATGCTGGTGGATAGCATGGAAATAGATGCACCGGTGTTTCTGGTTCGAGAGATACCGTCATGGGTTAAACCTATTAAGGAATTCCTGATCAACGGCACCTTGCCGGCTGACGAAAATGAATCAAGGAGGATACAAAGAAGGTCCAAAGCTTACACATTCATCAATGGTGAGGTATACAAGAGAAGCGTTACCGGTGTCCTTCAAAGATGTGTGGAACCGGAGGAAGGAAAAGAAATGCTTGAGGAAATTCACCAAGGAGAATGTGGGCATCATGCTTCATCAAGGGCTTTGGTAGCAAAAGTGTTCCGGCATGGGTTCTATTGGCCCACTGCTTTGGAGAACGCTGAGGATTTGGTAAGAAAATGCAACGGCTGCCAGAGGTACGCCAAGCAAAACCATACCCCAGCATCCGGTTTAAAAACAATACCGCTAACATGGCCATTTGCTGTTTGGTGCCTGGACATGGTTGGCCCATTCAAAACTGCAAGAAGCAGCATGACTCACATCTTGGTCATGGTGGATAAGTTCACCAAATGGCTAGAAGTAAAACCTATCGCAAAGTGTGATGGGCATACAGCGGTGAAATTCCTAAAATATGTCATTTTGCGGTATGGATACCCGCACAGCATCATCACTGATAATGGAACCAACTTTGCTCAAGGTGAGTTCAAAAGGTTCTGTGAAGACAACAACATCCGGCTGGATTTGTGCTCAGTGGCACACCCACAAGGCAATGGCCAAGTGGAAAGAATGAATGCTTTGGTGCTTTCCGGTATCAAGCCTAGACTCATTGATGCGGTGGAAAAGTCACCGGGATGTTGGCTCGATGAGCTACCATCAGTACTGTGGAGTATAAGAACAACCCCAAACCGGTCTACCGGATACACTCCTTTCTTCATGGTTTATGGAGCAGAAGCGGTGATACCAACCGATATCATTCATGATTCACCAAGGGTACAGCTCTATACTGAGCAGGAGGTCAAAGAGGCCAGAGAAAACGATGTGGACTTGCTAGAAGAAGCAAGAGAGCTGGCTTTGGCAAGAACAGCCATTTACCAGCAGAACCTAAGACGCTATCATAACCGGAAGGTTAACCCAAGAGTTTTCCGGGAAGGAGATCTTGTACTTCGCCTGGTGCAGCGCACTGAAGGCCGGCATAAGCTCTTGCCACCATGGGAAGGTCCCTTCATTGTAAGCAAGGTGCTTCACAATGATGCATACTACTTGATAGATGCACAGGAGTGGAAGAAAGGAAAGGCGGACAGGTCCGGAGAGGAGAGCAAGCGTCCATGGAACGTAGCTCTGTTGCGCCCTTTCTACTCTTGAAGTGGTGGTGTAAGAAGTTCCTTTTTGTACCTTATATGCTATGAATAAAAGATGCCGGAACCTTCAATGAATCTCGGGGACTACCCCAACTTAAGTTGCATGTAACTTGTTTATTTTTTTTTCAGTTTACCGGTTGCTTATTGAATGTTTTTCTTTCCGGTTTAGTAGTGTGCTAAATCCTACCGGAGTCTTCGACTCTGCTGCTGTCCGCAAACCGGCTTCATGGCAAGCAAGATAAACCGGTAGGAGATAAGCACATGAACTGCGAAAAGGGAGAGCAGGAAAGAACAATCCGGAAAGTTTAACTAACCCCGGTTAAACCGGTTTTTTGCAAAATTTCAAAATTATTTCTAAGTTCAAGAAGATGTTTGTTTGGTGAAAGAACCTTGTGCTCATACGCCAAAGAACGCCCAGAGAAGGCAGGCAGAGCCAAGGCAAAAGAACCAAGTATGCATCAAATTGGATGCGGAAGCAATTGAGAAATCTTTGCAGTACAGGATAAAGTCAAAACCAAAAGCAAATTATGCTAAGGCAAACTCATAAATACTTAGCTACCGGTATAACTTACCGGCAGGAAATGTTGTAGCACAACCACAGGCGAACTTAAAGTTTTACATCATAGACCCCGGCATTCCGGGGCAGAATTTAACGAACATTGTTTCAAGGATAAGCAGGACCAACGAACAGATAGCAGGCAAACATTTCAAAGGGAATAATCACGCAGCAGGGGCTTCCGGAGGAGCAGCACCGGCATCAGCGTCATCCAGAAGCTCTTCTTCGGCTTCATCCTCCTCCTCGTCGAGATAGTCCGTGACGCCAGGAGGGGGAGAGATGAAGGTGCGCATGTCGGCATACTCCGCGATCCGGTACGCGCGATCCTGCCGCTTGGCGGAGAGGATCGGGTCCAGATCCGTTTCTGCGCCTTCGCGCACGCCAGTAAGGGCGTCCAGATTAAGATCCGGGTACCAGGAGCAGGCGACGCGGAGGGCGGAGTCCGCTCCAGCGCGGGCAGCAGAGCACTGCCACTCGCGGATCCTCTTGCCGGCACCTTTGAGGCGATCGCTGATGAGGGAGAAGGTGTCCGGCACCACCTCGCCAGGCCACAAAGTCCTGTATAGCTGGGTAGCTACATCAGGGATGTCCGAAAGATTGCGGTCTATGCAGCGCATATGGGACACCCGCGCGTTAAGCGCGACCAGATGGTCCTTGGGCGTCCATGGCACGGTAAGATCCGCTTGGCCCTTGTCCTTGCGCTGCGCGTCGACCTTCTTGACGGCATACCTCTGCGAGTCCGGAAAGAGGCCTGTGCAAAGAAAGAAGAAGCTTAAGAAAAAGAGACCGGAAGAAAAAGAGACCGGAGAGAAAAGAATCCGGAAGAAGAGAGACCGGACGGAAAGATAGCGGAAAGAAAAATGGGGTTGAAGGAAAAAAGGCTCGTATGCAGTAGTCAAAGTGTAAAAGAAAACAACTTACGGAGGGCAAGAGTGTCGGTCTGCAGGATCAGCTGATCGCACTCCTTGTGCCCCTCCTCCAGCCGCGCGGCCTTCTCCTCGGCACCCTTCCGGGCCTTGGCCATCTCCTCCAGCTCTGCCCGCAACACCACAGTGGCATTGCAAGCATCCTCCAGAGCCTCGTCCAACTTGGCCGCTGCGGTCACTTCAGCGGTTTTGAGGACCTTGGCGTGGTCAAGCCCCAGCTGAATCAGCTGAGACTTGAGCTCCTGGTAGCTGGTCTTGAGGGCGTTCAGCTCCTCCTGGTGCTGCCGGCTGAGCTCATCCTTCTCCCCTGTAACCGGAAAAATGAATGTTAGCAAGGTTACACTGGTAAAAATGAAAAGAAACCAAGTTCAAAGGAAGGAAAAAATAGTACGTTGGGCCTCGGCGAGCTGCTCTTTCAGAGCATCGATGGAAGCTTCCGGGATCACTGTTGAACAGAAATTGTGAATATCACAAGGAAAAAAGGCTTCCGGTAGCAAAGATGCCGGTGGAACAAAAACTTGCCTTGGCACTTGTCATGTGCCTCAGCGAGCTCCCGGTGCTCCCACAAAAGCTCCTCGAAAAGGGCCTTCCGAGTGTCAGCGGTGACCTGTTCAAGAAAAAGAAGAAATGAGTTAAGTTTTGCGTTAAAAACAAAGTACTTAACCCGAAACTCGGGGACTGGCAGTGCCGGTTTTGCGCGGTTTTAAGATAAGTTTTGCGCTAAGAACAAAGTTCTTGACCCGAAACTCGGGGACTGGCAGTGCCAGTTTTGCGCGTTTCTAAGGAAAATTATGTGTTAAGAAGAAGAGGCTTAACCCGAAACTCGGGGACTGGCAGTGCCGGTTTCACGCTAAAAACTTAAGTTAAGTTTTGCGCTAAGAGCTGCACTCTCACCACAAAACTCGGGGACTGGGAAGATAGACAAGAGAGAAACCGGCATGAAACTAAGGAAAAGATAAAGCAGAACCGGAAACAAAAAAGCCGGCAAAGGTTGAAAGTTAGTAGAACATACCGTCAAATTGTTCGTGGAGTCATACCACGCGCTGTCAAGCTCTTTTACGGCAGCCCGGAGCCGCATGAAGTGCTCCTCAGAGCTCCGATCCCCGACAGGATCAGGTGCCGGCAGCCGATCCTTGCCCATGCCGCGGGTCGCCGGAGTGATGTCCGCGGCGTTCCACTTTTGGGCATACGGCAGGAGGTGCCCCAGGTCCCGGCCTTGGCGCTGGAACTCCGTAATGCGGCCAAGGAGGCCGGTGGCCTTCATGCTGGCGCTTTTGGCAGCCTTGGAGACGTGCAGCACCAAGGGCTGCTGGCCGCCCGAAGGGGCGCTGGAGGCCGTCGCCTTCCCCTTGATGAGCTTGGAGGGCTTGGGCGGCGGCGCGGTAGAAGAGGCCCCGGAAGTCTTGGCCGGCGGCGCGCCAGGAGCGGCCTTGGAGGGCTGGGCGCGAGGAGCCTCAGGCGGAGGCATGAGGATGGTGCGTGGAGAAGGGGGAGCGCTAGGAGCGTCACCCGTCTTGGAGCCTTCCGGCGCGGAAGATTCCGGCGTGGAAGTTGTCTTTTCGAGGACGGGAGGAGCAAAAGGCTCCGCCCGCCCGGCAGCTTCTTCTTCTCCGGCGCCGGTGTTGCTGGCGCCGGTGTCTTGGTGTTCTGGGAGGAAGGAAAGATCCTCCTCCGTGCGGTGATCTGACAGTGAAGGGGCCGCACGCCCCGAATTGGTTGTGCCCCCCGAAAGGGAGGCAGAGGTGTTGCCGGCACCAGATGGTGCCGGGCTTGAACGAGGAGGAGGGGTTGAGGTCCTTGCGGATCCCTCAGAGCCCGATGGCCTTGGACCAAGCTTGAGAGCGGGGCTGAGAAAAAGAGAAAAGACAAGTGGTTGAGAAAAAGCAACCGGAAAAGGAACTTAGCAAAAAGGAGGCAAGCCGGAAAATGAAATTACCCGGAAGCGGTTGGCATCGCTTTGCGCCCGTAGCGGCGCACGCCACTTCTTTCTCCCCACGGGCTCCGTCCGGAAGCGCTTGGAGGGAGGAGCATGGCTGGAGCCGGCAGTAGATGCCGGCTGCTTGTTCTTCTGGCCCTGGGCCATGAGTTTGTCCACAAACTCAATGCCGGCCTCGGCGCGTAGGGGCGGCACGCGCTCGTGGATCTGTGAGTTGAATATGGCTAAGAAGCAATTCGCAAGAAAGCGATAATGGCAAAGTATAAGAAGCCGGAAAAGAAAATACCTCGAGCACAACCAGCTCCTCGGGGTTTCCGGTGGGCTCCGGCGGGTCCCGGCCAAGGCGCGCAGCCGGGGTCTTCCCCATCTTCAGGTCCTTCCAAAAGATGTAGGGATCCGGGTCGAAGGAGTCAAAGGCACGCTTCCGGAGAGGTCCTCGTGGCTCTACCTGGATAGAGGGGAAGCGGTCCCTGGCCTGAAACAAGGTAAAAAAGAAGGTTAGCAAAAGCAGAAACTTACCGGCAAAGACAACCCCAAGTTGCGCAATCTCTTACTTCTTGGGTCGGACGGTTAGAGGAACTGAGGGGAAGGAGGCCCCATTCCCAAGTAAAAGGCATAGCAGTTTGACAAATCTGCTTAGCCTTGAGAACAACATCTTTCTTGCTGAGAGCACGGCCGGTGATCTTGGTAGGATCGCCCGGCCATACATCTCGCTCATCCTATGTGCGCGGCGCTTAAGAGGAAGCACCCGGCGCGATATGAAAGTCCGGATGACATCGTCGGAACAGATGTTGGTCTCCTTCTTCAAAGAGGCCAAGAAGCGCACTACCCGATTGGTTTCGGCATGTTCTGTCCTCGGGTTGTAGCTCCAGTTGGCTCTGCTGGGGGGCCCCTCTTGGTATGGAGGAAGATTGATGCGATCGGCGCGGCCGGTGTTCTTCACGTAGAAGAAAGTTCCTTGCCAGGTGCGGCAAGACTCGAGGCCGGTAAACTTAAGAAAAGTGCTCCCTTGGCGGGAGCCGACGATGCAGGAGCCGCACTGCACGGGCGGCTTGGGCTTAGGAATTTCCTTGCCCTGGACGGAGTTGATCCGCAAGTTGAAGAAGCGGGCAAACGTCTCACAAGTGGGACGAATGCCGATGTAAGCCTCCATGAAGGTGGCATAACAAGAGAGGTAGAAAATGGCGTTGCCAGGAAGGTGGTGAGGTTGGAGTTCGTAGAAATCTAGGAACTCCCGGAAAAAAGTAGAGGCAGGAAGGCCGAAGCCACGCTCGAAGTGAGCAAGAAAAACAACAAACTCGTCGTCTTCCGGATCCGGTTCGATCTCGTCATCCGGAATCCGACAGGAAACTCCTTCCGGAATCCTTCGAGACTGGTACAGCCAATCAATCTCGAACTCAGTAACGTTGGAGCCCATCCAGGCTCCGCGAGTGGGTGGGGAAGGCTCCTCGCCAGAAGATTGGCTGGAGCTGCTAGAGGCTTGGCCAGAGCTGCTGGCCTCATGGCTACCGGAAGCTTGGCTAAAGCTACCGGATTCTAGGTTGCCGCCGGACTCTTGGGGGTTACCGGATTCCCGCTGGTTGCCGGAATCGGTTTCCATTGGATCTGAGGCCGTAGATTCACCGGGAGAAGGTCTACGGCGCTTAAGAGAAAGGGAAGAAGAGGATGCGGAGGAGGATTCCTCGTCGGACATCGCGAGGGTAGGTGGAGAAACAGAAATCCCAGACTCGAACCCCGCGTGAAGATCTACGAGTAAGAGGAAAACCAAAGAAAAAGGAGCAAATAAGAACACCAAAGGCTCAAGATCTGGAAAGCCAGCGAACGGCGAGTAAAGAGAAATTAGTACCAACCTTGAGCGGCGCGGTCGCTGGGGAAAGAAGTCGCTGGGGAAAGAAGTTGCTGGCGGAGAAGCGGGTCTACAGCCGCCGGCGAGCAGCGTCGACGGCGAGGCGGAGAAGCTCGTGAAGAAGCACAAATGCGGCAGACGCGAAGAAGTTGCTGCCGAAGATCTCCGCACAGCGAAGTCCGGCGGCGGCACGGCGTGAGTTCGCCGGGCACCGGAGCTCGAACGGGCGACGGCGGACGGAGAGCGGCGGAGGCGCAAAGGCGTGGAGCTCTGTGCGCGAAGGAGAAGAATGCGAAGAAGATGAAGAGGAACGGGCAGTTGCGTTTATATAAGAGAGAGAAAGTGGGCGTGGAACCGCTGGGCCGCGGCGGTTCGCCTCACGGCCCGCGACGGTTCGCGCCTTGGGCCACCACGTGGCGGAGGAATACACGCGCGAAAACGGAGGCCACACGGAGGCGCACGCGGGATCCCGAAGAGGTAGTGGGATCCGCTGCGGTGCATTAAATGCGTGCGCGGGAGTCGAAACGATGTGACAGCGGACACTGGCGCGTCAGTTACAGTGCGCATGTCACTGACAGGCGCGGGACCCGATATATTCTCGACTTCGCCGAGGAAGGAGTAAAGACACATGGTGCCGGAAAAAAGAGGTGCCGGAACAAGCCTTGCAAAGAGAAGAAAAGGAACAAGGGTAAAGGTGCCGGAACTAGGCTCAAAGGATGAGTGACTAAACCGGTATCTTAAAAAGATGAAAACCTGGCATGGTCTGTAGGACAGAATCCTCCAGACTATACCAGCTTCGGGGACTAATGTTGGGGGGATAACCCCCGGTATGCCAAAGGCATGCCAAACCGGATGGTTTGAGCCATCAAGATACCGGTTTAATGTTCTTACCGGAAGCCTAGTAGGAATCCGGGAGAGCAAGGCTAAGCCGGTATCCCCAAAGGGGTATGCCGGAACCCGGTATAGAAGATACCGGAAAGGAGAGCCTGTCGGCAGGACTGGTCAAAGATTCTCTTCAGAGCAAGAAGACAAGGATGAGCCAAGCAAAGTAACTTTATTCAGAGCCCTGGCGCCAAAGAGAGAGGTGACGTCCAAAGAAGCCGGAGGACATCAGCAGCCCTGATAAAAGAAGGCCACGGTGTCATCTATGATTAAAGTAGCTTTGTACAAAGAGCTGTTAAAGTAGCTTTGTACAGTAACTCTGTAAAGTAGTTTGTCCAGTCAAAGATGCCATTAGGGTTTCTTGCAGTGTAAGCCACCCTCCCCCCTATATAAGGAGAGGGGGGAGCCCTTCTTCACGGGCAAGCAAGTATGTACGCACGTGTGTAGGAAGGCAGAGCCTGTAACTTGTGTGAATCTATGAACATGGTGATCTAGAGGGAGTTCTTCCTTGTGTCTTTCTTCTTCAACCTCTGGCCTTAGCCAAGTTCTTGAGGAAACCATCCGGAACCTCTTCCCACCTGATCGCAAACCCTCCCCCGAATCCACTTGCGTCCATTCGGCCCCAATCTAAGCCATCCTATGGCATCTGCTCGTTCACCACGACGACACATTTACATTGTTTTGATCGCTGCATTCATTACATATGCTTACAATAGTATGATCAAGGTTATGATGGCATGTCACTCCAGAAATTATCTTTGTTATCGTTTACCTGCTCGGGACGAGCAGAAACTAAGCTTGGGGATGCTGATACGTCTCCGACGTATCGATAATTTCTTATGTTCCATGCCACATTATTGATGATATCTACATGTTTTATGCATACTTTATGTCATATTTATGCATTTTCTGGCACTAACCTATTAACAAGATGCCGAAGAGCCAGTTGCTGTTTTCTGTTGTTTTTGGTTTCAGAAATCCTAGTAAGGAAATATTCTCGGAATTGGACGAAATCAACGCCCAGGGGCCTATTTTCACACGAAGCTTCCAGAAGACCGAAGGGAAGACGAAGTGGGGCCACGGGGCGCCGCCACACTAGGGCGGCGCGGCCCAGGGGGGCCCGCGCGGCCCTAGCGTGTGGGGCCCCCGTGACGCCTCCTGACCTGCCCTTCCGCCTACATATAGTCTTCGTCGCGAAACCCCCAGTACCGAGAGCCACGATACGGAAAACCTTCCAGAGACGCCGCCGCCGCCAATCCCATCTCGGGGGATTCAGGAGATCGCCTCCGGCACCCTGCCGGAGAGGGGAATCATCTCCCGGAGGACTCTTCACCGCCATGGTCGCCTCCGGAGTGATGAGTGAGTAGTTCACCCCTGGACTATGGGTCCATAGCAGTAGCTAGATGGTCGTCTTCTCCTCATTATGCTTCATTGTCGGGTCTTGTGAGCTGCCTAACATGATCAAGATCATCTATCTGTAATGCTATATGTTGTGTTTGTTGGGATCCGATGGATAGAGAATACTATGTTATGTTGATTATCAATCTATTACCTATGTGTTGTTTATGATCTTGCATGCTCTCCGTTATTAGTAGAGGCTCTGGCCAAGTTTTTACTCTTAACTCCAAGAGGGAGTATTTATGCTCGATAGTGGGTTCATGCCTCCATTAAATCTGGGACAGTGATAGAAAGTTCTAAGGTTGTGGATGTGCTGTTGCCACTAGGGATAAAACATTGATGCTATGTCCGAGGATGTAGTTATTGATTACATTACGCACCATACTTAATGCAATTGTCTGTTGTTTTCAACTTAATACTGGAAGGGGTTCGGATGATAACCTGAAGGTGGACTTTTTAGGCATAGATGCATGCTGGATAGCGGTCTATGTACTTTGTCGTAATGCCCAATTAAATCTCACTATACTCATCATATCATGTATGTGCATTGTCATGCCCTCTCTATTTGTCAATTGCCCAACTGTAATTTGTTCACCCAACATGCTATTTATCTTATGGGAGAGACACCTCTAGTGAACTGTGGACCCCGGTCCATTTTTTACATCGAATACAATCTACTGCAATACTTGTTCTACTGTTCTCTGCAAACAATCATCATCCACACTATACATCTAATCCTTTGTTACAGCAAGCCGGTGAGATTGACAACCTCACTGTTTCGTTGGGGCAAAGTACTTTGGTTGTGTTGTGCAGGTTCCACGTTGGCGCCGGAATCCCTGGTGTTGCGCCGCACTACATCTCGCCGCCATCAACCTTCAACGTGCTTCTTGGCTCCTACTAGTTCGATAAACCTTGGTTTCTTACTGAGGGAAAACTTGCTGCTGTACGCATCACACCTTCCTCTTGGGGTTCCCAACGGACGCGTGTTGTACGCGTATCATGCAGCATCATCCTTTTAGTGGAACTGCATTAGAAAATCCTCATGAGCATATGATGACCTTCTTGGAGTACTGCAATACACTCAAACAAAATGGAGTTCCACCTGAAGCAATAAGGATGCAGTTGTTCCCATTCTCTTTGTCAGGAAATGCAAGGATGTGGTTCCATGCTCTGCCTCATCACTGCAGGGATATTTGGCAGAATATAATGCAAGCATTCTTTGAGAGGTACTTTCCACCAACAAAAGCTGCAGAATACAGAGATAGAATTACTAGATTTGTTCAGTTTAGTGGTGAGAGGTACCAAGGGTTGATAAGAATGTGTCCAAATCATGGGGAAGAACAATGGCTAATACTGCAAACCTTTTATAAGGGATTAACTGAACATACCAGATCATTTGTTGATTCAGCTGCTGGTGGTGGGATAATGAACAAGACCCTGGTAGAAGCTACTGAACTGATTGAGAGAATGGCAATTCACAATTTCTCTAGGTCAAACGAAAGGGCCATTCATCCTGTCCAACAAGGTGTGCACCAATTGTCGGGTAAAGATGCAGTAGCAGCCTATGTTGAGAGATTCACTAAGAAAATGACTCAAATGATAACATAAGGAAAATCTTGTGATGTAGTCTCAGAAGTGCAATCAACTAACATCTGCCAGATATGTGGAGAATTGGGTCACACAACACATGGATGTGGAGTCCTATTGGGTGCAGGCAGTCAAATTCAAGAAGTTAATTATGCTCAGAACCAAGGACCCTACTCACAGAATTATAACCCATCTTGGAGAAATCATTCAAATCTTTCATATAAGACAGGTGGTCAGCCAAGTTCATCAGCCCCAAGTATTTCAAGTTACAAACAACAAGCTTTGGCTTATCAACCAGCACAACAACCATTGTTTCAGACAGGAAGTGCTATTGATATTAGTGAAATGATGAAGCTTCAGAAAGAAATGTTCAGTGGCATGCAGGAAACTATGAAAATGCAGTCAAAATTGTTTATCAAGACTATGCAGCATTTGACCTTGGGAGTTTCAAATTTGCAAGTCAGCAACAATGACAACAAGTTACCCTCTCAAACAGAAACGAATCCTAAGCAATGCGGAGCAATTACATCGACTGAAGCTATTATAACAAGAAGTGGCAAGAATACTGGGCCAATCTTGACGGCTCCATATGTGGCACCTCACTTAAGGCAGCCCATGTGTGAATCTGAATCTGTTCAAAAGCCAGCAAAGGGAAAATAAGGGGAGTTAAGTGAAAATGTCCAAGAACCAATGAAGTCCACTATTGAAGTAAATGTTCAGAGAATTCCATTTCCTGAGAGATTAGAGAAAAGTAAGGAAGACAAGCAATATGCAAAGTCTCTTGAGGTGATGAAAGATGTGCAAATAACCATCCCTATCCTTGATGTTGTGACACATATTCCAGTTTATGCCAAGTTCTTGAAAGAATTAATAACCAAGAGAAGAAATTTAGATGAGCCTGAGGTAATATCCCTGACAAAGGAATGCAGTGCAGTAATACAAGACAGATTACCAGCTAAGCTAGAAGACCCAGAGAGTTTCTCTTTGCCTTGTGATGTGGGTGGAAGAAAATTTACTGCTCTATGTGATTTGGGGTCTTCAGTCAGTGTGTTGCCTTTATCAGTTAGTAAAGCTCTTGTACTTGGGGAATTAAAACCAACTCCCATTACATTGCAGTTGGCTGACAGAACTTTGAGGAAACCAGCTGGGATAATTGAATATGTACTAGTGATTGTTGGGAAATTCGAATACCCTGTTGATTTCGTGATCCTTGAAATGGAAGAGAAATGTGATGCATTAATTCTGGGAAGACCTTTCTTGGCTACTGCTGGAGAAATTATTGATGTGCAAGGAGGGAAACTTAAGCTGAGATTTGGTCAAGAAGAAGTGGAGTTTAATATGCAGCATGCGAGTAAATTACCTAAATGTCAAGATCAGTGTCAGGCTATCGATGTGATTGAACATGAAGTCACGGAATTGCTTGGAGAAAAACAGAATATAGACAACCCTGAATTAGGAGTGTTCATAACACCTGGACAAATGATAGTTTGTGAATCATGCAGCATAAGTGAGACTGGGGAGCTAGTATTAGAGGAAAAAGAATCATGGGATGCTAGGTGTATTGTGGAATTAAAGGCATTGCCACCTCACCTGAAATATGCTTTCCTTGAAAAGGCAAGGATTCATCCAGTTATCATCAGTGCCACTCTTACTACCCCTCAAGAAGAAGCTTTACTATCAACACTAAAGATGTACAAAAATGTGATTGGATACTCCATAGATGATATAAAAGGGATTGATGCTTCTATATGTTCTCATAGAATCCACCTAGAAGAAAATGCCAAGCCATCCAGAGAGGGCCAGAGGAGATTGAATCCACAATTACAAGAAGTGGTGAAGAAAGAAATACTAAAGTTACTGTCAGCTGGAATGATTTATCCAATTTCAGACAGTGAGTGGGTCAGTCCAATTCACATTGTTCCTAAGAAAGGTGGCTTTACAGTGGTTGAAAATGCTTTTAAGCAACTCATCACCATGAGACCAGTGACAGGTTGGAGAATGTGCACTGATTTCAGGAAATTAAACAAAGCAACAAGAAAGGATCATTTTCCTTTACATTTTATTGATCAAATGCTGGAGAGACTAGCAGGACAAGAATATTATTGCTATCTCGATGGATATTCTGGGTTTCTTCAAATACCCATTCACCCATCAGATCAAGAGAAGACTACATTTACTTGTCCATATGGCACATTTGCTTACAAGAGATTGCCTTTTGGATTGTGCAACGCTCCAGGGACATTTCAGAGATGCATACAATCTATTTTCACAGAATATATAGAGAAAATCATGGAGGTATTTATGGACGACTTACAGTATATGGAAAAGACTTTGAGGATTGCTTGAAAAAATCTTGCAACCATATTGCATAGATGCTCAGAACAGAACCTTATTCTCAATTGGGAGAAATGTCATTTTTTAGTCAAAGATGGGATTGTCTTGGGCCACCTTGTGTCTGCCAGGGGTATAGAAGTCGACAAGGCAAAAGTCGAAGACATTGCAAGAATGCCACCTCCCATTAATGTCAAGGGCATCAGAAGTTTTCTTGGACATGCAGGATTCTATAGGAGATTTATTCAGAATTTTTCCAAGATAGCAAAGCCTCTTACTAATCTTCTGAATAATGATGTGAAGTTTGAATTTGGGGAGGAATGTGTGCAAACATTTGATGCTTTGAAGCAGGCACTTATTACTGCCCCCATTGTCCAACCTCCAGAATGGGGGCTTCCATTCGAAGTGATGTGTGATGCTAGTGATTTTGCTGTTGGGGCTGTGTTGGGGCAGAGAAAAGGAAGAGAATTGCATGTAATTCAATATGCCAGCAAGACATTGGATGAAGCTCAGGTTAATTACACAACTACAGAAAAGGAGCTCCTTGCAGTGGTGTATGCCTATGACAAATTCAGAGTGTACCTGGTTGGTAATAAGAGCATAATCTTCACAGATCATGCTGCTATCAGATATTTGCTCAGCAAAAAGGATGCCAAACCAAGATTGATCAGATGGGTGCTTCTGTTACAGGAATTTGATATGGAGATAAGAGATAAAAAGGGAGTTTAAAATCTGGTAGCAAATCACTTATCAAGGATTGTAGTGGAGAATTCCACCCCTATAAATGATGAAATGCTAGGGGAACAGTTGATGGAAGTGAGCAACAAATCAGCTTGGTATGCAGATATTGTCAACTATATATCTGGTTTGTGAAATTGTACCCAAGGACTTCTCCTATGCCCAGAAGAAGAAGTTCTTGCATGAGGCAAAAAGATATTCATGGGATGAAACATTTCTATTCAAGCATTGTGCTGATGAAATTATGAGGAGGTGCATACCTAAAGTGGAAGTACATGATATCATTTATCATTGGCACTCTGGAAATTATGGGGGTCATTCAGGAATCATGAAAACTCAAGATAAGGTGTTGCAATCTGGTTTCTTTTGGCCAACCCTTTTCCATGATGTAAATGATTACATTAAGAAATGTGATCCATGTCAGAGAACTGGTAAAATCACAAGAAGAAATGAGATGCCACAACAGGGAATACTAGAGGTGGAGCTTTTTGATGTCTGGGGAGTCGATTTTGTTGGGCCACTTCCATCATCCAAAGGCTTCAAGCACATCTTAGTGGCATCAGACTATGTGTAAAAATGGGTAGAAGCAGTTCCAGTCACCAATGCAGATTCTAAGGCAGTGTGTAAATTGTTCAAGACAGTGATATTTCCAAGATTTGGTGTGCCCAGAGTTGTTATTAGTGATGGAGGAACTCATTTTAACAATGGAAATCTTGCATCCTTGCTGAACAAATATGGAGTACACAATCACAAAGTCACAACACCATACCATCCGCAAGCGAATGGTCAAGTGGAAGTGTCGAACAGGGAAATAAAACACATTCTGGAGAAAGTTGTGTCCAAATCAAGATCAGATTGGGCTGATAAGTTGCCAGATGCCTTATGGGCATACATAACTGGATACAAAACACCAATAGGAATGTCACATTTCAGGTTGGTGTATGGGAAAGCTTGTCATCTTCCTGTTGAATTGGAACACAAGGCACAATGGGCAATGAGAAAACTAAACATGGACCAATCAAAAGCTGGGAAACACAGAAAATTGCAGATGTGTGAATTGGAAGAGTTAAGGCACGATGCTTATGAGAGCTCAAAGATTTACAAGGAGAAAACCAAAAGGTTGCATGATAGGAATATTCAAAGGAAAAATTTCCAAGTTGGAGATGCAGTATTGGTATACGATTCTAGATTCCACTTATTCCCTGGGAAGTTTAAGTCCAGATGGTTTGGCCCATATACAATCAAGAAAGTGATAGGAAATGGAGTGTTTGAGGTACATATTCAATCGGAGGGAACCATGAAGATCAATGGGCAGAGATTGAAGCCTTATAGATTTGGTGAGAAGATGCCTGTTGAAATGGAGGAAGAGAATGAAGATGAGGAGACTGGGCAAGTTGAAGCTGGATAGTTCTTGAGGAAGCTAGGTCAAGCTAATGACCTAAAACAAGCGCTGCTCAGGAGGCAACCTAAGAAGATAATTATATATCATTTCTACTTAATTTAAAATAATATAACATTTACATATAAATATATATCTACATAGTAATTTCTGTTTTGCAATCACCTTTTTGTTCCTGTTATATTTAGATAGGTAAGATGAGTTAAATTATTCAGGAAGTGAAGGTGGATTTACATGACTTTCGATTTAAGAGAAATATCCGGTGAGCTGTTTCTTGTTCTTTTAGCTTGCTATTGCAAAATTTAAGTATAGAGGATTTTGCCGCAAACTCCCAGAATTTTGATCTCATTTTCAACTTGTGCAATGAAAACATAGATTAGTGCAAGATTCATGATTTTTCTATATAACTCTATGTTGTAGGTCTGTACTAATCATTCTCTGTTGACTATTGCCAATACAATTCATTCAGTTAACTTATGAAAAACTTCTCTGAAAGATTTAGAACAGTCTTTGCCTTGGAAATCCTGAAGTCGCTTGCTTTAATTTAGTGTTAATTATCACTAAAGCTAGTTGGACCCATGTGATCCCGGGATTGGATGTTCAAACTATGATGAAGTGATAATGGTGATGAAGTTGCTCACAAGCTAACATGCAATTAATCCCGAAACAAGTTGGACCCATGTGATCCTTGGATTGGATGTCTAACCTTGGTTAAGGATGCTAACAGATTTTCTAACCCATTTGTTTAACTTAGATTTCACTAATTCTCCTGTGCCCAGCTGGGTGTGGTGCTCCTTGGAGTGGATATTCGGTCTAGGAGATGGAGTCTAACATATTAAGACCCTTGCGCTCAGCTGGGTGTGTTTGTCTCTGGACCGATCACCTGGACTGAGAGATGGGGTATGACCTTTGTTCATTGATCATTATAAGTTTTTGTTGGCCAAAGGAAATAAGAAAATCTGAGTTATAAAAATTCTCTAAGGAGATGATAAAAGGCCAATTCAAAAAGGATCAGAAAATGCCAATTGAGTAAATCTTGTCGATTCTTTCTTGCTAACCTTCTGACTGAGTAACCTTGTTGACTACCTTTTTGCAATTTTCATGCCTGATATTTCTTTAAAACAGTGACTACATTTGTTCATGGCAAGACTGTTCTCTCTACTTCATTTTTCTTACATGAGCTAGTTGCATGATTCTCATTATTACGTCCATTTTGCATCACTATTTTATATCATAATTTATTCATTGATATATTTCATATTTAGAGGTGATACTTATGTTATTTCATCTATTTTGCATGTTTCATGATTGTTGGAGAATCGCACACCGGAGTCAGGATTCTGCTGGAAAAAGCGCCGTCAGAATGCAATATTTCGGAAGATCAACAATTGACGGAAATTATACTGAAAATCCTATTTTTCCAGAAGACGAAAGTAGCCAAAAGGAGGAGCCAAGGAGGGCCACCATGGGCACCCCCATAGGCCGGCGCGGGCCCATGCCTGGCCGCGCCACCATGTGGGGAGGGGGCCCACCGCCCCCTCTGGCCTCCTCTCCTTCGCGTACTTCTTCGTCCCGAAAACCTAAGCTCCAGATGATAGTCGCGAAGAGTCACAACCGCCTCTACGGGGTGGAAAACACCAGAGAGAAAAGCACTCTCCGGCAGGTGATGTCTACGGGTGCTTCTATTCTTGTAGACAGTGTTGGGCCTCCAAGAGCAGAGGTTTGTAGAACAGCAGCAAGTTTCCCTTAAGTGGATCACCCAAGGTTTATCGAACTCAGGGAGGAAGAGGTCAAAGATATCCCTCTCAAGCAACCCTGCAACCACAAAGCAAGAAGTCTCTTGTGTCCCCAACACACCTAATACACTTGTCAGATGTATAGGTGCACTAGTTCGGCGAAGAGATAGTGAAATATAGGTGGTATGAATATATATAAGCAGTAGTAACAGCACCAGAAAATAGTTTGATGCTACAACTGGCGTGTGGTTGATGGTGGTAATATTGCAGGCAGTACAGATGCAGTAAAACAGTAAACAAGCAGCGATAGCAGTATCTGGAAACAAGGCCTAGGGATTATACTTTCACTAGTGGACACTCTCAACATTGATCACATAACAGAATAGATAAATGCTATACTCAACACTCTCTTGTTGGATGATGAACACCACTAATTGCGTAGGATTACACGAACCCTCAATGCCGAAGTTAACAAGCTCCACAATATTCGATATTCATGTTTAAATAACCTTAGAGTGCATGATAGATCAACACAACTACACCAAGTACTAACATAGCATGCACACTGTCACCATCACACTATGAAGGAGGCATAGATCACATCAATACTATCATAGCAATAATTAACTTCATAATCTACAAGAGATCATAATCATAACCTACGCCAAGTACTACACGATGCACACACTGTCACCATTACACCGTGCAGGAGGAATAGACTACTTTAATAACATCACTAGAGTAGCACATATAATAGTAGTGATACAAAGCACATTGCAATCATAAAGGGATATAATTAAGCACTTCACTATGCTATTCATAACAGTGAATAAGTATTCTGTGAAATATAGCCTAAGAGACCCACACGGTGCACACACTGTCACCTTTACACACGTGGGACAAGGAGTCTCCGGAGATCACATAAGTAAAATTCCCTTGACTAGCATAACGACATCTAGATTACAAGCATCATCATATGGATCTCAATCATGTAAGGCAGCTCATGAGATCATTGTATTGAAGTACATAGGGAGAGAGATTAACCACATAGCTACCGGTACAGCCCTTAGCCTCGATGGAGAACTACTCCCTCCTCATGGAGACAGCAGCGGTGATGAAGATGGCGGTGGTGTTGATGGAGAAGCCTTTCGGGGGCACTTCCCCATCCCGGCGGCGTGCCGGAACAGAGACTCCTGTCCCCCAGATCTTGGCTTCGCGATGGCGGCGGCTCTGGAAGGTTTCTCGTACCGTGGCTTTTCCGTATCGAAGACTTAGGTCAGGGGCTTCTTATAGGTGAAGAGGCGGCGTCAGAAGGGGTCTGGGGCCACCATACACTAGGGCGGCGCGCCCCCCCTTGGGTTGTGCCGCCACCATGTGTGGGCCCCCTGTGGCCCCTCTCTGGCGGCTCTCGGGTGTTCTGGAAGCTTCATGCAATCCTAAGATGCTGGGCGTTGATTTCGTCCGATTCCGAGAATATTTCCTTACTAGGATTTCTGAAACCAAAAACAGCAGAAAACAGCAACTGGCCCTTCGGCATCTCGTCAATAGGTTAGTTCCGGAAAACGCATAAATATGACATAAAGTATGCATAAAACATGTAGATATCATCAATAAAGTGGCATGGAACATAAGAAATTATCGATACGTCGGAGACGTATCAGCATCCCCAAGCTTAGTTTCTGCTCGTCCCGAGCAGGTAAACGATAACAAAGATAATTTCTGGAGTGACATGCCATCATAACCTTGATCATACTATTGTAAGCACATGTAATGAATGCAGCGATCAAAGCAATGGTAAATGACATGAGTAAACAAATGAATCATATAGCAAATACTTTTCATGAATAGTACTTTCAAGACAAGCATCAATAAGTCTTGCATAAGAGTTAACTCATAAAGCAATAAATTCTAAATAAAGGCATTGAAGCAACACAACGGAAGATTAAGTTTCAGCGGTTGCTTTCAACTTGTAACATGTATATCTCATGGATATTGTCAACATAAAGTAATATAATAAGTGCAATATGCAAGTATGTAGGAATCAATGCACAGTTCACACAAGTGTTTGCTTCTTGAGGTGGAGAGAAATAGGTGAACTGACTCAACATAAAAGTAAAAGAATGGCCCTTCGCAGAGGGAAGCATTGATTGCTATATTTGTGCTAGAGCTTTGATTTTGAAAACATAAAGAGAGCATAAAAGTAGAGTTTTGAGAGGTGTTTGTTGTTGTCAACGAATGGTAGTGGGCACTCTAACCCCCTTGCCAGACAAACCTTCAAAGAGCGTCTCCCATTTTATTTTTATTTTTGTGTGGCACTCCTTCCAACCTTTCTTTCACAAACCATGGCTAACCGAATCCTCGGGTGCCTGCCAACAATCTCATACCATGAAGGAGTGCCTTTTTATTTTAGTTTTATTATGATGACACTCCTCCCCACCTTTGCTTTCTCAAGCCATGGCTAACAGAATCCTTCGGGTGCCGTCGAACAATCACATACCATGGAGGAGTGTCTATTTTGGTTAATTAATTTGGGACTGGGAATCCCATTGCCAGCTCTTTTTGCAAAATTATTGGATAAGCGGATGAAGCCATGATACGTCTCCAATGTATCCATAATTTCTGATGTTCCATGCTTGTTTTATGACAATACTTACATGTTTTGCTCGCACTTTATAATGTTTTTATGCGTTTTCCGGAACTAACCTATTAACAAGATGCCACAGTGCCAGTTCCTGTTTTCTGCTGTTTTTGGTTCCAGAAAGGCTGTTCGGGCAATATTCTCGGAATTGGACGAAATCAACGCCAAAGATCTTATTTTTCCCGGGAGGCTCCAGAATACCGAAGGGGAGTCAGAGGGGAGGCCTGGGGCCCCCACACCATAGGGCCGCGCGTGCTAGCCCCTGGCCGCGCCAGCCTATGGGGAGGGCACCCTGTTGCCCCTCCTGCGCCGCCTCTTCGCCTATATAAGCCCTTTCGACCTAAAAACTCGATACCAATTGACAAAACTCCAGAAAGACTCCAGGGGCGCCGCCGCCATCGCGAAACTCCAATTCGGGGGACAGAAGTCTCTGTTCTGGCACCCTGCCGGGACGGGGAAGTGCCCCCGGAAGCCATCTCCATCAACGCCACCGCCTCCATCATGCTCCGTGAGTAGTTCCCCCATGGACTACGGGTTCTAGCAGTAGCTAGTTGGTATTCTCTCCTCCATGTACTTCAATACAATGGTCTCATGAGCTGCCTTACATGATTGAGATCCATCTGATGTAATCGGTGTTGTGTTTGTTGGGATCTGATGGATGATACATTATGACTAGTCTATCTATAAAGTTTGTGAAGTTATTGTTGCTGCAATCTTGTTATGCTTAATGCTTGTCACTAGGGCCCGAGTGGCATGATCTTAGATTTAAGCTCTATAATTATTGCTTAGATTGTATCTACAAGTTGTATGCACATGTCGCTGTCCGGAACCAAAGGCCCCGAAGTGACAGAAATCGGGACAACCGGAGGGTAAGGCGGTGATGTGAGGATCACATGTTTTCACAGAGAGTTAATGCTTTGCTCCGGTACTCTATTAAAAGGAGTACCTTAATATCCAGTAGATTCCCTTGAGGCCCGGCTGCCACCGGCTGGTAGGACAAAAGATGTTGTGCAAGTTTCTCATTGCGAGCACGTACGACTATATATGGAAAACATGCCTACATGATTAATGAATTGATGTTCTTTCTTAATGCTTTATCAATCCTATCAATTGCCCAACTGTAATTTGTTCACCCAACACTTGTCACTTGTTATTGGAGAGTTACCACTAGTGTAGATCGCTGGGAACCCCGGTCCATCTCTCATCATCATATACTCGTTCTACATGTCATTGGAAGTAGTATCAACTATTTTCTGGTGCCATCGCCTCTGTGTTATTGCTACTGCTGCTGTGTTACTGTTACTACTGCTCTCATATTACTGCTACTTTCACATCACCCCTGTTGCTAGTGCTTTTCCAGGTGCAGCTGAATTGACAACTCAGTTGTTAAGGCTTATAAGTATTCTTTACCTCCCCTTGTGTTGAATCAATAAATTTGGGTTTTACTTCCCTCGATGACTGCTGCGATCCCCTATACTTGTGGGTTATCAAGACTGTTTTCTGGCGCCGTTGCCGGGGAGGCATAGCTCTACTCATAAGTTCACCTGGGGAGTACACTCTACCTCTCTCTCTGTTTTTATTTTATTTTACTTTGTTTTGCTTAGTTTACTTTTGTTTAGTTTATTTGTGCTTAGTTTATTTCTGTCTAGTATTATTTTTCTTAGTTTACTTTTGCTTAGTTTCTTTTTGTCTTGTTTTACTTTTCTTATATATCCAAAAATCCATAAAAATTTGAAAAACCTAAAAATTAAAAACTGCTATTATGGGAGAACCCATAACCTACTAGGAGCTTATAGAATATTATAATAATTATAGAGAATCAAGAACTGGTAAAGTAATGAGTGTTGTGATAGAAAATTGAATTCAATTGCTAAAATCTTGCTTAAACGCCATGATATAAATTGTTGCTCTCAACAGGATACTAAACATCTGAAATTTCGATGTTGCTTTAGTGAAGAAGTTTTAATTAAGAACTATAATTGGAATAGCTATATTCATCTTGGGTTCGAAGAAGTAGAACAATTTGTCATATTTATGGGAGCCTCTGAGATCGAATCCTTCATGTCTAAAAATTATGAAACTTGTGTTGTTTGTAAGGACCTTAAAGATTATGTCTCTTCTATCCTTAATTTTTGCAATGAAAGTTACATTGATAATCCTTATATCATTGATTATAAAGAGAGACTCATTAATGCACAAGAATGCACTCACAATTTGTAGGAACCTGTGAAAAAAGAAATTGATGAACCTGAAAGCTCATTGGATGAAAAAGAGGAGGAAATTGATGAACCTGAAAGCTCATTGGATGAAAAAGAAGAGGAGAGTGATGAACAAAAGGAGGAAGAATGGATTAGCTACCCATGCCAACCTTCTAATGAGAGTAACTCTTTATCTCTTACACTATTTGATTGTCCTCCATGCTTACCAAAGGAGGTTGAATGTTATGTTCCTGTGGATTCTCTTGAAATAGTACATATGAGTAATACTTGTGAGAATAATTATGCTACTGTTATTTATGATAATCCATGCTACTTTGATAAATCTTATGATAATGCTTTGTTTGTGCCTGATGTCGAAATGCATGGTACTAAAGAATTTTGCTTAGCAAATGTTTATGATAAAGCTCTAGATGATGGTCCTATGTTACTTGATAATATTAATTGTGCTACTAATGAAAATGGGATTGGAGAGTTCTTGACTTTATTTATGAGTCCCATATCTCTTGAGATTTATCAATCATCATGTTATATTATTGATAAAAGTGGATTTGAAAGTTTTGATCCTACTATTTTTGAGCGTGATAAAAATTATGTGTCTATGGATCATGAAAAGAATGCTTTATGTGATATTTATATTGTTGAGTTTGTTCATGAAGCTACTGAAAATTATTATGAGAGAGGAAAATATGGTTGTAGAAATTTGCATGGTACTAAAACACCTCTCTATACGCTGAAAATTTTGAAGTTACTCTTGTTTTATCTTCTTATGCTTGTCACTTTGTTCTTCATGAATTTATTTGTGTACAAGATTCCTATGCATAGGAAGTGGGTTAGACTTAAATGTATTTTGAATTTGCTTTTTGATGCTCTCTTTTGCTTCAACTCTTATTTCTTGCGAGTGCATCATTAAAACTGCAGAGCACATCTTAATGGCTATAAAGAAAGAACTTCTTGGGAGATAACCCATGTGTTTATTTTGCTACTGTTTTGTTGTGGTTTGGAAGTTGTTACTACTGTAGCAACCTCTCCTTATCTTTATTTTATTGCAATGTTGTGCCAAGTGAAGCCTCTAATCGAAGGTTGATGCTAGATTTGGATTTCTGCGCAGAAACAGATTTCTATCTGTCACGAATTCTGGTCAGATTCTTTGTAGGTAACTCAGACAAATCTGCCAATTTACGTGAGTGTTCCTCAGATACGTATGCAACTTTCATTAGTTTTGAGTTTTCTGATTTGAGCAACGGAAGTACCTCTTTAAAATTCGTCTTTACTGGCTGTTCTGTTTTGGCAGATTCTGTCTCTGTTTTTTTGCATTGTCTCTTGTGGACTTTAAGCAAGGCTTTCTAGACGTGGAGAGCTGTAGCTAATGTTTTATTGAGTTCTTTCAATGTGTCACTACAGGACTAAAAGTGGATTCAAGTTTTTTGAGTACTAACCCCTCTAATGAAGTTTATGAGAAGTTTGGTGTGAAGGAAGTTTTCAAGGGTCAAGAGAGGAGGATGATATATGATCAAGAAGAGTGAAAAGTCTAAGCTTGGGGATGCCCCCATGGTTCATCCCTGCATATTTCAAGAAGACTCAAGCGTCTAAGCTTGGGGATGCCCAAGGCATCCCCTTCTTCATCAACTTATCAGGTTTCTTCTATTGAAACTATATTTTTATTCGATCACATCATATGTGCTTTACTTGGAGCGTCTGTGTGCTTTTATTTTTGTTTGTGTTTGAATAAATTCGGATCCTAGCAATCCTTTTTTGGGAGTGAGACACGCTCCGCTTTTTCATATGAACACTTGTTCTTCGCTTTTACTTTTAATGTTCAATGGTAAAAGTTGGAAGCTACAATACTTATGGTTATTTGGTTGGAAACAGAAAATGCCTCATATTGTCTTGGATAATTTGACACTTGGCAATTTTTTTGAGCTCTCAAGTAGATCATGATTAAGTTCTTGCATCATGTAGTTTAAACCTATTAGTGGAGAAGTACCGTAGAGCTTGTTGAAATTGGTTTGCATGACTGGTCTCTCTTAAGGTCTAGATATTTTCTGGTAAAAGTGTTTGAGCAACAAGGAAGACAGTGTAGAGTATTATAATGCTTGCAATATGTTCTTATGTAAGTTTTGATGTACCGGTTCATACTTGTGTTTGCTTCAAATAACCTTGCTAGCCTAAGCCTTGTATCGAGAGGGAATACTTCTCATGCATCCAAAATCCTTGAACCAACCACTATGCCATTTGTGTCCACCATACCTACCTACTACATGGTATTTCTCCGCCATTCCAAAGTAAATTGCTTGAGTGCTACCTTTAAACAATTCAAAATGCTTCTCAATTTGTGTCAATGTTTTATAGCTCATAAGGAAGTATGTGGTGTTTTATCTTTCAATCTTGTTGGGCAGCTTTCACCAATGGACTAGTGGCTTCATCTGCTTATCCAATAATTTTGCAAAAAGAGCTGGCAATGGGATTCCCAGTCCCAAATTAATTAACCAAAATAGACACTCCTCCATGGTATGTGATTGTTGGACGGCACCCGAAGGATTCGGTTAGCCATGGCTTGAGAAAGCAAAGGTGGGGAGGAGTGTCATCGTAATAAAACTAAAATAAAAAGGCACTCCTTCATGGTATGAGATTGTTGGCAAGCACCCGAGGATTCGGTTAGCCATGGTTTGTGAAAGAAAGGTTGGAAGGAGTGCCATCCAAAAAAAAAAATGGGAGCCGCTCTTTGAAGGTTTGTCTGGCAAGGGGGTTAGAGTGCCCACTACCATTCGTTGACAACAACAAACACCTCTCAAAACTTTACTTTTATGCTCTCTTTATGTATTCAAAACCAAAGCTCTAGCACAAATATATCAATCAATGCTTCCCTCTGCGAAGGGCCTTTCTTTTACTTTATGTTGAGTCAGTTTACCTACTTCCTTCCATCTTAGAAGCAAACACTTGTGTCAACTGTGCATTGATTCTTACATACTTGCTTATTTGCATTCATCATATTACTTTATGTTGACAATTATCCATGAGATATGCATGTTGAAAGTTGAAAGCAACTGCTGAAACTTATATCTTCCTTTGTGTTGCTTCGATGCCCTTACTTTGAATTTATTGCTTTATGAGTTAACTCTTATGCAAGACTTCTGATACTTGTCTTGAAAGTACTATTCATGAAAAGTTTTGCTATATGTTATCTATTTGTTAGCAACTATAGATCATTGCCTTGAGTCACTTCATTCATTTCATATGCTTTGTAATAGTATGATCAAGGTTATGTAAGTAGCATGTCACTACATAAATTATTCTTTTTATCGTTTACCTACTCGAGGACGAGTAGGAACTAAGCTTGGGGATGCTAATACGTCTCCAACGTATCCATAATTTCTGATGTTCCATGCTTGTTTTATGACAATACTTACATGTTTTGCTCGCACTTTATAATGTTTTTATGCGTTTTCCGGAACTAACCTATTAACAAGATGCCACAGTGCCAGTTCCTGTTTTTCTGCTGTTTTTGGTTCCAGAAAGGCTGTTCGGGCAATATTCTCGGAATTGGACGAAATCAACGCCAAAGATCTTATTTTTCCCGGGAGGCTCCAGAACACCGAAGGGGAGTCAGAGGGGAGGCCTGGGCCCCCACACCATAGGGCCACGCGGGCCAGCCCCTGGCCGCGCCAGCCTATGGGGAGGGCACCCTGTTGCCCCTCCTGCGCTGCCTCTTCGCCTATATAAGCCCTTTCGACCTAAAAACTCGATACCAATTGACGAAACTCCAGAAAGACTCCAGGGGCGCCGCCGCCATCGCGAAACTCCATTTCGGGGGACAGAAGTCTCTGTTCCGGCACCCTGCCGGGATGGGGAACACTACAAGAAATGTTCAAATAGACAACGTCTCAAAATCGTCCGCTAAGGGGTATTTTTCGTTGCCTATGGGCCTAACCCGAAGATATGGGTTCTGTTGTCGAAACTGCGTCAGGCAAAGTCCTACCACGTATTTTTCGGTCCGTCGCGCTTGGGTGCCCTTCCGCCACGGAAAATCGGACCGTTGCAGAATTGTTTCCGGGAGCCCGTTGACTGCTGACATCATGCAAACTGCCACGTGGCAGACACCGTTAACTGGCAGTTAACGGCGTTAACCGCTGAAACCCCGTGGTAGATGGTAGGCCCACACGAGGCCTGCCACGCCTTAACCGGGCCGGCCCATTAAGTTTGCGGGCCGGGCCAGCTGACTTAGTTTGATCGGTCAACTATATAGCTGGGCTGGTCCATTAGTTACGTGGGCCGGGCCTAACCTCTAAGGTTGACTGGTCAAAACATTAATGGGCTGACCCACTAAGCATGTGGGCCGGGCCGAATGCACTCGTTTGACCGGTCAACAGGCAAAAGGGCCGGCCCACAAAACATGTGGGACCCACTTTCATGTTATCGGGCCGGCCCATTTACCAAGTGGGGTCCACCTTAAAGCAAGTGGGTCGGCCCAAGAAATTATTGGGCCGGCCCAATTAGCATGTGGGCCCCACTTTCCTGCTATCGGGCCGGCCCATTCAGTACGTGGGGTCCACATTAGATCAAATGGGCCGGCCCACCAAGCCAGTGGGCCGGGCCAAAAGCACAGGTGGGTCCCACTTTCCTGTTAACGGGCCAGCCCATTTAGTATGTGGGGTCCACCATATAGCAAGTGGGCCGGCCCAGCAAGATAGTGGGCCGGGCCAAAAGCACAGGTGGGTCCCACTTCCCAGTTAAAGGGCCGGCCCATTTAGTATGTGGGGTCCACCATATAGCAAGTGGGCCGGCCCAACACGCTAGTGGGCCGGGCCAAAACCACAGGTGGGTCCCACTTTCCTCTTAAAGGGCCGGCCCATTTAGTATGTGGGGTCCACCATGTTGCAAGTGGGCCGGCCCAACAAGATAGTGGGCCGGGCCAAAAGCAAAGGTGGGTCCCACTTTCCTGTTAAAGGGCCGGCCCATTTAGTATGTAGGGTCCACCTTATAGCAAGTGGGCTGGCCCAACAAGATAGTGGGCCGGGCCAAAAACACAGGTGGGTCCCACTTTCCTCTTAAAGGGCCGGCCCATTTAGTATGTGGGATCCACCACAAAAGCAATTGGCTGGCCCAACTAGTTAGTGGGCCGGCCCAGAATTGGGTGGGGTCCACCTTAAAGCAAGTGGGCCGGCCCAATTAGAGTGTGGGGTCCACCGTAAATCAATTGGGCTGGCCCAATAAGTAAGTGGGCCAGCCCGTTTAGTTGCTGTTTATATGCCGACATAATTGGCGCTTTAGAATTTTGCGGGCCGGCACATATGTGATTTCGGTTAATTGGGCCGTTTAAGGGATGGGAATTCGTGTTTTAGATACTGAGAATATTTACGCAGCAATGATTTCTGTCGGATAGCCTCACTTACCACAAGCAAAAAAGAAAAAATGCGCGAAAGAACTATAAAAACTAACTAAATATTACATCAGCTGCACGGCTTTGAAAAAATATTACAGAACCCAGAGAAATTGAATGGTAATTAAACCTAGCAATACAATGAAGCGATCCGGCAATCTTTTAAGTTGTCCATGCAGCACCTATATCTGAAACAAAGACATTACAAGTTAAGACAGCAACAATGGAAAGGCAAAGACACTACAATATTGTTTGCCAAAGAATTTGGAACTCATCATTTCGTCGTTATAACAAGATCATTGTAATGCGCACAATAAGCAAACAAAGAGTGCATGCCGCATACCAACAGCCAATATAACAGAGCATGTTAGAATGAAACATCAGACTTACTACTGTCGAGTCCCATGCGAACCAACATGTTCAGGGAGTACAAAATTGGCATGAACAACATAGTAGCAGGCTATAAATTTTGTAACAACGACTGAGCAAGATGAAGTTATGATGGCTACATCTACAGAGCAGGGAATGTAAACCAAAAATAGAAGTTACGATGGCAAAAGCTAAAGAGGAGGGAATGTGAACCAACATGTGCCAAGTGCAATTACTTCATTTTGGCTGTGAACTAAATAATACTCCTGAACTTATAGTGAAGGGGATGCAAATCAAGATGTTTCGGGATATAAACTTGTAATGAGTAACACATAGAGGATAGTTAATGCTGGAGCTTAGGATGGACCAGATACAGAATATAGTGGGATCACCTGTGAACTTGTATAAGAGGGAATGTAAACCAATATGTTCAGCATTCCATATGTGAGCGTCATGCCAAGTCAGAGAAACAAGTCAATAATGTAGCTTTTGAAGAACAAGATGTCACGCAAAATTATTATCTAGTAGTATGACAAGTTTATTTGTACTACAGGCTAGATAGCAGAGTGATAGCATGCCAAACTAAGTCCTTACTTTGTTAGCTTACAATGAACTAGATACAAAACAATGGCATCACCTGTAGTACAGGGAATGCAAGCCAACATGTTCATGGAGTAAAAAATTGGCGCAAACAACATAGTAGCAGGCCATAATTTTTGTAACAACGACTGAGCAAGATAAAGTTATGATGGCTAGATCTACAGAGCAGGCAATGTAAACCAAATATAGAAGTTACGATGCCAAAAGCTATAGAGCAGGGAATGCGAACCAACATGTGCAATTACTTAAAATTGGCCATGAACTAAATAATAGCAGGATGTTACTATAATACCTATAATTTTTGTAACAACGACTGAGCAAGATAGAAGTTATGATGGCTACATCTACAGAGCAGGGAATGCAAACCAAAATGTTCAATCGCTTAAATTTAGCAATGAACTAGAAAATAGCAAGGTGTTACGGTCATAGCTAGGAATGAACTAAAAGAGCTTCAGACAAACAAGCATCTGAACCCAGAACATGGCGCTAAAACAAGGGACTTACATTAGGAGAAGCACTCTGTGGGAGTCACAGCAGATCTTCCTGGGGTTGATAGATCCGGTGATGAAGTACGCAACATGTGCTACTTGGGGTTGGAGAGACGGCCATTACACTTCATGGTTACTCATCTCATCTGCAAAAACGTAACGGCGCATCGTTAGCACAAACAGGTTCCCCCAAGATTAAACAAGAACTTGCAGGCAAGCAATAGAAAAGCGACAGTAGAAGAGTTTAGATCATGCACGGCGCCGGTGAAGCAGATCCGGTTCATGCACATCGGTGTCGGTGAGCAAGATCCGATGCGGTGGACGACGGATCCGGCGAAGCGGCTCCGTTGGGGTGGACGATACCGCAGCTGAAGCGACTGCGGTCGACTGCTGGATGAACATATGGTTTCGAGGTTCGGCGGGGATGATCCGGTCCGGTTGATGACAGCATCGATGAAGCGGCTCCGGCAGGCAGCCGGATGACGAGGATCGCGAGGCCTCGGGTAGGCCAGGGAAGTCCGTCCGGCGGGGATGTTCCGGTGCGGTGGTCGTGGAGGTGGGAGAGAGGGACTTGGGAAATTCCGGTGGGTGGTCTGAGGGAAATGAATTTTTTGGGGAGGGTTTCCGGGCTAGGGAGGTGGTGATCCAAAAAATGACGGGCAGACCCCCCCACCAACTGACTTTGCTGTCATCTCCACAGGGGTAGAATGGGAATTTGGAACTGTTGTGGGTATACTTCATGGGTGTACCATCGACAGTGCCTAGATCCGGCAAGCCCGGGTGGCCCACAGACGGTGATGAGGCATGTGGCCCATCGGGCGGCCCAGTTGCTGTTGATCATGAAGGAAGAAGTCCAGCCCAGGATCAGTAAGCCGGATCCGTACCGACATAGGAGTAACCCGGATCCATGGAGGCCCATGAGGAACCCGGATCCAGTACGACGTGTATGGAAGGCGGATCCGTGACGTGCACGGCAAGATATTGTACCATAGCTAGGCTATCTGTAATCCGGCTAGGACTCTCCATGTAAACCCTAGATCCGTGCGCCTTTATAAGCCGGATCCCGGGAGCCCTAGAGGCACAACCACAACTCATTGTAACAACGCGAAAGCGCCCAGATAATTCCAGACAAGCAGCAGTAGGCCCTGTCATCGTGCAGGTGTTCCGAAGCTGGGTAACTCGCGTACCACCGTCCTGAGAGCACTCCGCCCTATGGCCCCTACTTCTTCTCCCCCTCGTGAGGATCCCTCCTCCGAGGTACCGTCGATTAGGCAACGACAGGAAGCGTGTGAATTTTTGGTATTTTGTGGGCGGGAAGTTTTGCCGCTATGAGATTTTGAATTTGGCTAAGGTCCAAGTATAATGATAAAAAATTGTGAGACCGTACTAGTACCTCTGTTCAAGGCCGAGTGCAAAATCAAATCATCATCACCTTGAATATCGGTCAGTACCATGATCATGATCTATCTCTGAAATTAGTGTATCCGCTAGATCTTGCAAAGTGTAATGATAAAAAGAATTGTGAGAACGTACTAGTACTTCTCTTCTAGGCCGAGTACAACATCAAATCATCATCACGTTGAAAATTTGTTACCAACTTACCATGATCATGATCTACCTCTGAAAATGGGCGCATCCGCTAAAACTTGCAAAGTATAATGATACAAATTTGTGAGACCGTACTAGTACTTATGTTCAAGGTCGAGTGCAACATCAAATCATCATTACATTGAAAATTGTGTTACCATGATCATGATATTTCTCTGAATTTGGCGCATCCGCTAAATCTCGCAAAGGATAATGATAAAAAAATTGTGAGATTGTACTAGTTCTTATGTTCAAGGACGAGTACAAGATCAAATCATCATCACGCTGAAATTTGTTACAATGATCATGACATATCTCTAAAATTGGTGCATCCGCTAAATCTTGCACGTGGCGCATCTCGGTGCGGAGCAACAGGTCGGTGCTATCAAGGTTGAGGCGTCGGTAGCGTCATCGGGCTCTCCTCTCTTGATAGATCTTCTACATGGCGCGGCGCACCACCCGCTGATAAGCAGTCACATGTGAGACCGAGGTGGAGACGTCCCCGGCATCCTCGAGGCGCATCCAAAAAAAATTAGTATAGCTTTTATTTCTGTTGCTTGCATTATTTTTAGTAAATGGCTACTCCTGAGAATACTAAGTTGTGTGATTTTATTAGCACCAACAACAATGATTTTATTTGCACACCCATTGCGGCCGCCCTTCTACGAGCCAGCGTCGACTCAAGGTATGAATCCATGTGGTGTCGCACCCCTTCTGCCGATGAAGTGGGTGCCTTAGATTTATTGTTCTTCTCTTATGATTATTTCGAGCCGAACATGTGTGCTCTTTCTCTGAATATATTGCTTGAAAATCTTACCAAGTTACTTAAATTCACTTCGTTCTTAATCTTGCGAGCTAATATTGTTATTTTTAATGAACGGTGGTGCGCGCAAGGAGAATTATTTGTGGGTGTGTTGAGCTGTTAGTCATAAGTCGAAATCCTCATCTAAACGAGTCCTCAGCTTAACACATAAAAAAGGTGTTCAATCTCGCCCACAATACCCTCTTCTTTCATCTCCCTTTATTGGAACTTGTTTTGCAGACAAGGAAAGTGGCACATGTAATGTGAGTAAAACCCTCTTAGCCAAAATCATCTACGAGCAAGATTTTCTATACTGTAGATGCCCCAATTGACTCTCATCCCCAAAGTGGTTTTTTATGTCAGTATAGACTTCTTTACTTGATGTATACTATCGTACATGGCATGCATTTGCCTAATGAGCAGCATTGTATTGCTATTCTAGCCAACCTGATCGATATGTCAAGCTTCATGCACGAGATGCCATGTTTAATTTACTCCCTCGCACTGATCCATATTTCTTGGTGTGAAATGAATGTGAATCGGAGGGAGTACTTTTCTTAGATAGTACTATATCATTTCAAAAAAAGTACTACTACATCACAAATGCATCAAAAGAGTACTACATCACAAGACCACCACGGTTGTACTAGTAGAGTTTAATGCTGAACTTCCAAAGGGATTAAGATTACACATATGAACTTTAAACATGACCAGGGGCATGAGGGCCAGCAGCAGGGGCGTTGACGTGGAATAAGCTAGGCAAGACATAATTCTGGAGGAAGAGGCCATATGATGCGTGCTTGGCCTTGGTTGCAGGGCGGTGCTTCCCCCGATGTAGTTAGGCCTACACCCATCGCATGTTGGATCAGGCTGCGGATGTCCTTCTGGAGAATTTTGCCACATAATGGGCAAAATAGCTCCCCGCGCATGCAGAAACGAATTTCACCACCCTTCAGCCGCTTGAGAACATAGCGGCTTTTCCGGTCCCTGCGCACCTTGTTGTTGTCCATGTCATCAGAATACTCCTATGAATTATTAAGTACTACATAATCAGGTTTTTATGACAGATCGAATAAATACTCCACTAACATAATCAAACCTTAGAAACCCTAAAATTAAATGTGTAGAACAAGTAAATGGAAGAAGAAATCGTAATAAATCATGAGAAACCCCATGAACAACCATGAACATAAGCCACAACAATTGCAAGTCCACTAAGTATGAACACATAAATTGATTATATGACTACATGGCAGATTAGTCGAAATTAAACTAGAATCTGATCTTACGAATCGTAGAATCAATTACATCTACAAGAACAAGGTAGGATATCAAATCAATCAAGAACTAGGCTTGTGCAAACCATGTGAACAGCAATATGACACAAAGAGGATTGGGACAGTTTCGATAAAAGAGTAGTACCTCCTCGTCATCACCCTCAACATCCTCCTGGAACTGAACGTTTGGGCCGAAATCGTCGAAGGGGTCGAGGTTCGCGTCCAGCACCAGGCCTAGGAAGACCTCGCCGTGGTGACCTGCAACGCCGTGCACATCTTCGGCGGGATCAACAACGTTGGTATCCACCTTCTGCTCGACGGCCAGGACGCCCGTTTCGACCGAGGTCGAAGAATCAGACAAGCAGAGGAGACGAGCGGCATGGGTGCCCGGTGAAGCCTCACCCGTCGTGACGGCCAGGACGTCCATTTCGACCGAGGTCGGAGAATCAGACAAGCAGAGGAGACGAGCGGTCTGGGTGCCCGGTGAAGCCTCACCCACCGCGACGGCCACTACCGTAGAGGCATCCTCTGCGCGGGCGGCCGCCGATTGCTCCGCCTCGTATGCAATACCTGTCTTCATGCTGCTGCGGTTGGAAACGGGGAAGTCGATGTATCAGAGGTGCGGTGAGTAGATGGGGTTTTTTCACAGTGTGGGGGAGGCAAGTTGGGGGAGTGGAGAGGACGAGCTCGCGAGAGATGATGAGGCCGATTATTTTATAGCCTCTGACTCTCTGTATCCAGTAGTGGACGCGTGAAGTCGTGCATGTACTCGACTTTCCACTTTCTGGGAAACGTGTACGAAACTTTTTTTTGGACCATTTAACTTCATGTGGGGCTCATGTACACCAATACTTCCAAACGTCATAAGTAATTCAAAATCATTCAGAATAATATGAGACCTTAACATTTTTTGTGTGTCAGATATTGTCTATGAAAAATAACATCCTTCAAAAAATAAATCCCCTATGCCAATCCGATCATGCCCGTCTACTCCAACTAGCTTCCTCAAGTAATTTGGCACCTTATATTCTTAAAATGAACCAAAAATCGGCACAGGGGTGCATCATCACATGGAAAATGATGATACCATTCTGTCTTCCCATTTTTGTTTGAATTTTTCAAAATTTTCATGCCCTAACGGAAAAAATGTACTCCTTCTAGGAAGCATGTATCAGAATGGCATTACCAAAACATAGGGGTGGGGTGGGGGTGAGGGGGCACATGGTGGTGTGATGATACATCACATTTGGACCACACAACACCATTTGGACCAACCAAAAAAAACCACCCTACACAAACCCTGGTCAAAACTAGTTTGACCAATATTACAAAAGTTGTACGGAGTACATAATTCAGAAACCGTCAGAAATATACGAAGCATTCAGGAGTCCCCCAAGTCAGTGACTTTGAGTCACTTACAATTGTGGTCCACATATCTTTTTTTTTGAGAGAGAATGGTCCACATATCGGTCACCCAAAGTCATGGCAAAGTCAGCTTGGCAAAGTCACCGACAGACAAAGCAAGCAAAGGAATGCACAACTCCGTAGCACCGAAAAGACATCTCACCGAAAAGGCTAGTACTACCTTTTCTTCCGGATAAGCAAAACTAGTTGATCGTGCACGATTTAAATGCACCAGGTCCGCAATGTACTCCAGCTATAAGTGAAGCATGCCTACCACTGAAGAGGAAATTCAAGATTCCACCAGATCCCCATATCACTCTTTTGCATAAAACACAGACATATCTTTTGCACAATTCACCACTTGTTGGTCTAATCTATCGCAGCTTCCATCAGTTGGTCATCTAACTAACAATTTAACGGATTAGAAAAATAAGCGGTGGAATTAGAAGTACTAGTAGCGAAATGTGCAAAATATACTGTCCTTCCCGAGGGGGTTTGTCCAGAAGAGGGCCGGATGACAATGTACCGGGTGCATCCAGGAAGGAGAGGGGTAGTTTCTAATACATGTAAGAAATTATTTTACAAAAAGGTACATACTAAGTAGTACAACTATTAGTACAGTACTACTATTTCGAGGGAAAATGCCATGTCGTGCGACCTCTAATCAATGAGTAGAAGTTGTAGGTGCGCATAACATGCATTGCTGAAAGCTGGTTCCGCTGGAATTTGAGCTCAGCCGGGGCGGATTCTGCGAAGTTCGCCCGACGTCACTCATGTATCCCACCAAACTGCTCATTTCTTTCAATGTCTCTTCTCTTTCACTGCAGCTCTCCAACATCAGGTGCATCAACTTATCTTGTGCCTTCTGCTTATCGAGAAGGGCAAGGATGGCGATGTCAGCATATTCAAGGATCAACTTTTGGAGCTCTACTTTATCCTGAAGAAGGATTTTGTACTCTATATCAGACTTGTCTCTTCCGAGGCACACAGTCTTGAGTATGCTGCTGGCTTCCTCCGCTGATGCAATGTTCCTCTCTTTCTGCTTAATCAGCTTGTTCTTCAACATGTCGCGCTCATTGCGAAGGCTGCAAATGAGCTCCACAAGAGTTTTCAAATTCTTCTTCTTGGCAGCCAAATCGTCTCGGAGGCGATCACACTCTAAGCTGAGCTCCTCGTTTTTTTCCATCAAGATGGCGACAGTGGTGTCGATAGTCGGCGCCGCTTCCTTCAGGGCGAAATCATCGGTAGCAAGTAAGCGCGAAGGAAGAAGAAGAAGAAGAAGATAACTACACAGTGCTTGGTGCTACCTCATTTCGCCAGGGTAGGGCCGGGTTGAAATCATCGGACGACGATGATTCCTTGGTCGTGGAAGTTGGTGCAGTACGGGCGTCGTTGGAACTTCCAACCCTTTAAGATGTATAACCATAGAGACTCTTAAAGAGCTTGAGCCCGGGAAGAAGAAACGAAAGTACATGGCGAAGGAAACTAACCCGGTGAGCACAGCACGGACGCGTTTCGGCGGCGGCGGCGGCGGCGACGGCGAGCCCACTTGGTTTCTGGAAGCGTCTCTCGAAATTTCGAGCCGGCGTTTTTTCTCCGCGTACTTGACCGCCGACGACCTGAATTTTGAAGACATTGCTGGAGGAGAGAGCGACGAACAAATGTTTGTTAGGTGGAGAGAGGAAGAAAGTGAATGGAACGAGAGAGTTTAGCGTTTTGCCCTTATAGTCATAGTCGCTAACCGTGACGCGGGAAGGTTGGTCGTCGGCGTTTAATGGTCTCCCGCGTGGAAACCGAGGCGGCCACGAGGCAGCGGCTGGCCACACGGCGTCCAGTCGCCTACGCCGCCGTAAATGAGGGTAGTTTCCTACCACCACCAGGTGACATGCACGTTTTGCATGTCAACGTGTGACATGCGGCCTAAATTCAAATTTTTTGACCGCCGATGAAGAGTTCCGTGCCATGCACTCTGGCACTCTGCGCCGTCTTGGATCAGAAAATGAGCGAAGAACAAGGACGAGGCACTAGTTCAAATTTAGGATGAAGTTTAAGTTTTATTTTGGTTTAAATTAGATTAGAGGGAGTAGTACTCTTACTTTATTATATTACTCGTACTTGTGTTGATGTAGTAGTATTATTATGGTGGTGTACTTGCGTTCATGTACTTGTTTCAGCTGTTTTGGTGAAGGAGACATGCATCACCTTTTTTGGTGATGTATCTAGTCGTCCTGTAGCCCTTGTCAAATTCCTCTGATATACTGATGGGAGGGCTTGTTCACCCCATACTGATGGGAGCCCTTGTCAAATCGTAATCATAGTTTTAAGTTTCGAAACCAATGAAAAATATCCTGCTACGTGCAAAATCTCAATGTGAAAATCTTAGTATATATTGTAGACTGCACAAAAATTAAGAAAATATGGCAGGTAAAATTATACTCCGTATTGGAATTGTGAACTACTCCCTCCGTCTCACTACTTACGGCGCATTTTTTCCCGATATTACTCGATGCTTAAGGCGCGGGTGGTTGTGGTTCAGTTATCTCCCTAATTTGCACCTGCTTTCCCGTTTCCACTAGTCAAAAGTCGAAACCTGGCCACATTAACCCAAGATCCTGAAAAACTGTTGGTCTATCCTGAGAAACGAGGAGGTTTAAGGAAACGAGGAGTCCAGCGCGTGCGGAAGGTGCTTTAATCGTGCGAGCATGCAGGGGCAAAATGAGGAAACTAGCGATTACTTTCTCTCTGCGGTCTTATACCTTAATAAATGGGCAACCGAGCACCATGTAGCTAAACCTGTTATTAATTAAGCAGCTATATTAGTCAATAAGATTGCCTTATGTTTTTCCTCAGTTTTCGCCAAGCCCTTATTTGCAACCCGAAGGAGCTCAGACGGGAGGATTCCAGTTTAGTTGACCGTTCCGTGCTGACGTGTGGGGCTAGTAGAAAGGGACCGCGTGGGATAGGACGAGACCGCGTTTGGTTGTACGTCAGCAGGAGCTGGGTTCTGTCTCTCTCGGCGCGAATTTGCATTTTTAAGAGCACCTTTTCCCCCTCTGTCTCTTTGTCTTTTTTAACCAAATTAGTATCAAATCTAGAGAAGCTTGCATTTCTGTCTTTCTTCAATTATTTGTGCCTTTTGGCCCTCGTTGTTTGCCCAATATGGCAGCAAATCTAGTACTCCCTCTGGTCCATATGTATGTAGTTAAATCTAGAAGCAAATCTCCAGGGTAATGAACGACAAATTCACAGTCATAGTAAATCAAGAAAACAAAGTAGGGCCAACAAAATATAGTAGAATAGGGATAGATAATAGGGATCCCTCCCTAGATAATAAGCTGCATACACAGCAGCCAACATAGTAACAGGTTCGAGGTTCTTCACAACACCATCATACTAACAACATAACAACAAGGGATCCCTAGCTAACAACAAAATAGAAGCTGCTTTGCAGCAGCAGCACACGTCCAGGACTCCGCCTACCCCATCAGCCTCTGCCTCCACTTGTTGCTCCCCTTGGGAGCCTTGGGCTTGAGCGGAGGCATGCGCCCGGCGGAGATCTCCACCCGCTGGACGCTGCGGAGGTGCATGCCGAGCGCCATGTGCTTGGCGCGGAAGGAGTGGGGGTTCACCGACGCGCCGACCTTGGGGTTGGTGTTGCCGATGTTCTCGGCATGCGTGAGGAGGCAGTTGAAGTCAGTGCCACCGAGTCTCCTAGTGCAGAAGGGGCACCTGTAGACACCCTTGGCGACGTCGAGGTAGGAGACGATCGGCCGACCTGCAGCCTCCGCAAGACTGGCGAGTCTTGGTGTCATGGTCCTCGTCGTCGCCGCCGACGTCGTCGCTGCCAGTACACCTGATCCATATCAAACTGGAACTTGAGTGAAGGAGTTGCAACGATGTCTAACGTGCATGATAACAAAGTAAGGAAAAACAGAGCCAGCCTCAGTTAGAGTGGAGACGATTATATGTCTACAGGGATGGTGTTAGCGAACCAAAGCTCATGCACAACAGATTTGTACACAGCAATGGTTCGCTGAACCCACTCTATAAAAATTTGTGCCCAACGATTCATCATAGGCAAAGAAACAGATTCCAGATCTAAATTTGAACAGATTCCAGATTATTTGCAAAATTAAACGGTTGATATCTTTTGATTCGTGCATAAAATAACTGATTGAGATCCCATGATTACTTGCATAAATTAACTGATTGAGAACTCATTATTACTTGCATAAATTAACCGAACGGCCGAACTCCAAATCTTCGACGAAATCAAGAAGGGGTCAAAGCAAAATGGAATAAAATCGGCGCAAATATCAACCCAATACTCATCCATCTACAGATCGGCACTAATAGTTACTAGGGAACCAGCAAAAATACGGTTCAAAGAGGAATGGGGAACAAAAAAAGGGAGCAAACCATAGTTACCTCGTTCCATGGGTCGTCCATGCAGGTGTCGTAGGGGTTCGGAGGCGGGATGTACGGCACCTCCTCATAGGGGTCCCATCCCGGCGGGATCCGACCGCCACCGACGGCGGCGACAGCCGTTGAGGGGACGGCATCGAAGAGGGAGGCGTCGTGCTTGGAGCCGACAATGTCATGGACGATGGGATTCGCATTCTCCTTGCACATCTCGCCGGCAGAGAGGGAGAGGGTTTTTCTCTTTGGAGAAGATGATGATGGGACGTGAGAGGAGGCGTTGCATGAGCTAGTGAGAGAGACAGAGAGAGTGCGAGGAGGCGTCTATAAAGGCGAGGGGTGGTTAATGCAACCCGCATCCTACGCGTCCACCATTGATCGTCTGCACGTCTTGGGCTTCTGCAACGCGACACGAGTCCACGATTGCACGTCTTCGACTTCTGCACCGCGACCCGCGTCTACGCGTCAACAATTGCACGTCTTCCACTTCTGCACCGCAACACGCGTACTCGAGTCTAACCCTGGAAATTTAGCATTTTTTGTGTGCTCAGTTTTCCCCTTGAGTACTAATACTGGCTAGTGCAATATACTCCGTACTCAGTTTCACCTCAAGTGGATGGTCAACAGATAGTCAACAAATGGGATTAACTAGTTAAATGAGTCAACAAATGGGATTATCAAGCTTACTTATTTGTTTTCACGTGTTAAACTTGTCTAAATCTTGGTCAAACCTAGGATTTGATCAACATTCAAAAGGGCAGAAAATTCCAAAAAAAAAACAGAAAAATGAAAAACCAAAGCACATAGTCTTGTTATGTCATATAGTAAGCATTACATTTGATAAACAAGGTCTAGACATATTCAAACCATACAAATCATGTATCTACCCTCTAACCCCTAAACTATGTCTTATGAAGTCAAGCATGAAGAGAAGTGGTTTTGGGTTTCAAACATGGAAATTTCAAACACCTCCCAATAACTTCATTTTAGAGTGACTAAGAAGGATACATGCTTCCCTTTTCATTTTCATGTTTTAAACTTGTTTAAATCTTGGTCAATCCTAGTATTTAACCAAGATTCAAATGGGCATCAAAATTTAAAAAAATCACAAAAATGAAAAACCAATGCACATAGTTTTTCTTATGTCATATAGTAAGCATTCAAGTTGATAAACAAGGTCTATACATATTCAAACCAGACAAATCATGTATCTATACCCCTAACCCCTAAACTCTGTCTTATGAAGTCAAGCATGAAGAGAATTGGTTTTGGGTTTCAAACATAGAAATTCAAAAACCTCCCAACAAGCTTCATTTTAGAGTGACTAAGAAGGATCCATGCTTACCTTTGCATTTTCATATTTTAAACTAGTTTAAATCATTGTCAACCCTAGGATTTGACCAACATACAAATGGGCACAAAATTAAAAAAATCAGAAAAATGAAAAACAAAAGCACATAGTCTTCTTGGGTCATATCGTAAGCATTCAAATTGATAAACAAGGTCTAGATATATCCAAACCAGACAAATCATGTATCTACCCCATGTCGATCTTATGAAGTCTAGCATGAAGAGAAGACGTTTTGGGTTTCAAACATGGAAATTTCATGAACATGTCAAAAGCTTCATTTTAGAGTGACTAAGAAGGATCAAGGCTTACCTTTTCATTTTCATGTTTTAAACTTGTTTAAATCCTGCTCAAATCAAGGATTTCACCAAGATTCATATGGACATAAAATAAAAAAATTAAAAAAATGAAAAACCAAAGCACATAGTCTTCTTATGTCATATAGTAAACATTAATGTTGATAAACAAGGTCTAGACATATTCAGACTAGACAAATCATGTATCTACCCCCTAACCCCTAAACTCTGTCTTATGAAGTCAAGCATGAAGAGAAGTGCATAGTTTGGGTTTCAAACATGGAAATTTGAAAAAACTCCCAAAAACTTCATTTTAGAGTGACTAAGAAGGATACATTCTCCCCTTTTCATTTTCATGTTTATACTTGTTTAAATCTTGGTCAAACCTAGGATTTTACAAGATTCAAATGTGCATCAAAATTCCAAAAAAAAGATAATTGAAAAACCAAAGCACATAGTTTTCTTATGTCATATAGTAAGCATTAAAGTTGATAAACAAGGCCTAGACATATTCAAACAAGAAAAATCATGTATCTACCCCTACCCCTAAACTTTGTCTTATGTAGTTAAGCATGAAGAGAAGTGGTTTTGGGTTTCAAACATGGAAATTTCAAAAACCTCCCAAAAGCTTTATTTTAGAGTGACTAAGAAGGATCCATGCTTACCTTTTCATTTTCATATTTTAAACGTATTTAAATCATTGTCAAGCCTTGGATTTGACCAAGATTCAAATGGGCATAAAATTAAAAAAGATCAGAAAAATGAAAAACAAAAGCACATAGTATTCTTATGTCATATATATAGTAAGCATTCAAAAGTTGATAAACAAGGTCTAGACATATTCAAATAATACAAATCGTGTATCTACCCCTAACCCTAAACTCTCTCTTATATATGAAGTCAAGCATGAAGACAAGTGGTTTTTGGTTTCAAACACGGAAATTTCAAAAACCTCCCACAAGCTTCATTTTAGAGTGACTAATTAAGAAGGATCCAGGCTTACCTTTTCATTTTCATGTTTTAAACTTGTTTAAATCTTGGTCAAACCTAGGATTTGACCAATATTCAAATGGGCATAAAATAAAAAATAAAAAACCAAAGCACATAGTCTTCTTATGTCATGTAGTAATCATTCAAGTTCATAAACAAGGTCTAGACATATTCAAACCAGACAAATCATGTACCCCCTAACCCTAAACTCTATCTCATATATGAAGTCAAGCATGAAGAGAAGTGTGGTTTTGGGTTTCAAACATGTAAATTTTAAAAACCTCCCAAAAGCTTCATTTTAATTAGACTTACTTTTAAATTAAGAAGGATCCGGGATTAATTACATTTTCATTGTCATGTTTTAAACTTGTTTAAATCTTGGTCAAACCTGGGATTTGACCAAGATTCAAATGGGCATAAAAATTCAGAAAAAAAATCGAAAGAATGAAAAACCAAAGCACATAGCCTTCATATGTCATATAGTAAGCATTCAAATTGATAAACAAGGTCTAGACATATTCAAACCAGAAAAATCATGTATCTACCCCTAAGGTCTAACCCTAAACTCTGTCTTATGAAGTCAAGCATGAAGAGAAGTGCTTTTGGGTTTAAACCATGGAAATTTCAAGAACATCCCAAAAGCTACATTTTAGAGTGACTAAGAAGGATCGATGCTTACCTTTTCATTGTCATGTTTTAAACTTATTTGAATCTCGGTCAAATCCTAGGTTTGACCAAGATTTAAACAAGTTTAAAACATGAAAATGAAACGGGAAGTCCGTATCCTTCTTAGTCACTCTAAAATGAAGCTTTTGGGATGTTCTTGAAATTTCCATGGTTGACTTCATAAGACGGAGTCTAGGGTTAGGGTAGACCTATACATGATTTGTCTGGTTTAATTATGTCTAGACCTTGTTTATCAACTTTAATGCTTACTATATGACATAAGAAAACTATTTGCTTTTGTTTTTCATTTTTCTACTTTTTTTAAAAATTTGATGCCCAATTGAATCTTGTCAAATCCTAGGCTTGACCAAGATAATTTAAATAAGTTTAGAACATGAAATGAAAAGGGAAGCATGTATCCTTCTTAATCACTCTAAAATGAAGTTTTTGGGAGGTTTTTGAAATTTCCATGTTTGAAACCCAAAACCACTTCTCTTCATGCTTGACTTCATAAGACAGAGTATGTGATTTGGTTTTTAATTTTTATGTTTTTTGTTCTTCCCTTTTGAATCTTGGTCAAATCCTAGGTTTGACCAAGATTTCAACAAGTTTAACACATGAAAACGAATAAGTAAGCTTGGATCCTTCTTAGTCACTCCAAAATGTACCAATTGATAGATGTGTTAACTTTGCTTCATGAAAAAATAATGTCATGTAAATGAGTTAACTTGGATTTCCTACCCTTGAATCCATAGGAAACTTTTTTGTAATGCACTATAATAATCAATCGAGTTTTTACACCAACAGGTCTGTCACTTACGTGTGGTGCCCACTTATGAGGTCCCACACTTCAGTGAGCACAAGTCACGTGCAATAGGTACGCAAACTCCCAGCCATCTTCTTTGTCAAGAGAAGACGCATCAGGATGCGTATCGGTTGTCCCTCTCACAAAAGAAAAATCCTATTAACAGAGGTTCGAGTGACGCCAAACATCCAAATCCAGATGCATCCCAACTTGCTACTATCTCCTTCCCTAATTACGATACATATATTTTTACAGCCAAGTCAAAATTCAAAAGATTGAGGAACTCTACATAAAAATATCAACATCTACAATTTAGAAGCACATACTACGAAAGTATTATTCAGAGGGGGTACTGAATAATACGTTTTTATCGAGTACAAATAATGTCAGTTGGAACTAGACTTGTAAGACACATGGCCACAAATCTTTCGTCAGAAGAGTCGAATCTGCAAATCAGTAGTTACAAAAGCGACCCAGCTTAGGGATGGATAATATGACTTAGGCAATATAAACGTTGAAATATATGTATCTTGACATATTTCAGTTGTAGATACATCCATTTTAACATCAAGTAATATGGATCGGAGGACTAGCTAAAGAATAATGAGAGTCAGTGCTTCTCTCCCCCAGCCTACCTGGCGGAGCGGCCCTCCATCAGGTCAGGTGGTGATTCCGCTTCTCTCCCTGGAACTCCTTATCCCCCAGCCTACTCGGCGACGTGCGCTCCTCAGCTACCTCCGCGAGGGCGCCTCGGTGACCTACGCAAAGGTGGCTGGACTCGGAGCACATCGACTTCCTTCTGCGGTGCCTGGATTGGATCGACCATCCCGCGCGTGTCCTCCACCATATTGTTTTTCTTCAAGATGCTGTCATCCATCATCTTCTTCACCGCATCATGTTGGGTGTTGAGGCTCCCGTTGAGAGCTTGAACGCACATGTTTGATAGCTCGACGTTTTCTTCGCGAAGAAAGCCGCACTCGATCTTAAGCATCAAATTCTCGCCCTTAAGCTTCTTGATGACAGTGTTCGTTTCCTCACTTGATGGAATGCTCACATCATGCAGCTTGCCCCGGCCGGTGACCTCGTCCTTCAAAGTATCGAGATCATCGCGAAAGTTGGAGGCGAGTTTCACAAGAGTTTTAAGCTCATCTCTGAAACACGCCGACGATGCCTGCATGGCAATATCATCAGTACCAAACAAAGTGACGAGAGGAAGACGAAAATGTCCAATCAGTGGTAACCTCTAAGCGCACGAGACACGGGTTAAAGTCGTCATGAGAAGATGGCAGGGTGCGTCGTGGGGCACTGAGATATGTATAAAAAGGAATAATACGGAATAAAGAGTTGGGACCTCCGGGCCAGGAAGAATCAAGAAACATGGCGATGGAAACTAACCAGGAATCTTCGACCGCACGACGGACGCCGTTCCGAGACGAGCGCGAAGCAGGGCCTTACTTTTCTGGCGGGTCCTTTCTCGCGGCCAGCATCTGGATAGACCGCCGGCGGGAACTCTCCGCGTCCCTGGTCAACACTAGATGGTGCTTCTTCAAGCGAGATGGTGGCCTTGACTTCGGAGGCATCGCGGGAAGTGGAAGGAGACTGGAAGTGAATCAAGAAGGGAATGGAAGAAGTACTCCCCCCTATTAAAACCAGACAGCCGTCTCCTGCCCTCGCTTCGAGCAACCTGGTCCGCCCATCCTAAATCAACGGCCGAGAGGGGGCTCCCTTGCGAACTCAGATCCAGTGACTTACCCAACAGAAGTTACCATGAACTTTACCTATACGAGCCATCAGATTAAGATCCAACGCACATGGTTGATCTAAAATTTGAAACTAAAATTTATGTTGCTCAGAAAAAAAATCCCTTTATCGAAAAAAAAAACTTTACATTAAGACGAAGTTGCATGGTGACTTCTCTTACTGGAGTCACTGGATCTCAGTCCCTGGTCAGGACTCGGGAGAAGAAGCAAATGAATCGAGAGCGGTCCGAAGTAGTACGTATGCTTCAACACAGAGACGTTCTATCCTATCCGTCCACCGTAAATCAACGGGACAGAGCGGCTACCTTCTCTTCGAAGGCTCTGGCGCGCAACCCGAGGAATGGAAATCTGTCGGCTAGTATAGAATTTTATAGCACGCCATTAATCGAGCTAGCAGCTGTACTACTGACTACTAGTACTACTCTGATGGACGTCCAAAGCTCTGAATAGTCAGTGGAAACAATGAACGCCAGGGTAGTACTATAGTAGTGAAGCAATGGGGATTATCTGGAGCAAGTACGGAGTACCGAGTACAGTACTACAAAAGTGCTGTTCGTTGTTTTCGCAGTTCATTTTAGCGTAATGTCCAGGTACAAAAATGTGGGTTTTCTGGAGCAAGTACTGCTGCGCATTGATATAGTTTGCACGTGATGTCTGGTGCCCAGCTGCATATAATATCACCATGGTACATATTTGATGGATTAAATTTAACTACTCCTACCTTATCACTTCTAAAATGATTGATATGGATTATCAAGATTTCCATATGTCATATAGTAAGCATTCAAGTTGATAAACAAGGTCTAGACATATTCTATCCTGAAAAATCATGTATCTAGCCGTAACCCCTAAACTATGTCTTATGAAGTCAAATATGAAGAGAAGTGGTTTTGGGTTTCAAACATGGAAATTTCAAAAACCTCCCAAAAGCTTCATTTTAGAGTGATTAAGAAGGATCCAGACTTACCTTTTCATTTTCATGTTTTAAACTTGTTTAAATCTTGGTCAAACCTAGGATTTGACCAAGATTCAAATGGACTTTAAAAAATCAGGAAGAATGAAAAACCAAAGAACATAGCCTTCTTATTTAATATATAGTAAGCATTCAAGTTGATAAACAAGGTCTAGACACATTCAAACCAAAAAAATCATGTATCTACACCTAACCATAAACTCTGTCTTAAGTGGTTTTGGGTTTCAAACATGGAAATTTCACAAACCTCCCAAAAGCTTCATTAAACAGTGACTAAGGAGGATCCAGGCTTACCTTTTCATTTCCATGTTTTAAACTTGTTTAAATCTTGGTCAATCCTAGGATTTGACCAAGATTCAAATGGGCATAAAAAATCAGAAAAATGAAAAACCAAATAACATAGCCTTATTATGTCATATATATAGTAAGCATTCAAGTTGATAAACAAGGTCTAGACATATTCAAACCAGAAAAAAGCATGTATCTACCCCTAACAATAAACTCTGTCTTATGAAGCCAAGCATGAAGAGAAGTGGTTTTGGGTTAATTTCAAACATTGAGATTTCAAAAACCTCCCAAGAGATTCATTTTAGAGTGACTAAGAAGGATCCATGCTCACCTTTTCATTTTCATGTTTTAAACTTGTTTAAACCTTGGTTAAACCTAGGATTTGACCAAGATTCAAATGGGCGTAAAAATTCATAAAAAATCAAAAAATGAAAAACCAAAGCACATATATAGTCTTCTTATGTCATATAGTAAGCATTCAAGTTGATAAACAAGGTCTAAACATATTCAAACCAGAAATATCATGTATCATATCTACCCCTAACCCTAAACTCTGTCTTATGAAGTCAAACATATGAAGAGAACTGAGGTTTTGGGTTTCAAACAAAAAAAAATTCAGGTACCTTCATTTTAGAGCTAGTGACTAATTAAGAAATGATTCATGCTTGCCTTTTCATTTTCATGTTTTAAACTTGTTTAAACCTTGGTCAAACCTAGGATTTGACCAAGATTTAAATGGGCATAAAAATCAAAAAAAATCAAAAAATGAAAACCCAAAGCACATATATAGCCTTCTTATGTCATATAGTAACCATTCAAGTTGATAAACAAGGTCTATACATATTCAAACCAGAAAAAGCATGTATCTACCCCTAACCCTAAACTCTGTCTTAAGTGGTTTTGGGTTTCAAACATGGAAATTTCACAAACCTCCCAAAAGCTTCATTTTACAGTGACTACTTAAACCCAGGATTTGACCAAGATTCAAATGGGCATAAAAATTAGAAAAAACAGAAAAAATGAAAAACCAAATAACATAGCCTTCTCATGTAATATAGTAAGCATTAGTTGATAAACAAGGTCTAGACATATTCAAACTAGACAAATCATGTATCTAACCCTAACACTAAACTCTGTCTTATGAAGTCAATCATGAAGAGAGAAGTGGTTTTGGGTTTCAAACATGGAAATTTCAAGAACCTCCCAAAAGATTCATTTTAGAGTGACTAAGAAGGATCCATGGTTACCTTTTCATTTTCATATTTTAAACTTGTTTAAATCTTTGTCAAACCTGGGATTTGACCAAGACTCAAATGGGCATAAAAATTCAGGAAAAAACAAAAAGAATGATAAACCAAAGCACATAGCATTATTTATGTCGTATAGTAAGGCATTAAAGTTGATAAACAAGGTCTAGACATATTCAAACCAGAAAATCATGTATATATCTGCCCCTAAACTTAAACTCTGTCTTAATTATGAAGTCAATCATGAAGAGAAGTGGTTTTGGGTTTCAAACATGAAAATTTCAAGAACATCCCAAAAGCTGCTTCATTTTAGAGTGACTAAGAAGGATCCAGGCTTACCTTTTCGTTTTCATATTTTATACTTGTTTAAATACCGGTCAAACCTAGGATTTGACCAAGATTCAAATGGGCATAAAATTCAAAAAATTAGAAGAATGAAAAACAAAAGCACATAGTCTTCTTATGTCATATAGTAAGCATTCAAGTTGATAAACAAGGTTTATACATGTGTTCAAACCAGACAAATCATGAATCTACCCCCTAACCATAAACTCGGTCGATCTTATGAAGTCTAGCATGAAGAGAAGTCGTATGGGTTTCAAACATGGAAATTTCAAGAACCTCACAAAAGCTTCATTTTAGAGTGACTGGAAAAGATCCAGGCTTGCCTTTTCATTTTCATGTTTTAAAACTGTTTAAATCTTGGTCAAACCTAGCTAGTATTTGACCAAGATTGAAATGGGCATAAAATTCAAAAAAATGAAAAAACAAAAAAACTAAAGCACATATCATTCTTATGTCATATATATATAGTAAGCCTTCAAGTTGATGAACAAGGTCTAGACATATTCAAAACAGAAAAAGCATGTATCTACCCCCTATAACCCTTAATTAACTATGTCTTATGAAGTCAAGCATGAAGAGAAGTGGTTTTGGTTTCAAACATGGAAATTTCAAAAACTTCCCAAAAGCTTAATTTTAGAGTGAGTAAGAAGGATCGAGGCTTACCTTTTCATTTTCATGTTTTAAACTTGTTTAAATCTTGGTCAAATTAACCTAGCTAGTATTTGACCAAGATTCTAATGGGCATAAAATTCAAAAAAATCAGAAAAATGAAAAACCAAAGCACATAGCCTTGTTATGTCATAAAGTAAGAATTCAAGTTGATAAACAAGGTCTAGACATATTCAAACTAGACAAATCATGTATCTACCCCTAACACTAAACTCTGTCTTATGAAGTCAATCATGAAGAGAAGCGGTTTTGGGTTTCAAACATGGAAATTTCAAGAACCTCCCAAAAGCTGCTTCATTTTAGAGTGACTAAGAAGGATCCATGCTTACCTTTTCATTTTCATATTTTATACTTGTTTAAATCCTGGTCAAACCTAGGATTTGACCAAGATTCAAATGGGCATAAAATTCAAAAAAATAGAAGAATGCAAAACAAAAGCACATAGTCTTCTTAATTATGTCATATAGTAAGCATTCAAGTTGATAAACAAGGTCTAGACATATTCAAACCTGGCAAATCATGTATCTACCCCTAACCCTAATTAAATTATGTCTTATGAAGTCAACCATGAATTAAGAGAAGTGGTTTTGGATTTCAAACATTGAGATTTCAAGAACCCCCAAAAGCTTCATTTTAGAATGACTAAGAAGGATCCATGCTTACCTTTTCATTTTCATCTGTTTTAAACTTGCTTAAATCTTGGTCAAACCTAGGATTTGACCAAGATTCAAATGGGCATAAACATTCAAAAAAAATCAAAAAATGAAAACCAAAGCACATAGCCTAGCTTCTTATGTCATATATATATACAGTACGCACTCAAGTTGATGAACAAGGTCTAGACATATTCAAAACATAAAAGCATGTATCTACCCCTAATCCTTAACTATGTCTTATGAAGTCAAGCATGAAGAGAAATGGTTTTAGGTTTCAAACATGGAAATTTCAAAAACATCCCAAAAGCTTAATTTTAGAGTGACTAAGAAGGACCCAAGCTTAATTTCAAGAACACCCCTCGCAAATCTTCATTTTAGAGTGACTAAGAAGGATCGAGGCTTATCTTTTCATTTACATGTTTTAAACTTGTTTAAATCTTGGTCAAACCTAGGATTTGACCAAGACTCAAATGGGCCTAAAAATTCAAAAAAAATCAAAAAAAAAAGAAAAATCAAAGCACATAGCCTTCTAATGTCATATATAGTAAGCAGCATTCAACTTGATGAACATGGCCGGCCTAGACATATTCATAACATAAAAAGCATGTATCTACCCCCTAACGCTTAACTCTGTCTTAATTATGAAGTCACGCATGAAGAGAAGTGGTTTTGGGTTTCAGACGTGGAAATTTCAAAAACTTCCCAAAAGCTTAATTTTAGAGGGACTAAGAAGGATCCAAGCTTACCTTTTCATTTTCATGTTTTAAGCTTGTTTAAATACTGGTCAAACATAGGATTCAAATGGGCATAAACAATTAGAAATAAACAGAAAAAAATGAGAAACCAAATAACATAGCCTTCTTATGTAATATAGTAAGCATTAGTTGATAAACAAGGTCTAGACATATTCAAACCAAGAAAAATCATGTATCTCTACCCCTAACCCTAAACTCTCGGTCTTATGAAGTCAAGCATGAAAAGAAGTGGTTTTGGGTTTCAAACATGGAAATTTCAAAAACCTCCCAAAAGCTTCATTCTAGAGTACTGTGACTAAGAAAGATCCATGATTACCTTTTCATTTTCATGTTCTAAACTTGTTTAAATCTTGGTCAAACATAGGATTTGACCAAGATTTTAATGGGCATAAAAAATTCGAAAAAAATCAAAAATGAAAAACCAAAGCACATATATAGCCTTCTTATGTCATATAGTAACCATTCAAGTTGATAAACAAGGTCTATACATATTCAAACCAAAAAAAGCATGTATCTACCCCTAACCCTAAACTCTGTCTTACGAAGTCAAGCATGAAGAGAAGTGGTTTTGGGTTTCAAACATGGAAATTTCAAAAACCTCCCGGAAGCTTAATTTTAGAGTGAGTAAGAAGGTTTATACATGTGTTCAAACCAGACAAATCATGTATCTATCCCCTAACCATGCATAAACTCGGTCGATCTTATGAAGTCTAGCATGAAGAGAAGTCGTTTTGGGTTTCAAACATGGAAATTTCAAGAACATCCCAAACGCTTCATTTTAGAGTGACTAATAAGGATACAAACTTCCCTTTTCATTTTCATGTTTTAAACTTGTTTAAATCTTGGTCAAACCGCCTAGGATTTGACCAAGATTCAAATGGGCATACAAATTCAGAAAAAAATCAAAAACCAATGCACATAGCATTCTTATGTCATATATATAGTAAGAATTAAAGTTGATAAACAAGGTCTAAACATATTCAAACCAGACAACTCATGTATATATCTACCCCTAACCCTAAACTTTGTCTTATGAAGTCAATCATGAAGAGAAGTGGTTTTGGGTTTCAAACATGGAAATTTCAAGAACCTCCCAAAAGCTTTATTTTAGAGTGACTAAGAAGGATCCATGCTTAACTTTTCATTTTCATGATTTAAACTTGTTTAAATCTTTGTCAAACCTAGGATTTGACCAAAAGATTCAAATGGGCACAAAATTCAAAAAAAGCAGAAAAATGAAAAACCAAAGTACATAGTCTTCTTATGTCATACAGTAAGCATTCAAGTTGATGCATTAACAAGGTTTGGACATATTAAAACCATACAAATCATGTATCTACCCCCTAACCGTAAGCTCTGTCTTATGAAGTCAAGCTTGAAGAGAAGTGGTTTTGGGTTTCAAACATGGAAATTTCAAAAACCTCCCAAAAACTTCATATTAGAGTGACTAATTAAGAGGGATAGAAGCTTCCCTTTTCTTTTTCATGTTTTAAACGTGTTTAAATCTTTGTAAAACCTAGAATTTGACCAAGATTCTAATATATGGGCATAAAATTCAAAAAAAAAATGAAAAACAAAGCACATAGTCTTCTTATGTCATATCGTTAGCATTAAAGTTGATGAACAAAGTTTAGACATATTCAAACCAGACAAATCATGTATCTACCCCCTAACCCTAAACTCGGTCTTGTGAAGTCTAGCATGAAGAGAAGTCGTTTGGGTTTCAAACGTTTAAGCCAAAAGCCCCTTTTTCAAATACTTCAAACTTATTCAAATTTGGTTCAAATTTGAAAGACATACAAGTTATAGCACACATAGTGCATACATATTCACACATACTGCACTAGATAGATGCTAACCCTATAGTTTGAGGCCATTTGGATGAAGTAGAAAAAAATCTTGGATTAGAATCGTGTTGTTCGAACCCCGTAGTTGGATTTTTTTGAACCTTGATCTGTAGTACTGGGCAAAACCCTAGTTTAACCTATTTAATTATAGTTTCGTATATTGATTTTTCTTCCTTTTTATTATTACTATGCAGCACATGTGTGTTTGCCCGTCTAGCTAGTGAAACTCGGAGGAAGAGGGATCACTCGGAAGGACAGAAGAAAGGGAGAGCATTATGGTGTCTCCCCTTTTTCGGGTGACGATGTTGACTATTGTGCAGGGTTTGTCAGTGAGCAGGAGGAGGTGCGAGCGAGCGAGCTAGCGAGTCGAGCGAGGCCGAGAATGAGAGAGATTTGTTTTTTTTGTGTGAGAGGGACAACCGAAGGATCCTGAAGGACCCAGAGACTTCCAATACGCATCCTGATGCGTCTTCTCTTGACAAAGAAGATGGCTGGGAGTTTGCGTACCTATTATTGCACGTGACTTGTGCCCACTGATGTGTGGGACCTCACGCGTGGGCACCACACGTAAGTGACAGACCTGTTGGTGTAAAAACTCGGTTGATTATTATAGTGCATTAGAACAAAGTTTCCTATGGATTCAAGGCTAGGAAATCCAAGTTAACTCATTTACATGAAATTATTTTTTCCATGAAGCAAAGTTAACACATCTATCAATTGGTACATTTTGGAGTGACTAAGAAGGATCCATGCTTACTTATTGGTTTTCACGTGTTAAACTTGTCTAAATCTTGGTCAAACCTAGGATTTGACCAAAAGATTCAAATGGGCATAAAATTCAAAAAAAAAACAGAAAAATGAAAAACAAAAGCATAGTCTTATTATGTCATATAGTAAGCATTCAAGTTCATGAATTAACAAGGTTTGGACATATTCAAACCATACAAATCATGTATCTACCCCCTAACCCTAAACTCTGTCTTATGAAGTCAATCATGAAGAGAAGTGGTTTTGGGTTTCAAACATGTGGAAATTTCAAGAACCTCCCAAAAGCTTTATTTTAGAGTGACTAAGAAGGATCCATGCTTACCTTTTCATTTTCATGTGTTTTAAACTTGCTTAAATCTTGGTCAAACCTAGGATTTGACCAAGATTCAAATGGGCATAAACATTCAAAAAAATCAAAAAATGAAAACCAAAGCACATAGCCTAGCTTCTTATGTCATATATATATACAGTAAGCATTCAAGTTGATGAACAAGGTCTAGACATATTCAAAACGTAAAAGCATGTATCTACCCCTAACCCTTAACTATGTCTTATGAAGTCAAGCATGAAGAGAAATGGTTTTGGGTTTCAAACATGGAAATTTCAAAAACATCCCAAAAGCTTAATTTTAGAGTGACTAAGAAGGACCCAAGCTTAATTTCAAGAACACCCCTCGCAAATCTTCATTTTAGAGTGACTAAGAAGGATCGAGGCTTATCTTTTCATTTACATGTTTTAAACTTGTTTAAATCTTGGTCAAACCTAGGATTTGACCAAGACTCAAATGGGCCTAAAAATTCAAAAAAATCAAAAAAAAGAAAAACCAAAGCACATAGCCTTCTAATGTCATATATAGTAAGCAACATTCAACTTGATGAACATGGCCGGTCTAGACATATTCATATCATAAAAAGCATGTATCTACCCCCCTAACGCTTAACTCTGTCTTAATTATGAAGTCAAGCATGAAGAGAAGTGGTTTTGGGTTTCAGACATGGAAATTTCAAAAACTTCCCAAAAGCTTAATTTTAGAGGGACTAAGAAGGATCCAAGCTTACCTTTTCATTTTCATGTTTTAAGCTTGTTTAAATATTGGTCAAACATAGGATTCAAATGGGCATAAACAATTAGAAATAAACAGAAAAATGAAAAACCAAATAACATAGCCTTCTTATGTAATATAGTAAGCATTAGTTGATAAACAAGGTCTAGACATATTCAAACCAAAAAAAAGCATGTATCTCTACCCCTAACCCTAAACTCTCGGTCTTATGAAGTCAAGCATGAAAAGAAGTGGTTTTGGGTTTCAAACATGGAAATTTCAAAAACCTCCCAAAAGCTTCATTCTAGAGTACTGTGACTAAGAAATATCCATGATTACCTTTTCATTTTCATGTTCTAAACTTGTTTAAATCTTGGTCAAACATAGGATTTGACCAAGATTTTAATGGGCATAAAAAATTTGAAAAAAATCAAAAAATGAAAAACCAAAGCACATATATAGCCTTCTTATGTCATATAGTAACCATTCAAGTTGATAAACAAGGTCTATACATATTCAAACCAGAAAAAGCATGTATCTACCCCTAACCCTAAACTCTGTCTTACAAAGTCAAGCATGAAGAGAAGTGGTTTTGGGTTTCAAACATGGAAATTTCAAAAACCTCCCGAAAGCTTAATTTTAGAGTGAGTAAGAAGGTTTATACATGTGTTCCAACCAGACAAATCATGTATCTATCCCCTAACCATGCATAAACTCGGTCGATCTTATGAAGTCTAGCATGAAGAGAAGTCCTTTTGGGTTTCAAACATGGAAATTTCAAGAACATCCCAAAAGCTTCATTTTAGAGTGACTAATAAGGATACAAACTTCCCTTTTCATTTTCATGTTTTAAACTTGTTTAAATCTTGGTCAAACTGCCTAGGATTTGACCAAGATTCAAATGGGCATACAAATTCAGAAAAAAATCAAAAACCAATGCACATAGCATTCTTATGTCATATATATAGTAAGCATTAAAGTTGATAAACAAGGTCTAAACATATTCAAACCATACAACACATGTATATATCTACCCCTAACCCTAAACTTTGTCTTATGAAGTCACTCATGAAGAGAAGTGGTTTTGGGTTTCAAACATGGAAATTTCAAGAACCTCCCAAAAGCTATATTTTAGAGTGACTGATACGTCCCCGACGTATCCATAATTTCTGTCATTCCATGCTTGTTTTATGACAATACTTACATGTTTTGCTTGCACTTTATGATGTTTTTATGCGTTTTCCGGAACTAACCTATTAACGAGATGCCACAGTGCCAGTTCCTGTTTTCTGCTATTTTTGGTTCCAGAAAGGCTGTTCGGGCAATATTCTCGGAATTGGACGAAATCAACGCCAAACCTCCTATTTTTCCCGGAAGGCTCCAGAACACCGAAGAAAAGTCGGAGAGGGGCCAGGGGGCCACCACACCACATGGCGGCGCGGGCCAGGCCTTGGCCGCGCCGGCCAAGGGTGTGGCGCCCCCAGGTGCCCCCCTGCGCCGCCTCTTCGCCTATAAAATCCCTTTCGACCTAAAAACGCAGTACCAATTAACGAAACTCCAGAAAGACTCCAGGGGCGCCGCCACCGTCGCGAAACTCCAATTCGGGGGACAGAACTCTGTCCCGGCACCCTGCCGGGACGGGGAAGTGCCACCGGAAGCCATCTCCATCAACGCCACCGCCTCCGCCATGCTCCGTGAGTAGTTCCCCCATGGACTACGGGTTCTAGCAGTAGCTATGTCGGTATACTCTCCCCCATGTACCTCAATACAATGGTCTCATGAGCTGCCTTACATGATTGAGATTCATCTGATGTAATCGGTGTTGTGTTTGTTGGGATCCGATGGATGATACATTATGATTAGTCTATCTATAAAGTTTGTGAAGTTATTGTTGCTGCAATCTTGTTATGCTTAATGCTTGTCACTAGGGCCCGAGTGGCATGATCTTAGATTTGAGCTCTATACTTATTGCTTAGATTGTATCTACAAGTTGTATGCACATGTCACTGTCTGGAACCAAAGGCCCCGAAGTGACAGAAATCGGGACAACCGGAGGGGATGGTAGTGATGTGAGGATCACATGTTTTCATGGAGTGTTAATGCTTTGCTCCGGTACTCTATTAAAAGGAGTACCTTAATATCCAGTAGTTTCCCTTGAGGCCCGGCTGCCACCGGCTGGTAGGACAAAAGATGTTGTGCAAGTTTCTCATTGCGAGCACGTACAACTATATACGGAAAACATGCCTACATAATTAATAAGCCTGATATTCTATCTTAATGCTTTGATTCCTATCAATTGCCCAACTGTAATTTGTTCACCCAACACTTGTCACTTATTGGAGAGTTACCACTAGTGTAGATCGCTGGGAACCCCGGTCCATCTTTCATCATAATATACTTGTTCTCTATGTCATTGGAAGTAGTATCAACTATTTTCCGGTGCCATTGCTCCCATATTGCTATTACTGCTGCTGTGTTACTGTTACTATTGCTCTCATATTACTGCTACTTTCACATCACCCCTGTTGCTAGTGCTTTTCCAGGTGCAGCTGAATTGACAACTCAGTTGTTAAGGCTTATAAGTATTCTTTACCTCCCCTTGTGTCGAATCAATAAATTTGGGTTTTACTTCCCTCGAAGACTATCGCGATCCCCTATACTTGTGGGTCATCAGTGACTAAGAAGGATCCATGCTTACCTTTTCATTTTCATGATTTAAACTTGTTTAAATCTTTGTCAAACCTAGGTTTTGACCAAAAGATTCAAATGGGCACAAAATTCAAAAAAAGCAGAAAAATGAAAACCAAAGTACATAGTCTTCTTATGTCATATAGTAAGCATTCAAGTTGATGCATTAACAAGGTTTGGACATATTCAAACCATACAAATCATGTATCTACCCCCTAACCGTAAGCTCTGTCTTATGAAGTCAAGCTTGAAGAGAAGTCGTTTTGGGTTTCAAACATGGAAATTTCAAAAACCTCCCAAAAACTTCATATTAGAGTGACTAATTAAGAGGGATACAAGCTTCCCTTTTCGTTTTCATGTTTTAAACATGTTTAAATCTTTGTCAAACCTAGGATTTGACCAAGATTCTAATATATGGGCATAAAATTCAAAAAAAAAATGAAAAACCAAAGCACATAGTCTTCTTATGTCATATAGTTAGCATTAAAGTTGATGAACAAAGTTTAGACATATTCAAACCAGACAAATCATGTATATACCCCCTAACTCTAAACTCGTTCTTGTGAAGTCTAGCATGAAGAGAAGTCGTTTTGGGTTTCAAACGTTTAAGCCAAAAGCCCCTTTTCAAATACTTCAAACTTATTCAAATTTGGTTCAAATTTGAAAGACATACAAGTTATAGCACACATAGTGCATACATTTTCACACATACTGCACTAGATAGATGCTAACCCTATAGTTTGAGGCCATTTGGATGAGGTAGAAAAAATTCTTGGATTAGAATCGTGTTGTTCGAACCCCGTAGTTGGATTTTTTTGAACCTTGATCTGTACTACTGGGCAAAACCCTAGTTTAACCTATTTAATTATAGATTCGTATATCGATTTTTCTACCTTTTTATTATTACTATGCAGCACATGTGTGTTTGCCCGTCTAGCTAGTGAAACTCGGAGGAAGAGGGATCACTCGGAAGGACAGAAGAAGGGAGAGCATTATGGTGTCTCCCCTTTTTCGGGTGACGATGTTGACTATTGTGCAGGGTTTGTCAGTGAGCAGGAGGAGGTGAGAGAGAGCCAGCGAGCGAGTCGAGCGAGGCCGAGAATGAGAGAGATTTGTTTTTTTTGTGTGAGAGGGACAACCGAAGGATCCTGAAGGACCCAGAGACTTCCAATACGCATCCTGATGCGTCTTCTCTTGACAAAGAAGATGGCTGGGAGTTTGTGTACCTATTATTGCACGTGACTTGTGCTCACTGATGTGTGGGACCTCACGCGTGGGCACCACACGTAAGTGACAGACCTGTTGGTGTGAAAACTCGGTTGATTATTATAGTGCATTAGAACAAAGTTTCCTATGGATTCAAGGCTAGGAAATCCAAGTTAACTCATTTACATGAAATTATTTTTTCCATGAAGCAAAGTTAACACATCTATCAATTGGTACATTTTGGAGTGACTAAGAAGGATCCATGCTTACTTATTCGTTTTCACGTGTTAAACTTGTCTAAATCTTGGTCAAACCTAGGATTTGACCAAAAGATTCAAATGGGCATAAAATTCAAAAAAAACAGAAAAATGAAAAACAAAAGCATATAGTCTTATTATGTCATATAGTAAGCATTCAAGTTGATGAATTAACAAGGTTTGGACATATTCAAACCATACAAATCATGTATCTACCCCCTAACCCTAAACTCTGTCTTATGAAGTCTAACATGAAGAGAAGTCGTTTTGGGTTTCAAACATGGAAATTTCAAGAACATCCCAAAAGCTTCATTTTAGAGTGACTAATAAGGATACAAACTTCCCTTTTCATTTTCATGTTTTAAACTTGTTTAAATCTTGGTCAAACCGCCTAGGATTTGACCAAGATTCAAATGGGCATACAAATTCAGAAAAAAATCAAAAACCAATGCACATAGCATTCTTATGTCATATATATAGTAAGCATTAAAGTTGATAAACAAGGTCTAGACATATTCAAACCAGACAACTCATGTATATATCTACCCCTAACCCTAAACTCTGTCTTATGAAGTCAATCATGAAGAGAAGTGGTTTTGGGTTTCAAACATGTGGAAATTTCAAGAACCTCCCAAAAGCTTTATTTTAGAGTGACTAATAAGGATCCATGCTTACCTTTTCATTTTCATATTTTGAACTTGTTTAAATCTTTGTCAAACCTAGGATTGACCAAAAGTTTCAAATGGGCATAAAATTCATAAAAAATCATAAAAATGAAAAACCAAAGCATATATTCTTCGTATGTCATATAACAAGCATTCAAGTTGATAAATTAATAAGGTTTGGACATATTGAAGCCATACAAATCATGTATCTACCCCTAACCCTAAACTCGGTCGATCTTATGAAGTCTAGCATGAAGAGAAGTCGTTTTGGGTTTCAAACATGGAAATTTCAAGGACACACATCCCAAAAGCTTCATTTTAGAGTGACTAAGAAGGATCCATGCTTACCTTTTCAATTCATGTTATAAACTTGTTTAAATCATGGTCAACCCTAGGATTTGACCAAGATTCAAATGGGTAGGAAAATAAAAAAAATCAGAAAAATGAAAAACCAAAGTACATATAGTCTTCTTATGTCATATATATAGTAAGCATTAAAGTTGATAAACAAGGTCTAGACATATATTCAAACCAGACAACTCGTGTATATATCTACCCCTAACCCTAAACTCTGTCTTATGAAGTCAATCATGAAGAGAAGTGGTTTTGGGTTTCAAACATGGAAATTTCAAGAACCTCCCAAAAGCTTTATTTTAGAGTGACTAAGAAGGATCCATGCTTACCTTTTCATTTTCATGTGTTTTAAACTTGCTTAAATCTTGGCCAAACCTAGGATTTGACCAAGATTCAAATGGGCATAAACTTTCAAAAAAAATCAAAAAATGAAAACCAAAGCACATAGCCTAGCTTCTTATGTCATATATATACAGTAAGCATTCAAGTTGATGAACAAGGTCTAGACATATTCAAAACATAAAAGCATGTATCTATCCCCTAACCCTTAACTATGTCTTATGAAGTCAAGCATGAAGAGAAATGGTTTTGGGTTTCAAACATGGAAATTTCAAAAACATCCCAAAAGCTTAATTTTAGAGTGACTAAGAAGGACCCAAGCTTAATTTCAAGAACACCCCTCGCAAATCTTCATTTTAGAGTGACTAAGAAGGATCGAGGCTTATCTTTTCATTTACATGTTTTAAACTTGTTTAAATCTTGGTCAAACCTAGGATTTGACCAAGACTCAAATGGGCCTAAAAGTTCAAAAAAATCAAAAAAAAAAGAAAAACCAAAGCACATAGCCTTCTAATGTCATATATAGTAAGCAGCATTCAACTTGATGAACATGGCCGGTCTAGACATATTCATAACATAAAAAGCATGTATCTACCCCCCTAACGCTTAACTCTGTCTTAATTATGAAGTCAAGCATGAAGAGAAGTGGTTTTGGGTTTCAGACATGGAAATTTCAAAAACTTCCCAAAAGCTTAATTTTAGAGGGACTAAGAAGGATCCAAGCTTACCTTTTCATTTTCATGTTTTAAGCTTGTTTAAATATTGGTCAAACATAGGATTCAAATGGGCATAAACAATTAGAAATAAACAGAAAAAATGAAAAACCAAATAACATAGCCTTCTTACGTAATATAGTAAGCATTAGTTGATAAACAAGGTCTAGACATATTCAAACCAAAAAAAAGCATGTATCTCTACCCCTAACCCTAAACTCTCGGTCTTATGAAGTCAAGCATGAAAAAGAAGTGGTTTTGGGTTTCAAACATGGAAATTTCAAAAACCTCCCAAAAGCTTCATTCTAGAGTACTGTGACTAAGAAAGATCCATGATTACCTTTTCATTTTCATGTTCTAAACTTGTTTAAATCTTGGTCAAACATAGGATTTGACCAAGATTTTAATGGGCATAAAAAATTCGAAAAAATCAAAAAATGAAAAACCAAAGCACATATATAGCCTTCTTATGTCATATAGTAACCATTCAAGTTGATAAACAAGGTCTATACATATTCAAACCAGAAAAATCATGTATCTACCCTTAACCCTAAACTCTGTCTTACGAAGTCAAGCATGAAGAGAAGTGGTTTTGGGTTTCAAACATGGAAATTTCAAAAACCTCCCGAAAGCTTAATTTTAGAGTGAGTAAGAAGGTTTATACATGGGTTCAAACCAGACAAATCATGTATCTATCCCCTAACCATGCATAAACTCGGTCGATCTTATGAAGTCTAGCATGAAGAGAAGTCGTTTTGGGTTTCAAACATGGAAATTTCAAGAACATCCCAAAAGCTTCATTTTAGAGTGACTAATAAGGATACAAACTTCCCTTTTCATTTTCATGTTTTAAACTTGTTTAAATCTTGGTCAAACCGCCTAGGATTTGACCAAGATTCAAATGGGCATACAAATTCAGAAAAAAAATCAAAAACCAATGCACATAGCATTCTTATGTCATATATATAGTAAGCATTAAAGTTGATAAACAAGGTCTAAACATATTCAAACCAGACAACTCATGTATATATCTACCCCTAACCCTAAACTTTGTCTTATGAAGTCAATCATGAAGAGAAGTTGTTTTTGGGTTTCAAACATGGAAATTTCAAGAACCTCCCAAAAGCTTTATTTTAGAGTGACTAAGAAGGATCCATGCTTACCTTTTCATTTTCATGATTTAAACTTGTTTAAATCTTTGTCAAACCTAGGATTTGACCAAAAGATTCAAATGGGCACAAAATTCAAAAAAAGCAGAAAAATGAAAAACCAAAGTACATAGTCTTCTTATGTCATATAGTAAGCATTCAAGTTGATGCATTAACAAGGTTTGGACATATTCAAACCATACAAATCTCATGTATCTACCCCCTAACCATAAGCTCTGTCTTATGAAGTCAAGCTTGAAGAGAAGTCGTTTTGGGTTTCAAACATGGAAATTTCAAAAACCTCCCAAAAACTTCATATTAGAGTGCCTAATTAAGAGGGATACAAGCTTCCCTTTTCGTTTTCATGTTTTAAACGTGTTTAAATCTTTGTCAAACCTAGGATTTGACCAAGATTTTAATATATGGGCATAAAATTCAAAAAAAAATTGAAAAACCAAAGCACATAGTCTTCTTATGTCATATAGTTAGCATTAAAGTTGATGAACAAAGTTTAGACATATTCAAACCAGACAAATCATGTATCTACCCCCTAACCCTAAACTCGGTCTTGTGATGTCTAGCATGAAGAGAAGTCGTTTGGGTTTCAAACGTTTAAGCCAAAAGCCCCTTTTTCAAATACTTCAAACTTATTCAAATTTGGTTCAAATTTGAAAGACATACAAGTTATAGCACACATAGTGCATACATTTTCACACATACTGCACTAGATAGATGCTAACCCTATAGTTTGAGGCCATTTGGATGAGGTAGAAAAAATTCTTGGATTAGAATCGTGTTGTTCGAACCTCGTAGTTGGATTTTTTTGAACATTGATCTGTAGTACTGGGCAAAACCCTAGTTTAACCTATTTAATTATAGATTCATATATCGATTTTTCTACCTTTTTATTATTACTATGCAGCACATGTGTGTTTGCCCGTCTAGCTAGTGAAACTCGGAGGAAGAGGGATCACTCGGAAGGACAGAAGAAAGGGAGAGCATTATGGTGTCTCCCCTTTTTCGGGTGACGATGTTGACTATTGTGCAGGGTTTGTCAGTGAGCAGGAGGAGGTGCGAGCGAGCGAGCGAGTCGAGCGAGGCCGAGAATGAGAGAGATTTGTTTTTTGTGTGTGAGAGGGACAACCGAAGGATCCTGAAGGACCCAGAGACTTCCAATACGCATCCTGATGCGTCTTCTCTTGACAAAGAAGATGGCTGGGAGTTTGCGTACCTATTATTGCACGTGACTTGTGCTCACTGATGTGTGGGACCTCACGCGTGGGCACCACACGTAAGTGACAGACCTGTTGGTGTAAAAACTCGGTTGATTATTATAGTGCATTAGAACAAAGTTTCCTATGGATTCAAGGGTAGGAAATCCAAGTTAACTCATTTACATGAAATTATTTTTTCCATGAAGCAAAGTTAACACATCTATCAATTGGTACATTTTGGAGTGACTAAGAAGGATCCATGCTTACTTATTCGTTTTCACGTGTTAAACTTGTTTAAATCTTGCTCAAACCTAGGATTTGACAAAGATTCAAATGGGCATGAAAATAAAAAAATAAATAATGAAATACCAATGCATATAGTCTTCTTATGTCATATATTAAGCATTCAAGATGATAAACAAGGTCTAGACATATTCAAACCAGGCAAATCATGTATCTATGCCCTAATGACCCTAAACTCCGTCTTATGAAGTAAGGCATGAAGAGAAGTGGTTTTGGGTTTCAAACATGGAAATTTCAAGAACATCCCAAAAGCTACTTCATTTTAGAGTGACTAAGAAGGATCCAGGCTTACCTTTTCGTTTTCATATTTTATACTTGTTTAAATCTTGGTCAAACCTAGCTAGTGTTTGACCAAGATTCTAATGGGCGTAAAATTCAAAAAAATTGGAAAAATGAAAAACCAAAGCACATAGCCTTCTTATGTCATAAAGTAAGAATTCAAGTTGATAAACAAGGTCTAGACATATTCAAACTAGACAAATCATGTATCTAACCCTAACACTAAACTCTGTCTTATGAAGTCAATCATGAAGAGAGAAGTGGTTTTGGGTTTCAAACATGGAAATTTCAAGAACCTCCCAAAAGATTCATTTTAGAGTGACTAAGAAGGATCCATGGTTACCTTTTCATTTTCATATTTTAAACTTGTTTAAATCTTTGTCAAACCTGGGATTTGACCAAGACTCAAATGGGCATAAAAATTTAGGAAAAAACAAAAAGAATGATAAACCAAAGCACATAGCATTATTTATGTCGTATAGTAAGGCATTAAAGTTGATAAACAAGGTCTAGACATATTCAAACCAGAAAATCATGTATATATCTGCCCCTAACCTTAAACTCTGTCTTAATTATGAAGTCAATCATGAAGAGAAGTGGTTTTGGGTTTCAAACATGAAAATTTCAAGAACATCCCAAAAGCTGCTTCGTCATTTTAGAGTGACTAAGAAGGATCCAGGCTTACCTTTTCATTTTCATATTTTATACTTGTTTAAATACGGTCAAACCTAGGATTTGGCCAAGATTCAAATGGGCATAAAATTCAAAAAATTAGAAGAATGAAAAACAAAAGCACATAGTCTTCTTATGTCATATAGTAAGCATTCAAGTTGATAAACAAGGTTTATACATGTGTTCAAACCAGACAAATCATGTATCTACCCCCTAACCATAAACTCGGTCGATCTTATGAAGTCTAGCATGAAGAGAAGTCGTATGGGTTTCAAACATGGAAATTTCAAGAACCTCACAAAAGCTTCATTTTAGAGTGTCTGGAAAAGATCCAGGCTTGCCTTTTCATTTTCATGTTTTAAAATTGTTTAAATCTTGGTCAAACCTAGCTAGTATTTGACCAAGATTCAAATGGGCATAAAATTCAAAAAAAATGAAAAAACAAAAAAAAACTAAAGCACATAGCCTTCTTATGTCATGTATATATAGTAAGCCTTCAAGTTGATGAACAAGGTCTAGACATATTCAAAACAGAAAAATCATGTATCTACCCCCTAACCCTTAACTATGTCTTATGAAGTCAAGCATGAAGAGAAGTGGTTTTGGTTTCAAACATGGAAATTTCAAAAACTTCCCAAAAGCTTAATTTTAGAGTGAGTAAGAAGGATCGAGGCTTACCTTTTCATTTTCATGTTTTAAACTTGTTTAAATCTTGGTCAAATTAACCTAGCTAGTATTTGACCAAGATTCTAATGGGCATAAAATTCAAAAAAATCAGAAAAATGAAAAACCAAAGCACATAGCCTTCTTATATCATAAAGTAAGAATTCAAGTTGATAAACAAGGTCTAGACATATTCAAACTAGACAAATCATGTATCTACCCCTAACACTAAACTCTGTCTTATGAAGTCAATCATGAAGAGAAGCGGTTTTGGGTTTCAAACATGGAAATTTCAAGAACCTCCCAAAAGATTCATTTTAGAGTGACTAAGAAGGATCCATGCTTACATTTTCATTTTCATGTTTTGAACTTGTTTAAATCTTGGTTAAACCTAGGATTTGACCAAGATTCAAATGGGCATAAAATTCAAAAAAAATCAGAAAAATGAAAAACCAAAGCACATAGCCTTCTTATGTCATAAAGTAAGAATTCAAGTTGATAAACAAGGTCTATACATATTCAAACTAGACAAATCATGTATCTAACCCTAACACTAAACTCTGTCTTATGAAGTCAATCATGAAGAGAGAAGTGGTTTTGGGTTTCAAACATGGAAATTTCAAGAACTTGTTTAAATCTTTGTCAAAACTGGGATTTGACCAAGACTCAAATGGGCATAAAAATTCAGGAAAAAACAAAAAGAATGATAAACCAAAGCACATAAAATTATTTATGTCGTATAGTAAGGCATTAAAGTTGATAAACAAGGTCTAGACATATTCAAACAAAAAAATCATGTATATATCTGCCCCTAACCTTAAACTCTATCTTAATTATGAAGTCAATCATGAAGAGAAGTGGTTTTGGGTTGCAAACATGAAAATTTCAAGAACATCCCAAAAGCTGCTTCATCATTTTAGAGTGACTAAGAAGGATCCAGGCTTACCTTTTCGTTTTCATATTTTATACTTGTTTAAATACCGGTCAAACCTAGGATTTGACCAAGATTCAAATGGGCATAAAATTCAAAAAATTAGAAGAATGAAAAACAAAAGCACATAGTCTTGTTATGTCGTATAGTAAGCATTCAAGTTGATAAACAAGGTTTATACATGTGTTCAAACCAGACAAATCATGTATCTACCCCCTAACCATAAACTCGGTCGATCTTATGAAGTCTAGCATGAAGAGAAGTCGTATGGGTTTCAAACATGGAAATTTCAAGAACCTCACAAAAGCTTCATTTTAGAGTGTCTGGAAAAGATCCAGGCTTGCCTTTTCATTTTCATGTTTTAAAATTGTTTAAATCTTGGTCAAACCTAGCTAGTATTTGACCAAGATTCAAATGGGCATAAAATTCAAAAAATATGAAAAAACAAAAAAAACTAAAGCACATAGCCTTCTTATGTCATGTATATATAGTAAGCCTTCAAGTTGATGAACAAGGTCTAGACATATTCAAAACAGAAAAATCATGTATCTACCCCCTAACCCTTAACTATGTCTTATGAAGTCAAGCATGAAGAGAAGTGGTTTTGGTTTCAAACATGGAAATTTCAAAAACTTCCCAAAAGCTTAATTTTAGAGTGAGTAAGAAGGATCGAGGCTTACCTTTTCATTTTCATGTTTTAAACTTGTTTAAATCTTGGTCAAATTAACCTAGCAAGTATTTGACCAAGATTCTAATGGGCATAAAATTCAAAAAAATCAGAAAAATGAAAAACCAAAGCACATAGCCTTCTTATGTCATAAAGTAAGAATTCAAGTTGATAAACAAGGTCTAGACATATTGAAACTAGACAAATCATGTATCTACCCCTAACACTAAACTATGTCTTATGAAGTCAATCATGAAGAGAAGCGGTTTTGGGTTTCAAACATGGAAATTTCAAGAACCTCCCAAAAGATTCATTTTAGAGTGACTAAGAAGGATCCATGCTTACCTTTTCATTTTCATGTTTTGAACTTGTTTAAATCTTGGTTAAACCTAGGATTTGACCAAGATTCAAATGGGCATAAAAATCCAGAACAAAATTAGAAAAAATGAAAAACCAAAGCACATAGTCTTCTTATGTCATATAGTAAGCATTCTAGTTGATAAACAATGTCTAGCCATATTCAAACTAGAAAAAACATGTATACCCCCTAACCCTAAACTTTGTCTTATGAAGTCAAGCTCAAGCATGAAGAGAAGTGGTTTGGGTTTTCAAACATGGAAATTTCAAAAACCTCCCAAAAGCTTCATTTCGGAGTGACTAAGAAGGATTCATGCTTAATTTTTCATTTTCATGTTTTAAACTTGTTTAAATCTTGTTCAAACCTAGGATTTGACCAAGATTCAAATGGGCATAAAAAAATTCGAAAAAATCAAAAAATGAAAAACCAAAGCACATAGTCTTCTTATGTCACATAGTAAGCCATTCAACTTGATAAACAAGTTATAGACCTATTCAAACCAGAAAAATCATGTATCTACACCCCTAACCCTAAACTCATATGTCTTATGAAGTCAAGCATGAAGAGAAGTGGTTTTGGGTTTCAAACATGGACATTTGAAAAGCCTCCCAAAAGCTTCATTTTGGAGTGACTAATAAGAAGGATCCATGCTTAATTTTTCATTTTCAAGTTTTAAACTTGTTTAAATCTTGGTTAAACCTATGATTTGACCAAAATTCGAATGGGCATAAAAATTCAAAACAAATCAAAAAAATGAAAATCCAATGCACATAGTACATCTTCTTATGTCATATACTAATTAAGCATTCAAGTTGATAAAAGCAAAGGTCTAGACATATTCAAACTAGAAAATCATGTATCTACCGGTAACCCTAAACTCGATTTGTCTTATGAAGTCAATCATGAAGAGGGTGTTTTGGGTTTCAAACATGGAAATTTCAAAAACCTTCCTAAAGCTTCATTTTGAAGTTACTAATTAAGAAGGATCCAAGCTTACTTTTTCGTTTTCATGTTTTAAATCTTGGTCAAACCTAGGATTTCACCAAGAGATACGTACAAATGGGCATAAAAATTCAAAAAATTAAAATAATGCAAAACCAAAGCACATAGTCTTCTTATGTCATATAGTAAGCATTCAGGTTGATTAACAAGGTCCACACATATATATTCATAGCAGAAAAGCATGTATCTACGTACCCCCTAACAACCCTAAACTCTGTCTTAGGAAGTCAAGGATGAAGAGAAGTGGTTTTGGGTTTCAAACATGGAAATTTCAAAAAAACCTCCCAAAAGCTTCATTTTGGAGTGACTAAAAAGGACCCATGGTTACTTTTTCATTTCCATGTTTTAAACTTTTTTAAATCTTTGTCAAATCTCGGATTTGGCCAAGATACAAATCGGCATAAAAAATCGAAAAAATAAAGAAAATGAAAAACCAAAGCACATAGTCTTCGTATGTCATATAAGTATTCAAGTTGATAAATTAAACAAGTTTTAGACATATTCAAACCACAAAAATCATGTATCTACGTACCCTAACCCTAAACTCTTTCTTATGAAGTCAAGCATGAAGGGAAGTGGTTTTGGGTTTCAAACATGGAAATTTAAAAAACCTTCCAAAAGATTCATTTTGGAGTGACTAAGAAGGATCCATGCTTACTTTTTCATTTTCATGTTTTGAACTTGTTTAAATCTTGGTCAAACCTAGGATTTGACCAAGATTCAATTGGGCATTAAAAATTCAAAAAATTAAAACCAAAGCACATAGTCTTCTTATGTCATACAATACGCATTGAAGATGATAAACAAAGTCTAGACATATTCAAATGAAAAAAATCATGTTTGGGTGGAATTAAGCTGGACGGTGTCCAACATGGTGCCAAACTACTTGAAGGGCTCTTCTCTAAAACACTAATGTGACATTCTGGTATTTTCCCTAGCTATGTACAAACTGATGAACAATCCATATTTTTCGATTGCCTTTTTGAACCACTTGTAGTTTGATTTCATATCTAGGAGAAATCACTGGGGGAGGGGGACGAATGTGTTATTTTTTGTTGCATCGCTCGTATCCTTCCCGCGTAGAAAAAGTGTTAGGCGAGTAGTAGAATGGCATGACCTACAAAGTAAAATTTTGAATATAACCAAAATATACCAATTGATTTTTTTCGAAATGGGGGAAAAATCGCCCGAGCTTCTGCATCCAAAGGATGCACACGACTTTTTTTATTATATTATTCACGAACCTTACAAGAAACAATACTGTACAAAAGATCAAACTCGAAGCAACCTTACTATACCTATAGTGGGATGAAGAGGGTGACAATTGATAGATGAGTTAACTTGGCTTCATGGGTGTGTGACCTGAGATTGAGCCATGGTACATTTTGCCAACAAAGTAGCAACTGAGTTGGCTTTCTACCTTAGCTGGCGTATACGTTGGGTACGTAGGCGTGCATTGGAAGGATGCATTATGCCGGCAAAGTTTTCAAACGTTCAAACTTTTCTGGTTTCTCATACAGTATTTGGCTCCTTGAGAATGCAAAACTTCCCCTTTCCCGTACTTGCCCGAGCACTCGACACCCCTCGTCCCATGGCGACTCCTCCAGCCTTAGCCCCATGCACCCAGGCTCCACGATCCAGGCTAAAAGCTCGCAAATATCTGTGTGCCACTGGTGTGCGATGAAGCAGGCGGCTCTGTGTCTTGCTGTGGCTAAACTCCTAGCGCCCTTTGATCTAGGAGAGGGAGAGGAGGGAGGGGGGTCCCATGAAGCGGCGGTGGCCCAGGTATCGGTGGCAGCCCAGGCAGCAGCGGCAAAGTGGGCTGGTCGGAGCAGAGGCATGCACCGGGGGCGAACCTCGCCGGGTGAGGATGCTTCCATTGTGAAGAGGCACGTGCCATCCAGGGCTTCGGGTTCGCCAACAAACTCAGCGCCTCGTTCCATGGCGATGCCGTCGTGGGGACGTCGGGGGCGTCGGCGACGTGCTGCAGCCCCAGCCTTTAGTGGGTACCAAAGTGCGACCGACCACATCACGGCGTCGGCAGCATTGGGGATGCCGATGGGCATCCACTGCCACACACAGATTTGGGAGGTTCTGGCCGGGCCGAGTTCCAAACTTCCACCATCGGAGCCGAGGGCTTGGTACTTCAAATTCCGAATCAGGCAATCCTTCGACCCCAATCAGCTTCTGCCTGTGGTCCAAATCCGAGATATTTTGGCGGCAGCTATGCTGGTTAAGCTTAGCCGGACAGCGGCAATCGACGATCTGCAAGACCTAGATGCCCTCCGAGGATTTGCAGCAGCCTTCAATGCACTCGTGGAGGCATCGCATGCTGGTAGCAGCGGCGAATGCGGGTATGTTGGTTTTAATCGCTTTGTATGCTTTTGTCATAGAAATCAATTTGCTAATTCTCATTCGATTGGAAATTAGACCCATTCACAGATACGGAGACTTGCTTCACATTTGGAATTACACAAAAAAGATCCATCAACTCTCAAACAGTGGACACTAGTAACGTGTAGAACTAGAAATTACACAATATTTCTGTACTCCTAGTACTACTACTTCGACGCTACATGTTGTTTACACGAGGAAATTGCTCAAACTACCGCTTATTGCTGCCTTCGTTGCGTAAACACTTATTTAAACTGTTATTTTTTTCGCACAAACCACCAACTATCGTGTTTACATTGGCAGTGGAGGTTCAAATTTAGGATTGAGCTGTTTAAGAGCAAATCAGATGATCGGGGATCACCAACTACTAGTTTTAATTGCAAATAGAATCGATTTTCCAAAATTATGAAACGCACTTAACGGTCGAATTACTACAATTATTTTGAAGGTTTGATATTTTCATCATTTTTGTGTGAATCTCACACCAAGTGACACAACTTTCAGACGGAATACAAAATATTTCAAACTTCATAGATTTGTTAGCTCAAATATTTTTAATTAATAGCTTTTTCAGTATTTTAGAAAGTCGAATCACTATATTTTGGCTGAATGTTAGAAAATATATTTCATGATTATCCCATATTAGTTAAGAAGTACATAAACTAGTAGTAGTAATAAAGAACAGAGGGAGTTTATGGAGATACATCCATTAAGGGCATGTTAGTGTGTGTTGGTGTATTACTTATGCCTTCTTTGGTTAATACACTTCTCAAGCAAACCCTCTATTCTTGCCTAGAATAAAAAAACTCCCCGTCACAGTATTAGTGCATTTTTTGGATGAGTATTCGAGAGGATTGGGTGAACACCAAGGATTTGCATAGGAAATTGGTAGAATTGAATCCTTGGCTGTTTGATTTGTAGGATTGTTTCCGATAGGAATTTTTCCTAAGGATTCCTTTGCACAGATTCCATAGGAAATTAAACATCTACTCATGCCTCTTTTTAAGAATCCTTTACATTTCCTATGGTGGAATCAAACAAAGTTTGGTTTCTATGAATTCCTATAGGATTGGAGTGGACATGACATTGCAATCCTACATTTTTCCTATTCCTACATCTTTCTGTAGGCATTTGCCTAGAATAAATAACCATGTGTATTAGCAATAAAATAGATGTTTATTTCTCTAAAGCATCTTGCACTGTACTACATGGCTTAAGAGACAATATTATTACGATAGTTACTACATTTTATTGGATGATGAAGTGATAGCCCTCATCAATGCATTGTTAATTATTAGGGCATGGGTCGCACGGATTGAGCTTCAGTGACTTTGCCAGCCCACAAAGTCACTGACTTTGTGTCACTTACAAGTGGGACAATGTGGGGCACATATAATGAAGGGTTCCACATTGCCCCACTTGTAAGTGACACAAAGTCAGTGACTTTGTGGGCTGGCAAAGTCACTGAAGCTCAATCCGGGTCGCACGTGATTTACGAGTGCACCGCACGATCGAGAGTCGCCGTTCCTCTTTGCTTTCTACCGATGCGGCGGAGCTCCTCCCCACACCGACGAACAACTGAAAGCCACAACTGCTGGGGAAAAGTCTTGCGCCGAGAAAATCTACAACCGTGGTTGAGTACATGTGTTTCTTAAGATACGAGTGCTCCAATGCATTTTTTCTTTCCTTTTACTAATTTACCTTGAAAATCCCGCATGTCCACTTATTTGTGGACGGAGGGAGTATCACGCCAAGAGGAAGTAGGACAATAGTGGGCGCTTGAGCATCCACAATGTATAGTATAACCCGCCTACGTGGCACTTTTGCCAGCTGTTGGCTCTTCTATTGTTCTTGCTCTGCCTTCCACAATGTAGCCGGTGCCCAATTGCTGAAAAAGCTAACACGTCACCACCGATCCCAAATAAAAGTTTTGAGGCACCGAGGTCACAACGTAGAGCATCGCTTGTCAGAAAGGAAGTGAGCCCACATTTGATAAAGAATCCATTCAGCTAACCATCGAGAGGGGATATTCCGCAACTAGTTGCGCCCGCACCCCATTTTTGGCTACACGTTATGGATGCTCTAAGAAACCCCGACTGTGAAAGGCCAAGGCGTACTTCTTTTGGTCACGCAAAATTCAAAATACTGCCATGGACATTGAATTGACATGACAACACAGAGCTTGGGATGTCCAAATTTGCACGTTAGACCAGTGACTTGTTCTTCACCTTTTCAGAGGGAACAGTGACTTTTTATTATGGGTCTATACACTTTCCAAGAAACAGGAGGAGATGCTGTAGAGTGTAGAGGAGCGAAGTCAAGCGCCCCGCCCCCACCTGCCCTATTTCGGTTCACCTCCATCGTCTACCTCTGCCCCCGCCCGCACCCACTCTCCAATCGACCACCTTCCATAGCACGCGCCAGTGCCGCCGCCATGCAGCCTTAGAATCAATTCCACTGCCCAGTTTGAGAGCCTCCGTTCTTCATCTTCCCCCCCCACCTGCCGCCATCGAACCCAAATTAAACTCCAATCAGTTGAACCCAAACCTCATAGACCCACCCCCTGCCCTGCGATGGCGGCATCGAACAAGGAAAATGATGACTCTGAACAGTTTCAGAAGGTCTTTTCCGAAGGTCCCCTTGAAGAACTCGTAACAAGATGCGACGTCATCACCGCCGCGAGCCTCATCGGTTCGTCCAAACTATTTTTCGACTCTGCAAATGATAGTGCAACTCTATCTGTTTCTCTCCCGCTTGGGCTCCCATGTGTTCTTCATTCTCACCCGACGAAGGTAGCACGGGATTGCAAGCTCACGCCGCTCGACAGGTTCTCCTGCGACGCTGTGATGCCAGACGGTACGGGTAAGCAGTGGGTAGGTGCCAATGGAGATTGGGTTGCCATGGTTGACACTGGCTTTCCTGCTTGCAAATGGAAACTTGTCAACGTCTACACTCGCCGTGAAATTCCTCTCCCTGTGCCGTTTTAAACCACCCACATTCCAAATATATACCACCACAACCTTCGTGCTATTATATTTCACAAGATATATATTTGCCAAGTTCCCACAGCTGCTGGGGGGTACACAAATTTCTCTCTTGTTGCTATTTTTGACATCAGAGTTGCCCTCCTTTACGGCGCTGATTCTGAATGGACAGTTCTTACAGAGCCCAAGTCCCACATCTTTTACGATTCTGACGATGCAATTCTCCACAATGGGATTGTGTTTGCCAGAACTCATACTGGCACTGTTCACGCATGGAAACCTCAGCAAGCTGGTAATTTTCCTCCGGACGTGGTGTATGATGAGCTTCATTATTCATGGCTGTAAAGATAATTTTAATGCACAAACTTATTAATTTTCGAACCTGACTGATCTGACTTGGGGCATATTTGCTTCGGATGAAATTTCATTGGTATTTAGACTTTTTATTCAAGATGATTACCATAGAAAAATTTGAGGATTGTATAATTAGGAGTTTTATTCTCATATTGAATTATGTTGGATTTTGACCTCTACTTGAATTTCTTGAAATGAATCCTTTGGTTTCCCATGTGATGTACTCAAATACACCAATATGCTGTATTATTGAATGGAAATGACATTATATCATCCCATCTGAATCCTAATGCGTTTTCCCAATTCTTACGTTTTCAGATTTGTGCAAACCAAACATGCCCTTCTTAACAGTAATTTCGTTTTCAAGCAGGTCCTCCGCTGATCGTAGAGCCACCATCCATTGTGTTTGAATGCCGGTGTGCACTTGATGATGCTCTTGGCCATGATCACGAGGTCGATTATGGTGTGTGGTGGTTAGCAAGATCTATAGATGGTTCTAGACTTCTTCTGATCCATACACTGGGCATTGCTGATGAAAGGGAATATTCATGTAAAGTGTGCCATACTGCTTCTGATCGTCATGTTCATCATGGTCGACCTTTGTTGGCAACTATGCTTCTGGGTTTGGCTGCCTGGTGTTCACGAAGGACACTAGTAAGTTAAATGAAGGTATTCCATGGGAAAAGATGGATGACCTTGGAGAATATTCTCTTTTCCTTGGAGTGAACTATCCGATTATGCTACCATTAGGCGGTGCAGATGTTGTCCCAGGATGTCTGACGAGAAGAAATTGTGTCTACACCTTGCCGAATGAAGCATGGCTTCGCAATTCGCAGCTGCCTGAAATATGCCGATTCAGTCTGAATCGTGATGATTGCGCCGTTGGTTTCCAAACCAACGCCTTGGAGAAAACATGCAAAACAAAAAAAGATAGGTACCTGGTAAAGACACCGCTTTGGTTCATCCCAAACTTCACCAACGCCCCGGATTGGAACAAGTGTGATGTTTAATTATGAAACAGGTCCTGCAGCCATTATAGCTACTGATAGTATGTAATTTCATAGCTAATGAACGAGGCACTTGTGGTCTACTAATTACAACTATTTTGTAAAGAGGTGGTCTATAAGTAATACCCCTCTCTTCATTGATGCATTTGTGGTCTACATGATGGTACTCTTAAATATATGGGTGTGGCTCCTCAACACATAATGTGGAGGTATTATTGTGTTAAAGTTGAAGGCTTGATCAACTATAGGTTCACTTCTCTAGTTACACTACTAGGTACTCCGGTTGGCTATGTTGTGATGAACACATTGTGTTCTGTTGTTTGGTGAAGACAAAAGTAGAACTATGGTATGCTTATGTTTAAGACCAAGCGAGGGTTTAGCTTGAGATGTTAAAAGTCAGATTTGAACTATTTTTTGATATGGAAATTTGAAATATATATGGTACTGCATATGATTATGTATAGCAACAAGTGACGAAAGGGCAGATGCTCCTATTCCTTGTCGGCGGGAGGGCTATGTGTGTGGCGACTTGAGCCAAATTAGAAGGCCATAGCTATATCGATTGGTCCTTGAAGTTGGAGGGGCTAGGATTTCGGATGAGCGGAGTGGGGGAATGTCGGGGGGAAGACCCCGGGTAGGGCAATGGACGCGGAGCAGCCGGCTGGCCACTGGCCGGCTCGCGGCAAAGGCCGGCTGAGGAGCAGCCGGCTAGCGCCGTGGCCGGCTGGTCTGGAAGCCGGCTGGCTCTAGGTCCTAGTCGGCCTGGCTACGGCCACCAATGCTGTAGCTGGGCCGGCTTCTACAAGCCATATCCGACTGGGGGTTTGTACCTCAGACCGACTCGAGGCTGGCGAGTCTTGCACTGGAAGGAACCGGGTTGGTGATCCGGGTTCCCAAAGTCCACGCTGACTTCATCCTCCGTAAAGCGCGGGGCACTGTGGAGCAATAGTGCCACGCGCCGGACAGGCCATCATGGTCTACGACGATCCGTATTGGCTACAGTGGCTGACGGCGACAGGGACACCTCCTCTCCATACCGCTGACCTTGGCAGCCGGATGGGACAGGCCATGATGCCTCAACGGCTCCTGACGTCACCGCCTCGGGAAGGAGCGGAAGCCGGAGCTGGCCAAGCCGGCCAGTAGACTATAGGGTCTTATATGTAAAGTGCCGGCGCCTATATAAGCCGCACTACCCCCTCTCGTGCAGGGGATCGATCATTCTCCCTCCACTCCACCCTTAGCGCTGCCCTGTGAGAGAGACCATCATCTCCCTTAGCCTCCCAGGAGCAGCCGGACACAGCTCTAGGAGCACCATTGTATTGTGTGATCATCATATACACTCTAGCAGGAGTAGAGGTGTTACCTCCATCGGAGGGCCTCGAACCTGGGTACGTCGCCGTGTCGCTCGTCCCCATACCCGCATCCGGATACCGCCGTGAGATCTCTCAGGAACCACTTCGATTAGCCACCCTATGGCATATGCCGTGACGATACCACGACATTTGGCGCCCACCGTGGGGCCTTCAGCATCCTCGGCCGGTGTCTTCATCCGGACGGGCCTCACCATCACCACCGGCGAGCGAGTCGCTTCAGGCTTGATCTGGAGGTTCGGCTCCCTCGACTGCGTCAGCGACAATGCTGGCTGCTTCGCCGACCGGCCCTTCCCAGCCGGCGGCAGCGTCATCTCCTTCGGTGGCCACGACGTCTACGTCGCCACCGTCGCACCGCCGCGCTACCCGCGGCAGGTGCTGCGCTGCGCAAGCCCTCCTCCGCGAGCCGGCAGCAGCGCTCCCGTCAGCCCCGCCGTCGTGCAAGTCATGATGGCTGGCGAGGAGCTCCCCGTCAAGAACCCGCGCACCCGCGGCCCCAACCTGGAGCGCAACATCGACCCCAACGCCTCCGGCTCTGGCGCGAAGGCGCCACCGCCACCGTCCCGGCTGGACGAAGTCCGGGCGAAACTGAGCACCCCGCTCACGCCTGGCGGCGACCCCACCGCCATCGAGGCGGATTTGGAGGCGCACCGCCAGCTCCTCCTCAAGCAAACAGAAGAACTGGCTGCTGCTAAGCGCCAGATGGAGATCACCCAGCGCGAGTACAACCGCGCCCACGGCCTCACCTGTGCGGCGACGAGCCAAGCCGAGCCGGCCAGATCCGCCGCAGGGGCCGCGACCTTGGCGCCGAGATCGCCCGCGACGGCGCTCCTTCGCCGGCTCCGTCCGCGGAGCTACCCGTCTACAACACCCCCGACAAGAACATGCGCGCGGCACAAGCCGCCGCAGAAGAGCTGAACCGCCTCGAAGGCGAAGAGTTACGCCGCCAGACCAAGCGGGTGACTGAGCTGCTCAACGCAGCCACCAGGCAGGCGGCCGACCCCAGGTATGTCAATGCCCCCAGAGCTTCTCACGCTCGTGGAGCTGCAGGCAACGACAGGGAAGGCACCAGGGACACGGCCGAGTCCGCCTCCCCAGTACCAAGCCGGCACCGTGACTCCCGGGCCACCCACGCAAGCTCGAGCCGGCCGAGCCACCAGCCAGGCGGCAGCAGCCGCAGCCGGCCTCCTCCAAGCCGGAACCAGGAGCAAGGCTCCGAGCCCCGCCGCCAGCACCGGCCGGCTCCAGAAGCAAGCGGCGCACGCCAGCCGGCACGCTCCCGGCTGGGCCCGCGCATCGAGCCCGCCGACGCCCGAGAATGCCTCGACCGGCTGGTCGAATCCTGCATTGCGGAAGAAGAAGCTCCAGCCGGCCCAAAGTGCTTCGGGCCCCGCATCGCCAACGAGCCCACGCTCGAGGGCTTCGTGCTCCCCCGCGACACCCCCAAGTACGACGGCACCGCCAAGCCGGAGGACTGGCTGCAGGACTACTCCACCGCAGTCGGCATCGCCAAAGGAAACAAGCGCTGGGCTGTGCGCTACTCCCCCCTCATGCTGGTCGGCTCCGCCCGCACATGGCTCAACAACCTGCCAGCCGGCAGCATAAACGGCTGGCTGGACTTCGAAGCAGCCTTCATCAGCAACTTCACCGGCACTTACCGCCGGCCCGGTCGGCCCCAACAGCTTGAGATGTGCAAGCAGGGCCCCGACGAGACGGATCGCGCGTACCTAACGCGCTGGTGCGAGATGCGCAACTCCTGCGAGGGCGTGCACGAGATCCAGGCCATCAGCTTCTTCATGGGAGGCTGTCGGCCCAACACCATGCTGTGGCACAAGTTGCGCCGCAGCGACCCCAAGTCGATGGCCGCCTTGATGGCCATCGCCGACAAGTACGCGCTGGCTGAGGAAGCCGGCAAGGCGCCGGCTGACATTTCGCCGGCCCCCGCCAGAAGGGACAACAACAAGCCGGCCGAGGGCGCCTCTCATGGCAGCCGGCGAGACAACTACCGTGGCAAGCGTCACAGCGACCAGCCGGACCGCCGGTACGGCTCCGCCCACATAGCCGCCGTAGCAGACAACGCGGCAGGCGGCAGCCGCCGCCAGAAGCAAGACCGGCAATGGAAGCCGAAGTACACCTTCGAGCAGATGCTCGACTCGCCGTGCAAGTACCACAGCGGCAAGAACCCCTCCAACCACACCACCCGCGACTGCCACTTCATGAAGCGGCTGACGAGCGGTGAACCTCTCCCGCCTCCACCCCCGCCTCCACCAGCCGGCGGGCCGGGTGGCCAAGCCGGCGCAGAGAACGCCAACCTCGAGCACCACGAGGCTAACCAATTGCACCATGGCGGCCGATATCTGGCCGAAGATGCTACCTACATCATCTTCACCTCCGAGCCCGAGGACAAGACGAGCCAGCAGAGCCGTTCCCTCGAGGTCAACGCGGTCATACCGCCGGTCCCCCAGTACCTAAACTGGTCAGAGCAGGCCATCACTTTTGATCGCCGCGACACACCGGCTGTCCTACCGAAGCCGGGCAGCTACGCCATGGTCCTCGACCCCACCATCGGCACAACCCGGCGCAGCGTGCGTTTTTCGCGCGTCCTCATCGACGGCGGCAGCAGCATCAACATCCTCTACCGCGACACCGCCCGCGAGCTGGGCATCCAGGAGGCCGAGTTGCGCCCCACTCCCACCGTCTTCCATGGCATCGTGCCAGGCCACTGCTGCCAGCCGATCGGCCGGATCACGCTGGAGGTGATGTTCGGGAAGCCGGACCACTTCCGCACCGAGAGAATCGAGTTCGAGGTGGTGGACCTCGTGAGTCCCTACCAAGTTCATGGCGGTGCCCCACTACGGGTACCTGAAGATGAAGCTGCCTGGCCCCAAGGGGGTCATCACCATAGCCGGCGACTATCGCCGCTCCATGGACTGCGCCACGCAGAGCTCCAAGATGGCCCAGACGCTGGTCATCGCCACCGAGAAGCAGCTCATCCACGACGCCGTCGCCCTCGCCAAGGCCGCGCAGACAGACATGCCGGCTGCAGGCAACCCGGCTGGGACGACTCACTTCCAGCCGGCTGACAACACCAAGAAGATCCTGCTGGACCCGGCGCAGCCGGACAAGTACGTCACCATCGGTGCCGGCTTGAGCAAGAAATAGGAAAGCGAGCTCACCAGCTTCCTCCGTGAGAATCGGGACATCTTCGCATGGACTCCAAGAGACATGCCGGGTGTGCCGAGGGAGTTGGCTGAGCACCACCTCCACGTCCGGCCTGAAGCCAAGCCGGTGAAGCAGCCTCTCAGGCGCTTCGCCGAAGAAAGAAGGAAGGCCATCGGTGAAGAAATCGCCCGGCTGCTGGCAGCCGGCTTCATCATGGAAGTGCTGCACCCGGACTGGTTGGCAAACCCAGTCCTAGTTTTGAAGAAGAACGGCTCCTGGCGCATGTGTATCGACTACACCAGCCTCAACAAGGCGTGCCCGAAGGACCCCTTCCCCCTGCCGCGCATAGATCAAGGTATAGACTCGACTGCCGGCTGTGAACTGTTGTCTTTCCTAGATGCCTATTCAGGCTACCACCAGATTCCTTTGAATCCGGCTGATCAAATAAAGACTTCGTTCATTACCCCGTATGGGGATTACTGCTACACGACTATGCCGTTCGGCTTGAAAAATGCAGGCGCCACCTACCAAAGGTGCATGCAAAAATGCTTGCAGGATCAAATCGGCAGAAACGTTCACGCATACGTGGATGATGTCGTTGTAAAGACCAAGGAGACGGTTACCCTCCTTGATGACCTGAGAGAAACCTTCACCAATCTGAGAAGATTTCGGATGAAGCTCAACCCGGCCAAGTGCACATTCGGCGTGCCATCTGGCCAGCTCCTTGGCTACCTCGTCTCTCAGCGAGGAATCGAAGCCAACCCAGAGAAGATCAGTGCCCTGGAGAAGATGGAACTGCCGTAGTGCCTCAAGGACGTCCAGAAGTTCGCTGGCTGCCTGGCTTCCTTGAGCCGCTTCGTCGGGCTGGGGAGAAGGCACTGCCCCTGTATCAATTGATGAAGAAGGCGGACAAATTCGTCTGGTCACCGCAGGCGGATGAAGCTTTCCGTGACTTGAAGCGCGTGCTCTCAACCGCGCCAATCCTTGCAACGCCGGCTTCAATGGAGCCGATGCTGCTGTACATCGCAGCCACCAATCGAGTGGTTAGCGTTGTCCTGGTGGTGGAACGCAAAGAAGACGGCAGGGAGCAGCTGGTCCAGCGCCCAGTCTATTACCTTAGCGAAGTGCTCTCCCAGTCGAAGCAAAACTACCCCCACTACCAGAAGGTCACCTACGGCGTCTACATGGCGGCCAAGAAGCTCAAGCACTACTTCCAAGAGCACCCCATCAAGGTGGTTGCCACAGCGCCCTTGGCGGAAATCATCGGCAGCAAGGATGCCAACGGCCGGGTTGCCAAGTGGGCCCTGGAGCTAGCCGCCCACACCATCCTCTACGAGCCACGCACAGCCATCAAGTCGCAGATCCTCGCGGACTTCTTCATCGACTGGGCTGAGATGCAATACCTGCCGCCTGTGCCGGATTCCACACATTGGAAGATGCACTTTGACGGCTCGAAGATGCGCAACGGCTTGGGAGCCGGCATCGTCATCACCTCTCCCAAGGGAGACCGGCTGGACTACGTCCTGCAGATCCACTTCGCCGCATCCAACAATGTGGCGGAATATGAAGCGCTCATCCATGGGCTGAAGCTGGCCAAGGAGATTGGCGTGCGTCGCATACTCTGCTTCGGCGACTCTGACTTGGTCATACAACAAGCATCTGGCGACTGGGACGCGAAGGACGCCAACATGGCCTCATACCGCTTCCATGTCCAGCAGCTATCCGGCTTCTTCGACGGCTGCGAATTCCACCACGTGCCACGGGCAAACAACGAGGCGGCTGACGCCTTGTCCAAGATTGGCTCAACCCGGCAAGCCATTCCGCCGGGCATCGCCTTGGCGGTTCTCAAGAAGCTGTCCATCATACCGTCACCCGACTCGGATTCAATATTCGTGCCGGCTGACCCGGGGGCTGCTCAGTCGAACCCGGGGGCTTCATCGCCCAAGTCGGGGGCTTCAAAGCCAAACCCGCCGGCTACCATGCCGAACCCGGGGACTTCTCAGTCCAACCCGGGGGCTTCATCGCCAAACTCGGGGGCTAGCAAGCCGAACCCGCCGGCTAGCAAGCCGAACCCGGCGACCATGCAGTCGAATCCGGAAGTTCCCATGCAGGAGGCCCTGTTGGTCAGCGTATTCGAGATAAGATGCGTACCTTCATGGGCACAAGAATTCCTCTCCTACCTCACCGACGGTGTGCTGCCTGACGATAGAGTCCAGGCCAGGCAGATTGAGAGAAGGGCCAAGGCCTACACAATCATCAACCACCAGCTGTACAAACGCAGCGTAAGTGGGGTGTTCCAGCGGTGCGTCGAGCCGGCTGAAGGGATTGAACTCCTACGGGAAATCCATCAAGGAGAGTGCGGACATCACGCCTCATCCAGAGCCATAGTGGCCAAAGCCTTCCGGCAAGGTTTCTACTGGCCGACTGCGCTCAGAGACGCAGAAGAGTTGGTGAAGAAGTGCAACGGCTGTCAGCGCTTCGCAAAAAAGAGACACCAGCCGGCTTCCGCCTTGAAAACCATCCCCATCACATGGCCATTTGCCGTATGGGGCTTGGATATGGTGGGTCCGTTCAAAACAGCGCGAGGCGGCATGACACATCTCTTGGTGATGATTGACAAATTCACCAAGTGGATCGAAGCCAAGCCAATCAAGAAGCTGGACGGCTCCACAGCCGTCACATTCCTCAAGGAAATCATTGTGAGATTCGGCTACCCCCACAGCATCATCACCGACAACGGCAGCAACTTCTCCCAAGGCATCTTCTCTCGCTATTGCGGGGAAATGGGGATCCGGATGGCCCTATCTTCTGTGGCGCACCCAGAGTCCAATGGACAAGTGGAAAAGGCTAACGGCTTAGTCCTAGCCGGCATCCGGCCCCGGCTGGTGGAGCCGCTTGAGCGAGCGGCCGGCTGCTGGATTGAAGAACTGCCCAATGTGCTGTGGAGCCTGCGCACAACGACAAACCGCTTAGTCGGCTTCACACCATTTTTCCTCGTATACAGGGCCGAAGCCGTCCTGCCGACTGATATCGAGCACGACGCGCCAAGGATCAAGCTCTACACAGAAGCCGAAGCCAAAGAAGCTCGCGAAGATGGAGTTGACCTGGTCGAAGAGGCCCGGCTGCTGGCTGCGTCTAGATCTACTATCTACCAGCAAAGCCTCCGACGCTATCACTGCCGGAAGGTCCAGCCCTTAGCATTCCGAGAAGGAGACCTAGTGCTCCTGCTGATCCAGCGGACAGCCGGACAGCACAAACTATCATCCCCATGGGAGGGTCCCTTCATCGTGAGCAAGGCAGTAGGCAACGATTCCTACTATCTCATAGATGCCCAAGAGGCTAAGAAAAACAAGCCGGACAAGGCTGACGAGGAGACTAAACGTCCCTGGAATGTCAACTTACTCCGCCCATTTTACACATGAGAGCAGGAATGTATGTATCCCTTGTATCCCTTTTGTAAGCTATGAAAAAGCACGCGCCAAGAGCGCCGTTTCCGACAAGTTTTTCGCGTACTCTACTTCGTTTCGCCAGTTGGCTTGAACCCTTTCACGCGGTTGGCTCAGTAACGTGATCCGGTTTCCGACAGCCGGCTTCCGATCCAGCTACAGACCGCAACCCGGCTGTCCGGCTGGCGGGAGTAAGGCCTAGGGAGCCGGCACGCGAAAAACGACTAAGGGAAAGAGTAAAAGTGAGTTGACTTGCAACTTTTCATAAAAGTGCCGGATTGCCGAATTCAGCTCGTTCGACCGAAATACTGTCGGCCTCACCCAGCGGCCCGCTCTTGATCCGGCGACGGATCGCAAGTCGGACGTACGACCGGCAAGAGCACAGCCAAAGAGTGGGGCGGATGGGAAAAAGCGAACGAGTCGAAAGAAAGCAACTCGGCACACAAATGATTAACAAACACATTAAAGTGTGACATAACGAAAGGACGATAATATTCATACATGTGCACCCGGCATGCCGGGGATTTAATAAATTGTCTTGCATGAGCAACAAAAGAAGCAGGTAAACTAAGCCGGAGGGGCGTCAGCGGAGCCGGCTGCCGGGTCGTCCTCGGGCGCGTCTTCCGCCTCCTCATCTTCCATATAGTCCTCATCGGATGGAGGGTTCGGGTTCGCGACGAAGACGCCCTTGTCGACGAAGTCGGCGATGGCGCTGGCTCGGGCAAGCCGGGCGGTCTTGTGTTCGGCTGGGAGCTTGTCCTCCACGCCGGCTCGCCGGAACTCGAGCTGCCCCAGGTCCACCTCGTTGTACCAAGAGAGGACGAAGGACAGCGCCATGTCGGCACCAGCGCGCGTGGCCGACTCCTTCCAGTCGAGGAAGCGATCCGGCGCCCGCTCCATCAAGGAGACGAGGTTGGACATATCTTGCGGCACCGCCTCCGCGGGCCACAGCATCGGCACCAGCTCCTCAGCCGCCTTCCGGAGCTCCCAGCCAAGCTTGGTGATGGGCTCGATGCGGGCAGCCATGGACGCCATATAGTCCTCCATGGTGAAGTACTCCGAGCTGCCCTCGCCAGTCACCCGCCTCCTGGACTCGCGCGCAACGCCAACGGCTGCTAACGCCGCATCCTGCGTTTCCGGGAAGGCTGCTGCAAGAAGAAGCAAGTCAGAAATCATCGAAGCCAAAATAAGCTGAAAAATGCAAATTTTCGAAGTCCTAAGACAAAAGGAAAAGCCTGGCGGCAGCCGGCAAGAACCGACTGCCCCTAGCCCAAAAATGGAGATAGCGAAGAAATCAGAAGTTTCTGCGTCACGCAAGCAACGAAAAGCCGGCAGCCGACAGCCGAAAGCCGGCAAAGGGAAAGGAACATAGAGATGCACTCACCCGACAAGCCGCGATCAAGCGCGCCAATCTCGTCCGTCCAGCGCTTGGCGGTAGCCGTCAGCTCCGTGGACTTGGTGGTGACCTCCTCCTGCAGCGCAAGCCGCTGCTTCTCCACCTCAGTCAGCCGTCGACTCAGATCCTCCACCTTCTCCTTCTCCGCCGTCCTAAGGGAGGCGAGCTCAGTGAGATGGTTCTGCTCCAGCAGGCGCAGCCGCACCAGCTCCCCCTCAGCCACCTTGAGCTTGGCGGCTGCAGATCGGCCCGCCTCCTCGCTCTCGGCGCACTGGGCGCGAGCAGCCCGGAGATCCGCCTCCAGCCGCGGGACCTTGGCGGCTTCAACTGCAAGACAGCCGGAAAGAAATGTCAGCCAACCAAGACTAAAAAGAAAGAAGACATCGAGTCGGGAGAAGCAAGATCTTACCCTTGACGGCCTCCAGCTCGCGAGCCAAGTCGGCGCGGTCCAGCTTGGCCTTGTGGTAGTGGGTCACGGCGCGGTTGTACAGAGTGGTGCGCCGATCCATCACAGCCTAAGGAAAAAAGAAAATCAGTCAGCTAGGCGAAACCCGGGCCGGCTCCAAGCAGCCGGCCCATGCCTCGGAGGGCTACCAGGATGATAACCAAATCAAAAAACAGATGAAGCTCACCTTGCCGGCTTCCTCCACCTTGGCGACGTTGGCCGCGGCCTCAGCAGCCCTGGCCTTGAGGTTGGCCTGCAGGCTGGAGAAGAACATCTCCACCGATGCTTGGCCGGGGTTCCCCTCCCGGCTGGTCACCTCGTAGGAGTCGGCGCGGAGCCACGCCTGCTCCATAGTGCCAGCCGAGCCAAGGCTGGAGTCGGAGGCGGACGGCACGTGCAGCAGCAGAGCACCCTTGGCCACATGCAGGCCCTGCTGCGGCGCCGATGGAGCTCCCGTCCTCACCAGCGCGCGCGAGTCGGCGCCCTCCGTGCGCGCCGGCTCATCCCTTGCCGGCTCCTGCCTGGCCGGCTCCTCTATCGTCGGCTCCGGCGGTGGCGACGCTCCGGGCGCAGCAGATGGCCCAGCCGGCGCAGCCGTCTCCGGCGCCTGAGGTGCCCCCTCCGGGCTCTCATCCAGCACCACCACGCTCGGCCTGGCTCCGGCTCCGGTCGCAGGCGGCGCAGCCTGCCGGCTCCGGCTCGGTCGCGGGCGGTGCAGCCCTACCGGCTCCGGCTCCGGTCGAAGGCGGCATGCCCCGGCCGGCCCCAGCGGCTGGGTCCGAAGACGGGTCCGGCGCGGGAACATGTCATCCAGCGTCGGCTGCCGCGTCGGCTCGGCCCGCGTGCCGCGATCAGGCGCTGAGGCCAGCGGCACGGCAAAGGAAGGCGCCCCTGAGGGAGGCGGAGTACCCGCAGGCGGCGGCGGCGTAGGTGCGCGCGAGGAAGGCTGCGGCGTCGGCTCCCTCCTTTGGCGCGGAGGCGGCGACACAACGCGCGGAGTCTGCCGGGAGCCGCCGCCCTGGGCAAACTTGATGGGGGCCCTAGCCGGAAAAACAAGGAGAAGATAAGCATATAGAGTAAGGAAAGAAAAGGAATCAAACAAGAAAGAGAAAGAGAGCTCACCCGGCCTGCTCCGGAACCTTCTTCGGCTGCTGCCGGCGGAGCTTCTTCGCCTTCGCCTCCAAGGCGGCGGTAGAGCGAGGCTCGCTGGCCCGCTTCTTCCCCTTGGGCGCCGAAGTCGCCGTGGTGCTTGGCGGCCTTGCGCGCAGAGGCACGGCGGGGATTGGCCCCGTGGCGGACGTCGCCGGCTCCTCGTCCTCCTGCTGCTCCGGTGAAGGGGGCGGATTGTGCTCCCCCTGGCCGCCTAGATCAGGCGCCTGCAGCAGGTCGTCGTCGCCGGCCTGGTCGCCGGCTTGGTCAGCCGGATCGACGTGATCCGGCGTCCACCTCCTCGTCGCCAGGTCGCCGTCCTCGGCGTTCTGGCGCTCAAAAAGCTAGAAAAACAGAAAACATGAGCAAACAACAAGCCGGAAGTCGGCCTCGCAGCCGCAAGCCGGAAGCCGGCGAAAACACAAAGCTTACCCGCTCGGGTTGGTGGTCCCTGTCGTGGGGCGCCAGCCCGTAGTACCATTCGTCCGGCATGTTCGCCTTGGTGATGTTATTCACCCGGCTGGCCACCTGGGCCTTGGAGAGCAGCGCCTTGGACGTCCGGTTCGGGTCGAACCGGCCGGACATATGCCCAATTTTGTGGGTGCGCATCTGGAGCGGCAGCACCCGGCGCTCGGCGATGGTGCAGAGGAGGTCCTCGGCGGTCAGCCCGTTCGAGACGGCCGCCCCCAGGAAGTCCCAGAGCTGATTCACTTCAGCGTCCGGGTCCGCCGTGCGGGCGTTGTAGCTCCAGTTGATCCGGCCGACTGGAGGAGCCGGGTTGAACTCCGGCAAGTTGATCCGGTCGACGAGCTGCCCCTCGTTGCGCACGTAGAAGAACGACATTTGCCAATTCTTCACCGAGTCAACGGTGGGGATTTTGGGGAAAGGCGTACCAGGCCGGGTGTAGATCGAGGCGGCGCCGTAGGCCCGCAGGCGGCCCTCGGTGGTTTGCGCCTTGAGGTAGAACAGCCGGCTCCAGAAGTCGATATCCGGCCACAAGCCGGCGTAGGCCTCCATGAATGCCACGTAGCAGCTGAGGAGGACGCAGGCGTTGGCCGGCAGGTGGTGCGGCTGCAGGCCGAAGTTGTCGAGGAACTGGCGGAAGAATGTGGAAGCCGGTAGGCCCAGCCCGCGATCGAGGTGCGCGCCGAAGACGACGCGCTCGCCGGGCTCCGGCTCGGGCTCCGTCTCCTCGCCGGGCACCCGCGTGACCACCGACCGCGGGATCTGGCGGAGGCGCACCAGCCGCTCGATGTCGTCCTCCCGCATGGACGAACCCCTCCATGATCCGCTGGCGGAGGCCATTGTCGAGGAAGAAGAAGAAGATGACCACGAGAGACGAAAGGGCGAAGAAGAGCCTTGCGACGGCGGCGGCGACGACGGCGGCTGAGGACGCTCCGTTGAAACGCGGGGCCCCGTGGCGCAGGCTCGACGGAGTAGCGGCGGCGGATCGGCGGAGATTCGCTCGCCGGAGTTCGCCAGCGGGAGGTGTTCGCCGGAGCAGCAACGGGCTCGGGCGCGAAGGAGAGAGCGAAGAGGAACGGGAGCGCGAGGAAGACGAAGTGGGGCAAGTGGCCGCCTCGGTACCCTCCCCCGCGGCATTTATAGCCGACCGCGGCGGACGGTTGGCCTCCAAGTGGCGATCGTGGCCACGTCACCCGGATCCTCTGCGCATTAACTTCCCCCACGACCGCTACTGTTACTGGAAACCGCCACACCACGTCGCCCACGACCGCATCGAATCCGGAGGGGACATTGATGTGACCAGATGAACCGACCGCAGAGCCCAGGCGTCAGACCGGTCAAGTCGGGTGCAGGACCCGAGGCGGCGGAGACTCCGGCGCGCCGCAAGCCGGAGCCGGACAATAAGTTCTACTCGGACAAAAAGCCATCCAGCAAGGCGGAGACACCACCAGAACTTGCGAGAAAGCAAAAGCTGCGTAAGTGTAAATAGCGGCCGGCTAGAAGCAGCCGGCAGGAACGAGCCGGATGAGGGCGCAGCCGGCTGAATGGAAATTCTCAGTCGGCCCCTCCAAGTGCCGTCAAGTATATTCGAGAAGCCAGGAAAACCTGCCTAGGTCCTTCTAAACGCAGGACCTTGCCAGCTTCGGGGGCTAATGTCGGGGGGAAGACCCCGGGTAGGGCAATGGACGCGGAGCAGCCGGCTGGCCACTGGCCGGCTCACGGCAAAGGCCGGCTGAGGAGCAGCCGGCTGGCGCCGTGGCCGGCTGGTCTGGAAGCCGGCTGGCTCTAGGTCCTAGTCGGCCTGGCTACGGCCACCAATGCTGTAGCTGGGCCGGCTTCTACAAGCCATATCCGACTGGGGGTTTGTACCTCAGACCGACTCGAGGCTGGCGAGTCTTGCACTGGAAGGAACCGGGTTGGTGATCTGGGTTCCCAAAGTCCACGCTGACTTCATCCTTCGTAAAGCGCGGGGCACTGTGGAGCAATAGTGCCACGCGCCGGACAGGCCATCATGGTCTACGACGATCCGTACTGGCTACAGTGGCTGACGGCGACAGGGACACCTCCTCTCCATACCGCTGACCTTGGCAGCCGGATGGGACAGGCCATGATGCCTCAACGGCTCCTGACGTCACCGCCTCGGGAGGGAGCGGAAGCCGGAGCCGGCCAAGCCGGCCAGTAGACTATAGGGTCTTATATGTAAAGTGCCGGCGCCTATATAAGCCGCACTACCCGCTCTCGTGCAGGGGATCGATCATTCTCCCTCCATTCCACCCTTAGCGCTGCCCTGTGAGAGAGACCATCGTCTCCCTTAGCCTCCCAGGAGCAGCCGGACACAGCTCTAGGAGCACCATTGTATTGTGTGATCATCATATACACTCTAGCAGGAGTAGAGGTGTTACCTCCATCGGAGGGCCTCGAACCTGGGTACGTCGCCGTGTCGCTCGTCCCCATACCCGCATCCGGATACCGCCGTGAGATCTCTCAGGAACCACTTCGATTAGCCACCCTATGGCATATGCCGTGACGATACCACGACAGGGAAGTTGTTGCTCATGGAACAAAAGTCCTTAAAATAATAATATTGGTATATACAAGGTATATACTTGTAATATTTTAGTACTATAATAAGTATATCAGGTTCATCAAAAAGAAAATTATCTCGGGTCACAACCACGTGGGGTCAAGGTGAGGGAAAGTTGGTCAATACCTCGGAATCTGTTACCACTATATCCCCGCCCCAAGTTCTAATGAGCAAGTGCAGTTATTTTTTTTACTCCGTAGAAGGGAAATAGTGGTTCCTCTCCCCCGGAAACATATGCCCCGCATCTCCACCTCCTAGTATCGTAGTACTACTGCATCTTCTCCAAAAAACCCTCTTCTGTCTCTTTCTCCCATTCACCCCTCTCTCCCTTGCATTAGATTACCGACTCCAATGAAGCAGAAGCGTAAGGTTGAGGAGATTCCTGATTGCTACCACCAGTCCATGGGGTGGGGCAACCTCCACTACCCACTGGTGGAGAACATAGCCGAGCGGGCGGATATCCTCAGCACTGGTCGCCTCGCTCGAGGCATGATCGGCATGCGGCATGCCATTCGCGGAGCGCATAAGGTTCTGTTCGGTGTACCGAGCCTGCTCCACTGCGACCCCGAGACATGGCCAGACGACCGCGACAATACTGTAAGAGTATTTATTTATTTACTCATCTCGTTTCAGGTTGTGTTTTTTCAATCAATTTTTCTTACTGCCAAACATCATGCATATATTTAGACTCAACATCATCACCTAATTTGGGAGTACTGTAAGGTTTGCTGCCTTCACTATGCACATGTACTCTTCGGAATTGCTTTATTTATCCATTGCATCTGTGCGTCAGTTCTGCACAATCCGCTCTTCATTCTGTCGAATACCTTGCATGCATAGACAATTTTAAAACAAATCCTATTTGCAGGGCATTCACGCGTTGCTGATGCCATTAGACAAGCCGACAGTTCCAGCATTTATCCATACCAAGGAGGAACTGGATGGACATGGACCCATGCACTGGGTGGGTTGTAACGGCGACTGGGTGGCATTTGTCCAGCAGGACGGGCACTTGACGATCCGCAACATATACATATCAGATACTATTATACCTCTTCCATCTCTGCAAGATGCAGGAATTTCTTTGGGCCCTACTCGTGAATGGTGGAATGCCAGCCGACCATTCATCTTCAAATACAAAATAGATAAAAGTTTGGAACTGCTCAAAGTACGGATCGTCAAGAGGCCGTACAAAGATGATCTAGCAGGGCCATGGCATTACGAGGTAATCGTTGTATTTGACTACTTGATCGCTATCCTACAAGCGCCCCTAGAAAAGGAGTGGAAGATCCTGGGAAACCCCAAATTCTTTGAAGGAACCAGCTATGTCGATGCCATGGGCATTCCTGGATATGGTACAAGTTCACACCTGCATCGTGTATACGCAGTTACATATCCGTATGGAGATGTTCTGGTTTGGGATCCATATACCTGGGGTGAGTCTTTGTTTTATGTCTTAACTAGTAAATGGCATGCTGCACATGTTGGACCAATTACGATTCACAATACTGATGTAAGTTGCGTTCTAAATGTTGTTCAAACTTTCAATACAACTAGTAATTTGGTTATACCATCAAAATAAGTGTGAGCATACAGTTTAGAAATATGAACAAAAAATTGGAACCTTTCTTAATCACTATCAAGTGGGACGTGTGATATCGGTGTGAGACTGCTCTGATTTTTCTTCATAATGGAAACATGACGGTTCTAGAAACACGTGGACACTGGTGTGGTATTTTTTTCACGCGAATACCTCTAATCCCAACCGTTAGATTTTGGACACCAACAGTTGGAATTGCTGCTACATGTCTTGTTCAAAACTGGTGCCTTATAGTAGTAGAAGATAGAAGATAGAAGATAGAAGAGAAGAGATAATTTACAGTGTAGTTCCTACTTGCTGCATTGTGGTTGATCTTTGTGCATTGCAGGGACACATGCAGCCCCGCGTCTCATTGAAGCCCCTGTCATTGAAGATGAAGAAGCAGAAGCGGCTGCAATTTTGGCTCAAATCGAGGGAGATGCTGTCATGGAAGATGATGAAAAAAATGTGGCTCAAGGCGATGGAGGTGCCAATGAAGATAATGATGCTGATGTAGAAGAATTAGAAGAAGAAGAATTAGAAGAAGACGAATTAGATGAAGAAGAATTAGATGATGAAGAATTAGATAATGATGGTGATAATCATAATGATGAAGATGAAGATGTATTTCTTGGATTTTCTGACCAGCGCACTTGGTTCCTGGCACCAATGAGAGCAGAGTCCATTACTGGTGAATCTGATCTCGCGTGGATTCAGGTTAAGGGTTATCGGCCCATCCTCGGTCCTCCAATATTACATATGGGTAACAAGCTGAGGTCTTATCCTTTGGTACGGTGCTACGTTTTCTTGAGATCTGCCCATACCTTGGACACTGTAGAAGAGGCAAGGTGGGAAAGATTGAACCATTTGAAGGGGCATTCTTTATTTCTTGGACTCAATCACCCAATTTTCATGCTACCCCCGCCAATCGACGCAGATGCTGCAGAACCAGATTTCCAATTGTTCAAACCTGACTGTGTCTTTGCTACCCACAATCGCGCCCGTGATACATGGATACGTCCAAGGCCAAATTGGTGCAGAATGCACATCAATGGAGGTCTTGCCATAGGCTCAAGATTGCAGTACAAAAAAGAGAAGATTGAACATAGAGCTGAAGCACCCATGTGGTTCGTCCCAACACTTCCACCTGTTTTTCCTTGAGAAATAAGAGACGGATGGTGACCTTATTTTATAGAGAAAACATAGTGTTCGTGAGCTTAACCTCATGAACATTCGCTGTTCGGTTTTTGGTGAAATCAAAATTTTGCAGAGATGAAGATCTTTGTTTGAATCCCGTGCTGAACATATTTTTCACAAATTAGCTACCCGTATTGTGATGAATACATGCTGGTCTGTTGTTTGGTGGAGTAGCAGACATGAAGATATTTGTCCTGAATACCACAATGGACATCTTTTTTTCTTCAAAAATTAGCTAAGCTCGCGCTATTAGGCGCAAATGCCTAAGAGATTTGGTGCTCTTGGGCACCAGTGCTCCTGCTATTTTAGAAAAAATAAAAAACATATTTATGTGTTTAAAAAAAATTAGAAAAAAAATCATGGTGTAGCTAATGAATTGTCCCATAAGCGTGCAAAATTTCAGTTTCAAATACAAAAAATTCTGGGCTACCCAAAAATAACAAACGTGTGGATCTGGGTATGCATATTTCAGATCTCCAAATTTCAACAGATTTTGTCTTCTTTGTGTAGTCTACAATATAAAGAATTTCATATTAAAATTTTACACGCTTGTAGGTTACTTTATTTATTATGTCTGCATTTATTTCCAGATTTTTTTGAAACAAATATGTATGATTTTTGATTTTTTTTAAACAGCAGGAGCACTGGTGCCCATGAGCCAAAGACACTTTTCGCAAATGCCTTCAGTAAAGGAACGGATGGTGACCTTATTTTATAGAGAAACCATAGTGTTCATGAAGTTAACGTCATGAACACACGCTGTTCGGTTTTTGGTGAAATTAAAATTTAGCAGAGATGAAGATCTTTGTTTGAATCCCGTGATGAACACATTTTTCCTAAATTAGCTACCCGTATTGTGATGAATACATACTGGTCTGTTTTTTGGTGGAGTAGCAGACATGAAGATCATTGTTTTAAATACCACGCCGGACATCTTTTTTTTCTTCAAAAATTAGCTAAGCTCGCGCTATTAGGCGCAAATGACTTCAGTAACGATCAGGGTTCCAGCGCTGCTCCATGTACCACATTTTTTTTTTGTAAGGGTACCCCTATGTACCACCTTACCAATAAAAAGTTCTCAAAAAAAACCTTACCAATAGAAAAAGGGCACGTCTAGCGAGCACACGCGTGCTCGTTGGTTAATCTTGGCACACCTTTAAATAAGGAAAATTCATGCCCCATCCTCCAAAAGATATAAAAGAAAAGATTATGTACACGGTGGTAAGTGTACCAGAAGGAAAGACGTGAAAATGTTCAAAATAGTATAATTTTGCACAAGATGTCGAAATTAAGATCCGCTTTCACTTTTGAATTTCTTGCGGTGAGCTCTTCAAAACTAGATCTCATTTCTATGTATTTTGATAAAGTTTTTTCTAAAGCAACTTCTACGTGCGACAAAGCAATTATAATGCAAGACGATGCAACTTTAGTGCGGGACGAAGCAACTTTGCTGCACAACGTAAATCTATATTCACAATGAAAGTTGCATCGCTGGATGCCAAAGTTGCTCATCCATACATCAAAATTTATTCGGTGGACACCAAAGTTGCTTTGATGGACGCCAAAATTAGACCATCACAAACCAAATTTGCTCTCTTGAGTACCAAAGTTGCTCTGCAGGACACTAAATTTGCTCGGTCGGACGCCAAAGTTGCTCTGCAAGGTTAAAAAACTACGTCGCCGGGCGCCAAAGTTGCTATGCAGGGCACTTAAGTTCCTTCGTCACACATTGAAAATGCTCCGATTGACACCAAAATTGTTGTCGGGCATCAAAGTTGTGACTTCGTGTACCCAAAAATGCATATGTTAGTTGCATATCAAAGTTGCTTTGTCACATACCAAAGTTATTTTGCTGCATAACAAAATTGCTTTGTCGCGCATCAAAGTTGCTTGTTTAAAAAATTCGTCGAAACATATGAAAATGTGGTCTAGTTTCGAAGCTCTCGTCGTGGGGATTGTAGAAGTGAAAACGGATTGTAATTCCGCCGCACGGTTTAAAAGATACATTTTTTCAGAAAACGGCACCTGATATCACATAGCTTACGCATCAGTTGTGCCCGGGACGTACGTCTGGCACGCGCCCGCCGGTTAGATTTCAGGATAGAAAAAAAGTACTCGTAATGTACGGCAATCTACATGATAATTTACGTGGGCCTACTAGCTCAGGAGATAACGGCCCAATACCTGCGTCCTCATCATTGAAATGCGGCCAGAGATCGAAAGAAAAAAAATCCAAGAAAGGAAACATTTATTCTACATAGAGGATGACATGTGGGACCTATTTTGCAGCAGTGTCCTCAACGTTGACAAGGCGGCAGGGGATCGAAAGAAACGGCAAAGTAGCCCGAAATCAAGGGTCAAATATAAATTCGAGAAAGGAAACGTTTATTCAACAGTCAGGCTGACATGTGGGACCTATCTTGCAGCCACGGCCACAACATTTATCATTCAGAGAGGATGACATGTGGGACCCACGAACCAGCATCGTTCTCGACGTTTCTCAAAGGGGGCAGGAGATCGAAAGAAAAAGGCAAGTAGCTCGAAATCAGGTGTCCAAAAAAAATCCAAGAAAGGAAAGGTTTATCGCACATAGATGCTGACATATTGGACCCAATTTGCAGCAGCGTCATCAACGTTTCAAAGGCGGTGGAGCTCGAAAGAAAAAGGCAAATAGCCAGAAATTAGGGGTCAAAAATAAATCCAGCAAAAGAAACTTTTATCGTACAAAGAGGCTGACATGTGGGACCCATGAGCCAGCAGCGTCCTCAACGTTTCTAAGGCGGCAGGCAATCGAAAAAAGGCAAATAGCCAGAAATTATGGGTCAAAAATAAAGTAGCCATAAATTAGGGGAAAAAACTCCAAGAAAAGAAAGTTTATTGTACATAGAGGATGACATGCGGGTCCCTAAGGCGGCAGCTTACTCAACGTTTCCAAGGCGGCAGGGGAACAAAAGAAAAAAGGAAATAGCCAAAAATCAGAGGGTGAAAAAAAAATCCAAGAAAAGAAACTTTTATAGTTCATAGAGGATGACATGCGGGTCCCACGAGGCAGCAGCGTCCTCAACGTTTCCAAGGCGGCACAGGACCAAAAGAAAAAGAATTTATCCCTGCTGGGGCTGCATGGCCATCTGGGCTTTCTAACCTGCTGGACGCCTTTTGACTCGTACAATTTCAGCCCACTCCAAAAACAGGAAAGTCCTATTCTTCGCAAAAACAAAACAAAAACAAGGAGATTCAACATATTAGTTTGTTTACGTAAAAATAAACAATATAATTTATCCGTTTGCAATAGCTCAGAGCGAAATACACTTTTTATTGTCTGCAAAATAAACAAGATATCACATGTTTCTTGTACGGGGAGGCTGACATCGGGACCCATGAGCCAGCAGCGTCGTCAAAGTTTTAAAAGCGGCAGGGGATCGAAAGAAAGAATAAATCAAAAATCAGTTGGTAAAAAAATCGAAGAAAAGAAACATTTATCGTTCTGAGGGGATTGACATGCGGGACCCATGTGGCAGCAGCATCCTCAACGTTTCCAAGGTGGCACGGGATCCAAAAAAAAAAGGCAAAATAGCCAGAAATTAGGGGTCAAAATAACTCCAAGAAAAGAATTGTTTATTGTTCATAGAGGCTGACATGCGGGACCCATGAGCCGGCAGCGTCCCCAACGTGTTAAAGGCGGCAGGAGATCGAAAGACAAAGGCCCAAAATCAGTTGGTAAAAAAATCCAAGAAAAGAAACATTTACCGTTCTGAGAGGCTGACATGCGGGACCCATGAGGCAGCAGCATCCTCAACGATTCCAAGGCGGCAGGGGATCAAAAGGGGTCAAAAATAAATCCATCATAGGAAACTTTTATTGTTCATAGAGGATGTGGGACCGACCAGCCAGTAGCATCCTCATCGTTTCAAAGGGGGCAGGGGATCAAAAGAAAACGGCAAATAGCCATAAATTAGGGGTAAAAAATAAATCCAATTTAGGACACTTTTATTGTTCATAGAGTATGACATGCGGGACCCATGAGCCAGTAGCTTCCTCAACGTTTCTAAGGCGGCATGAGATCGAAATGAAAAGGAAAGTGACCAAATATCAGGAGCCAAAAATAATCTAAGGAAAGAAACTTTATTGTGCATAGAGAATGACATCGGGTCCCATTTTGCAGCACCGGTCTGAAGGTTTCAAAGTCGGCATTAGATCGAAAGAAAAAGACAAGTGCCAAATATCAGGAGCGAAAAATAATCCAAGAAAAGAAACTTCTATTGTACATAGAGGATGACATGCGGGTCCCATTTTGCAGCCGCGGTCTCAATGTTTCCAAGGCGGCACATGACCAAAAGAAAAAGGAAGTAGCCAGAAATAAGGGTGTCAAAAAATCCAAGAAAAGGAATATTTCAATTGGGCTGCTTCTGGCCATCTGGGCCTTCAAACTATCCCGCTGGACGCCTTTTGATTCGTACAATTTCAGCCCATTCCAAAACAGGAAAGTCCTATGCCTCGCAAAAACAAAAAAAACAAGGAGTTCAACATATAAGTTTGTTTATGTAAAAATAAAGATTTAATTTATCCCTTTGCAATAGCTCAGAGCAAAATACACTATTTATTGTCTGCAAAATAATCAACATATCACATGTTTCTTATACGGGGAGGCTGACATCGGGGACCCATGCGCCCGGCGACGTCGTCAACGTTTTAAAGGCGGCAGGGATGGAAAGAAAAAATAAACCAAAAATCTGTTGGTACAAAATCCAAGAAAAGAAAAAATTCGTTACGAGAGGATAACATGCGGGACCCATGAGGCAGCAAGATCCTCAGCGTTTAATGTTAGAGGCTGACATGTGGGACCTGTGAGCCAGCAGCGTCCTCAACGTTTTAAAGGCGGCAGGAGATCGAAAGAAAAAATTAGCCAAAAATCATTTGCTATTCAAAATCCAAGAAAATAAACATTTACCGTTCTGAGAGGATGACATGCGGGACCCATGAGGCAGCAGCATCCTCAACGATTCCAAGGCTGCAGGGGATCAAAAGAAAAAAAGGAAATATCCAGAAATTAATTAGGGGTTCAAAATAAATCCATCAAAGGAAAGTTTTATTGTTCATAGAGGATGGCATGTGGGACCGACCTGCCAACAGCGTTCTCATCGTTTCAAAGGGGGCATGAGATCAAAAGAAAAAGGCAAGTAGCCAGAAATTAGGGGTAAAAAATAACTCCAAGAAAGGAAACTTTTATTGTTCGTAGAGGATGACATGCGGGACCCATGAGCCAGCAGCTTATTTAAAGTTTCAAAGGCGGCATGAGATCGAAAGAAAAAGGCAAGTGACAAAATATCAGGAGCCAAAGATAATCCAAGAAAAGAAACTTTATTTACATAGAGGATGACATGCGGGTCCCATTTTGCAGCAGTGGTCCCAACGTTTCAAATGTGGCTTGAGATCAAAACAAAAAGAAAGTAGCCAGAAATTAGGGGGTCAAAAAAATCCAAGAAAATAAAGTTGATGGACATAGAGGATGACATGCGGGTCCCATGAGCTAGCAGCTTACTCAACGTTTCCAAGGCGGCAGGGGATCAAAAGAAAAAGGAAATAGCCAAAAATCAGAGGGTGAAAAAAAACGCGGGTCCCATGAGCCAGCAGGTTCCTCAACGTTTCAAACGTGGCATGAGATCGAAAGAAAAAGGCAAGTGACCAAATATGAGGAGCCAAAAATAATTCAAGAAAAGAAAGTTTTATAGTACATAGAGGATGACATGCGGGTCCCATGATCCTGCAGGTTCCTCAACGTTTCAAACGTGGCATGAGATCGAAAGAAAAAGGCAAGTGACCAAATATCAGGAGCCAAAAATAATTCAAGAAAAGAAACTTGATTGTACATAGAGGATGACATGCGGGTCCCATTTAGCAGCAGCGGTATCACTGTTTGAGAGGCTGCACGGGATCGAAAGAAAAAGGCAAGTGACCAAATATCAGGAGCCAAAAAAAATCCAAGAAAAGAAATTTTATTGTACGTAGAGGATGACATGCGGGTCCCATTTTGCAGCAGCGGTCTCAACGTTTCCAAGGCGGCACAGAACCAAAAGAAAAATGAAGTAGCCAGAAATCAGGGGGTGAAAAAAATCCAAGAAGAAAGATTTCAATTGGGCTGCATCTGGACATCTGGGTCTTCAAACTATCCTGCTTGGCCTTTTGACTCGTACAATTTCAGCCCACTCCAAAACAGGAAAGTTCCGAATTTTCTAAAAAAACAGGAAAGTCCTATGCTTTGCAAAGACAAAAAAAACAAGGAGATTCAACATATAAGTTTGTTTATGTAAAAATAAAGATTTAATTTTCCGTTCGAAATAGCTCAGAGCGCAATACACTGTTTATTGTCTGCAAAATAATCAAGATATCATATGTTTCTTGTACGGGGAGGCTGACATCGGGGACCCATGAGCCTGCAGCGTCGTCAACGTTTTAAAGGCGGCAGGGGATGGAAAGAAAAAATAAACGAAAAATATGTTGGTACAAAATCCAAGAAAAGAAACATTTTCGTTCTAAGAGGATGACATGCGGGACCCATGAGGCAGCAGCATCCTCAGCGTTTATTGTTCATAGAGGCTGACATGTGGGACCCGTGAGCCAGCAGCGTCCTCAACGTTTTAAAGGCGGCAGGAGATCGAAAGAAAAATTAGCCAAAAATCATTTGGTAAACAAAATCCAAGAAAAAAAACATTTACCGTTCTGAGAGGAGGACATGCGGGACCCATGAGGCAGCAGCATCCTCAACGATTCCAAGGCGGCAGGGGATCAAAGAAAAAAAAGGAAATATCCCGAAATTAATTAGGGGTTCAAAATAAATCCATCAAAGGAAACTTTTATTGTTCACAGAGGATGACATGTGGGACCGACACGCCAATGACGTCCTCATCGTTTCAAAGGGGGCAGGAGATCAAAATAAAAAGGCAAATAGCCAGAAATTAGGGGTCAAAAATAACTCCAAGAAAGGAAACTTTTATTGTTCGTAGAGGATGACATGCGGGACCCATGAGCCAGCAGCTTACTCAACATTTCAAAGGCGGCATGAGATCGAAAGAAAAAGGCAAGTGACAAAATATCAGGAGCCAAAGATAATCCAAGAAAAAAACTTTATTGTACATAGAGGATGACATGCGGGTCCCAATTAGCAGCAGCGGTCTCAACGTTTCAAATGCGGCTTGAGATCAAAAGAAAAAGAAAGTTGATTGTACATAGAGGATGACATGCGGGTCCCATGAGTCAGCAGCTTACTCAACGTTTCCAAGGCGGCAGGGGATCAAAATGAAAAGGAAATAGCCAAAAATCAGAGGGTGAAAAAAAACACAAGAAAATAAACTTTTATAGCACATAGAGGATGACATGCGGGTCCCATGAGCCAGCAGGTTCCTCAACGTTTCAAACGTGGCATGAGATCGAAAAAAAAATGCAAGTGACCAAATATCAGGAGCCAAAAATAATTCAAGAAAAGAAACTTGAGTGTACATAGAGGATGACATGCGGGTCCCATTTAGCAGCAGCGGTATCACCGTTTGAGAAGCGGCAGGGGATCGAAAGAAAAAGGCAAGTGACCAAATATGAGGTGCCAAAAAAATCCAAGAAAAGAAAGTTTTATAGTACATAGAGGATGACATGCGGGTCCCATGAGCCTGCAGGGTCCTCAACGTGGCATGAGATCGAAAGAAAAATGCAAGTGACCAAATATCAGGAGCCAAAAATAATTCAAGAAAAGAAACTTGATTGTACAAAGAGAATGAAATGCGGGCCCCATTTAGCAGCAGCGGTATCACCGTTTGAGAGGCTGCACGGGATCGAAAGAAAAAGGCAAGTGACCAAATATGAGGTTCCAAAAAAAATCCAAGAAAAGAAAGTTTTATAGTACATAGAGGATGACATGTGGGTCCCATTTAGCAGCAGCGGTATCAACGTTTCCAAGGCGGCAAGGGATCAAAAGAAAAAGGAAGTAGCCAGAAATCAGGGTGTCAAACAAAATCCAAGAATAGAAAGAATTTTGGTTCATAGAGGATGACATGCGGGACCCATGATCCTGCATCGTAAACGGCTCGATCGGAGAGCGTTGAACGAGATGGCGCGATCGAGAAAAAAAACAATGCCAGAGAGGCTGCCATCTGGGCCCTACATCCCTCGGCGGTGCGGATTTGCGTTGACTCGGCCGGCGAACCCGAGAATTCGAGATGCACCACGTCCCGGGCCACCATACGCAATGTTTTGGCCGGTTTCGTCGGGCTAGGTGGCCTCAAAAACGAGAAAAAAAAACGTTTTGACATGCACAACGGACAGACCCAAAATCGTCGGCCATGGTACACCAACAACCACGGCGCGACTTCAACTTCGTCGGCCATGGCAACTTTTCTTGTAGTGGAAGTGCCCCTGGAAGCCATCTCCATCAACGCCACCGCCTCCATCATGCTCCGTGAGTAGTTCCCCCATGGACTACGGGTTCTAGCAGTAGCTAGTTGGTATTCTCTCCTCCATGTACTTCAATACAATGGTCTCATGAGCTGCCTTACATGATTGAGATCCATCTGATGTAATCGGTGTTGTGTTTGTTGGGATCCGATGGATGATACATTATGACTAGTCTATCTATAAAGTTTGTGAAGTTATTGTTGCTGCAATCTTGTTATGCTTAATGCTTGTCACTAGGGCCCGAGTGGCATAATCTTAGATTTATGCTCTATAATTATTGCTTAGATTGTATCTACAAGTTGTATGCACATGTCGCTGTCCGGAACCAAAGGCCCCGAAGTGACAGAAATCGGGAAAACCGGAGGGGAAGGCGGTGATGTGAGGATCACATGTTTTCACGGAGAGTTAATGCTTTGCTCCGGTACTCTATTAAAAGGAGTACCTTAATATCTAGTAGATTCCCTTGAGGCCCGGCTGCCACCGGCTGGTAGGACAAAAGATGTTGTGCAAGTTTCTCATTGCGAGCATGTATGACTATATATGGAAAACATGCCTACATGATTAATGAATTGATGTTCTTTCTTAATGCTTTATCAATCCTATCAATTGCCCAACTGTAATTTGTTCACCCAACACTTGTCACTTGTTATTGGAGAGTTACCACTAGTGTAGATCGCTGGGAACCCCGGTCCATCTCTCATCATCATATACTCGTTCTACATGTCATTGGAAGTAGTATCAACTATTTTCTGGTGCCATCGCCTCCGTGTTATTGCTACTGCTGCTGTGTTACTGTTACTACTGCTCTCATATTACTGCTACTTTCACATCACCCCTGTTGCTAGTGCTTTTCCAGGTGCAGCTGAATTGACAACTCAGTTGTTAAGGCTTATAAGTATTCTTTACCTCCCCTTGTGTCGAATCAATAAATTTGGGTTTTACTTCCCTCGAAGACTGCTGCGATCCCCTATACTTGTGGGTTATCAAGCCACTAGTCCATTGGTGAAAGTTGCCCAACAAGATTGAAAGATAAACACCACATACTTCCTCATGAGCTATAAAACATTGACACAAATCAGAGGTAATAAATTTTGAATTGTTTAAAGGTAGCACTCAAGCAATTTACTTTGGAATGGTGGAGAAATACCATGTAGTAGGTAGGTATGGTGGACACAAATGGCATAGTGGTTGGCTCAAGGATTTTGGATGCATGAGAAGTATTCCCTCTCGATACAAGGCTTAGGCTAGCAAGGCTATTTGAAACAAACACAAGTATGAAACGGTGCAGCAAAACTTACATAAAAGACATATTGTAAACATTATAAGACTCTACACCGTCTTCCTCGTTGTTCAAACACTTTACTAGAAATTATCTAGACCTTAGAGAGACCAATTATGCAAACCAAATTTTAGCAAGCTCTATGTATTTCTTCATTAATAGGTGCAAAGTATATGATGCAAGAGCTTAAACATGAGCACAACAATTTCCAAGTATCAAATTATTCAAGACATCATACCAATTACCACATGTAGCATTTTCTGTTTCCAACCATATAACAATTAACGAAGCAGTTTCAACCTTCGCCATGAAAATTAAAAGCTAAGAACACATGTGTTCATACGAACCAGCGGAGCGTGTCTCTCTCCCACACAAGCATTTATTCAAACAAAAACAAAAACAAACAGACGCTCCAAGTAAAGTACATAACATGTGACCGAATAAAAATACAGTTTCAAGGGAGGAACCTGATAATTTGTTGATGAAGAAGGGGATGCCTTGGGCATCCCCAAGCTTAGATGCTTGAGTCTTCTTGAAATATGCAGGGATGAACCACTGGGGCATCCCCAAGCTTAGAGCTTTCACTCTTCTTGATCATATTGTATCATCCTCCTCTCTTGACCCTTGAAAACTTCCTCCACACCAAACTCAAAACAAACTTATTAGAGGGTTAGTGCATAATCAAAATTCACATGTTCAGAGGTGACACAATCATTCTTAACACTTCTGGACATTGCCTAAATCTACTGGAAGTTAGTGGAACAAAGAAATCCATCCCACATAGCAAAAGAGACAATGCGAAATAAAAGGCAGAATCTGTCAAAACAGAACAGTCCGTAAAGATGAATTTCTAAGAGGCACCAGACTTGCTCAAATGAAAATGCTCAAATTGAATGAAAGTTGCGTACATATCTGAGGATCACTCACGTAAATTGGCAGAATTTTCTGAGTTACGTACAGAGAATTAGGCCCAGATTCGTTACAGAAAGAAATCTGTTTCTGTGCAGTAATCCAAATCTAGTATGAACCTTACTATCAAAGACTTACTTGGCACAACAATGCAATAAAATAAGATAAGGAGAGGTTGATACAATAGTAACAACTTCCAAGACACAAATATAAAACAAAATTACTGTAGTAAAATAAACACATGGGTTATCTCCCAAGAAGTTCTTTCTTTATAGCCATTAAGATGGGCTCAGTAATTTCAATGATGCACTCCCAAGAAATAAGAGTTGAAGCAAAAGAGAGAATCAAGAAGCAAATTCAAAACACATTTAAGTCTAACCCACTTCCTATGCAAAGGAATCTTGTACACAAATGAATTCATGAAGAACAAAGTGACAAGCATAGGAAGATAAAACACGAGTAACTTCAAGATTCTCAACATAGAGAGGGGAAACTTGATATTACTAAAATGCATATAACCATGTTTCCCTCTCTCGTAATAACTTTCAGTAGCATCATTGATGAAATCCACAATATACCCATCACTTAAAACATTCTTATCATGGTTCATATGCATAGAAGTATCATTAATTTTGGCATAAGAAGAGTTCTTCTCATTAATAGTAATTGGAGCAAGATTATTATCAAGAATTTGAACATGGTAAACAAGTTGCATATTAAGGGAATTGTTTTTGGCAATCCAATCATAACTATGACAAGTTTCATAAGGATAGTTATAACCTATATCATAGCATTCTTTATAATAATCATCAAAGATTGGAGGCATAGTGTCATCATAAGAAATAGAATAGTTATCTTTCATGGTAGGTTCATCTGTGACCATACCATCATTGTTACTAGAAGGAGATGTATCAAACACATAATGATCAGTAGCAAAAGGATTTTCAAACACCTCTTCCCCAAGCTTAGAGCTTTCTATATCATTATGGGAGGAAGCATGGATAGTACTGATACTATGCCAATTATTAACATCATCATTTTCAGAATTAGTTTCCCAGAGATTTGCAATATCAAAAGTAGTGTGCTCTTTCAAATCATGATCACTAATGTATGTAAAGGGCATAGGAAGATCATTGTATTCAGATTCATTATCATAATAATCATTAGGAGCAACATACTTACGGTTACCTAGCGTTATCTCATTCACGCGGGGATATGTCGTTACCTCTTTCTCTTTATTCTCCTTTTTCTTCTTCTTCTTCTTCTTCTCCGTTCCCTTCTTCTTCTTCTTCTTCTTCTTCTTCTTCTTCTTCTCTTCCTTCTCCTCGTTCCCTTCTTTAAGAGGAAGAGGCTTGAAGGGTGGCTTGTCCGCATAACCTGATTTACTTTCAGAAACAATAGAAGAAACTTGGGAGGATTCCTCCTTTTCATTAATTAGTTCAAAACACACAGCGGTCCTATCATATTTTGGCAAGGTGTCATCTTCTAAAATATTTTGTATGTAAGTATTTGTATGGCTATTATCAATGCAATAAGAAAAACACCCATGCAGGACGTCATCAATATCAAGATCACTCATATGTAACAAAGAGATTTTTCTTGAGAGCTCTTCACACCACAAAAATAAAGTAAGTTCATCATGCTGATTAGGAGTAATTTCATCATCACAATACCAATTTGTAGCACTCATGGGGTTCAAATTATCATTGGAGGAGCATTGAAAATTAAAATGACCCACTCCATGGCAAAGTTCACAAATAAAAGGATAGAGGGCACACACTTTTTTACCAAGATCATCTAGAGCCCTAAACCACTTTCTAGTTTTTTCATTAATATGATGGATACAATATTCATCTTTGATTTGATTAATTCCACAAGGTCTATGCATTCCACAAAAATTAACATGCTTATAGGAAATAGCATTCTTAGGAGTTTGAGCATGCTTATTGCAATCATTAACAACAATTTCATTCTTCATGCAAGCCTCTTTAAAAGGTTCATGATACTTATCAAAATTCTTCTTAGGCAATTCAAAATGAGAAGCAAAGGCTTTATAAAGATTTGCAGCAACTTGAGAGTCAAGACCATAAGTAGCACTCATATCTCGAAATTTATCAGTATCTATAAAAGCTTCAATGCATTCATAATCATAATTTATACCTGACTCTTAACCTTTGTTGTTCTCCCATCCTTCAGCGTTCTCCTCAATCCGATCAAGAAGATCCCACCTAGCTTCAACCTCCTTGCTTGTGAAAGATCCGTCCGAATAGGCATCCAGATAATCCTTGTGTTGTCCTGAAAGTCTTGCATAAAATTATTAATAATAACATTACGTGGGAGCTCATGAATGGGACATTTGAGCATTAGTGACTTCAATCTCCCCCACGCTTGAGAAATACTGTCTCCATCACGAGGATAAAAGTTATAAATATAATTCCTATCAATATGCACTTCATGAGGAGGATAAAATTTAGAATAAAAGAGTGATACAATTTCCTCCCAACCAAGAGAATGACTATTCTTCAACAATTTATACCAATGCGCCGCTTTACCAGACAGCGAAACAGAGAATAGCTTCTTCCTTACTTCATCCATAGAGATACCTGCACACTTGAATAACCCGCATAATTCATGCAAAAACAGTAAATGATCTCCAGGATGGACAGTTCCATCCCCTTCATAGCGGTTATCAATAACACGTTCAATAATTTTCATGGGTATCTTGAAAGCAGTACTTGCAGTTGGTGGATTTAAAATATCACAAGCATCATTAGAGTTATCGCATATGGGAGATAAAGCATTATCAGAGCAAATTTTCTCCCCTAAAGGTGGGAAGGTAAAAAGATCACAAAAACTAGCTTCCCCAAGCTTAGACTTCTCCATAGCATTAGCAGTGATTGCGTTCATACCAATAATATTGCTACTAGCATGCAAATGAGGTTCCATAGGTTCTTTAATTTTCGCATCACACAATTCATGTCTTAACTTAGGAAATAAATTAAAAAGCTCATAGTTGTTTTCCATTATGCCAAACTAGTGTAAAACAAGAAACAAAAAGATGCAATTGCAGGATCTAAAGGAAATAGCTTCGAGTACTTACAACGGCACCGGAAAATAGCTTAGTAGCCGAGATCCGGAGTGTGAGTACCTTTTACCTTTCCTCCCCGGCAACGGCGCCAGCAAAGTGCTTGATGTCTACGGGTGCTTCTATTCTTGTAGACAGTGTTGGGCCTCCAAGAGCAGAGGTTTGTAGAACAGCAGCAAGTTTCCCTTAAGTGGATCACCCAAGGTTTATCGAACTCAGGGAGGAAGAGGTCAAAGATATCCCTCTCAAGCAACCCTGCAACCACAAAGCAAGAAGTCTCTTGTGTCCCCAACACACCTAATACACTTGTCAGATGTATAGGTGCACTAGTTCGGCGAAGAGATAGTGAAATACAGTTGGTATGAATATATATGAGCAGTAGTAACGGCACCAGAAAATAGCTTGATGCTACAACTGGCGTGTGGTTGATGGTGGTAATATTGCAGGCAGTACAGATGCAGCAAAACAGTAAACAAGCAGCGATAGCAGTATCTGGAAACAAGGCCTAGGGATTATACTTTCACTAGTGGACACTCTCAACATTGATCACATAACAGAATAGATAAATGCTATACTCTACACTCTCTTGTTGGATGATGAACACCACTAATTGCGTAGGATTACACGAACCCTCAATGCCGGAGTTAACAAGCTCCACAATATTCGATATTCATGTTTAAATAACCTTAGAGTGCATGATAGATCAACACAACTACACCAAGTACTAACATAGCATGCACACTGTCACCATCACACTATGAAGGAGGCATAGATCACATCAATACTATCATAGCAATAATTAACTTCATAATTTACAAGAGATCATAATCATAACCTACGCCAAGTACTACACGATGCACACACTGTCACCATTACACCGTGCAGGAGGAATAGACTACTTTAATAACATCACTAGAGTAGCACATAGAATAGTAGTGATACAAAGCACATTGCAATCATAAAGGGATATAAATAAGCACTTCACTATGCTATTCATAACAGTGAATAAGTATTCTGTGAAATATAGCCTAAGAGACCCACACGATGCACATACTGTCACCTTTACACACGTGGGACAAGGAGTCTCCGGAGATCACATAAGTAAAATTCACTTGACTAGCATAACGACATCTAGATTACAAGCATCATCATATGGATCTCAATCATGTAAGGCAGCTCATGAGATCATTGTATTGAAGTACATAGGGAGAGAGATTAACCACATAGCTACCGGTACAGCCCTTAGCCTCGATGGAGAACTACTCCCTCCTCATGGAGACAACAGCGGTGATGAAGATGGCGGGGGTGTCGATGGAGAAGCCTTCCGGGGGTACTTCCCCGTCCCGGCGGCGTGCCGGAACAGAGACTCCTGTCCCCCAGATCTTGGCTTCGCGATGGCGGCGGCTCTGGAAGGTTTCTCGTACCGTGGCTTTTCCGTATCGAAGACTTAGGTCAAGGGCTTCTTATAGGCGAAGAGGCGGCGTCAGAAGGGGTCTGGGGCCACCAGACACTAGGGCGGCGCCCCCCCCCCTTGGGCCACGCCGCCACCATGTGTGGGCCCCCTGTGGCCCCTCTCTGGCGGCTCTCGGGTGTTCTGGAAGCTTCATGCAATCCTAAGATGTTGGGCGTTGATTTCGTCCGATTCCGAGAATATTTCCTTACTAGGATTTCTGAAACCAAAAACAGCAGAAAACAGCAACTGGCCCTTCGGCATCTCGTCAATAGGTTAGTTCCGGAAAACGCATAAATATGACATAAAGTATGCATAAAACATGTAGATATCATCAATAAAGTGGCATGGAACATAAGAAATTATCGATACGTCGGAGACGTATCAGCAGGCTGAAATCTGCCGGGGAAATTCCCTCCCAGAGGAGGAAATCGACGCCATTGTCACCGTCATCGAGCTGGACATCATCTCCATCATCATCACCATCATCTCCATCATCGTCACCGCCGTCTCCACCGCTGCACATCGTCACCGCTGTAACAATTAGGGTTGGATCTTGATTGTTTGATAGGGGAAACTCTCCCGGTATTGATTTCTACTTGTTATTGATGCTATTGAGTGAAACCATTGAACCAAGGTCTATGTTCAGATTGTTATTCATCATCATATCACCTCTGATCATGTTCCATATGATGTCTCGTGAGTAGTTCGTTTAGTTCTTGAGGACATGGGTGAAGTCTAAATGTTAGTAGTGAATTATGGTTGAGTAATATTCAATGTTATGATATTTAAGTTGTGGTGTTATTCTTCTAGTGGTGTCATGTGAACGTCGACTACAAGATACTTCACCTTTATGGGCCTAGGGGAATACATCTTGTACTCGTTTGCTAATTGCGGGGTTGCCGGAGTGACAGAAACCTAAACCCCCGTTGGTATATCGATGCAGGAGGGATAGCAGGATCTCAGAGTTTAAGGCTGTGGTTAGATTTATCTTAATTACTTTCTTATAGTTGCGGATGCTTGCAAGGGGTATAATCACAAGTATGTATTAGTCCTAGGAAGGGCGGTGCATTAGCATAGGTTCACCCACACAACACTCACCAAAACAATGAAGATTAATCAGCTATATGAAGCGAAAGCACTAGACTAAATTCCCATGTGTCCTCAAGAACGTTTGGTCATTATAAGTAAACAAACCGGCTTGTCCTTTGTGCTAAAAAGGATTGGGCCACTCGCTGCAATTATTTCTCTCGCATTTTACTTACTCTTACTTTATTCATCTGCTATATCAAAACCCCCTGAATACTTGTCTGTGAGCATTTACAGTGAATCCTTCATCGAAACTGCTTGTCAACACCTTCTGCTCCTCGTTGGGTTCGACACTCTTACTTATCAAAAATACTACTGTACACCCCCTATACTTGTGGGTCATCAAGAGTATTTTCTGGCGCTGTTGCCGGGGAGTGAAGCGCTATTGGTAAGTGGAATTGGTAAGGGAAACTTTTACTGTTCGTACTGATTTTATTTCTGCCTGCTGCTATAATTCATTATGGAGAGATCTTCTCTTGAATTTTTATTTGGAAAATCTACTACTACTGCAAAGGTAGTGGATGAGGCGCCAGGTGAGAAAGAGGTTCCATACAAAATACCTATGAAAATTATTGAACGTGTTGTGGATAACCGCTATGAAGGGGATGGAACTGTCCATCCTGGAGATCATTTACTATTCTTACATGAATTATGTGGTTTATTCAAGTGTGCAGGTATTGCTATGGATGAAGTTAGGAAGAAACTATTCTCTATATCGCTGTCTGGGAAAGCGGCGCATTGGTATAAATTACTGAATAATGGGGATTCTCTTGAATGGAATGATATTGTGCCCCTATTTTATTCTAAGTTCTATCCTCCAAGTGAAATTCACAAAGACCGGAACCGCATATATAATTTCTGGCCTCATGATGGAGAGAGTATTGCCCAAGCGTGGGGGAGATTGAAGTCTTTAATGCTCAAATGCCCCATTCATGAGCTTCCTGGTAATATTATCATTGATAATTTCTATGCAAGACTTTCTTTTCAAGATATGACCTTGCTGGATACTTCTTGTTCTGGATCATTTACACGCAACAAAGAAGAGTTTAAGAGGGACCTTCTTGATCGGATCCAGGAGAATACTGAAGGATGGGAGAACGACAAAGATAGAGAGTCGGGTATAAATTATGATTATAAATGCATTGAAGCTTTTATGGATACTGATAAATTTCGTAATATTAGTGCTACTTATGGTCTTGATTCTCAAGTCGTTGCAAATCTTTATAAAGCTTTTGCCTCTCATTATGAATTGCCTAAGAAGAATTTTGATAAGTATCATGAACCGTATAAAGATAAAATTGATTCATCTATAAATAAATGTGTTGTAATTGAAACTGTTGATCATGTTCTTCCTGAAGCTTATATTGAAAAAACTCCTTTCCCTGCTAAAATGAAGGAGTACTCTGTTATAAATAGTGCTGTTAATAAAAGTGAAAAGAAACCTATAGAACCTGAAGAGCAAATAAAGGTTGAACCTGCTATTTCAATAGTTAAAGATCTTGTGACTGAAAATGTTGAAGATGGTCATATTATTTTTTCTGAAGATGCTTCTAATATTGTTTCACATCCTAATAAGTCTAGGAAAACTAGTGTTCCTATGCTATCTGTTAGAATTGGTGATCATTGTTATTATGGTTTATGCGATATTGGTGCAAGTATTAGTGCTATTCCTTATGAGCTTTACACGGAGATTATGCACGAAATTCGTTCTTGTGAACTTGAAGATATTGATGTGGTTATTCGGCTAGCTAATAGAGAAACTACCTCTCCAATTGGTATTGTTCGAGATGTGGAAGTTCTATGTGGTAAGATTAAATATCCTGCTGACTTTTTAGTACTTGGTTCTGCTGCTAGTAAGTATTGTCCTATCATTTTTGGTAGACCTTTTCTAAATACTTGTGGAGCTGTTATAGATTGCAAGAAAGAGAAAATTGTGACTAAATTTGCTGGTGAATCTTATGAGTTTAATTTCTCTAAATTTGCCAAAACTCCTTATAAAGCTGATTTGCCTAATAATGATTTTAGAATTGAACAATGTGCATCTATTGCTCTTGCTCCTAATAATCCTTTGCAGCAACATTTGGAGAATAGTGAGAGTGAAGTTTTTAGGGAAGATAGAAATGAGCTTGATGAAATTTTCCTTCGTCAACCTATTCTTAAACACGATTTGCCGGTAGAAGATCTAGGAACAACACTACCACCAAAGGAAGATCCTGTTTTTGATTTAAAACCATTGCCTGATAATCTTAAATATGCTCATATAGATGATAAGAAAATATATCCTGTTATTATTAGTTCTAAGCTTTCAGAGATTGAAGAAGAAAGGTTATTGGAAATATTGAAGAAACACCGAGGAGCTATTGGCTACACTCTTGATGACTTGAAGGGGATTTCTCCCTCTATCTGCCAACATGCCATTAATAAGGAAGATGATGCAAAACCTGTTGTTGAACATCAGCGTCGTCTAATTCCTATGATGAAGGATGTGGTAAGAAATGAGGTATTAAAACTTCTTGAAGCTGGTATTATATATCCTATTGCTGATAGTAGATGGGTTAGTCCTGTGCATTGTGTCCCTAAGAAAGGAGGAATGACTGTTGTACCTAATGATAATGATGAGCTCATCCCTCAAAGAATAGTTGTAGGGTATAGAATGTGCATTGATTATCGAAAAGTTAATAAGGTTACTAAGAAAGATCATTACCCTTTACCTTTTATTGATCAAATGTTAGAAAGGTTATCTAAAAATACTTATTTTTGCTTTCTTGATGGTTATTCTGGGTTTTCACAAATTGCTGTTAAACTAAGGATCAAGAGAAAACCACTTTCACTTGTCCCTATGGAACTTATGCTTATAGACGTATGCCTTTTGGTTTATGTAATGCTCCTGCTACTTTTCAAAGATGCATGTCTGCTATTTTTCATGGCCTTTGCGAGAATATTGTAGAGGTATTCATGGTTGATTTTTCTGTCTATGGGAATTCTTTTGATAATTGCTTGCGAAACCTCGATAAAGTTTTGCAGAGATGTGAAGAAACTAACCTTGTTCTTAATTGGGAGAAATGCCACTTTATGGTTAATGAAGGAATTGTATTGGGACATAAAATTTCCGAGAGAGGTATTGAAGTTGATAGAGCTAAAGTTGAAGCAATTGAGAAGATGCCTTATCCTAGGGATGTTAAAGGTTTTCGTAGTGTTCTTGGTCATGCTGGGTTTTATAGGAGATTCATTAAAGATTTCTCCAAGATTTCAAAACCTCTTACTAATCTTCTTCAAAAATATGTACCTTTTGTTTTTGATGATGATTGTAAGGAAGCTTTTGAAACTCTAAAGAAAGCCTTAACAACTGCTCCTATAGTTGAACCTCCTGATTTGAACTTACCTTTTGAAATTATGTGTGATACTAGTGATTTTGCTGTAGGCGCTGTTCTTGGACAACGAGTAGATAAAAATTAAATGTTATTCATTATGCTAGTAAAACTCTTGATGCTGCTCAAAGAAATTATGCTACAACTGAAAAAGAATTGTTAGTTGTAGTCTTTGCTTGTGACAAGTTTAGATCCTATATTGTTGATTCAAAAGTTACAATCCATATTGATCATGCTGCAATTAGATACCTAATGCAAAAGAAAGATGCTAAGCCAAGGCTTATTAGATGGGTGCTTTTGTTGCAAGAATTTGATTTACATATTATAGATAGGAAAGGTGCCGATAATCCTGTTGCTGATAATTTGTCTAGATTGGAAAATATTGCTTATGATCATGTTCATGTTAATGATAGTTTTCCAAATGAACAATTGGCTGTAATAAAGGTGAGCTCGCGAGACAGTCCTTGGTATGCTGATTATGCTAACTTTATTGTTTCCAAGTACTTGCCTCCAACCTTTTCAAATTTCAAAGAAAGGAGAAAATTCTTTTATGACTTGAGGCATTATTTTTGGGATGACCCACACTTATATAAAGAAGGAGTGGATGGTATTATGCGAAGATGTGTTCCCGAATATGAACAACAAGAGATATTGAGTAAGTGTCATGGTAGTGCTTATGGAGGACATCACGTCGGAGACAGAACCGCGCAAAAGGTTCTGCAATCAGGTTTTTATTGGCCAACTCTCTTCAAAGATGCAAGGAAGTTTATTTTATCTTGTGATGAATGTCAAAGGGTTGGTAATATCTCCAGACGCAGTGAAATGCCTATGAATTATACTCTTGTTATTGAACCATTCGATTGTTGGGGATTTGACTTCATGGGACCTTTCCCTTCTTTAGAATGTAACACTCATATACTTGTTGCGGTTGATTATGTTACTAAATGGGTGGAAGCCATACCCACAAAAAGTGCTGATGGTGAGACCTCTTTAAGAATGCTTTTAGATATTATTTTTCCTAGATTTGGAGTTCCTAGATATATTATGACTGATGGAGGTTCTCATTTTATTCATGGTGGTTTTAGAAAAACTCTTGCTAAATATGGTGTTAATCATAGAATTGCTTCTGCTTATCATCCTCAAACTAGTGGGCAAGTAGAATTATCAAATAGAGAGATGAAATCTATCTTGCAAAAGACTGTTAATAAATCTAGAAAGAATTGGGCTAGTAATTTGAAGGAAGCACTAGGGCTTATAGAACTGCTTATAAAAATCCAATGGGGATGTCACCGTATAAAATGGTTTATGGAAAAGCTTGTCATTTACCTTTAGAACTAGAGCACAAAGCTTATTGGGCTGTAAGAGAACTAAATAAAGATCCTAAACTTGCCGGTAAGAAGGGGTTGCTACAATTGAGTTCTCTAGATGAATGGAGAAGTGAAGCTTATGAAAATGCTAAACTCTTTAAAGAGAAAGTTAAGAAATGGCATGATAGAAGAATAATCAAAAGAGAATTTAATGTTGGGGATAAAGTCCTATTGTATCGGTCTCGTCTCAGATTCTTTGCAGGGAAGTTACTCTCAAAATGGAAAGGACCATATGTCGTTGTGGAGGTGTATCGTTCAGGAGCAATTAAAATTAGTTCTCTCCAAGGCGATGCCACACAAGTGGTGAATGGACAAAGACTCAAGCATTATATCTCTGGAGATTCTTATAATGAAGATGTTGATGTTATTCGAGTGGTGACACCAGAAGCTTTCATCAAAGGTCAAATTGACAGTCCGGCAGAGTTCGACTTCGAATAGGTAACAGTACTGGTAATAAAAAGTTCGCGTTTTACTTTCCAAACAATGTTTTTGCTGTTTTTGGAAAATATGAAAAATTACGAGATCGAAACAGAGTGGAGGAGATGCACGAGGGCGTGCCCTCATAGGCCGGCGCGGGCCCCAGCCTGGCCGCGCCGCCCTATGAGGAGGGCCCCTCGTGGCCCCTCTCCGACTCTGGTTCGACCTGGTACTTTCCTTTTGTCGCAAAAATTTATTCTATATAATCCCCCGGACCCCTGGAGGTTCGTATATCGTTTTCTCGACGTGTTTTGTTTCGAGCTGTTTTCTGCCAGGATCTACTTTGGATCTAGATCCATCATGTCTTCGTCGGGAACTCCGAAGGACAGCTTCTTTGAGGACGTCATCAACCCGTACATGAACGAGCTGAAGATGCACCCCAAGTAATTGCTGCTCGTTGATGGAGAGTTGCAGATCAAAGATGTCCAGGGTCCTAAGGGAGAAGGAAGCTTGGAGGATAGGATGGAGAAGCTAGAACAAGAGGTCTTCAACTACAAGAAGATGGCGGAGCGTGAAGTGGACATCTTCCATAAGATTGTGTCTGAACTTATTGATGGACACAAGAAGGAGACTGCAAAGCTATGGGACGACATCCTCTCGCTTCACGACACCACAAACAAACTCCAAGCTCAACTCTATGATGTTCAGAATCAAAACTGTGAGTATGAAAACAGGTTTAAACACATAAGCTATGCTGCTAGTTTCAGGATTCCCAAAACCAAGATGTCGTTTGTTGATGGAGAGCCTCTTCCTTGGAAGTCTGATGATGGGAAAAATTCATCACCACCATCGCCGAAGGAGTAATTCATCATCGGTATTGGCATCCCCTTGGTTTGTTCCAAGCTTGGGGGAGTGCCGCGGTATCACATCATCACTATCTTTTACTTTTTACTATCAAGTAGTGTCATATCAAGAGTAGGGAAGTTATCATATAAGATGGGTTGCAGTGTGGAAGTATCTCTCCTTTAGTTGGTAGTCTATGTATCCCTTGGTGTGAGTTATCGTTATGGAATATTAATGAGAAGTCTTATCATTTACATATTCCACATCTTATTTTAGTATGCAATCTCTATATATGATTGATCTTGTTATTAGTATTGGTATCACCTTGGGAGCATTGAATAAATCTATTTGGTTTTGGAAAACTTAGCATTGGTCAATAGCAACAACACTTTGAGGTTTAAGTAGAAAAGAGAAATACATGTAGATATGTTATTGTCTATTTTTCTTGTTAGCTCTTAGCTTATTATTCTGAAGTTAAAATTGTTTGTGCTTACAAGGAGGATGCATGATTGTTTCTATCACATGTATATTTGTTTGTTTCCCTCAACAATTATGCTTGCTAATCAACCTTGCTAGCCAAGAACCTGTACTGAGAGGGAATGCTTCTCGTGCATCCAAACTTTAACCCAAACCTATGCCATTTGTGTCCACCATAACTGCCTACTACATGGTATTTTCTGCCATTCCAAGTAAATACTTCGTGTGCTACCTTTAAACAATTCAAAATTTATCATTCCTTATTTGTGTCAATGTTTTATAGCTCATGAGGAAGTATGTGGTGTTTTATCTTTCAATCTTGTTGGGCAACTTTCACCAATGGACTAGTGGCTTCATCCACTTATCCAATAATTTTGCATAAAGAGCTGGCAATGGGGTGCCCAGCCCCAATTAATTAACCTTCATAATTTTACAAATAGACACTCCTCCATGGTATGTGATTGTTGGAAGGCACCCGAGGATTCGGTTAGCCGTGGCTTGAGAAAGCAAAGGTGGGGAGGAGTGTCATCTAAATAAAACTAAAATAAAAAGACACTCCTTCATGGTATGAGAATGATTGGAAGGCACCCGAGGATTCGGTTAGCCATGGTTTGTGAAAGCAAAGGTTGGAAGGAGTGTCAACTAAAAATAAACTTTATGGGAGCCGCTCTTCGAGAGTTTGTCTGGCAAGGGGGTTAGAGTACCCGCTACAAGTCGTTGACAACAACAAACACCTCTCAAAATATTTACATTTATTCTCTCTACATGATTTCAAAACTGAAAAAGCTCTAGCACATGATTTAATCCCTGCTTCCCTCTGCGAAGGGCCTGTCTTTTACTTTATGTTGAGTCAGTAAACCTATTTCCCTCCACCTTAAGCAACATTTGAGTTGTTGCGATCAAATCATTTATATTGTGATCTGCTTAATCATGCCTTTTACTCTTCCTTGTTTAGTACAAGTTTTATCTGAATGAATATAGCTTTGAAAGTTATCAATGATTATAAGGAGATTATTATGATTGAGTATGCAAGTTGTGCCATATAAGCTTTAACATAAGAGCGCTGCTCGATAGATAAGTACAATCTGTTAATTGTTCTCTGACCAAGAACGAAGTTTGCCATCACCAATTATGATTTCTTATGCACCTTTATTTGTGATTACCTTCTACTTGTTTCAAGTTGAATTATATGAGGAAGTTGTTCACTAGAATGTCTTGTGTGAATTAATATGATGCTTCTTGTCCGTATTTGGTTTATCGACTCTTCACTCCATAAACATGTGGTCCTGTTTACCGAGTTCAGTTTCGCTTGGAGACAAGCGAAGTCTAAGCTTGGGGGGAGTTGATACGTCCATTTTGCATCACTATTTTATATCATAATTTACTGTTATTCATTGATATATTTCATATTTAGAGGTGCTACTTATGTTATTTTATCTATTTTGCATGTTTCATGATTGTTGGAGAATCGCGCACCGGAGTCAGGATTCTGCTGGAAAAAGCGCCGTCAGAATGCAATATTTCGGAAGATCAACAATTGACGGAAATTATACTGAAAATCCTATTTTTCCAGAAGACGGAAGTAGCCAAAAGGAGGAGCCGAGGAGGGCCACCATGGGCCCCCATAGGCCGGCACGGGCCCATGCCTGGCCACGCTGCCATGTGGGGAGGGGGCCCACAACCCCCTCTGGCCTCCTCTCCTTCGCGTACTTCTTCGTCCCGAAAACCTAAGCTCCACAGGATAGTCGCGAAGAGTCACAGCCGCCTCTACGGGGCGGAAAACACCAGAGAGAAAAGAGCTCTCCGGTAGGCTGAAATCTGCCGGGGAAATTCCCTCCCGGAGGGGGAAATCGACGCCATCGTCACCGTCACCGAGCTGGACATCATCTCCATCATCATCACTGCCGTCTCCACCGCTGCACATCGTCACCGCTGTAACAGTTAGGGTTGGATCTTGATTGTTTGATAGGGGAAACTCTCCCGGTATTGATTTCTACTTGTTATTGATGCTATTGAGTGAAACCATTGAACCAAGGTTTATGTTCAAATTGTTATTCATCATCATATCACCTCTGATCATGTTCCATATGATGTCTCGTGAGTAGTTCGTTTAGTTCTTGAGGACATGGGTGAAGTCTAAATGTTAGTAGTGAATTATGGTTGAGTAATATTCATTGTTATGATATTTAAGTTGTGGTGTTATTCTTCTAGTGGTGTCATGTGAACGTCGACTACATGATACTTCACCTTTATGGGCCTAGGGGAATACATCTTGTACTCGTTTGCTAATTGCGGGGTTGCCGGAGTGACAGAAACCTAAACCCCCGTTGGTATATCGATGCAGGAGGGATAGCAGGATCTCAGAGTTTAAGGCTGTGGTTAGATTTATCTTAATTACTTTCTTGTAGTTGCGGATGCTTGCAAGGGGAATAATCACAAGTATGTATTAGTCCTAGGAAGGGCGGTGCATTAGCATAGGTTCACCCACACAACACTCACCAAAACAATGAAGATTAATTAGCTATATGAAGCGAAAGCACTAGACTAAATTCCCGTGTGTCCTCAAGAACGTTTGGTCATTATAAGTAAACAAACCGGCTTGTCATTTGTGCTAAAAAGGATTGGGCCACTCGCTGCAATTATTTCTCTCGCATTTTACTTACTCTTACTTTATTCATCTGCTATATCAAAACCCCCTGAATACTTGTCTGTGAGCATTTACAGTGAATCCTTCATCGAAACTGCTTGTCAACACCTTCTGCTCCTCGTTGGGTTCGACACTCTTACTTATCGAAAATACTACAATACACCCCCTATACTTGTGGGTCATCACTCATCTTGCAGTAATCAACATTCTATGTCTAGCAATCCTATTCTACAGTAGAGTACAATATAGATTGCTCATGACTCGCACTGTTCATTTTCTTTTGCCGTTTCCGGTACCCAAAATTACTTGAGGACAAGTAAAGCTTTTAAGTGTGGGGGATTTTGATATCCCTTCTTTTGATACAAAAATTCTATTATATAAACATTTGAGTAAGACATGCATTTCTATACAAATACATTGTTTTTATATTACTTTTGTCAAGATGACAACACTTTTCAATGTCAATTGTAGGTGTGGGCGCAAAGGCCCTATATCCATCAGAACCATCCATATTTCATCAAACCGATTCAAATTCAGATCGAATTCAGTCAAGACCGAGTGAAGTTAAAACAAGAGAGGGGGTTTTTGGGCAAGATCCCGAGAAACGTGGGGGCCAGCGTAACCAACCACTCCGGGGCTAATCTGGTGAAGATAAAAGGAGGATGAGAAGCAGTGGCACGCTCTCTCTCTCGCTCTCAACCACCACACCACCATCTTGTCGTGCGTGCCAAGAAGCTGAGAAGAAGGAGGACGCCAGTGGAGGAAAAAGGATATCTAGATCCGAATATCTCCCGGTCTTCCTCTCTGCTTCCTTTGCTGACCCGATCCGATCATCTTCGACAAGTGAGTGCCGAGATCAAGGAAGAACGAACCAGAGCGCGGTGACAAATCTGACCTTCTCCCTTTTTGTTGTTTCTTCGCTGGATAATAGAGTTCTGTGATCGTGAGATGAGAAAACTTGATGTGCGGGTGAAATTGTTCATCAAGACCAAAACTGTTATGATGGATTAGTGATCTGTGTGTGATTCCTTTTTCCCTAGTCTATTGCTTGTGGTGTTAATCTGATCCTTGTCTCTCTTGCTTTTGTTATTGTGTGGTAGCGTTGATTCTTCCTTAGCCCTTTTTGCTGCTGCTGTCATATCCTAGAATAGAAATAGTTGCAAGGAATCTGTTCCCAGTAGAAGAAAAATCCAAAATATATGTTAATCAAGCTGTTTAAATTGGAAACTCAGTATTTCAATCCCTGTGGAGAAACGATATACCTCACACTATATTTGCAACAGATCATGCGCTCATTAACACCGGCACGCATAGCTAGGCGTGACGAGACGCTTCCCTGCGCCTTTGCGGGAATTGTACCGTTGTTGCGCACCAGTAACTTCCGTCGCGAGGTAGACGATAGTTAGGTTAAACTTCAATGTGCCGCTGACGTGTCGGTCCTGCCACTCCTTGATACCTCTCAAACGTATCTATAATTTTTGATGATGCATGCTTGTTTTACACCAATTCATATATGTTTTTCTTACACTTCGTTGCACTTTTATATGATTTCCGACACTAACCTATTAACAAGATGCCACAGTGCTAGTTCCTTGTTTTCTGCTGTTTTTGTATTTCAGAAAAGTTGTACAGAAAATATTCTCGGAATGGGATGAAACAAAAGCCGAAGTCAATATTTTACCGAAACGACGACGAAGTACAGAGGGGGGGAGGGGCGAAGAGGCGCAGCAGGTAGGCCAGACCACCCCTAGGTGCGGCCTGGACCTGGGCCGCGCCTAGGGTAGGTCTGGTCCCACTAGGCACCCAACCGACCTTAATCCTTCACCTATTTATACATCTTTTTGGGAAAACCCTGGATACCCGAGCCTCCATCGACAAAAAGTTCCGTCGCGGCCGCCATCGCCAAACCCATCCCGGGGGTTCTGAAGCTCTTCCCGGCACCCTGCCGGAGGGGGAAATCATCGCCTGAGGCATCTACATCGCCATGCCCGTCTCCGAAGTGATACGTGAGTAGTTCATCACTGGACTATGGGTCCACAGAAGTAGCTAGATGGTTGTCTTCTCCACTTTGTGCTTCATGTATCGATCTTGTGAGCTGCCCTATATGATCAAGATCATCTTTATGTAATCATATATGTTTGATTTTCTGGGATCCGATGAATATTGTATACTATGTTGAGATTGATTATATATTCATATCATATGTTATTTGTGATCTTGCATGCTCTCCGTTGCTAGTAGAAACTTTGATCAGGTGGATACTTGTGACTCTAAGAGGGGGTATTTATGCTCGATAGTAGGTTCATGTCTCTACTTTTCTGGAAGAGTGACTTTATAACTTCTAAGATTGTAGATGTGTTGTTGTTGCTACTAGGGAGAAAACAACAATGTTTTATTCGAGGGTAATTTTATTGTTTACTTTACACACATTGCTTAATACTGTTGCTTGCAACTTAATACTGAAAGGGGTTCAGACGATAACCTAAAGGTGAATTATTAGTCATAGATGCAGTTGGATTACGGTCTATGTATTATGTTGTAATGCCATATCAAATCTCATAGTAATCATCTTGTCATGTATTTACCGATATTCTATCAATTGCCTAGCTGTAATTTGTTCACTCAAGATGCTATTTCTTTATGAAGAGACACCTATAGTGAACTGTGGACCCCGGTCCTATTTTCTTTACTGATAAATTCAACTGCAATCCTGTTCTGTTTACTTTCTGCAAACATCTATTTCCATTCTATACGTCTAATCCTTTGTGTTCAGCAAACCGGTGAAATTGACAACCTCACTGCAAGTTGGGGCAAGGTACTTTGGTTGTGTTGTGTGCAGGTTTCACGTTGTTGCTGATGCCGGTAGGACGCCTGCCACTAGTCAACCAGCAACACTTTCAGAAGTCACTCCTTTCTCTTACTGGTCGATTACACCTTGGTTTCTCACTGAGGGAAATCTTGCAGCTGTGCTCATCACATCTTCCTCTTGGGATTTCCCAACCGCTTCCACAACAACTGCCAACAAGGTTGTCTGGCGCCATCATCGGAGCACCACACTACTCATCTCGCTTTTCATTGTATCCGACGTCCCCCGAGCGTCCCCTGTGTAGCGGGGATGGGCTCGGAGCGCCGAACACCATATTAGACCGCACCGGACAAAAAGAGGCTTTGAAGCACACGGCTGGAAATGTTTTTTCGTCCGGCGCATCCAAATCCCTTTGGGGGACGCGGCTGGAGATACTCTAACACCATTAGGAAGCAAAAAGAACTAAGCGAATATGATGATCAATAATTTAGCATAAAGTGAGGCATGTCAGCATACAGTACATGTGAAATTTTAAAACAGTTTAGTCTTAGACGATGTTTCGTGACAAAATTGAAGTGATCTTCCGAACTTATCCGGTAGATAAATCTGCGACATCTTTTATTTGGGACAGAGGGAGTACAAGGGGTAGATAAATTTGCGACATCTTTTATTTGGGAGACATCTTTTATTTGTGACAGAGGGAGTACAAGATGTGTGAGTCATGCGTGCGTGTATACTCCCGTGTTTCTGAAAAAACAAAACTTCTACAATAATATCCTCACAAAGGAGAAATGGATTGTGACTCTCGGATGCTACACACCTATACTTGGAAAAATAAAATAAAAAAGTTTAGAAAAGTTAAAAATTTGTTTTTTTTTGAAATCAAAGATGATCAGCTATTGTACTTGTATAAAAATATTTTACTAGGAAATTACTTTCATTGTATTCTGGGTAAAAAAAATCGAAACACCCCATAATTAGGTACTATTCACTTTATATTCGTCATAATTTTGCTTTTTTACACTCAACACCCTGGGAATCATTTCGTAGGGAAATATTTTTTTACGAGTACAATACCTGATCATCTTTGATTTCAAAAAAAAAGTTTGATTTTTTGGCTTTTTTCAAATTATGTTTTTATTTTTCTAAGTATGAGGGTGTGTAGCACCCGAGAGCCAAAAGTCCATCTCCCATCACATAGCTTTTTTTAGAATTTCCCCTCACATAGCTTAAATGATTTCAGGATTGCTTGTACGTGAGACTACATACAGAACGCTAGTTTTTTCCATGCACTGAGCCACCCCTGTATAGTCTCATAGCAGAGACGCGCGCGTCGTCAACAAGCTATGCAACAACACTAGGACCACGGCATACATTGCAGAGGATCTCTGGAGGCATGATTCGCGACCTGAACGACAGCTGGGTGACCACGCATGCATCTGTCCTAGGCGACTAGGCCAAGTGACAAACGATCGAAATGAACAAATAGTTGCGCCAAAGAGGTCACCTACATTCTCTCTACTGTACCAGAGTCCTGAAGCTTGCTTGTGCATTCCCTCCAGCATTTTCATGACCATGATCTTTTTTTTTTGCGGGCCATGACCATGATCTTACATATGTGTCTTTACTTATAGCCATGAAATATGGTTGGTACCTACAGCGTATATGCTACATACACACCCGCGTACAGTAGTGCTACATATATGTAGGGACCATTCAGAGTTCAATTCGATTTTTTTTTTGCTATAGCTAGCACAAATGTAGACATATTCACAACTTGTTGTGAACATATCACAGTCAGCTCGGGTTTGAATTGTCCGTGATTTTTTCCTTCCATGAATAAATGTATTTCTAGGTTTTGTCCTAAATTTTAAAAAATTAAATTAAATTAAATTTATCGAAAAAGTAGCAACACTTATGATACTAAATTAGTAACATTAGGCAAAAACTACAAGTGTAGCTCGGGCTACATGTAGGCCACTATTTTGAAAATATTGAAAATGATATCTTAAAGTTTTAAAATTTCTGAAAAAGGCTTGATGTTAATAATGATGTATTCTACCAGCATGTAAAATCTCAACTCCAAACACCAAATATTTGTGGCCACACAAAAATGACAAATCTAACAAGCTTTGGATGTTTCAAAGTTTGCACTATTCACCGCTTCAGATTTCCACATTTGTTATTTTTGCACTGGCTAGAATATAATGTAACACGAGCTGAATTTTGCATGATTGAAGAATACTTTATTACGGAAAACCTCAAACGGAGGCCGAGCTATGTATAGCTCTTTATTTGTAAACACTTAGAATTCGTATTTCTAAGTTTCAACAAATTCAAAACAAAATTCTAGAGATAGTCAATGATGTATACTACAATGGTGTAAAAACTCAATACAATCTGCTTCATATTCTAGGCTACACAAATATGATAAATTCTGGCAAATTTTATAGTGAATAGTGCACATTTGAATACTGTAAAATTTACAGAGTTTTTCATTTTTGTGTAGAATACATATCAGTCTGTACTGAGATTTCACACCATTGTAGCATTCATCATTGGTTACCCCTAGATTTTTGCTTCGGATTTTTTTGAACTTTGAAATACGAATTTTGAGTGTTCGAATAAAGAGCTACATGTAGCTCGGCCTCCAAAATGTCACACTCATTATTACCTACATCTAATTTTTTTGCAGGATTCTTTAAAACTTCAAAATACCATTTAGAAGTTTTTTTTTAAAACGAGCTACATGTAGCTTGGTTTACAAAACACCACACTCTAACATTAGGTCCCTTTTAAAATTGATGAAATTCAATTGTTTTTTACGCAAGACAAAAGGTAGAACCAGGCTTATTCTTATTCTTAGATGGACGGAGTAGCTAGCCCAAGATTTCCTGGTGCAACTTCATGCGCACCATTGCACGATTCGTCATAGCTATCTCTCGTGGGCTCCTGCACCCATAGCTCCAATCGCACTCGTGACGCTGATCGGTAGAACCGCGTGCTGCAATGTGCCAACACATGATTACGACCGGATTGATGTCCCTGCGCCGATGCATGCACCGGCGGCCGGAGTGGCGCCGCCTGGCCAGCCAGATAGGCAGCACGAGGCAGACCCGTCGCCGTCCGGGGTCTATGCGCGGCGGCATGTCGGGTTCTTCTTCTTCCCCGGCTGTACCGTTCAGCAGCCGGGCCTTTCTGCTCCTGATTTCGCAACATGGAAAACGATCGAGCGCTATTGGTGGTCAAATTAATGTTGGATAATACTAGGACAATGCCCGCGCGTTGCTGCGGAAGAGCAAAATATATTAACTTTAAAATAGAAAATGGACTAAGAATTCGTAGATTACACCTGAAAATATAAGTCAGATCGTGCGATCAACATGTTACATTGTGTATTAATTGGCTTTGACTCCAATGGAGCACTTATCAGAATCATTACTCCCTGAATATCGTAATACCAACATTATCTTTATGCACATCTCGCATAGATGAGGGACAGAAGAAAATCCCTCACGTGCGCGCCAGCATCACCTTTTTTTTTCGATAAAGGATGCTTTATTACTTCAAGAAGCAATTACATCCAGCCTCTGCATAACCAGGATGCACACAGCCGTTTGTTGTCTCAAGAGTCCAGAGTTACAAAAATAAATAGCCGATGTTAGCGCCACCGAGATCCTCCCCCTTCCTTGACAACAGCCACCCACGATGCCTGACTCGTGATGCTATGTACATCCTTCTCGCTCCCCGCATGAGCAGAGGGTGCTGCGGTGCTGGTCGCTGGGGCACGACGCCAGACGCGGCGGGGCAGCGGCGTGGCACGCTTAATCAAGTTGGCATGGCGATCGTGTACATCACTTACCTGTCATCTCACTATCTTAGTCCTTCCATCAGGAATGACATCTTTACACCAATGGTGTGGTCCCTATGGTGATGAGCCACGACCTCGGCTAGGGTCATGTCGCCGTTGTTGGCCGTCGACATCCCTGGAGTGCCGGGCCGTAAGAGGGAACCAGCCGGCGGCAGTCCGGTCTCGAGTATGAACACATGGTGATGTGTGATTCATGGTTGTGTTAACAGGATTCAATGGAGAAGTAGGCAGACCCTTTTGACCACGGCCATGTCCTACAGCCGACGGACCATCACTCGAGCGCTTTCTGCCTACCTCCATGAGCCACTGCCATTGATTCCTAGGGCGAGCACCATGCCCACTTGCCGTCGTCGGCCACTGTGTCATGTTTGGAGGTGGCGATGAGAGCTGGCTCCAAATATTTTGATCCAACAATACATAAACATGAACTAAAATTCTGATCCAAAATCCATAAAAAAGATACAAGATCCATGGAGAAAATTTCCATCAAAATACACATACGATATATATTCATGTGATTCAGTTTAGAAAATCCTTTGTTGTGGGGCTGTGTACGGGTGAGAAAGAGCAAAGAATTCCATTGGTTTCTGAGAAACCAGAAGCAGCTCGCGTGGCTCGGAGACTCGATGACGCCGAGTAGTCGAGATAAAGTGGTGAGTTCCACGGGCTCGGATTGAGCTGTGAGCTTGTTAAGATGGCCTTGTCAGATTCCTGATGCATAAAAGTAGTTGGTGCTTGGTGGAGCCTCGAAGCTGCATAGACTGTTGACCTGATGAAGCAGGGCTCTGCTTCCCTCCTTACGGAACTTGATGAACATGTGAGATTTATTATTACCCAGCCACCTTTATCTTCCATAAGCAAAAGAAGGAAAAAAAAGGTCTGATCCGCTGAACCGCATCCTTCGTTCAAGCCAATGTATGTCGACCACATCTCAGCTTCTATGTACTCATATATTGGTGCAATCCACATGTGCAGTTTGCTGAAAAAAACAATATTTAACATGCGTGTTTATCTCCTTGATGGCTCGAGCTCCCTTTGCCTATCTTAGTTTTCTGATAACTAACGAAGCGTTCTGTCACGCGGAATTTCTTAATTAGCGAGTACTTGATCCTGCTCCCAGTAATTGTGCCGCGACGCGCGCGCATGCCAACAAAGCCGGTAAAAATAATAATGGTGATAAGGGAAGGTACCAATCTCCCATTCGATTACCCCTCGGCCCTCGTGATAGCAAAAGCAGCAGCGCCTCGCAACCTTAATTAAGGGCAGAACAACGTCCACGACGCCACCTCCGGGCGCAGGCGGAACCAGAAGGTTGCGCGCGATGGATGTTGGAGCATGTGACTTGCGCGCGCGGCCGGAGGCTGTCCATGAGCATGACTGCATGAGTAGCTTTCACTCGAGGCGGCACTCCACCTCGTTGTGTCTATTCCCAAGGTTGGACGTCGTCTTTTTCTATACCTGTGATAATCCTCTCCCTGGCCAGCCATGGCGGACCATGATCCTTCGACATGAGGACGTGACCTCGCTGGTGCCCAGAGGGCCGTAGAGAAGATCTCGTTGCAACTTGCGAGGCTTGTCGCCGAGAACGTCTGGCGCAGGGGCAGCTCGAATATTGCCGTGATGGATGGAGCTTAAAGAGATTCGATTGAATCATCCACCTAGATGTTCTTTGTCGAGGGTTACAAGATCGATACGGAGGGGTCGTGGCGTGGTGAAAATATATATTGCTCTATGTTTTCCGGTACGATGCTACTCGGTCGAGTCCTCTTCGTACACGTTCTAGGCTCGAAAGATCATCGGGACTCTGAGTCTATGACTCGGCTAGGAAGCGCACGTGACGACGGACGAAAACATATTTTGACGGACGAAACCGTGGAAACGCTTCTCCCTTTATTATTAGGTATAGATTGGGGTTTTACATGTTATATCGAGCACGTGCACGCTACTATTCGTATAGAAGAATCCGTGAGTTTAGTCAGGGTGATGGCTAGGTAGTACATGCATGTACACAATAAAACACCATACCATTTTTTTGCGATAAACAAAACACCATACTCGCACCACCATGCTGCAGCACTATTTTCATTTTGACCTATCAGCCGTCACAGATGGACCATTCGATCGCGCCTAAATTTCACGATCGGCCTGGCATAATCGACTCTTTCACAATTACTATGGCCAACCAGGGCCTCGTATCATGGCCTGGTCCGCTACTCACAAAGGACTAGCAAGCATCCAGCGCCTCGCCTTATTCCTCCCTGGGCTAGAAAGCTGACTCAGCAATCGCGCAGACCTCTTGGATCCTTCAAGCGTGGTGACAAATATGGAGGCGCGCTTCCGAGACTATGCCAAGCCCAACAAGGAACAGGATTCATTTTCCTTTTTCATCTTTCGTTCTTTTTATTTTTTTCCCATTTGTTAAGAGCATCTCTAGCAGATACCGCAAAATGTGAAACTGCAAAACACGGATGCAATTAACCGCATCGTAGTTTTACGGAGCAAAAATCACAGCGGCATAACGGAAACCGTAAAAAAACATGAAATCCTTCGTGGGGCCTATCTATTTTCTTTTGTTTTCGCAATTTCCTTCTTTATCGTGAGCACAGGTAGATCGGCTCCCCGAGCTTGACCACGAGCGTCCAACGCCCTAGCTGTAATATCCCAGGATTTGAGGTTACAAAAATAGAGGAAACAGATATGTGCACTGCATTCATGCATAGAAAATCTGGGGTATTTTCGCTACAGAAATAAAAACAGTCCAGAATGGCGAAGTTTCACTTGACCTTGGTGGAATTGAAGTAGCTCATCAAGTCCAGTGCTATAAACCTGACTTTGCTAAAACCTTGTTTTGGGTAGACATAATTTGATCTAAAGGGTTAGATCAAATGGAATTAAAATCAACACAAGAACTTATTAATCAAGGATCAACTACTTGATCTTATTAAAGATCACAACATGGTATTCCTTGCAATAACATATGAACATCCATTTAATTGGAAATCAAGTAACAATAATTGGAGAAATTATTTTTCACTTATCTTTTCCATATCTTAAACTAATCCATGTTCCTATCATAAACCTTATGATATTCATCCTACTTTATCCTTGGAAATATGACAAGTACATCAACTCTAGAAGTATATATTCTTCTCTAGTCCAACTTATTATACATCAAACCTAGAGAAGTGAGAGTCTATATTATTAGAGAAGCCATGGTAAACCTTGAGCTAAACCTTGGATATACATCCAAGTATTCAAATCATCATCTTTAAGAGAAACTCTAGGATATTATCCAAGACAATCCCTAGAGAGAGAAACCATTTATGTTAAACATAGATATTGATGATCACATCAATCTCTATGGAGCCTAACCTCAGGTTAGTATTAAAGTCCTTCCCAAATGACAAAGACCATTCGTATTAATCCAAGCTTTACCTATTTAAGAATAAAGGACGGCCTTTGAACTAAAGTATTAGGTTGTAAACCATTTCCCTTGGAGTGGTGAGATAACCTAATATCACATGGAATAATACCATATCCATGAATTGATAAAGTAAGGAGGAGATTAATTCAACCAAGATAGCCAAGTGGAGTTTTAGACTTGATACCTATTGAGATATTGTGAGTACACCATAAACCCTAGAATAACTATTCCATTATGAAAGAGCTCAACCTATGGTGTTATACTCAAGATAGTTGAGGCAACCCTTAAATTTAAGGGGGAGAACTATCCATATACCAGATGATTATATCATCATTGTTTAAGTAGAACCCTAACAGAATATCTCAGGTATTCTCCTGGGATATAAATTATTGAGGCAACCATAGTAGTCCCATCCTAGAAAGTAAAATAGAAGTGTTATATCCTAGTTGATCAAGACAATGCTTCATCATGGAAGTGAGAACCCATTCCATGAGAGGTAACATTAAAAATTGAGTAATGATCATAAAACCTTAGAATTTGAGGTAGAAGATATTAAGAACAAGTTGATCATGCCTAAACCATGATCATGCTCTTGAGGTATGTGAGGATAAATTAAAATCCTAATAGGATTAGTAGATGTTATTCACCACATGAAAACATAGGGGGGTAACTAGTAAGCAACCATAGGCTTATATCCTAACCTTAACTTGTGAATCACTTGGTAATCATAAATAGAATCTTATCACATCTATATTCCACTTACTCCTCAATAAAAGAACATAAGAAAACCTTAGAGTCAAACTTTATACCTTATATGGTGAGAAACCATTCATCCATATAACCTAAGTTAACTATAAAAAGAACCATAACCACTTTAGTTACTTTAGGGATAAATTAAGGATATAATAGAAATCTATTGGTATAAGATAAAACCAATTCTCAAGTCCTTAGTAATTAAAGGAAAACATAAACAATTAAGCAAGTAACCATATTACCTTGGTTAGGGGAGATTAAACCCTAGCAAATGCAATATGATGTCATCCCAACCCTATAAACTAGAATTATATCTCAACCCTTGTTTATACATCACTATGGTAATCATAATATAAACCTAGGCCATAATTGAGATTCAACCCATGTGTCATTAGGTAAATAACATTTGAACCCTAATGGTTCATTAATCAAATCCTATGCTTCAATTATAAAACAAAAGAGCCACCTAATGCTAAGTCCTATAATTAAACCCATGTGTGGTTAACAACCATTTAACTTTGTAACCAAGATAGACCATGATGGAAACAATACCTACTTAGATACTTTCAAATATAATGATAGTATTACCCTTAATAAGAGGGGTTATGATAGAAACTATAAAACTCTAATAAAATTTTGCTCACATAAAATCATGTGCAATTGACCAATTCCTCCAATATGAAACCAAGTCCTAATAATAACTTCCAAAACATTTGGAATAAGAATAATCAACTCTAATTATTCGACAGGGAGTTATATCACAAATGAGAAAGGAAATTAAAATTAATACCTAAATTCTTGCCTAATTAAAAATTGCAACAAGGCCCACATATATATTAATGTTTATTCAAAAACAATGCAGTAATACAATGATCCTTGTATTAGTCCTCATGAAGGCCAAATTGATAAACAACTGCAAAATAGATAAGAATTCGAACTTGAATTAAAACGAGGATTTAAATAGAATTTGAAAACAGAAAATAGAAAAACAGAAAAAAAGGAGGAGAAAAGCCTCACATGACTTACTTGGTGTTATCACCAGATTTTGGTCAAATCAGGAGGTGGGCCGTAAGAGAGATGGGCGTGGAAGATTACACGTGGGAGATCTCTGAAGCGGCCTTGCACGAGGGGTTTGGGCTGGATTGCCCGTGTATCTTTAATTATGGTAGATTGTATCTTAGATTAAAAGTTAGAGTTTGTACCGTGCACGGTGGGGATTATTCCCACGTTAGAAAGTCCCCTGGACTATAAATATGTATCTAGGGTTTATGGAATAAACAACAACACACGTTCAACCAAACAAATCAATCTCGGCACATCGCCAACTCCTTCGTCTCGAGGGTTTCTACCGGTAAGCGACATGCTGCCTAGATCGCATCTTGCGATCTAGGCAGCACAAGCTCCACGTTGTTCATGCGTTGCTCGTACTGAAGCCTTGTTGATGGCGAGCAACGTAGTTATCATAGATGTGTTAGGGTTAGCATAGTTCTTCGCGTAACATGCTATCGTAGTGCAACCCTTGCATGTCTAGCCGCCCTCACACCTATCTTAGGTGTGGGGGTGGCACCCCGCTTGATCATTATTTAGTAGATCTGATCCGTTACGATTGCTCCTTGTTCTACAAGGATTAGTTTAATATCTGCAATAGTTAGGCCTTACAAAGGGGAGGATCCAGCGGCACGTAGGGTGTCGTTCGCTAGTCCTAAACAGGATGTTAGGGATCAACTTCGTGTTGGTTTTTAGGCCTTGTTTAGGATCGGCTTACGATCACCGTGCGTGGCCGCGAGGCCCAACCTGGAGTAGGATGATCCGATTATGCGGTGAAAACCCTAAATCGTCGTAGATCTCATTAGCTTTATCTTGATCAAGCAGGACCACCATATATTCGTGCACCCCGTACGAATCATGGGTGGATCGGCTCCTTGAGCCGATTCACGGGATAACCTGAGAGCCGATCGAGGCTCGTATTTAATGTTTACGTGTATGCCATGCAGGAAACTAAGCGAGGCATCTCCATCACCTTCCTGACCAGGTATAGGTCAGGTGGCACGCCCTTGCACTCAGCATCGGACGTGTGACCGAGAAGGCTTTGCGGGCCGTCGCTCGGAGGGACCTCGGCCAGCCGCAGCTCTAGGTTGTTCCCGGCTCTACCGTGTTGATCGTCGCTGCCCGCCGGTGGGTTTTGACAGTCAACACATTCTCGCACGCCCGGTGGGACAAGCTTCTACATCAACCACATCGCCATCTACATCCGAGATGGCGGACGGCACGCCCGATCACCTACGAGGAGCTGCCCGACGAGCTCAAGAAGAGGTATGACGAGATCAAAGTCACCCTCGAAGCCGACCTCATCGGCTCTTCTCGAGAACCCGTTCCCATGGCATCGAGATGGAAGGGGTTCTCACCGCAAGGTGCACTCGATGGGATAGACCTCTCGCCCCGTCGGAGGAACGCACCAGTCCCCGCGGTAGGAGATCAACTACTTGGTGGCTCACTCGCTACCGTCACTCGAGAACCTGGTCAACACGTTGGAGTGTGTCGCTCTTCGCGTGATCCAGGAGATCATGAGGCACCGTACTCGCCGTCGGGACCAGCCCTCGGGACGCATCAAGGAGAGTTGCCACTCCGGTCCCGTCCACCGCTGCCATATGCGTTGGCGGCACCGAGAAGTGCCGGCTACACCGGCATTCGTCGTCTACAAGATTGGTGGTGACCCTAGTGACTACCGGTTCTTGCCCGAGGCGCCTAAGGAGATCCCTCACGGGTACACGTGCACGTATGTGCCGGATTGTGGCAACCGGGCACTCACAAACCAGGCCACAACATCGGGGACTTCGGGAAAACGGGAGGAACGTCGGCCGACGAGCTTGAGAAGCAAACGTGGCTAACTAAGTACGCAACCCCGACGAACCTCCAGAGCTCAGCTCCTGCGGTTGGCTCGAGCTGGAAAAGCAAACATGGCTGGCTAAGTACGCCACCCCGGCGAATCTTCGAGTTCAACTCCTGCAGCCCGACACGGCGGATCAAATTAGTACCATCTTGAGAGACCAGTTCGGCATGGTGCCGAAAAGGAGGGCAATCGGCTATTCCAAGCCGTACCCCGACGACTACGAGATGATCCCGCTACCACCTAAATATCGGCTCTGATTTCTCCAAATTCGGTGGATCGGATGGTTCCAGCTCCATCGAGCACGTCGGCCGATATTTGGCGCAACTAGGACCGGCTTCGGTGTCGGATCAACTACGCGTGAGGCTCTTCTCACGGTCCCTCACGGGATCGGCTTTCGGATGGTATACCTCTTTGCCACCAGACTCCATCCGGACTTGGAAGCAGTTGGAAGAGCAGTTCCATATGCAGTACCATTCAGAGGCTTCCGAGTCTGGCATTGCCGATCTAGCACAACTACGTCAGAAGCGCGGAGAAACTGTGACAGAGTACATCCAGCGCTTCAGGAATCTTAGGAACCGATGTTATTCGGTTCGTATAACTGAAAAAGAAGCAGTCAAGTTGGCAGTAGCAGGCCTTGCAACACAGCTCAAGGACATGGCCTCCCAAGCAGATTATCCCTCACTGGCGCACATGGTTCGAAACCGTCGGCATATGAACAGCGCCACCCGGACCTGTACCAAGACAAGTTCAAGCGTGCAGTAGTCTGGTCGATGCGAGAGGAAGACGAAGTTCCTGCGGGAGACCAAGAGGTAGCGATGGCTGAATGGACTCGGGGAGGAACCCCGTGTCCTGCAAATGGGTAAAGCCACCAGGCCCACCTGGGGGATTTGATTTTGACGTGACCAAGACTGAGCAAATCTTCGACCTCCTGCTCAAGGAGAAGCAGTTGACGATTCCTGAAGGTCTCAAATTCCCCACGGTGCAAGAGCTGAACGGAAAGCCATACTGCAAATGGCACAACTCGCTCTCCCATGCCACCAACGACTGCAGGGTATGGCGTCAGCACATCCAAGCGGCGATAGAAAAAGGGCGTCTAATTTTCAACCAGTACGCCATGAAGGTCGACACCCAGCCCTTTCCCGCCATTAACATGGTGGAGTGCACTTACCCTGAAGGTTGCCAGCCAGGATCCTCGTTCAGCATCAACATGGTAGGACCTGGGAACCACTCTGGCAAAGATGGAGACGAGGGCAACTGCTCTCGTAGCAAGGACACAGAGGAGGCCGCTCCACGCGATCGGCTCCATCATGATGGCAAGCGCTACGTCACAGAGGGAGAAGTGAAGAACATAAGATATCAGCGACCCCTCTCTGATCACCTCCTCAACAAGTATGTAAGTCAGTATGACCAACGCCGACGGTCCAGCTATGATAATGAAGGAGATCGTCTGGCTAGAGAAGCCAGAGGATATCGTCGGCATGATCATGAGGAGGAAGAGCACGAGCGCCGTGCCACGGAAAAATCAAGGGAGCAAGATGACAGCGACAGACACTGGGACTGCCCCTTCTTCGTACACTGCTGGGATTCGGGAATGAGCCGATTGCCCACAATCGGCAATTGCCCGTAATGCAACCGAGAAAAGAAGGATGCAGCCAACGTGTCTGTGTTCAGGCGCTTAGGGCCTCTCCCGCCACAAAGCAAACGTGCTGAGTCCCCTCGGTGGGCAGATATCGAGGATTCCGAAGACGAGGGACAAGAAGAAGAAGAGGACAGGTACCACCGTCCAAGGTGGTGCCCTGACGGACTCAGCCGTTCACAAAAGCGCAGGGTTCAGCGATTGCGCGGCCTGGAGGAAGCCGAAAGGTTATACCTGCATACGCTAAGGAAGGCACGGCCTGATCTGGCTGCGAAAGTTCAGCGAACCCTGGATGAAGAAGGTCGTCCACGGAAAATGGAGTGGCGTCCCAAGCAAAAGAAAGCCGATGATGAAACATCGGCTGGCACGAACATGGTGCTCGTCCTTCCGACGGAGCTTAGTGCTCCACGATTCTATGATGCAATCAAGGCGGACGACAGCAGGCGCATCAAGTCAGAGGTTGGGTTGGTTTTATCCACCAACCTGACCGAGTAGCAAGATTAAACCAGTGAGCAAACAGGGCGAGGCTGATCCTTGTGATCGGCCCCATGAATTATGAAGGAGCATTACGGAACCTTCGATCGGCGCTCCAATGGATATGGAGGCCGATTCCAGCAATCGGCCAAAATTATCTTCACCACATGTTACGCTTGTGTTCAGCATCGATCCACCGGCAGCGGCCACGTCGGCGGATGAAAGTCAGCACGAATCCTCGCGGAGCCGACGTGCAAGCGCAGACCTGGCTAACCATAAAAGCCGATATCTGCAGTCATCTGGCAGATTCGGCTCGGGGGGCATATAGTCAGATGAACATGTGCAGATAAACATGTGTAAACATGCGTGCAGTGAAACATTGGGGGCCGATTAAGAAAAATCGGCCAAATAAAAAAAAACATTTTGCGCAAGAAGCGAAGCCGATGCGCAGCCATCGACTCTAGTACAGTTATACAAGACCAAGACCTGCTGGCTATGTGCTCAAAGTTTGCATCAACATCGACGTTCAGTAAAGAAAGCTGATCGGCGACACAGCATCCTCGCCTATATTCTCGCCTTGATTAAGGCTCGGGGGCGATTAACTTGGTAGGTGCTACGATTTGAGAGCCGATTGGAGTCACATCGGCGGCCTGTATTAGGATCTTCTCTCGAAGTAGTAAGGTGTTGCGAAGAAGACTACGAAGCTATGGAGAGGAATCGGGAAAGGAGGCCGTCGGCTTTACAGGTTTTGGACCGTCCTGTCGCTGCAAAAGGGACTGGATTCTCAAAATAGCCGATGAGTAGTCATCGGCTAAGGGATTGCGAAAAATTATGGTCAGATATCAAATCGCAGTCTGAGATTGAGAAGTGCTTGACCGACGGGCTAATCGGCATGTGAGTCCGGCTTCACGGGCGTCCAAAAGAAAAGAAAGCCGATACGTTGCTATCGGTCTTGGCATGACAGGCGGAAGGAATGAAATTGGAGTAATTGAAGGACGAATTAAAAGAACAATTTCATTAATTCAAAGGAGTGGCTTTACAAGAAAGAGCCGATGGCTCTCAAAAGAGGGATACGGTGCCTAGTGCACTGCTACTACTAGTCCTATTCTACTAGTCGTCGCTGTCCTCGCCATCACCGCCGTCGATGTCGTCGGCGCTGCTCCCAGGAAGCTCCTCGTCGCTGCTGCCCCAGCCCTTGGCCGGAGCCTCGTCCTCCTCGTCATCATCATCATCCTCGCTGTCCGCCCAGGAGCGGAAGCGCTTGGTCGGCGGGTACCCGATGGAGGAGGAGGATTCATCCTCCTCCTCTTCCTCCTCGTCATCATCTTCGTCCTCGCTGTCCGCCCACATACGGGAGCGCTTCTTCGGCGGGAGCTTGGCGGAGGGGGAGGCTTTGGCCTTCGCTACTTCTCCTTCTTTCTTCTCATTGTCGGAGGAGAGGGGGTTCACCTCGGAGTGAAGGTTGTCCTCGTTCTTCTTCTTCGGCGAGGATTGGAGGGGGAGGCCTGAGAGGGAAGAGGAAGAGGAAGACATTGCTACAGGAGGAGAGGGTTTTGTGGGTGCCGATGGCTGGAACAGAGGAAGGGGATGAAGAGAGCTAATCAATCGGCACAGTTAAATAATGAGAAGCCTGGTGGAAATTTAATGCCATTACAGTTTCCGAGGAGATAACGCCAGAGCTATCGAATTTTGCAGAGAAGCTGAGAATACAGGGCATAATGATAACGGATACTGCAACGGCTCTGCTCTGCCACGACATGACCCTTCAAAGGAAAAACAGAGTGGTTTTGGAATTATCATTGCCAAAACCAGGGGGGCATGTGTTATCACCAGATTTTGGTCAAATCAGGAGGTGGGCCGTAAGAGAGATGGGCGTGGAAGATTACACGTGGGAGATCTCTGAAGCGGCCTTGCACGAGGGGTTTGGGCTGGATTGCCCGTGTATCTTTAATTATGGTAGATTGTATCTTAGATTAAAAGTTAGAGTTTGTACCGTGCACGGTGGGGATTATTCCCACGTTAGAAAGTCCCCTGGACTATAAATATGTATCTAGGGTTTATGGAATAAACAACAACACACGTTCAACCAAACAAATCAATCTCGGCGCATCGCCAACTCCTTCGTCTCGAGGGTTTCTACCGGTAAGCGACATGCTGCCTAGATCGCATCTTGCGATCTAGGCAGCACAAGCTCCACGTTGTTCATGCGTTGCTCGTACTGAAGCCTTGTTGATGGCGAGCAACGTAGTTATCATAGATGTGTTAGGGTTAGCATAGTTCTTCGCGTAACATGCTATCGTAGTGCAACCCTTGCATGTCTAGCCGCCCTCACACCTATCTTAGGTGTGGGGGCGGCACCCCGCTTGATCATTATTTAGTAGATCTGATCCGTTACGATTGCTCCTTGTTCTACAAGGATTAGTTTAATATCTGCAATAGTTAGGCCTTACAAAGGGGGGGGAGGATCCAGCGGCACGTAGGGTGTCGTTCGCTAGTCCTAAACAGGATGTTCCGGGGATCAACTTCGTGTTGGTTTTTAGGCCTTGTTTAGGATCGGCTTACGATCACCGTGCGTGGCCGCGAGGCCCAACCTGGAGTAGGATGATCCGATTATGCGGTGAAAACCCTAAATCGTCGTAGATCTCATTAGCTTTATCTTGATCAAGCAGGACCACCATATATTCGTGCACCCCGTACGAATCATGGGTGGATCGGCTCCTTGAGCCGATTCACAGGATAACCTGAGAGCCGATCGAGGCTCGTATTTAATGTTTACGTGTATGCCATGCAGGAAACTAAGCGAGGCATCTCCATCACCTTCCTGACCAGGTATAGGTCAGGTGGCACGCCCTTGCACTCAGCATCGGACGTGTGACCAGAAGGCTTTGTGGGCCGTCGCTCGGAGGGACCTCAGCCAGCCGCAGCTCTAGGTTGTTCCCGGCTCTACCGTGTTGATCGTCGCTGCCCGCCGGTGGGTTTTGACAGTCAACACTTGGAAGGCCACCGAGCCCAGCAGCAGCCCATAGTCCAGCTCCAAGTCGCAACCCAACCAGCCCAGGGTACCTCTTCGCTCGGATAAAGACGAGACGGACGTCTTCGTCTTTGTCTCCTCCTTCACACGCACGGGAGATCGCCACCGAGCCGACCGTCGCCACGTCCCGCGGTCTCCGCCGCAGATGTTGACCACCAGCACACGCCGGTGGTGATATTAAAACGCGCGAAGCCCAATTTTCCCTCTCTCTTCTTCATTCTCCGAAAATTCCGAAACCCTAGCTCAACCGGCCACAATCACCGCCGTCGATTGGGGAAGCCCCGAGCCCCGCCGTGGCCACCATCATCCTCACCACCCTCGACATGCCCAACATGCGCAAGGAATCGAGTCAAGAAGAACTCAGACGCCGGTGGTTGCTCGTTCCCTTCCGCCGATATTTCACAGAAAAACGGGCAATGGCGTCGCCACCGTTGACAATCGCCGCCGTCGAGCCTTCCCTGAGCATCACTGTGAGCATATGCTTCTCTGGAGCCACTTATTTTGCCTTAGCATTCACCGTAGCATGCCCTGCGTCGTTCACCGCCGTGCGCTGCCGCAGTAAGAGCTCGCCGGAGCCCCTCCGGTGACCTTTTCGAGGGGGCGCCGCTACCTTATGACTCAGTGCGTCGCCCTGAGTCGAGTCAGCATACGCACGCGTCCGCGGGAACCTTGTACCGCCGGCGATCGTCGCCATCTGCCGCCGGTCACTGTGAGCTCTGCCACATCGTCGATTTTGACCATGGTCAAAGCCAATGTGGCAGCTGACGTGGTTCAGCCCCACCAGTCAGCGACTGAGTGGGTAGAGTTACTGGATAACTTTAGTAGTTTTCTGTTTTATTTCAAAATTCAATAATATCTGCAACTTCAAATAATTATAGAAAATTCATAAAAGCTCAGAAAAATAAATATAAGATATCAAAATTCTTATAAAAGTAAACTCTATCAAATAAAAATATAAAATGAAGTTTTTATTTTTAATAAAAATTCAATTATTCAATACTGGTTATTTAAGCCTTTAATTCTAATTGAAAATTCAATTAAAATTCAACAATTAGGAAAACCTTACAAATTAAACAAAAACCAGTAAACAAATAAGGAAAACATTAAAACTAAAATTTCCTTTACTAATGACTTGTTAAATCCTTATTAGGAAGATTTAAATCTAATTACTTATTTACCCTAATTATTAATTGTTTAAAAACAATAAAAGGCCAAATCCAATATTATTTTATTTCAAAGTTATTTATAACTTCAACTATAATAAATTTATTAACCTAAGAACTAAATAGTAATTATGAAACCCTAGTTCCATTATATATAACATTATGGTTTCATAATTTCATGTGAACACTAAAACCCTAATTCCATTAGGAACCCTAGCTCCACTATTTTATGTGTGAACCCTAAACTGCTTCTAAACCTAAAACCTAGGTTAAACATGTGATCATGGTACTTTGATTTTGATTCATATAACCATAATTAGCAACTAAATACTTTCCATGCCACATAATTTAATATTCCACGTATGCATACCTATTCAACCTAGTGGATCAAGTAGGATCAACCAAATCTAAACCCTAGCACCTATTCCCAAAACCATCATCCTTAATTAAGCTTGGTTAGCATCACACCATTGTGATGAACTCCAACAGCAACCATACCAATATTGTGCATCCTATTCCATACACACTAAACCCTATCAGGGTGAGATAATTATTAATCATCCTATTTAGGAAACCACCATTCCTTACTTAGTAGATCCAATAGGAAACCCTAGATACCACACCATTAATTGAAATCATTCTTATTACTTAAGAAGTATGTTCTTCAAAAGTTATTCTTTTGAAGTAAACAGAGAATCATCATCAACCTTGCCTAATAGGATCTATAAACCCTAGCCAGCTATCATCAGCAAGGTATACCAACCTTGATAGCACCGATATATAATGATTTGCTTAGATGTAATTCACTAAAACCATATGATCCCTAGCTATTGATGAATCCAACATTGTTGGGATCCATCTAATCCTTCCTCCAGAAACCAATTGGAATCATAGTAAACCATAGAAACTGATACGTCTCCGACGTATCGATAATTTCTTATGTTCCATGCTTGTTTTATAACAATACCTACATGTTTTGTTCACACTTTATGATGATTTTATGCATTTTCCGGAACTAACCTATTGACGAGATGCCGAAGTGCTAGTTCCCGTTTTCTGCTGTTTTTGGTTTCAGAAATCCTAGTAAGGAAATATTCTCGGAATTGGACGAAATCAACGCCCAAGATCTTAAAATCCCACGAAGCTTCCAGAACACCCGAGAGCCACCAGAGGAGGGCCCTGTGGGCCCCAGATGATAGGCTGGCGCGGCCAGGGTGTGGGCCGCGGCCCCCTACTATGTCGCCGCCTCATCGACCTTCCGACTCCGCCTCTTCGCCTATATAAATGTCCCTGACCTAAATCTTCGATACGGAAAAGCCACGGTATGAGAAACCTTCCAGAGCCGCCGCCATCACGAAGCCAAGATCTGGGGGACAGAACTCTCTTTTCCGGCACGCCGCCGGTACGGGGAAGTGCCCCTGGAAGGCTTCTCCATCGACACCACCGCCATCTTCATCACCGCTGCTGTCTCCCATGAGGAGGGAGTAGTTCTCCATCGAGGCTAAGGGCTATACCGGTAGCTATGTGGTTAATCTCTCTCCTATGTACTTCAATACAATGATCTCATGAGCTGCCTTACATGATTGAGATTCATATGAGTTTTGTATCACTATTCATCTATGTGCTACTCTAGTGATGTTATTAAAGTACTCTATTCCTCCTGCACGGTGTAATGGTGACAGTGTGTGCATCGTGTAGTACTTGGCTTAGGTTATGATTGTAATCTCTTGTAGATTATGAAGTTAATTATTGCTATGATAGTATTGATGTGATCTATGCCTCCTTCATAGTGTGATGGTGACAGTGTGCATGCTATGTTAGTACTTGGTGTAATTGCAATGATCTATCATGCACTCTAAGGTTATTTAAACATGAATATCGAATATTGTGAAGCTTGTTAACTCCGGCATTGAGGGTTCGTGTAATCCTACGCAATTAGTGGTGTTCATCATCCAACAAGAGAGTGTAGAGTATAGCATTTATCTATTTATTCTGTTATGTGATCAATGTTGAGAGTGTCCACTAGTGAAAGTATAATCCCTAGGCCTTGTTTCCAAATACTGAAATCGCTGCTTGTTTCTTGTTTTCTTGCATCTGTCTTGCTGCAATATTACCACCATCAACCACACGCCAGTTGTAGCATCAAGCTATTTTCTGGTGCCGTTACTACTGCTCATATATATTCATACCACCTGTATTTCACTATCTCTTCGCCAAACTAGTGCACCTATACATCTGACAAGTGTATTAGGTGTGTTGGGGACACAAGAGACTTCTTGCTTTGTGGTTGCAGGGTTGCAAGAGATGGATATCTTTGACCTCTTCCTCCCTGAGTTCGATAAACCTTGGGTGATCCACTTAAGGGAAACTTGATGCTGTTCTACAAACCTCTGCTCTTGGAGGCCCAACACTGTCTACAAGAATAGAAGCACCCGTAGACATCAAGCACTTTTCTGGCGCCGTTGCCGGGGAGGAAAGGTAAAAGGTACCCACACTCCGGATCTCGGCTACTAAGCTATTTTCCGGCGCCGTTGTAAGTACTCGAAGCTATTTCCTTTAGATCCTGCAATTGCATCTTTTTGTTTCTTGTTTTACACTAGTTTGGCATAATGGAAAGCAACATGGAGCTTTTTATTCTTTTTCCTGAGTTAAGACATGGATGGTTTGATGCGAGAATTAAAAAACCCATGGAACATATTAGTATGAACACTTTGAATACCATTGTTGCTAATGATATAGAAAATTCTAAGCTTGGGGAAGCTGGTTTTGATGAGCATGGTCTTTTTAGTCCCCCAAGCATTGAGGAGAAAATTTTCTTTGATGATACTTTGTCTCCTATATATGATGATTATAATGATAGTGGTCTTTTGGCCGCCTGTTATGGAGGATAAATTTGATTATGATTACAATATGCCTCCTATATTTGATGATAGCTACTTTGTTGAATTTGCTCCCACTACAATTAATAAGAATGACTATGCTTATGTTGGGAGTAGTAATAATTTTATGCATGAGACTCATGATAAGAATGCTTTATGTGATAGTTATATTTTTGAATTTGCTCATGATGCTACTGGACATTATTATAAGAGAGGAAAATATGGTTGTAGAAATTTTCATGTTACTAAAACACCTCTCTATATGCTAAATTTTTTGAAGCTACACTTGTTCTATCTTCCTATGCTTGTCACTTTGCTCTTCATGAACTTGTTTATTTACAAGATTCCTTTTCATAGGAAGCATGTTAGACTTAAATTTGTTTTGAATTTGCCTCTTGATGCTCTCTTTTGCTTCAAATACTATTTCTTGCGAGTGCATCATTAAAACTGCTGAGCCCATCTTAATGGCTATAAAGAAAGAACTTCTTGGGAGATAACCCATGTGTTTATTTTACTACAGAAATTTTGTTTTATATTTGAGTCTTGGAAGTTGTTACTACTGTAGCAACCTCTCCTTATCTTATTTTTATTGCATTGTTGTGCCAAGTAAAGTCTTTGATAGCAAGGTTGATACTAGATTTGGATTACTGCGCAAAAACAGATTTCTGTCTGTCACGAATCTAGATTTAATTCTCTGTAGGTAACTCAGAAAATTCCGCCAATTTACGTGAGTGATCCACAGATATGTACGCAACTTTCATTCAATTTGAGCATTTTCATTTGAGCAATTCTGGTGCATCTTAGAAATTCGTATTTACGGACTGTTCTGTTTTGACAGATTCTGCCTTTTATTTCGCATTGCCTGTTTTGCTATGCTTGATGGATTTTTCTATTCCATTAACTTTCAGTAGCTTTGTGCAATGTCCAGAAGTGTTAAGAATGATTATGTCACCTCTGAACATGTGAATTTTGATTATGCACTAACCCTCTAATGAGTTTGTTTCGAGTTTGGTGTGGAGGAAGTTTTCAAGGGTCAAGAGAGGAGGATGATACAATATGATCAAGAAGAGTGAAAGCTCTAAGCTTGGGGATGCCCCGGTGGTTCATCCCTGCATATTTCAAGAAGACTCAAGCATCTAAGCTTGGGGATGCCCAAGGCATCTCCTTCTTCATCGACAAATTATCAGGTTCCTTCTCTTGAAACTATATTTTTATTCGGTCACATCTTATGTACTTTACTTGGAGCGTCTGTTTGTTTTTTTGTTTTCGTTTTTGTTTGAATAAATGCTTGTGTGGGAGAGAGACACGCTCCGCTGGTTCATATGAACACATGTGTTCTTAGCTTTACTTTTAATGTTCATGGCGAAGGTTGAAACTGCTTCGTTCATTGTTATATGGTTGGAAACGGGAAATGCTACATGTGGTAATTGGTATAATGTCTTGAACAATGTGATACTTGGCAATTGTTGTGCTCATGATTAAGCTCTTGCATCATATACTTTGCACCTATTAGTGAAGAAATACATAGAGCTTGCTTAAAATTTGGTTTGCATGATTGGTCTCTCTAAGGTCTAGATATTTTCTAGTAAAGTGTTTGAACAACAAGGAAGACAATGTAGAGTCTTATAATGCTTGCAATATTTTTTATGTGAGTTTTGCTGTACTAGTTCATACTTGTGTTTGCTTCAAACAACCTTGCTAGCCTAAGCCTTGTATTGAGAGGGATTACTTCTCGTGCATCCAAATCCTTGAGCCAAATACTATGCCACGTGTGTCCACCATACCTACCTACTACATGGTATTTCTCCGCCATTCCAAAGTAAATTGGTTGAGTGCTATCTTTAAACACTTCAAAATTTATTACCTCTGATTTGTGTCAATGTTTTATAGCTCATGAGGAAGTATGTGGTGTTTATCTTTCAATCTTGTTGGGCAACTTTCACCAATGGACTAGTGGCTTCATCCGCTTATCCAATAATTTTGTAAAAAGAGCTGGCAATGGGATTCCCAGTCCCAAATTAACTAACCTTCGTAATTTTACAAAAAAAATAGACACTCCTCCATGGTATGTGATTGTTGGACGGCACCCGAGGATTCGGTTAGCCATGGCTTGAGAAAGCAAAGGTGGGGAGGAGTGTCATCTAAATAAAACTAAAATAAAAAGGCACTCCTTCATGGTATGAGATTGTTGGCAGGCACCCGAGGATTCGGTTAGCCATGGTTTGTGAAAGTAAAGGTTGGAAGGAGTGCCACCCAAAAATAAAAATGTTTCATGGGAGCCGCTCTTTGAAGGTTTGTCTGGCAAGGGGGTTAGAGTGCCCATTACCATTCGTTGACAACAACAAACACCTCTCAAAACTTTATTTTTATGCTCTCTTTATGTTTTCAAAATAAAAGCTCTAGCACAAATATAGCAATCGATGCTTCCCTCTTCGAAGGGCCATTCTTCTACTTTTATGTTGAGTCAGTTTACCTACTTCCTTCCATCTTAGAAGCAAACACTTGTGTGAATTGTGCATTGATTCTTACATGCTTGCTTATTGCACTTGTTATATTGCTTTGCATTGACAACTATCCATGAGATATACATGTTACAAGTTGAAAGCAACCGCTGAAACTTAATCTTCCTTTGTGTTGCTTCAATGCCTTTACTTTGAATCTATTGCTTTATGAGTTAACTCTTATGCAAGACTTATTGATGCTTGTCTTGAAAGTACTATTCATGAAAAGTCTTTGCTATATGATTCAGTTGTTTACTCATTGCATTACCATTGTCTTGAATCGCTGCATTCATCTCATATACTTTACAGTAGTGTGATCAAGATTATGTTGGTAGCATGTCACTTCAGAAATTATCTTTGTTATCGTTTACCTACTCGAGGACGAGTAGGAACTAAGCTTGGGGATGCTGATACGTCTCCGACGTATCGATAATTTCTTATGTTCCATGCTTGTTTTATGACAATACCTACATGTTTTGTTCACACTTTATGATGATTTTATGCATTTTCCGGAACTAACCTATTGACGAGATGCCGAAGTGCCAGTTCCTGTTTTCTGCTGTTTTTGGTTTCAGAAATCCTAGTAAGGAAATATTCTCGGCATTGAACGAAATCAACGCCCAAGATCTTAAAATCCCACGAAGCTTCCAGAACACCCGAGAGCCACCAGAGGAGGGCCCTGTGGGCCCCAGATGATAGGCTGGCGCGGCCAGGGTGTGGGCTGCGCCCCCCTACTATGTCGCCGCCTCGTCGACCTTCCGACTCCGCCTCTTCGCCTATATAAAGGTCCCTGACCTAAATCTTCGATACGGAAAAGCCACGGTATGAGAAACCTTCCAGAGCCGCCGCCATCGCGAAGGCAAGATCTGGGGGACAGAACTCTCTGTTCCGGCACGCCGCCGGGACGGGGAAGTGCCCCTGGAAGGCTTCTCCATCGACACCACCACCATCTTCATCACCGCTGCTGTCTCCCATGAGGAGGGAGTAGTTCTCCATCGAGGCTAAGGGCTGTACCGGTAGCTATGTGGTTAATCTCTCTCCTATGTACTTCAATACAATGATCTCATGAGCTGCCTTACATGATTGAGATTCATATGAGTTTTGTATCACTATTCATCTATGTGCTACTCTAGTGATGTTATTAAAGTACTCTATTCCTCCTGCACGGTGTAATGGTGACAGTGTGTGCATCGTGTAGTACTTGGCGTAGGTTATGATTGTAATCTCTTGTAGATTATGAAGTTAATTATTGCTATGATAGTATTGATGTGATCTATGCCTCCTTCATAGTGTGATGGTGACAGTGTGCATGCTATGTTAGTACTTGGTGTAATTGCAATGATCTATCATGCACTCTAAGGTTATTTAAACATGAATATCGAATATTGTGGAGCTTGTTAACTCCGGCATTGAGGGTTCGTGTAATCCTACGCAATTAGTGGTGTTCATCATCCAACAAGAGAGTGTAGAGTATAACATTTATCTATTTATTTTGTTATGTGATCAATGTTGAGAGTGTCCACTAGTGTAAGTATAATCCCTAGGCCTTGTTCCAAATACTGAAATCGCTGCTTGTTTCTTGTTTCTTTGCATCCGTATCGCTTTGCAATATTACCACCATCAACCACACGCCAGTTGTAGCATCAAGCTATTTTCTGGTGCCGTTACTACTGCTCATATATATTCATACCACCTGTATTTCACTATCTTTTCGCCGAACTAGTGCACCTATACATCTGACAAGTGTATTAGGTGTGTTGGGGACACAAGAGACTTCTTGCTTTGTGGTTGCAGGGTTGCAAGAGAGGGATATCTTTGACCTCTTCCTCCCTGAGTTCGATAAACCTTGGGTGATCCACTTAAGGGAAACTTGCTGCTGTTCTACAAACCTCTGCTCTTGGAGGCCCAACACTGTCTACAAGAATAGAAGCACCCGTAGACATCAGAAATCCACAAACCTAATTATCATACTTGTTCTTTACTAAAGAACATGTTCTTCAAAAGTTATTATTTTGAAGTATAGGATAAGTAATCATTAACCATATCATATAGTACCTAAACCAAAAAATGTTCTTTACATATTAACATTATGCCAACTACTTTCCCTTGTGTGCTACATTGATTACTATGCTTTAATATACCACTTGTTTATGGTTCTAAGGAAACAAAACCCTAATAAGAACCTTGTTTGTGGAATCACTCTAAAAGTGCAACACACTCTAAACCAATCATCTCAACTCACTAATCCTAAATCATCGGGGTTAGGTCGCGCTTAGAGCGACTACATCTTTTAAACATCGTCCTTACCGGACGATGATGCTATTTCAGAATTTGGAGTTATTGCGTATCGAAGACCTTGCCTGCATAATCTTGCAGTCAAGAAAGGCAAGTTCATCGCTTGCTCATGTCATTTGAATATTTTTACCAAATTACTTGCAAAGTACTATACTTATCACTCTTGCATGAAAATCAAAAGTACTATTTTCATAACTATGAATATGACTATGTGGTGGGCAATGGAACCATGGTATGTGTTGATATGGTGGAGGTTCCATTGCAAGGGTTTATATCCATCTAGGATTAATCAGAAAATGTCGTCCAGTGATTCTTGTGCCGTAAAACTCGTGTTAACCATAAGATATGGAATGGGACGGAGTAGTCCAATGTATTTCCACCTCTCGTTCATCAATGGATGCGCTTACCGTAAACACTTGATCCCGAGGGACAAGCGGTAGGGTGGGGAACCCACTCTAAATTCCCCACGGTAATGCGGTCTATGATGGGTTGCATCTACCGGCGAAGGAGTTTATGGTAGAGCCCAGAACTGTCGTCATGGTCGGGGGCCATCCTTAATTGGTATAAGAGCACCGGCGAGGACCCAGGGTCGGGGATTGCAACAAAGGGTGGGTGTGCGAGGTAGCGGAGGAATATAATTGGCTAAGACCTTATACCGGGCCTCACACCAAAGGAAGTGTGGACGAGAACTAGACTCGGTTGGCACAAAGGTTAAGATCTCTTATGGGTAAAGCAACACACCTCTGCAGAGTGTAACGAATCGTGACCTGTCACTCCCTGTTCCGGGTTTTGGAACTGCGAATGCTGCCGGAAAGGAACTTCATGAAGTTCTAGTAAACCGGTGAAGGCTGACGGACATAGTTCTTCTGAATAAAAGCAACCTTTTGAACAAATGGTTATGAAAACCTGCATTGGTGTTAGACTTTCTGGTCTAATGTTGTAGTTAGTGCATTAAACACCACTTTCCTATAATGAACTTGTTGAGTACGCTCGTACTCATCCCACTCTTAAATCCCCTGCTTAGATATGGAGGCATCGAAGGAGGATCTACAGTGCAACTCGAAGGCCGAGGAGACAACTACTTCACGGGACAGGACCCTGTCAAAAGAGTCAAACCTCACATCCAACAAGGATAAAACTTAGCTTAGCAATAGAAAGGAACTAGATCTTAAACCTAGCTCCTATTTAGCTAGAATCTATTCATAGCCTCTATAGCTAGTTAAATACTCTACAAATAGAGTTCGTGATAAGACTAGACTACGAGTCGTTCTTCTAGAGTTATTTGCAGTTTTACCTCATTGTAAAGTAGGAGGTTGCGATGATCTTATGTAACAGAGTCAATGTTGTAATTATATAAACATGCCTTGGACCCGCATATGTTTATGTTGTACCACTCTGAGCGATATAATACTAGTGGAACGATGTTTCATTGGTGTTATATCAGACTTGCATACTACACCATGCAGTGGTATGCCGGGTCACCACAGTTGGTATCAGAGCAAATGCTTTGACCCTAGGTTTAAAACCCTTTAAAGGAGACCCATAGGTTTGGTAGTGTCTATAGGAAATTGTCTTAGCTAAACCAAATACTTATTATGACTTGAGATGGATATTAACTTGAGAATAATCCTGACACACTTAAGTCAACCTTTCTTATCTATCTTTCCTAAGTCAAGTTAGTTAGATAATCCCAAATATGTAGCATACCCTTAATTACTTAAAACAATAGATGAGTACATCACAGTTGGTATACAATACATGGTAGTCCAAAGAGAGGATACAACCATAAGGGCGATATCCTATTGGAAGATGTGTACCAACAAATGTGATGGTTAAGTAAGAGGTATTCAGATCTATAATAGGAGAGATAACAAGTGATAAAGATAAGTATATCAGGAATATATCCTATTAGATGGCGTAAACCAATACAAGTAATGGGTAAGTAAATTATTCAAACTTGTAAAACAACTAATAGTAAGTAGTGAATATCAGTTATATGAGGTAGTATAAACCATGATGAGCCAATCATGGGAGAAAAGGAAGAGTGAGAGGAATGAAACATGTACACTTACATGATAGAGATAGTAATCATATATGATTCATTTGAGAATCATCATGTTAAGAATATCATAAATACTTAGGAGGAGTACAATAAGAAGCCAAAGGTTAAAAGATAGTGCAAGAATTATGTTCCAAAACCATAGGAACTGTGTCAAGCACATCAGGACCATAGTCTTATGGTAGAAACACTTGGAAGTATAGGAGCTATATCCTAATAAATATGTATTCAGAGTAAACATGTTAGAATCTAGAGGTATCATGTGATGTAGTCCTCAACAAAATGGAAGTAAAAGCTAATACTTCCAAAGGAAATTAGGCCAACCACAACCATTCTGGATCAATTTGTTTCAAGATTATCTCATTGCAAATGTGCAATTAAGGTAAAGGTGGAGACAAATAGTAGAATCCCATATTTTCGTGCTAAGTATCACGATATAAACCTATCATATGTGGTATTATATACTACACATCAGAGCCTGATGTTTAGAGATGTCTTACTCAACAATCATATCCAGGCTTATAATGGTGTGTATCATATGCACAAAGCTGAATTTTCTTGGATTTTATTGGATTTTCATTGTTTGACTAGATCCATACATGAAGTTTGAATTTGATATGCAAATGCATGTTGCAATATCAAGTTCTTACTTGATGCTATAGATCTAGAGGGTAATGGTATTCGTGTGAGGAAGTGACGAATTCTAAAGATTCTGAAGACAAGATGAAGGTTCATCAGAAGAAAGGAGTAAAGTTGTGGGAAGCAACCACAAAACCCTGAAGGAAATATCAATCAAAACTCATGCTTAGCCTCAACAGTGGAGTACTTTAGTACATAAGAAGCATGAAGGTGAGAAATATGATGATTATGGAGAAGTAGAAGTAGAACCATAGTCATTATGGAAGAGGGAATGCAAGAGAAATCACTTAGGATACTATATTCATAGTGTCAGCTAGTGGTTTTGTTGCAACAATAAACCCTCGAAAAAGGAAGATGACTTATGAAACCATAGAAAATATAAGAAGACCACAGTTGGTATCAGAAGACCACAGTGAGTACCACAACTGGTATAAGAAGATCGTAGTAGGTATAGGATCAATAATGGAAGATAAAGCAGAAGATGTCCCGACCCATTTGGTCAAAACCTATAATAGAGTACATCTCCAGATAACAAATAGCCACAAATGATATCAAGTAGTCCATAATTGGATTAATCGTACCAAAAAGTTGTGAACAAATAAAAGTTTGCCAGCCAAATAACTATGAACTATAATCATTTAGTCGAAGGATTCACATTGGATGTTCACAATTGAATGGATACACCACAGATATTCTTCGCAAGACCTTAGAAGAGTACAATCCATAAAATAGACCGAGACCAATACTCTAACCATAAGTCCAATGGTTGGAAAAAAAAGGAGTTGAAGACCATAAGAAAACTCCAAGGGGTAGAGTAAAGATTGAGATGGATGTACAATAACTCAATATTTTGAGCAAGATAGAAGAAGAAGGTCAGAACTGAGAGGAAGTTCAATCTTATTTTCATAAAATTATTGGACACTACTTTCAGAAGAATGTCAGACCAGAAGACGAGATTCATACCTCGAGAAAGTAAGAATTGGACTATAACTTGAGGAAGTGAGTAAGATTTACTCAGAAGTACGAAAGCTCAAGTAAGCTAAGCTTAATGAAGTTGGAAGAAGGAAATATAGGAGACCAAATATAGCTCAAGAAGGCCAAAGACCGAAGAAGATTGACCATACCAAAATTAAAGACTAATTGATAGATTCCTTTCATGGAACCTAAAAGAAATAAAATAGTTAGAGGTATCAACCATAATCCATGATTGGATGGACTAACTGAGTCTAATACATTATTAGGAAAATAAACCATCAAGACCATTTCCATGGTAAATACCTTACTAAGTACCATTACTATAGTTTTAGCTGGTAATGGGAAACAGAATCGACCTTAGACAAGTCTTGTAGAACCAAGTTTTTGGATATACCATTAGGAGTATGTTATCCAATTAGTCCTCAATTAAGACTATCAGTACAAGAAGAAACCCCAATCATTGAATCTTCAATGAGAAAGGAAACAAGATTATAGAGTTGGAAGAAATCAAGGAATCAAAGTTAGAAGCCGCTATGTCAGAGACAGATATTAATGGATTCCAGAAAGAACCTGGACAAGGGGTATATTCAAATATATCCAGTGAGATCACCACAGAGTTCAAGAAAAGATGTAGTCTCCACAAGTCAGATCCACATTCTGGAAATGTAAGAGAGTTCAAACTTCTAGGAAGAAGTTTAGTTTAAGGGGTAGAGACTGTAATATCCCAGGATTTGGGGTTACAAAAATAGAGGAAACAGATATGTGCATTGCATTCATGCATAGAAAATCTGGGGAATTTTCGCGTTGTAAAGTAAAACAGTCACAGTAACTGAAGTTTTACTTGAGCTTCGTGGAATTGAAGTAGCTCATCAAGTCCAGTGCTATAAATCTCAATGTGACTTTGCTAAAACCTTGTTTTGGGTAGAGATAATTTGATCTAAGGGGTTAGATCAAATGGAATTAAAATCAACACAAGAACTTATTAATCAAGGATCAACTACTTGATCTTATTAAAGATCACAACATGGTATTCCTTGCAATAACATATGAACATCCATTTAATTGGAAATCAAGTAACAATAATTGGAGAAATTATTTTTCAATTATCTTTTCCATGTCTTAAACTAATCCATGTTCCTATCATAAACCTTATGATATTCATCCTACTTTATCCTTGGAAATATGACAAGTAGATCAACTCTAGAAGTATATATTCTTATCTAGTCCAATTTATTATACATAAAACCTAGAGAAGTGAGAGTCTATATTATTAGAGAAGCCATGGTAAACCTTGAGCTAAACCTTGGATATACATCCAAGTATTCAAATCATCATCTTTAAGGGAAACCCTAGGATATTATCCAAGACAATCCCTAGAGAGAGAAACCATTTATGTTAAACATGGATATTGATGATCACATCAATCTCTATGGAGCCTAACCTCAGGTTAGTATTAAAGTCATTCCCAAATGAAAGAGACCATTCGTATTAATCCAAGCTTTACCTATTTAAGAATAAAGGATAGCCTTTGAACTAAAGTATTAGGTTGTAAACCATTTCCCTTGAAGTGGTGAGATAACCTAATATCACATGGAATAATACCATATCCATGAATTGATAAAGTAAGGAGGAGATTAATTCAACCAAGATAGCCAAGTGGAGTTTTAGACTTGATACCTATTGAGATATTGTGAGTACACCATAAACCCTAGAATAACTATTCCATTATGAAAGAGCTCAACCTATGGTGTTATAGTCAAGATAGTTGAGGCAACCCTTAAATTTAAGGGAGAGAACTATCCATATACCAGATGATTATATCATCATTGTTTAAGTAGAACCCTAACAGAATATCTCAGGTATTCTCCTGGGATATAAATTATTGACGCAACCATAGTAGTCCCATCCTAGAAAGTAAAATAGAAGTGTTATATCCTAGTTAATCAAGACAATGTTTCATCATGGAAGTGAGAACCCATTCCATGAGAGGTAACTTAGGAAGCCAAACCTTGATCATTAAAAATTGAGTAATGATCATAAAACCTTAGAATTTGAGGTAGAAGATATTAAGAACAAGTTGATCATGCCTAAACCATGATCATGCTCTTGAGGTATGTGAGGATAAATTAAAATCCTAATAGGATTAGTAGATGTTATTCACCACATGAAAACATAGGGGGGTAACTAGTAAGCAACCATAGGCTTATATCCTAACCTTAACTTGTGAATCACTTGGTAATCATAAATAGAATCTTATCACATCTATATTCCACTTACTCCTCAATAAAAGAACATAAGAAAACCTTAGAGTCAAACTTTATACCTTATATGGTGAGAAACCATTCATCCATATAACCAAAGTTAACTATAAAAAGAACCATAACCACTTTAGTTACTTTAGGGATAAATTAAGGATATAATAGAAATCAATTGGTATAAGATAAAACCAATTCTCAAGTCCTTAGTAATTAAAGGAAAACATAAACAATTAAGCAAGTAACCATATTACCTTGGTTAGGGGAGATTAAACCCTAGCAAATGCAATATGATGTCATCCCAACCCTATAAACTAGAATTATATCTCAAACCTTGTTTATACATCACTATGATAATCATAATATAAACCCAGGCCATAATTGAGATTCAACCCATGTGTCATTAGGTAAATAGCATTTGAACCCTAATGGTTCATTAATCTAATCCTATGCTTCAATTATAAAACAAAAGAGCCACCTAATGCTAAGTCCTATAATTAAACCCATGTGTGGTTAACAACCATTTAACTTTGTAACCAAGATAGGCCATGATGGAAAAAATACCTACTTAGATACTTTCAAATATAATGATAGTATTACCCTTAATAAGAGGGGTTATGATAGAAACTATAAAACTCTAATAAAATGTTGCTCACATAAAATCATGTGCAATTGACCAATTCCTCCAATATGAAACCAAGTCCTAATAATAACTTCCAAAACATTTGGAATAAGAATAATCAACTCCAATTATTCAACAGGGAGTTATATCACAAATGAGAAAGGATATTAAAATTAATACCTAAATTCTTGCCTAATTAAAAATTGCAACAAGGCCCACATATATATTAATGTTTATTCAAAAACAATGTAGTAATACAATGATCCTTGTATCAGTCCTCATGAAGGCCAAATTGATAAACAACTGCAAAATAGATAAGAATTCAAACTTGAATTAAAACTAGGATTTAAAATAGAATTTGAAAACAGAAAATAAAAAAACAGAAAAAAGGAGGAGAAAAGCCTCACCTGACTTACCTGGAAGGCCACCGAGCCTAGTAGCAGCCCATATTCCAGCTCCAAGTCGCAACCCAACCAGCCCAGGGTACCTCTTCGCTCGGATAAAGACGAGAAAAACGTCTTCGTCTTCGTCTCCTCCTTCACACGCACGGGAGCTCGCCACCGAGCCGACTGTCGCCACGTCCCGTGGTCTCCGCCGCAGATGTTGACCGCCAGCACACGCCGGTGGTGGTATAAAAACACGGGGAAGCCCAATTTTCCCTCTCTCTTCTTCATTCTCTGAAAATTCCGAAACCCTAGCTCAACCGGCCACAGTCACCGCCGTCGATTGGGGAATCCCCGAGCCCCGCCGTGGCCACCATCATCCTCACCACCCTCGACATGCCCAACATGCGCAAGGAATCGAGTCGAGAAGCTCTCAGACGCCGGTTGTTGCTCGTTCCCTTCCGCCGGTATTTCATAGAAAAATGGGCAATGGCGTCGCCACCGTCGACAATCGCCGCCATCGAGCCTTCCCTGATGATGGCGTGTATTTCACACGTTCGTTGGGCAACCCCAAGAGGAAGGTATGATGCGCACAGCAGCAAGTTTTCCCTCAGAAAGAAACCAAGGTTTATCGAACCAGGAGGAGCCAAGAAGCACGTTGAAGGTTGATGGCGGCGAGATGTAGTGCGGCGCAACACCAGGGATTCCGGCGCCAACGTGGAACCTGCACAACACAACCAAAGTACTTTGCCCCAACGAAACAGTGAGGTTGTCAATCTCACCGGCTTGCTGTAACAAAGGATTAACCGTATTGTGTGGAAGATGATTGTTTGCAGAAAACAGTAAAATAGTATTGCAGTAGATTGTATTTCAGTAAAGAGAATTGGACCGGGGTCCACAGTTCACTAGAGGTGTCTCTCCCATAAGACGAACAGCATGTTGGGTGAACAAATTACAGTTGGGCAATTGACAAATAAAGAGAGCATGACCATGCACATACATATCATGATGAGTATAGTGAGATTTAATTGGGCATTACGACAAAGTACATAGACCGTCATCCAACTGCATCTATGCCTAAAAAGTCCACCTTCAGGTTATCATCCGAACCCCCTCCAGTATTAAGTTGCAAACAACAGACAATTGCATTAAGTATGGTGCGTAATGTAACTAGTGACTACATCCTTGAACATAGCACTAATGTTTTATCCCTAGTGGCAACAGCACAACACAACCTTAGAACTTTCTCACACTTGTCCCGGTGTCAATGCGAGGCATGAACCCACTATCGAGCATAAGTACTCCCTCTTGGAGTTACAAGCATCTACTTGGCCAGAGCATCTACTAGTAACGGAGAGCATGCAAGATCATAAACAACACATAGCATAACTTTGATAATCAACATAACAAGTATTCTCTATTCATCAGATCCCAACAAACGCAACATATAGAATTACAGATAGATGATCTTGATCATGTTAGGCAGCTCACAAGATCCGACAATGATAGCACAATGGGGAGAAGACAACCATCTAGCTACTGCTATGGACCCATAGTCCAGGGGTAGACTACTCACACATCACACCGGAGGCGACCATGGCGGCGTAGAGTCCTCCGGGAGATGATTCCCCTCTCCGGCAGGGTGCCGGAGGCGATCTCTGGATCCCCGAGATGGGATCGGCGGTGGCGGCATCTCCGGGAAGGTTTTCCGTATCGTGGTTCTCGATCGGGGGTTTCGTCACGGAGACTTTTTATAGGCGGAAGGGCAGGTCAAGAGGCGGCATGGGGGCCCCACACTACAGGCCGGCGCGGCCAAGGGGGGCCGCGCCGCCCTATGGTGTGGCCCCTCCGTGGCCCCTCTTCGTCTCTCCTTCGGACTTCTGGAAGCTTCGTGAGAAAATAGGCCCCTGGGCTTTGATTTCGTCCAATTCCGAGAATATTTCCTTACTAGGATTTCTGAAACCAAAAACAGCAGAAACAAAGAATGGCACTTCGGCATCTTGTTAATAGGTTAGTTCCAGAAAATGCATGAATATGACATAAAGTGTGCATAAAACATGTAGATAACATCAATAATGTGGCATGGAACATAAGAAATTATCGATACGTCGGAGACGTATCAGCATCCCCAAGCTTAGTTCTGCTCGTCCCGAGCAGGTAAAACGATAACACAGATAATTTCTGGAGTGACATGCCATCATAATCTTGATCATACTATTTGTAAAGCATATGTAGTGAATGCAGCGATCAAAACAATGTGTATGACATGAGTAAACAAGTGAATCATATAGCAAAGACTTTTCATGAATAGCACTTCAAGACAAGCATCAATAAGTCTTGCATAAGAGTTAACTCATAAAGCAATAATTCAAAGTAAAGGCATTGAAGCAACAAAAAAGAAGATTAAGTTTCAGCGGTTGCTTTCAACTTGTAACATGTATATCTCATGGATATTGTCAACATAGAGTAATATAATAAGTGCAATAAGCAAGTATGTAGGAATGAATGCACAGTTCACACAAGTGTTTGCTTCTTGAGGTGGAGAGAGATAGGTGAACTGACTCAACATTGAAAGTAAAAGAATGGTCCTCCATAGAGGAAAAGCATCGATTGCTATATTTGTGCTAGAGCTTTGATTTTGAAAACATGAAACAATTTTGTCAACGGTAGTAATAAAGCATATGCATCATGTAAATTATATCTTATAAGTTGCAAGCCTCATGCATAGTGTACTAATAGTGCCCGCACCTTGTCCTAATTAGCTTGGACTACCGGGTCATCACAATGCATTGTTTTTACCAAGTGTCACAAAGGGGTACCTCTATGCCGCCTGTACAAAGGTCTAAGGAGAAAGCTCGCATTGGATTTCTCACTATTGATTATTCTTCAACTTAGACATCCATACCAGGACAACATAGACAACAGATAATGGACTCCTCTTTTATGCATAAGCATATACCAACAATTAATAATTTTCTCATTTGAGATTTGAGGATTGTTGTCCAAAACTGAAACTTCCACCATGGAGCATGGCTTTAGTTAGCGGCCCAATGTTCTTCTCTAACATATGCATGCTTAACCATATGGTGGTAGATCTCTCTTACTTCAGACAAGACGAACATGCATAGCAACTCACATGAAATTCAACAATGAAAAGTTGATGGCGTCCCCAGTGAACATGGTTATCGCACAACAAGCAACTTAATAAGAGATAAAGTGCATAATTACATATTCAATACCACAATAGTTTTTAAGCTATTTGTCCCATGAGCTATATATTGCAAAGGTGAATGATGGAATTTTAAAGGTAGCACTCAAGCAATTTACTTTGGAATGGCGGAAAAATACCATGTAGTATAGGTAGGTATGGTGGACACAAATGGCATAGTGGTTGGCTCAAGTATTTTGGATGCATGAGAAGTATTCCCTCTCGATACAAGGTTTAGGCTAGCAAGGCTTATTTGAAACAAACACAAGGATGAACCGGTGCAGCAAAACTCACATAAAAGACATATTGAAAACATTATAAGACTCTACACCGTCTTCCTTGTTGTTCAAACTCAATACTAGAAATTATCTAGACCTTAGAGAAACCAAATATGCAAACCAAATTTTAGCATGCTCTATGTATTTCTTCATTAATGGGTGCAAAGCATATGATGCAAGAGCTTAATCATGAGCACAACAATTGCCAAGTATCACATTACCCAAGACATTTATAGCAATTACTACATGTATCATTTTCCAATTCCAACCATATAACAATTTAACGAAGGAGAAACTTCGCCATGAATACTATGAGTAGAAACCAAGGACATACTTGTCCATATGCTACAGCGGAGCGTGTCTCTCTCCCATAAAGTGAATGCTAGGATCCATTTTATTCAAACAAAACAAAAAACAAAAACAAACCAACGCTCCAAGAAAAAGCACATAAGATGTGATGGAATAAAAATATAGTTTCAGGGGAGGAACCTGATAATGTTGTCGATGAAGAAGGGGATGCCTTGGGCATCCCCAAGCTTAGACGCTTGAGTCTTCTTGATATATGCAGGGGTGAACCACCGGGTGCATCCCCAAGCTTAGAGCTTTCACTCTCCTTGATCATGTTGCATCATACTCCTCTCTTGATCCTTGAAAACTTCCTCCACACCAAACTCGAAACAACTCATTAGAGGGTTAGTGCACAATATAAATTGACATATTCAGAGGTGACACAATCATTCTTAACACTTCTGGACATTGCATAATGCTACTGGACATTAATGGATCAAAGAAATTCATCCAACATAGCGAAAGAGGCAATGCGAAATAAAAGGCAGAATCTGTCAAAACAGAACAGTTCGTATTGACGAATTTTAAAATGGCACCAGACTTGCTCAAATGAAAATGCTCAAATTGAATGAAAGTTGCGTACATATCTGAGGATCATGCACGTAAATTGGCTTAATTTTCTGAGCTACCTACAGGGAGGTGGACCCAGATTCGTGACAGCAAAGAAATCTGGAACTGTGCAGTAATCCAAATCTAGTACTTACTTTTCTATCAACGGCTTAACTTGGCACAACAAAACACAAAACTAAGATAAGGAGAGGTTGCTACAGTAGTAAACAACTTCCAAGACACAAAATAAAAACAAAGTACTGTAGGTAAAAACATGGGTTGTCTCCCATAAGCGCTTTTCTTTAACGCCTTTCAGCTAGGCGCAGAAAGTGTGTATCAAGTATTATCGAAGGGTGATGCATTCTCAGCGGGGTGTGGAGTTTTCTCAACTAGGCATAATATATTAGATACATAAGTTTTAGCATCTCCCTTTTCATTAGTCTTAGGCGTGCTACTCTCATCAAACAAATTTTCAGGAACAAGCCAAGCATAGTTATTTTCTAGTGCATCATTCATAGCTAAGAGTTTACATGGTATTGGTGCTTTGATCTCCCCACCATCATCAATATTATTAGTGTATCTTATTCTATCCATGTCCATCTTTTCAAGGAGACTAACAAAATTAGTATGAGAACCAAGCATATTAAATTTAGCAAAGACCTTTCTAGCTTCTCTTGCTAGACCACCAAATTCTCTAAGAAGGGTTTCTAAAACAAAATCTTTCTTTTCCCCTTCTTCCATATCACCAAGTGTGAGAAACATGTGTTGGATTATAGGATTAAGATTAACAAATTTAGTTTCCAACAGGCGAACTAAATGCGCAGCAGCAATTTCATAAGTAGGCGCAAGGTCTACCAAGTGTCTATCTTCAAAATTTTCAATGGTACTAACATGATTGAAAAATTCTTCTATATTATTTCTCCCAACTATAGACCCACGTCCTACCGGTATGTCTTTCGTGGTAAAATTAAAAGGAAACATGATGAAATAAGTAAAGTAAATGCAAGTAACTAATTTTTTTGTGTTTTTGATATAGCAAACAAGATAGCAAATAAAGTAAAACTAGCAACTAATTTTTTTTGTATTTTGATTTAGTGCAGCAAACAAAGTAGTAAATAAAACTAAGCAAGACAAAAACAAAGTAAAGAGATTGAGAAGTGGAGACTCCCCTTGCAGCGTGTCTTGATCTCCCCGGCAACGGCGCCAGAAATTTAGCTTGATGGCGTGTATTTCACACGTTCGTTGGGCAACCCCAAGAGGAAGGTATGATGCGCACAGCAGCAAGTTTTCCCTCAGAAAGAAACCAAGGTTTATCGAACCAGGAGGAGCCAAGAAGCAAGTTGAAGGTTGATGGCGGCGAGATGTAGTGCGGCGCAACACCAGGGATTCCGGCGCCAACGTGGAACCTGCACAACACAACCAAAGTACTTTGCCCCAACGAAACAGTGAGGTTGTCAATCTCACCGGCTTGCTGTAACAAAGGATTAACCGTATTGTGTGGAAGATGATTGTTTGCAGAAAACAGTAAAACAGTATTGCAGTAGATTGTATTTCAGTAAAGAGAATTGGACCGGGGTCCACAGTTCACTAGAGGTGTCTCTCCCATAAGACGAACAGCATGTTGGGTGAACAAATTACAGTTGGGCAATTGACAAATAAAGAGAGCATGACCATGCACATACATATCATGATGAGTATAGTGAGATTTAATTGGGCATTACGACAAAGTACATAGACCGTCATCCAACTGCATCTATGCCTAAAAAGTCCACCTTCAGGTTATCATCCGAACCCCCTCCAGTATTAAGTTGCAAACAACAGACAATTGCATTAAGTATGGTGCGTAATGTAACTAGTGACTACATCCTTGAACATAGCACTAATGTTTTATCCCTAGTGGCAACAGCACAACACAACCTTAGAACTTTCTCACACGTCCTGTGTCAATGCGAGGCATGAACCCACTATCGAGCATAAGTACTCCCTCTTGGAGTTACAAGCATCTACTTGGCCAGAGCATCTACTAGTAACGGAGAGCATGCAAGATCATAAACAACACATAGCATAACTTTGATAATCAACATAACAAGTATTCTCTATTCATCAGATCCCAACAAACGCAACATATAGAATTACAGATAGATGATCTTGATCATGTTAGGCAGCTCACAAGATCCGACAATGATAGCACAATGGGGAGAAGACAACCATCTAGCTACTGCTATGGACCCATAGTCCAGGGGTAGACTACTCACACATCACACCGGAGGCGACCATGGCGGCGTAGAGTCCTCCGGGAGATGATTCCCCTCTCCGGCAGGGTGCCAGAGGCGATCTCCTGGATCCCCCGAGATGGGATCGGCGGCGGCGGCGTCTCTGGAAGGTTTTCCGTATCGTGGTTCTTGGTACTGGGGGTTTCGTCACGGAGACTTTTTATAGGCGGAAGGGCAGGTCAAGAGGCGGCACGGGGGCCCCACACTACAGGCCGGCGCGGCCAAGGGGGGGGCCGCGCCGCCCTATGGTGTGGCCCCTCCGTGGCCCCTCTTCGTCTCTCCTTCGGACACGGAAGCTTCGTGAGAAAATAGGCCCTGGGCTTTGATTTCGTCCAATTCCGAGAATATTTCCTTACTAGGATTTCTGAAACCAAAAACAGCAGAAAAACAAAGAATCGGCACTTCGGCATCTTGTTAATAGGTTAGTTCCAGAAAATGCACGAATATGACATAAAGTGTGCATAAAACATGTAGATAACATTAATAATGTGGCATGGAACATAAGAAATTATCGATACGTCGGAGACGTATCACCTGAGCATCACTGTGAGCATATGCTTCTCTGGAGCCACTTATTTTGCCTTAGCATTCACCTTAGCATGCCCTGCGTCGTTCACCGCCGTGCGCCGCCGCAGTAAGAGCTCGCCGGAGCCCCTCCGGTGACCTTTTCGAGGGGGCGCCGCTACCTTATGACTCAGTGCGTCGCCCTGAGTCGAGTCAGCATACGCACGCGTCCGCGGGAACCTTGTACCGCCGACGATCGTCGCCATACGCCGGTCACTGTGAGCTCTGCCACGTCGTCAATTTTGACCACGGTCAAAGCCAACGTGGCAGCTGACGTGGTTCAGCCCCACCAGTCAGAGACTGAGTGGGTAGAGTTACTGGGTAACTTTAGTAGTTTTCTCTTTTATTTCAAAATTCAATAATATCTGCAACTTCAAATAATTATAGAAAATTCATAAAAGCTCAGAAAAATAAATATAAGATATCAAAATTCTTATAAAAGTAAACTCTATCAAATAAAAATATAAAATGAAGTTTTTATTTTTAATAAAAATTCAATTATTCAATACTGGTTATTTAAGCCTTTAATTCTAATTCAAAATTCAATTAAAATTCAACAATCAGGAAAACCTGACAAATTAAACAAAAACCAGTAAACAAATAAGGAAAACATTAAAACTAAATTTTCCTTTACTAATGACTTGTTAAATCCTTATTATGAGGATTTAAATCTATTTACTTATTTACCCTAATTATTAATTGTTTAAAAACAATAAAATGCCAAATCCAATATTCTTTTATTTCAAAGTTATTTATAACTTCAACTATAATAAAGTTATTAACCTAAGAACTAAATAGTAATTATGAAACCCTAGTTCCATTATATATAACATTATGGTTTCATAATTTCATGTGAAAACTAAAACCCTAATTCCATTAGGAACCCTAGCTCCACTATTTTTATGTGTGAACCCTAAACTGCTTCTATACCTAAAACCTAGTTAAACATGTGATCATGGTACTTTAATTTTGATTCATAGAACCATAATTAGCAATTAAATACTTGCCATGCCACATAAAATGTAGGAGCCCTATTATCAATAATTTAATATTTCATGTATGCATACCTATTCAACCTAGTTGATCAAGTAGGATCAACCAAATCTAAACCCTAGCTCCTATTCCCAAAACCATCATCCTTAATTAACCTTGGTTAGCATCACACCATTGTGATGAACTCCAATAGAAACCATACCAAGATTATGCATCCTATTCCATACACACTAAACCCTATCAGGGTGAGATAATTATTAATCATCCTATTTAGGAAACCACCATTCCTTACTTAGTAGATCCAATAGGAAACCCTAGATACCACACCATTAATTGAAATACTTCTTATTACTTAAGAAGTATGTTCTTCAAAAGTTATTCTTTTCAAGTAAACAGATAATCATCATCAACCTTGCCTAATAGGATCTATAAACCCTAGCCAGCTATCATCAGCAAGGTATACCAACCTTGATAGCACCGATATATAATGATTTGCTTAGATGTACTTCACTAAAACCATATGATCCCTAGCTATTGATGAATCCAACATTGTTGGGATCCATCTAATCCTTCCTCCAGAAACCAATTGGAATCATAGTAAACCATAGAAACCCACAAACCTAATTATCATACTTGTTCTTTACTAAAGAACATGTTCTTCAAAAGTTATTCTTTTGAAGTATAGGATAAGTAATCATTAACCATATCATATAGTACCTAAACCAACAAATGTTCTTTACATATTAACATTATGCCAACTACTTTCCCTTGTGTGCTACATTGATTACTATGCTTTAATATACCACTTGTTTATGGTTCTAAGGAAACAAAACCCTAATAAGAACCTTGTTTGTGGAATCACTCTAACAGTGCAACACACTCTAAACCAATCATATCAACTCACCTAATCCTAAATCATCGGGGTTAGGTCACGCTTAGAGCGACTGCATCTCATACTTATGCATTATTTCATCCCTGCCAATCTTTTAAACATCGTCCTTACCGGACGATGATGCTATTTCAGAATTTGGAGTTATTGCGTATCGAAGACCTAGCTTGCCTGCATAATCTTGCAGTCAAGAAAGGCAAGTTCATCGCTTGCTCATTGATGACCCACAAGTATAGGGGGTGTATCGTAGTATTTTCGATAAGTAAGAATGTCGATCCCAACGAGGAGCAGAAGGTGTTGACAAGCAGTTTCGATGAAGGATTCACTGTAAATGCTCACAGACAAGTATTCAGGGGGTTTTGATGTAACAGTTGAATAAAGTACGAGTAAGCAAAGTGCGAGAGTAACAATTGCAGCGAGTGGCCCAATCCTTTTTAGCACAAAGGACAAGCCGGTTTGTTTACTTATAATGACCAAACGTTCTCGAGGACACACGGGATTTTAGTCTAGTGCTTTCGCTACATACGGCTAAATAATCTTCATTGTTATGATAAGTGTTGTGTGGGTGAACCTATGCTAATGTACCGCCCTTCCTAGGACTAATACATACTTGTGATTATACCCCTTGCAAGCATCCGCAACTACAAGAAAGTAATTAAGAATAAATCTAACCACAGCCTTAAACTCTGAGATCCTGCTATCCCTCCTGCATCGATATACCAACGGGGGTTTAGGTTTCTGTCACTCCGGCAACCCCGCAATTGGCAAACGAGTACAAGATGCATTCCCCTAGGCCCATAAAGGTGAAGTGTCATGTAGTCGACGTTCACATGACACCACTAGAAGAATAACACCACAACTTAAATATCATACCATTGAATATTACTCAACCATAGTTCACTACTAACATTTAGACTTCACCCATGTCCTCAAGAACTAAACGAACTACTCACGAGACATCATATGGAACATGATCAGAGGTGATATGATGATGAATAACAATCTGAACATAAATTTGGTTCAATGGTTTCACTCAATAGCATCAACAACAAGTAGAGATCGATACCGGGAGAGTTTCCCCTATCAAACAATCAAGATCAAACCCAAATTGCTACAGCGGTGACGAGGTGCTGCGGTGGAGACGGCGGTGATGATGGTGGAGATGATGATGATGGTGATGGAGATGATGTCCAGCTCGATGACGGTGACGATGGCGTCGATTTCCCCCTCCCGGAGGGAATTTCCCCGGCGGATTCCTGCCCGCCGGAGAGCTCTTTTCTCTCTGGTGTTCTCCGCCCCGCAGAGGCGGCTGTAACTCTTCGTGAGGTACCCTCTGTGGCTTAGGTTTTCGGGACGAAGGGTTTCGCGAAGAAAAGGAGGCGAAAGGGGCTGTGGGGCCCCCACACCACAAGGTGGCGCGGCCAGGCCATGGGCCGCGCCGCCCTATGGTCTGGGCCCACCTTGGGTCCAGCTGGCTCCTCCTTCTGGCTTCCTTCGTCATCTTGAAAAATAGGATTTTTGGTATAATTTCCTTCCACAGTTGATCTTCCGAAATATTGCGTTCTGACGGTGCTTTTTCCAGCAGAATCCTGGCTCCGGTGCTTGATCCTCCAATAATGATGAAACATGCAAAATAGATGAAATAACATAAGTATTGTATCCAAATATGAAATATATCAATGAATAACAGCAAATTATGATATAAAATAGTGATGCAAATTGGACGTATCAACTCCCCCCAAGCTTAGACTTCGCTTGTCCCCAAGCGAAATCGAACTCGATAAACAGGACCACATGTTTATGGAGTGAAGAGTCGATAAATAAAATACGGACAAGAAGCATCATATTCATTCACACAAGACATTCTAGTAAACAACTTCCTCATATAACTCAACTTGAAACAAGTATAAAGTAATCACAAATAAAGGTGCATAAGAAATCATAGTTGGTGATGGCAAACTTCGTTCTTGGTCAGAGAACAATTAACAGATTATACTTATCTCATTGAGCAGCGCTCTCATGTTAAAGTTTATATGGCACAACTTGCATACTCAATCATAATAGTCTCCTCGTAATCATTGATAACTTGCAAAGTTATATTCATTCAGATAAAACTTGTACTAAACAAAGAAGAATAAAAGACATGATGAAGCAAATCACAATATAATGGTTTGATCACAACTACTCAAATGCTTGCTTGAGATGGAGGGAAATAGGTTTACTGACTCAACGTAAAGTAAAAGACAGGCCCTTCGCAGAGGGAAGCAGGGATTAAGTCATGTGCTAGAGCTTTTTCAGTTTTGAAATCATATAAAGAGAATAAAAGTAACATTTTGAGAGGTGTTTGTTGTTGTCAACGACTGGTAGCGGGTACTCTAACCCCCTTGCCAGGCAACCTTCAAAGAGCGGCTCCCATATTATTTTCATTTTATGTGGCACTCCTTCCAACCTTTCTTTCACAAACCATGGCTAACCGAATCCTCGGGTGCCTGCCAACAATCTCATACCATGAAGGAGTGCCTTTTTATTTTAGTTTTATTATGATGATGACACTCCCCCCAACCTTTGCTTACACAAGCCATGGCTAACCGAATCCTTCGGGTGCCGTCCATCAATCACATACCATGGAGGAGTGTATATTTAGTTTAATTAATTTGGGACTGGGAATCCCATTGCCAACTCTTTTTGCAAAATTATTGGATAAGCGGATGAAGCCACTAGTCCATTGGTGAAAGTTGCCCAACAAGATTGAAAGATAAAACACCACATACTTCCTCATGAGCTATAAAACATTGACACAAATAAGAGATACTAAGTTTTGAATTGTTTAAAGGTAGAACATGAAGTATTTACTTGGAATGGCAGAAAATACCATGTAGTAGGTAGGTATGGTGGACACAAATGACATAGGTTTGGGCTAAGGTTTGGATGCACGAGAAGTATTCCCTCTCAGTACAGGTTTTTGGCTAGCAAGGTTAATTAGCAAGCATAAAAGTTGAGGGAAACAAACAAATATACATGTGATAGAAACAATCATGCATCTTCCTTGTAAGCACAAACAATTTTAACTTCAGAATAATAAGCTATGAGCTAACAAGAAAGAAAGACAATGAAACAACTACATGTATTTCTCTTTTCTACTTAAACCTCAAAGTGTTGTTGCTATTGACCAATGCTAAGTTTGCCAAGACCAAATGGATTTACTCAATGCTCCCAAAGTGATACCAATACTATCAACAAGGTAAATCATATAATAGAGATTGCAAACTAAAATAAGATGTGCAATATGTAAATGATAAGACTTCTCATTAATATTCCATAACGATAACTCACACCAAGGGATACATAGATAACCAACTAAAGGAGAGATACTTCCAAACTGCAACCCATCTTATATGATAACTTCCCTACTCATGATATGACACTACTTGACAATAAAAAGTAAAAGGTAGTGATGATGTGATACCGCGGCACTCCCCCAAGCTTGGAACAAACCAAGGGGATGCCAATACCGATGATGAGTTACTCCTGCGGAGATGGTGGTGATGAACTCCCGTCATCAAACTTCCAAGGAAGAGGCTCTCCATCAAGAAACGACATCTTCGTCTCGGGAATCCTGAAACTAGCAGCACGGCTTATGTATTTAAACCTGTTTTCATACTCACAGTTCTGATTCTGAACGTCATAGAGTTGTGCTTGGAGCTTGTTGGTGGTGTCGTGAAGTGAGAGGATGTCGCCCCAAAGCTTTGCAGTTTCCTTCTCATGTTCAGCAATGAGTTCAGACACAATCCTGTGGAAGATATCCACCTCACGCTCAGCCATCTTCTTGTATTTGAAAACCTCTTGTTCTAGCTTCTCCATCCTGTCTTCCAAGCTTCCTTCTCCTTTAGGACCATGGACATCCTTGATCTGCAGTTCTCCTTCAACGAGCAGCAACTCCTTGGGGTGCATCCTCAGCTCCTCCATGTACAAGTTGCCAACATCCTTGCAGGAGCTGTCCTTCGGAGTTTCCGACGAAGACATGATGGCTCTAGATCCGAAGCAAATCCTGGCAGAAACAGCTCGAAACAAAACACGTCGAGAAAACGATATACGGACATCCAGGGGTCCGGGGGATTATATAGCAAAGATTTTCACGACAAACGGAAAGTACCAGATCGAACCAGAGTCGGAAAGGGGCGACGAGGCGGCCAGACCATAGGTCGGTGCAGGCCCAGGTCAGGCCGCGCCGGCCTATGGTGGCACGCCCTCGTGCGTCCTTTCCACTCCGTTTCGAACTCGTAATTTTTCATATTTTCCAAAAACAGCAAAAATATTGTTCGGGAAGTAAATTGCGAACTTTTCATTACCAGTACTGTTACCTATTCAAAGTCGAGTTCTGGCGGACTGTCAATTTGTCCTTTAATGAAAGCCTCCGGTGTTTCCACTTGAATAATATCAACATCAACATTATAAGAATCACCTGAGATATAATGCTTGAGTCTTTGTCCATTCACCACTTGCGTGGCATTGCCTTGGAGAGAGCTAATTTTGATTGCTCCTGAACGATACACCTCCTCAACAACATACGGTCCTTCCCATTTCGAGAGTAATTTCCCTGCAAAGAGTCTGAGACGAGACCGATACAATAGGACTTTATCCCCAACATTAAACTCTCTTTTGATAATCCTCCCATCATGCCATTTTTTAACTTTCTCTTTAAAGAGTTTAGCATTTTCATAAGCTTCACTTCTCCATTCATCTAGAGAACTTAATTGCAACAACCTCTTGTCACCGGCAAGTTTAGGATCTTTATTTAATTCTCTAACTGCCCAATAAGCTTTGTGCTCTAGTTCTAAAGGTAAATGACAAGCTTTCCCATAAACCATTTTATAAGGTGACATTCCCATGGGATTTTTATAAGCAGTTCTATAAGCCCATAGTGCATCCTTCAATTTACTAGCCCAATTCTTTCTAGTTTTATTAACGGTCTTTCCCAAAATAGATTTAATCTCTCTATTTGATAATTCTACTTGACCACTAGTTTGAGGATGATAAGCGGAAGCAATTCTATGATTAATACCATACCTAGCAAGAGTTTTTCTAAAACCTCCATGAATAAAATGAGAACCTCCATCAGTCATAATATATCTAGGAACTTCAAATCTAGGAAAAATAATGTCTAAAAGCATTCTTAAAGAGGTCTCACCATCAGCACTTTTTGTAGGTATGGCTTCCACCCATTTAGTAACATAATCAACAGCAACAAGTATATGAGTGTTACCTTCTGAAGACGGAAAAGGTCCCATGAAGTCAAATCCCCAACAATCAAACGGTTCAATAACAAGAGTATAATTCATAGGCATTTCATTACGTCTGGAGATATTACCAACCCTTTGGCATTCATCACAAGATAAAATAAACTTTCTCGCATCCTTGAAGAGAGTTGGCCAATAAAAACCTGATTGTAGAACCTTTTGCGTGGTTCTTTCTCCGGCGTGATGTCCTCCATAAGCACTACCATGACATTTACTCAATATCTCTTGTTGTTCATATTCGGGAACACATCTTCGCATAATACCATCCACTCCTTCTTTATATAAGTGTGGGTCATCCCAGAAATAGTGCCTCAAGTCATAAAAGAATTTCCTCCTTTGCTGAGCTGAAAAGGTTGGAGGCAAGTACTTGGAAACAATAAAGTTAGCATAATCAGCATACCAAGGACTGTCTCGCGAGCTCACCTTTATTACAGCCAATTGTTCATTTGGAAAACTATCATTAACAGGAACAGGATCATAAGCAATATTTTCCAATCTAGACAAATTATCAGCGACGGGATTATCAGCACCTTTCCTATCTACAATATGTAAATCAAATTCTTGCAAAAGAAGTACCCATCTAATAAGCCTCGGCTTAGCATCTTTCTTTGTCATAAGGTATCTAATTGCAGCATGATCAGTATGAATCGTAACTTTTGAATCAACAATATAAGATCTAAATTTATCACAAGCAAAGACTACAGCTAATAATTCTTTTTCAGTTGTAGCATAATTTCTTTGAGCAGCATCAAGAGTTTTACTAGCATAATGAATAACATTCAGTTTTTTATCTACTCGCTGTCCAAGAACAGCGCCTACAGCAAAATCACTAGCATCACACATAATTTCAAATGGTAAGTTCCAATCAGGAGGTTCAACTACAGGAGCAGTTGTTAAGGCTTTCTTTAGAGTTTCAAAAGCTTCCTTACAATCATCATCAAAAACAAAAGGTACATCTTTTTGAAGAAGATTAGTAAGAGGCTTTGAAATCTTGGAGAAATCTTTAATAAATCTCCTATAAAACCCAGCATGACCAAGAACACTACGAATACCTTTAACATCCCTCGGATAGGGCATCTTCTCAATTGCTTCAACTTTAGCTCTATCAACTTCAATACCTCTCTCAGAAATTTTATGTCCCAATACAATTCCTTCATTAACCATAAAGTGGCATTCTCCCAATTAAGAACAAGGTTAGTTTCTTCACATCTCTGCAAAACTTTATCAAGGTTTCGCAAGCAACTATCAAAAGAATTCCCATAGACGGAAAAATCATCCATGAATACCTCTACAATACTTTCGCAAAAACCATGAAAAATAGCAGACATGCATCTTTGAAAAGTAGCAGGAGCATTACATAAACCAAAAGGCATACGTCTATAAGCATAAGTTCCATAGGGACAAGTAAAAGTGGTTTTCTCTTGATCTTTAGTTTTAACAGCAATTTGTGAAAACCCAGAATAACCATCAAGAAAGCAAAAATGAGTATTTTTAGACAATCTTTCTAGCATTTGATCAATAAATGGTAAAGGGTAATGATCTTTCTTAGTAACTTTATTAACTTTTCGAAAATCAATGCACATTCTATACCCTATGACTACTCTTTGAGGGATGAGCTCATCATTATCATTAGGCACAACAGTCATTCCTCCTTTCTTGGGAACGCAATGCACAGGACTAACCCATCTACTATCAGCAATAGGATATATAATACCAGCTTCAAGAAGTCTTAATACCTCATTCCTTACCACTTCCTTCATCTTCGGAATTAGACGACGCTGATGTTCAACAACAGGCTTTGCATCATCTTCCATATTAATGGCGTGTTGGCAAATAGAGGGAGAAATCCCCTTCAAATCATGAAGAGTGTAGCCAATAGCTCCTCGGTGTTTCTTCAATATTTCCAATAACCTTTCTTCTTCAAACTCTGTAAGCTTAGAACTAATAATAACAGGATATATTTTCTTATCATCAATATGAGCATATTTAAGATTATCAGGCAAAGGCTTTAAATCAAAGACAGGATCTTCCTTTGGTGGCGGTGTTGTACCCAGATCTTCCACCGGTAAATCATGCTTAAGAATAGGTTGGCGAAGAAAAATTTCCTCAAGCTCATCTCTTTCTTTCCTAAAAACTTCACTCTCGCTATCCTCCAAATGTTGCTGCAAAGGATTATTAGGAACAAGAACAATAGATGCACACTGCTCCATTTTAAAATCATCACTAGGCAAATCAGCTTTATAAGGAGTTTTGGTAAATTTAGAGAAGTTAAACTCATAAGATTCACCAGCAAATTTAGTCAAAAAAATTTCTTTCTTGCAATCTATAATAGCTCCACAAGTATTTAGAAAAGGTCTACCAAAAATAATAGGACAATAATCACTAGCAGCAGAACCAAGTACCAAAAAGTCAGCAGGATATTTAATCTTACCACATAGAACTTCCACATCTCGAACAATACCAATTGGAGAAATAGTTTCTCTATTAGCCAGCTGAATAACCACATCAATATCTTCAAGTTCACAAGAACCAATTTCGTGCATAATCTCCGTGTAAAGCTCATAAGGAATAGCACTAACACTTGCACCAATATCACATAAACCATAATAGCAATGATCACCAATTCTAACAGATAGCATAGGAACACTAGCTTGCTTGGGTTTATTAGGATGTGAAACAATATTAGAAGCATCTTCACAGAAAATAATATGACCATCCTCCACATTTTCAGTCACAAGATCTTTAACTATTGCAACAGCAGGTTCAACTTTTATTTGTTCTTCAGGTTCTACAGGTTTCTTTTCACTTTTATGAACCGCACTATTTATAACAGAGTACTCCTTCATTTTAGCAGGGAAAGGAGTTTTCTCAATATAAGCTTCAGGAATAACATGATCGGCAGTTTCAACTACAACGCATTTATTAATAGATGAATCAATTTTATCTTTATACGGTTCATGATACTTATCAAAATTCTTATTTGGCAATTCATAATGAGAGGCAAAAGCTTTATAAAGATTTGCAGCAACTTGAGAATCAAGACCATATGTAGCACTCATATCACGAAATTTATCAGTATCCATAAAAGCTTCAATGCATTTATAATCATAAATTATACCTGATTCTCTATCCTTGTCGTTCTCCCAACCTTCAGTATTTTCTTGGATCCGATCAAGAAGGTCCCTCTTAAACTCTACTTTGTTGCGTGTAAATGATCCAGAACAAGAAGTATCCAACAAGGTCTTGTCTTGAAAAGAAAGTCTTGCATAGAAATTATCAATAATAACATTACCAGGAAGCTCATGAATGGGGCATTTGAGCATTAAAGACTTCAATCTCCCCCAAGCTTGGGCAATACTCTCTCCATCATGAGGCCAAAAATTATATATGCGATTCCGATCCTTGTGAATTTCACTTGGAGGATAGAACTTAGAATAAAACCGGGGCACAATATCATTCCATTCAAGAGAATCCCCATTATCCAGTAATTTATACCAATGCGCCGCCTTACCAGACAGCGATAAAGAGAATAGTTTCTTCCTCACTTCATCCATAGCAATACCTGCACACTTGAATAAACCGCATAATTCATGCAAGAACAATAAATGATCTCCAGGGTGGACAGTTCCATCCCCTTCATAGCGGTTATCCATAACACGTTCAATAATTTTCATAGGTATTTTATATGGTATCACTTCCTCACCTGGCGCCTCATCCACTACCGTTGCAGTAGTAGTAGATTTCCCAAATAGAAATTGAAGAGAAGATCTCTCCATAATGACTTATAGCAGCAGGCAGAAATAAAATCAGCACAAACAGTAAAGGTTTTCCTTACCAATTCCACTTACCAATAGCGCTTCACTCCCCGGCAACGGCGCCAGAAAATAGTCTTGATGACCCACAAGTATAGGGGGTGTATCGTAGTATTTTCGATAAGTAAGAATGTCGATCCCAACGAGGAGCAGAAGGTGTTGACAAGCAGTTTCGATGAAGGATTCACCGTAAATGCTCATGAGACAAGTATTCAGGGGGTTTTGATGTAACAGTTGAATAAAGTACGAGTAAGCAAAGTGCGAGAGTAACAATTGCAGCGAGTGGCCCAATCCTTTTTAGCACAAAGGACAAGCCGGTTTGTTTACTTATAATGACCAAACATTCTCGAGGACACACGGGATTTTAGTCTAGTGCTTTCGCTACATACGGCTAAATAATCTTCATTGTTATGATAAGTGTTGTGTGGGTGAACCTATGCTAATGTACCGCCCTTCCTAGGACTAATACATACTTGTGATTATACCCCTTGCAAGCATCCGCAACTACAAGAAAGTAATTAAGAATAAATCTAACCACAGCCTTAAACTCTGAGATCCTGCTATCCCTCCTGCATCGATATACCAACGGGGGTTTAGGTTTCTGTCACTCCGGCAACCCCGCAATTGGCAAACGAGTACAAGATGCATTCCCCTAGGCCCATAAAGGTGAAGTGTCATGTAGTCGACGTTCACATGACACCACTAGAAGAATAACACCACAACTTAAATATCATACCATTGAATATTACTCAACCATAGTTCACTACTAACATTTAGACTTCACCCATGTCCTCAAGAACTAAACGAACTACTCACGAGACATCATATGGAACATGATCAGAGGTGATATGATGATGAATAACAATCTGAACATAAACTTGGTTCAATGGTTTCACTCAATAGCATCAACAACAAGTAGAGATTGATACCGGAAGAGTTTCCCCTATCAAACAATCAAGATCAAACCCAAATTGCTACAGCGGTGACGAGGTGCTGCGGTGGAGACGTCGGTGATGATGGTGGAGATGATGATGATGGTGTTGGAGATGATGTCCAGCTCGATGACGGTGACGATGGCGTCGATTTCCCCCTCCCGGAGGGAATTTCCCCAGCGGATTCCTGCCCGCCGGAGAGCTCTTTTCTCTCTGGTGTTCTCCGCCCCGCAGAGGCGGCTGTAACTCTTCGTGAGGTACCCTCTGTGGCTTAGGTTTTCGGGACGAAGGGTTTCGCGAAGAAAAGGAGGCGAAAGGGGCTGTGGGGCCCCCACACGACAAGGTGGCGCGGCCAGGCCATGGGCCGCGCCGCCCTATGGTCTGGGCCCACCTTGGGTCCAGCTGGCTCCTCCTTCTGGCTTCCTTCGTCATCTTGAAAAATAGGATTTTTGGTATAATTTCCTTCCACAGTTGATCTTCCGAAATATTGCGTTCTGACGGTGCTTTTTCCAACAGTAATCCCGGCTCCGGTGCTTGATCCTCCAATAATGATGAAACATGCAAAATAGATGAAATAACATAAGTATTGTATCCAAATATGAAATATATCAATGAATAACAGCAAATTATGATATAAAATAGTGATGCAAATTGGACGTATCACTCATGTCATTTGAGTATTTTTACCAAATTACTTGCAAAGTACTATACTTATCACTCTTGCATGAAAATCAAAAGTACTATTTTCATAACTATGAATATGACTATGTGGTGGGCAATGGAACCATGGTATGTGTTGATATGGTGGAGGTTCCATTGCAAGGGTTTATATCCATCTAGGATTAAACAACAAATGTCGTCCAGTGATTCTTGTGCCGTAAAACTCGTGTTAACCATAAGATTGGAATGGGACGGAGTAGTCCATTTTATTTCCACCTCTCGTTCATCAACGGATGCACTTACCGTAGACACTTGATCCCGAGGGACAAGCGGTAGGGTGGGGAACCCACTCTAAATTCCCCACGGTAATGCGGTCTATGATGGGTTGCATCTACCGGCGAAGGAGTTTATGGTAGAGCCCAGAACTGTCGTCATGGTCGGGGGCCATCCTTAATTGGTATAAGAGCACCGGCGAGGACCCAGGGTTGGGGATTGCAACAAAGGGTGCGTGTGCGAGGTAGCGGAGGAATATAATTGGCTAAGACCTTATACCGGGCCTCACACCAAAGGAAGTGTGGACGAGAACTAGACTCGGTTGGCACCAAGGTTAAGATCTCTTATGGGTAAAGCAACACACCTCTGCAGAGTGTAACGAATCGTGACCTGTCACTCCCTGTTCCGGGTTTTGGAACTGCGAACTCTGCCGGAAAGGAACTCCATGAAGTTCTAGTAAACCGACGAAGGCTGACGGACATAGTTCTTCTGAATAAAAGCAACCTTTTAAACAAATGGTTATGAAAACCTGCATTGGTGTTAGACTTTCTGGTCTAATGTTGTAGTTAGTGCATTAAACACCTCTTTCCTATAATGAACTTGTTGAGTATGCTCGTACTCATCCCACTCTTAAATCCCCTGCTTAGACATGGAGGCATCGAAGGAGGATCTACAGTGCAACTCGAAGGCCGAGGAGACAACAACTACTTCACGGGACAGGACCCTGTCAAAAGAGTCAAACCTCACATCCAACAAGGATAAAACTTAGCTTAGCAATAGAAAGGATGATATGGGGTGGCTCGATCTTCTCAGTAAGCAACGGTGGTGATGATGATCACGGGGTGATGGCAGCGGAGAAACACGACGATGTAGTGGATGATAACTTGTATGACGCAACGAGATCTCTCGATTGGTCCCTGTCGCCAATGCAACAACTCTCAACCCTGCAAGATATTCGCAACTCCACACACTTGCGCACGTAGCCGCCGACCACGAAGCGGTAAGTTGCAACCGTCTAATTCCCAATGGAACAACAGATCACACAAGACTTTTTTAGGATCTACACAATATCAAGCAATATGGTCTAGGGATTCAATAGTTTTGCTAGAGCAAACAACTAAGAACTAGGGTTTATCTTAAACGTGGTCTAAAGCAGCTAGGGGGTCGTCCAAGGCACTTATATAGGCGTCCGAGACGAGTTCTGGTCGAAAGATACAAGTAAAACCGACCCAGAATAGATCTGGTCGAGACAGACTCAGACGGATCCGGTCTGGAATCCGGTCAACCGGGCTAGGGACCGGGCCAGCTGGCGTGGCATCCGGTCAACCGGGCAGCAACCGGAAAGTTCGCAAAACTTCGTCCGGTTTGGCTCCGGTACGATGCATCCGGTTGGCGCCCGGTCAACCGGGCCAGGGACCGGGCTGGCCGGTCTGGAGGCCGGTCTAACCGGGTGCTGGACCGGCCTGGACGTCGACTTCTCCTCTCGCGCATGCCTCCCGCTCCTCCCTCGCACGTCCATGAGATATCTTCATGTCCAGCTTCACGTCCACCTTGACGTCCGTCTTCATGTCCAGCTGCTCCTCTACTCCTCGTGTGATGCTCGTCTCCTCTTGATACCTGATAATACATAAGTAATAGGACTTAGGTAGTATAAAGTTCTCATCAATCAAAGTATCGTTTAGAAACAAGTTCACCTGTTGTTTAAGTAGCTTCGCACGAGCCCTTGTCATTGGTCCAATCCAAACTTCATTGGACTTGAGCTTCACAGCAGGTTCATCATCATTTATTAGTGACGGAGGTAGTGGTGTAGTAGGGATGTCCTCATCATCTCCCCCCCTTCAAAAGGCGTCGACCTCGACGCTCCAAGGTCTTCTCCGTCATATGGTGTCAAATCAGCAACATTGAAAGAATTACTGACACCAAACTCATCAACTGGAAGATCTATCGAGTATGCATTATCATTGATCTTGGCAAGCACTTTGTAAGGACCAGCACCACGAGGCTTCAACTTAGACTTCCGCAGCGTTGGGAACCTATCCTTGCTAAAATGTACCCAGACCATATCACCAGGCTTGAACAACATCTCTTTGCGCTTCTTATTCATCCTTGCAGCATTGCTCTTGCCTTTCTTCTCTATCAACTCTTTAGTCTTCACATGGATTTTTCGCACAAAATCTGCCCTCTTGGATGCCTCCATATTAACTCTCTCATGTATAGGCAAAGGCAACAAGTCAAGTGGAGTAATGGGTTTGAAACCATACACCACCTCAAAAGGACATAGCTCCGTGGTAGAATGGACCGCCCTGTTGTAAGCAAACTCTACATGCGGCAAACACTCTTCCCACTCCTTCAGGTTCTTCTTGATCATGGATCTCAACAGTTGTGACAAGGTTCGATTCACCACCTCAGTTTGACCATCAGTTTGGGGATGACAAGTAGTACTGAACAGTAGCTTTGTCCCCAGCTTTCCCCAAAGTGTCTTCCAGAAGTAGCTCATGAACTTCACATCACGATCAGAAACAATAGTCTTCGGGACTCCATGTAGTCAAACAATCTCCCTGAAAAACAGGTTAACAATATGTGACGCATCGTCGCTTTTGTGGCAGGCAATAAAGTGTGACATTTTAGAAAATCTGTCCACTACCACAAATATAGAATCATGGCCTCGTTTAGTACGCGGCAAACCCAACAGAAAATCCATACTAATATCTTCCCAAGGTGTAGTAGGTGCCGGTAATGGAGTATACAAACCGTGAGGCTTCAGCTTGGACTTGGACTTGTTGCAAGTAATGCACCTCTTCACATACCTGTCCACATCCCGCCTCATCTTTGGCCAATAAAAGTGATCAGCGAGCATGAGTAGCGTCTTCTCACGCCCAAAGTGACCCATCAAACCTCCAGCATGTGATTCCTGCAATAAGAGCAAACGCACAGACGATTCTGGAACACATAGATTGTTAGCTCTAAACAAGAACCCATCATGTATGTGATATTTTTCCCATGCTTTACCAAGAGCACATAAGCGATATGGTTCAGCAAAATCATGATCAGTAGCATACAAATCACATAGTACTTCTAATCCAGGAATTTTAATATCAAGTTGAGTTAATAGCATAGTCTTCCTAGATAGAGCATCAGCAACAATATTATATTTTCCCTTCTTATGCTTAATAATGTATGGAAAAGACTCAATGAACTCAACCCACTTAGCAAGACGCTTATGCAAAGTAGATTGTGCTTTCAGATATTTCAAAGCTTCATGATCAGAATGTATGATAAATTCTTTTGGCCACAAGTAATGTTGCCAAACCTCAAGAACTCTAATTAAAGCATACAATTCTTTATCATAGATAGGATAGTTCAACTTAGCACCAAAAAGTTTCTCGGAAAAATATGCAATTGGGCGACCCTCTTGCATCAACACGCCACCAATTCCAATACCACTAGCATCACATTCAATCTCAAATTGCTTATTGAAATCAGGAAGTGCAAGCAACGGTGCAGAAGTTAACAATCTCTTAAGGTCATCAAAAGCATGATCTTGGGCTGCGCCCCACTCAAAAACAACACCCTTTTTAGTCAAGTCATTCAAAGGTGCAGCAATAGTACTAAAGTTGGGCACAAATCTTCTATAAAACCCAGCTAGACCATGAAAACTTCTAACTTGACTCACATTCATGGGAGTATGCCAATTTTGAATAGCTTCAATTTTAGACACATCTACTTCTACTCCATGCTTAGAGACAACATAACCCAGAAATATGACCTTATCTTTGCAAAATGTGCACTTCTCAAGATTACCATAGAGTTTATTATCACGCAACACTTGCAAAACATATCGAATATGTATAGTATGATCAGATTCGTTGCGGCTGTAGATTAATATGTCATCAAAATACACAACCACAAACTTGCCAATAAATTCACGCAAAACATGGTTCATCAGTCTCATGAAAGTGCTAGGTGCATTAGTCAAACCAAAAGGCATTACTAACCACTCATATAAACCAAATTTTTTTTAAAGGCTATTTTCCACTCATCCCCTTCTTTCATCCTAATTTGATGATAACCACTACGCAAATCAATTTTATAGAACACAGCAGCACCACTCAATTCATCTAACATATCCTCCAAACGGGGAATAGGGTGACGATATCGAATAGTGATATTGTTTATAGCTCTACAATCTACGCACATACGCCATGTACCATCTTTCTTAGGAACTAAAATAATAGGAACAACACAAGGACTAAGGCTTATGTGGATATAACCTTTGTTGAGTAGCGCTTGTACTTGCTTATGTGTCGTCGTGGTGAACGAGCAGATGCCATAGGATGGCTTAGATTGGGGCCGAATGGACGCAAGAGGATTCGGGGGAGGGTTTGCGATCAGGTGGGAAGAGATTCCGGATGGTTTCCTCAAGAACTTGGCCAAGGCCGGAAGTTGAAGAAGAAAGACACAAGGAAGAACTCCCTCTAGATCACCATGTTCATAGATTCACACAAGTTACAGGCTCTGCCTTCCTACATACACGCGTACATACTTGCCCGTGAAGATGGGCTGCCCCCTCTCCTTATATAGGGGAGAGGGTGGCTTACACTGCAAGAAACCCTAATGGCATCTTTGACTGGACAAACTACTTTACAGAGTTACTGTACAAAGCTACTTTAAGCGCTCATCGTACAAAGCTACTTTAATCATAGATGACACCGGGGCCTTCTTTTATCATAGAAGCCGACGTCCCCGGCTTCTTTCTCCGTCACCTCTCTCTTTGGCGCCGTGGCTCGAATAAAGTTACTTGGCGTAGCTCATCCTTGTCTTCTTGCTCTGAAGAGAATCTTTGACCAGTCCTGCCGACAGGCTCTCCTTTCCGGTATCTTTTATACCGGGTCCCGGCATACCCCTTTGGGGATACCGGCTTAGCCTTGCTCTCCCGGATTCCTTCTAGGCTTCCGGCAAGAACATTAAACCGGTATCTCGATGGCTCAAACCATCCGGTTTGGCATGCCTTTGGCATACCGGGGGTTATCCCCCCAACATTAGTCCCCGAAGCTGGTATAGCCTGGAGGATTTTATCCTACAGACCATGCCAGGTTTTCATCTTTCTAAGATACCGGTTTAGTCACTCATCTCTTGAGCTTAGTTCCGGCACCTTTACCCTTGGTCCTTTTCTTCTCTTTGCAAGGCTCGTTCCGGCATCTCTTTTTTCCGGCACCACGTGTCTCTGCTTCCTTCCTCGGCGAAGTCGAGAATATATCGGGCCCGCGCCTCGGTGACATGCGCCTTTGTAATCGACGCGCTGCCCGCTGTCACATCGTTTCGACTCCCGCGCACGCATTTAATGCACCGCAGCGGATCCCACTACCTCTTCGGGATCCCGCGTGCGCCTCCGTGTGGCCTCCGTTTTTCGCGCGTGTATCCGTTCGCCACGTGGCGGCCCAAGGTGCGAACCGTCGCGGGCCGCGAGGCGAACCGCCGCGGCCCAGCGGTTCGCTGCCCACTTTCTCTCTCTTATATAAGCACAACTGCCCGTTCCCCTTCATCTTCTTCGCATTCTCCTCCTTCGCGCACAGAGCTCCACGCCTCTGCGCCTCCGCCGCTCTCCGTCCGCCGTCGCCCGTTCAAGCTCCGGCGCCCGGCGAACTTACGCCGCCCCTCCGCCGAACTTCGCCGTGCGGAGTTCTTTGGCAGCACCTTCCTCGCGTCCGCCGCATTTGTGCTTCTTCGCGAGCTTTTCCGCTTCGCCATCGACGGAGCTCGCCGGCGACCGCAGAGCCGCTCCACCGCCGGCAAACACTCCCCTCAGCGTCCGCGCCGCTCAAGGTTGGTATCAATTTTGCTTTACTCGCCGTTCGCTTGCTTTCCAGATCTTGAGCCTTTGGTGTTCTTATTTGCTCCTTTTCTTTGGTTTTCTTCTTACTCGTAGATCTTCACACGGGGTTGAAGTTTGGGATTCCTGTTTCTCCGCCCATCCTTGCGATGTCTGACGAGGGATCTTCCTCTGCATCCTCTTCTTCTCTTTCTCTCAAGCGCCGTAGACCTTCTCCCGGTGAATCTACGGCCTCAGATCCAATGGAAACCGATTCCGGCAACCAGCAGGAATCCGGTGACCCCCAAGAGTCCGGCGGCCACCTAGAATCCGGTAGCTTTAGCCAAGCTTCCGGTAGCCAAGAGGCCAGTGGCTCTGGTCAAGCCTCTAGCAGCTCCAGCCAATCTTCCGGCGAGGAGCCTTCCCCAACCACCCGCGGAGCCTGGATGGGCTCCTACGTTACTGAGTTTGAGATCGATTGGCTGTACCGGTCTCGGAGGATTCCGGAAGGAGTTGCCTGCCGGATTCCGGATAACGAGATCGAACCGGATCCGGAAGACGACGAGCATGTTGTTTTTCTCGCTCACTTTGAGCGCGGCTTCGGCCTTCCTGCCTCTACTTTTTTCCGGGATTTCCTGGATTTCTACGATCTCCAACCTCACTCACCTTCCTGGCAACGCCCTTTTCTATCTTTCTTGTTATGCCACCTTCATGGAGGCTTACATCGGCATTCGTCCCACTCGTGAGACGTTTGCCCGTTTCTTCAACCTGCGGATCAACTCCGTTCAGGGCAAGGAGATCCCCAAGCCCAAGCCGCCCGTGCAGTGCGGCTCCTCGCATCGTCGGCTCCCGCCAAGGGCACTTTTCTTAAGCTTTCCGGCCTCGAGTCTTGCCGCACCTGGCAAGGAACTTTCTTTTACGTGAAGAACACCGGCCGCGCTGATCGCATCAATCTTCCTCCATATCAAGCGGGGCCCCCCAGTAGAACCAACTGGAGCTACAACCCAAGGACGGAACACGCCGAAACCAACCGGGTAGTGCGTTTCTTGGCCTCTCTGAAGAAGGAGACCAACATCTGTTCTGACGATATCATCCGGACTTTCATATCGCGCCGGGTGCTTCCTCTGAAGCGCCGCGCACATAGGATGAGCGAGATGTATGGCCCAGGCGATCCTACCAAGATCACAGGCCGCGCTCTCAGCAAGAAAGACGTTGTTCTCAAGGCCAAGCAGATTTGTCAAACTGCTATGCCTTTTGCGTGGGAATGGGGCCTCCTTCCCCTCAGTTTCTCTAACCGTCCGACCCAAGAAGTAAGAGATTGCGCAATTTGGGGTTGTCTTTGCCGGTAAGTTTCTGCTTTGCTAACCATCTTTTACCTTGTTTCAGGCCGGGGACCGCTTCCCCTCTATCCAGGCAGAGCCGCGAGGACCTCTCCGGAAGCGTGCCTTTGACTCCTTCGACCCGGATCCCTACATCTTTTGGAAGGATCTGAAGATGGGGAAGACTCCGGCTGCGCGCCTTGGCCGGGACCCGCCGGAGCCCACCGGAAATCCGGAGGAGCTGGTTGTGCTCGAGGTATTTTCTTTTCCGGCTTCTTATACTTTGCCATTATCGCTTTCTTGCGAATTGCTTCTTAGCCATATCCAACTCACAGATCCACGAGCGCGTGCCGCCCCTGCGCGCCGAGGCCGGCACTGAGTTTGTGGACAAACTCATGGCCCAGGGCCAGAAGAACAAGCAGCCGGCATCTACTGCCGGCTCCAGCCATGCTCCTCCCTCCAAGCGCTTCCGGACGGAGCCCGTGGGGGAGAAAGAAGTGGGCGTGCGCCGCTACGGGCGCAAAGCGATGCCAACCGCTTCCGGGTAATTTCATTTTCCGGCTTGCCTCCTTTTTTGCTAAGTTCTTTTTCCGGTTGCTTCTTCTCAACCACTTGTCTTTTTTCTTTTTCTCAGCCCCGCTCTCAAGCTTGGCCCAAGGCCATCGGGCTCTGAGGGATCCGCAAGGACCTCAACCCCTCCTCCTCGTTCAAGCCCGGCACCATCTGGTGCCAGAACACCTCTGCCTCCCTTTCGGGGGCACAACAACGTCGGGGCGTGCGGCCCCTTCACTGTCAGATCACCGCACGGAGGAGGATCTTTCCTTCCTCCCGGAACACCAAGACACCGGCGCCAGCAACACCGGCGCCGGAGAAGAAGAAGCTGCCGGGCGGGCGGAGCCTTTTGCTCCTCCCGTCCTCGAAAAGACAACCTCCGCGCCGGAATCTTCCGCGCCGGAAGGCTCCAAGACGGGTGACGCTCCTAGCGCTCCCCCTTCTCCACGCACCATCCTCATGCCTCCGCCTGAGGCTCCTCGCGCCCAGCCCTCCAAGGCCGCTCCTGGCGCGCCGCCGGCTAAGACTTCCGGGGCCCCTTCTACCGCGCCGCCGCCCAAGCCCTCCAAGCTCATCAAGGGGAAGGCGACGGCCTCCAGCGCCGCCTTCCCGGGCGGCCAGCAGCCCTTGGTGCTGCACGTCTCCAAGGCTGCCAAAAGCGCCAGCATGAAGGCCACCGGCCTCCTCGGCCGCATTACGGAGTTCCAGCGCCAAGGCCGGGACCTGGGGCACCTCCTGCCGTATGCCCAAAAGTGGAACGCCGCGGACATCACTCCGGCGACCCGCGGCATGGGCAAGGATCGGCTGCCGGCACCTGATCCTGTCGGGGATCGGTGTTCTGAGGAGCACTTCATGCGGCTCCGGGCTGCCGTAAAAGAGCTTGACAGCGCGTGGTACGATTCCACGAACAATCTGACGGTATGTTCTATTAACTTTCAACCTTTGCCGGTTTCTTCGTTTCCGGTTCTGCTTTATCTTTTCCTTAGTTTCATGCCGGTTTCTCTCTTGTCTATCTTCCCAGTCCCCGAGTTTTGTGGTGAGAGCGCAGCTCTTAGCGCAAAACTTAACTTAAGTTTTTAGCGCAAAACCGGCACTGCCAGTCCCCGAGTTTCGGGTTAAACATCTTCTTCTTAACACATAATTTACCTTAGAAATGCGCAAAACCGGCACTGCCAGTCCCCGAGTTTCGGGTTAAGAACTTGGTTCTTAGCACAAAATTTTACCTTATTTCTTCTTTTTCTTGAACAGGTCACCGCTGACACTCGGAAGGCCCTCTTCGAGGAGCTTTTATGGGAGCACCGGGAGCTCGCTGAGGCACATGACAAGTGCCAAGGTAAGTTTTTCGTTTCACCGGCATCTTTGCTACCGGAAACCTCTTTTCCTTGTGATATTTACAATTTCTGTTCAACAGTGATCCCGGAAGCTTCCATCGATGCTCTCAAGGAGCAGCTCGCCACGGCCCAACGTACTATTTTTTCCTTTCTCCTTTGAACTTGGTTTCTTTTCAGTTTTACTAGTGTAGCCTTGCTAACACTCATTTTTCGATAACTGGGGAGAAGGATGAGCTCAGCCGGCAGCACCGGGAGGAGCTAAACGCCCTCAAGACCAGCTACCAGGAGCTCAAGTCTCAGTTGATTCAGCTGGGGCTTGACCACGCCAAGGCCCTCAAGGCCGCTGAAGTGACTGCAGCGGCCAAGTTGGACGAGGCTCTGGAGAATGCCTGCAATGCCACTGTGGTGTTGCGGGCAGAGCTGGAGGAGATGACCAAGGCCCGGAAGGGTGCCGAGGAGAAGGCCGCGCGGCTGGAGGAGGGGCACAAGGAGTGCGATCAGCTGATCCTGCAGACCGACACACTTGCCCTCCGTAAGTTGTTTTCTTTTACACTTTGACTACTGCATACGAGCCTTTTTTCCTTCGACCCCATTTTTGTTTCCGCTATCTTTCCGTCCGGTCTCTCTTCTTCCGGATTCTTTTCTCTCCGGTCTCTTTTTCTTCCGGTCTCTTTTTCTTCCGGACTCTTTTCCTTCCGGTCTCTTTTTCTTCCGGACTCTTTTCCTTAAGCTTTTTCTTTCTTTGCACAGGCCTCTTTCCGGACTCGCAGAGGTATGCCGTCAAGAAGGTCGACGCGCAGCGCAAGGACAAAGGCCAAGCGGATCTTACCGTGCCATGGACGCCCAAGGACCATCTGGTCGCGCTTAACGCGCGGGTGTCCCATATGCGCTGCATAGACCGCAATCTTTCGGACATCCCTGATGTAGCTACCCAGCTATACAGGACTTTATGGCCTGGCGAGGAGGTGCCGGACACCTTCTCCCTCATCAACGACCGCCTGAAAGGTGCCGGCAGGAGGATCCGCGAGTGGCAGTGCTCTGCTGCCCGCGCTGGAGCGGACTCCGCCCTCCGCGTCGCCTGCTCCTGGTACCCGGAGCTCAATCTGGACGCCCTTACCGGCGTGCGCGAAGGCGCAGAAACGGATCTGGACCCGATCCTCTCCGCCAAGCGGCAGGATCGCGCGTACCGCATCGCGGAGTATGCCGACATGCGCACCTTCATCCCTCCCCCTCCTGGCGTCACGGATTATCTCGACGAGGAGGAGGGTGAAGCCGAAGAAGAGGTCCTGGGCGATGCTGGTGCCGGCGATGCTCCTCCGGAAGCCCCTGCTGCATGATGATTTCCTTTGAAGTGTTTGCTCATTATATCTGTTGGTCCTGTTGCTTTAAGACAATATCTGTTAAATTCTGCCCCGGAATGCCGGGGCTTATGATGTAAAACTTAAGTTTGCCTGTGGTTGTGCTACAACATTTCCTGCCGGTAAGTTATACCGGTAGCTAAGTACTTATGAGTTTGCCTTAACATATTTTGCTTTTGGTTCCGCTTTTATCCTGCACTGCAAAGATTTCTCAATTGCTTCCGCATCCAATTTGATGCATACTTGGTTCTTTTGCCTTGGCTCTGCCTGCCTTCTCTGGGCGTTCTTTGGCGTATGAGCACAAGGTTCTTTCACCAAACAAGCATCTTCTTGAACTTAGAAATAACTTTGAAATTTTGAAAAAACCGGTTTAACCGGGGTTAGTTAAATTTTTCAGATTGTTCTTTCCTGCTCTCCCTTTTCGCAGTTCATGTGCTTATCCCCTACCGGTTTATCTTGCTTGCCATGAAGCCGGTTTGCGGACAGCAGCAGAGTCGAAGACTCCGGTAGGATTTAGCACACTACTAAACCGGAAAGAAAAAACATTCAATAAGCAACCGGTAAACTGAAAAAATAGACAAGTTACATGCAACTTAAGTTGGGGTAGTCCCGAGATTCACTCAAGGTTCCGGCATCTTTTATTCATAGCATATAAGGTACAAAAAGGAACTTCTTACACCACCACTTCAAGAGTAGAAAGGACGCAACAGAGCTACGTTCCATGGACGCTTGCTCTCCTCGCCGGACCTGTCCGCCTTTCCTTTCTTCCATTCCTGTGCATCTATCAAGTAGTATGCATCATTGTGAAGCACCTTGCTTACAATGAAGGGACCTTCCCACGGTGGCAAAAGCTTATGCCGGCCTTCAGGCGCTGCACCGTGCGAAGTACAAGATCTCCTTCCCGGAAAACTCTTGGGTTAACCTTCCGGTTATGATAGCGTCTTAGGTTTTGCTGGTAAATGGCTGTTCTTGCCAAAGCCAGCTCTCTTGCTTCTTCTAGCAAGTCCACATCGTTTTCTCTGGCCTCTTTGACCTCTTGCTCAGTATAGAGCTGTACCCTTGGTGAATCATGGATGATATCGGTTGGTATCACCGCTTCGCTCCATAAACCATGAAGAAGGGAGTGTATCCGGTAGACCGGTTTGGAGTTGTTCTTATACTCCACAGTACTGATGGTAGCTCATCGAGCCAACATCCCGGTGACTTTTCCACCGCATCAATGAGTCTAGGCTTGATACCGGAAAGCACCAAGGCATTCATTCTTTCTACTTGGCCATTGCCCCGTGGATGTGCCATCGAGCACAAATCCAACCGGATGTTCTTTTCTTCACAGAACCTTTTGAACTCACCTTGAGCAAAGTTGGTTCCGTTATCGAGTGATGATCTTTGTGCGGGTATCCATACCGCAAAATGACATCTTTCAAGAATTTCACAGCTGTATGCCCATCACACTTTGCGATAGGTTTTACTTCCAGCCACTTGGTGAACTTATCCACCATGACCAAGATGTGAGTCATGCTGCTTCTTGCAGTTTTGAATGGTCCAACCATGTCAAGGCACCAAACAGCGAATGGCCATGTTAGCGGTATTGTCTTTAAACCGGATGCTTTGGGGTATGGTTTTGCTTGGCGTACCTCGGCAGCCGTTGCATTTTCTTACCAAATCCTCAGCGTCCTCCAAAGCGTTGGGCCAATAGAACCCATGCCGGAATACTTTTGCTACCAAAGCCCTTGATGAAGCATGATGCCCACATTCTCCTTGGTGAATTTCCTCAAGCATTTCTTTTCCTTCCTCCGGTTCCACACATCTTTGAAGGACACCGTAACGCTTCTCTTGTACACCTCACCATTGATGAATGTGTAAGCTTTGGACCTTCTTTGTATCCTCCTTGATTCATTTTCGTCAGCCGGCAAGGTGCCGCTGATCAGGAATTCCTTAATAGGTTTAACCCATGATGGTATTTCTCGAACCAAAAACACCGGTGCATCTATCTCCATGCTATCTACCAGCATCGTTTCTTCCGGTATGGGTACAGCAGTCCCCGAGCCTACCGGAGCAGTCCCCGAGCTTGCCGGAGCAGTCCCGGGTTCCCTTCATCGATATCCATGGGTACTACGTGTGACTCTGGTACAAAAATTGATTCTGATTCCGGGCTCGGCTTGATCGATGGCACTCTTAGGTGAGCCAAAGCTATTCCGGAGGAATTTCTTGCCTAGATGAGCCCAACTTGGACAAAGCATCCGCGGCTTCATTTTCTGCTCGCGGCACATGGTGAAACTCACATCCTTCGAAGAATCCGGCAATCTTTTGCACGTGAAACCGGTACGAGGCCATGTTGGCGTCTTTTGCATCCCAATCTCCTGAGCATCGCTGCACCACAAGGTCTGAATCGCCATAGCAAATGATCCGGTGTGCACCGATTTCTTTGCGACCTTAAGCCCATGGATCAAAGCTTCATATTCAGCGACATTGTTCGATGCCCTGAAATGTACTTGCAAAACATACCGGAGGTGGTCTCCTTTTGGTGAAGTAAGCACCACACCGGCACCTAGACCTTCCTTGAGCTTAGATCCATCAAAGTGCATCTTCCAGTATTCTATCCTCTGATCGGCGGTTTGTATTGCATCTCCGCCCAATCAACAAGGAAATCAGCCAAAGCCTGTGATTTTATGGCATCTCTTCTTTCATATACCGGCACGTACGGTGATATCTGGATCGCCCATTTTGCAATCCGGCCGCTGGCATCTTTGTTGCACATGATGTCGGAAATTGGTGCTTCACTCACCACCTTCATGGGGTGTTCCTCAAAGTAGTGCTTGAGTTTTGTGGCGGCCATGTACACGCCATAAGTCATTTTCTGGAAGTGAGGGTAGTTTTGTTTTGAGAGGGAGAGCACCTCGCTCAAGTAGTATACCGGCCTCTGGACGGTTTTTTCTTCCTCTTCTCTTTCAACCACAACCACTACACTCACAACCCGGTTTGTTGCTGCTATGTATAACAGCATAGGCTCCCTTTCTAGAGGTGAAGCCAGTACGGGTGCTGTGGCTAGCATCGTTTTTAGCTCCTTAAACGCTGCGTGCATCGAGGGGTCCAGACGAACGTGTCAGATTTCTTCATGAGAGCATAGAGTGGCAGAGCTTTTTCTCCCAACCTGCTTACAAACCGGCTCAGCGATGCCAAGCTTCCGGTAAACTTTTGCACATCTTTTAACTCTCGAGGGATAGCCATTCTTTCTATCGCCCGGATCTTTACCAGATTAACCTCTATGCCCCGGCTTGAAACCAGGAAACCGAGCAGCTTGCCGGCGGGGACACCAAAGGTACATTTTGCCGGATTGAGTTTCATCCGGAACCGCCTTAGGTTATCGAATGTTTGCCGGATGTCATCGATTAAAGTGTTTTTTACCTTAGTTTTTATCACGATGTCATCCACATAGACTTGCACATTTTTTCCAATTTGATCAAACAAGCATTTTTGCATACAGCTGGTACGTTGCACCAGCGTTGCGCAACCCAAAAGGCATAGTGACATAGCAATAAGCCCCGTGCGGGGTAATGAACGCAGTTTTTATTTGATCTTCCTTTTTAAGGGAATTTGGTGGAAACCGGAATAGGCATCCAGGAAGGACAACAACTCACACCCAGCAGTTGAATCAATCACTTGATCGATTCGTGGCAAAGGAAAAGGATCTCTTGGGCAAGCCTTGTTCAGGTTGGTGTAGTCGATGCACATGCGCCACACCTTCGGAGCTTTTGCCTCCAGGTTCTCATCTTTCTTCTTTTCAACCATTACCGGATTGGCCAGCCACTCGTGTGCGGGACCTCCACAATGAATCCGGCAACAAGCAGCTTGGTTACTTCTTCTCCTATGATCTTTCTTCTGTCTTCAGCGAACCGACGCAGTGGCTGCCGCACCGGCTTGGCATCTTTCCGGACGTTTAGAGAGTGCTCAGCCAGCTCCCTCGGAACACCTACCAAATCATCAGTTGACCAGGCAAAGATATTCCGATTCTCACGGAGGAAGCTGACGAGCGCGCTTTCCTATGCTTGATCAAGGCCGGCGCCGATACGAACGGTGCGCTCTGGGTAAGCCGGATCCAGCACAATGTTCTTTGTTTCATTGGTTGGCTTGAATGCCGGTGTGCCCATGTTTTCACTCATTGCCGCCAAACTCATTTGTGAGGATTGAGCCAGCGCAACAGCTGTCTGCATTCTTTTCTTTTCCTCCGCGATCACCAGCGATTCTGCTAGGTTTGATCCGGCAGATGCAGTTTCCAGTGAGATCTTATAGTTTCCCACCACAGTCAATGGCCCACGAGGTGCCGGCATCTTCATCTTGAGGTAAGCCGTATGAGTGGTGGCCATGAAAGCAGCCAACGCCGGTCTCCCCAGCAATGCATGGTAGGGACTGTCCAGATCCACCACCTCAAACTCCAGATTTTCCACCCGGCAATTGTCACGTCCTCCAAATGCCACGTCCACCCGAACTTTTCCTATCGGGGCACAGGACAAGCCAGGGACGATCCCATGGAACGTTGTGCGCGTTGGCTGAAGCATGTTTTCGGTTATGCCCAGCGTTTGCATGGTGTGCTTGTACATGATGTTGATGCTACTGCCATTGTCTATCAGCACCTTGCTGAACTTCACTCGAGTTTGCGGCCCTTTCATGATCGGGTCCACAACAAGAGCATATCCACCCGGATTCGGCATGATCTTTGGGTGATCCTTGGATGACCAGGTAATTTCTGATTGGACCACATCATGTACTTGGGAACTGCCGGCATCACAGCATTGACCTCCATGGAGCGCCGGTGTACACTTTGCCGGTCTGTTGGCTCGATGACAAAGACAACACAGCACAGATGCGGATCTTCGTAAACATTCCGGCCTAAAGGTGCCGGTGGAGGTGGCTGGTTATCATTTTGCTCCACCCGGTTAACTTGCTGGTACTGCTGCCGGTTTGGCTGCACCGGTAAGGCGTTTGCCCCGGTAAGTGGTGGTGGTGGCGGTAGCTGTTGTTGCTGCCGCGGCATGTCTTGCGGTGGCCGCGCATCTTTCACTGTTCCTTTTTGCATCAAGTACTTGGTCCAGGTACAATCCTTCGTCAGATGGTTTGACGGATGTGCCGGATTCGGCGTGTGCCACCGGCAAGGTTGATCCATGGCAGCTTCCATGGTGTATTTCGCGGGTTCTTGCCAGTTCTTCTTCTGGACCCAGGGTTTCTTTTCCACCCATTGTTTCTTAGGACCCGCCCATGGCTGCGATCCGGTTTTTTGCCTCTGGCTGTCGCTGGCCTCAAAGTTTTCCTGCACAACAGCAACTTGCTGCGGACCGTACCTTCGATCCGGAAAATCTTCCCTTCTTTTGTTATTCCGGTTGTCCCGGTGTTGTTCGTGGCGCAGCTGTTCCGGCTCCGGTTAGATCTTTGCCGGTTGCGTTGGGTCTCCCAACGCATAGCTATCCGCCACACGTATCATCTCTGCCAACGTTGTCGGCATGTTGCGCTGCAACTTTTGCCACAACGGTGAACCTCTTCTGCACCCACTGCTAAACCAAGCAATGGCTTGTGCCTCGATCACCCCCTCACAGGAGTTCCTTGTGGTGTTCCACCGGGCTAGATAATCCCGGTCTGTTTCGTTCGGGCGCTGCACGCACAGAGCAAGTTGCTGCGGCCTGTTTGGCCTCTGATAGGTGCTGCTGAAATTGCTCACAAAGGCCTCCTCAAAATCCAGCCAGCCATTTATGCTTCCTGCCGGCAAGTTGTTTAGCCAGATTCTTGCCGGTCCAACCAAAAACGATGGTATGATCCTCACGGCCCAACGCCGGTTTCCTCCTCCTGCTACGGTTCCTCCACCGCCTGCAACGTATACCGCGGTCACGTAATCCGCGAGCCAATCTTCCGGCTTCGTGGTGCCGTCATACGTCTTTGTGTCACGGGGCAACATAAAGTTGCGAACTGGTGGTTTTTCTTTCATGATCCTTGGGCCAAAACACTTTGGACCTGGAGGACCTTCCTCCTCGATCATTTCTGACAAGTATACTCTATCCAGACGGTGCCTCGCATCCCGTTCCGGTAAGTATCTCTCTCCCAGGCGTTCTCCCAATGGGTTCCGGTATGCTGCCGGTTTCGTGGAATCGGCTTCATCGTGACATTCCGGTACCGCGGCCCTTGCCTGCCGATACCTTGGGGGATCTATTTCCTCCTCCTCGTACGCTGCCCTTGCAGCTCGATAGTTTTGCCCGGTCTCATATCTACCGGCATGATTGTTTCCGGCATAGCCTCTGGCATAGCCTCGCTCTGCCCCTTGGCTTTTTCTACCGGCATCGTGTTGCCCGGCTTGTTGCTTTCCGGCAAGAACCGGATCGTACACAGTCATCTGCTGCGCATTCACTTCTTTTTCTCTCCTTCTATCCGGATGGGGGACGAAGCCTGCCCATGGGATTTGCTACCGGCATTCTTTGTTGAACGCGCGGATTTTGAGGCCGCTGCCTTGTTCAGCTTAGCCAGCTGCTCAGCATTTTGCTGCTCAATGGTTTCCAGCAGCTCTCTAACACGCTCTTGCTGCTTTACCAAAGCCTCTCCGGAAAGCGACTCGCACAGCTCTACAGCGGCCTTAGCAGCTTTTATAGTTTTATCCGGGCTGCTATACTTAGGCTTTTCCACGATGCTAACAGATGCAGAGGCGCTCTTGCCGGTAAGAATCTCTTTGCGCAAATCTTGATCTAGGTTGCGAGCTTTTAGCCGGTTTTCCGGCATCCTAGCAGCATGCGCGCTAACAGAAGCAAAGCCATGGGCAGCGTTATACTCACGTACGGTTAGGTTCAGCTCGCGCTGCTGCGCCCGACGATGTCCTTGCCGCTCTCCAGCATCTTCTGGCGCTGCGCCTCCAGCTCCGCCTGAGCCGCTGCCGGATCGATGTTCTGCGCGATGGGGGTGGCGAGGACGTTCATCGCCGCCTGGAGCGGTGTCTCCGGTGGCGCGGATGATGCTCCCGCTGCGCCTGCGCCGCGCTCCAGCGGTGGCTTAGCCGCACGGGTCGAAACCGCGCGACCGGCACCTTCAGCCGCAACCTCCTTTCCTGCACCAGCCACACCGGTCATCATTACCTCGACGCTGCCGGCGGCGCGGCCAGCACAGAGCCATCTTGGCGGGTCCGGTGCCACCAGCACCGGCGAGAGGCGCTGGCGCACGGGGACGGTGCCGAAGTAGACGCGATGGCTGCCGAACTCGATGATGCGGCCGTTCTTGGGGAAGACGCCGCCGTTGGCGAAGCAGCCCGCGTTGTCGTTGATGAAGTCCATGGCGTAGATGCTCTGCACCAACGCGGACACCGTACGTTCGCCGGAGATCTCGAGAACGCCCGCCCGAATGTGAACTCCATCAAGCGCCACTTCAGGCCCCACGGTGGGCGCCAACTGTCGTCGTGGTGAACGAGCAGATGCCATAGGATGGCTTAGATTGGGGCCGAATGGACGCAAGAGGATTCGGGGGAGGGTTTGCGATCAGGTGGGAAGAGATTCCGGATGGTTTCCTCAAGAACTTGGCCAAGGCCAGAAGTTGAAGAAGAAAGACACAAGGAAGAACTCCCTCTAGATCACCATGTTCATAGATTCACACAAGTTACAGGCTCTGCCTTCCTACATACACGCGTACATACTTGCCCGTGAAGATGGGCTGCCCCCTCTCCTTATATAGGGGAGAGGGTGGCTTACACTGCAAGAAACCCTAATGGCATCTTTGACTGGACAAACTACTTTACAGAGTTACTGTACAAAGCTACTTTAACTGGCTACTGTACAAAGCTACTTTAATCATAGATGACACCGGGGCCTTCTTTTATCATAGAAGCTGACGTCCCCCGGCTTCTTTCTCCGTCACCTCTCTCTTTGGCGCCAGGGCTCTGAATAAAGTTACTTGGCGTAGCTCATCCTTGTCTTCTTGCTCTGAAGAGAATCTTTGACCAGTCCTGCCGACAGGCTCTCCTTTCCGGTATCTTTTATACCGGGTCCCGGCATACCCCTTTGGGGATACCGGCTTAGCCTTGCTCTCCCGGATTCCTTCTAGGCTTCCGGCAAGAACATTAAACCGGTATCTCGATGGCTCAAACCATCCGGTTTGGCATGCCTTTGGCATACCGGGGGTTATCCCCCCAACATTATGTATCTCCTTCGTCTCTTCGGGGTTCGTTCTATATGGTGCCCGATTGGGTAGTGAAGCTCCGGGAATCAAGTCGATTTGATGCTCAATACCTCGCAATGGTGGAAGTCCTGCGGGTACCTCATCTAGAAACACGTCGCCAAATTCCTGCAAAACATTAGAAACACCAAGAGGAAGAGGGGTCATGTCGTTAGAAATCAAAACCGTAACCCTGTACAAGAGCACAAGAGGCATGGCTGTAGGATCCTCACGAAATTCTCTCATGTCTTCTTTGGTTGCTAATGAGACTAAATAATTCACTCTCTCACTTTTCGTTATATCACTCACAACATTACAATTCTCTCGCCTATCTAAAGAAGCATCCTCCAAGTTGACTTCAACTTTCTGACGAGACTCATTGACAATTTGCTGTGGTGTCATAGGCTGTAAATTAATTTTCTTGCCCTTGAACTCCAAGTGATATGTATTGGCACGACCATTGTGTTGCACAGAACGGTCATAGAGCCAAGGCCGACCCAATAGTAGGTGACATACCGTCATAGGAACGACATCAAAATCAATGCAATCCTTATACGGTCCAATAGCAAACTCCACACGCACCATGTGGTTTACCTTCATCTCACCATTGTCGCTCAACCACTGAATATAGTATGGATGTGGGTGTGGTAGATACTTCAACTTGAGCTTGGTACACAACTCCTTGCTTGCTAAATTGCGGCAACTCCCGTCATCAATAATGACCTTGCAAGCCTTGTCAGGACCAACTAAAGCCTTTGTTTGGAACAAATTGCAGCGCTGAGTAGATGCACTAGGCAATACATTAAGAGCACGCTGCGACATAACAATGGTGCGAGCATCAGACGGATATGCATCTTCACCATCAATGTCATAGTCATCATCTTCTGGAGCATTAGGATCAACATCATCTCCAGTCTCGTACTCATTTTCCTCATTGATAATCATGACTTTGCGGTTAGGACAATCTCTCTTGAAGTGACCCTTGCCACCACATGTATGACAAGCCATATCACGGTTACGCGCAGTAGACACATTAGAGCCACTCGTACTCGCAGCAGATTCGGACTTCTTTGTGTTAGACACATTGGAGACCGGCTTGCTAGGCGGAGTAGAGTAAGGGGCGGATTGCGTCGAAGGCGCTGGCGCCATAGATGGGGCCGCGCGGGGTGTGAAACGCCCAGCTCCTGTAGCTCGACCTTTGATCTTTGCTTCGTCAGCCAACTGTGATTCAGCTTCTCGTGCATGATGTAACAATTGATTCATATTGGTGTAGCTGTAGTGACGAAGAATGCCTTTGATATCATACTTCAAACCGTTGAGGAAACGCTGCATTGTCATCTCGAGAGACTCACGGACACGGCCACGCTGCATAAGCATCTCCATCTCCATGTAGTATTCATCCACAGTCTTCACACCTTGTCTCAATAGAGTCAACTTATCATATATATTCTGCAAGTAATTTGTAGGTACAAAGCGAGAAGTCATCGCCTCCTTCATAGCACGCCATGTGCGTATAGGTTGCTCACCATCCTCTTCTCGGTTACGAACAAAAGCATCCCACCAACGCAAAGCATAGCCATCAAATTCGGAAGAAGAAAGCTTGATCTTCCGATCTTCAGTATAATGTGGATGTAAGCTCCACAACTTCTCAATCTTGAGCTCCCAAGTGAGGTATTCTTCAACATCAGCTCCTCCTTCAAACTTGGGTATCGAAAACTTGGGCTTACCCAACCCATCTTCCTCATCTTGTCCACGACCATTGCGGCCAAGTGGAGCCCAACCGCGAGGACGATTACCACATGGCGCATCACGAGCTTTGTGTGCGTCATCTTGAAGCTCAGGATCTTCGTCATCTTCTTGTTGTTGTTGCGCGGTCAAATTCTCAACAGCTAAACGCAAATCAGCAAGACTGCGCTGTACATCCGTCATTTGATCTTGCATTGTAGTGACGGTCACATGAGTAGCATCCAGCTTTTGGGAGATCTCTTCAACCTTCCCATTAAGCACATCGTCCTGAGCGTGGAATTCACGTCGCATCTCATTACGAAGAGCCTCATACTCCCTCCATGTGATGATATCGGCAGCACTCTTGTTTTCCTGGTTAACAAGTTTATGATCACTAGCAGACATCGTTAGTAGATTAGTGCACTAAATCAAAAATATATGGTGGTACTCTCACAACTCACTCAAAACTGATAAGAAAAGGAGATCTTACCGTTCCAAAGTAAATTAGTGTTGCTTACCACTTGTAGTAACAACTAGTGCACGGATGTAGTGAAGCGAATATCAAGGGTATAAGAACAAATCACACAGCAAAGCAGGATATATGTGGGGCTGTAGGTAGGCTACCTATTTGCACCAATAACAAGCTCTAGCGCTGACCGTAGACAACCAATGATACTCACACAAGACGATATAATAGGGCAATGCAACTATCTGGAGGAAAGGTTGCAATGCACTAGAGAGACGCTAGCAAAGCTCAACGGGACAGGCACAAGATTGCTCAACTACGGGTGCAGTAAAGTAAACTTAGGCCTTTACTTGATTCAACTAGCACTTCACTTTTCTTTTTTGGAATTTTCTTTTTGTATAACACACGCAGCTATGTAGCTCTTTTTGCTTCTTTTCAATTTTCTCTTTTTTTTGATTATCTGACACAACTCCTTGATAACACGGCCAACAGAAATATGCAAAGCACCGATAACCTAACGAGCAGCCTGTCGAGCGGTAAAACTAGTCTCTTCTGGGGAAGTTCCTAGTCACTTTATATCAAAAGGCTGTGTCTATGGTTGGGAACAAGCACACTGTACGCTATGTGGACTTGGAGTAACAAAAACTGACACTAGACGACAAAGTAACACAAGATGATAGAGTAAACTCAAACCCTAAAATACTAGATGGAAAGAAAAGATACGCAAAAACAACTATGAAAAGTAACTAAAACTTGAAAGTAGTGCAATCTAAGGCTATGGCAAACCCTAACCCTAACTTTTTTTATATGGCTTTTTTCTGGATAGGAAAACACTCACAACTCAACTATGGGGTGGATTGTGGATGGCTTACCGAGGAAAACTGGAAATCTGATACCAAGATGATATGGGATGGCCCGATCTTCTCAGTAAGCAACGGTGGTGATGATGATCACGGGGTGATGGCAGCGGAGAAACACGACGATGTAGTGGATGATAACTTGTATGACGCAACGAGATCTCTCGATTGATCCCTGTCGCCAATGCAACAGCTCTCAACCCTGCAAGATATTCGCAACTCCACACACTTGCGCACGTAGCCGCCGACCACGAAGCGGTAAGTTGCAACCGTCTAATTCCCAATGGAACAGCAGATCACACAAGACTTTTTCAGGATCTACACAATATCAAGCAATATGTGTAGGGATTCAATAGTTTTGCTAGAGCAAACAACTAAGAACTAGGGTTTATCTTAAACGTGGTCTAAAGCAGCTAGGGGGTCGTCCAAGGCACTTATATAGGCGTCCGGTACGAGTCCTGGTCGAAAGATACAAGTAAAACCGACCCAGAAAAGATCTGGTCGAGACAGACTCGGACGGATCCGGTCTGGAATCCGGTCAACCGGGCCATGGACCGGGCCAGCCGGTGTGGCATCCGGTCAACCGGGCAGCAACCGGAAAGTTCGCAAAACTTCGTTCGGTTTGGCTCCGGTACGATGCATCCGGTTGGCGCCCGGTCAACCGGGCCAGGGACCGGACTGGCCGGTATGGAGGCCGGTCTAACCGGGTGCTGGACCGGTCTGGACGTCGACTTCTCCTCTCGCGCATGCCTCCCGCTCCTCCCTCGCGCGTCCATGAGATATCTTCATGTCCAGCTCCATGTCCAGCTTCACGTCCACCTTGACGTCCGTCTTCATGTCCAGTTGCTCCTCTACTCCTCGTGCGATGCTCGTCTCCTCTTGATACCTGATAATACATAAGTAATAGGACTTAGACAGTATAAAGTTCTCATCAATCAAAGTATCGTTTAGAAACAAGTTCACCTGTTGTTTAAGTAGCTTCGCACGAGCCCTTGTCATTGGTCCAATCCGAACTTCATTGGACTTGAGCTTCACAGCAGGTTCATCTTCATTTATTAGTGACAGAGGTAGTGGTGTAGTAGGGATGTCCTCATCAAAGGAACTAGTTCCTAAACCTAGCTCCTATTTAGCTAGAATCTATTCATAGCCTCTATAGCTAGTTAAATACTCTACAAATAGAGTTCGCGATAAGACTAGACTACGAGTCGTTCTTCTGGAGTTATTTGTAGTTTTACCTCATTGTAAAGTAGGAGGCTGTGATGATCTTATGTAACAGAGTCAATGTTGTAATTCTATAGACATGCCTTGGACCCGCATATGTTTCTGTTGTACCACTCTGAGCGATATAATACTAGTGGAACGGTGTTTCATTGGTGTTATATCAGACTTGCATACTACACCATGCAGTGGTATGCCGGGTCACCACACTAGCTCCGCTGTCCGCCCTGCTGTGCACCACCCTGCTGTCCGCCACCCTGTCGGGGAAGAAGCAGCCCGCCACCTCCTGCTCGCATCGGCCATGGCACGAGCCGACACTGGCTGGCCAGCCCCACCTTGCCCTGCCAACCGCTGCCACCCCCAGCATCCGTCCAGGTGCCGCCACCTCTGCCACACGCATGCCATGCCTTGGAAAACTTAGGCCCGTTGATGCATGGCACGAGCCTGCACCGTCCTACCGGACGCCCGTCGCCCGATCATCCTCCTCTCTGCCACCTCCCGCACCAGAAATTGCCTAAGGTTCACGTGAAATTGGCCGGCTTCATCGGCGGAAGGGAACCAACTTCCTGAAATTTCCCTCACGCCAACAATGCAGGGAACTGAATAGCTCGGCCCAAAATCCATGTATATGCAGCATTCCGCGGAGCAACGGGGTTTGTTGCAAAAAATATTCGGCTAGCGCATTTTTCCTGTATCTTTTTGGGACCATTTTCTGCCCGGTACCACATACTGGCGGTTATTTTGCGGGTTTCTGCCGGATAAGTATCTTATAGAGAGATGCTCTAACTTTTTCTTTTGGCCACCAGTCAAATATATGGCCGTACATTTCTGCATAAAGATCAGTGCTAAAAGCATCGGTGAGAGACTGCAACGAGCATCCTCGTCATCGATTTGTTCATCGTTTTTCCTATTTTATTTGTCGTTTTTGGTTTTTTCCACATATCGTTGGGTTTTCTCCCTTTCAAGGGTCTTCATTTTCCTTTTTTTCTCCGAGAGGACGCCACGGCGTACCATTTTTTTATAGAAGGTAGCCGTGGAAATCCGATCTTGTTAGAAAGAAACCCCTTCAAAAAAGGGATACAACTCCCTCAAATAGGGTAGCTTCTACTCCAAGTCTCTTCATTTCCATTTTCAGCCGGTCAGGGAATTTCTCCTGTCGGATAGGGAGAGAAGGGGTGGCATCAAAATCACCATTATCGGAAGGGCAAGGCAGCTCGACTCCAAGGCATGGGTCGATGTAAGGGTACACTGCCCCTATGTGTGGTTTTCGGTAATTAAGATAATCCCTATCGACTAATGTTTTCATTAAGTTACATACAAACGAATATTTCATAGGTATTGTTTGAAGACCATGTGTTGGATTTAAGTATGGATACAATGACGATAAAAATGTACCTTGAGAATTGCCATCAGGATCATCAATTCGAACAGATAAAGATGATATGATCAAGAAGAAAAACTAAGATGAAGTTGTGTGAAACTCAAATAAGTAATTGTCTAGCTTACGTGTTAAGAAATGGATGATCAAGATATTGCGAGTTCTTTTCCAAGAGAATAATTCAAGATATAACTCTATGTCGAAGTTATAATGTCTCATGAGTTGAGTCATGGTTGACCAAGACTTGGAGCATACAATAAAATGGATAATTCGTTATGTGCCTCAATATATTATGATAGAGCATTAGAAAATACAAGGTTGAGAAGAACAAGTTCAAGATGACAATCTCAAGAATATCATATACTTGAAGCTTTTTATCCGTTTGGTGATTATGGACATGTGAAGACATACCTTAATGAAGCTATCCCAGAGTGGTGTATGGGATGTAAATTATGAGTCTTCATGAAGCAACAATGACCAAGAATTAGCTTTCCAGCCCGAAATAGGCTTGAAGCATTGTCGTCACGATCAAGTGGGGTGTTCTAGACAAAGGTATGGCCTTGATAGATTTTCCTTTTCTGGATATCAAGGTGCTTGTTGGTTGACTAGGATATAGTATAGATACGCGGACTATCAAGGTGGGATTTCCGTTGGGTAACTTGATCATATTGTCTTAGGTAGGTCAATCATTTGCATACTTTTCTTCCCCTTAGCTAGGTCACAGGATAGATAGGCGCACTATCAATCAAGAGGGGCTTTTTGTTGGGTAACTTGATCACATTGTTTTAGGTAACTTGATATGATGGACATTACCCAATATGTAAGTACTGTAACGTGATCAAGTCACAAAGTTCAACGTTACGATGTTTACGAAAACGTAGTGACCTAATCCTTGGACTGTGAGATCATATCTAATCACTGTCACCAGAGGCTGCTTTGATTGCACCAACCGGCATACCGTAATAGGGTGATCATAAAGGTGTAGTTGGGTATTCCGAAGGGATGGGTTGAGGCGTATATATCAATAGCAAGATTTTTTCATCTGGGTGATGAAAAGATACACTAGGCCAACTCGGTAAGATTACATGCATAAAGCTACGCAGTATGATTAGGTCATGGGCATGGAATCACACGGAATGAGTTGATTAGCCTTGTTGGTAACGAGATCGAACTAGGCATAATGATACTGACGATCATATCTCAGACAAGTGCAGGTATCGAAGTAAAAAAAGGAACGGGACTCAACGTAATTGTTGAAACGACGAACATATATATCTTCGTTGGATACATGAGAATCATTATGGTTCTCCAGACCCCTTGATGATTATTGATCGGAGGGGCATCTCAATCATGTCTTTGTTGTTCATGAACCGTAGGGTAACACACTTAAGGGTTCAACGAAACTAAATATAATTTTGGATTCTTCGAAAAATAGAAAGAGAAAGCCGAAAAGAGTTCCGAGAGTCCGAAGGGTGTTCGGATCGAGTTTTCTGGAGGTTTCTCGGATCATTGAAAATTAAATAATATGTATTGCATATTTAATTAAGTGCATTAATATTAAATACAATTATTTAATTAATAATAAAAGGCTGCACACCCTACATGGTCCTCACCCGAAAGGGAGGCCCATGGAGGGGAGTTGCCGGCCACCCCATGGGCCAAGGGGCAACCGGCTGGGCCTTGGTAGGTGGGTGGGGGGCCAAGGAGGCCGGCCGGCCACACCACCTCCTCCGCCATCTCCTTTTTTCCCACCTTGACAAGCCATGTGCCCTACCCACTCCCTTTCCCTATATATAGTGGACACGTGGAGGGAGGAAAATACACAATTAAAATAGAGAAATCTTTCTCTCTCTAGTTTTCTCTTCCGCGCGGTTCCTTGAAGAGCTGCACCGGGAGGGAGACAACCCTACCCAACACGCGAGAGCAATGCTTGGATCAGGATCCGAAAGATCTAGTTCTGAAACTCCACTCGAACGAAACTAGGAGCATCGTTGGACACCGTACGTGTGCGAAACCTCCGAGGTGCGGCACTTGCACACTAAATGTTGGATGAGGAGATCAAACATGACCCTGAGATCGGCGGCGAGTACGAATACAACAAATTCCTAGCGGAACGTTAATGGTATACGAGGGCACGTCGCCGAAACCATCTCCTTTACAACATTGCTCTTAGATAGATCATGCACAATCGGAGTACGCTAGTTAGATTTTTTATTTTCTGCTACAAACCTCTAGAGCCGTGTGCTTGTTTGTATCAAGTCTATGTGTTCAGTGTTGTTCATGGCTTTATCTATAAAGCCTAGGCTAAGGCCTTATGTTTAAAAGCATATGGAATAAGCATGAATTACTAGGTAGAGAGACATGTAAAGGTAGTTTTTTATATAACTCAATTACTATTCAACATTATTTTAGAATATTATTCTTAGAACTAGCTAACATGATTTTTACATGTGAGGTGACCACGTTTTCATATAACTTGTCAAGCATTAATTACTACGTTACAAACATTTTGTATGATTTTTTACTAGGTTTCAAAAATTATTTACTTACATCCATTTAGTATGAATTTTCACATGTCTATCAACGACGTAACTCTCGGCAGTGAGTCATGTAAATTCACGTTTTCATATAATTTTTTGGAGATTACTTCACTACCTTACAGCCATTTAGTATGAATTTTACATTTCTAGCAATTAATGCTAGGAAGTGAGTCATTTAAGTTACTTGTTCATAAATTATTTAACAACTTACAACTAATTAGTAGTATGATTTTTACATGTCTAGCAACTACGAAATTCTTGGAAGTGCCGCATTTAAAGTTACTATTTCATACTCCCTCCGTTCCTAGATATAGGGTGTATAGTTTTTGGCACAGAAATAAAGAAATGCATATTGAAAGCAAGTTACACGAGTTTTAGGCAAGATTACCCCTGAATTATTGCTTTGAGAAAATAGAGGAGTTTGCATGAGATAAGAAAATGCAATTGAATCCGTAAAAAATATATCTAAATGAGTGGTTCTACGCAATACATCTTATATTTTGAAGTTTTTTCTCGGAAAAACTATACACCTTATATCAAGAAACGGAGGAAGTATAAGTTTTCGATATTTTTTTTTTACTTCCTTACAACCATTTAGTATGAATTTGACATGTCTAACAGCTATGTAATTCTAGGAAGAGTGTATTTTAAAGCAAGACTTTTCCTCGTCTACAAACCAGTTATAGTGAGCTTTGCATTTCTAGTGACTGCGTAAATACTAGGTGGCGAGCCATGTAAAACCTAGACAAGATACCATGTAAAATATTGTTGTAAGAGTTTTCAACTCACATGTAAAACATAGTGTAAGTCATGTAAATTTTAGTTCTGTGGGTTTTTCTTTCAAAACATTGGTTTACTATATATATTCAGTAATATGAGATGTAAAAGAGATCCAACCTTATTTTTCGAACTTACATCTATGGGTTTTTACATGCGTATTTACTATTCTAAAATATTTAAATTTACTATGTGTGGGTTTTTACATACTCATTCACCATCTAAATTGGTTATAAATGTAGGGAACATGATACGAGGTGATTTTTCGACACCTCCTCCTCAAGACCGACAAACCCTCCTCGTGGACCAATGACACGAGCTTGGGCCAAAGCTATACACCAAGAGGTGAATTCGCTCCTTTCCACGTATGCATTTGATACCTCATTGGATGACATGCTACTTCATGCAAATACCCTGTGTTCAATCAGGTACATCGATCAAGACGCAAGCCATGGAGACCAAGCCAATGGAGAGGGAGCTGAAGATGGAGAAGATGGAGACCCAACGCTCCAGCCGGAATTCCGCCCCCTAGGACCGGAACTTCCGGCCAGATACCTCCCAGATGCCGTCCAGCGCCCAGGAAAGAGGATCCAGCTGGAACTTCCACCCCCAAGGACCGGAAGTTCTGCCCGCCGGAACTTCCGCTCAAGTTCCGCTCCAGTTCTGAAAACGCGCCAAAACGCTCCGGGATGTTACTGCAAGCAAATCGGTCGTTTTCGGAACTATACCGGAAGTTGGCTGGAAGTACCGCCCCGACCGGAACTTCCGCCCCTTAGGACTAGAACTTCCGCTCGGCCGGAACTTCCTCCCCCGGGGACCGGAACTTCCGCCTGCACGAACTTCAGCCCAAAACTGCACGTTTCAGCATGTAACTTATCCCTTCGTCCCACCAACTATAAATAGCCTTGTTGGCTCAAATCTGAGATTTAGACTTGTTGTGAGAATAGACTTGAGCTTTGCTCCTCCCTATGGAAAACCCTTCTAGATCCAAATCTATGAAGTTATCAAGACTCTTCTAAGGAATTGGTCTCTTCCATTCTAGGAATTCTAATGTTTGTGGATCTTTTGCTTCTTGCAATTCTATCAATTTGCACTCTTTTCCTCTTTGGAACTCTACCAAGTGCTTGCCAGTCTTTTGTGAGAGATTCTACTCCTTGTGGGTCTTTGCCTTGCAATTCTACTGGGTTGGTATATCGGGCCAACGAAGAACGACCGATTGTGTGTGTGTTGCGTTTGTATCTTCGATCCACCCCGCTTTCCACCCGTGTTCTTCGTGTTCTTCCACCTCCCCCATGAATCCCATCCAAATCCGTGAAGATCGGGCTTCCCCTAGGGCTTAGCCCTTATCAGAATATTCCATGAAAGATAGTGGATGCTCTAAAAAGGAAATTGAAAGGTGATATTCACCACTAGGGAACAACAAAAACCAGTGCATGGGGAGTAAATGACCCTCCCTGATGATAGAAAGAACATCAACAACGAGGTGTGGGCAACGGTTGTTGCAACCAAATAGCTTGCAGATCGGCCAAGTTATCATTTTTATTGTTCCATTCTACCGGATAAAAGTTTGTTGCTACAAATGGCTAAAGATTACATTCGATGTTATCTGAAATGAAGAAAGAAGATGGATTAGGGGTGTGGTGCAAGCTTCTTTTTTGTCATGATATCTCTGCGCAGTTACTTATGTGTTTTTTTTAAATGGAGGCAAAAACTTTGCCTCATCCATTAATTAAGAAGAAGGTGTCCGATTTTTAGGAAAAAACCGGGTGAAAACCTACAACAACCGGGCCAAGCCCAGACCAACAACACACCCACATAGACCACAAGGCGACACTCAAGTGCCGCGCCGAAAAGACATGGAACGACATTGAGAGGCACCCATCAACCAACTACGGATCGAGGATATGCAATAACCAAGGTGGTGAGGAAGTCGCAAACCTCTCTAGCGATGACAGCTCCAGCCACAGTTGGCAACAGCCCAGACTTAGTGACCCCATCACCAATAAGAACCACCTGTCTGCCGGACTCAGGCGAGGGAGAGACTGCAACGGGAGAGACTGCAACGTCAACAACAGCACACTTCTCAGGTACCTGACACGGTGCAGAAGCCGCATCCGATAACTCGTGCGAACCAAACCTCACTTCCTCAACGGGGGGAGGCATAAGCACACCACCACACAACTCCAGGAGTTCAGGCATGATCTGCATAACCGGAGCCTTGATTGCCAAGCACTCCATAGCACGAGGAGAGAAACAACCAAGAAGGCCCTCTCCACTTGTGCCCACTTTGCCAACATCAAGAGGAACCAAAGGATCGACGGGAGTCTGGGAGAGCCTACCCAACACAGCTTCCTCCCGCTCCAGAAAGCCTCCAACCTCTAGCATCCAGCCGTGCAAGGAAACAACAACCTCTTGAACAGGACGAACGACCTCCTGAAAGAACTCAGCTTGCTTCTCCATAGTGGATTGCATCTCTATCGAGGCCAAAGAGTGGACAGGAGCAGAAACAACTGACTCCCAGGACCGACGATGAGGCACATCGGACGGCAGCGAGACCTCAACCTGGGCCCAGTGCGGAGCCTTCGCTTGGCAGGGCGACGAAGCGACAAGGCCTGCCAACAAGCTGAGAGGACGCCAAGTGTTACGACAATCATGTGCTCGATGAACGTTCTCAAAGCATCGAGAGCACCTCAAGGGGTCACGGCAAATCGCAGAACAGTGACCAGGGGCTAGGCACCTGCAACATCTCTACCTTTGAGCCAAGCAGGAATAGGACGTCGAGCAACTGACGGGGATGGCAGAGCCGGGCGACGGGGCGCGCGTCGCGGCATCACTTCCTGCCATCCATCAAGCGCGCTCGCCACACACTCCATCTCCCTGCCATAAACCTTGTCAACGACAACATCATCATTGAAGAACTTGGGGGCCGGCAGGGTCTGAGGAACCAACTCCTCTTCGTCGTCCTCGTCGTCGTTGTCCGAAGCGGACACCCAAGAAGCAGGCCACGACGCAACAGCGACAGGCAGCGCCCCTGCACTTGCCTCGTCGTCAACAGTAGCAGACCGCGGCGACTGGGGTGCAAGCTCTTCCTCATCCTCCTCGACGTCAGCTGCATCGGAGGTTCCGAACCAGGACGCGACGGGGGCAGCAGGCGAAGATGCAGACGGTGCGTTGAGGGCCGCAGGTGCAGCCTGCACATGTCGGCCACCAACCTGGCAAACAAGGAGGCCCAACGGAGTCGAAGAAGACATCAGAGTCTGGGGGGCCAAGACCTCTTCTTGCTCATCGTCGACAGCAGGAGCGGAAGACCAAGACGGAGCTCCATGTGGCAGCGGTATCGGCTTGCCGGGCGGCAACGAGGCAGGCGCTACAGCAAGCACGGACGGCGACGGGGCAGTTGCAGCAGCTGGCACAGACGGGAGGGGCGGCGCGCGAGAGCACAGCTCGCTCGCCTGCCCAAGCATGGAGACAGCCGCACCCGAGACAACCAGCCCGCTATTCTCCTTGTGAAACCTCCCTGCAGGAGGCAGCCGTGACGAGCGTCGAGTGGGAGCTGCACCCAGCACGGCAGCAGGGGCGGCGAGGCCGGAGAGGCGGCCGTCGCGGCCACGGAGAGGCGAAACTCCAGGAGCGACCGCGGGAACAGCAAGCCAAGCCCCTACATGGCAGACGGAGGGAAGGGAAGAGGGCTTCGAGGGAATTCCGGATCTGGTCGCAGAGCTTGGAGAGGATGCCGGAGGAGGGAGATTACGCGGCCGGCGGCGACAGGTCAGCTCTCGTCTCCATGGTCGCGGGTCGCGCTTGGTCGTTCAGGGAAAATAGTGTATTGTAATGCTAGCTGTATTTTGTTGACGGATCAGTTACTTATGTGTAATACCTACCAGGTTATCACTAAAGGTCACGTGCTACAGTCTCAACTACTTCCTATGTGTAATCCTCATGTGTGTTGTATGTTGTGTTCACTAGTGGAGAAGAGGCCTTTGGTCCCAAGCTTTAGTCCCAGTGCTGAACCAAACCGGGACCAATGGGGGGCATTGGTCCCGGTTCGTTTGGCCCAGGACGACCCCACCCGCTGGAGCCTGTCCGGTAGTGGCCTTTGGTCCCAGTTTGTACTACAAACCGGGACTAAAGGGTCCACCGCAGGGCGCGGCAGGCCGTGTCAGTCGTGGGAAACCCTTTAGTCCCGGTTTGTAATACAAAGCGGGTCCAAAGGCCCCGCCTCTGGCTATATAACCTTGCCCCTGCCCAAGTGTGAGCCACACTTGGCCATTTTTTCACTTTCTTCACAAGAGGGGTGTATTGCTCTCCTCTCTTCTTCACATGCACAAGAGGTGTTCGATGAAATGCTTAAGAGGATTTGCCACTTGAGTTTACACAAATCAAGCCACACTTAACTTGCTTTTTTATTCTTCATCGAGGTTAACAACTTTATCCTTTTCATCTGCAATTGATAAAATGCATGTGTATATATACATCGTGATGTTCTGTAATGGTTTTGATCAGCTTAATTATATCATGCAGATGAATCGGCAATGGATGTACATTGACCGACGGTTTGACGAGTTCACTGCGGGCCTGGATAATTTTATGGCCGTGGCGGAGGCAAACAAACATGGTGGCTTCATGTATTGTCCATGTGTGGACTGCAAGAATACCGTAAATTACGCTCACTCGAGTCTCATTCACAGCCACCTTCTGCGATCCGGTTTCATGCCCAGTTACTATTGTTGGACCAAGCACGGAGAAAGAGGGGTTATGATGGAAGACAATGACGAAGAGGAAGAGGATGATGACGGTTATCCCAATTTCCCTGAATACGATGATACTGCAGAAGGCAATGAAGACAATGAAGTAGAAGATCAAGAGGCACCAGATGAGCTTGCTGATGATGATCTTGGCCGGGCCATTGCTGATGCAAGGAGAGAATGTGAAACTGAAAAGGAAAGGTTGGCCTTCGACAAGATGATAGAAGATCACAACAAATTGTTATACCCAACTTGCGAAGATGGCCATAAAAAGCTAGGCAGCACACTGGAATTGTTGCAATGGAAGGCAGAGAACGGTGTCACTGACTCAGGATTTGGAAAGTTGCTGACAATAATTAAGAGGAAGCTTCCAAGGGGTAACGAATTGCCCGCCAGTACGTACGAAGCAAAGAAGATTGTCTGCCCTCTAGGATTAGATGTGCAAAAGATACATGCATGCATTAATGACTACATCCTCTACCGCGATGAGTACGAGAATTTGGATGCATGTCCGGTGTGCACTACATTGCGGTATAAGATCAGACGAGATGACCCTGGTGATGTTGAGGGCGAGCGCCCCAGGAAGAGGGTTCCTTCCAAGGTTATGTGGTATGCTCCTATAATACCACGGCTGAAACGCTTGTTTAGAAATAAAGAGCATGCTAGGTTGTTGCGATGGCACAAAGAAGACCGTAAGAAAGACGTGATGTTGAGGCACCCTGCTGATGGCTCCCAATGGAGAAAAATCGATAGAGAGTTCCCAAACTTTGCACAGGATGCAAGGAACTTACGGTTTGGTCTAAGTACAGATGGCATGAATCCTTTTGGAGAGCAGAGCTACAGCCATAGCACCTGGCCTGTGACTCTTTATATATATAACCTTCCTCCTTGGTTGTGCATGAAGCGGAAGTTCATTATGATGCCAGTGCTCATACAAGGCCCGAAGCAACCCGGGGACGACATTGAAGTGTACCTGAAGCCATTAGTTGAAGAACTTCTACAGCTGTGGTCTCTAGCAGGTGTACGTGTGTGGGACGAGCACAAGCAGGAGGAATTTGACCTAAGAGCGCTGCTTTTCGTAACCATCAATGACTGGCCTGCTCTTGGTAACATTTCAGGACAGTCAAACAAGGGATACAATGCATGCACGCACTGTTTACATGAGCTCGAAGGTGATTATTTGGAAAAATGTAAGAAGGTCGTGTACCTGGGGCATCGTCGATTTCTTAGGCTTACCCATCCCGTAAGAAAGAAAGGCAAGCATTACAACGGTGAGGCTGATCACCGGAGGAAGCCTCTCCATCGTGATGGTGTTGATATATTTGGTATGGTCAAGGATCTAGATGTAATATTTGGAAAGGGTGCTAGCGGACGGTGCATTCCGAATGACGATGCCGGACATGCGCCCATGTGGAAGAAGAAATCTATATTTTGGGATCTACCCTATTGGGAAGTCTTAGAGGTCCGCTCTTCAATCGATGTGATGCACGTGACGAAGAATCTTTGCGTGAACCTGCTAGGCTTTCTGGGCGTGTACGGGAAGACAAAAGATACACCGAAGCACGGGAGGACCAGCAACGTAGGAAAGACCCCAAAAAGCTGCATGAGAGAGTTAAAGGACGTCATTACTCCAGCTACGCTCTTACAAAAGCGAGAGAAGGAAATATTTTTGAATGTCTGAGCAGTATCAAGGTCCCGTCTGGCTTCTCCTCCAATATAAAGGGAATAATAAATATGGAGAAGAAAACATTCCAGAACCTGAAGTCTCATGACTGTCACGTGATAATGACACAGTTGCTTCCGATTGCATTGAGAGGGCTTCTACCGGAAAATGTTCGACTGCCCATTGTGAAGCTATGTGCATTCCTCAATGCAATTTCTCAGAAGGTAATAAATCCAGAAATTCTACCGAGGTTGCAGAATGATGTGGTCCAATGTCTCGTTAGTTTTGAGCTGGTGTTCCCACCATCCTTCTTCAATATTATGACACATCTCCTCGTTCACCTGGTCGATGAGATTTGCATTCTCGGTCCTGTGTTTCTACACAATATGTTCCCCTTCAAGAGGTTCATGGGAGTCTTAAAGAAATATGTTCATAACCGTGCTAGGCCAGAAGGAAGCATCTCCAAGGGCTATGGAACAGAGGAGGTCATTGAATTCTGTGTTGACTTTATTCCTGACCTTAAGCCGATTGGTGTTCCTGAATCGCGGCATGAAGGGAGACTAAGTGGAAAAGGCACGCTAGGAAGGAAATCAATGATATGTAGGGACGGGATTTCTTTGACTCAAGCACACTACACAGTTCTACAAAGTTCCACCTTGGTGGCTCCGTATATCGGTGACCCGCAGAACTTTCTACGCTCCCCGAGAACCAGGGCGTCGAACGATTGGATTAGACGTGAACACATGTCGACTTTTGGCGGTTGGTTGCAAAAACATCTCCTGAATAACAAAGATATTGAAGATCAGTTGTACTTGCTGGCCCAGACACCATCTTCGACTGTAGTGACTTTCCAAGGGTACGAGATAAATGGGAATACATTTTACACGATCGCCCAAGATAAAAGAGCACCAACCAAAACAGTGGTGTCCGGTTTGATGCAATAATGAATGAAGGCCCAAATGACACATATTATGGTTACATAGAGGATATATGGGAACTTGACTATGGACCTTCTTTTAAGGTCCCTTTGTTTAGGTGCAAATGGGTCAACAAAACAGGAGGCGGGGTTCAGGTAGACAAGTTGTATGGAATGACAACAGTGGATCTCAACAATCTTGGGTATAGAGATGAACCATTCGTCCTAGCCAAGGATGTGGCCCAGGTTTTCTATGTGAAGGATATGTCTACCAAACCAAGAAAAAGGAAACATAAGGAAACAAATACATCAAACGATGAGCCAAAGCGCCACATAGTTCTTTCTGGAAAAAGAAACATCGTGGGAGTGGAGGACAAGACAGACATGTCAGAAGATTATAATCAGTTTGATGAAATTCCACCCTTCAGAGTGAACATTGATCCAAGCATCAAGTTAAATGATGAAGATGCTCCATGGTTACGGCCGAAGAAGATTAAATGATGAAGATGCTCCATCATCAAGTTAATTGAAGAATGTTCATGGCATAAATGAGTATCTCAACATGGCAATCAATTTCCCATTTATTTTTGTGTAACCATGTAACTGTATGTAAGATATTAAAAGTGGAGATGCGCCACGGGAGATTTCCCAACCCTTTCCCCAACAAACATAGATGATATGTAGACGTTCGGGGCCTTGTCGGAAAAAATTCCAAGGCGCAGTTTCTGAAGATGCCGTAGGGCGTGTGCACCAACGACATCTTCGAGAAACTGCGCCACGGGAGATTTCCCAACCCTTTCCCCAACACTGTTAGATGAGATGTAGTCGTTCAGGGGCTTGCAGGAAAAAATTCCAAGGCGCAGTTTCTGAAGATGCCGTCGGGCGTGTGCACCAACGACATCTTCGAGAAACTGCGCCACGGGAGATTTCCCAACCCTTTCCCCAACACTGTTAGATGAAATGTAGTCGTTTAGGGGCTTGCAGGGAAAAATTCCGAGGAGCAGCTTCCGAAGATGTCGTAGGGTGTGTGCACCAACGACATCTTCGAGAAGCTGCGCCACGGGAGATTTCCCAACCCTTCCCTTCATCCATGGGAATGAAACTCTGCTTGGCTTGTTGATCTGCTTGGCAAGGCGTATCGATGCTCCTTTTATAGGCACGGCACCTCTTCTACTTTGTCTTGTTCCTTCGACAGGGCGTCGTGCGCTACATGCTTTATCTCATCGAGCAGTGCGTCCACCCATGCGTTCTTATCCTGCCGACATCTTTAGTCCCGGTTGTACCCACCAGCCGGGACTAAAGGTTACCCACACGTCCTTATCCCACCGACAGTTTTGTTAGATGACACAAAAAAGGATCTTTAGTCCCGGTTGTACCCACCAGCCGGGACTAAAGGTTACCCACACGTCCTTATCCCACCGACAGTTTTGTTAGATGACACAAAAAAGGATCTTTAGTCCCGGTTGTACCCACCAGCCGGGACTAAAGGTTACCCACACGTCCTTATCCCACCGACAGTTTTGGGCGCCACTGCATTCCCGCCTATTTTTCTTCCCGCGCTTTCCACTGCTTCCCGTCTCCGTCCTTCCGCCATTTTTTCACTACATATATGTTGGCTTGGCCTCCATTTACATATCACATCTAGACTCATATCTGCAAACCTCATCACCAGGTCACATGGCTTCCATCGTATCTCTAACCCTCTGGGAGGCGGAGGCGCTTTGCACGTCGAACTACCCCTGCCCGCCGGGCTACCGCGTCCCTACCGGCTGGTTGCTGAGCGTCGGAGGCGTACCGGTCCCTCCTGTCCCTCTAGGTGTGGCGCGCGAGATGGCCATCACGAACCACTACTACTTCGAGCTCACGCCAGAGCAGCGGAGGAATCCCCAGTGGCATCCCGACTACAGGCCGACTTGGGAAAACTTCTTCATCAATCGGCGTGAGAGGGCGCTCGCCAGGCACGAGGAGGGCGGCCCGCCTCCTTCGAACTTCAACGAGGCCGGCCGTCGGCTGTGGTGGCGCGACCGGACTCTCCAGGGCGTCATGGCCCACCATGGCCCCCGCCTGCGCTACCCTCAGTCCCAGCCCACGCGTGCTCTCCCGCCGAGGTTTGACTACCGCGACCCCGATGCCAGCGACGATGATGACGGCGACTACGACGACTACAATGGCGAGTACTATAGGGCTAGGCACGAGTATGACTGAATGACTCGAACAGTCGAATCTGGCCATGTATCTTAATTAATTTTCAGTTGAGCTAGGCACGAGTACTATAGGGCTAGGCATGAGTACTATCTGGCCATGTATCTTAATTAATTTTCAGTTGAGCTAGGCATGAGTACTATAGGGCTAGGCACGAGTACTATCTGGCCATGTATCTTAATTAATTTTCAGTTGAGCTCTGTACTTTAATTCCACATGTAATCTGGCGGGAAACTTTTCTCATCATCAGCGTCTGCCACAACGACTTTATTTAAAATACAATTAAAATAGATAATCAACTAGTCTAGTCGATCTACTCGTCGTCGGAGGTTGTCTCGGTCCAAATGTCGTCCCACCGAGGGTCGTTGTCGGCCCAAGTTGTATTCGGGTTGTCGAGCTCGAACACGGCGACGGCCCGGCGGTGGCGGCGACGGTCCTCGTCGTCGACGAGGCACGGCGTCGGCGCGAGGAACTCCGCCTCCTCTAGCGATTCGACGTCTGGGAAGTTCATGTCGCACCGTGGCCGCCGAAATCGCCATGCGGCCGCGTCGTAAGCGCGCGCCGCCAGCTCCGGGGTGTTGTACGTGCCGAGGGTGAGCCGGAAGCCACCGGCGCGCATCTCGGCGTAGAACCTACCGTTCGGACGCGCTCGGACGCCACGGAAGCCGGACGAGCCGCGACGGCGCGGCGGCATCCCGGCGACGAATGAACGGAGGCGACGGCGACGTGTGGTTCCGCGCGCACGCGGTGCTTTATAGCATACCGACGCGGCAAGTTTGGCGACAGGTGGCGCGGGGAAGTGGCGGGGCGTGGCACGTGGAAGCGGCGGCGATAGGTGGCGCGGGGAAGCAGCGGGGCGTGGCACGTGGAAGCGGCGGCGACAGGTGGCGCGGGGAAGCGGCAGGGCGTGGCACGTGGAAGCGGGATCTACACGTCGCACGGCGGTGGCGGCGGGGCGAGGCACGTGGAAGCGGCGGCGACACGTGGCACGGGGAAGGGACACGTGTGGCGGTGGCGGTGGTGGCCAGTACATGGCGGTGGCGGTGGTGGGCAGTACACGGTGGTGGCCCGTACATGGCGGTGACGGTGGTGGCCAGGCGGTGGCGGTGGCGACGGTGGCCTGTACATGGCGGTGGCGGTGGTGAGTGATACGTCTCCAACGTATCGATAATTTCTTATGTTCCATGCCACATTATTGATGTTATCTACATGTTTTATGCACACTTTATGTCATATTCGTGCATTTTCTGGAACTAACCTATTAACAAGATGCCGAAGTGTCAGTTGCTGTTTTCTGCTGTTTTTGGTTTCAGAAATCCTAGTAACGAAATATTCTCGGAATTGGACGAAATCAACGCCCAGGGTCCTATTTTGCCACGAAGCTTCCAGAAGTCCGAAGAGGAGACGAAGTGGGGCCACGAGGTGGCCACACCCTAGGGCGGCGCGGCCCCCCCTTGGACGCGCGGCCCTATGGTGTGGGCCCCTCGTGCCGCCTCTTGACCTACCCTTCCGCCTACTTAAAGCCTCCGTCGCGAAACCCCCAGTACCGAGAGCCACGATACGGAAAACCTTACTGAGACGCCGCCGACGCCGATCCCATCTCGGGGGATCCAGGAGATCGCCTCCGGCACCCTGCCGGAGAGTGGATTCATCTCCCGGAGGACTCTACGCCGCCATGGTCGCCTCCGGAGTGATGTGTGAGTAGTCTACCCCTGGACTATGGGTCCATAGCAGTAGCTAGATGGTTGTCTTCTCCCCATTGTGCTTCATTGTCGGATCTTGTGAGCTGCCTAACATGATCAAGATCATCTATCTGTAATTCTATATGTTGCGTTTGTTGGGATCCGATGAATAGAGAATACTTGTTATGTTGATTATCAAAGTTATGTCTATGTGTTGTTTATGATCTTGCATGCTCTCCGTTACTAGTAGATGCTCTGGCCAAGTAGATGCTTGTAACTCCAAGAGGGAGTATTTATGCTCGATAGTGGGTTCATGCCTCCATTGATATCTGGGACAGTGACAGAAAGTTCTAAGGTTGTGGATGTGCTGTTGCCACCAGGGATAAAACATTGGTGCTATGTTCAAGGATGTAGTTACTGATTACATTACGCGCAATACTTAATGCAATTGTCTGTTGTTAGCAACTTAATACTGGAGGGGGTTCGGATGATAACCTGAAGGTGGACTTTTTTGGCATAGATGCATGCTGGATGGCGGTCTATGTACTTTGTCGTAATGCCCAATTAAATCTCACTATACTCATCATAATATGTATGTGCATGGTCATGCCCTCTTTATTTGTCAATTGCCCAACTGTAATTTGTTCACCCAACATGCTGTTTATCTTATGGGAGAGACACCTCTAGTGAACTGTGGACCCCGGTCCAATTCTCTATCTTGAAATACAATCTCTTGCAATACTTGTTCTCTTGTTTTTACGCAAACAATCATCTTCCACACAATACGGTTAATCCTTTGTTACAGCAAGCCGGTGAGATTGACAACCTCACTGTTTCGTTGGGGCAAAGTACTTTGGTTGTGTTGTGCAGGTTCCACGTTGGCGCCGGAATCCCTGGTGTTGCGCCGCACTACATCCCGCCGCCATCAACCTTCAACGTGCTTCTTGGCTCCTCCTGGTTCGATAAACCTTGGTTTCTTTCTGAGGGAAAACTTGCTGCTGTGCGCATCATACCTTCCTCTTGGGGTTCCCAACGAACGTGTGAGTTACACGCCATCAAGCTCTTTTTCTGTCGCCGTTGCCGGGGATCGAAGAAAAGTTACACCACAAAGATTTCTATCTCCCACGTCAACTGCACGCCAGCAGCTCTTTTTCTGGCGCCGTTGCCGGGGAGATCAAGACACGCTGCAAGGGGAGTCTCCACTTCCCAATCTCTTTACTTTTTTTTTGTCTTGCTTAGTTTTATTTACTACTTTGTTTGCTGCACTAAATCAAAATACAAAAAAATTAGTTGCTAGTTTTACTTTATTTGCTATCTTGTTTGCTATATCAAAAACACAAAAAAATTAGTTACTTGCATTTACTTTATCTAGTTTGCTTTATTTACTGTCTTGCACTCTATATTAAAAATACAAAAAAATTAGTTACTTTTGTTACCATGTCTAGCTCTGAACCTGTTACTTCTTCGCCTGAAGAATTAGTCTTCACTTTTAAACAAGGGGATGAGGAGAGTTTTAAGGATGCTTGGTCTAGAATTTTTACTTCTTATCGTAAAACTGAACCTCAAATGACTCTAAGTTTGCTCCTTAGTAATTTTTATTTTGGTCTTATGATTCGCTATAGGTATGCTTTGGATACTTTAGTGGGAGGAGATTTCCTTCATTGCAATGGGGATCAAGCTTTTAATGCCATAAAGAAGTTGGTTGCATCACATGATTCAGCTAATAACTTTGATTCAGCCCTCACTAGCATTTATAATAGATTAAACAATCTCGAGATAAGTACATCTCGCTTGGATGATAACTATTGCCATGTTCGTAATCATCTTGAACAAGTTTTAGTGAACTCTAAACTTTCATTGTGGGATCCTACTGTTAAAATTGTTATCGGTGATCGAACTCTTCGTGCCAACTGTGATATTATGTCTGAATTTTGCCTTATACCTGAGAGCATTTATAAATCTTTGAAACTTTGGGGAATCGATGAAGGAGGAGAAGAAATAACTCTCATTGATAACTCTGTTATAATTCCTAAGGGAATAGCCGCAGGTGTGCATACAACCATTCTTGGAAGAACAATATCCATTGATTATCTTGTTATTGAATGCGTAGGGACAGGAAAAATCACACTCGGAAGATCCCTGCTGAAACTATTGGGAGCAGTCATTGATGTGGGAGAAGGCACCCTGGAATTCACCTCTACACCGGGAGGAAATCATATATTTCCTAAATCAAAGGGAAAGAAAAACAATAAGAAAGGTAAGGGTAAAGCCCAAGGTAAGGTTGACACACCATCTCTTGATAATACTTGATACACACTTTCTGCGCCTGGCTGAAAGGCGTTAAAGAAAAGCGCTTATGGGAGACAACCCATGTTTTTACCTACAGTACTTTGTTTTTATTTTGTGTCTTGGAAGTTGTTTACTACTGTAGCAACCTCTCCTTATCTTAGTTTAGTGTTTTGTTGTGCCAAGTAAAGTCGTTGATAGAAAAGTTCATACTAGATTTGGATTACTGCGCAGAAACAGATTTCTTTGCTGTCACGAATCTGGGCTGTTTTCTCTGTAGGTAACTCAGAAAATTATTCCAATTTACGTGAGTGATCCTCAGATATGTACGCAACTTTCATTCAATTTGAGCATTTTCATTTGAGCAAGTATGGTGCCTCGATAAAATTCGTCAATACGAACTGTTCTGTTTTGACAGATTCTGCCTTTTATTTCGCATTGCCTCTTTTGCTATGTTGGATGAATTTCTTTGATCCATTAATGTCCAGTAGCTTTATGCAATGTACAGAAGTGTTAAGAATGATTGTGTCACCTCTGAACATGTTAAATTTTATTGTCGCTAACCCTCTAATGAGTTGTTCTAAGTTTGGTGTGGAGGAAGTTTTCAAGGATCAAGAGAGGAGTATGATGCAACATGATCAAGGAGAGTGAAAGCTCTAAGCTTGGGGATGCCCCGGTGGTTCACCCCTGCATATATTAAGAAGACTCAAGCGTCTAAGCTTGGGGATGCCCAAGGCATCCCCTTCTTCATCGACAACATTATCAGGTTCCTCCCCTGAAACTATATTTTTATTCCATCACATCTTATGTGCTTTGCTTGGAGCGTCGGTTTGTTTTTGTTTTTTGTTTTGTTTGAATAAAATGGATCCTAGCATTCACTTTATGGGAGAGAGACACGCTCCGCTGTAGCATATGGACAAGTATGTCCTTAGGCTCTACTCATAGTATTCATGGCGAAGTTTCTTCTTCGTTAAATTGTTATATGGTTGGAATTGGAAAATGATACATGTAGTAATTGCTATAAATGTCTTGGGTAATGTGATACTTGGCAATTGTTGTGCTCATGATTAAGCTCTTGCATCATATGCTTTGCACCCATTAATGAAGAAATACATAGAGCATGCTAAAATTTGGTTTGCATATTTGGTTTCTCTAAGGTCTAGATAATTTCTAGTATTGAGTTTGAACAACAAGGAAGACGGTGTAGAGTCTTATAATGTTTTCAATATGTCTTTTATGTGAGTTTTGCTGCACCGGTTCATCCTTGTGTTTGTTTCAAATAAGCCTTGCTAGCCTAAACCTTGTATCGAGAGGGATTACTTCTCATGCATCCAAAATACTTGAGCCAACCACTATGCCATTTGTGTCCACCATACCTACCTACTACATGGTATTTTCCGCCATTCCAAAGTAAATTGCTTGAGTGCTACCTTTAAAATTCCATCATTCACCTTTGCAATATATAGCTCATGGGACAAATAGCTTAAAAACTATTGTGGTATTGAATATGTAATTATGCACTTTATCTCTTATTAAGTTGCTTGTTGTGCGATAACCATGTTCACTGGGGACGCCATCAACTACTCTTTGTTGAATTTCATGTGAGTTGCTATGCATGTTCGTCTTGTCTGAAGTAAGAGAGATCTACCACCTTATGGTTAAGCATGCATATTGTTAGAGAAGAACATTGGGCCGCTAACTAAAGCCATGATCCATGGTGGAAGTTTCAGTTTTGGACATATATCTTCAATCTCATATGAGAAAATTATTAATTGTTGTTACATGCTTATGCATAAAAGAGGAGTCCATTATCTGTTGTCTATGTTGTCCCGGTATGGATGTCTAAGTTGAGAATAATCAATAGCGAGAAATCCAATGCGAGCTTTCTCCTTAGACCTTTGTACAGGCGGCGTAGAGGTACCCCTTTGTGACACTTGGTTAAAACATGTGCATTGTGATGATCCGGTAGTCCAAGCTAATTAGGACAAGGTGCTGGCACTATTAGTATACTATGCATGAGGCTTGCAACTTGTAAGATATAATTTACATGATACATATGCTTTATTACTACCGTTGACAAAATTGTTTCATGTTTTCAAAATCAAAGCTCTAGCACAAATATAGCAATCGATGCTTTTCCTCTATGGAGGACCATTCTTTTACTTTCAATGTTGAGTCAGTTCACCTATTTCTCTCCACCTCAAGAAGCAAACACTTGTGTGAACTGTGCATTGATTCCTACATACTTGCTTATTGCACTTATTATATTACTCTATGTTGACAATATCCATGAGATATACATGTTATGAGTTGAAAGCAACCGCTGAAACTTAATCTTCCTTTGTGTTGCTTCAATGCTTTTACTATGAATTATTGCTTTATGAGTTAACTCTTATGCAAGACTTATTGATGCTTGTCTTGAAGTACTATTCATGAAAAGTCTTTGCTTTATGATTCACTTGTTTACTCATGTCATATACATTGTTTTGATCGCTGCATTCACTACATATGCTTTACAAATAGTATGATCAAGGTTATGATGGCATGTCACTCCAGAAATTATCTTTGTTATCGTTTTACCTTCTCGGGACGAGCAGAACTAAGCTTGGGGATGCTGATACGTCTCCAACGTATCGATAATTTCTTATGTTCCATGCCACATTATTGATGTTATCTACATGTTTTATGCACACTTTATGTCATATTCGTGCATTTTCTGGAACTAACCTATTAACAAGATGCCGAAGTGCCGATTCTTGTTTTCTGCTGTTTTTGGTTTCAGAAATCCTAGTAACGAAATATTCTCGGAATTGGACGAAATCAACGCCCAGGGTCCTATTTTGCCACGAAGCTTCCAGAAGTCCGAAGAGGAGACGAAGTGGGGCCACGAGGTGGCCACACCCTAGGGCGGCGCGGCCCCCCCTTGGCCGCGCGGCCCTGTTGTGTGGGCCCCTCGTGCCGCCTCCTGACCTACCCTTCCGCCTACTTAAAGCCTCCGTCGCGAAACCCCCAGTACCGAGAGCCACGATACGGAAAACCTTACTGAGATGCCGCCGCCGCCGATCCCATCTCGGGGGATCCAGGAGATCGCCTCCGGCACCCTGCCGGAGAGGGGATTCATCTCCCGGAGGACTCTACGCCGCCATGGTCGCCTCCGGAGTGATGTGTGAGTAGTCTACCCCTGGACTATGGGTCCATAGCAGTAGCTAGATGGTTGTCTTCTCCCCATTGTGCTTCATTGTCGGATCTTGTGAGCTGCCTAACATGATCAAGATCATCTATCTGTAATTCTATATGTTGCGTTTGTTGGGATCCGATGAATAGAGAATACTTGTTATGTTGATTATCAAAGTTATGTCTATGTGTTGTTTATGATCTTGCATGCTCTCCGTTACTAGTAGATGCTCTGGCCAAGTAGATGCTTGTAACTCCAAGAGGGAGTATTTATGCTCGATAGTGGGTTCATGCCTCCATTGATATCTCTGGGACGTGATGAGAAAAGTTCTAAAGTTGTGGATGTGCTGTTGCCACTAGGGATAAAACATTGGTGCTATGTTCAAGGATGTAGTTACTGATTACATTACGCGCAATACTTAATGCAATTGTCTGTTGTTAGCAACTTAATACTGGAGGGGGTTCGGATGATAACCTGAAGGTGGACTTTTTAGGCATAGATGCATGCTGGATGGCGGTCTATGTACTTTGTCGTAATGCCCAATTAAATCTCACTATACTCATCATAATATGTATGTGCATGGTCATGCCCTCTTTATTTGTCAATTGCCCAACTGTAATTTGTTCACCCAACATGCTGTTTATCTTATGGGAGAGACACCTCTAGTGAACTGTGGACCCCGGTCCAATTCTCTATACTGAAATACAATCTACTGCAATACTGTTCTACTGTTTTCTGCAAACAATCATCTTCCACACAATACGGTTAATCCTTTGTTACAGCAAGCCGGTGAGATTGACAACCTCACTGTTTCGTTGGGGCAAAGTACTTTGGTTGTGTTGTGCAGGTTCCACGTTGGCGCCGGAATCCCTGGTGTTGCGCCGCACTACATCCCGCCGCCATCAACCTTCAACGTGCTTCTTGGCTCCTCCTGGTTCGATAAACCTTGGTTTCTTTCTGAGGGAAAACTTGCTGCTGTGCGCATCATACCTTCCTCTTGGGGTTCCCAACGAACGTGTGAGTTACACGCCATCAGTGGGCAGTACACGGCGGTGGCCCGTACATGGCGGTGACGGTGGTGGCCAGGCGGTGGCGGTGGCGACGGTGGCCAGTACACGGCGGTGGCGATGGTGGCCAGTACACGGCGGTGGCGACGGTGGCCTGTACATGGCGGTGGCGGTGGTGGGCAGTACACGGCGGTGGCCCGTACATGGTGGTGACGGTGGTGGCCAGGCGGTGGCGGTGGCGACGGTGGCCAGTACACGGCGGTGGCGACGGTGGCCTGTACATGCATGGCGGTGGCGGCGGTGGACACGTGTGGCAGTGCGGTGGCTTTTTTTTCATTTGAAATAAGGCGGGAATGAAACTTTTTTTAAAAAGTGGCCTTTGGACCCGGTTTGTAATACAAACCGGGACTAAAGGCCTTTTTTGCGCGCGCAGCGAAAACGCAGCAAAAAAGACCTTTAGTCCCGGTTTGTATTACAAACCGGGACCAAAGGGGGGCCTTTGGTCCCGGTTTGTAACACGAACCGGTACCAACGGGGGGGGGGGTATAAGTGCAACCGCTTCGTCTCCGCGGAGATCAATCCCGCGGAGACGAAGCCGCAGACGCACAGACCGCGCCGCCAGGCTGCTGCTCTGCCGCGCGCCATCGCCGCCGCCGCCGCCGCGCGCCATCGCCGCCCTCCCATGCGCCACCGCCTCCGCCACCGCGCCCGCCGTCGCTGTCGCCACCGCGCTCGCGCCCGCGCCCGCGCCGCCGTCGCGCCGTCCAACCGCCTCCGTCTCCGCCACCGCGCGCCCGCCGTCGTCGTCGCGCTGCTGCGCCCGCCCACCGCTGCCGCCCGCGACCGCCTCCTCGCCGTCCGCCGCGCCCCCGGCCGCCACCTCCGCCGGTAAGCACCGGCCGCCGGCGCCTCCCCTTCTCCTTTTTTTTGCATTTTAGATTAGTTAGTTTGTTAGTGTTAGTTAAAAAGTTAGTGTTAAAATTACATTAGTTAGTTTGTTAGTGTTAGTGTTAGATAAAAAATTAGTTAATTAGTTTGTTAGTGTTAGTGTTAGATAAAAAATTAGTGTTAGTGTTAGATAAAAAATTAGTTAGTTTGTTAGTGTTAGTGTTAGTGAAAAAGTTAGTGTTAGATAAAAAAATTAGTTAGTTTGTTAGTGTTAGTGTTAGTGTTAGTTTGTTAGTGTTAGTGTTAGTTTGTTTGTTAGTGAAAAAATTAGTTTGTTAGTGTTAGTGTTAGATAAAAAATTAGTTAGTTTGTTAGTGTTAGTGTTAGTGAAAAAGTTAGTGTTAGTGTTAGTGAAAAAGTTAGTGTTAGTGTTAGTGAAAAAGTTAGTGTTAGTGTTAGTGTTAGTGAAAAATTAGTTAGTTAGTGTTAGTGTTAGTTAGTAAGTATGTAGTGCCACCGCGCCCCCGGCCCAAAATAAAGTATGTAGTGCCGGCGCCCCCCAAACGGTAGTGCCGGCGCCGACTAAGTAGTGAATTTATTTTTTAATTTATGTTAACGTTGGTACATATATATATGATTTGTTTTCGTAGCTACGATGCCGCGACAGCCGCCGCGCCGTGGTCTGACTCTTCTAGAGGAGATGGAGCAGATGGGGGAGGTCCGGGACTGGGCTCCGCCGGGGTGGCACTGGGAGGTCTTAGCTTCCGGGTCGCGCACCTTGGTGCGGAATCCGGGTCCCGTTGTCGACCCGGATATTCTTTGGTGGAGGTCTTATGGGCCACGGTCGTTTCAGAGGGAGTCGGCCCCGCCGGAGGAGGTAGCTCAGCGCATTGAAGCGGAGGACCAGCACGTTCGCCGTTACATGTACGCGTTAGACAACATGTATAGGACCGGATGGAGCGTTATGCGGGGATCTCATGTTAGCTATGCTCCCGTTGTTGTTCCGTGGCTTTGGGGGTACAGGCTCAGGACCCGGTCGGCGCCCTCTAGGACCCGGTCTGCGCGGTTGAGTGGTTGTAGTAGTGATTGATGTATTAGGGTTAAATAAACATGAACCCGATCTATGTATGCATGTAACTGCACTATCTGCTTTCAGCACTATATTATCGATCCTTAGTTAAGAACTACATATGTAACTCCATTTTCAGTTTTCTGCATTATCCTTAATTTGATCATATGATGGTGCCTATGTATAGCTTGCAGGTCGTTGTAGAAAGCATGGACAGAGATGAAATTCAAGAAAATTTCATGGAGAACTCATAGCAAACGGTACTCTGGATGATCGCGACGACGACGTTATTCCAGATGATGGCGGTGACGATGTCACCGCAACTTATTTGAATGACTCCGGTGAGGGAGCGGAGAATATTGAGGAAGAAGATCCTAGTGGCGCCAGTGAGGAACAAGATCATCATAATGGCTCCCGAACTGTAGTTATCACCGAGGTATATAAATTAATTAAGCCGCTGTTGATCGACTAGATGCATTAACTAATTAAATTGTACTGACTATGAATTATTTCTTTTTTAGCCCTCCGGATCGAGCACTTCTTCTGTAAAGTCGAGGAAGCGAGGCCCGGCCAAAAAGTTGGATGACGGTGTTAGGCACGACATCACCCACATCGAAAAGGATGGTAAACCGATTGCTCCAGAGAAAGGTGCAAAGGCATTTATAGCTCAATGCGGAGTGCTTGTTAGGGACCACGTCCCGATCACCGTTCGAGAATGGCACAAGCCGAAGGGACTAGTGCTGTCTGCAGAGGAAGAAGCTCAAGGTCTTTATATCGATGATGTAGCCAAAAACAGCATTCTGAACAAGCTCATGTCACATTTCAACATAGTACCCGAAGAGGGGGATGATGCTGAAAAGGCCAAGATGGAGCAGGCCCTCCGCGAGTTTGGCAAGAAGAAGATGGCCGAACTATTCAAGAACCACAAGAAAAGATTGCGCCGCCTTATCAAGATAAAGAAGACTCCGGACAGTGAGAAGGTAAAAAAATCACTGGGACGAATTCGTGAAGTACAGCACGGAGTCAGAAGAATTTAAGAAAAGGTCGGAAACAAATAAGGCAAATGCTGCGTTGAAGCTATATCACCAAATTCTGGGTCCAGGTGGATACAGGGCTAACCGTCCTAAGTGGCAGGCAGCTGAGGCGGAACTGACCAGGAAAGGGATCAGATTAGGGACACACGGTTGGATCGAATGGTGCAAGGAGTGGTTCTACGGGATTGGGGGAACGTTGCATCCAGAAACAGGGAAGTGCATCTATAAGAAAGCTCATCTGAAGTTTCCCATTGAAGCCCTGGAACAAGCACATAGGGACGTGGAGGCGGGGTTGTTCCAGCCCGAAAGAGAGAACGATGAGCTGACACGCGCCCTTGGGAACAAAGAACACACCAGACGAACACGAGGAACAGAAGGCTCCGTTCCGTGGAAGTATGGCTTTCCTGCGGAAAGGAAGAGATTTCCTGATAAAAGCCATGAGAGGAGAAAGGCAAGGGAAACAGACCGCCTAGCTAACTTAGAGGAGGGTATGAGCACCATGAAAGCCCAATTAACCATGGTAACCCAAGTACTTACATCTCAGATGGCTCAGGGGCAGGCTGTAGATCCTGCATTGCTCAATGCCCTCGCCCCGCTGCAATCTCAACCACACAGGAAAAGCAGCGTGGCTTCCTCTCAGCAGGTGGATAATGATGATGATGATGACCAGGTGGTCGAGCCTCCTCGCTACCCCCCGTGGATGATCTCACTGAGAGCCGTCCTTGTGAGCTGCATGTTAAAGTTTTCAACCTATCCTTCAAGGCGGCGGTCGGCATCCTCTTACCTACAAGGTCTTACCATTGCCGTCCGGTCCAAGACGACTTTGATGTTGTGATGGTGGATGAAGTGTTGAGAGATTATGAGGGGTTGGTGCTTGAGCACCCTGCAGGTGAAGATGGGGAAATCAAAGAACTGGGAGAAGCCCGTAGAACCACCGTGCAATGGCGGAAGGAGAACATTGTGTTTCCAGGTGAGAAGCCAACAAGCAGGCCACCTCCGCCTCCTCCGCCACCTGTGCAGTCTCCTCCGCATGATGATTCTCCTCTGCGCGATGATGATTCCCCTATGCATGACCAGTCTCCTCTGCGTGAAAATACTCCGCCGCCTCCTCCTCCTCATCAGGAGACTCCGCCGCCTCCACCTAAGCAAAAGAGGAAGCGGTCCGCGGCACCTCCTACAGCTCCGAAGAGATCATCAACTCCAATGAGGGCACAGACTCCAGAGTTGTTACCACATGAGCAGACTGAAGAGCAAAAGGCGTTTCTTGCGCCGAAGAAGATGTTTATTCCACCGCAGACAGTGAAGCACTTTGCCGAGACGAGAATGAAGAGACCTGAGCTGAGAGCTGATTATGACCGCTCTCTTGGACAGTCCTCTAGAGCGAGCAAAGAAGCAAAAAAAGTCGCCCATCTTGGACAGCAGGACATTCAAGCCGTACCCCACTTCATCGTGGAGCCCTATCATGATCCAGAGACGGCATCGATGATCGAACGGGCGGCTAGAGCTCAGGGAGCATCAGTTGAGTACGAAGATTACTATCCAACGGCTCAAGTGGTAAACAAGTATAGATACGGATCTGATCTCATCAAACCTGGCGAGCTCGCGCGTCTAGGGACTCAGATGCGAAGGTTGCATGAATGGTACTTGAAAGCCTGTCGAAGAGGTGATGCCTACCTCACGGTGTATCTTAGAGATGAGCATTACTTCCGGGGGAAAGACGAGATAAATCTTGAGTTAGAAGAACTGTTTCAGTTATTCAATCAAGACGCCCTCGACAAAGCTGTCATCAGTTGCTACTGCCTGTAAGTGATTTATTTGTGTAATTAAGTTTGTATCTCATTCATTTGCACTAACAATTATCCTCATTATATTCTTTGTGTACGCTATACATTTATGCAGAATGAAGAAGCTGGAATACAAAAGAGGCAAGCTCCTACCGCTGGGGTTCATAGACCCAAACACAGTTCATGAAGTTACGGTTCGAGACTTCGCCAAGGACACAGAGGACAACATCGTAATGTTTTTAGAGAAGCAAGCAGACAAAGAGGATATATTCTTTCCCTACAACTTCAAGTGAGTGTTATATATAACATACATTATGCTTGTGCACCTTCCACTTTATTCTCGTAATCATTGAGCTATGCTTGTGCAGATTCCACTTTATTCTCCTAATCATTGATCTTCACCTTGGAGTCGTAAAAATCATGGACTCGAAACGTAAAGAATATGCGGAATGGGCGGACATGGCTGCCATCCTCTAGAGGTAGTTTCAATCAATTTCGTATTGGCATCTTCATCTGCTCTAATTCGAAGATATCATCAACTAATCAATTACTCATTTACTCATTATTTTTTGCCGGGCAGGGCTTGGAAACGGTTCATCAATACTGTTCCGGGTAAATGGAAACCGGAGCTTACATTTGAAGATTACCCTGTAAGTAGTACTGTATATATAGCTATGTCCGTGAAACTTTATATATGATATTTACTTTCAATACGATGCTTGATTATTAGTTTGATCGAACTATTTTTTCGTAAAGTGTATGAGGCAGGAACCCGGGAATAACTTATGTGGATACTACGTCTGCACCTTCATGCGTGACATGGCCTGTCCCAAGGGTGGGGATGCCCAAATACACCACACTCGTGTACGATAACAAAATTTCACAATTAATCTTAATTAGTACCATCTATTGTATTGAGTTCCATTCATATATTGATCTCCTTTTTTAAATATAGATGACACGCCTGCGGGACACTCTCATAACGGAGGATTAAATAAAAGCAATTCAAGAGGAAATCGCGGGATTCTTTATTACCGAGGCCCTTACCCCAGGTGGAGAGCACTATCGGCAGATCGTGACGGCGGAGGATATTCGTCGAGGAGATGTTGTATTGTAAATATGCATGCATTACGTGTACTGTTGACGATGTCGTGTACTGTTGATGATGTCTATATATATTCATGAAGATTTTTTGTGGTTTGTTGAATGATATATATGCATTGCTGAAACTCTGCCGCGGCAGAGAAACGCCCTGTTTCTCTGCCGCGGCAGAGAAACGTTGGTACAGCCTAAACCTGTGTCGCGGCAGAGAAATAGCAATTCTCTGCCGCGGCAGAGAAACCTAGGCCCGGTTCATACCACGAACCGGGACCAAAGGCCTTCCACCGCGAGCTCCCTGGCCGCACCACATGTCGAGGCCTTTAGGCCCGGTTAAACTTTGAACCGGGACTAAAGGGCACCCCCTTTAGTCCCGCCTAATTGGTCCCGGTTTGGGAACCGGGACTGAAGGCCCAAATAGACCGGGCCTATTGCCCCTTTTTCTACTAGTGGTTGTGTAATTTCCAGATTAGGACATGTAATCTGTTTGCTGAATTTGTCATTTGGTTTGGATTTTTTTCATGAATCTAGTGATACTAATTTAGTGTCATAAAAGCTGCTACTTTTCTCTATAAAGCTGGTGTTTTTTAAAAAAAATTCTGACTAAGGACAAGGTTGAAACACATGTATTCGTATTCATGGACAGAGGTAGTGTATTCATTTTGTATGTTGATTTTTATTTCCGCCTCTTTTCGTTGCGTTTTTGTTTAAACTCATAAAAGTATTTTATATATTCACAAAACAATAATATTTACATGTATGATTTCCTTTTAATACTTTTTTGGAAATAATTTGTATGACAATTAGTTTTTGTATAAGTATGTGTAATGTACATGTAAGTGAACATTTATATTTACAACACATATTTTTTATATTATTAAATAGATTTATAAGAGGCACATATAATAATTAACGCTTATAATAAAAATGAAAACTATAGTACATAATAATGGGACACGCCAAATGCGGCCAATTTAGGGCATCATTATCTCCAGAAGTGTTGAATAAGAACTCCATAGGCAAGTGAACCGGGAACGCCCTGAAGGTCGGGATATAGGTACACAAGGTTAAAGGGCCACATACAATAACAAACAATGTCAAAAGAGTGAGCAAACAAAACATGGATAAGCAAATATTTTACATGGGACATATATTTCACCCCCATCAAATCATAGTAACACGAAATCAGTATCAATAGATCCATGATGAAATACATTTCCAAAGCTGTGCACGCAGCTTGCACAAACTTTAAAAGATTTGAATGAAGATAATCTATAGGCCATATAAACTGAAAGGTAGGGAGTAATTTTTTTTTAATAATTTTCTTCTATGAGATTCTTTTTGTAGGATTATGTATCGAGATGTCCTTGAGTATATATGGATGATATATGTGCATGCATATTGAAATGAAGGTAGAACAGCTTGCTGCTATCCATACTACCAAAATTGTGATTCAGTGCTACAAGTGGGATTTAGACAAATTTACTGATAGATGACTCTCTCAGATCATGTACCATGGTCTCTCGTTGGCTTATATGAAGTTCACTGGGTTATATTTTCATCTCCTAATCAACAAAAGTAGGGCTCCTATTGTAGAGTTGGAGATACATGCATTCACAACCACCAAATTTTTTTTTTGATCTTGCGACAATTTGTTATAAATTTCCCAAGAATGTTTAAGACCAATTCTAAAAACTTTTATCCATATTTTTCTTAAGGGGGCCTTACTTGACTCATATTTAACATACAAAACCATGAATTGAACTAATTAAACATCAGCACATCTAGCCCAATCTCATTAATTCGAAGTGTGTCAAGGTAGGAGGACCCATAACACGTCAAAAGTCTATGCCCTCATACCATTCACCCTCCATCAACATCTTAACTCGTTCATCGTCATACATCACCTTCATATATTTCATCAATAATGTAACTGATAACATATTTATAACAAAACTATGCATGCCAGTGGTACTAACCCACGTATAAAACACCAACCGACAACATATAATTGGAAGTTGTAAGTAAGATAAGACTTACACAAATAATAAGTGGCAAATAATCATGAATTAGAACATAACTATGATTAGCACGTGTTATTCACTTATTACCATAAAATCATAGCATAAAACCAACCCATTACATGGATTAGAATGGATTAGTACTAAAGTATCACTTATTAGGATATCACTAATTAGTGGGTAATAGTGTGATACCTTGTCCTATTAGTAGAGGGTCATGACTCATGTGGCACAAGTGGAGTTGCCTGGTGTGCTGTGCCCCTTGTCCAAAACATAAAGAAAGTTTGATCACCATATATATCATTATGCACCAAACTGTAGGGATTCGTAGCATAGAAAACAAAAATTCTACCGCAAGAAAAAATAACAAGCCAAGATCTAATCTTTTAGATGGTAGCAACGAGGTGAAGATCAACATACCCTCGAAGATCGCTAAGCGCTAACGAGATAAATCTCGTGGTGGATGTAGTCGATCACTTCCCGCTTTCAAAAGCGCGTAGAAGATCTTGACGGTGCCACAATAGGGCAGCACCTCTGCACTCGGTCACACGTACGGTGTTGATGAAGACGTCCTTCTCCCCGTTCTATCGGGCAGTGGATGTAGTAGATCCTCCTCGGAATCCCGCCAGCACGACGACGTGGTGACGGTGGTGGTGGAGATCTCCGGCAGGGCTTCACCGTAAGCACTGCGGAGAAATAGGAGGAGGGAGTAGCTAGGGTTTGGGAGAGAGGGGGCTTGGGGCGCCGGCCTGGGAGCCCCTTGGTGGTGCGGCCAACTTGTGTGTCCAGCCCCTCCCCTCTCCTCCCCTTTAAATAGGTGGAAACCCCCTAGGGTTTTCCCCAAAACCACTTTGAAGTCCAACTCCAAACTTACCAAATTTAGAAACCTAGAGGGAAAGGGATTTCTCCCTTTCCTTCTTTCTTGGCCGGCCAACTAGGTGGAGTCAACCATGGACTCCACCTTCCCACTTGGTGGGTTGGCTAGGGTTGTTGGAGTCCCTCCTGAACTCCTCCTTCCATAGTGATTTATTTCGGATGATTCTAGAAACTTCTACATCCTTCCATAAATTCACCGGGCCACTCCCAAACTTGGAATGTGACTTCCCATATATGAATCTTATTCTTCGGACCATTCCGGAACTCCTCGTGATGTCCTGGATCCTATCCGAGATTCCGAACAACATTCGAACTCCATTCCATATTCCATATCTACTTAAAACGACATCAAACCTTAAGGGTGTCACCCTACGGTTCGAGAACTATGCGAACATGATCGAGACTCTTCTCCGATCAATAACTAATAGTGGGAACTGGATATCCATAATAGCTCCCACATTTTCAACGTTGACTTCGTGATCGAAAGAACCATTTACATAAAATAACAATTCCCATTGTCTCGCGATATTTTACTTATCCGAAGTTTGATCGTCGGTATCTACATACCTAGTTCAACCTCGTTACCGATAAGTACCCTTTACTCGTACCGTGATATGATATCTCTTGTGAACCAGTCACATGCTTGCACGCTAATTGGATGTCATTCCACCGAGAGGGCCCAGAGTATATCTATCCGTCATTAGGATGGACAAATCCCACTATTGATTCACGTGCCTCAACCCTATACTTTCTGAACACTTAATGCCACCTTTATAACAACTCATTTACGCAGTAGTGTTTGGTGTCATCAAAGCATCCGGTGTAGGTGATTAACATGATCTCATGGTCTAAGGATTAAGTTGCTTGAAGCACAAAGAACTAAATGACTTGATCATATGCTACGCTTACTATGGGGTATGTCCATCACATCATTCACCTAATGATATGACCTTGTTATTAATAACATACAATATTCATGATCATGAAATTATGATCATCTATTAATCAACAAGCTAGTTTAACAAGAGGCTTACTAGGGACTCCTTTATGTTTACAAAACACACAAGTATTAATATTTTCGGTTAATACAATTATAGCATGGGATATAAACATTTATCATGAACAATAAGATATAACAATAAACGCTTTTAATATTACCTCTTAGGCATATCTCCAACACAAACATATATCATTTTATAGTTCACCCTTTTACGTGGAGGGAGTACGAAAGTGTAAGAGAGGTGCTATGTACAACTGGTCCCGCCCAATGGGTGGGGTAGGGCATTAAGCGAGTTTAGGCCAAAGTGATACAAATGTTATTCTTTTTTGCGAAATTATACAAACGGTATTCATACTAAACATGTGATGCATGGGACACATGTGTCTGCGCGCGTGTGTGCATGCAGATGAAGGACACACGACGCAAGACATGTACACGGAGATCCTAGACATCTTCTCGCTAGCGGTGTGATGCTAAGGGCGCTAGTCTTCAAAAGTGTGTGACTTGTGAGAGCATGTCTAGCAGGCCCCTCAAAACGCCCCCACCCCGTAAAGTTCCGGCGGTATACGGGGTGAGGCCAATTTGGGCCGTCTAGCAGGCCCGTATTCGGGCCGGTCCGTATTGGCGGAATATGGGGCCCGTTAAACCCACACCTCCACCCCCTACAAATACGGGATGTAGGTGCGAGTGAGGGGTTGGACCCCCACTCGCAACCCTACCTCCGCCGTGCGCCGCCGCCTACCCACACACACTCCGGCGAGAAATTCCGCGCCGCACGCCGCAGGATTAGCACCGCCGCCGGCCATGTCCGCACAAAGGAGTAGTAGCGAGTTGCCCACCTCCGGATCAAAGCGATCTCGCTCGTCGGACACGCTCGAGGAGGCGTGGCGGCGCCAGTGCAAGCTCTCCGCCGCTGGGAGTCGGCATGCGGCGTGCAGGTACGCCAGCACCCTCTACGTGCTGCCGAAGCTCCACGAGTTCGCGGAGGGCGCTACTACAAGGCCGATCCGCCGCTCAAGCCGATGAGCGGCGTCGAGTTCGACAGATGGCGTGCGGATTGGGAGCAGCAGCGCTGGTCGAAGGCGGCATGGGAGGCGCGGATTGGGAGCACCAGCGGCGGAGGAGCGCCGTCAGCCGGCGAGGAGGAAGAGGAGGCGGAGGAGGGACCCCCTCTACTTGCAGGCGGTGGCCGCATCCATGAAGGATGCCGCCGAAGCTGCTCGGGCAGAGGAAGACGAGGCGGCGCAGGCCATCGCCGCCGTGAAGGAGATGGAGGCGCGGGAGGCCGCCGCCAATGCGCCATTCGTCATCGTCGACGAGTAGATCGGTTCGTAGAAGTCGCGATCCATTAGGATCGCGCAATTTTGTAAAATCCCTATCTATTATCTATGTATGCACGTGATGAACTATCGAAGAATTTTCTCGGGGTTTGCAATTTTCAAAAATATGGGGTGAAATACGGGATCTGTTAGACGGAATGGTTCTTGCGTGAGCATTTTTTTTGATACAGGCCCCTCTACTCGCGTTTTACGGAGCAGAAAAATAGGGGGCTTGTTAGACATGCTCTGAGTGTAATACCCTGATCCATTAGTAGAGGCATGATGGCTCATTTAGAGTTGTGTGGTGGGTATAGTCTCACATGAAAAGTTTTCAGATAATTTAAAAATCATATATATCATAGTCTTGTTTATTAAAAAAGTACTTCCAGGTTATAACTCTTACATGAACCGATTGAGAAAGTGTAAAGAAGATCTAAGCACGTGCATGCTTGCCCTATGAATGGGCAGAACAACAAGCAAATTTAGGTTACAAATAGGGAGCCCCGGGCCACCCCACAATGATAAAGGTCCAAGTAGTGAATTGGGAGCCCCCTTGGATAGTTGGCCATATAGAGGGGCTAATATTTAGTGCGGATTTTGCACATATAGAGGACACAGAACCTACAAAATTTCTTACAGTACATCTTTTCTGGGAAAAAATTCAGGACTATCCACCTTAAAATATAGCTTGCAAAAATACGATCATATGTATGGTACAACAACTGATACAAATTCTTACAAACTGAGGGCGAACATGTAATATTCTGTTCACACATACAAAATTTGTGTTCTTTTGCATGGCGTATGTTTTCATATTTTAGCAGAAAAAAATATGTGCAAGTATACATGTTACATCACAATTAACGAAGCACCACTACAAGTGGCTAGTTTACCAGATAGATGTCCAAGCACTAGAATGGGAGCCCCTTTGGATAGATGACCGGCCAGATAGAGGGGCTAGTTCTTATTGGGCGCGGATTTGAGCACGCGCAGATTGGCATAGAACCTGAATTATTCCTCCTTCGCATTTCCTACTAATATTGAATCAAAATTTATTTTTTTGAAAAAGGGTTCACGGATGTTCATGCTGAATATGATATGTTAGCTTGCATACGTCTTGTGCAAAAATATGCTCTTCTGTGTCATAAAAAGAAATACAACAATATTTAGTGAGCTGTGAATAATATTCCATGCATTAACATATAAGTACGAAATTTGTATTCTTCTGCAGAGTTCATATTTTAGCACCAAATTTCGCCGGTGCACATGCTACACGTCGCAACAAACGAATAACCAATGTCAGTGGCAATGTGGCATGTATATAAAACATGTCACTTTGGCGTTTACCGGCTGCTGGGGATCTTTTTGATTTCCATATATACTGGGAGGGTCGAGTGAGCTGTTAGAGTTTTGCTCTGACCAAACACTGCCACGCGCATTAGTGCCCTAACCCTCTTGGCCATATATGATCGACCGACACTCACACTATAGCTACCTAGCCTGAGTTCCTTGTCCTTCCATAGTCACCAACCGATTCAAACATGTACAATTATACAAAGCGAACGGGGGTAGAACACGAGTTGCGTGTGGGTAACATGCGCGTTCATTTCTCAATATACAAATCGTAATGCAAAGGCCCAAAAATTGCTAGGATTGCGTCTTGTACGATGTGTCCAGTATCCACTTGGGAAGAATCAAACTGAGGAAACTGCTCGGAACGGCCCATGCACTCGGCTGACCTGGCTGCGATCGAGATTGTACACAGGTTGGGAATACTTTTGAAATGGCTAGGACAAGTGGAAAACAAGATCGACGAGGATGCGTGCCGTAGGGGCCACCGATACGCGATCACCATCACCGGGCTTGCTTTTGACCAAATACGTCCTTTTTACTACAGTATTATCGCCCAAATGGGACGAGGTTGCATGTATAGATTTTGACCATGGGCAATGTTGATTAAATCACACAAGACTTTGCTGGCCTGGTAGAAACCTGACCATTAGAAATTTTTAATAAATGAAATATGTTAATATCATGAAAATTAATTACACTCAGACTCCGCAACATCCGAAAAAAGAAGCTAAAAAGGAAAAAAAAAATCCGCTATATTGTTCCTGTCTTTATAACAACAGCAACACAAACACCACTATAATAATAACATCAAACCATTAGATACACATGTCTTTCTTTTTGTTGGGTAATTTTAATGTGAATATGTAGGAGAGACATAATGAAACTAGGATAAAATGCAGGAGTACCACACTTTCGACAATAACACAATGTTTCCTCATGCCATATCACGGTGCATGTGCGCCAAGTCAGCGTGGAATCGTTGTTCTTCTTCATTTCATTTTCAGATTATGGGTCTCGCTTTGTTCGGACTGGCGTCACGGTGGATTCTTCCTGGGACTTTGCATGGTCAAGGATTTCCATTGAAGGTTTTGACCTTATCGATCCATCAACTTGCAACGTGTGGGTTCTCTTGTCGCAGCTTGACAACCTATCTCTTGGGTGCATGTTCTGGTTACTTGGTGATCGCCATGTCAGGAATGTGAACAAGACCAATTATCTCCATGTACGTGTGTTATGGGCGGAGTGGATGTCCCTAGATTTCGGTGATTGGAGAATCGTAACATGACCATGTCATCCCAGATCAGCACGACAAACACTTCCAAAATTTGGCAATCCAAGTAGGTAGACTGACATGTCCAATGAAACACGTATGTAGGCGTAACAGTGTTTGCTTCATGTCCGCATGTCAAGACTGTGAGGTACGGTTATATATGTTGTCTCATCAAGCTGGGGTAGCAACACATTGTGTACTTCACCTGGTGGTGTTCTAGGAACACATTGTGTACTTCACCTAGTGGTGTTCTAGGAGTAATCTGGTCTCGATCTCCAGGGTGAAAATCCTAGGTCTGACCTATGTACAATGCTTGTACATAGAAATGATGATGTATGCTCGTTGTTTCCTTGTTGAAACCTTTGCTTGCAGATTGCACGGACTTCCTCTCTAGGATGAAAACCCATGAACTGGCCTCTATTGTTGGATTTAAAGACAACGACGCTAGTGTGTCGTATCCTTCCTAGAGGGGTCGTTTTGTAGAACTTTCATGTTGTCCATGTGTAGCCAATGGTGGTGTTGATATCGATGTATGTTCTTGCAGTCCTTTAATTGCTTCATCATGACTTTTAGGTTCTTTTAACAATTTGGTTGTGTGCATTCTTGATATTTTGACTATACTTATAGTGTGTTGTTGCAGAGGCCCGTGTGCTTGATGTTATATTGATATTATCATATTTTCCTTTGGTGGTGCATGTCTAAGTTAGTTTTAAAATTAAAACAAGATCTCAGAGCTTTGTATTATACTCACGAAGTAGTTCATTGGATTATTCCAAAAGATGGATCGGAGTAAAGAGGTCCCTGCCCCCATTTCATTTCCATGGAAATGACAAATAAAATACTAAGTTCCACTTTTTTTTTATTTGGCGAACTATCTGAGGGGCTCCTGATCATGTACTCCCTCCAGGCAAAATTAATAGATATTGTACTGCATTTTACAAGAACAACATTGAAAATGAAGAGTCCAGCAGATAGCTACCTACGATTGCATCAACCAACCAAAACCTATTACTCATGGCAGCACTCATTCGTCAGTATACAACCAATACGATCGCAAGAATAGTCCCAACCGTGCTTTAGATGGTGACTTGTTCAAGCTGATTTCCACTTTAAGTAGTTATGTGTTTCCAGGAAGATGTCTCATTCAAAATCACGTAGTTTTGAATAGACTAAGTAGTTTTGGGAGTTGAAGTACAGTGTCAACAAGAAAACTTCGCACGACAATCAGAGAAACCTCAGTAGCTAAATCGATGCCGTAATGCAAACAGAAAATCTGTGCACAGCCCGGAAAACCGCAGAAGAGATGAGCCATTTGCGTGCGACGAACACGAATTTGAACGCACGTGTTGAAAGGTTCAACCATTGATCTTGTCCTTAATTAACACACGGTAGCACACAAAAGTAGTTTTTACTTGGTAGTATACCTTTACCACCTAATGACCTAGTCACCATCATCTAATTCCTAGTTTGCTAACGACGACCAATACATGCGCGTTTACTAATGACATTGGCATTAGCACGCGCGCGCCTCTATCTTCTAATCAATCCTCCTATAAAATTGCTCCCTTCATGCCTGCAGAACATACACACACCTTGTGGTAGCTAGCTAGCTCTGGTTCATCGCTAAGCTCTAAGCGTGCTCTCTTGTGACATCGAACAGTTGACCGGCAATGGACGGCCGGGATGAATACTTCTGCGACTTCATGGAGCTGAAGCCGCACAAGGGCGGCGTCCGCAGCCTCCTCCACCTTCTGTGCTGCAGCGACATCACCGAGAACGACGTTGTCAAATGTCCCCCTGGCACGACCGAAGATCGGCCGTCGAAGTCGAACAGGTGGGTCATCTTCGTCTCCGTCGTGGCGCAGATGCTGCTGCTGTGGGTGAAGACGCCTTTGGCCAAGCTCGGGGAGGCCGTCGAGTACTGGATGAACTTCTTCACGGTCAACGGCGGCGGGGTGCTCAAGCTTATCAGGAACGCCATGGAAGGTAACTGATGAGATTTAGCATTATGTCGTATGGTCAAATTTTCAAAAGATTCTTCAGTAAGAACAACACTGAAATGGCCAAATTATCTCATACTAGCTGCTGAACGTATTTTGCAGGCAAAGTACGAATTCCAGACAGAGAATCTCCCAACTACCGATCGCTCATCGGGCTTCTGGACACGAGAATCGAGCTGGACGAGAAGATCAAGCCAGAGCATAGCAACTACCACGCTGCGCTCGGCATCATGGCCTCCAAAATTGCCTACGAGAACGAGGTCGTCATCAAGACCGTGGTCGAAAACCATTGGCAGATGAAATTTCTCGAGTTCTTCAACTGCTATAATGGTACGTAGGTCCAGGAAATGTGGATGCATCTCAAAAGTAAACGCATGACATGTGATGCCCATTTTCTTAATGAGCAACTAAGAAGATGTGTTCTTCGTTTCCCGGCAGAATTCCGAGGCGGACACACGACCCAAGCCTTCATGCTCGCTGACAAGGCGGTGGACGCCAACCTGGTCGTGGTGGCGTTCCGCGGCACGTCGCCATTCGACGCGGATGACTGGAGCACGGACGTGGACCTCTCCTGGTACGAGATCCCGGAGGTGGGCAGGGCACACGGCGGCTTCATGAAGGCGCTCGGGCTGCAGCCGAAGGGCTGGCCGGCGAAGATCGACGCGAGCAAGGAGCGGCCGTTCGCCTACTACGCCATCCGAGACGCGCTCAAGAAGGTCCTGGGGGCCAACCCGCGTGCCAAGTTCCTGGTCACGGGCCACAGCCTCGGCGGCGCGCTGGCGGTGCTGTTCCCGGCCATCCTCGCCCTGCCAGGCCAGCAAGACGAGAGCGACGACCTGCTGGCCAGGCTTCACGGCGTGTACACGTACGGGCAGCCCCGCGTCGGGGACCAGCGGTTCGGGGAGTTCGTGGAGCGGCTCCTGGACACGCCGGGGGCGAGGAGGAGGTACTTCCGGTTCGTGTACTCCAACGACGTGGTGCCGCGGGTGCCGTACGACGGCGGCGCGCACCTGTTCAAGCACTTCGGGCAGTGCGTCTACGTGGACGCGTTGTACAGGGCGCAGGGCATGAAGGAAGAGCCGAACAAGAACTACTTCTCGCCGGCGTTCCTGGTGCCCAAGTACGCGAACGCGGCGTGGGAGCTCGTGAGGGGGCTCGTGATCGGGCAGGTTGCAGGGTCGGAGTACGTGGAGGGGTGGGTGATGAGGATCTCCCGGGCGCTGGGGCTGCTGATCCCCGGCCTGCCGCCGCACTCGCCGCAGGACTACGTGAACGCTACCAGGCTCGGGGCCGCGTCGCTCGACCTGCTTCTCCGTGACCATTGATTTGTTCTTTAGAGGGCGTAGCCATTAATTTGTTGCTTCTCCGGGTTTTAGCTTTCAGCCCTTGTAAAATCCATCAGCTCTACAATTTTGCCCGGAAAAGAGGAAGCATCAATTTCTCCGATGATCGGCCACAAGCCCACAATGACTAGCAATACCACACGAGTTACCGGACTACCAAGGGATTCGATATTTCGATACCTCCGACAACCAGTAATGTTTGAACAGGCCTGCGACTTAATTAGGTATGTCTCTATATCCTAGTCCATTGTTTTTCAAGATCTCTTAGAGTATCTTCACCGGGCGCGCTCCATAGCGATCTCGACAGCCTTTTGGGGTTTGGTGCTGTTTTTGGACCGCACTGGCGTCCCATAGGTAGTCGGCCAGATCTCACGCGAGCAGGTGGCCACAGAGGAGGCGGGTCGCCGAGCGAAAGAGGTTGCTTGAGCTCAACGCTCAGCGCCAGGCCAAGGCGGCTGCACACGAGGAAGCAAGGCTCACCCAGAACGAGAAATCTCGCCAGTGGCGGATGGTGCTGAAAGCCCAGCGTCGCCGAGAAGCTCACGCCTATGGCGATACTGCACCGCTAGATGCGTGAAGCAAGGGGGAGACGTGGGCGCGGCTGGCGACGGCGAAGGAGAAGGACAAGAACGACGATGAGGCACACCCATCGCGCGTCCCAACCGACGGCTACTAAATTAGGTTTTATTTTAGTTTAGTTCAAATTTCATTCAAACTTTTGTAAATAATTCTAAATTGAATGAAATTTAGTTGTTTGTTTACATTTGTTTGTTCAAAAAAATAGTGGGTTTCTTATCGAGGTCGTCGCCCGTGTGCAACCTCTCCCCAAATTGTGGAGCGGATGCCGACATAGCCTTTAATGCATTGTCGGCGCTTTTTTAGAACGTGCCCGTGGCGATGCTCTTACCAGGATTATTATATGTTCCCTTGGATGCACATGTTTCCTATTAGCTCTCATGAAGTTTTCGATGGGACCCACAAAGATTCCTCCATCTCTATCTCTACTATTTTATTTATTACTAATACTAGGACAATGCACGCGCGTTGCCGCGGACGAGCAAAATACGTTCAACATTGCAACCGCGTCCCGGTTCGGTCGGCATCGACGGTTCCAACCTCAACCTGGAGCACCTCCACACGAACGCCACGCGCACTTGCCTTCTCGTCCTCATCTCTGGCGGTCCGCCACCCTCACCGATGACTCCTTCAACATCCGATGAGCACCACGGCCGTTTCCTCCGTTCACTGCTCGCTTTAGTTGACCCCCTTCTTTCCATCCGTGATGTCGGAGCTCGCCTCGCTGACTATGATCAATATTGTCATTGAGCTTTTACATGGGTAGGTTTTCCTCTCATTTTGGAGCTCCTTGTACAATCTGATGGTTACATCGATAACTTTGGTTAGTTTGTCGATCTGGTGACCGCATCGGCACCTGCATTGCACCGGTATGTGCAACCTGAGCTCGTTTATGTTGCTTTCCTGGCCACCATTATCATGCCCCTGCATGCTCCGAGAAATTGTTCATGTTCTTGCTTTACCGCCTTGTCTAGGTGGTTGTGCCACTGCTTCACGGGAACGGACCGCTTTAAGTGTGTGTTAATTTTTTTGGTAGTAGTTTTATTGTGGTAGAAGCATGAACGCTCCTGCCTTTATCTCTTCAGTATTGGCATGATGCCTTGATGCAGCATTCTGTCCTGTCCCTGCTGCCTTTGATTTCCATATTAGTTGAATCTACTATAGACCCTACCATCTCTCTTTCTTTTGTTCACGCAAGGATCAATGCCTTGCTTTACACTGAATTTTTGTACAGCTTGAACCCCTTTTGTCCTGTTGTAGTGCATTTGCATTAGTTTTGTCCTAAATCCAACGATGGAAAAAACCTTGGTGGTGTTTCTTTCTTCCTGAATGTCGCACGTTAAGCAAAGTAGTAGTAGCAAAGTTACAGATTCTACTTAAAGAAACCATGCCATGCCATCGTGCAGAAGGTAAAACTCACGTCGACTTTGTACGTGGCATGTTCTGGCAGCATGTGCTGCTCCCTTCTCCTCCCGCTAGCAGAGCTGCTCCCTCCCGTCTTAGCCACACGGGCCTCCCTGCCGACGGCCGTTCCTCATGCCGTCATGCGTGCTCGACGCCCGCACCGAGCTGATCTCCAACCCTCTGCTCGCGCACGTCCTAATCCCGCGCCGGCCTGCTGTGCTTACCTCGACCCACCTCCTTGCATGGTGCTCCGGCCGACATCCACTCTCGCGCCCTGTGCTCCCCCTGAAGCACTCGAGCCACGCCGCTCGGCTTCCGCTCATCCACTGTTAAGACCAGCCGACCACGCGTCTGGAGGATCAACGTGTGGCTTGCATCCTCGATCCAGCGCTAGGAGGAGAATTGCCCGGGGTGACGAAGACCAACAGGAAGCCATCAGGTCGATCCAGCTAGGAGGAGAGCTGCACACCTGCACGGGGAAACGAAAGCCGTGAGATCGTTCCTGAGCTAGGAGAGCTTTCCGTGGAGGAGCCCGATGGATATTGGCGGATTTGAGTTGTAAAGGCCGCGTGCGATCAGAGAGAAGCACCGGCCATCGCGTCCGCCTCTGGTGTCCTGTTGTTGAGCAGGGTATCGCTGGCGGTGGCGGAAAAAGCACGCGACACGATTGGGTTGTAGTGTCGCGGAATCGCTCGGAAGGATGTGCTTTTATGTGCGCGATTACTTTTGTTTCCCGTGCTACAGTTAGATTTCTGATTGGGATCGAGATGTATACAGATTGAATTAGGAAACTCTTCCGTTTAGAGATCGAAGGAACAACGAACCTTTTCAGCGGTCGATCCAAAGGAAAAAAAAAACGGACCAAACGAAACAGACCGAACTACGGAAACACTTTTTCCTTTTAATAGTGCGTTGTATGTGATTTGGTGGAAGAGCAAATCGGTCCAAAAAAGTGTTGGACCAAGGAAACAATCCTCCCTTTATTATTAGTTACTAGGACAAAACCCGTGCGTTGCTACGGGTCAACTCATGTGATTAAAATTCCTTATTTCAAAATGCTTTTCAGCTAGACTAAGATTTCAAAATTAACCATATCTGCTTGGTGCTTTGTGCATTCAGTTTTCTTCCCAACTAATATTGCACGGTTATGCAAAGAGCGGAGTAGAGCTACAACGACAATATGAGAGCATCAATAAGTTGGAAATTTTGAAATAAAAAATTACTTGTTGGATCATTATTTATATTATTTGCAAAGATAAAAAAATACATATTATATTGTTCGTAATATAGGAGTCAAAATAGGTAAAGTATTATAGAGATATGAACAAACATGAATACCTTAACAAACAACTGCTTTCCAGATCCTTAATTCAGTGCTGCAAGGGTGTGCTAAAAAAATCAAGTTGTGTACTTATTAAAGAATTTGTCCCCTAGCTGGAGCTTTTCTCTGTATTTTGCATGCTCTAGCTGGCTTTGTATCAACGAAAGACATGCCTGATCGCCTCATATTCACTCATTAGTCAATGGGCGTCATCGAGTTGCGGCATCCACTCTTGTGATGATCGGCGCCGGCTGCAGCATCGTCCTGCAACTACGGCGGCTATGTCAATGGCATAATCTGCACCACGTAACTCAGCATCACCCACATCTATCTTGTTTTACAGTTCACTGACTCAAGCACCAATGCCCTGGTACGTTTTCCAATGGAGTGCCCAATCCCTCCGCCGTTGTCCTTCCAGATCGTGCCTTCTCCCTTCACCGGTGACACCAATGTACTCGTTATCGATCCGAGGATGGCTCTTCGTCTCCTCTCGATCTCTTGGACGCGGGAGAGCGCAAACTTCGTCCGTGCTCAGCTGATGGTTGCGCCGGGAACATGATAGTCGGGATTGAGTGCAGTACATGTCGATATCCTCTCGATCTCTTGGACGCGGGAGGGCGCAAACTTCGTCGCCGTGCTCAGCTGATGGTTGCGCCGGAACATGACAGTCGGGATCGAGTGCAGTACATGTCGATCTCCTCTCGATCTGTTGGACGCGGGAGGGCGCAAACTTCGTCGCCGTGCTCAGCTGATGGTTGCGCCGGGAACATGATAGTCGGGAACTCGGGATCGAGTGCAGTACATGTCGATCAGCGTGGGCAAGACGTACTCGTGTGCTCCGCGGACCCTGCCCTGACTGCCACGTCGTGCGCCAGTCGGACCTCCTCCCCGTCCTGGCATCTGCGGCGGCGCCGGCCGGGCGCGTATATGCATAGCAGGTGTTGTACCAGACGATGTCCCCTGCCTAGAGATCGGTCGGGGAACTCGTCTCGTACTCTCGTATATGAGTGCCTTCCTCTTCATCAACGGGCAACGGAGTATATCGATCACGCCATGGCCGTCGGGAACAGAGTCCATATCAATGGATTCGGGTTTTAGGAATAGATCGATCGATCGGAGGAACGACGTGTGTCCGGCCGCTCCCCGTGCTGATTTTTATGACAACAACAAACATGGCGGCCTCTGAATTTCCTGTCCTTAATCCTCCGATGAATTTCTTGTCCTTAATCCCTTCTTCTTTTCTGTTGATGGAATTTGCTCTCGATACACTTTGACATGCGCGCGGTCTAGTCTGTTTCTTCGTCTTTTGCAACCTGGAGACGAAACTACCTCGCGATCCAATCTGCTTCTGTCGAACACCATAGCCTACCCGTGTATTTATAGTAGGTGATGGGCTAATACCTGATGGCAACTCGATGAGTCCTTTTACGATACGATGCGATACGGAGGGGTCCCGATGGGCGGCGGCAGGTCGGAGAGGATAAGAGACGAACAAAACGGTTCGGTGGCAAATGTGTGTATTATGCGGTTTAGTGGGAGGGTAAATCTGTCCAAAATAAAGTTGGACGAAAATTTTGGCAGAAACCTTACTTCCTTTATTATTAGGTGCGTTGCAACGGGTCCTCGAATTTCATTTCTCAATACGCATATAATTTTCAACTCACCATAAAAATTTAAAACAAATAAGGAATATCATAATATACTATAGCATGATAATACGAAACGCAATGACAAAATAACATTGTAACTCCAATGATGATAAATGCACAGGTGACGCTAACAAGCATCTTTGAAAAAAGGCAATCATCATCGACATGAGATCAAACACATGTACCTAATTTTGGCCACTTCAGATGCAAGAAGTTTGTAACAGTGGTGACACAAACAACACCGTATCAAATCACAACACCACACTGACATATGCAATCAATAGCTCTACCTTTAGGCACAACTCTATAAGAACTCAAAAGTCAAGGTACTTCCCTCCAGACTTCGTGTTCATGCCTACCGCCCTCTTGCTGTTGTTGGCGATGGCTACTAACATCATGTACTTCATGGAAGCTCTGCTTCCACGGGCCTTGGTACCTCAGGAGGCGTGCTGCAACGGATGAGAGCCCATTTCACGCCCTAAAAGAATGGATGTTGTTTTATCTCCGTCACACCCCTCTTCACACCGAGACGTTGCTCATCATCAACATGAGATCAAACACATCTACCTAATTTTGGCCACTTTAGATGCAAGAAGTTTGTAACAGTGGTGACACAAACATCACCGTATCAAATCAACACCACACCGACCTAACTCGACAGTATGCACGCAATAGCTTTGCCGCTAGGCAAAACTCTATAAGAACTCAAAAGTCAAGGTACGTCCCTCCGGACTTCGTGTTCATGCAGCTGCCGAGTCGATCTAGTATACCAATAGATTCTTTAAATTCTGGGAAATACTTTTGTGGAGATACACTTCCTTCTTGTATATCAGAATATGCAACAAAAAGAAGAATATGCAACAAAAAGAAGGAAGTGTAGGCCAACGATCTCATCATTTACACCCTGCTATATATGAAACAAACAGAAGAAAAATTTTCTCTCTTGATGTTTTCTGGACATCAATTGTAAGAGTTGGTCATTAATTTTAGCAGTCACCCTTAAGAAGATGTGAACTTTGTAAATACCAGGTATTGACGCCTTGAGCCGCTTACTCACCAGTTAGTCTGATTCTAATAACATTTAACTACTGGTGAAACTAATAGATAGGTTCCATCACTGTAATTATATTTATCCATAACTGAAAAATAATGGTCATACATTGGTTTCATCACTACACTTCAAATCCCGGTGATATGCATATTTCAATAAAAAAAACCTAAATCTTACTGAAATGTAGAAATATGCTCTAAACTTTTCTCCTTGTAAGGTTTGTTCTGCAAATTTGCTCTCCTATTTACCGTAAAACCATGGGCTTAACAACACACACCTGAATACCTCATCCAATAATTGGACAACAGAACATACAAAATGAAAAAATGATGGCATTTAGTGACCTTAATGCCGAACGAAGCTTGTTAATAATCAGCTGTCCAATGCGAGCATTCAAAAATAAATTGAAGCTTGTAGTTGTAAGGATAAATCAGAGAGCATACATATTCAGATCCTTCCATGTGTACATTTATCAAAATTGAGAATGATTTCACTATTCCACAGTAAGAGCATGAATGCAAGGGGATAGACAGAGATATCTGAACCAGGCCATCCACTGGAAAAAATTTAACCCTGGCTAGATCACCAATACTCTTTATCTGTTAAGAACACTCCGTATTATTCGGATTGAGAAGCATATGACTACTGAATTGCCGTGATAAACAGTACATTATCCAGACTGAATTAGTTTGAAGAACTTATACAATACGCACTGAGGATCCCGTTAAACCTTTTTTGGTTCAGCACTTCTCCCTGAAGAAAGTTGCGAATACCAATCCAACGAGTTAAAGCATGAAAATGTGGTTCTCACATGGAATTTTAACGCATGCATAAAAATGGTTCCAAAATTGCAGAAAATTGGAAAGAACTTCAACAGAATAGATAAACCAATATAGTGTCCAAATTGCTACAACAGTTTAACATGAAGTGAAAGGATATTTATTTTTAAGATACTCCGGTTAGAGAAAATGGGAGTTCATCTATACATAGAAACCTCCTACTCAATAAAAGTGTTCACGTGGATCAAGAGCAAAAAACACCTAGCAGCGCCTAGGAGATGGACGGAGTACTCGATGATCAGAGTGATTTCAAAGGTTTCGGGATGGATTATTAGATCTAACCTTGGGGAAATTGGCAGTTGTCATGGACAAATCAAATCGCGGCCCACCTCGCCAGGAGGCGGCAGATGCGACACTGGTTCTCCCCCTCCTCGTCTTTGTTTCAGGAATCGTCCACGACGGGGAGCGTCGTCTCCGGCATAGCGGTGGCGACAACTATTGACTCCCGCTAGTAGCCGCCCGCTTTGGGGAGGGTCGTCTCCAGTGGAGCGGCGATGTCCAGACGCCAGCCTCGCCATGAATTGACTTTTCGCTACAGCTTTGTAAGCTATGAGGAAGCAAATCGTAGATCAATCAGACTAATTGCGGCAACAAATCGCTAGCCAAAAGGAGCTGTTCCGTGAATTTGTATCAATTTGTTGGCCCAGATTTTTTATCTGGCAGGAGAGAGATGGTGCGGGAGGGGAAAGAGAAAAACAGGAGTAGGACGGGCCTTGGCCCCTCTTGCATCTCTTCTTCCTCCCCCTGCTCCTCGTCCGATCTTGATTCCGGCAGTGCATTTGAGCTCGATTTTAACTGTGGCGGCGCTGCAGCGGGTCAACCTTCGAATCCGCTCTCGGTTCCCTGGACCGGCCGTCCGCGTGCGATGCTGACGGTCTGGTGCGGGCGGCGGATGGAGCGCGCGGTGCGGTACGGGGACTGGGCCGGGCGTGGATGGGCGGAAGCGGTGGGGCGAGGTCGTGCGGGCTTTGGCAGGGCGAAGCGCGGGTGGGCAGCGGGCGGCGTTGGTGGTGTGCGCGCGGGGGTGGGTGGACCAGGCGGCGGTGGGGCGCGGAGGCGGTGGTCGGGGCTCGGCAGAGCAGTTCTCTGAAAAGACTACACGAACCGGTACGGTGGCAATGTCATGTATTATGCGATTTGGTGGGAGGGTAAAATGGTCCAATAAAAAGTTGGACGAAAATTTTGGCAGAAACCTTAGCTCCTTTATTATTAGGTATAGATTATTATTATTATTATTATATTATTATTAGGTATAGAAAAGCCCCAGAGGGGCTGATCCGGACAATCTGGGACGTACGATCACTTTATCCAACGCACCACATCGTCTCCATGTTTGATGGAGCGGAACACCTATTTCTATGCACAGACTGTGTTTTCCAATCGGTACACCCCACCCACAAACAACCAACCCACGCACGCCATGTCTAACAAAAAGAAACCACTCACGCCAACTGTCCCGATCGCTAGCACGCAGCGCTCCCGCTCGCCACCGCTCGTGCTCGCCGCAGCAGCACTCCCGCTCGCCGCCGCAGCACTCCTGCCCCCTGCCGAAGCTCTCCCGCTCGCCAGCAACCACAATCGCCGCCGCAGCACTCCCGCTGGCCAGCACTCCTGCTCGCCACCGCAGCGATCCCGCTCACCAACAACCACGATCGCCGCTGAAGCGCTCCTGCTCTCAAGCCTCCACGATCGCCGCCGAAGCAATCCAGCGTGACAACATTCCCGCTCGCCGATCGCCGTCGGAACACTTCCAGGCGCCGTGGAGACAACATTCTGCCGCACACACCTGCAATTCCTTTAGGTCAGACAACTTGAAATCTCCCTCAGTGCATGTATCTACAAGTTCATTCTTCTTCAATCAATTTCCTAGCTTTGTATACCTGTTAAGCATGGATGCCATCTAGAATCAGGAGAATCGGTTTTCACAACTGAATGTTCTCTTAACACTACAGGCAAAATAATAGGCAAAATAATAAGAATGAGTTAGAAACTATGAAAGGGAATTCTATAAGACAACTCTTCTATATATAATTGAGCAGTCAACTTCTGGTGTAATAGAATCAGTTTCATAACTGATTGCTCTCTTAGCACTGAAAGAACTGTATATATAATCGGTTTTCAGAACTAAGTGCTCTCAGTCAATATTGTCGTACTAAGAATTCAGATTCAGGAATCACCTTCAGTAGAATAGCTTCATTCGGGCTTAAACATATCAGTACTGAGTTGGCCGAGACTGTACCACATCGATTACGATTTTCACCAAACTACCATGCGCCCACGTGGATTTATAACTTTGTGAGATTTAAACAGATTTGTGGAGAAGCATTAACACTATCTTAACATGGACTACTATGTCAAAAAAAACTCCAAACACATCTAGGCCATAAGCTTAGGATGAGGATACAAATGCTGACTGCCAAAAACATACATGCCTTCCAATCACAACTCATCCACTTAGGCAAAATTTTAGAACAGGAGGACTGCAAGTTAGAGTCTATTGTCCATCAAGAAATATATGCCAAACAAATTAGTTCATCCTATGTGATGAAAAGGCATCAGAGTTCAGAAAAATGCAGAATTCACATTCGACAAATAACAAGCTTTAAATCTCACAAGTTTTAGCATGCATTTTTCACATTGAATATTTCATACTGATGTGTCCTATCCCTGCTACAATTTCATACAAATATCATGAAAGCATTGTGTAATTTTGTTAACGCAAACCAGGACTGCGCGAACTGATTACCTCAGATCAAATATTACCGGCTGAAACCAGAGAGGCCACATGGAATCTTTCTTATTTTCTACCCTGCAATGTATGGGAAAGACACATTGCGTCAGGTTCCAATATAAGTAAAAGGTAAAAAAAAAAAACTTCTGAGCATATCATGCCCTCCATGTTACAAAAAGGTAGCCTCAATCTTACTTCTTAAATGAAATGATACATAATTAAAAAATGAAATACAAAAGAGGGATGCCTTTTCAGATGAAAACGTAACGTTGTATTAAATCCAAAGCCTTTTTATTTGAAAATTGGACAGCATGGTACAGGAGTGTGTACCACGCTCAAAGCCATTCATCTAAGCAGTAGTTAAAAAAAATGTGGGAGTGCAAATAAAGACAGGCAGATAGCATACGGAGGTGCACGGTTACCATGCAAACATTACCAGAAACTATGAACCACATGACCATAAGGGGATGAATAATAAACATGCGCTGACCTGCAAACATTACCAGAAACTATGAACCACATGACCATAAGGGGATGAATAATAAACATGTTCTGACCCACCTGTATCTATACTACATGCTTAGCCCTCTTTATTGACCAGGTGAGGACCCAGAATATATACCCATTCTCAACAATCCCGACGAGAGTATTTTCACCCTTTCTACTGAATTTTTTGACTCTAACCTTCCATTAGTTGTTGCAGCCTGATAGAACGTTCAGATTTGTTACTCTTTTATCCAAAATGTATTAATGCAACTAACTCTGAAACAACCAAATGGGCTTTACGAAGGGTTTTGCAATATATGGTCATACTTTGTTTATCCTAATGATTTGCTACAATTGCAGGATAGTGCAATCAGATATCCATATGTCATCATCCAACCGCACTCCATTTCAAGATATAACCAACAAGCAAAGCCAGAGTAGGTAAAAAAAATTGCAACGGTGAGCACAAATTTATGGTGGTATACTAAAGTGTGCTCATATATTGACACACATATTTGAAGTAAATCTATTCTATCCTTTACTGATTGCACAAATTATAAGTAGGGTATCTCCCAAGTAAAATTACCATACCAAGAATAGACCGTCTCAGAAAGGTAATTAACCACAAACATCAGTTCAACAGCCTGATGACGGAAGAGTGTTAGAAATAGATACATTTATGAGAATAAAACAAAGTACATGAAAGTGCAGACAGTGGACATGCTCTTTCCGGGTTATAACAACAAATAGTAGATATCGTCTAAGTACTTTTTCTTGGTACTTGTCCTTATTTTATTAGCAGATTTATACAGATATCGTCTAAGTACTTATTTTCTTGATATCGTCTAAGTACTTATTTTCCGGGTTATAACAACAATCTAGCTAAATTTCTATAGATTCATAGCATATCCTGATTTTTTATCAAAACCAATTCACCCCACAATCTCACAAAATTACTAAGATGAGCGCACACAACAACCCAACCACAGGTACACACACAACACACTTGCACATGCTTGTGTGGATCTACACTTGCAGCCTTGCAGTTGAGAACGATTAAAGTACACACTGTCCAATTATCACAAAACTCATTCCTTGGTTTGACATGAACCAAGCACGAGAATAGACACTACAACAGCAAGTATTGTGATTATATAGCAATTTATCCAAGTAATTGGCAAGACTACAGGTCATAATGAATCATAATTAAAGGGTGAAGGACCAGTCAGAAATATATCTGCTCATCGTCGACCAGTGAGCTGCAGGGTGATCAATAGTTCAACACCATCAACTTGGAGGAGCCCTGACCATTCGCTGGAGCAAGGGTGTCGACCATTCACCGGAGAAAGCGTCCCTCCGCGATTGCTCCGGTTCATCTGCTTGTACAGCAGGAGGAGGAGGCGGGCTGTGTGGGTCAACCGAACGCATGGTGGCCGCGCAAGGTAATCTGGTGGAGAAGTGCCCGCGCCTACTCATCCATTGGTGCCTATGCTGGGTCACCCGCGAGCTTTCTGCCGAGCTCGAGCTGGCGGCGATGTTGGGGAGTGAGGACCAGACGAGCGAGGATCAGCGGGGAGAAAGGCGAGGGGACGCAGGACCACGCCGGGGCCGTGGGGAGGCAGGTGAGGGGGCGACGGTAAAATTGATGATAACCCCCCCAGTTGGCGCGCCTTTGATCATAACCCCCCTTTGTGTCGCTGACATGTGGGGTCCGGCCCCACATGTCAGTCACACAAGGGGGGGTTATGATCAAAGGCGCGCCAACTTGGGGGGGTTATCATCAAATTACCTCGCCGGGGCGATTTCGAGGCAGGTGAGGAGCGCAGGACGCCGTCGCTGGAGCGGCCTGGAGACAGTGAAGGAGACTAGGATCTCTCCGGGGCACGAAGGGCAAGATGAGGGTGAGCCGGAACTCGCCATCGCCGGAGCAGTCGGGAGACATGGGAGGTAGCTCAGGGCGTTGGTACTTGGTAGGTAGGTGAGCTGGATACGGTGATAAGTATGGTACTACCCAGTGGGGAGCGGGTTTGCATACAGATTGGTGTGTGGGGGATCTGCAAAAAAAAAAAAAAAAAAAAAGATTGGAGTGTGGGGCTTGTCTAATTTTGTGTGAGCGACCGAGGGAGATAATTGGAGTAAGGGGCGCGGGTTTGCGAATTTCTCTTCTCGGGAATTTTTTTGGAAGAGACCGGCACACATTTTTGATCGTATGCGCGTGCGTGTACTTTGAAAAACAAGGTGACATCATTTATTTTTTTATTCCGTGGAGGGCGACTTTTAAGGATTAAAAAATGTTAAGGTACGATTATTTGATGAATTTGAATCTCCTTGATGATATATGTAATGAATATTCTAAATATTTATTCATGGAGTACGTCACGTGAGATATTTGTACAATTCATACAGGGTTGTCGTTGCATTACACTTATTTGATCTATTCAATCCACAATGTAGCATTTCATACATGTGCGCGGCTCTTTACGGCTATTTGGTTTTTAATCTCATCACTCTTACATGAAGCGCCACATTTCCCAATACCCACGGCCAGCATTTTACACCATGCTCATTTGTACAAACTTTGCAGATCAAATTTTATGTCAACGTTGTACAAAGCATATGTTGGATGGTTTTGAGTCGCTGATAGTACATATTTTGAAGTGTGAAAGGAATGAAGCTATAAACAATAGACTGTATATCCCTGCCAACGAACGAAGCATTATTAATTGCATAAATAGGTGGACCTTTAAAAAAGAATTATAAAAAGTGAATAATAATGTTTGGTTGTTGATTTTAGTATTTTTTTCATTAAATTAATTTATAAAAAATTGTGCATTACGGATTTTAAGTGATGAGATGTCGAATCGTCGGTATGTTTACATCGCCGAGTCATCAAAACTATTTAAGTGGCATTGGTAAAAATACACGCCGAAAGAGAAGTAAGATTTACAAGGCATATTTGTATTGTAGATTTTTAAGACGTGCGTTGCATGTGCATCTTTACTAGTCTCAAATAAAATTGAGCAGCTAGTTCAGATCGGGTCTCTTAAGGTCTCCCGTGGCACACAAATTGTGAGGTTGTAGGGCCTGCAAGTATTACTCGTGAAACATATTCTGGAAGAATTCAGGAAAAGGAAACTGAACATCATAGACCACGTGCGTCTAGTGCACTAACTAAGCATTTACAAGGTGCGCCTTTCGGACCGTGTTTGGAGGACCGCGGATAAGAAGTGAGGGAAAAAGCTTTTCAGTTGCATCCCCTAAAGCTAAATGACGCCTCATTTTATAGAGTCTCTACCGGGGATGCTGTACACAAAAACAGCATCCACATACATGCATACTGCCCTCTAGTCCCCACATGTTATTCTCCTTTTCCATATTTTATCTCACATACTTTTCTTACATGGGGTGGTCCCCTTTATTAAAATGCATGCATCCGGATACTGAGGGGCACGATTGGGAAGGGCCTCTTTTTGTATAGATATTTGGTCTTTTTTTGTCCGACGTGGTCCCTAAACGTGTCCCAAATCATCGTGCCGGACCTTTTTTGAGGAACGCGACTGGAGATGCTCTTGGCCTTACGGACAAGGCAAAACTGACTTCTACATGGAGATGCGGTTAATGGAGAGGCAGTTAATGGATTTTCGTCGTGCCAATGGACTCTATTTCAAATGTGGGGATAAATTTTCCAAGGAACATCAGTGTAAACTCTCGAGATAACTATTAATGATTGAAGTTGGAGATTTTGGAGAAGCGTTGTCTGATGATGTTGTACATGCGTTGGACTTGCTTGAGGAATTACAGGCACCTGCTTGTTGTCATCTGTCAGTGGATGCATTAGCTGGCACAGTAGGGGAAGAAACAATCAGACTCAGAACAAGTGGGGATAATCAATTTTTTTCTATTACTCATTGATTCGGGCAGTACACACTTTGTTACAAAGAAATTCATGCTCATGTTGGATGTGTGATCTCCCCTGCCCTAGCTAGCTAATAGCTATGCTAGTCAAGGGGGGAATGGGCAGGTAATGATCTCTCATGGACATGAAAAAGGATTGAAGTGGTGGACTAAGGGCCATACCTTTGCCAGTGATATGACAATCCTACCTATTGGTGCTTATGATGCTATTTTGGGGATCAATTGGCCAAAAACAGCTATTGACTGGATTAACGAGAATCTTTTTTTCGAGTACCCATAGGAGTTGTGCGAGTTTTGTATTTAGCTTAGGAGGAGAAGGTCGAAAGGCCCATACAGTTGAAATCCACTCTTCCCAAAGACCACAGACGCCAGGGGAGATACGGCGCACGGCAAAGAAATTACAGTCCAAGGCTTTCGCGCCAAAGCAACATCAGAACTCTCTAAACTATTATTGGTACAACTTCAGAAGCGTGCAGTTAGGAAACTGCTCGGCTGCATGTGGAACCCCTCCTGTTTCGCGGACATCTTTAGGATTCTCCGTGTTCAGGTGGCGCAGTCCAAGTGGGTTCTTTGGATGGCGTGTGTCGCTCTTTGTTGGACGCTTTCGAACCTTAGGAACAAGTTTTCGATTGATGGGGTTTTCCCGTGCCAACTTGCTGATGAGTTATATAAAATGTCTATGTACTTGCAGGTGTGGAAGCCAGCGGCTAGGAGGAAGGATCACGAGGCAGTGGAGTGGACGATTGGCCGGATCCGCGCCCTCCAATCGACCATCAAGGACAGAGACTAGCAGCCCTCCCTCCTTGGTCGTGTATCTCCGGTGGTGGCTTTTGGCGGTGTTGGGAAACTAGCCTGCCATGTACTGTTTCATCTCTATATATTGGGCTGTAAAACTATGTTGTGTGTGTGTTGGAACTATGTTGTTGGTTGGTCGTGATGTACTCTGCCGTTGGGGTTTTATTAATTTAAAACAGGGCTCTGCTCGAGCCTTCTGTCTAAAAAAAGTGGATTCATGACAATGAAGTGCGGGCTCTAGCAGAACATGTAGTACCTAACTTAGTGACTTATAGTCACCGTTTCCTTAACAACGGGGTCTATTCTCTGAACCACCGGAATTGCCACCATAGCGGGTTTATCAAATGTGGCATGTAAAGATGTACACGCGAATTTTTCATTTTTCATTTTTTAATATTTCAAAATGTATCAAATGTAATTTTCAAAATAAAAATTGAGAAGGGAGAGAGAATAAAGCTGAGAGAAATGTGGTCCACACACGCTGTATATTTTTTCTGATAATGGGAATTTTATTATTCATAAAAAGTAATTACCATTACTATGTAAGAAGTCTCGAACCGATTAAATCTCGTCTAAATGTCATCTGCCATGGACATGGGGCTTAATCTCTTTTCAACCCAGCGTCTGCCTCCCCTCCCCATCCCATGCAACCCACCAGCAGGACTGCTACTCCTCACTTCCTCACATCCCCTCCCTCCGCCTCTCTCTGCCCGGGGCAGACGTGGACCTGTTGGATGGAGGGGTGAATCCGGGAGTAATGGCGCCCCCATTCCTCGGTGCTAGCGATGGATGCATTGACTCATTGGTGAGGCGGAGCGGCGGACGTGGGGGACGGAGGGGCGGCGTTGGAACAAGGGCGATGCGGTAGTTCGCGTCAAGTGGGTATACGGAGTGCGGCTTAATTTCTCAGAATCTAAGGGGCAAAATTGAAAACTATACTGCGACGTACGGACTACGACCCAATTGAAGGAGGGCCTAAGGGCATCTCCAGCGGCGCGACGCATTTCGGACGTCCAAACGGACGCGTCGTGTTCGTTTGCATCGGGCGAAATGGTCGAAAGTGTCCGGGTGTCCGTTTGCGTCGGGGGTGGCTCCAGCGGCACGACGCATAATTTTTTTTTCATTCATACGCCATAATTTACATGATAATAAAAAGGACATAAAAAAGCCAGAAATGGGTGCTAAAATAGGCGCTGTCTACTGGTCGTCGTCGCTGACGAGGTCAATCAGCTGCGGCGTCGGCCATGTAAGCGCGTACGCCGGCGGTGGAGGAGGTACCGCCGCACGGGCAGGAGGCTGTGGCCAGGGATCCCACGCTGGAGCAGCAGGCGGAGCGCGGACGTTGGAACGCGTCGGCGTGGCCGGAGGAGTCGCCGGCCTCCCCTGCGCGAGCGCTGACCCGCGGAGCTGGATTGCGAGCCCGTCCCACAAAGCGATCTCGTTGAGCTCGTCCTGCTCGCTGTTGGCTAGTGCCATGGCAATGGCCTCCTCCTTCGAAATGTCCGGCGGCTGGTTCTCCGGATCCCACGCCGGTCCGCCGTCGTCGTGGTCGTATTGCGGCATGGTCACGTCGCCGTCCTCGTCCTCGTCGCCGTCCTCGTCCGCGTCCTCGTGGTCGTTCTCTTCTTCTTCGGCGGCGATCTCGCGCTCGAAGTAGTCTACGTCGGCGAGGTAGGCAGCGCGGCGCCGCGCGTCGAACTCCCACACCCCAAAGGAAATCCAGTTGTAGGAGTTTAGCGCGTACGCCGGATCCTCCCGTAGATCCGGCGGCAACACCGCGCGGCGGCGCCGCACCTCGTCGTGCCGCTCTCGACCCGAGCGCGGCACGGGGGGGACCGGCACGCGCCGGGAGTTCAGGTACCAGCCCCCTCCCGGCAAGTTCGCGTCCGGCAATGGTACCGGCCGGTTTTCCTCCCATAGCTGCCGAGCGAGGTCAACGCGGACGTACCGGCTAACCCGTGCTTTCTTGCCGGAACGCGAGCCGCTAGCCTCCTGGTCGTTCTTCGTCTTCCGGAACGGCCAGCATTTTTTCCCCATGGCGTCGGTGTGGTGGCTACTGTGGGATTTTGCCAATGGTTTTGGTCGGGGAAAGGGGCGCCGGCAGCGTCCCTTTAAGGCTCCGACGCCATCTCGCCTTCAATGGCCTGCCAGTGCAATGCCTACTAGCTGCGCACGCTCGCGGAAGCCGAGGCACGCCATTAACGCGGCCCCTGCAAAGGCTACAACGCGCCGCCCAGAAGTAATACCGCGGAAGACGAAGCAGTTGTGCCGCTGCCAGGCGGGCCCGGTGGCAAAGCGAGCGGACACTTTGCGCGTCCGCCGAGCGTCCGCCGAGACACAAACCTGGCGCATATTTAGGCCAGGTTTGCATCTCCGCGGACAACCCGATCACTTTGCGTCGCCCCGCTGGAACAGGCCCCAGACGCATTTCCGGTCCCAGACGCGGCAGACGAAAACGGTCGCGACTGGAGATGCCCTAAATGCCAAAAATCGAGCCTAACCGAACTCAACTCTCTCCTCCGCCGCACCCGCGACCGCGCCTACCTCCCTCTCTCTCGGTTCCCCGATGCGCCACCGCCGCTTGCTGCGCCTTGCGCCCTACACCCGCGCCCCGCCGTTCCGCCCCTGGGCACGACGCTGAGGCTAACCCTAGTTGTGGGCTCGGTCGCCGCCGCGCCTCCTGGTTGTCCCCTTTGTGTCCCCGAAGCCATGCCGCCACCGCGGACCGGGCGGAAGCCTCTCCCAAAGGTATGAATCACCGTTCCCATCCTCTTTCGTGGTTGAATCAGAGTAGGCCCTCGCTCGATTGGAGCGGGCAATCGATTTTGGGGACTGCTTGAGGGGAATCAGAGGGGTCTCATTTAGGTGTGTACAGGAGGGGAAGATAGAATCCGTCCTTCTCTGAAAGCAAGTACACCATGTTGGCTAATTTATTCACCCATAATCCAAGCTACAAGCGTATCAGTAGGTGTATACAGTATTGATTACAGGGATCAACGCCAGCTGAAATTCCTAGTGAACTTTGTATCGAATCTACCCTTGGAAAGACAATTCCTTCAAGAGGCGGCCTGCCACTAAGACGACACCTTACTCTCAAGTCTGAATGCAGAAACATTGAACTAAAGAATTTCCTAATCTCCTCAAGTTCGTATGCCAGCATACAAAAAATTGGACTATACATTTCTGTTCACAGCTTTCGAGATTGGTTCCTGCATGTTTCACGACATTTACAATCTCCTGAATGCAAAATAAACTACTCTACTACTAGTGCATTCACTCCTGGATGTTGCACGGACAGTTACGTTCTGTGAAACATACAAACTTACATTCATTCAGACAGGCTTGCAAGCCGGCCAATCTCTCAACATTGACGGGATTACATCAAAATATTTTATCAATAATCGAAGTGGCATTGAACTGGCAGTTGAAACATTTCTCCCAGTTTATGTAGGGTGAGCAACTATTCTTGTCCTCGCAACGTGTATCGAAAAACATTGTTGATGTCTTATTCCACATAGTTATAAGTAATATGCCTCCTGTTTCACAGATTCCAGATCTTTTTTAATTTCTCATTATTTTTATGATTTTAAATGGAAGAAAAAGTGAGCGAGCTATGCTTGGCAGAAGATAGTCAGAAAACTCTTGAAGCCTGGAAAATAGTAGCAACTAAGAAAATAATTGTTTAACTATCATCTAAACTTTAATTTAAGCATTTAGCCTTTTACAATTATCTAGAGCTTAGTATTAAATTGTTGTTTGAATTATGTAATATTTTGCAGTGATTGCATGGATCTGAATGATATACTTGAGAGTTCTTGGAATGCAAATGAGTAGAATATATATCAGAGTTGAATGTACTTCATCAACCGATGTGAATGAACTGAATAAGTTAACTGCTCTACTCAGTAAGAAGGTACTCAGTCATTAAAAGTGCATTGTTATGTCAAAAGGCAATGGTTTAATAACCAACTCACTCTTATTGTTGAATACTGGTTTGCAAGCTATAAGTGTGTATGCATTCCTTAAGTAAAGTTCTCGAAGGAACGCGACCATTCTCCTCTTTAGAGAACCCCACTGTGTATTCTTTTCCATCACTGGAAGCCTGAAGGCACAATTTTCTTATATCTATCATCTACAACACTTCCCTATCATCGTCTGAGAGTGCAACGAACATAAGCTTCTGCCATGCAATTACTTACGTCAGGTCTCCTTCAGTATGACACCAACTCACTGAGTCCAAGCAAACCATTTGAATATGACAAGCCTCTTGCACTTGGTAATGAGGTCCCTTTTAATTCACCGTGATATCATTATTGTTATCCATCTAAGCAAAGCCTGCTATTGTATTTCATGAACTGAATGAAAGCATAATTTTCTCCAGAAAAATGTCTTTTCGATTTTGCACTTGTTACAATCCATATGAAACTTCTTAGATTTGGAATAACCATGGATCTAGTGTATCATGCTCTATTCATCATAGCTTATTATGCCTAGACAGCTACTTTCGTATCTTGCAATGCTGCTGCAATGCAATATGGTATAATGACAAGTAATGGCAAGTGTTCCATTCACTTCATATAGTGTTTACTTGGTTAAAACATGCTTTTTTGTAGTAAAATTTTCATCTCCGTTTTGTTGACTCAAATTACTACTCCCTCCGATCCGGAAAAATTGTCGGACCATCTATTTTGCAAAAACGTCCTTCATCTTTTTCTTTCATCAACCCGCACTCCACCCTTTTCCTCCGTGAGCCGCAACCTCTTCTCATCCACCACGTCATGAGCAGCGCGCGTGGAGGCCAGCTCCACCTTCAAGAGCGGCGTGCTCGTCTATGGCGGCGAGCTCGTCTGAGGTCATCAAGCGGCGAGCCCCCACCACGCCCAGATTTGCTTTCGCGGCCATGCGGGGAACCGCCGGATGGAGCACCACCCGGAGCCTGCACAGCAGGGACAAGAAGGGCCCATGGTCGACCGACCTGGGGCTGGAGGAAGGGGCGTAGCTGCTGCGCTGTGCCGGGCGGCCGGCCGGCCGGTGGCAGCTACAACCCTGCGACGGTCGTGGCTTACTAATCGGAGATCGATGGGATTGGGATCTGAGCAAGGACTGGAGTAGATTGGTTGTTCTGTACGTACTTCAGTCAATGAATATCCACTTAATTAGAAGGATTTAAATGCAAAATGTTAATTGTATTACCATCGGACACTTTTTTAGGATCGGAGGAAGTACTTCTTTCAAGGGACCATGCTGAATACTGAAGGCGATGCTGATCATTGATGCTGTACAGGAGCATATTCTTCTAAGTAGACAGGTTTGAAATTCTGAGAGATTTCCCTGCAATGACTTTTTAGCTGCTGTTTTTGCACTTCTAAAACGACGGATATTTCATTCATGTGTTTTAGGTTGGTGTGCCATCATTTGTTTGCTTCCTTAAATTCCTGTGGTTTGCAGCTTTTTTACACCCACTGAACTGTATGGTAATTTAGGACAGCCATCTACCAATGTAGAGTGAATAGCAATCACCAGCTGAACGTGCATTTGATATCTTTTACTTCGGTTTCATATGACAGAATATTGTAGAATCACAATTAGCTTATCCTGTTTTAAGTCTGCTGGTTTAACAATCGTTTTATTATAGATCTGTAGCCTATAGACTGAAACCTGGTTGCTTTGAGCGTAATGTGTGGGCGATGCATGGACCATGGTGCACCTCTTCTCAATTGTTCGTTAGACCCAGTGGCGAAGCTACAAACAAATACCTTGGCAGGCCTAACTAAAGAAGAGAAAAGAAATCACGCTCTAGCTTATAATTTGGGAAAGAAAAAGTATAAACATGCTAGTGTGTTATCTTTTCTGCAATCGAAGGGAGCTGCTCCATTAATGTGTGGGCTCGCCGCTGCTAGTCTACAACTGCAATGATCGGGCAGGGGAGTGGCAACCTGCCATTTGGATAGGATGAAGGAGGCAATGGAAACGGAAACGCCGGCGCAGCACAGCCCGAGCTGCCGCTAGCACCCCTACCACAGGCGAATACGGTGGTGTTGCTGGACAGGGGCAGGGCGTGAAGAAAGTTGGGCAGACGATTGGATTTGGTAGACAACAGCCCGTACGACAGTGGTTCACTGAAGCATGGATGCAGCTTGCTTGGATCTGGAGTTGGCTTGGGTCTCAGTGTTGCCATTGCCATGGCCCTCGGTTTCTGATTTCAGTACCTGTGTCTGACGACTTTGATGGTTTCTTAAGATTGTTCTTATTATTTCTGGGGCAATAAGCCAGCAGGGATGTGTTGTGAACTCGTGATATTCTGGTAGTACAATGTACTGCGCTTTTGTTGTTGTTCAAGTTTGTTTTTCTCCCCTGCCAACAACACATGTTGTTTTTAGTACAATATTCGTCTTCGTTTACTGAATTAAATTACTACTTCTCAGGGTACACTGCTGAAGACTGGGATCAACTGAAGGTGATGCTGTCACGTTGTGATGATGTTTGAATTGGAAACATGGTGATGATGTTCACAGAGTACATATTGAGATATTGTGCTGAACATCCACTACATACTATGTTGACACTGTGTTTACAGTGTGCAACTGATATTGGGTGATAATTACAGAATAAAGTGCACTAGATTAATGTGTTGGCACTGTGTGCTTATTCTTGTATGACAGTACATATGTTCATATTGTGTGCTTCTTCTATGCTGCCATTGTTTTTATCTGTTTATTCTTTTTGGGACTGCTCAAAGTACAACTAATTGGATTAATAAGGGGCATTTCTCGTAGTTCCACAAAATTGGTTTGAGGCATTTTTTAAGTGCCACAATTAGGTTTGGGGGCATTTTTAGAAGTGCCACAAATTTGGTTTTGGGGCATTTTTAGAAGTGCCATAAATTGGATTTAGTGGCACTTTGAGAAGTGCCCCGTGGCACTATGAGAAGTGCCCCTAATTAGATTTAGTGCTACTTTGAGAAGCGCCCCTAATTAGATTTAGTGGCACTTTGAGAAGTGCCTCTAGATAATGCCCCAAATACCTTTAGAGACGTAAGTAAATGTGGCACTTGAAAAAGTGCCCCTATAGCTAATTAGTGGCTCTTTGGTTTAAACTAGATGATTTCCCGCGCGTTACCGCGGAACATAAAGTGTGCTAAATAGCATAGGATTATCTTGCATTAGGAGGAAGAAAAAAGATACGAACATAACATCAACAAAAAAGAAGGGATCAACAAATACTGTAAATTAAATGTTATAAGTATAAGTTGAAAAATGTGTACCCTTATTAGGGTAAGGTGTGTGATCAAAGTGCACGTATACTTCCAGATGAACCCAGAGTAAATCAGGTCCGGTATTAGTAAGTAGAAGCGACCCTACAAAATTTTTATGGCTTGTGATGAAAGTAAAACAGAAAACCCTAAGCACAATTGAGTAAATTGTTAAGAAATTTTTTTGTCGCGTGGAATGTTCTGTTCTGTTGAGTAAATGTTTTAACTTCAGTTTACATCAGATTGTAGACCACGTGAGATTGCAATACGTAAGGTGAATATATTTTAAATCCATCTTAGAACGTAGAATAATAGACTAACTGTTTACGCAAGCCTTTATAGCTCACCAATATGATACCCCCTCCATCGGTTTCTTATAGCGGAACATATGAAGGCATGCATCTGCAGCGAGCCAACTTAGTGAATAATTGATCTAAAAATTAGCATGAGAAATAATATATCAAACAATTGCAAGCCGAATCACTTTATAATATGCCAACATGTGCAGTTTGTGGGATAGAAAAAAATTTATGAGAACGTAAATATATTAAAAGCAAACCAAGGCTATAGGGTTTGTTGCTTACCTAGAACCAGGAACCTGGACAATAGAAGTGAAATGAAATAGTATGAATGAAAAAAAAATGTTAATTGGATAGCATTGAAAGGAAATCACGGGAGGCTAAACTTGAGGTTCTAGAATCGTTACCATACTGAGGTGAGGAGGCAGTACTTTGAAGACTTCTTCAGAAAACAAAGGACGCGAGCCAGGTCCTGACACTTAAGATGAAGTGCATGGAACATACGTTTCTGGAAGCAAATAAAAACTGAACCATGAAGGTAAGTAAACAGGCTGGAAGGGAAAAAAATGAACCACAGTTCCTCACATCGAGTGAACCCTTACATCCAATCTATGGAAAAGACATAGACATGTTGAGTGGGAATGACCTCGTGGAATACAACATTAAGAGAAAGCGTATAAGAAGGCAAGACACTTTGGAAGGCTGCCCTGAGATGAATGCAATTCACCAGCGCAAGGAGAGTATTGGACACCAAGATGAGGCAAACGCGAAATTGATTCTGATCTTTATATAGGAGCCAAAAGAAGGCCGCTCAGCTACCTCCTTTGGCGGAGATTTTAGTGGACTCCCGTTCTTCAATTTTGGGTGCACAGTCATTAAGGTGTACTTATGGTGGAGGAGGTAAGATGGAAAGTTTAGGTGCACTTAAGCTAAAACGGACTGATCATGGCTGGGAGGTGACAGTGGAATACAGCTAATCACAAACTGATACAAATGATGTGGCATGTTTGCATGTTGAGAGATTTCAACTTAGTGGGTTGCTTCTATTTAGTTATTATAGATTAGGGGCACTTTGAAGTGCCACAACTCTTGTACCGTGATGTAGTGAGCGGCGGAGTTTTTTCTCGATCTAGATTGAGAGGGGGAGAGAGAAAAGAGAGAAAAACGAGAGAAAGATTCAGCCATTCATGGGATGGTTTGTGCCTTGATATTTATTTAAGTGAGCCAACCAGTATTCTATACGCATACAAGAATTGTTCTCTACAATCAGCAAAAGATACTAAACCAAAAAGAAAATATACGACGCTCCCAACCCCGAATCACGAGGACGAGCCAACGGCGGATGCTTCACCGGTAGTTACTGGCTCCGTTAAAAAAAAAAAGTCCCTAGGGCTCAGTAGTTAACTAAGAACTAGCTTAACTCTCAGTAGATTCGTGTCGACCGTATCAAACTGAACGGATCGATCAAATGAGAGTTGACTTATTGGCTTGCTGAAAGTTTCATGGGCTGTTGGGCAGTAGTTCTGGGCCAGGCATAGTGTAATTTAGACCTAGTCAATAATTATTGTGCTTTCCAAAAATATAGATGGTGGTAGCTCTGTAAATGGGTGTTTGCACATACAGCAGACGCGATGTTTCCCTAAATGAAAGCAGATGCAATGCACGAAGAGACAAAGTGAGCCTATCGATTAGCGATCACCCAGCGAGCGCGAGTGAGCCAGCCCAAGAACGAATCAGCTTTAAACAGCCAGCGAGCGTGAGTGAGCTAGCCCAAGAACGAATCAGCTTTAAAATCGGCAAACCAGCGCCAGCATCCAGTATAAATAAAATGGTTCACCAGAAAAGAAAGGTTTCAAAATTTTAAAATATTTACCAGGAAAAAGGTTCATAATCTAAAAGTGTTCACTACGAAAAAAAGTTCACTAGGAATAAGATTCAAAATTTAAAATTCATCACCGGGTAAAAATGTTCAAATATATCATGAGCTCTAAATCTATGACATAAGTTCCGTCTAACTATTTTATCAACAATCTTCTGATGTCCAACACTCAAATACATACTGTACATCTTTTTTGCCCTTTCTATCTAACTGTCCTTGTGCAAAATACATTCCTCCAACATAACCGTTGCTTGCTACTCCGTAGACCAACTTATGCCTCTCACCATATTATGTGTCAAACAATTGCATTTAATAGAATATAGAAACATTTATCTCTCAGTTGCAACTCCACTTGCATAACTATAACACCAATTTCAAAGCATTTGTGTCTAAAATGCAACTCCACTAGAAACTAGGAAAAAAATTAGGGTTTACGCGGATTCCGCATCATCTTTCTCTTAGCTGCAACGCCACTTGGAATTAGGACGACAAAAGTCAGTTGCAACTCCACTTGCAACTAGGAATAGAAGGTCATCTATAACCTCACATGCAACTGTGCAACAAAGGTCAATTGTGAGCCCACTTGCAACAAGAACAAAAGCGAAATTTAGGGTTAGCATGAATTCCCGAGCATTTCTCTTTCAGTTGCAACTGGCAACAGAAAGTCATTTTCAACCTCACATACAACTGGGCAACAAAGGTCAGTTGCCAGCTCACTTGCAACTAGGACAAAAGCGAAATCTAGGGTTAGCTCGGATTCCAGATTATTACTCTCTCAGTTGCAACCCCACTTAACAAAGGTCAGTTTCCACTCAACTTGAAATTGGACAACAAATATCAGTTGCGACTCCACTTGCAACTGGGACAAAGAGAAATTTGGCGTTACCATGGATTCTGGAGCATTTCGCCCTCAGTTGCAACCCCACTTGCAACTGGCCAAACTAGGGATCAGTTGCAACCCCACTTGCATCTAGGACAAAAAAAAGATGAACTATAGTTTCCCGCAGATTTTGGAGTATTGCGCTCTCACTTGCAACCCCGCTTGCAATTGGGCAACAAAGGATCAATTGCGACCTGACTTGCAACTAGAACAAAAAGGATGAAATATGGTTTAGCGCTGATTCTGAAGCATTTCGCTCTCAATTAGAACCCAATTGCAAATAGGATAAAGACAAACCGGGGTTTAGCACGGATTCTAAAGCATTTCACTCTCAGTTGCAACCTCACTTGCAAGTAGGAGGGAAAGATCAGTTGTGACCTGATACGTCTCCAACGTATCGATAATTTCTTATGTTCCATGCTTGTTTTATGACAATACCTACATGTTTTGTTCACACTTTATGATGATTTTATGCGTTTTCCGGAACTAACCTATTGACAAGATGCCGAAGTGTCAGTTCCTATTTTCTGCTGTTTTTGGTTTCAGAAATCCTAGTAAGGAAATATTCTCGGAATTGGACGAAAACAACGCCCAGCATCTTATAATTGGACGAAGCTTCCAGAACACCCAAGAGGAACCAGAGGGGAGCCACAGGGCCACCAGATGACAGGGCGGCGCGGCCCAGGGGGGGCGCGCCCCCCTAGTGTGTCACCGCCTCGTCAGCCCTCCGACTCCGCCTCTTCGCCTATATAAAGGTCCCTGACCTAAATCTTCGAGACGGAAAAGCCACGGTACGAGAAACCTTCCAGAGCCGCCGCCATCGCGAAGCCAAGATCTGAGGGACAGGAGTCTCTGTTCCGGCACGCCGCCGGGACGGGGAAGTGCCCCCGAAAGGCATCTCCATCGACACCACCGCCATCTCCATCACCGCTGCTGTCTCCCATGAGGAGGGAGTAGTTCTCCCCCGATGCTAAGGGCTGTACCGGTAGCTATGTGGTTAATCTCTCTCCCATGTACTTCAATACAATGATCTCATGAGCTCCCTTACATGATTGAGATTCATATGAGCTTTGTACCACTATTAATCTATGTGCTACTCTAGTGATGTTATTAAAGTACTCTATTCCTCCTCCATGATGTAATGTTGACAGTGTGTGCATCATGTAGTACTTGGCGTAGTTTATGATTGTGATCTCTTGTAGATTATGAAGTTAACTATTACTATGATGGTATTGATGTGATCTATTCCTCCTTTCATAGTATGATGGTGACAGTGTGCATGCTATGTTAGTACTTGGTATAGTTGTGTTGATCTATCATGCACTCTAAGGTTATTTAAATATGAATATCGAATGTTGTGGAGCTTGTTAACTCCGGCATTGAGGTGCTCTTGTAGCCCTACACAATTAGTGGTGTTCATCATCCAACAAGAGAGTGTAGAGTGGTTTTATTATGTGATTGATACGTCTCCGACGTATCGATAATTTCTTATGTTCCATGCCACATTATTGATGATATCTACATGTTATATGCACACTTTATGTCATATTCGTGCATTTTCTGGAACTAACCTACTAACAAGATGCCGAAGTGCCAGTTCCTGTTTTCTGCTGTTTTTGGTTTCAGAAATCCTAGTAACGAAATATTCTCGGAATTGGACGAAATCAACGCCCAGGTTCCTATTTTGCCCGGAAGCATCCAGAACACCCGAGAGCCGCCAGAGGGAAGCCCTGGGGGCCCCACACTACACCCTGGCGCGGCCAGAGGGGGGGCCGCGCCGCCCTATGGTGTGGTGGCCCCAGGCCCCCTCCGAGGCTGCCCTTCCGCCTATTTAAAGCCTCCGTCGCGAAAACCCTATGACGTTCGACGAAACCAGAGAAAACCTTCCAGAGCCGCCGCCATCGCGACGCCAAGATCTGGGGGACAGGAGTCTCTGTTCCGGCACGCCGCCGGAACGGGGAAGTGCCCCCGGAAGGCTCCTCCATCGACACCACCGCCATCTTCATCACCGCTGCTGTCTCCCATGAGGAGGGAGTAGTTCTCCATCGAGGCTCGGGGCTGTACCGGTAGCTATGTGGTTCATCTCTCTCCTATGTACTTCAATACAATAATCTCATGAGCTGCCTTACATGATTGAGATTCATATGATGATGCTTGTAATCTAGATGTCGTTATGCTAGTCAAGTGAATTTTACTTATGTGATCTCCGGAGACTCCTTGTCCCACGTGTGTAAAGGTGACAGTGTGTGCACCGTGTGGGTCTCTTAGGCTATATTTCACAGAATACTTATTCACTGTTATGAATGGCATAGTGAAGTGCTTATTTATATCTCTTTATGATTGCAATGTGTTTTGTATCACAATTTATCTATGTGCTACTCTAGCAATGTTATTAAAGTAGTTTTATTCCTCCTACACGGTGTAATGGTGACAGTGTGTGCATCCGTGTTAGTACTTGGCGTAGGCTATGATTATGATCTCTTGTAGATTATGAAGTTAACTATTGCTATGATAGTATTGATGTGATCTATGCCTCCTTTCTTAGCATGAAGGTGACAGTGTGCATGCTACGTTAGTACTTGGTTTAGTTGTGTTGATCTATCTTACACTCTAAGGTTATTTAAATATGAACATTGAATTGTGGAGCTTGTTAACTCCGGCATTGAGGGTTCGTGTAATCCTACGCAATGATGTTCATCATCCAACAAAAGAGTGTAGAGTATGCATTTATCTATTCTGTTATGTGATCAATGTTGAGAGTGTCCACTAGTGAAAGTATGATCCCTAGGCCTTGTTCCTAAATACTGCTATCGCTGCTTGTTCTTGTTTTATTGCGTTACTACTGCTGCGTTACTACTGCTTGTTTCTTGTCTGGGCAAAGCACTTTTCTGGTGCCGTTGCTACTGCTCATACTTATTCATACCACATGTATTTCACTATCTCTTCGCCGAACTAGTGCACCTATTAGGTGTGTTGGGGACACAAGAGACTTCTTGCTTTGTGGTTGCAGGGTTGCATGAGAGGGATATCTTTGACCTCTTCCTCCCTGAGTTCGATAAACCTTGGGTGATCCACTTAAGGGAAACTTGCTGCTGTTCTACAAACCTCTGCTCTTGGAGGCCCAACACTGTCTACAGGAAAAGGAGGGGGCGTAGACATCAAGCTATTTTCTGGCGCCGTTGCCGGGGAGGAAAGGTAAAAGGTACTCACACTCCGGATCTCGGCTACTAAGCTATTTTCGCCGTTGTAAGTACTCAAAGCTATTTCCTTTAGATCCTGCAATTGCATCTTTTAGTTTCTTGTTTACACTAGTTTGGCATAATGGACAAGAATGAGCTTCTTATGCTATTTCCTGATTTGAAACATGGATTGTTTGATGCGAAAATTTAAAAACCTATGGAATCTTATTTGCATGCTGGTAGTAATATTAGTATGAACGCTTTGAACACCGTTGTTGATAATGATATAGAAAATTCTAAGCTTGGGGAAGCTGGTTTTCATGATCTTTTTAGTCCCCCAAGCATTGAGGAGAAAATTTTCTTTGATGATACTTCGCCTCCTATTTATGATGATTATAATGATAGTAGTCTTGTGCCACCTACTATGGAGAGTAAATTTTGTTGTGATTATACTATGCCTCCTACACTTGATGAGAATAATAATGATAGCTACTTTGTTGAATTTGCTCCCACTACAACTAATAAAATTGATTATGCTTATGTGGAGAGTAATAATTTTATGCATGAGACTCATGATAAGAATGTTTCATTTGATAGTTATATTGTTGAGTTTGCTCATGTTGCTACTGAAAGTTATTATGAGAGGGGAAAATATGGTTGTAGAAATTTTCATGTTACTAAAATACCTCTCTATGTGCTGAAATTTTAAGTTACACTTGTTTTATCTTCCTATGCTTGTTACTTTGCTCTTCATGAACTTGTTTATTTACAAGATTCCTATGCATAGGAAGCATGTTAGACTTAAATGTGTTTTGAATTTGCCTTTTGATGCTCTCTTTTGCTTCAACTACTATTTCTTGCGAGTGCATCATCAAAACTGCTGAGCCCATCTTAATGGCTATAAAGAAAAGAACTTCTTGGGAGATAACCCATGTGTTATTTTGCTACAGTATTTTGTTTTTATTTTGTGTCTTGGAAGTTGTTTACTACTGTAGCAACCTCTCCTTATCTTAGTTTTGTGTTTTGTTGTGCCAAGTGAAGCCTCTAATCGAAGGTTGATACTAGATTTGGATTTCTGCGCAGAAACAGATTTCTATCTGTCACGAATCTGGGCTGTTTTCTCTGTAGAAAAATCAGAAAAATATGCCAATTTACGTGCGTGTTCCTCAGATATGTACGCAACTTTCATTAGTTTTGAGTTTTCTGATCTGAGCAACGGAAGTATTTATTAAAAATTCGTCTTTACGGACTGTTCTGTTTTGACAGATTCTGCCTTTTATTTCGCATTGCTTCTTTCGCTGTGTTGGGTGGATTTCTTTGTTCCATTACCTTCCAGTAGCTTTGAGCAATGTCCAAAAGTGTTAAGAATGATTGTGTCACCTCTGAACATGTGAGTTTCTGATTATGTACTAACCCCTCTAATGAAGTTTATGAGAAGTTTGGTGTGAAGGAAGTTTTCAAGGGTCAAGAGAGGAGGATGATATACTATGATCAAGAAGAGTGAAAGCTCTAAGCTTGGGGATGCCCCGGTGGTTCACCCCTGCATATATCAAGAAGACTCAAGCGTTTAAGCTTGGGGATGCCCAAGGCATCCCCTTCTTCATCGACAAATTATCAGGTTCCTTCTCTTGAAACTATATTTTTATTCGGTCACATCTTATGTGCTTTACTTGGAGCGTCTGTATGCTTTTATTTTTATTTGTGTTTGAATAAATTGGATTACATCATGCTTGTGTGGGAGAGAGACACGCTCCGCTGTTGCATATGAACACATGTGTTCTTAGCTTTTAGTATTCATGGCGAAGTTTCTTCTTCGTTAAATTGTTATATGGCTGGAATTGGAAAATAATACATGTAGTAATTGCTATAATGTCTTGGGTAATGTGATACTTGGCAATTGTTGTGCTCATGTTTAAGCTCTTGCATCATATACTTTGCACCCATTAATGAAGAAATACATAGAGCTTGCTAAAATTTGGTTTGCATAATTGGTCTCTCTAAGGTCTAGATAATTTCTAGTATTGAGTTTGAACAACAAGGAAGACGGTGTAGAGTCTTATAATGTTTACAATATGTCTTTTATGTGAGTTTTGCTGCACCGGTTCATCCTTGTGTTTGTTTCAAATAACCTTGCTAGCCTAAACCTTGTATCGAGAGGGAATACTTCTCATGCATCCAAAATACTTGAGCCAACCACTATGCCATTTGTGTCCACCATACCTACCTACTACATGGTATTTCTCCGCCATTCCAAAGTAAATTGCTTGAGTGCTACCTTTAAACAATTCAAAATTTATCACCTCTGATTTGTGTCAATGTTTTATAGCTCATGAGGAAGTATGTGGTGTTTATCTTTCAATCTTGTTGGGCAACTTTCACCAATGGACTAGTGGCTTCATCCGCTTATCCAATAATTTTGCAAAAAGAGCTGGCAATGGGATTCCCAGTCCCAAATTAATTAACAAAAATAGACACTCCTCCATGGTATGTGATTGTTGGACGGCACCCGAAGGATTCGGTTAGCCATGGCTTGTGTAAGCAAAGGTTGGGAGGAGTGTCATCATAATAAAACTAAAATAAAAAGGCACTCCTTCATGGTATGAGATTGTTGGCAGGCACCCGAGGATTCGGTTAGCCATGGTTTGTGAAATAAAGGTTGGAAGGAGTGCCACCCAAAATAAAATAAAATGGGAGCCGCTCTTTAAAGGTTTGTCTGGCAAGGGGGTTAGAGTACCCGCTACCATTCGTTGACAACAACATACACCTCTCAAAACTTTATTTTTATGCTCTCTTTATGTTTTCAAAATAAAAGCTCTAGCACAAATATATCAATCGATGCTTTCCTCTATGGAGGACCATTCTTTTACTTTCATTGTTGAGTCAGTTCACCTATTTCTCTCCACCTCAAGAAGCAAACACTTGTGTGAACTGTGCATCGATTCCTACATATTTGCATATTGCACTTATTATATTACTCTATGTTGACAATTATCCATGAGATATACATGTTACAAGTTGAAAGCAACCGCTGAAACTTAATCTTCCTTTATGTTGGTTCAATACCTTTTACTTCGAATTATTGCTTTATGAGTTAACTCTTATGCAAGACTTATTGATGCTTGTCTTTAAGTACTATTCATGAAAAGTCTTTGCTTTATGATTCACTTGTTTACTCACGTCATATACATTGTTTTGATCGCTGCATTCATTACATATGCTTTACAAATAGTATGATCAAGGTTATGATGGCATGTCACTCCAGAAATTATCTTTGTTATCGTTTTACCTGCTCGGGACGAGCAGAACTAAGCTTGGGGATGCTGATACGTCTCCGACGTATCGATAATTTCTTATGTTCCATGCCACATTATTGATGATATCTACATGTTATATGCACACTTTATGTCATATTCGTGCATTTTCTGGAACTAACCTACTAACAAGATGCCGAAGTGCCAGTTCCTGTTTTCTGCTGTTTTTGGTTTCAGAAATCCTAGTAACGAAATATTCTCGGAATTGGACGAAATCAACGCCCAGGTTCCTATTTTGCCCGGAAGCATCCAGAACACCCGAGAGCCACCAGAGGGAAGCCCTGGGGGCGCCACACTACACCCTGGCGCGGCCAGAGGGGGGGCCGCGCCGCCCTATGGTGTGGTGGCCCCAGGCCCCCTCCGAGGCTGCCCTTCCGCCTATTTAAAGCCTCCGTCGCGAAAACCCTATGACGTTCGACGAAACCAGAGAAAACCTTCCAGAGCCGCCGCCATCGCGACGCCAAGATCTGGGGGACAGGAGTCTCTGTTCCGGCACGCCGCCGGAACGGGGAAGTGCCCCCGGAAGGCTCCTCCATCGACACCACCGCCATCTTCATCACCGCTGCTGTCTCCCATGAGGAGGGAGTAGTTCTCCATCGAGGCTCGGGGCTGTACCGGTAGCTATGTGGTTCATCTCTCTCCTATGTACTTCAATACAATAATCTCATGAGCTGCCTTACATGATTGAGATTCATATGATGATGCTTGTAATCTAGATGTCGTTATGCTAGTCAAGTGAATTTTACTTATGTGATCTCCGGAGACTCCTTGTCCCACGTGTGTAAAGGTGACAGTGTGTGCACCGTGTGGGTCTCTTAGGCTATATTTCACAGAATACTTATTCACTGTTATGAATGGCATAGTGAAGTGCTTATTTATATCTCTTTATGATTGCAATGTGTTTTGTATCACAATTTATCTATGTGCTACTCTAGCAATGTTATTAAAGTAGTTTTATTCCTCCTACACGGTGTAATGGTGACAGTGTGTGCATCCGTGTTAGTACTTGGCGTAGGCTATGATTATGATCTCTTGTAGATTATGAAGTTAACTATTGCTATGATAGTATTGATGTGATCTATGCCTCCTTTCTTAGCATGAAGGTGACAGTGTGCATGCTACGTTAGTACTTGGTTTAGTTGTGTTGATCTATCTTACACTCTAAGGTTATTTAAATATGAACATTGAATTGTGGAGCTTGTTAACTCCGGCATTGAGGGTTCGTGTAATCCTACGCAATGATGTTCATCATCCAACAAAAGAGTGTAGAGTATGCATTTATCTATTCTGTTATGTGATCAATGTTGAGAGTGTCCACTAGTGAAAGTATGATCCCTAGGCCTTGTTCCTAAATACTGCTATCGCTGCTTGTTTACTGTTTTATTGCGTTACTACTGCTGCGTTACTACTGCTTGTTTACTGTCCTGGGCAAAGCACTTTTCTGGTGCCGTTGCTACTGCTCATACTTATTCATACCACATGTATTTCACTATCTCTTCGCCGAACTAGTGCACCTATTAGGTGTGTTGGGGACACAAGAGACTTCTTGCTTTGTGGTTGCAGGGTTGCATGAGAGGGATATCTTTGACCTCTTCCTCCCTGAGTTCGATAAACCTTGGGTGATCCACTTAAGGGAAACTTGTTGCTGTTCTACAAACCTCTGCTCTTGGAGGCCCAACACTGTCTACAGGAAAAGGAGGGGGCGTAGACATCAGTGATCAATGTTGAGAGTGTCCACTAGTGAAAGTATGATCCCTAGGCCTTGTCTCCGAATAGAAAAGTCACACCACAAAGATTCATATCTCCCACGTCAACTGCACGCCAGCAAGCATTTTCTGGCGCCGTTGTCACTGTTTGTTTACTGTTCCACTGCATGTTTACTCGCTGCCATATTTTATTCAGATTGCTATTACCACTCATATACATCCATATTACTTGCATCTCACTATCTTTTCGCCGAACTAGTGCACATATACATCTGACGAGTGTATTAGGTGTGTTGGGGACACAAGAGACTTCTTGCATTGTGATCGCAGGGTTGCTTGAGAGGGATATCTTTGACCTCTTCCTCCCTGAGTTCGATAAACCTTGGGTGATCCACTTAAGGGAAAATTTGCTGCTGTTCTACAAACCTCTGCTCTTGGAGGCCCAACACTGTCTACAGAAAAAGAAGCGTGAGTAGACATCATGACCCCACTTGCAGCTAGGACAAAAGAGTAACTATGGTTTAGCACGGATTCCGGAGCATTGCTCTCGTAGTAGAAACTTCTCTTGCAAGTGGGTAACAAAGGTTAGTTACAACCACACTTGCAACTGGGCAAAAAATGTCAATTGCGATACCACTTGCAACTTGGACAAAGAGAAATTTATTTGGGGTTTGGACGAATTCCCGAGCATTTCTCTCTCAGTTGCAACTTCACTTGCAACTGGCAACATAAGGTCATTTGCAACCTCACATGCAACTGGGCAACAAAGGTCATTTGTGAGCCCACTTGAAACTAGGAGAAAAGAGAAATTTGGGGTTAGCACGGATTCCAGATTATTACTCTCTCAGTTGCAACCCCACTTGCAACGGGGCAACAAAGCTCGGTTTCGACTCGACTTGCAACTGGACAACAAAGGTCATTTGCGACCCCAGTTGCAACTGGGACAAAGATAAATTTAGCGCTACCATGGATTCTAGAGCATTTCGCCCGTAGTTGCATCCCCACTTGCAACTGTCCAAACCAAGGACCAAGTTGCAACCCTACTTGTATCTGGGACAAAACGATGAACTACGGTTCAGATTCCAGAGCATTAATACGCTCTCACTTGCAACCCCGCTTGCAAGTGGGCAACAAAGTATCAGTTGTGACTTGACTTGCAATTGGAACAAAAAAGACGAACTATGGTTTAGCGCTGATTCCGGAGCATTTCGCTCTCAGTTACAACCCAATTGCAATTAGGACAAATACAAACTGGGGTTTAGCACGGATTCTAGAGAATTTTGCTTTCAGTTGCAACCTCACTTGCAAGTAGGCAAGAAAGGTCAATTGTGACCCCACTTGGAACTAAGAAAATAGACAAACTATGGTTTAGCATGGATTCTGGAGCATTGCTCTCTCAGTTGCAATTCCACCTGCAAGTGGGTAACAAAGGTCAGTTGCGATACCACTTGCAACTCCACCAGATTAGCACGAATACCAGAGCATTTCTCTCTTAGTTGCAACTTCGCCTTACATCTTGCAACAAAAGGTCATTTGCAACCTCATTTGCAACTGGGAAACACAAGTCAATTGCGAGCCCACTTGCAACTAGGACAAAAGAGAAACTTGGGGTTAGCATGGAGTCCAGATTATTTCTCTCTCAGTTGTAAACCCACTTGCAACTGGGAAATAATAGTCTGTTCCGACTCCACTTGCAATTGGGTAACAAAATGTCAGTTGCGACCCCACTTCCAACTGGGACAAAGAAAAATTTGGTGATACTTTCAACTTGACTTGAGAAATCTAATCTATGACTCGACTTGCAATTAGGAAAAAAATCTTAATTGCGACTTGATTTGCAAACAGCGAAAATCTCAGTTGCCACTCTACTTGCAACTGGAAAAAAAGTCTCTGTTGCAACTCGACTTGCAACTAGAAAAGTCTCGATTGCATCCACCATTTCTAGTGGAAAAAATCCCATTTGCAACCACATTTGCAACATGTTGCAACTGGAAAAGTCTCGGTTGCAACCACACTTGCAACAAGAAAAAGTCTCAGTTGCAACCATATTTGCAACTAGATAAAATCTTTGTCCCTTCTCCAGTTGCCGCTGTAAAAAAATCTCAGTCGCAACCATACTTGCAACTAGAAAGAGTCTTAGTTGTAACTCTATTTGCAACTTTAAAAAGGAAAAAAAAAACATGACGCAAATAAAACATAAACCCCATCAAACCAGGACAAACCGAAAGGCTCAAACATGATGCTGAATGGGCCAACAAAAACACCAAACTCGGAAGAAACACATATGCAAACAAAATTTTAACTTCACAAGAGTCTACTGAGCATGTGTTACGTTCTGAGTCTACTGAGAACTAAATCATAAAAATAAAAATGTACAAATAAACAGTATGATAAGAATCATTCAGAATACACTTTCATACATGATATCCAGAAGGACTTTAGTAGACAAAAAACAATATATTTATAACTTTACTACAATAATAAAAGGGATTTACCTTATAGTAAATAAAATAGTAAACTTTATACGTTGCACCGTCACATCCAGAGATGGTCTAATATTGAAAAAAAATTACAAAATATTTGACTGCGGGATAAAAAATATCAGCATATCTTGACCACCCTATAAAATACAGTCACGTCATATTGAAAATAAATAGCAATATTTTGTAGAAAGATCTCATAAGTGAAATTTTACAATATATGTAGAATTAATCATTGAGACATACCTATGCAAAGAGTTTGCAAGCTAACTACTAATGTGCATGCTAATACGCCATACATTATAAAAAATAATTACATGTACTATACATCTACGGATGCGCATGCATGGATTAGCCGGCACTGTGCCATTATTAAACGAACGCTCCTAGCTTGCTTGCTTTTACGTACATGCTGATAATGGGGTCCAACACTAGATTTTGGACTCCAACAGGCCCTAGCCGCAAATGTTCAAAAAAAAACAACGACCAGCACGGGCCAACACACACAAAAACGATTTTAATGCCACACATGATCAAACGGACTAGGATTTAACTGAGAAGTAGCAAACAAAAAAAAAAACGCATGCAGAACGCATCCCACTATAAAATAGAACACATCTGATGACAGACAATGTGTTGGTGGCTTATGAGTGTTTTCATGCACTCAAAGGGAGAAGATAGGGACAAAATGGATTTTGTGCAGTGAAACTTGATATGCAAAAGGCATATGATCGAATTGAGTGTGGCTTCGTGAGGGATATGATGAGGCGACTTGGTTTTACACAGCGATGGATAGATTTGATCATGGCTTGCGTCTCTAGTGTAAGCTACAGAATATGGTTTAATTCAGATGAGACGGAGACGATTACACCTACAAGGGGCTTGCGGCAGGGTGACCCTCTCTCGCCGTATCTATTTTTGCTTTGTGCCGAGGGACTCTCAAGCTTGTTAACACACGAGGAAGAAGCTGGGAATTTACAGGTAGTCAAGGTGTGTCGTGGGGCACCGTCGGTATCCCACTTACTCTTTGCCGACGATTCTCTGATTTTGATGAAGGCTAATGCATCTAATGCAACCACTCTTCGGAAAGTGTTGACCATGTATTGTGCCAGCTCGGGACATTTAATAAGTGAACCAAAGTCCAGTATTTTTTTCAGTCCGAATACACTGGCAGAGGATAAGGAGGCAGTGTGTAACATACTGGATATCAACGTGGAAGCACTAACCGATAAATATTTGGGGCTGCCATCTCATGTGGGAGTTGAACGGACAGATTGTTTTCAGTACCTAGTCGATCGTGTATGCCAAATCATCAATCGGTGGAACGCGAAGAATTTGTCTATGGGTGGCAAAGAAATATTACTCAAAGCCGTAGCCCAAGCAATCCCAACTTATGCAATGTCAGTTTTTAAACTTCCAAAAGGGATTTGTAAAGAAATCTCTTCAGCTATTGCTCGATATTGGTGGGGTGAAAAAGGAGGGAAAAAAAGCTATGCATTGGTATTCTTGGTGGAAAATGTGCACTCCAAAGAAGCATGGTGAGATGGGTTTTAGGGATTTGCGTTGTTTCAATCTAGCAATGTTGGCCAAACAGATTTGGAGGTTGATTGATGAACCTGAATCTTTGTGTGCTCAAGTGTTAAGAGCAAAGTACTACCCTTCTGGTGATATTTTGAGAGCTGAACTGAAGAAGGGGTCCTCGTTTACATGGCAAAGTCTGATGGCCGGCATGGGAACTTTCAAGAGAGGATATATTTGGCGTGTTGGGAGTGGCACAAGCGTCAATGTGTGGAATGATCCATGGTTGCCAAATAGTCCTACGCGGAAGGTAATTACAAGGCAAGGAGGGAGAATAATTAGCAAGGTGGAGGAGCTCATAGATCCAGTGACCGGTAACTGGGATACACAGATGTTGGTGGATAATTTTTATCCCGTGGATGTACAAAGAATACAAGCTATACCTTTGTCACCGTGGGATTCAGAGGATATAGTAGCATGGCACTACACAAAAAATGGCGTCTTTTCTGTTAAGTCGGCCTACCATTTGGAATGGCAACACCAATATGGCAGCCGAACACGAAGACGGGATGAGCCAAGTGGATCCACGTTAAACCCAGTTTGGCAGAATGTATGGAAGCTTACAGTACCGGCGAAGGTTAAATTTTTTGTTTGGAGGGCTCTGCATGGTATAATCCCGTGCATGTGCACCCTCGCAAACCGGCATATTGAAAGAAGTGGATAGTGTCCTGTATGTGCATGGGGAGCGGAAGATATTCTACATATGTCGTTCAAATGTGACCGTGCTCGTGAAGTCTGGCAAGCTCTTGGATTAGATCAACAAGTCCAATTTGCAGCACAGCTAGACCTATCGGGTAGTTCAGTATTGGAACATATGTTGAATACAAAACATGCGATACCTAGCTTGGGGTCTTTACCGGGGAAGGAGATACTAGCCACAGTTGCGTGGTTCATCTGGTGGAGGCGACGTGCGATGAAACATCAGGGGGAGGCTCCACCACCGAGCCGAATAGCTCTATCAATAAAAGCTATGGTGGCTAATGCTCTGAAAGTGAAGAAGAATAAGTCGGCCAGGATAAAAATGGGTTGGTCTAAACCACCGGCCGGGTTTATGAAGCTAAATACAGATGCAGCTGTAAACGTAGAAACTAGAAGGGCATCCACGGGATGTGTTATAAGAGATGCAAGCGGACAGTTTGTGGCAGCCTGTAGAAATGAGATCGACGGAGTGATCGATGTAACCACAGCTGAGGCGCAGGCAGTCCGTGATGGTCTACGCCTGGCTGAACGTGCAGGCTGCACCCGTATCTATGTCGAAACTGATTCCATGGTCGTAGTCGCAGCTTTTGAAGACCCAACAAGCAACAGGATAGTAGGCATGGTGTACTTGGATGAGTGTCGAACGATCATGGCAGGGTTCGCGTCGACACGATTGACCCACTGTCCGCGAGAAGCAAACCAAGCGGCAGATTTAATAGCAAAATCAGTAGATGTTTCTAATAGCAACTTTTGGCTAGAAGAGCCGCCTTTGTTTCTTGTTTCACAATTGGTGGAAGATGTAACTTTTTTTGTGTAACAATAAAGGTTACTAATTGTTTCAAAAAAAAAAAAACACATCTGATGACAAAATAAAAAAACACAAAAAAAGATATTGACTTAAAAAATAAAAATGGTACAGAAAAAATAAAATAAAAGAAAGCCTTGAAGACATATCTCACGTCATCACGTGGAAATGAAAGGAAGAAATGAAATGAATGCACGCCCCAGCCAGCAACCAGGTACTACTGCCTCACGTCATCACGTGGAACCAAGGAGAAAAACCATACGGCCATGTAAATGGGCCGAGCTCTGAATGAACCCAACATAACTAAAGCCCACATAAAAGCAATAACAGGCCAACAACGCCAACAACTTGACAGACACAAATCTTAAAGCACACTGGAAACGGACGGTTTTAAATTCTACTGGGCTCTAATTTATACTGAGAATAAGCAAAACCGTTAGAAAAATCGCTCCTGACAAATTTGCTGTCAATCTCATTTGGCCTCGGAACTATCCCTGCTGCTAGCACCTAGGCCTAGCTTCGACAAGCAACAATTGGACGCACCCAAATCCTGATCGGCTTCTAGAAATCCGACAAAGGCAACAACTGAAAATCCTAGAAAGACGCCGTCAACCACACCACCTGGCCAGTAAATCTGATTGAGAAGGAAGTCAGTCCTCAGTCGATCGAGAAATAGTGATGCCCAATAAGAAATTCACTCTAACGTTAGTGGTGACAAATTTGCTGTCAATCTCATTTGGCCTCGGTACCATCCCTGCTGCTAGCTGCTAGGCCTAGCTTCGACGAGCAACAATTGGACGCACCAAAATCCCGATCGTCTTCTACAGATCGGACAAAGGCAACAACTGAAAATCCTAGAAAGACGCCGGCAACCACACATCACCTGACCAGTGAATCTGGTGGCTGGTACCATGCCGGCACCGGCAAGGATGGCAGCAAGCATTCGTCGCATTCAGAACCCAGTCTTCTTTTAAGACAGGCCCAAAAGGCATTGCCGAACGCATCGATCAGTGCATCCCTATCTCGTACCAGTTCGAGGCAGCCGGCCATGGGTCACCAAGGAGCATCAAACGGCATGGGGGGCGACGACATCGGCAGCGCCGCTAAGGCGCACTTCGTGCTGGTCCCGCTGATGTACCAGGGCCACGTGATCCCGGCGGTGGACACCGCGATGCTGCTGGCCACACACGGCGCGCTCGCCAGCGTCGTGGCCACGCCGTACAACGCCGCGCGCATCCGCCCGACGATCGACTTCGCGCGGCGGTCCGGCCTGCCCATCCGGCTCGTCGAGCTCCCGCTCGACTGCGCCGCGGTGGGCCTGCCCGAGGGAGCCGACGACGTCGACAAGATCCCGCCGGCGCTCCACACGAACTACTTCGACGCGCTGGCGCTCCTCGCGGCGCCGCTCGAGCAACACCTCCGCGCGCACCCGCCGTACCCGACGTGCATCGTGTCCGACTTCTGCCACTCCTGGACCGTGGGTGTCGCGGCGAACCTGAACGTTCCCCGCCTCAGCTTGTACAGCATGTGCGCGTTCTGCCTCCTGTGCCAGCACAACGTGGAGAGGTTCAACTCGTACGACGGCGTGGCCGATGACAACGAGCCTGTGGTCGTGCCGGGTCTGGAGAAGAGGATCGAGGTGACGAGGGCGCAAGCCCCTGGCTTCTTCCGGGCACCCGGTTTCGACCACCTAGCCGACGCCATCGAGCGCGCGCGGGTCCAGGCCGACGGCGTCGTCATGAACTCCTTCCTGGAGATGGAGCCGGAGTACGTCGCCGGGTACGAGGCCGCCAGGAACATGAAGGTGTGGACCATCGGCCCGGTCTCGCTCTACCACCGGTACGCTGCGACGCTGGCAGCGAGAGGGAACACGACCACCGCCATCGCTGCCGACGAGTGCATCCGGTGGCTGGACGGCAAGGAGCCCAGCAGCGTTGCGTACGTCAGCTTCGGGAGTATCGTGCATGCGGACCCGAAGCAGGTCATGGAGCTGGGGCTCGGGCTGGAGGCGTCCGGCCACCCGTTCATCTGGGTCCTGAAGAACCCGGATCACTACGGCGAGGCGGTGCGCGAGTTCCTGGGGGACCTCGAGGAGCGCGTCGCCGGGCGCGGCATGCTGATCAAAGGCTGGTCGCCGCAGGTGCTGATCCTGAACCACGCGGCGGTGGGCGGCTTCGTGACGCACTGCGGCTGGAACTCCACGCTGGAGGCGATCGCGGCCGGGCTGCCGGTGGTGACGTGGCCGCACTTCTCCGACCAGTTCTTGAACGAGAAACTGGCCGTGGAGGTGCTGGGGATCGGCGTGAGCATCGGGGTCAAGGAGCCGTTGGTGTGGCGGATGGATAACAAAGAGATCGTGGTGGGGAGAGAGGTGGTGGAGGCGGCGGTCAGGAGCATCATGGATGGAGGAGATGAGGGGGAGGGCAGGAGGCGGAAGGCACTCGCGCTCTCGGAGAAGGCGAGGGCGGCCGTGCAAGAGGGCGGGTCGTCACTTGCTAATTTGCTTGATTTGATTAAGCGTTTCGAGGTGGACGCAGGAGGTTGCACGACTGAGTGAGTATCAAAGAGCGCCGAGAAAATTACAAAATACCATTATAGTTTGGGCCAGGGCTTTATAATCCCGCCATTTTACAAAACTTTATAAAAAGCCAGTGCTAGTCATCAGCCGGCTGTTAAAGAGCCACAAATCAGCCTCCGTGTGGACCGTTAGATTAAGGTAAGTGAGCGAATTCTGCACGTCCGATCGCGTGATACAAAAACAGTACGCATGTAATAACTATTTTCATAATATGTAACATCAGTCCCAATATTTTCATTTAGTCGCAAAAAATGGTACGGTTTTTTTTTCGCGAATGGTACAAAATATCCCGAATGTAACATTTCTCTTCGTGTATGTAACATTTCAAAAAAATACAGCATTATTATACATCATTCTCTGTGATGCATCTAACATTTTTGTCTAACTTATCCACCATTACACGATACATGTAACGTTGGTGTAATTTTCTGTATCGTACATAAAAAATTGCTATATCATTTTGCTCAGGTTTACACGTTTACACCACAAAACTTATACACGTATGTATCAGAATGTGGCACCATATGTAACATCGAAGGAATCTCAACAAAATCGACCTTCACAGCCACCATGGCTGATTCGAGCTTGCCAGCGCGGGACGAGCTCGAGGAGAACGCGTCTATCGCGACTGGGAGAGACAGGCCACTGGTTGGGGACACGACCGTGCGACCAGAGGGGCACACCCATAGAGATGCTTGCTAGATGGAAGCGCGGGTGACGGCACGCATCCATAGGGGAGCCACCGGAGGGAGGTGAGGTCAGAGAATATCGGCCATGAAGGCACGGGCAAAGGACATGCATCCGGAGGGGGGCCGTCGAAGGGAGGTGTGGCCGAAGTAGAGCCACCGGTGGGAGGTGCAGCCAGAGGCCCCGGTCAGGGGCAGGAAACACGATGGAGGAGGAAGGCCGGGTGGGATGGTGGTCAGCGGCGCAGTGGCGTCTGTTTTTGTCGCGGAGGAAGATCCACAAAAAATTCCGTGGGAAGAATTGCTTTCTCTCTAAACATGCGGTCCCACAGTTGGAGCGGACGTGGTTGTAAGTTGTAACCGGCTGATGCTACAACCAATGGAAGGCAAGACGGGCCCCCCCCCCCTCGCCCGCCCCCCCCCCCCCCCCCCCCCCTCCCCCCAATTAAATCTAGGCTGGCTGGCACCTCTCCCTCCCTTCTCCGGCGATAGCCGGCGTCGTGGTGGGTGAGGGTCCCTTCCTTTGTACAGCTATAGCTAGATTTTGGCGTTTTATGCTACGAGTTGGCTCTATGCCGGGGTGTCAGAGCTTGCTGCTGCCGCACTCGAGCTGCGGGTGGTGGTTTCTGGCGATGCTCTTCCTGGTCGTGGCGGCAAGGTGCTGCGAGCGGCCGGCGGGAGCAACGTCGGTGTCTCCGTTAATAAGCTCGTGTTTCGGCGGATTTGAAGGTTGCGGTCGTGTTTCAAATCCTGCTCCTTCCGCTCATCATGGAGGAGGGCAACTGGGCACATGTTGTTCGTGGCTGCTGCAGGTCGGATCCGCATCAGGGGAGAGTTGAGGCTTCTCTTTGCGGGAGTTCATCCACGGTGGCGCTGCGGTCGCCGCCGTCTACAATGGTCGAAGGGCGACCACTCCCACCACCGTCGGCGGCTTCGATTCACTCTGGCCGGCGACTGATGGCGATGTTCAACCTCCAGGCTGCCATGCCTACAAGGAGGCCCCTCTGCTCCAGTACAGCGGGCTCCCGCCACCCCGCCCCAAGTGGTTTAGTTGACTATGTTGTGTCGCGAAGCTTCGCTGGAGAAGGAGCTGGACCCGATGGCGTTTCTTTCTCTTCCTTTAGGGTCTTTAGTGCAAAAAGTGTGGACCTGATTGTACTTTTCTATTTTCTGCTGGTCCTTGTTGTTATTTGGTGCTCCACCGATGATCTGGAATGAAGCTTCTCGGTCCTACCGGACCGTTTCCCTGTTAAAAAAAAAGGAAGGCAAGACTTTTCCAACCCCACCCCCCCCCCCCCCCCCCCACACATACTCTTTTAATGGAGCACTTGCGGTAGGAACACTTCTAAAAGTAGGTCTAAAATTATCCAGCTTAGAGCACTTGTGAATAAATGCCCCAAATGTTGATCTAGGGCAATTTGTTAAAGTTCCTTATACCTTTTGTGGCACTTTTTTAAGTACCATTAAAGTTGTATACTTTATGTGGCACTTTTATCTAAGTGCCCCCAAAAAATTCTACCTTGTACCTTTTGAGACACTTCTCAAAATTCCCTAATTGATCCATAGTCACTTCATAACTATATTCAATAACACAACATACATTAATACGAAAAAGGACAACCCATATGCGGATCAAATCTATGTGAATATCACACTTTTACGGAGTGGCCGAGGGAGTGGTAACCTAGTCTCCTAGGTCTTAAATATTTCTCCGCTACTACTCCTCAATTCCAGCTCTAGCAGTAACAATATATCCAGCAGAGAATAACACCTAAATTACAGGATCTCCAGAAAGAGACACCTCAAAGAAGAAAACAGTGCACAAGCCCGTAATCCAATCAAAAGATCTTAGATTTTCACCTTGAAGATAGTTCCCGCGTAATCCAATCACAAGGTTATTGCCAGACAAAATCAGTTAAGGTCACACCTTAGATTTTCACCCTGAAAGGTAAGACTCTAAACTTCACCTGTGATGCTGTCCCATTTGCATAATGCTTCTGCGAAACCTCCAGAACACCAAGCAACTCCCTCAATAATACAGAGACTCGAACCTCCATTGCTAGTTCTCTAATCCGGCCTTCATGATATTTCCAGTGTGTGATTTCACCATGGACCAGAATGTCATCTGATGGCAACAGAGAACAGAGCTTCGCACCGCTCCCTCTAGAACCAAACGGTCGAAATAAAAGCATGTGTGCACACGACCGAATACCACCCGATCCAGCAATCGCCAGGCATAAGACGAATTGTTACATTCGCCGACGGAGCTTTCCGGAACTCATCACTCCAACCAGATCAAGACGGACATGCCCTAGACAGGTCTTCATCTTTGCATAAGAGAAACCCTAGGACCACCACCATTATTTATGTTAGTCCCAACACCGCTGACCATCCTAGGCCTGTCGAGGCATCGTGGCGAGTCGCCTTGCAGCCGACCAACCCCCCACCAGCGACAACCGGGATCACAGAGAGAATAAGGAGAAGACCTACCTAGGGCTTACACCCATCTGGCCCGTCTCACCCTGCAACTCTACCGCTGACATGTCCCGCCGCCGGAGGCCACCACCACCGTTACCAGGACGCCGCCTAGGCCGGCGCCCAGGTCGTCATCCGTCGCGCTGCCGCTGCTCCAGGCGCGTATCCTACCACTTACTATGCTGATGATGTGGGAGTCTTCACCAACCCAACAGCGGCAAAATAATCCTTTTGCAGTCTCACAGATTCCAATGCTTCAGCGAGGCGTGGTTTGAAAGTAAATGTGAACAAAACTGAAATCTAGCAAATATGTTGTGATGGCCTGAACTTGGAGAGCATCACTTATTCACTTCATCATTCCGAGCAAAGCTCGTCACCTTCTTAGGGAAGGTACCTCGTCTTAACTCTTTTTTTTTATTACATGCATGATTCACCATAACATTAAGGTGATTTGTGGATCGTTGATATCGTGCGCACGATCTCGTCTTAACTCTTCAATACCAGTGTCTAAGGAAGCTTGATTTCTACCCGCTCATTGAAAAATTTGGATCTCCAATGGGTTGTATGGAAGCGCACAGATGCTCGTTCGCTGTGTTGGACGCACCCTTGCAAAGGAATATCTGATCTGATTTGTACTGCTTTAATTGTATTTTCTTTTTTATTGAAATGAAAAATTCATACGTACATCTTCACGTGCTATGTGTTCACAAAGTCATTTCATGAAAAATAGACTTGTCGTGTGACGTGTATAAAAAGACAAAATTCAATGCCAAAAAATAAGGCTTTTCAGAAGATAAATTTTCTCATTTTACATAGACCAAAAAAAAATTGACTCCTCGCGAAACTTGATGAACATGTGTATATTGTGGAGTTGTACATGTAGAATTTTTTGTCAAAATTTTTTGACATTTCAAAACATAATTTTAATGTAGAGATATGCACCTGGGAGTTGAATTGAACTTCTAATCTATCTGCGCCTGAGCAAGCTATTTGATAAATACAGCATATGACCCCTATTTGATCAAAGATTCCAGTTTAAATTCAAACTTATCTGAATTTTTTTTGGCCGGTATGAGTGTTTCTCAGGGTAACGGATTTTCTATTTCCAGCTGGTTTCCAAATTCTCGGCCGAGGAAAAAAAAATCTTATACATGATACATCACACTTCTTTGAATAAACACACACATATAACATCACATGCAAAGGTTTATTTATTATGTGCATCCTTTCATGCATGGCAGGCAGCACACATCTACATCACACTCCTTTATAGTATAAAAATAGACACATGTAACACACACACACATGGAATGAACTCACCAATGAGCCATACATTCATCCTGGCATGCTAGACAAATTTACTACCTTCTGATGACGGATATATAGTTGGATCGGTGTTACCCCAGACTTTCTGGCAATCAGCCTTCAATTTGATTCGGCTGGAGCTGTTTTAAATGAATAAAAACTCTCTGTTTTAAATGACGGATATATAGTTGGATCGGTGTTACCCCAGACTTTCTGGCCATCAGCCTTCAAGTTGATTCGGCTGGAGCTGTTTTAAATGAATAAAAGCTCTCTGAATTCTCTGCAAAAGAAAAGTTCACCAGCGTGGCGCACTTCCAATGTACGTACGGGACGCGAAAGTACGCCCGCAGGGACTGCTCGAGAGCGCGCGGTGCACCAACTTTTCTTCGCCAAGGTCAGCCTTTTACGCAGCGATGCCCTTAATTAATCAGAAAAAGATGACACAATAAGTCAAGAAAATTAAAATAAACCAGCACAAATCTGTTTGTAGATGAGAAGAGAAGAGAGAATCTTTCTGTAGATGATCCAGCAAAAATCCACGACGGAGCATAAATTTTAACCGAAAGTAGCACATGCCATGAAAGTTGAGAGTCGAATGGGCCAGATAGAAGCTACAAACATGCCAGGAGGTCGCTACGCTAGGCGTTAGTCCCAGATAAGGGAGGTGCTATACACCACTCTGGTCGGTGCGAACCAGGTACCGCACCCCCAAGGGAGCCTGTTGGGCCGGCCCAGTCACATTTTTTTCTTCTGTTTTTCTCTTTTTCTCCTGTTTCATTTCTTTTCTTTTTTATAAATCTAAAATGCTAATGTGAATTTTTTTCGGAAAAATATTTTTTTATAATATGAACTTTCCAAAATCTGAATATTTTTAAATTCGTATATTTTCGAAAAATTGAACAAAAAATTCGAGTTTTTTTATTTTTTATATGAACAATTTTTGAATTTGAACAATTTTTGGATTTGATTTTTTTTGGATTTGAACGTTTTTCGAATTTGAACATTTTTTGGAATTTGAACAATTTTCCGATTTAAACATTTTTTATGTTTAATTTTTTTTTTCAAAATTTGAATATTTTTTTGGATTGAACATTTTTCGAAATTCGAACATTTTTTAGATTGAACATTTTTCAAAAAATTGATTTTTCCCAAAATTTGAACATTTTTATAAATGAACATATTTTAAATTTGAAAATTTTTCGATTATGAATATTTTTCGGATACGAACAATTTTTAGCTTTGAACATTTTTCGTTTTGAACACTTTTCAAATTTGAACGTTTTTCGAATTTGAACTATTTCCAATTTTGAACTTTTTCAATTTTAAACAAAAATAAAAATAAACAAAAAAGAAAAGGAAATAAAAAAGTAAACAGAAAAAGAAAGAAACGAAAAAAAGAAACAGAAACAGAAACCGGAAAAAAGAAAAAGAAAAAAGGTGAAAATGGGCCAGGCCCAGTACCCAACCAGGGTGTGCGGTGCCTGGTAGGCACCGGCCTGATCGGTGTATAGGATTTGCCCCCCAGATAACCAGTCTTTAGCGTGGGCATCAACCAGCCCACAAACTTTTACCTCTTTCCAGAAGAAGAGCCCATATATATACGGACTTGCACCGCGGGTCTGAAGTCCAAAAGGGGGGCCCGAAAGCACAATGCACAAGGCAGGCAGGCAGGCAGGCAGGCAGCTATGTAGGGAGTAGGGAGGCAGGCAAGACGCAGAAAGCAAGCAACGAATTGAGAAATGCCACAGCTCAACAAAGAAAAAATGACAGAAAACACAGACAATTCTTGTTAACTCTCCGCCCCCCATGTTGCGGTAACTTGTAAACTAGTGCAGGAATGCCTCCAGCTGTGGCGCCCGTACGTGGAGGCCTGCATGTGCCCGCCCAAATATTCTACTCCTTCGTCTTCCAGAAATTTCCCACGGCTTTTACCTACCTTCCGGTTAAGAAAAGGATATTCCCCTCTCTCCCTCTCTTCTTCCCCAATAGAAAACTCCGCAAAGCAGGGACCTGATGAAAGGCGGAAACCCACACTGGCCGCCCGCTGCTGGTCTCCAAGTGACGCAACGTTAGGTAGGTATCGACGGGGACGGAGACGAATGATCCCCTCAAGATCACGCAGCGTACGGCCGCCATTTTAATTCCATTCCAGGTCCGTGATTGTGCGGTGACCAGTGGCATCTGCGTAAACTATGTTTGCAGCTCGCTAGAAGGCGCGACGTGTAGCACGCTGCTCGTCTTGTTCCTCCCGTCGCCGCATTATTCAAACCGGGGCAGAGCTCTCAAAATGGCATGATAGGGTCCGCGCTGGCGTGGGGCGATAGGGCGCCGATGATACTATATTGAGGGGTGGTGATGCCGATGCCGCGGACAGGTCGGGCTTTCTATGGTTTGGCTTTGGCGAGACTGGATGGAGTGGCGCGGAGAGCGACCCGCTCCGACTCCGATCCCATGCAAAGCAAGCTGACGGCATGGGATGCTCCTGTGCAGGCACAAGGAAACAACGGAGAGCTGGCGAGTCTGAGGGGCGCCCATTTGGCCGTCACTCGTAGAGACATGTTTGTGGTGGAGATTGCTCAGGAATGGTGGGAAGCCCCGGCTCCTCTCCATGGCCACTGCTGCGTCAATCATGCCGTTTAGCCGCGTCTAGGAGGTGTCTTGCCAGTTTTATGCTATCCTACTCGTGCTGCATTAGAGCATCAAAAGTTCTACCTCTCTCTCCCTCAGTATAATCGCTCCGTCCGCCACTTCTTACTAAGTTACTAGATCGGTCGCTAACGAAATTCATTAGAAGCCCAACTTCTCACAAGCAAAACGAGACCTGTCGCCGGTATCACTTATAAGATAATCTACTGTGTTCGTAAATACTTCTTAATTTAGTAAAATATTGCTGGCGGATGCTCCTGGTTTTTACCTTTATTTGTTGAAGAGGGTTTTACACGCGTATGTTCTTGTTCGTAATTTTCTTGTTCGCATTTACAACACGTACGATGCACACAAAAAACTTATACCCGGTGAAAGTTCTAGCTCTCCGTAAGTATACTCCCTCCGTCCTATTTTTGGCACACTGGTATATCGCCACTGCTATACGTTATGGGCGGCATGTCATCCATCACGGCACTAGCTAGTAACTGCAACATCGACAACGTGCTAGACACCACGCCGCCGGTAGCTTATCTCAGCATATAGGGGCTCTGGAACATTGCTAACTAACGGTTTCCCGAAAATAAAACAAAAACTGCTGCTTTTGTTTAATATGACAACAATATTAAATAGCAAAATCACATCATAGTTCATACAAGCAGAGAGCTAGTCATACTTCATACAAACAACTAGCATAGAAACCCGATAGAATAGTTTCTATCTTGTTCTCTTGTTCCTCCTCGTACCTTTAGGTGCGGGTAGTGGGCGACTACTCGGACCTTTGGGAAGTGTTCTTTTAACATGAAGAGGGGTCTAGAAGGACCCCGAAAGCTGCATCAATTCATAGTCGGTGGACCTTTGGGAAGTTGAGATTTGCTTTATGGCCGAAGTGTTGCGCCGCCATAAAATCCTGGGCGTGTGCCGCCTCCTCTCTAGGCTTGGCCACGTGGCAAGGTAGCGACTCTTGTTACTGATGATGATGATCACCACCCCCTCCCCCCCCCCCCCCCCCCCACCCACCACCACGTGGTTTTTTGTATCCTTATTGTGCGCACTAGGGAACTTCCACTCCGACATGGCACGAACAACATCATGAATCAACATAATAAAAAACTAGCAATTTACACTACATTAGCAATTGACACTACACTAGCAATTTACACTACACTAACATCTAACAACTTACAACACGAGAAATGAGACTAGCTCACTTGGTGAGGAGAGTAGATGAACAGCCCGGTCACCTAGGTTCATGTCCTTAGGGATGTAGATTTGAATTCTTATTATTACAAAAAAAATGTTGTAGGGGTTTCCCCTACCATATTCATTTCCAAAAAATTACACCACAGTAACGTCAAATCTGCAACATATGGTGCACTGCCAATTTACAATACAATACACTAACATCACTAACAACTACAGTACACTAATATTTTTCACAACATAGGGGAGATGGTGGTGCAACACTCACCAAGGATGGAGGTGTGGCGAATCGACGGTGGCACAATGTGAAGGGGATGCGCGGATCCGGCCGGTTCGGGTGGCTGAGAAGTGACGTGGCGGCATGATGTATGTGGAGTGAGAGGGAGCGTGAGAGAGAGCGACGTGATGTGGGGGGATCAAATTTGCGTCGTGTGTGTGCGATGTGAGATAAGTTAAAATAAAAATCCATTGTGAATTTTAGTTTCATAACATAACAATTTAACGTCATAGAGGTTGCTACTATTTTTTATAAAGTTGGCCAAATTTAGAAATATTTGACTCAAGACAAAAGCTAGAAGTACACTCAGTACACTCATTCGTGGACGGGGGAGTACTACTTCGGTATAAATTACTCATAGCCTTATCCCATAATCCCTTCCTAGTTTCTGCTAACATGAGTACGAGGCTGCTAATAATTAAAAGTATGGCACCGCCAACTGTCGGTTGGCTGACTCAAGAGTGGGGTGACATAGGCATGCTGAATGGGCCTGCCGAATAAGGTACCTGAGGTCATCTGGAGGCCCACGACCCGAAGCTTTCAAGACCCAGAAGCCCAAAGAACCTCGATAAGGAATATAGAGTTGTATTAGGAATCACGAATCATGTAACAATACGGGAGAGACTCGGATGGCTTCTCGGAGCTTGTAACTTGTACGACACAAAATCCCTCGGCTCTTCCTCCTATATAAAGGGGAGCCGAGGGGAGAAGGAAGGATCGAATTTATTGTCAACACACACCCTAATTTCTGAGTCGAGCACCTTTTCGGCTGAACCTTCGAGATCTACTTGCCCTCTACTTTCTACGAAACCATAAGTCTACAATCCGTAGGCATTGACAAGTTAATACCTTGTCAATTGGCGCCGTATGTGGGAATTGGAGGCTGCAAGGAGGTGATCTCGATGGCATCGTCAACATCATCAACGGCAAGCAATGCGATGGATGGAGGTAACCGGATCCAACCTGATCTCGACGGTTTTGTTCATCACCCTCCCGCCCGTTTGCATGCATATGCCGATCTGGAGGAGTCGACGGAGATGACGTTCGGGAGTTTTCGCTTCCTCGTCAGGAAAGAAGGATCGCATTGTCTCGAGGCACCGATTTTTCCGGGACCGTTAGCGGCTGATTCCGATTTCTTGGGATCATCAGCATCATCAATCGAGTCAGGTGACAAGGAGGTTTCGCCACCAAGCTTCACCAAGCCTGCCGCCGGTGGGGAACTCGTCCCTAGTAGGAAAAGCCTTATAGGTGAGATCTTAGTTTTGTGGCGCACTAGCCAATTATGCGCCACAGAAAGTTTTTTTGTGGCGCACCAGGCACGGTGCGCCACAAAAATAGCTTAATTTTGTGGCGCACTACTAGACCATGCGCCACAGAAATAAGGTGGGGCCCACATCCTGCCACCACCAATAATTGGTGTCATTATTTTTGTGGTGCATAGGAGTGGGTGCGCCATAGAAATAAGTGTTTCTATGGCGCACTGGTTCTGGTGCGCCACAGAAATAAGTATTTCCGTGGCGCACGGGTGCTGGTGCGCCACAGAAATAGCGCCTTTTATATCATGTTGTACCCCCTCCCTCGCCCGTACCCCCTCTCTCCCCTCTCCCTACCGCCGCGCGCCGCCGCCTTCCATGGTGAGCGCTGCCATCGCCGTCGTCGTCGCCGCTGCCTTCCTCCGCGAGGGCCGCATGCCGCCACGCTCCACCCATCCCCGCCACCAGCAGCACAAGCCGCTGCGGCGTGGAGGAGGAGGGGCCGCCGCATCAAGGAGGATGGGCCAGCGCCGCGTCAAGGAGGAGGAGCCACCGCGTCCTCCTCCTCCTCCACCCCTACCGTCGTCGTCAACCTCCTCCTCCACCCCTGTCATCGGTGAGCACTCTCCCCTCCCCTCCCCTCCCCTCCCTCTTCCTCTCACGCGCGAGCACAAAGTGCTCGACGAAATGCTGCAGCTAGATGCATGCTTTGTTGCGTCCTCCTCCTCCACCCCTGTTGTCATTGCTTAATGTCATTGTTGCTGCAGCTATATGCATGCTCTTGCAGCTTCTCACCATTCCTAGTGAACTAATGTTGCTATTGCTTGTGTGTGCTGCAGCTGTCATTGCTTGATGTCCTATGCTATTGCTGTTGCAGCTATCATTGCTTGATGTCCTATGCTTGTGTGTGCTACAACTATCATTGCTTGATGTCCTATGCTATTGTTGTTGCATCTGTCATTGCTTGCTGTCCTATGCTATTGCTATGTCTCTGTAGCTTCTCACCATGTATTGGTGACCGCTCATGCTTGTAAAAGCATGCTGGAGAGTTTGGTGATGTGCCTGATGCTTCCATAGCATCCTGGTATGATTGTTGTTGCCTAATTCCATATCTTGGATGGAAGCCAACTAGTGTTGGGTACCCCAGCTTTGTTTTGAACTCAACTGAGTAATGATAAATTTCTATTTCTTGTTGGCTTGGATGAATTTATGGTTGATGTAACCTCATTAGTGGTTCACTGCTGCATCTGGTTGCTCCCACTGTTGTATGGCTTACTGTGGAAGGATTATTGCATACTGATGATCAATTCTCTATTACCAGTAGAATCTGATGATCCCTTTGGAGCATCTGCTCCATGCTATGTGTGTTTGAGCATGCTTATGATGAAAATAGAGATATCCACAGTAGGGGATCATGTAAATGAATGCCATTGTTGTATCCTTTGAAGAAAATGGACTGTTTCTGATGGTTTTAAAAGGCTAGGTGGTGTTAGGTGATTCAGTTGGCTACCAAGGACTTGTCTCATCTGGTTAGCTGGGATATGCTATGTGTTCTTGCTTATTTAGGCATATCTATCACTTACTGGATTTACTGGTTCTTGCTTGGCCTCTCTTTTGCCAGCATCACTTGGCTATACCAAGTGATGAATAATCCCTTTGGAGCATCTGCTCCATGCTATATATGTGTGTTTGAGCATGCTTATGATGGATTGCTTGCTTGTTTGTGTTGCTGGTTGCATCTCAAAGTTGGACATCTGGTTGGTTTTGATGAAAATAGATATATCCACAGTAGGGGATCATGTAAATGAATGCCACTGTGGTATCCTTTGAAGAAAATGGACAGTTTCTGGTGGTTTTAAAAGGCTAGGTGGTGCTAGGTGATTCAGTTGCCTACCAAGACTTGTCTCATCTGGTTAGCTGGGATATGCTATGTGTTCTTGCTTGTTTAGGCATATCTATCACTTACTGGATTTACTGGTTCTTGCTTGGCCTCTCTTTTGCCAGCATCACTTGGTCTATACCAAGTGATGAATAATCCCTTTGGAGCATCTACTCCATGCTATGTGTGTTTGAGCATCTTCACTTATGTCACCATGGTTGCTGGTTTGGTGGTGTTTTTGTACTTGCCGATGATTAGAATGTTTGGTCGATCACTACTCTCTAGGGTGGCGTGAGTGAACCTGGTGTGATGGCACAAATATCAATCTGTTGTGCATCCTACTTGGCTTCGCTTACGCCATCCCTGAATGTTAATATTTGTTTCGACCAACAAAGTATGAGGCATATGATATCTAGTTGATACCACTTGGCTCTTTCTTCCATTTTAGTGCCGATGATTAGAATGTTTGGTCACCTATACACTCCAGGGCGGCGCAAGCGAGCCTGGTGTGATGGCACAAATATCAATCTCTTGTGCATCCTACCAGCCTCGCTTACGCCGTCACGGAATGTGAATATTTGTTTCGACCAACAAAATATGATGCATATGATATCTAGTTGATACCACTTGGCTCTTTCTTCCACTTTAGTGCCGATGATTAGAATGTTTGGTCACCTATACACTTTGGTGCGGCGCAAGCGAGCCTGGTGTGATGGCACAAATATCAATCGATTGTGCACCCTACCGGCCTCACTTACGTCGTCTCGGAATGTGAATATTTTTTTCGACCAACAAAATATGAGGCATATGATATCTAGTTGATAACACTTGGCTCTTTCTTCCATTTTAGTGCTGACGATTAGAATATTTGGTCACCTATACACTCCGGGGTGGCGCAAGCAATCCTGGTGTGATGGCACAAATATCAATCTCTTGTGCATCCTACCGGCCTCGCTTACTCCGTCCCGGAATGTGAATATTTGTTTCGACCAACAAAATATGAGGCATATGATATCTAGTTGATACCACTTGGCTCTTTCTTCCATTTTAGTGCCGATGATTAGAATGTTTGGTCGCTCGTACACTCGGGGGTGGAGCAAGTGAGCCTGGTGTGATGGCACAAATATCAATCTCTTGTGCATCCTACCTGGCCTCACTTACTCCATCCATGAATGTTAATATTTGTTTGGACCAACAAAGTATGAGGCATATGCTATCTAGTTGATACCACTTGGCTCTTTCTTCCATTTTAGTGTTGATGATTAGAATATTTGGTCACCTATACACTCCGGGGTGGCGCCAGCGAGCCTGGTGTGATGGCACAAATATCAATCTCTTGTGCATCCTACCTGGCCTCACTGACACCATCCCGGAATGTTAATATTTGTTTCGACCAACAAAGTATGAGACATTCCATTTAGTTCATACTAGCTACTTGCCTCTTATTTGAGTTGGCACTTCTTAATTGCATTGGACGATGATTAGAATGTTTGGTCATTTGTACACTCTGGGGTGGGGCCAGTGAACCTAGTGTGATGGCACAAATATCAATCTCTTGTGCATCCTACTTGGCTTTGCTGACCCCATCCCTGAATGTTAATATTTGATTCGACCAAAAAAGTATGAGGCATTCCATTTAGTTCATACTAGCTACTTATCTCTTATTTGAGTTGGCACTTCATAATTGCATTAGCCTTTCTTCCGTTTTAGTGCCGATGATTAAATTTTGTGGTCACTACACACTTGGGGGAGGCGCCAGTGAGCCTGGCGCAATGACACATATATCAATCTCTTGTGCATCCTACCTGGCCTCACTGACGCCTTCCCTAAATGTTAATATTTGTTTCGACCAACAATGTATGAGGCCCTTGTCATTCCATTTGTTTTGGTATTTTCAAAATTCCGATGATTAAAATGCTTGGTCACCGTACATTCGGGGGTGGCGTAAGTGAGCCTGGTAAGATATCACAAATATCAATCTCTTGTGCATCGAACTTGGTCTCACTTACGCCATCCCTGAATGTTAATATTTGTGCTGACCAACAATGTATGAGGCATTCCATTTAGTTCATACTAGCTACTTATCTTTTATTTGAGTTGGCACTTCTTAATTTCATTGGTCTTTCTTCCATTTTAATCATAGGAGGAACCGGATGAAGACCCTGATGCAAGCGAGCCTGGCGGGTAGAGAGGAGGGAGCAAAGGAGGAACCAGATGAAGACCACTTTGTATCTCGAAATGGTGAAATTTGTATGAATTAAGAGTTGTATGTAAAACATTTGACACTTGCCACTATATATGTATCTCGATCGGGCTCTAAGTAATGTGATGATGATGTCTATATTATATATGTGCAATGTACATCTATTTATACTATATCTGCATATTTCTGTATAATATATGTATATTGATGTGTATAACCTGTATGTGTATAGCAGGCAGCACAAAATCGTGTATAATACGAGCAAATTTTGTGGCGCACTGAAAACTGTTTCTGTGGCGCACGGAGGTGCTGGTGCGCCACAGAAACCTTATTTTTGTGGCGAAGTTTCTATGGCGCACCACCCATGCGCCACAGAATAGGTATTTTGGTGTGCCACTGATACGTCTCCAACGTATCTATAATTTCTGATGTTCCATGCTTGTTTTATGACAATACCTACATGTTTTGTTCACACTTTATATCGTTTTGATGCGTTTTCCGGAACTAACCTATTGACGAGATGCCGAAGTGCCAGTTCCTGTTTTCTGTTGTTTTTGGTTTCAGAAATCCTAGTAAGGAAATATTCTCGGAATTGGACGAAATCAACGCCCAGCATCTTAGAATTCCACGAAGCTTCCAGAACACCCGAGAGGGACCAGAGGAGAGCCACAGGGGGCCCACACGTGTGCCCGGCGCGACCAAGAGGGGGGCCGCGCCCCCCTATTGTGTGGCGGCTCCGTAACCCTTCCGACTCCGCCTCTTCGCCTATAAGAAGCCCCCTGACCTAAATCTTCGATACGAATAAGCCACGGTACGAGAAACCTTCCAGAGCCGCCGCCATCGCGAAGCCAAGATCTGGGGGACAGGAGTCTCTGTTCCGGCACGCTGCCGGGACGGGGAAGTGCCCCCGGAAGGCATCTCCATTGACACCACCGCCATCTCCATCAACGTTGTTGTCTCCCATGAGGAGGGAGTAGTTCTCCATCGAGGCTAAGGGTTGTACCGGTAGCTATGTGGTTAATCTCTCTCCCATGTATTTCAATACAATGATATCATGAGCTGCCTTACATGATTGAGATTCATATGATGAGCTTTGTATCACTATTAATCTATGTGCTACTCTAGTGATGTTATTAAAGTACTCTATTCCTCCTCCATGATGTAATGGTGACAGTGTGTGCATCATGTAGTACTTGGCGTAGTTTATGATTGTGATCTCTTGTAGATTATGGAGTTAACTATTACTATGATAGTATTGATGTGATCTATTCCTCCTTTCATAGTATGATGGTGACAGTGTGCATGCTATGTTAGTACTTGGTATAATTGCGTTGGTCTATCATGCACTCTAAGGTTATTTAAATATGAACATCGAATGTTGTGGAGCTTGTTAACTCCGGCATTGAGGTGCTCTTGTAGCCCTACACAATTAGTGGTGTTCATCATCCAACAAGAGAGTGTAGAGTGGTTTTGTTATGTGATCAATGTTGAGAGTGTCCACTAGTGAAAGTATGATCCCTAGGCCTTGTTTCCAAATACTGCAATCATCGCTTATTTACTGTTCTACTGCATCTTTACTTCCTGCAATATTACCACCGTCAACTGCACGCCAGCAAGCTATTTTCTGGCGCCGTTACTACTGATCATATTCATTCATACCACTTGTATTTCACTATCTGTTCGCCGAACTAGTGCACCTATACATCTGACAAGTGTATTGGGTGTGTTGGGGACACAAGAGACTTCTTGCATTGTGATCGCAGGGTTGCTTGAGAGGGATATCTTTGACCTCTTCCTCCCTGAGTTCGATAAACCTTGGGTGATCCACTTAAGGGAAAACTTGCTGCTGTTCTACAAACCTCTGCTCTTGGAGGCCCAACACTGTCTACAGGAAAAGAAGCGTGCGTAGACATCAAGCTATTTTCTAGCGCCGTTGCCGGTGAACTAAAGGAACAAGACTCTACCTCCCTCGTCAACCACGCGCCAGTTATAGACAGTCAAGCTATTTTCTGGCGCCGTTGCCGGGGAGGAAAGGTAAAAGGTACTCACACTCCGGTCCCAGGTAACTAAGTTATTTTCTGGTCTCGTTGTAAGTGCTTGAAGCTATTTCCTTTAGATCCTGCAATTGCATCTTTTTGTTTCTTGTTTTACACTAGTTAGGCATAATGGAAAGCAACATGGAGCTTTTTAATCTATTTCTTGAGTTAAGACATGGATTGTTTGATGCGAAAATTAAAAAACCTATGGAACCTTATTTGCATGCTAGTAGCAATGATATTAGTATGAACGCTTCGAATACCATTGTTGCTAATGATATGGAAAATTCTAAGCTTGGGGAAGCTGGTTTTGATGAGCATGATATTTTTAGTCCCCCAAGCATGGAGGAGAAAATTTTCTTTGATGATACTTTGCCTCCTATTTATGATGATTATAATGATAGTGGTCTTTTGGTGCTGCCTACTATGGAGAGTAAATTTTATTATGATTATACTATGCCTCCTACACTCGATGAGAATAATAATGATAGCTACTTTGTTGAATTTGCTCCCACTATTACTAATAAAATTGATTATGCTTATGTGGAGAGTAATAATTTTATGCATGAGACTTATGATAAGAATGCTTTATGTGATAGTTATATTGTTGAGTTTGTTCATGATGCTATTGAAAATCTTTATGAGAGAGGAAAATATGGTTGTAGAAATTTTCATGTTACTAAAACACCTCTCTATATGCTTAAAATCTTGAAGTTACACTTGTTTTATCTTTCTATGCTTGTTGCATTATGCTTCATGAATTTGTTTATTTACAAGATTCCTTTTCATAGGAAGTGGGTTAGACTTAAATGTGTTTTGAATTTGCTTTTTGATGCTCTCTTTTGCTTCAACTCTTATTTCTTGCGAGTGCATCATTAAAATTGATGAGCCCATCTTAATGGCTATAAAGAAAGCACTTCTTGGGAGATAACCCATGTTTTTATTTTACTACAGTAATTTTGTTTTATATTTGTGTCTTGGAAGTTGTTACTACTGTAGCAACCTCTCCTTATCTTACTTTATTGCATTGTTGTGCCAAGTAAAGTCTTTGATAGTAGGGTTGATACTAGATTTGGATTACTGCGCAGAAACAGATTTCTGTCTGTCACGAATTTGGGCAGTGTTCTCTGTAGGTAACTCATAAAAATCTGCCAATTTACGTGCGGGATCCTCAGATATGTATGCAACTTTCATTCGATTTGAGCATTTTCATCTGAGGAAGTCCAGTGCCCCTAAAAAATTCGTCTTTACGGACTGTTCTGTTTTGACAGATTCTGCCTTTTATTTCGCATTGCCTCTTTTGCTGTGTTGGATGGATTTCTTTGTTCCATTAACTTCCAGTAGCTTTGTGCAATGTCCAGAAGTGTTAAGAATGATTGTGTCACCTCTGAACATGTGAATTTTTGATTATGCACTAACCCTCTAATGAGTTTGTTTTGAGTTTGGTGTGGAGGAATTTTCAAGGGTCAAGAGAGGAGGATGATATATGATTAAGAAGAGTGAAAAGTCTAAGCTTGGGGATGCCCCCGTGGTTCATCCCTGCATATTTCAAGAAGACTCAAGCGTCTAAGCTTGGGGATGCCCAAGGCATCCCCTTCTTCATCAACAATTTATCAGGTTTCTTCTATTGAAACTATATTTTTATTCCGTCACATCTTATGTACTTTACTTGGAGCGTATGTGTGCTTTTATTTTCGTTTTGTTATTTTCATTCTCTGAATAAATTCATGCTTGTGTGGGAGAGAGACACGCTCCGCTGGTTCATATGAACACATGTGTTCTTAGCTTTTAATGTTCATGGCGAAGGTTGAAAATGCTTCGTTCATTGTTATTCGGTTGGTTAAGGAAATGTTGCATGTGGTAGTGGTATAATGAAACACTTGCATAATCTTGTAGATCATTGAGCTTTGATAACTTGATTCTTTGCAAATGTTTTGAGGTATTTAGATGGTAAGGCTTGCTGGATAAATAAGTTAAAATTAGTAGTGGATTGTTGTCTTTAAGCTTGTGCCGTACTACAAACTCTATTTAAATAGTTGAAGGTGTAGTTGGACTTGATAGCTTTCCATGTCTGAGAGTTCATCGTAATAACTAAGTTGTGCTGAAGGTCGAGGGAGCTAGCGGGGTACTTGTGCCACCGTGAACGGCCCTCCTTGGAGTAAATTTTAATCATGCTCTTAATGTTGAACCTGCTAGATGTTTGCAATAAGCTTGTGAGTTCTTTTTGACTAATGTTAAGCTACGGTTTTTGGCACTTCCACCGTCCAAATTTGCTAGCCTCTTCGATACTGTGCATTGCCTTTTGCTCACATTGAGAATTGTGCATACTTCGCCGGTACATCCAAACCCGTGGGAGGACTTTCTCTTGTTCTCCTACACATAAGCCCATACATCTCCTCAAAACAGCCACCATACCTACCTACCACAGCATTTCCATAGCTGTTCCGAGATATATTGCCATGCAACTTCCATTTTACATTACATGCCATGTTGTCATTCATTATTTATATATTGCTTTGCATGATCATATACAGCTCATGTGTGGTTTACCCATGTTACGCTAGATCATTGCACATCCTGCTACACTGGCAGAGGCATACAGTTTTATACATCATGTCTTATTCATTATGAGTTATTTGTACCAAAAAGTGTGTTGTCATATTAGGATGTTGCCCCTAAAAGTGAAAAGAGCCATGGAGGCCATCAAAAAGAGAAAAAGAAAAGAAAGATAAAAAATAGAAAAGAAAAAGAAAAAGAAAAAGAAAAAGAAAAAAAAAGAAAAAAAAGAGAGAAAGAAAAAAAGGGGCAGCATTACTATCTTTTATCCACACTTGTGCTCATGTTTTAGCACCTGCACTATTCACAGTCATCATTTGTGCTTATGTTTAGCACCGACACTTCATATGAGAGAGTTTTCATGTTTTACTAGTATAACTATGTGGGGAATTTACACTATAGAACTTGGGTTGTATATTCCAATGATGAGCCTCCTCAAAAGTGCTCTAGGTCTTCGTGAGCAACCAAGTTGGATGCACCCCCACTAGTTCCATTGGAGAGCTTTCATACACATATAGCTCTATGTGCATCCGTTGCATGGCAATCACTACTCCTTGCATAGCTTCGATCATAAGGCTTCCTCTTGCTAATGATCACTTATAGCTTTGTAAGACTTTCTTCCATTTGGCCTTCCAAACCCCCATTAACGTTCTTTATGCCATAACATCCTGGTGCTAATACCAAATGCTTGCGCTCACCGGTTGAGTAGACTTCGAAATAGTTGATTCATGACATTCATGTTTATGTTTACTTGACTGAATCCTTCTTATGTTGTGAAAATTTACTTGATGCTTGGAATGAATGATAGAACTTCTACGCTGAATACTTAACACATCTTTAATGAACTTTGTACGGTTTCATGTCTTTGAAGCAATAGTTCATGAAAACTTCTATCTTGTTTAACTCTTGCATTATCATCTCTTATATCAATATAGACATTTGCTTTGAGTGATTTGATCTCACTTCACATGCTTTACATTATTATTGGATCAAGATTATGTTGGTAGCATGTCACTTCAGAAATTATCTTTGTTATCGTTTACCTACTCGAGGACGAGTAGGAACTAAGCTTGGGGATGCTGATACGCCTCCAACGTATCTATAATTTCTGATGTTCCATGCTTGTTTTATGACAATACCTACATGTTTTGTTCACACTTTATATCGTTTTGATGCGTTTTCCGGAACTAACCTATTGACGAGATGCCGAAGTGCCAGTTCCTGTTTTCTGCTGTTTTTGGTTTCAGAAATCCTAGTAAGGAAATATTCTCGGAATTGGACGAAATCAACGCCCAGCATCTTAGAATTCCACGAAGCTTCCAGAACACCCGAGAGGGACCAGAGGAGAGCCACAGGGGGCCCACACATGTGCTCGGCGCGGCCAAGAGGGGGGCCGCGCCCCCCTATTGTGTGGCGGCTCCGTAACCCTTACGACTCCGCCTCTTCGCCTATAAGAAGCCCCCTGACCTAAATCTTCGATACGAATAAGCCACGGTACGAGAAACCTTCCAGAGCCGCCGCCATCGCGAAGCCAAGATCTGGGGGACAGGAGTCTCTGTTCCGGCACGCTGCCGGGACGGGGAAGTGCCCCCAGAAGGCATCTCCATCGACACCACCGCCATCTCCATCAACGCTGGTGTCTCCCATGAGGAGGGAGTAGTTCTCCATCGAGGCTAAGGGCTGTACCGGTAGCTATGTGGTTAATCTCTCTCCCATGTACTTCAATACAATGATCTCATGAGCTACCTTACATGATTGAGATTCATATGATGAGCTTTGTATCATTATTAATCTATGTGCTACTCTAGTGATGTTATTAAAGTACTCTATTCCTCCTCCATGATGTAATGGTGACAGTGTGTGCATCATGTAGTACTTGGCGTAGTTTGTGATTGTGATCTCTTGTAGATTATGGAGTTAACTATTACTATGATAGTATTGATGTGATCTATTCCTCCTTTCATAGTATGATGGTGACAATGTGCATGCTATGTTAGTACTTGGTATAATTGCGTTGGTCTATCATGCACTCTAAGATTATTTAAATATGAACATCGAATGTTGTGGAGCTTGTTAACTCCGGCATTGAGGTGCTCTTGTAGCCCTACACAATTAGTGGTGTTCATCATCCAACAAGAGAGTGTAGAGTGGTTTTGTTATGTGATCAATGTTGAGAGTGTCCACTAGTGAAAGTATGATCCCTAGGCCTTGTTTCCAAATACTGCAATCATCGCTTATTTACTTTTCCACTGCATCTTTACTGTAGGATAACGTTGCATAGAAAACAAAAAAATTCCTACCGCGAACACGCAATCCAAGCCAAGATGCGATCTAGAAGACGGTAGCAACGAGGGGTTTATCGAGTCTCACCCTTGAAGAGATTCCAAAGCCTACAAGAGGAGGCTCTTGTTGCTGCGGTAGACGTTCACTTGCCGCTTGCAAAAGCGCGTAGAAGATCTTGATCACGATCCCTCCGGCGCCACGAACGGGCAGCACCTCCGTACTCGGTCACACGTTCGGTTGTTGATGAAGACGATGTCCACCTCCCGTTCCAGCGGGCAGCGGAAGTAGTAGCTCCTATTGAATCCGACAGCACGACGGCGTGGTGTCGGTGGCGGTGGAGAACTCCGGCGGAGCTTCGCTAAAGCACGCGGGAGCTATGGAGGAGAGGGGGCGGCTAGGGTTTGGGAGGGGGTGCGGCCAGGTGGTGGTCTTGAGGTGGCCGGCCCCCTCCCCTTGTCCCTCATTATATAGGTGGAAGCCCCAAGGGTTGGACTACAAGTCTCCGAATAAGACCCGAACCCAAAACCTTCCATAAGATAGGGAAACCTACCCAAGCTAGGACTCCCACTAGAGGTGGGAGTTCCACCTTCCATGGAGGGGGTGGCCGGCCCCCCTTGGGGGAGTCCACTTGGGACTCCTCCCCCACTAGGGTTGGCCGGCCATGGAGGTGGAGTCCCTCTGGGACTCCACCTTCCTTGGTGGTTTCTTCCGGACTTTTCTAGAACCTTCTAGAACCTTCCATAGAACCTTCCGCATCATTTTAATTCACATAAAATGATATCCTATATATGAATCTTATTCTCCGGACCATTCCGGAACTCCTCGTGATGTCCAGGATCTCATCCGGGACTCCGAACAAATATTCGAACTCCATTCCATATTCAAGTTCTACCATTTCAACATCCAACTTTAAGTGTGTCACCCTACGGTTAGTGAACTATGCGGACATGGTTGAGTACTCACTCCGACCAATAACCAATAGCGGGATCTGGAGATCCATAATGGCTCCCACATATTCAACGATGACTTTAGTGATCGAATGAACCATTCACATACAATACCAATTCCCTTTGTCACGCGATATTTTACTTGTCCGAGGTTTGATCTTCGGTATCACTCTATACCTTGTTCAACCTCGTCTCCTGACAAGTACTCTTTACTCGTACCGTGGTATGTGGTCTCTTATGAACTTATTCATATGCTTGCAAGACATTAGACGACATTCCACCGAGAGGGCCCAGAGTATATCTATCCGTCATCGGGATGGACAAATCCCACTGTTGATCCATATGCCTCAACTCATACTTTCCGGATACTTAATCCCACCTTTATAACCACCCATTTACGCAGTGGCGTTTGGTGTAATCAAAGTACCTTTCCAGTATAAGTGATTTACATGATCTCATGGTCATAAGGATTAGGTAATTATGTATCGAAAGCTTATAGCAAATAACTTAATGACGAGATCTTATGCTACGCTTAATTGGGTGTGTCCATTACATCATTCATACAATGACATAACCTTGTTATTAATAACATCCAATGTTCATGATTATGAAACTAATCATCCATTAATCAACAAGCTAGTTTAAGAGGCATACTAGGGACTTCTGGTTGTCTACATATCACACATGTACTAATGTTTCGGTTAATACAATTATAGCATGATATATAAACATTTATCATAAACATAAAGATATAAATAATAACCACTTTATTATTGCCTCTAGGGCATATCTCCTTCAGTCTCCCACTTGCACTAGAGTCAATAATCTAGATTACATTGTAATATACCTAACACCCATGGCATTCTGGTGTTGGTCATTGATGGCGTGTAACTCACACGTTCGTTGGGAACCCCAAGAGGAAGGTATGATGCGCACAGCAGCAAGTTTTCCCTCAGAAAGAAACCAAGGTTTATCGAACCAGGAGGAGCCAAGAAGCACGTTGAAGGTTGATGGCGGCGGGATGTAGTGCGGCGCAACACCAGGGATTCCGGCGCCAACGTGGAACCTGCACAACACAACCAAAGTACTTTGCCCCAACAAAATAGTGAGGTTGTCAATCTCACCGGCTTGCTGTAACAAAGGATTAACCGTATTGTGTGGAAGATGATTGTTTGCAGAAAACAGTAGAACAAGTATTGCAGTAGATTGTATTTCAGTAAGGAGAATTGGACCGGGGTCCACAGTTCACTAGAGGTGTCTCTCCCATAAGATAAACAACATGTTGGGTGAACAAATTATAGTTGGGCAATTAACAAATAAAGAGAGCATGACAATGCACATACATATCATGATGAGTATAGTGAGATTTAATTGGGCATTACGACAAAGTACATAGACCGCCATCCAACTGCATCTATGCCTAAAAAGTCCACCTTCAGGTTATCATCCGAACCCCCTCCAGTATTAAGTTGCAAAGCAACTGACAATTGCATTAAGTATGGTGCGTAATGTAATCAACAACTACATCCTTAGACATAGCATCAATGTTTTATCCCTAGTGGCAACAGCACAACACAACCTTAGAACTTTCTGTCACTGTCCCAGGTGTCAATGCAGGCATGAACCCACTATCGAGCATAAATACTCCCTCTTGGAGTTACAAGCATCTACTTGGCCAGTGCATCTACTAGTAACAGAGAGCATGCAAGATCATAAACAACACATAGATATAACTTTGATAATCAACATAACAAGTATTCTCTATTCATCGGATCCCAACAAACGCAACATATAGAATTACAGATAGATGATCTTGATCATGTTAGGCAGCTCACAAGATCCGACAATGATAGCACAATGGGGAGAAGACAACCATCTAGCTACTGCTATGGACCCATAGTCCAGGGGTAGACTACTCACACATCACACCGGAGGCGACCATGGCGGCGTAGAGTCCTCCGGGAGATGATTCCCCTCTCCGGCAGGGTGCCGGAGGCGATCTCCTGGATCCCCCGAGATGGGATCGGCGTTGGCGGCGTCTCTGGAAGGTTTTCCGTATCGTGGCTCTCGGTACTGGGGGTTTCGTCACGAAGGCTTTAAGTAGGCGGAAGGGTAGGTCAAGAGGCGGCGCGAGGGGCCCAGACCATAGGGCCGCGCGGCCAGGGCAGGGGCCGCGCCGTCCTATGCTCTGGCTGCCTCGTGGCCCCTCTTCGTTTCGTCTTCGGACTTCTGGAAGCTTCGTGGCAAAATAGGCCCCTGGGCGTTGATTTCGTCCAATTCCGAGAATATTTCCTTACTAGGATTTCTGAAACCAAAAACAGCAGACAAAGAATCGGCACTTCGGCATCTTGTTAATAGGTTAGTTCCAGAAAATGCACGAATATGACATAAAGTGTGCATAAAACATGTAGATAACATCAATAATGTGGCATGGAACATAAGAAATTATCGATACGTCGGAGACGTATCAGCATCCCCAAGCTTAGTTCTGCTCGTCCCGAGCAGGTAAAACGATAACACAGATAATTTCTAGAGTGACATGCCATCATAATCTTGATCATACTATTTGTAAAGCATATGTAGTGAATGCAGCGATCAAAACAATATATATGACATGAGTAAACAAGTGAATCATATAGCAAAGACTTTTCATGAATAGCACTTCAAGACAAGCATCAATAAGTCTTGCATAAGAGTTAACTCATAAAGCAATAATTCAAAGTAAAGGTATTGAAGCAACACAAAAGAAGATTAAGTTTCAGCGGTTGCTTTCAACTTGTAACATGTATATCTCATGGATATTGTCAACATAGAGTAATATAATAAATGCAATAAGCAAGTATGTAGGAATCAATGCACAGTTCACACAAGTGTTTGCTTCTTGAGTTGGAGAGAAATAGGTGAACTGACTCAACATTGAAAGTAAAAGAATGGTCCTCCATAGAGGAAAAGCATCGATTGCTATATTTGTGCTAGAGCTTTGATTTTGAAAACATGAAACAATTTTGTCAACGGTAGTAATAAAGCATATGTATCATGTAAATTATATCTTACAAGTTGCAAGCCTCATGCATAGTGTACTAATAGTGCCCACACCTTGTCCTAATTAGCTTGGACTACCGGATCATCACAATGCACTGTTTTAACCAAGTGTCACAAAGGGGTACCTCTATGCCGCCTGTACAAAGGTCTAAGGAGAAAGCTCGCATTGGATTTCTCGCTATTGATTATTCTTCAACTTAGACATCCATACCGGGACAACATAGACAACAGATAATGGACTCCTCTTTTATGCATAAGCATGTAACAACAATTAATAATTTTCTCATTTGAGATTGAGGATATATGTCCAATACTGAAACTTCCACCATGGATCATGGCTTTAGTTAGCGGCCCAATGTTCTTCTCTAACAATATGCATGCTTAACCATAAGGTGGTAGATCTCTCTTACTTCAGACAAGACGGACATGCATAGCAACTCACATGAAATTCAACAATGAATAGTTGATGGCGTCCCCAGTAAACATGGTTATCGCACAACAAGCAACTTAATAAGAGATAAAGTGCATAAGTACATATTCAATACCACAATAGTTTTTAAGCTATTTGTCCCATGAGCTATATATTGCAAAGGTAAATGGTGGAATTTTAAAGGTAGCACTCAAGCAATTTACTTTGGAATGGCGGAAAATACCATGTAGTAGGTAGGTATGGTGGACACAAATGGCATAGTGGTTGGCTCAAGTATTTTGGATGCATGAGAAGTATTCCCTCTCGATACAAGGTTTAGGCTAGCAAGGCTTATTTGAAACAAACACAAGGATGAACCGGTGCAGCAAAACTCACATAAAAGACATATTGAAAACATTATAAGACTCTACACCGCCTTCCTTGTTGTTCAAACTCAATACTAGAAATTATCTAGACCTTAGAGAGACCAAATATGCAAACCAAATTTTAGCATGCTCTATGTATTTCTTCATTAATGGGTGCAAAGCATATGATGCAAGAGCTTAATCATGAGCACAACAATTGCCAAGTATCACATTACCCAAGACATTTATAGCAATTACTACATGTATCATTTTCCAATTCCAACCATATAACAATTTAACGAAGGAGAAACTTCGCCATGAATACTATGAGTAGAAGCTAAGGACATACTTGTCCATATGCTAGAGCGGAGCGTGTCTCTCTCTCATAAAGTGAATGCTAGGATCCATTTTATTCAAACAAAACAAAAAACAAAAACAAACCGACGCTCCAAGAAAAAGCACATAAGATGTGATGGAATAAAAATATAGTTTCAGGGGAGGAACCTGATAATGTTGTCGATGAAGAAGGGGATGCCTTGGGCATCCCCAAGCTTAGACGCTTGAGTCTTCTTAATATATGCAGGGGTGAACCACCGGGGCATCCCCAAGCTTAGAGCTTTCACTCTCCTTGATCATGTTGCATCATACTCCTCTCTTGATCCTTGAAAACTTCCTCCACACCAAACTCGAAACAACTCATTAGAGGGTTAGTGCACAATAAAAATTAACATATTCAGAGGTGACACAATCATTCTTAACACTTCTGGACATTGCATAATGCTACTGGATATTAGTGGATCAAAGAAATTCATCCAACATAGCAAAAGAGGCAATGCGAAATAAAAGGCAGAATCTGTCAAAACAGAACAGTTCGTATTGACGAATTTTAAAATGGCACCAGACTTGCTCAAATTAAAATGCTCAAATTGAATGAAAGTTGCATACATATCTGAGGATCATGCACGTAAATTGGCTTAATTGTCTGAGCTACCTACAGGGAGGTGGACCCAGATTGGTGACAGCAAAGAAATCTGGAACTGTGCAGTAATCCAAATCTTGTACTTACTTTTCTATCAACGGCTTTACTTGGCACAACAAAACACAAAACTAAGATAAGGAGAGGTTGCTACAGTAGTAAACAACTTCCAAGACACAAAATAAAAACAAAGTACTGTAGGTAAAAACATGGGTTGTCTCCCATAAGCGCTTTTCTTTAACGCCTTTCAGCTAGGCGCAGAAAGTGTGTATCAAGTATTATCAAGAGATGAAGTGTCAACATCATAATTTGTTCTCATAATAGAATCAAAAGGTAACTTCATTCTCTTTCTAGGGAAGTGTTCCATACCTTTCTTGAGAGGAAACTGATATTTTATATTACCTTCCTTCATATCAATAATAGCACCAACAGTTCGAAGAAAAGGTCTTCCCAATATAATGGGACAAGATGCATTGCATTCAATATCCAAGACAACAAAATCAACGGGGACAAGGTTATTGTTAACGGTAATGCGAACATTATCAACTTTCCCCAAAGGTTTCTTTGTAGAATGATCAGCAAGATTAACATCCAAATAACAATTTTTCAGTGGTGGCAAGTCAAGCATATTATAAATTTTCTTAGGCATAACAGAAATACTTGCACCAAGATCACATAAAGCATTACAATCAAAATCTTTAACCTTCATCTTAATGATGGGCTCCCAACCATCCTCTAGCTTTTTAGGAATAGAGGCTTCGCGCTCTAGTTTCTCTTCTCTAGCTTTTATGAGAGCATTTGTAATATGATGCGTGAAAGCCAAATTTATAGCACTAGCATTAGGACTTTTAGCAAGTTTTTGCAAGAACTTTATAACTTCAGAGATGTGGCAATCATCAAAATTCAAACCATTATAATCTAAAGCAATGGGATCATCATCCCCAATGTTGGAAAAAATTTCAGCAGCTTTATCACAGACAGTTTCAGCAGTTTTAGCAGTTTCAGGCAGTTTCTCGCGCTTTGCATTAGAAGTGGAAACATTGCTAACACCAATTCTTTTATTATTATTAGTAGGAGGTGCAGCAATATGTGTAGCATTAGCATTACTAGTGGTGGTAATAGTCCAAACTTTAGCTACATTCTTCTCTTTAGCTAGTTTTTCATTTTCTTCTCTATCCCACCTAGCACGCAGTTCAGCCATTAATCTTATATTCTCATTAATTCTAACTTGGATGGCATTTGCTGTAGTAACAATTTTATTATGATGATTCTCATTAGGCAAAACTTTTGATTTCAAAAGATCAACATCAGCAGCAAGACTATCGACTTTAGAAGCAAGTATATCAATTTTCCCAAGCTTTTCTTCAACAGATTTGTTAAAAGCAGTTTGTGTACTAATAAATTCTTTAAGCATGGCTTCAAGTCCAGGGGGTGAACTCCTATTATTGTTGTAAGAATTCCCATAAGAATTACCATAGCCGTTGCCATTATTATGAGGATATGGCCTATAGTTGTTACTAGAATTGTTCCGGTAAGCATTGTTGTTGAAATTATTATTTTTAATGAAGTTTACATCAACATGTTCTTCTTGTGCAACCAATGAAGCTAATGGAACATTATTAGGATCAATATTAGTCCTATCATTCACAAGCATAGACATAATAGCATCAATCTTATCACTCAAGGAAGAGGTTTCTTCGACAGAATTTACCTTCTTACCTTGTGGAGCTCTTTCCGTGTGCCATTCAGAGTAGTTGATCATCATATTATTAAGAAGCTTTGTTGCTTCACCAAGAGTGATGGACATAAAGGTACCTCCAGCAGCTGAATCCAATAAATTCCGTGAAGAAAAATTTAGTCCTGCATAGAAGGTTTGGATGATCATCCAAGTAGTCAGTCCATGGGTTGGGCAATTTTTAACCAGAGATTTCATTCTTTCCCATGCTTGAGCAACATGTTCAGTATCTAATTGTTTAAAATTCATTATGCTACTCCTCAAAGATATAATTTTAGCAGGGGGATAATATCTACCAATAAAAGCATCCTTGCATTTAGTCCATGAATCAATACTATTCTTAGGCAGAGATAGCAACCAATCTTTAGCTCTTCCTCTTAATGAGAAAGGGAACAATTTTAGTTTAATAATATCACCATCTACATCCTTATACTTTTGCATTTCACATAATTCAACAAAATTATTAAGATGGGCAGCAGCATCATCAGAACTAACACCAGAAAATTGCTCTCGCATAACAAGATTCAGTAAAGCAGGTTTAATTTCAAAGAATTCTGCTGTAGTAGCATGTGGAGCAATAGGTGTGCATAAGAAATCATTATTATTTGTGGTTGTGAAGTCACACAACTTAGTATTTTCAGGGTTGGCCATTTTAGCAACAGTAAATAAAGCAAACTAGATAAAGTAAATGCAAGTAAACTAATTTTTTTTGTGTTTTTGATATAGTAAACTTGATAACAAATAAAGTAAAACTAGCAACTAATTTTTTTGTATTTTGATTTAGTGCAGCAAACAAAGTAGTAAATAAAACTAAGCAAGACAAAAACAAAGTAAAGAGATTGAGAAGTGGAGACTCCCCTTGCAGCGTGTCTTGATCTCCCCGGCAACGGCGCCAGAAAATATGCTTGATGGCGTGTAACTCACACGTTCGTTGGGAACCCCAAGAGGAAGGTATGATGTGCACAGCAGCAAGTTTTCCCTCAGAAAGAAACCAAGGTTTATCGAACCAGGAGGAGCCAAGAAGCACGTTGAAGGTTGATGGCGGTGGGATGTAGTGCGGCGCAACACCAGGGATTCCGGCGCCAACGTGGAACCTGCACAACACAACCAAAGTACTTTGCCCCAACGAAACAGTGAGGTTGTCAATCTCACCGGCTTGCTGTAACAAAGGATTAACCGTATTGTGTGGAAGATGATTGTTTGCAGAAAACAGTAGAACAAGTATTGCAGTAGATTGTATTTCAGTAAGGAGAATTGGACCGGGGTCCACAGTTCACTAGAGGTGTCTCTCCCATAAGATAAACAGCATGTTGGGTGAACAAATTACAGTTGGGCAATTGACAAATAAAGAGAGCATGACAATGCACATACATATCATGATGAGTATAGTGAGATTTAATTGGGCATTACGACAAAGTACATAGACCGCCATCCAACTGCATCTATGCCTAAAAAGTCCACCTTCAGGTTATCATCCGAACCCCCTCCAGTATTAAGTTGCAAAGCAACAGACAATTGCATTAAGTATGGTGTGTAATGTAATCAACAACTACATCCTTAGACATAGCATCAATGTTTTATCCCTAGTGGCAACAGCACAACACAACCTTAGAACTTTCTCACATCGTCCTGTGTGTCAATGCAGGCATGAACCCACTATCGAGCATAAATACTCCCTCTTGGAGTTACAAGCATCTACTTGGCCAGAGCATCTACTAGTAACGGAGAGCATGCAAGATCATAAACAACACATAGATATAACTTTGATAATCAACATAACAAGTATTCTCTATTCATCAGATCCCAACAAACGCAACATATAGAATTACAGATAGATGATCTTGATCATGTTAGGCAGCTCACAAGATCCGACAATGATAGCACAATGGGGAGAAGACAACCATCTAGCTACTGCTATGGACCCATAGTCCAGGGGTAGACTACTCACACATCACACCGGAGGCGACCATGGCGGCGTAGAGTCCTCCGGGAGATGATTCCCCTCTCCGGCAGGGTGCCGGAGGCGATCTCCTGGATCCCCCGAGATGGGATCGGCGTTGGCGGCATCTCTGGAAGGTTTTCCGTATCGTGGCTCTCAGTACTGGGGGTTTCGTCACGAAGGCTTTAAGTAGGCGGAAGGGTAGGTCAAGAGGCGGCGCGAGGGGCCCAGACCATAGGGCCGCGCGGCCAGGGCAGGGGCCGCGCCGCCCTATGCTCTAGCTGCCTCGTGGCCCCTCTTCGTTTCGTCTTCGGACTTCTGGAAGCTTCGTGGCAAAATAGGCCCCTGGGCGTTGATTTCGTCCAATTCCGAGAATATTTCCTTACTAGGATTTCTGAAACCAAAAATAGCAGAAAACAGCAACTGGCACTTCGGCATCTTGTTAATAGGTTAGTTCCAGAAAATGCACGAATATGACATAAAGTGTGCATAAAACATGTAGATAACATCAATAATGTGGCATGGAACATAAGAAATTATCGATACGTCGGAGACGTATCAGTCATGCTTTGCCCTAGGGAGAGCTTTAGTCAACGGATCTGCTACATTCAGATCAGTGTGTACTTTGCAAATCTTTACTTCTCCATCTTCGATGTACTCGCGAATCGAGTGGTAACGCAGCTTGATATGCTTCAGCCTCTTGTGTGACCTTGGCTCTTGTGCATTGGCGATGGCACCCATGTTATCACAGTAAATGATTAATGGGTCCAATGCACTAGGAACCACACCGAGCTCTACAATGAACCTCTTCATCCATACCGCTTCTGATGAAGCCTCTGAAGCCGCTATGTACTCTGATTCTGTTGAAGACTTCACCACCGTGCACTGCTTCGAGCTTGCCCGACCCATGCTGCAGCACCATTCAATATAAACACGTACCCAGACTGTGACTTAGAGTCATCAGGATTAGTGTTCCAACTTGCATCGGTGTAACCACTTACAACGAGCTCCTGGTCACCTCCATAACAAAGAAACATATCCTTAGTTCTTTTCAAGTACTTCAGGATATTCTTGACCGCTGTCCAGTGTTCTATTCCTGGATCACTTTGATATCTGCTAGTCAAACTAACAGCATGTGCTATATCCGGTCTAGTACATAGCATGGCATACATGATAGATCCTACTGCCGAGGCATAGGGGATATTACTCATGCTTTCTCTTTCTTCTGCCGTAGCCGGTCCTTGAGTCTTACTCAAGACCTTGCCTGGTAACATAGGTAAGAACCCTTTCTTACTTTCGTCCATTCTAAACTTTTTTAGAACCTTGTCCAGATATGTACTCTGTGATAGCCCTATTAGGCGTCTTGATTTATCTCTATAAATCTTGATGCCTAATATATACGATGCTTCACCAAGGTCTTTCATTGAAAAACTATTATTCAAATAACCTTTAACACTGCTTAATAGTTCTATATCATTCCCGATCAATAATATGTCATCTACATATAATATCAGGAATGCTACAGAGCTCCCACTCACTTTCTTGTAAATACAGGCCTCTCCATGACACTGTATAAACCCGAAGTCTTTGATCACCTTATCAAAGCGTCGGTTCCAACTTCTTGATGCTTGCTTCAGTCCATAGATTGAACGCTGAAGTTTGCATACTTTGTCAGCACTTTTAGGATCGACAAAACCTTTGGGTTGTACCATATACAACTCTTCCTCAATGTCTCCATTAAGGAACGCCGTTTTGACATCCATCTGCCAAATCTCATAATCAAAAAAAAACAGCTATTGCTAACAAAATCCTCACAGATTTTAGCTTCGCTACAGGTGAGAAAGTCTCATCGTAGTCAACTCCTTGAATTTGTCGGAAACCCTTTGCAACAAGTCGAGCTTTATAGACAGTAATATTACCATCAGCATCTGTTTTTCTCTTGAAGATCCATTTATTCTCGACAGCCTTTCGGCTATCAGGTAAGTCTACCAAAGTCCATACTTTGTTATCATACATGGATTCCATTTCGGATTTCATGGCTTCTTGCCATTTGTTGGAATCTGGGCTCATCATCGCTTCTTCATACGTCGCAGGGTCCTCATCATTGTTATCCACAATCATGACATTTAGACAAGGATCATACCAATAAGGAGTGGCACGTTCCCTTGTCGATCTGCGAGGTTCAGTAGTTTCCTCGTTCGAAGTTTCATGATCATTATCATTAGCTTCCTCTGTTGCCGGTGTAGGCGGTACAGGTACAACTTCCGTGCATCGCGCTACTCTGATCAACGAGTATAGATTCATCAATCTCATCGAGTTCTACTTTTCTTCCAGTCACTTCTTTAGTGAGAAATTCTTTCTCAAGAAAGGTTCCGTTCTTAGCAACAAAGATTTTGCCTTCGGATCTGTGATAGAAAGTGTACCCTATAGTTTCCTTAGGGTATCCTATGAAGACGCATTTCTCCGCTTTGGGTTCTAGCTTGTCCGGTTGTAACTTCTTTACATAGGCTTCGCAACCCCAAACTTTAAGGAACGACACCTTAGGTTTCTTATTAAACCATAATTCATACGGTGTCATTTCTACGAATTTAGATGGTGCTATATTTAAAGTGAATGCGGCTGTCTCTAATGCATAACTCCAAAATGATAACGGCAAATCAGTAAGAGACATCATAGAACGAACCATATCTAAGAGAGTTCGATTACGACGTTCGGACACACCGTTTCGTTGTGGTGTTCCCGGCGGTGTCAATTGTGAAAGTATTCCGCATTTCTTTAATTGCATGCCAAACTCATAACTCAGATATTCACCTCCACGATCAGATCATAGAAATTTAATCTTCTTGTTACGTTGATTTTCTACTTCACTTTGAAATTCCTTAAACTTCTCGAAAGTTTCGGATTTATGTTTCATGAAATAGATATACCCATATCTACTCAGATCATCTGTGAAGGTTAGAACATAACGATAACCACCGCGCGATGCTACACTCATTGGTCCGCACACATCGGTATGTATGATTTCCAATAAGTCAGTAGCTCGCTCCATCATATCAGAAAATGGAGTCTTAGTCATTTTACCCATTAGACATGCTTCGCATCTATCAAGTGACTCAAAGTCAAATGATTCAAGTAATCCATCAGTATGGAGTTTCTTCATGCGTTTCACTCCAATATGACCAAGACGACAGTGCCACATATAAGTAGAATTATCATTCAATTTAATTCACTTAGCATCAATGTTATGTATATGCGTATCACTACTATCGAGATCTAACAGAAATAAGCCATTCTTTTCTGGTGATCGACCATAAAAGATATTATTCATAAAAATAGAACAACCATTATTCTCAGACTTGAATGAATAACCGTCTTGCATTAAACAAGATCCAGATATAATGTTCATGCTCAACGCGGGTACAAAATAACAATTATTTAGGCTTAAAACTAATCCCGAAGGTAGATGTAGAGGAAGTGTGCTGCGGTGACCCAGCATACCACTGCATGTTGTAGTATACAAGTCGTTGATATGATCTTTGCGAAGGGACTTCTTCACAATTTGCCATATCCCTCAGAGTGGTACAACAGAAACATTGCAGGTCATAACACTCCATACTTTATTACAAACATTGTCTTAACAAGTTGGTATTCTCACAGGTCCTATGAGAACACCCTAAGATACTACTTAAGTACGATTACAACTCATAACAAATATAAATAGAGCTCAACAACTTATTTAGGTAAGTTCTACGTTGCTCGGCTCTATGATGCTAGGGTATGTCACTACTCCTCCACCTCCGTGTCATCTGATCCATAGACTATCCCATAGTCTACTCCTTCCACTCCGCCGGTAAGATCAGGTTCTTCGTAGACCAGCTCGTAACTTCCTTCTGGTGCTCCATCGTTGATGGCCTCCACTTCCGTATCACAGTCTAGCAAGGGTGTCGAAAGAAAGTGAGTACAGGGGTACTCAGCAAGTTCTAAAAGAATAAAAAGGTGTTTGATGCACTAGCTACGACCATTGATCAGGAAATCGCAGGTCAATGCATGTTTTGAAATCATTTCTTCAAAAGGTTGCTTTTATTATGAAAACTATGCCCGTCAGTCTTCACAGGTTGACTAGAACTTCGTGGAGTTCCTTTCCTGCCGCGTTCGCAGTTCCCTTCCCGGAACAGGGAGTGACAGCCACAATTTGATACACTCTGCAGAGGTGCGTTACTTTTCCCACAAGAGATCTCACCCTTTTTGCCATCCGCAGGGACTTGCCCCCGTTCACACTTCCTTTGGTGTGAGGCCAGGTATAAAGATCCAAGCCCACACCGCCTTCTCCGCGACTGCAAACCCACCCTTTTGTCCAACCGTACACCCCCAGTAGACTTCTCCCGATAATACGGCTTTACTCACGGTGTACTCCGGACAATCCTTCATAGATCGTAGAGCCATCATCACTAATGGATGGGGATTTAAAAGGCTATCCCAACCTACGGCAGTGCCTCCAACACCCCGCCGGCTCTACCAATCCGTTGGCATGCAGAAGGGAAAAGATACGACTGGCTTCCCCAGAGCCATTATAGATCTCATGGTCAACGCGATTTGTACGGCGCTAGAATCACTGGACGGCATTGGTAATTTAATCCTAGGGTGATATAACCCATTGCAATGGAACCTCCACCATATCAACACATACCATGGTTCCATTGCCAGCCACATAGTCATATTCATAGTTGGAAAGTAACATTTCATTTGTGATGCAGGAATGATAAGTATATAGCTTTGCATTAAAGTAGTAGAAAATACTCAAGTTGACATGAGCAAGGGTGAACTTGCCTGTGGACTGCGAGATAGTGCAGTTCAATGCAGTTGATGGAACCTGGACCTCGGGTTCTGTAAGAAGCATCATTGTCCGGTAAGGACAATGTTATAAAATCCAAATAATGCAATCATGGATGTATTATTTTATGTTGTATCCCTTTACCCCGCTGAGTCATATTAATTTAGGGTTGCGTTTAAGATTTATGTCTTTGACAATAATTTCCAATTGATTTAAAAGTATTAATCATTGTAATTCACACAAAGTACAACAATTCAAAGTAAAACTATTTTACTTGATGATTCCCTTAATCATTCCAAAAATAATGTGAAATTATAGAGTTACCTCTATAGTTTTTGGAATAAAAGGAATATAGTATTTTTTTCTTGGAAAAATACCTTTTTCAATAGAAATGACTTGGAATATTAGAATTTCATTTTGAAATGTCTGAAAATAAGTATTTGAACTTATTTGAGATTTTTCCTTGAATTTTTAAATACAAGGAAATAATAGTTTAAAATTCCAAGTTATTATTTAAATTCTGAAAATTCATAATTTTGAATTTGTTTCATAAATTCCATTTCATATTTTATTCTTGTTAAGGTTTATTTTTCATTCATTAATCCAATTTTTAATGGATTTTTAGAGTTGTATTTGATTTATTAAAATTTGGTAAAGTTTTGGCTTTTTATTAAATGTTAAAAGACTAAAATACCCCCCTGGATCTTATTGGGCCCAGCCCAATAACCTAAGCCCATGGGACAGCCCACTAAGGCTTGCCCCATAGCGGCTCGGTGGAGCCGAACGGCCCACCGCTCCCACTCACTCGGCCCTCTCGCTTTTCGTCTCTAACCCTAGCTTCTCTCTGCGATGCCCTGGCGATGGCGTCGCCGCCATGGCCGCCGCCTCGCTCCGGCCATCGCCGTGCTCCTCCGCCGTAACCACCTACCGATCTAGAACCGCCGCGTGCAGATCTATCGATCTGTCCGCGTAGTTTTCCCCTTCTCTTCCTCTCCTGGCGAATCGCCTCCGTGTTGAATCTCGGGAAGAATCGCCTCGACGAACTCCGGCGAGATCTCGTCCTCGCCGACGATGGGTGCGTTCCTGGGGTTGGCTTGGCGCGGGTGCTGCTCGCAGTACTCGTGTCGTCGCCTCAGGTGCATCTGCTACGGTGGTGCTGGTTCGTGTTTTTGGGTTTCGCCGGCGTAACGTCGGCGCCTTCCCTGGACTCGCAGCTGTTAGGGCCGCGCGAGCACTGCCTCGCCATGCCCTAGCTTCTGCTTCCAGGCACAAGTAAGTGTTGCATCTCCTCCTTCTCTTCTGTGCGCCTCCCCTTGTTACTGTTCTTCTTCCTCCTCATGCGCTGTTGCTCTCTGGTGATCCTGTGATCACGCAGAGCCATGCTATTGCTGTGCAATTTGCCTGTGCTTCTGTTTACTGCAAGCTCATGGCCCAATTACCATTTACTGGTACTGGCACATGCTGTTTTGCTTGCTATTTATGCTGTGCTTGCTTCTCTGCTGCTCCTAGCATGCTCTGTACTTGCCATGCTCTGCTGTGCTTGCTCAAAAGCTAGCTATGCCATGCTATGCTTGATTGTGGCTTGCTTATTCTTACTGGGATATCATACTTGCTTGTCTAGGTGTACTTGTGATGCATCAGTGACACTTGTGTGTGTGCCAGTGGTGCCTGTGATATGCTTCAGTGCTTCCTATGCAAGCCAATGATCCATTGGATCATTCCTTGCTTGTTGGCTAACCTCTCTGTGTAGCTTGGCTTGCTATAATTGATCCATTTGATCAATTCAATTATCAGTGATAGCTTACTGGCTAATACTGTGACTAAGTGATTCAATTATCTTGTGATGCTGATGCTCAAGCATCACTATGTTGTTGCTTACTTAAGCTACTGGACTTGCTCCAGTGGTTATGGTGCAGTGAGTAAATTGTGTTGCTTAATAGTGTGCTACTGTCAGTGCTAAGCATGGATATGTGATAAATTCATGCTTGTATTAATTAAATTATGATGAACTGCTTATGCAGTAATGATTTAAATGATTTGCTTGCAAATGACTTAGCTGTTCATGATTATCTGGTAAGCAATTGAATCTGAATCCATTCCTGGATAATGATGTGATATATTTGGCTTTATTTTAATTGATGCTAAGTGTGATGTGACCTCAGTAGCCTTGCTACTGATTGGTTGCTCACTTAGTTAGTTGGATTTTGTGGCTACTCAACCTTTGCTTACATATTTGGGAATCATCCTTGAGATGAATGCCAATATGCTTGCCTGATGAAGATCTAGGGTTTCTGATGGTTCATAGCTTAGGATTTACTGTGTAGTCTTAGCTGCTAATCCTTGCAATCCATCTACTGGTGCTATCTGTGCATGTGATCTGGCTATGGTGTGCATCTGTGCATATGTGCTAGTTTCTGTGTACAAGATCTGTACCTAGATGCTTTCTTTTATAGTAGCTTTTGACTGGCACTAATCCTTGGTGAAAACCAAGTGATGATCTACCCATATGAGCATCTGCTCATTCCCATGCTTATTTCATGCATATGTGATGGATCGAATCCATTGGATCTGTCCAGGAACTTGGTATACCTTGTTCCAGCTCCTAGTGTGAAATATTTGGTTGATGCAGACTTGGGGTTTCTGTACTCAGCCCTTCACCTCCAATCTCTGGTTGATCTTCTCAGGTCACCATGATTCCTGGTGGCTAAGTTGGTTGTGTTGGTTTCTGTTCTTGGTTATGAACTGGATGAACTGTGCTTGTTCTTGCTTCACCCTTACCTGGTGATTTGCATTTCTGGTCGACTGTCATGGTTCTAGGGTTTGTGTGCTATTTATATGGCCTCTACTTCTTCCCTGGCCATGACACACAGGCTCATTTACTTTATGACTCATCCTTTGCCTTGCCTTGCTGTTGCTTGCCTAGCAACAGCCTTGCTATGGTGAAACTTGAGCCCTCTGTGGCTGCTCAGGTTTGGTCTGCCTGATCCTATCCTGTGCTGTCCAGGTTTTGGACAAGCACAAGTGTACTGTGACAGTTTGCACTGTCCAAACTGAATTTCCTGTGATTTTTACTAACTGTCTAAACTGAACTTTGCTAACACTTGTATTCTGGTTAGTATCTGTTCTTTGTTTTGTTTTGCAGGTTTTGAAGTTGAGTATGACCAGAAGATGTCCTTCAAGCATTTAGTCTAGGTTTTAGTTTAGGAAAATCTTGTAATTTTCCTTTTTCATTTCTGTTTATTATTATACATCAATTCTTGTATCAAAAATATTGTAAAGACTATGTATTCTGTGTTGATGATCAATAAAGCTCAAGTTTTGGTTTATGAGCTTTGTATTATGCAATGTTTATATTCTTGATGAAATATTATTTGATATTCACTTTGAAATTCAAAGTGATTTGAATTTTATCTCTTGTGTTTGAATTCTAAATTCATTGTTTATATGGTGTGATGTTTATAGTTAATTGTTTAACACTTATCAAATGCAAACATTCCCCCAAAGTAACAAGTTACAAAAGAGATCATGTCGAAATTTCCCTAACTCACATTGCCTAACCCTAAGTGCAAAATGAGAGAGAACCTCGATCCCTCTTAGGTTTAGTTGCAATAAGGCGCGAAAATTTCCCCCGTTTTGCGATGAAATGCACATCCCATTTCTAAATCTACCCTTCGTTGTTCCTATGTTCTGGGTTATTACAGCCTCTCCCCCTTAACAGAAACTTCGTCCCGAAGTTAAGATTGGTACCTGAACATCTCGGGGTAAGACTTCCTTAATTCTTCTTCCGTCTCCCAAGTTGCTTCTCGCTCAGGATGATGTTGCCATTGAACTTTGCAGTATTTGATTGCTCTATTTCTTAACTTCTTCCACTGTACTTCTAAGATCTTTTCTGGTCTTTCCACATAAGTTAAGTCAGATTGCAATTCTATTTCTTCATATGTAATGGGATCATCTGGTGCCTTCAAACACTTTCTGAGTTGTGAAACATGAAACACATTATGAACTTGACTTAGTTGTGCCGGTAACTCCAACTCAAAAGCTGTTCCTCGATTCTGACTGAGTATCTTAAAGGGTCCAATATATCGAGGACTTAACTTTCCTTTCACTCCGAACCTCTTAAGTCCTTTCATTGGGCTAACCTTTAAATAAACCATGTCTCCCACTTTCGGTTCCCAATCTCTTCTCTTTAAGTCGGCGTAACTCTTCTGACGACTCTGAGCTATCTTGAGTCTATCCCGGATCACCTCGATGACGTCTTGTCTCTCCTTGATGTAGTCCGGTGTAAACTCCTTGTTTTCTCCGGTTTCAAACCAACAAATTGGTGATCGACACTTTCTTCCGTACAATGCTTCGTACGGTGCCATCTAGATGCTACTCTGATAACTATTGTTATATGAGAACTCCGCTAAAGGTAAATGGTCCTCCCATGAGCCTCCAAAGTTCAGAGCACAAGCTCTAAGCATGTCCTCAAGTATCTGATTGGTTCTTTCGGTTTGTCCTCCGGTTTGTGGATGATAAGCGGTACTGAAATCCAATTTGGATCCCGAAGCTTCTTGTAGTCGTTTCCAAAATGCTGATGTGAAAATTGAACCTCTATCTGAGACTATCTTCTTTGGTACTCCATGTTTACTCACAATCTCCTTCACATATATATCCACAAGCTTTTCGGCAGTATCTTTTGTGTTTACGGCTATGAAATGAGCACTCTTGGTAAGTCTGTCCACTATTACCCATATCATATCCTTCTTCTTACTAGTCATTGGTAGACCAGTAACAAAATCCATTCCGATTTCATCCCATTTCCATTCCGGTATCTCTAGTGGTTTGAGTAATCCCGCAGGACTCTGATGCTCTGCCTTCACTCGTTGACATGTATGACATTCCGAGACATATTGTGCTATTTCTCTTTTCATGTTGTTCCACCAGAACATCTCCTTCAAATCCATATACATCTTAGTACTTCCTGGATGTATTGAATAAGGGGTTTCATGTGCTTCCTTTAATATGATTGACTTCACTTCTGGATCATCCGGTACACAGATCCTTTTCTGGAAGTATAATGAATCAAAATCCCCTAGATGGAATTCCGATGGTCTTCCTTCACCAATCCTCTTGATTTCCTCTTGTATGAACAAATCATCCGCTTGCTTCCGGATAATCTCATATTTCAAATCTGAATACATCTCATCCATAATCCTCATGGTTGCTATACTTCCCTTATCATCACCTTGAATAAACAAGATCTGAGCCTCCTCTAACTCTTTCCGAAGTTCCTTTGGAATCTCCCATTCCGTAGGTTGATTCTCCGTACTCTTCCTACTTAGGGCATCTGCTACTACATTAGCTTTGCCTGGTGTATAGTTGATCTTAAGGTCGTAATCCTTAATCAACTCTAACCATCTCTTCTGCCTCATGTTTAATTCCTTCTGAGTGAAGAAATATTTCAAACTTTTGTGATCGGTGTATAACTCACACTTGGATCCATATAGAAATTGTCTCCAACTCTTCAGAGCATACACAACTGCCGCTAACTCTAGATCATGTACTGGGTAGTTGTGTTCATGGGGTTTCAACTGTCTTGATCCATAAGCTATTACCTTCCGATCTTGCATAAGAACACATCCAAGTCCATTCTTGGAAGCATCACAATACACCGTGTAATCCTTTCCCGGTTCAGGAACTGCTAACACCGGTGCTGTGGTTAACTTATCTTTGAGTGTTTGGAAGCTGGCTTCACACTCATCTGTCCACACAAATGGAGTATTTTTCTTGAGTAACTTGGTCATTGGTCCTGCAATCTTCGAAAATCCCTCTATGAATCTCCGATAATAGCCTGCCATACCAAGAAATCCTCGTATCTCCTTAGCATTTTTAGGTGATTTCCATTCCAATACGGACTGAACCTTGCTTGGATTCACCGCTATGCCTTCTTTGGTTATGACATGTCCAAGAAATTCAACACTATCTAACCAAAATTTGCACTTGCTAAACTTTGCATATAGCTGATGTTCCCTCAAAGTTTGCAGAACTATCTTCAAATGCTTGGCATGTTCTTCGTTATCTTTGGAATAGATTAGAATATCATCTATGAACACTATCACAAACTTGTCCAAGTACTTCATGAATATCTTGTTCATCAAATTCATGAAAATTGCTGGTGCATTTGTTAGTCCAAATGGTACAACCAAGTATTCATGGTGTCCATACCTTGATACGAATGCTTTTTTTGGTACATCCTCCTTCTTGATCTTGATTTGACGGTATCCTGACCTTAAATCTATCTTCGAGAAGACTCCCGCTCCTTGAACTTGATCAAAAAGGTCTTGGATTCTAGGTAAAGGATACTTGTTCTTGATAGTTACATTGTTCAAATTTCTGTAATCTCCACACATTCTCTTTCCTCCATCTCTTTTATCCACAAAAATAACTGGTGAACCCCATGGTGATACACTTTCTTGAATGAATCCCTTTTGTTCTAACTCATCAATCCAAGCCTTCAGTTCCACTAATTCCTTCGGCCCCATCTTATATGGTGGTTGTGCTATTGGTGCTGTGCCTGGAATCAGATCGATTGTGAATTCTATCTCTCTATCGGGTGGCATTCCCGGTAGTTCCTTAGGAAATACATCCTTAAACTCATTCACTACATGAATATCTTCAATTCTCACTTCCTTCAGACTATTGAGTTCCAATCCAATCTCCAACTCACTGTACTTATCTCCTTGGAACACTATTCAACCTCTGATGGAGTTGCGAAGTGATACTGTTTTGTCTCCACAGTTAATCACCGCTCCATTTTCTGTCAACCAATCCATCCCTAGGATGACTGATATGTCCTTCATGGGTATGATGAATAGGTCCGCGAAATACACACAGTCACATATGGTTAGGACTTGTGCTTCTTTCACGTGGGTTACTAAGATCGTCCCCCCCGCGGATAGAACAGTTATAGGGGTTTCTAACTTAGAACATCTAAGCCCGAATCTTTCCACAAACTCCAATGCAAGAAATGATGTGGTTGCTCCAGTATCAAATAATACTTTGCAAGGATGAGTAAGAATGCTTAGCGTACCTAAGACTGTTTGATCCGACTCTTCCGCTTGTTCCAAAGATGTGCAATTTAGCTTTCCATAAGGCTTTCCCCTCTTGTTGTTGTAGTTGTAGTTGCGGTTGTTGTTGTTGTTGTTGTTGTTGCGGTTGTTCTTGTTGTTGTTGTTGTTGTTTCCACCTCGTCCTCCAGAGCTCTGTCCGCTCCAAGACGCCTTGTTTGGACACTCCGGCTTGATGTGTCCTTCCTTCCCACAACCATAACAAATGATTCTGGGTTTCTGACAATCCTTCTGCAAATGACCCTTTAGGCCACAATTGTTGCAGATGATTTGGCTGATTGGATTCTGACTCTGACCTCCCCGGTTGTATTGATTACCAGTAGTAGGTCGGTATCGGGATTTGAAACTCCGATCAGGTGTTGGTTTACTGATTGGGTACTTCCTTGGCTCTATACAAGCCCTCTTCCTTCTGTCCTCCTGGACTTGCCTATAATCATCCTCGAAAGTGATTGCCGAGTCAATCAGTTCCTGGAATTCGGCAGTCCGTGCCAACCTCAGTTGCATCTTCATGTATGGATTCATGCCTTTCATGAACCGCTTCTTCGCTTCTCCTCTGTATCTACATCCTCAGGTGCATACCTGGATAGCCTATTGAAATCCCGAACATACTGCATAATGGGTGCAGTATTCTGTCATAATTCGTCAAACTCCCTCTTCTTCAGCTCCACCACGCTGTCCGGAACATGAGCATTCCGGAACTTCTTCTTGAACTCCTCCCAGGTGAACACCTTATCAGGAGGGTGTACTGCTAAAAGGTTCTCCCACCATGACGCTGCTGGTCCTGACAACAGATAAGTAGTATATCTGATCTTCTCCTCATCGTTGCAACCAACGGTCTTCAGCTTCCGTTCCGTATCCATAAGCCAATCCTCAGCGTCCATTGGTTCTGGAGCTGATGTGAATGGTAGTGGTCTTGCATTTTGGAAGTCCGATAGAGTTACTCCCTTGCCTTCATTACCCCTATCATTGATGACGTGGGTAAAGAAATCTTGCATATTTTTGCTCTGGCTTTCCTGGTAACGCCTCCTATCTTCCTCCATTGACCTCATATACTGTTGGAAGTCTGGGTGCATCATTGGGTGTGGTGGTGGTGGTGCATTCTCTGCTCTAGCTGCTGCATCTGCCTCCTCTTTTTCTCTTGCTTCCCGCTCTCTGCGAGCCTCTTCGGTTTCTACTAACGCCATTTTCCCCTAGTCCTGTAACAAAGAGCGATTACTCATAATTACACCATGCAAATGCTTTCTGAGCTCAACTCAATGCCCAGAACTAGTCACACAATGAAATCAAGAAGCAAATACAAAACAAACATTTATTATGCATATACTTTGTATAATACATAACACACTCACAAACTTATATTACATGTGGTACATATAAACCACTTATTTGGCTCAAAGCCCAAGCCAACGGGAATTTAAAATACGCTCTATTACAATACCACCAAGATTACTTTATTCTTCCTCGGAGCTCTACTCCTCGTCATCATAGCTCGCCTCCGCGTACATCCCTGGGGTCCATCCGGTACAGCGGTTTGTCCTCCGAACACCGTCCGGAATGAAGGTTCTTCCCGTAGGTATGTAGTCTGAATCGGACGAAGTGCCGAGACAGAGATCTGTCATGCCAAAGTAACTAGATAAAGACTCATATATATCCCCAGTGGGATACAACTCATCTTCTCCTGTCATCCATGGAGGATTCCTATTCACCTGACCCCTCATCTTCTTCTTCTTCTTTTTCTTAGTTCCAGAACTCTCACCTACGACGTACTGGGATGTTTTGGGTAACCCCATCTCCAAATCTAAAGAAATGGAGTTGGTGTCTTTCTCTTCCTGCCCAAAGCTTTGGTTAACATTCTGGTTAACCGCGCCTCCTTCATCCTCTGACTCACAAGTGATGGGTTCTCCTTCATCTCCAAATGGTTCCCCGAAACGCCAACCAGTCGAATTCTCAATTGGTGACTCCGAGCAGTTTAGGTTCCTGGAATCATCTCCCCCATATCCAGACTCGTATGATGCTGACACATGTGGATAATGTGGAACAAAGTTGGGTGTGAGTGGATCTTTATGGGATAACTGGTCACTCAAATCTACATAGCTGTCTAGGCTAAAGAAAGGTGTAGTATGTTGTGGTTGTGCCCTCAAATCACGCATCCGAGTTTGGACTTTATCAGGGTCCGTGAACTCAGCTAGCATGTGGTCAATCTCACCTCTCATCTTCATGTGTAAAAGGTACATCGTGGTCAATAAAGACTTACAGCTATCCATGTGCTGTGCTGCAGCTTCAGGACTTCTGTGTGCTAACACCAAATGATTCAGAGTGGGATCCTCATCTTCCTCGGCATGAGGTATATGAGAAAACTCTGAACATAGCAGTTCTACGGACTTATGCTGCCTTATCTCAAGGATTGCCTTGAATAGGCCCATGTGGTAGGCTGTGGTGATAGTTTTGGCTTCTCCGTATGGCATTATACGACTCATCAGCAGTTTTTCCGGTAGTTGGACCGATACTCTGCACTTGGCTAGGATTTCCCCATCATAGTAGGTATACTTGATAACAGGTATCCGTGGATCACAATGAAGTTCCTTCAGCATCCCACACAGGAGAGCTGTTATTGGTCCATCATAATCACCAAGCCATCCCTCAACCTTCCTCAAAGTCCTCTTAGGAAAAGTGTTCGCCATAATGGCTGTATACAAAAGCAGAATATTAGTAGTGATAATGTATCATAATAGCTATAATAAAGAATTATCGCACTAAAATATATGGTTTTGCTATTCTCAAGTGAATAATCACCATATTTCTAGAGAATCCTTTACTATTTCTACTAGACTCCTACAGGTTTCTTCCCTATACTAGGTTTTTCCAACCTAAGGTCGCAACATTTGCTACGATACCACTGCGGTGACCCAGCATACCACTGCATGTTGTAGTATACAAGTCGTTGATATGATCTTTGCGAAGGGACTTCTTCACAATTTGCCATATCCCTCAGAGTGGTACAACAGAAACATTGCAGGTCATAACACTCCATACTTTATTACAAACATTGTCTTAACAAGTTGGTATTCTCACAGGTCCTATGAGAACACCCTAAGATACTACTTAAGTATGATTACAACTCATAACAAATATAAAGAGAGCTCAACAACTTATTTAGGTAAGTTCTACGTTGCTCGGCTCTATGATGCTAGGGTATGTCACTACTCCTCCACCTCCGTGTCATCTGATCCATAGACTATCCCATAGTCTACTCCTTCCACTCCGCCGGTAAGATCAGGTTCTTCGTAGACCAGCTCGTAACTTCCTTCTGGTGCTCCATCGTTGATGGCCTCCACTTCCGTATCACAGTCTAGCAAGGGTGTCGAAAGAAAGTGAGTACAGGGGTACTCAGCAAGTTCTAAAAGAATAAAAAGGTGTTTGATGCACTAGCTACGACCATTGATCAGGAAATCGCAGGTCAATGCATGTTTTGAAATCATTTCTTCAAATGGTTGCTTTTATTATGAAAACTATGCCCGTCAGTCTTCACAGGTTGACTAGAACTTCGTGGAGTTCCTTTCCTGCCGCGTTCGCAGTTCCCTTCCCGGAACAGGGAGTGACAGCCACAATTTGATACACTCTGCAGAGGTGCGTTACTTTTCCCACAAGAGATCTCACCCTTTTTGCCATCCGCAGGGACTTGCCCCCGTTCACACTTCCTTTGGTGTGAGGCCAGGTATAAAGATCCAAGCCCACACCGCCTTCTCCGCGACTGCAAACCCACCCTTTTGTCCAACCGTACACCCCCAGTAGACTTCCCCCGATAATACGGCTTTACTCACGGTGTACTCCGGACAATCCTTCATAGATCGTAGAGCCATCATCACTAATGGATGGGGATTTAAAAGGCTATCCCAACCTACGGTAGTGCCTCCAACACCCCGCCGGCTCTACCAATCCATTGGCATGCAGAAGGGAAAAGATACGACTGGCTTCCCCAGAGCCATTATAGATCTCATGGTCAACGCGATTTGTACGGCGCTAGAATCACTGGACGGCATTGGTAATTTAATCCTAGGGTGATATAACCCATTGCAATGGAACCTCCACCATATCAACACATACCATGGTTCCATTGCCAGCCACATAGTCATATTCATAGTTGGAAAGTAACATTTCATTTGCGATGCAGGAATGATAAGTATATAGCTTTGCATTAAAGTAGTAGAAAATACTCAAGTTGACATGAGCAAGGGTGAACTTGCCTGTGGACTGCGAGATAGTGCAGTTCAATGCAGTTGATGGAACCTGGACCTCGGGTTCTGTAAGAAGCATCATTGTCCGGTAAGGACAATGTTATAAAATCCAAATAATGCAATCATGGATGTATTATTTTATGTTGTATCCCTTTACCCCGCTGAGTCATATTAATTTAGGGTTGCGTTTAAGATTTATGTCTTTGACAGTAATTTCCAATTGATTTAAAAGTATTAATCATTGTAATTCACACAAAGTACAACAATTCAAAGTAAAACTATTTTACTTGATGATTCCCTTAATCATTCCAAAAATAATGTGAAATTATAGAGTTACCTCTATAGTTTTTGGAATAAAAGGAATATAGTATTTTTTTCTTGGAAAAATACCTTTTTCAATAGAAATGACTTGGAATATTAGAATTTCATTTTGAAATGTCTAAAAATAAGTATTTGAACTTATTTGAGATTTTTCCTTGAATTTTTAAATACAAGGAAATAATAGTTTAAAATTCCAAGTTATTATTTAAATTCTGAAAATTCATAATTTTGAATTTGTTTCATAAATTCCATTTCATATTTTATTCTTGTTAAGGTTTATTTTTCATTCATTAATCCAATTTTTAATGGATTTTTAGAGTTGTATTTGATTTATTAAAATTTGGTAAAGTTTTGGCTTTTTATTAAATGTTAAAAGACTAAAATACCCCCTGGATCTTATTGGGCCCAGCCCAATAACCTAAGCCCATGGGACAGCCCACTAAGGCTTGCCCCATAGCGGCTCGGTGGAGCCGAACGGCCCACCGCTCTCACTCACTCGGCCCTCTCGCTTTTCGTCTCTAACCCTAGCTTCTCTCTGCGACGCCCTGGCGATGGCGTCGCCGCCATGGCCGCCGCCTCGCTCCGGCCATCGCCGTGCTCCTCCGCCGTAACCACCTACCGATCTAGAACCGCCGCGTGCAGATCTATCGATCTGTCCGCGTAGTTTTCCCCTTCTCTTCCTCTCCTGGCGAATCGCCTCCGTGTTGAATCTCGGGAAGAATCGCCTCGACGAACTCCGGCGAGATCTCGTCCTCGCCGACGATGGGTGCATTCCTGGGGTTGGCTTGGCGCGGGTGCTGCTCGCAGTACTCGTGCCGTCGCCTCAGGTGCATCTGCTACGGTGGTGCTGGTTCGTGTTTTTGGGTTTCGCCGGCGTAACGTCGGCGCCTTCCCTGGACTCGCAGCTGTTAGGGCCGCGCGAGCACTGCCTCGCCATGCCATAGCTTCTGCTTCCAGGCGCAAGTAAGTGTTGCATCTCCTCCTTCTCTTCTGTGCGCCTCCCCTTGTTACTGTTCTTCTTCCTCCTCATGCGCTGTTGCTCTCTGGTGATCCTGTGATCACGCAGAGCCATGCTATTGCTGTGCAATTTGCCTGTGCTTCTGTTTACTGCAAGCTCATGGCCCAATTACCATTTACTGGTACTGGCACATGCTGTTTTGCTTGCTATTTATGCTGTGCTTGCTTCTCTGCTGCTCCTAGCATGCTCTGTACTTGCCATGCTCTGCTGTGCTTGCTCAAAAGCTAGCTATGCCATGCTATGCTTGATTGTGGCTTGCTTATTCTTACTGGGATATCATACTTGCTTGTCTAGGTGTACTTGTGATGCATCAGTGACACTTGTGTGTGTGCCAGTGGTGCCTGTGATATGCTTCAGTGCTTCCTATGCAATCCAATGATCCATTGGATCATTCCTTGCTTGTTGGCTAACCTCTCTGTGTAGCTTGGCTTGCTATAATTGATCCATTTGATCAATTCAATTATCAGTGATAGCTTACTGGCTAATACTGTGACTAAGTGATTCAATTATCTTGTGATGCTGATGCTCAAGCATCACTATGCTGTTGCTTACTTAAGCTACTGGACTTGCTCCAGTGGTTATGGTGCAGTGAGTAAATTGTGTTGCTTAATAGTGTGCTACTGTCAGTGCTAAGCATGGATCTGTGATAAATTCATGCTTGTATTAATTAAATTATGATGAACTGCTTATGCAGTAATGATTTAAATGATTTGCTTGCAAATGACTTAGCTGTTCATGATTATCTGGTAAGCAATTGAATCTGAATCCATTCCTGGATAATGATGTGATATATTTGGCTTTATTTTAATTGATGCTAAGTGTGATGTGACCTCAGTAGCCTTGCTACTGATTGGTTGCTCACTTAGTTAGTTGGATTTTGTGGCTACTCAACCTTTGCTTGCATATTTGGGAATCATCCTTGAGATGAATGCCAATATGCTTGCCTGATGAAGATCTAGGGTTTCTGATGGTTCATAGCTTAGGATTTACTGTGTAGTCTTAGCTGCTAATCCTTGCAATCCATCTACTGGTGCTATCTGTGCATGTGATCTGGCTATGGTGTGCATCTGTGCATATGTGCTAGTTTCTGTGTACAAGATCTGTACCTAGATGCTTTCTTTTATAGTAGCTTTTGACTGGCAGTAATCCTTGGTGAAAACCAAGTGATGATCTACCCATATGAGCATCTGCTCATTCCCATGCTTATTTCGTGCATATGTGATGGATCAAATCCATTGGATCTGTCCAGGAACTTGGTATACCTTGTTCCAGCTCCTAGTGTGAAATATTTGGTTGATGCAGACTTGGGGTTTCTGTACTCAGCCCTTCACCTCCAATCTCTGGTTGATCTTCTCAGGTCACCATGATTCCTGGTGGCTAAGTTGGTTGTGTTGGTTTCTATTCTTGGTTATGAACTGGATGAACTGTGCTTGTTCTTGCTTCACCCTTACCTGGTGATTTGCATTTCTGGTCGACTGTCATGGTTCTAGGGTTTGTGTGCTATTTATATGGCCTCTACTTCTTCCCTGGCCATGACACACAGGCTCATTTACTTTATGACTCATCCTTTGCCTTGCCTTGCTGTTGCTTGCCTAGCAACAGCCTTGCTATGGTGAAACTTGAGCCCTCTGTGGCTGCTCAGGTTTGGTCTGCCTGATCCTATCCTGTGCTGTCCAGGTTTTGGACAAGCACAAGTGTGCTATGACAGTTTGCACTGTCCAAACTGAATTTCCTGTGATTTTTACTAACTGTCTAAACTGAACTTTGCTAACACTTGTATTCTGGTTAGTATCTGTTCTTTGTTTTGTTTTGCAGGTTTTGAAGTTGAGTATGACCAGAAGATGTCCTTCAAGCATTTAGTCTAGGTTTTAGTTTAGGAAAATCTTGTAATTTTCCTTTTTCATTTCTGTTTATTATTATACATCAATTCTTGTATCAAAAATATTGTAAAGACTATGTATTCTGTGTTGATGATCAATAAAGCTCAAGTTTTGGTTTATGAGCTTTGTATTTTGCAATGTTTATATTCTTGATGAAATATTATTTGATATTCACTTTGAAATTCAAAGTGATTTGAATTTTATCTCTTGTGTTTGAATTCTAAATTCATTGTTTATATGGTGTGATGTTTATAGTTAATTGTTTAACACTTATCAAATGCAAACATTCCCCCAAAGTAACAAGTTACAAAAGAGATCATGTCGAAATTTCCCTAACTCACATTGCCTAACCCTAAGTGCAAAATGAGAGAGAACCTCGATCCCTCTTAGGTTTAGTTGCAATAAGGCGCGAAAATTTCCCCCGTTTTGCGATGAAATGCACATCCCATTTCTAAATCTACCCTTCGTTGTTCCTATATTCTGGGTTATTACATGTGCCGACAGCGATCACATCGACTTTGGATCCGTTTCCAACGCGCATCGTCACTTCATCTTTCAGTAGTCTTTGTTTATTCTTTAGTTCCTGTTTCGAGTTACAAATATGAGCAACCGAACCAGTATCAAATACCCAGGTACTAGAACGAGAACCAGTGAGATAAACATCTATAACATGTATATCAGATATACCTTCTTTCTTCTTCTTGACAAGGCCGCTCTTCAGATCAGCCAGATACTTGGAGCAATTACGCTTCCAGTGTCCCTTCTCCTTGCAGTAATAGCACTCAGCATCAGGCTTAGGGCCGTTCTTAGGTTTCACAGGAGGCGTGGCAGCTTTCTTGCCACCCTTCTTGAATTTTCCCTTAGACTTGCCCTGTTTCTTAAAACTGGTGGTCTTGTTGACCATCAACACTTGGTGCTCTTTCTTGATCTCAATCTCAGCAGCTTTTAGCATGCCAAAGAGTTCAGGTAACTCCTTGTTCATGTTCTGCATATTGTAGTTCATCACAAAGTTCTTGTAACTTGGTGGCAGTGATTGAAGGACACGATTAATCCCCAGTATGTTAGGAATCACTATTCCCAAGTCACTGAGTTTCTTCGCATGCCCGGTCATGGCGAGCATGTGCTCACTAACGGAGCTGCCTTCTTCCATCATGCAGCTGAAGAATTGTTTCGATGCTTCATAGCATTCCACGGCCGCATGAGTCTCAAAAATAGCTTTCAGCTCTTTCATCAACTCATGAGGATCGTGGTGCTCAAAACGTTTTTGAAGATCGGATTTCAGACTGCACAGGATGGCACACTGAACTTGAGAGTACCGAATTTTTCGAGTCTCGTAAACAGCTTTTACTTCATCGGTTTCAGTTTCTGCAGGAGGGTCACCTGGCGGTGCATCAAGCACATATTGCAGATTTCCGCCAGAGAGGAAGATCCTCACATAACGGAACCAGTCGGTGAAGTTGCTACCGTTGCTCTTAAGTTTTTCTTTCTCTAGGAACTGGTTAAAATTGATTGGGGACGCCATCTCTACAACATATATTTGCAAAAGTTTAGACTAAGTTTATGACAAATTGAGTTCAAATTTTAATTCAACATAATTAAAAATCTAGGTGAACTCCCACTCAAAACAATATCCCTCGCATTGTCTTAGTGATCACACGAACCAAATCCACCGCCCCTAAGTCCGATCATCACGAGACAAGGTGTGATTTCAATGGCGAACACTCAAAGTGTTCATCATATCAACCATATGATTCATGCTCTACCTTTCGGTATCACGTGTTCCGAGACCATGTCTGTACATGCTAGGCTCGTCAATGCCACCTTAGTATCCGCATGTGCAAAACTATCTTGCACCCGTTGTATGCACTTGTTGATTCTATCACACCCGATCATCACGACATGCTTCGAAACGACAAGTCTTGGCAATGGTGCTACTAAGGATGAACACTTTATTATCTTGAGATTTTAGTGAGGGATCATCTTATAATGCTACCGTCGCGATCTAAGCAAAATAAGATGCATAAAAGGATTAACATCACATGCAGTTCATATGTGATATGATATGGCCCTTTTGTCTTTGCGCCTTTGATCTTCATCTCCAAAGCACGGACATGATCTCCATCATCTTCGGGCATGATCTCCATCATCGTCGGCGTAGCGTCAAGGTCAATGGCGCCATCTTCATGATTGTCCTCCATGTAGCAACTATTACAACTACTTTGAAATACTACTCAACATGAAATTTAAAGACAACCATAAGGCTCCTGCCGGTTGCCACAATACAATAATGATCATCTCATACATATTCATCATCACATTATGGCCATATCACATCACCAAACCCTGCAAAAACAAGTTAGACGTCTCTAATTTGGTTTGCATATTTTACGTGGTTTAGGGTTTTCGAGAGAGATCTAATCTACCTACGAACATGAACCACAACGTTGATACTAATGTTTTCAATAGAAGAGTAAATTGAATCTTCACTATAGTAGGAGAGACAGACACCCGCAAAGCCTCTTATGCAATACAAGTTGCATGTCGAACGAGGAACAAGTCTCATGAACGCGGTCATGTAAAGTTAGTCCGAGCCGCTTCATCCCACTATGCCACAAAGATGCAAAGTACTCAAACTAAAGATAACAAGAGCATCAACGCCCACAAAACCATTGTGTTCTACTCGTGCAACCATCTATGCATAGACACGGCTCTGATACCACTGTAGGATAACGTTGCATAGAAAACAAAAATTTTCCTACCGTGAACACGCAATCCAAGCCAAGATGCGATCTAGAAGACGGTAGCAACGAGGGGTTTATCGAGTCTCACCCTTGAAGAGATTCCAAAGCCTACAAGAGGAGGCTCTTGTTGCTGCGGTAGACGTTCACTTGCCGCTTGCAAAAGCGCGTAGAAGATCTTGATCACGATCCCTCCGGCGCCACGAACGGGCAGCACCTCCGTACTCGGTCACACGTTCGGTTGTTGATGAAGACGACGTCCACCTCCCGTTCCAGCGGGCAGCGGAAGTAGTAGCTCCTCTTGAATCTGACAGCACGACGGCGTGGTGTCGGTGGCGGTGGAGAACTCCGGCGGAGCTTCGCTAAAGCACGCGGGAGCTATGGAGGAGAGGGGGGCGGCTAGGGTTTGGGAGGGGGTGCGGCCAGGTGGTGGTCTTGAGGTGGCCGGCCCCCTCCCCTTGTCCCTCATTATATAGGTGGAAGCCCCAAGGGTTGGACTACAAGTCTCCGAATATGACCCGAACCCAAAACCTTCCATAAGATAGGGAAACCTACCCAAGCTAGGACTCCCACTAGAGGTGGGAGTTCCACCTTCCATGGAGGGGGTGGCCGGCCCCCCTTGGGGGAGTCCACTTGGGACTCCTCCCCCACTAGGGTTGGACGGCCATGGAGGTGGAGTCCCTCTGGGACTCCACCTTCCTTGGTGGTTTCTTCCGGACTTTTGTAGAACCTTCTAGAACCTTCCATAGAACCTTCCGCATCATTTTAATTCACATAAAATGATATCCTATATATGAATCTTATTCTCCGGACCATTCCGGAACTCCTCGTGATGTCCGGGATCTCATCCGGGACTCCGAACAAATATTCGAACTCCATTCCATATTCAAGTTCTACCATTTCAACATCCAACTTTAAGTGTGTCACCCTACGGTTCGTGAACTATGCGGACATGGTTGAGTACTCACTCCGACCAATAACCAATAGCGGGATCTGGAGATCCATAATGGCTCCCACATATTCAATGATGACTTTAGTGATCGAATGAACCATTCACATACAATACCAATTCCCTTTGTCACGCGATATTTTACTTGTCCGAGGTTTGATCTTCGGTATCACTCTATACCTTGTTCAACCTCGTCTCCTGACAAGTACTCTTTACTCGTACCGTGGTATGTGGTCTCTTATGAACTTATTCATATGCTTGCAAGACATTAGACGACATTCCACCGAGAGGGCCCAGAGTATATCTATCCGTCATCGGGATGGACAAATCCCACTGTTGATCCATATGCCTCAACTCATACTTTCCGGATACTTAATCCCACCTTTATAACCACCCATTTACGCGGTGGCGTTTGGTGTAATCAAAGTACCTTTCCGGTATAAGTGATTTACATGATCTCATGGTCATAAGGATTAGGTAATTATGTATCGAAAGCTTATAGCAAATAACTTAATGACGAGATCTTATGCTACGCTTAATTGGGTGTGTCCATTACATCATTCATACAATGACATAACCTTGTTATTAATAACATCCAATGTTCATGATTATGAAACTAATCATCCATTAATCAACAAGCTAGTTTAAGAGGCATACTAGGGACTTCTGGTTGTCTACATATCACACATGTACTAATGTTTCAGTTAATACAATTATAGCATGATATATAAACATTTATCATAAACATAAAGATATAAATAATAACCACTTTATTATTGCCTCTAGGGCATATCTCCTTCATTTACTTCCTGCAATATTACTACCGTCAACTGCACGCCAGCAAGATATTTTCTAGCGCCGTTACTACTGATCATATTCATTCATACCACTTGTATTTCACTATCTCATCACCGAACTAGTGCACCTTAACATCTGACAAGTGTATTGGGTGTGTTGGGGACACAAGAGACTTCTTGCATTATGATCGCAGGGTTGCTTGAGAGGGATATCTTTGACCTCTTCCTCCCTGAGTTCGATAAACCTTGGGTGATCCACTTAAGGGAAAACTTGCCGCTGTTCTACAAACCTCTGCTCTTGGAGGCCCAACACTGTCTACAGGAAAAGAAGCGTGCGTAGACATCAGCCACTAATGAGGCTTTCTCTACTAGTGTGTCGATCTTTTCGGCAACATGACTTTCGGGTTGTTCACAGATTTCGATCTAGATAGCGACTCAAAAAGCATGAAGATGATGAAAACAAAACTACAATATATCACCAAATATGCGCAATCGGGGAAGCAAGCCGCCAAGAAGACGAAGCGCGGGAGGCTTTCGATGATTTGGGAAATCCATACATCGATCCCGCAGATCTTACGTGTGAAACAGGAAACAATTACATCGGGGCGATGCCGCGAGAAAAAATACAGCTGTCGCAAGAAGCTTGGGATAGAGCTCAGAGAGCCATGAACGGTACAGAGCCGATGACTACCGCGGCTACACCGGAGGCGTTGCAAGCATATCAATATAAACTCACTCGTGCTGGACGAGAGCTAGAAAAACAAAGAAAGTTACTCGACGAAAGAAGAGATGTAGCTTCTGTGTCAAGTGTGCGCAGGGCCAACCTGAGTCGACAATCAGGAACTTTGGGAGATAGTCACAGAGACGCCCGTGCAAGAGCAAGATCTCGATTGGCAAATGTGCCCGAGCATGAACGGGAAAACCTGATCCAAAACCTCGACATGTACTTTATGTCGATAGACACGAGAGGGCACATCATCCCAAAAACTCCGGAAGCAGGATATATGGCGACACATTCCTTCATAATGGCATCTAAACCACCTCACGGAGATTCCAGGAAGCACTGTACTAGATGGCTATGGCAGGAGTCGGCGTTATGGGGGCAGCGATAGCAGGCTCGAGTACACCACAACCCAAAAGTGCTCCACGAAGAAATAGTCCAAGGCAAAATAGTCCTCGACCCACTACGGTGGCAGCGCGAGATCCTCCACGAGAAGGTGACGCGAGGAACACGGTGACCCAGGCCCGAGTCGACAGAGCGCGGGACGAGAGGAACCGCGAAAACAGAACACGAGAACGTCGACACTCACCGGAAGTTAGTGAGGAGGATTTGTGTGGAATCGCTTGCTTCACCCGACGACTTCGTAAAAGTAAAGTACCTTCTAGCTTCAAGTTACCTGACAGCTACAAAAAATTTGACGGATTGCAAGACCCTGAGGATTGGCTAGTTGATTACTTAGAGAAAGTAAAGTTGATGGGTGGAACCAGGGCAACGACCATGCAGAGGATTCAGGTCCACCTTAGCGGAGCCGCAAGATCCTGGATGAAGAAGCTACCGGAAGGATCCATCGATAGCTAGGAGACTTTCGAGGACTTGTTCGTAAGGAATTTCCGTTCCACGTTGATGACCCACAAGTATAGGGGATCACAACAGTCTTCGAGGGAAGTAAAACCCAAATTTATTGATTCGACACAAGGGGAGGTAAAGAATACTTATAAGCCTTAATAACTGAGTTGTCAATTCAGCTGCACCTGGAAAAGCACTAGCAACAGGGGTGATGTGAAAGTAGCAGTAATATGAGAGCAATAGTAACAAGAATAATAAAGCAGCAGAATAGCCATATGAGAGCGATGGCACCAGAAGATAGTTGATACTACTTCCAATGACATGTAGAACAAGTATATTATGATGAGAGATGGACCGGGGTTCCCAGCGATCTACACTAGTGGTAACTCTCCAATAACAAGTGATAAGTGTTGGGTGAACAAATTACAGTTGGGCAATTGACAGGAATCAAAGCATTAAGAAAGAACATCAGGCTTATTAATTATGTAGGCATGTTTTCCGTATATAGTCGTACGTGCTCGCAATGAGAAACTTGCACAACATCCTTTGTCCTACCAGCCGGTGGCAGCCGGGCCTCAAGGGAAACTACTGGATATTAAGGTACTCCTTTTAATAGAGTACCGGAGCAAAGCATTAACACACCGTGAAAACATGTGATACTCACATCACTACCATCCCCTCCGGTTGTCCCGATTTCTGTCACTTCGGGGCCATTGGTTCCGGACAGTGACATGTGCATACAACTTGTAGATACAATCTAAGCAACAATATAGAGCTTAAATCTAAGATCATGCCACTCGGGCCCTAGTGACAAGCATTAAGCATAACAAGATTGCAGCAACAATAACTTCACAAACTTTATAGATAGACTAATCATAATGTATCATCCATCGGATCCCAACAAACACAACACCGATTACATCAGATGAATCTCAATCATGTAAGGCAGCTCATGAGACCATTGTATTGAAGTACATGGAGGAGAGAATACCGACATAGCTACTGCTAGAACCCGTAGTCCATGGGGGAACTACTCACGGAGCATGATGGAGGCGGTGGCGTTGATGGAGATGGCTTCCGGGGGCACTTCCCCGTCCCGGCAGGGTGCCAGAACAGAGAGTTCTGTCCCCCGAATTGGAGTTTCGCGACGGTGGCGGCGCCCCTGGAGTCTTTCTGGAGTTTCGTCAATTGGTACTGCGTTTTTAGGTCGAAAGGGATTTTATAGGCGAAGAGGCGGTGCAGGGGGGTGCCTGGGGGCTCCACACCATAGGGTGGCGCGGGCCCAGGCCAGGCCGCGCCGCCTTATGGTCTAGTGGCCCTCTGGCCCCTCTCCGACTCTTCTTCGGTGTTCTGGAGCCTTCCGGGAAAAATAGGAGGTTTGGCGTTGATTTCGTCCAATTCCGAGAATATTGCCCGAACAGCCTTTCTGGAACCAAAAACAGCAGAAAAACAGAACTGCACCGTGGCATCTTGTTAATAGGTTAGTTCCGGAAAACGCATAAAAACATTATAAAGTGCAAGCAAAACATGTAAGTATTGTCATAAAACAAGCATGGAACGACAGAAATTATGGATACGTCGGGGACGTATCAGCATCCCCAAGCTTAGTTCCTGCTCGTCCCGAGCAGTTAAATGATAAAAAGAATAATTTCTATAGTGACATGCTACTTACATAACCTTGATCATACTATTACAAAGCATATGAAATGAATGAAGTGACTCAAGGCAATGATCTATAGTTGCTAACAAATAGATAACATATAGCAAAACTTTTCGTGAATAGTACTTTCAAGACAAGCATCAAAAGATTGCACAAGAGTTAACTCATAAAGCAATAGATTCAAAGTAAAGGCATCGAAGCAACACAAAGGAAGATATAAGTTTCAGCGATTGCTTTCAACTTTCAACATGCATATCTCATGGACATTGTCAACATAAAGTAATATGATGAATGCAAATATGCAAGTATGTAAGAATCAATGCACAGTTGACACAAGTGTTTGCTTCTAAGGTGGAAGGAAGTAGGTAAACTGATTCAACATAAAAGTAAAAGAATGGCCCTTCGCAGAGGGAAGCATTGATTGCTATATTTGTGCTAGAGCTTTGGTTTTGAAAACATAAAGAGAGCACAAAAGTAAAGTTTTGAGAGGTGTTTGTTGTTGTCAACGAATGGTAGTGGGCACTCTAACCCCCTTGCCAGACAAACCTTCAAAGAGCGGCTCCCATTTTATTTTTATTTTTGGGTGGCACTCCTTCCAACCTTTCTTTCACAAACCATGGCTAACCGAATCCTCGGGTGCCTGCCAACAATCTCATACCATGAAGGAGTGCCTTTTTATTTTAGTTTTATTATGATGACACTCCCCCCAACCTTTGCTTACACAAGCCATGGCTAACCGAATCCTTCGGGTGCCGTCCAACAATCACATACCATGGAGGAGTGTCTATTTAGTTTAATTAATTTGGGACTGGGAATCCCATTGCCAGCTCTTTTTGCAAAATTATTGGATAAGCGGATGAAGCCACTAGTCCATTGGTGAAAGTTGCCCAACAAGAATGAAAGATAAACACCACATACTTCCTCATGAGCTATAAAACATTAACACAAATTGAGAAGTATTTTGAATTGTTTAAAGGTAGCACTCAAGCTATTTACTTTGGAATGGCAGGAAATACCACATAGTAGGTAGGTATGGTGGACACAATTGGCATAGTGGTTGGCTCAAGGATTTTGGATGCATGAGAAGTATTCCCTCTCGATACAAGGCTTAGGCTAGCAAGGTTGTTTGAAGCAAACACAAGTATGAACCGGTACAGCAAAACTTACATAAGAACATATCGCAAGCATTATAATACTCTACACTGTCTTCCTTGTTGCTCAAACACTTTACCAGAAAATATCTAGACCTTAAGAGAGATCAATTATGCAAACCAATTTCAACAAGCTTTACGGTAGTTCTCCACTAATAGGTTTAAACCACATGAAAAAAACTTAATCTATTTGAGAGCTCAAAACAATTGCCAAGTGTCAAATTATCCAAGACATTATGAGGCATTTTCTGTTTCCAACCAAATAATAATAAGTGCTATAGCTTCCAACTTTTATCATTGAACATTAAAAGTAAAACGAAGAACAAGTGTTCATATGAAAAAGCGGAGCGTGTCTCTCTCCCAAACAAGGATTGCTAGGATCCGAATTTATTCAAACACAAACAAAAATAAAAGCACACAGACGCTCCAAGTAAAGCACATATGATGTGACCGAATAAAAATATAGTTTCAGGGGAGGAACCTGATAAGTTGATGAAGAAGGGGATGCCTTGGGCATCCCCAAGCTTAGACGCTTGAATCTTCTTAAAATATGCAGGGATGAACCACGGGGGCATCCCCAAGCTTTGACTTTTCACTCTTCTTGATCATATATCATCCTCCTCTCTTGACCCTTGAAAACTTCCTTCACACCAAACTTCTCATAAACTTCATTAGAGGGGTTAGTACTCAAAAAATTTGAATCCACCTTGGTCCTGTAGTGGCACATTGCAAGAACTCAATAAAACATTAGCTACAGCTCTCTATGTCTAGAAAAGCTCGCTTAAAATCCACAAGAGACAATGCAAAAAACAGAGACAGAATCTGCCAAAACAGAACAGCCAGTAAAGACAAATTTTAATAAAATACTTCCGTTGCTCAAATCAGAAAACTCAAAACTAATAAAAGTTGCGTACATATCTGAGGAACACGCACGTAAATTGGCATATTTTTCTGATTTCCTACAGAGAAAACAGCCCAGATTCGTGACAGATAGAAATCTGTTTCTGCGCAGAAATCCAAATCTAGTATCAACCTTCGATTAGAGGCTTCACTTGGCACAACAAAACACAAAACTAAGATAAGGAGAGGTTGCTACAGTAGTAAACAACTTCCAAGACACAAATATAAAACAAAGTACTGTAGCAAAATAACACATGGGTTATCTCTCAAGAAGTTGCTTTCTTTATAGCCATTAAGATGGGCTCAGCAGTTTTGATGATGCACTCGCAAGAAATAGTATTTGAAGCAAAAGAGAGCATCAAGAGGCAAATCCAAAACAAGTTTAAGTCTAACATGCTTCCTATGCATAGGAATCTTGTACACAAATAAATTCATGAAGAACAAAGTGACAAGCATAAGAAGATAAAACAAGAGTAGCTTCAAAATTTTAAGCATATAGAGAGGTATTTTAGTACCATGCAAATTTCTACTACCATATTTTCCTCTCTCATAATAATTTTCAGTAGCTTCATGAACAAACTCAACAATATAACTATCACATGCAGCATGCTTCTCATGATTTCCAAACACATAATTTTTATCAAGTTCAAGAATAGTGGGATAAAAACTTTCAAACTTACTTTTATTAATAATATAACAAGGTAGTTGATCAATCTCAAGAGATATGGGACTCATAGAATAAGTCAAGGACTCTCCAATCCCATTTTTATTAGTAGTACAATTAATAGTATCAAGTAACATAGGACCATCATCTAGAGCTTTATCATAAACATTTGCTAAGCAAAATTCTTTAGTACCATGCATTTCGACATCAGGCACAAACAAAGCATTATCATAAGATTTATCAAAGTAGCATGGATTATCATAAATAACAGTAGCATAATTATTCTCACAAGTTTTACTCATAGGGAATATTTCAAGAGAATCCACAAGAACATAACATTCAACCTCTTTCGGTAAGCATGGAGGACAATCAAATAGTGTAAGAGATAAAGAGTTACTCTCATTAGAAGGTTGGCATGGGTAGCTAATCCATTCTTCCTCCTTTTGTTCATCGCTCTCCTCTTCTTTTTCATCCAATGAGCATTCAGGTTCATCAATTTCCTCCTCTTTTTCATCCAATGAGCTTTGAGGTTCATCAGTTTCTTCTTCCACAGGTTCCTGCAAATTGTGAGTGCATTCTTGTGCATTAATGTGTCTCTCTTTATAATCAAGGATATAAGGATTCCTATTGTAGCATTCTATGCAAGAATTAAGGATAGTAGAGACATAATCTTTAAGGTCCTTACAAATAGCACAAGTTTCATAATTCTCAACCATGAAGGATTCTATCTCGGAGGCTCCCATAAATAAGACAAATTGTTCTACCTCTTCGAACCCATAATGAATATAGCAATTCCGATTATAGTTCTTAATTAAAAATTCCTCACTAAAGCCACATTGAAATTTAAGATGTTTATCCTGTTGAGAGCAACAGTTTATATCATGGCGTCTAAGCAAGATTTTAGCCATTGTATTCAATTTTTCTATCATAGCACTCATTATTTTACCAGTTCTTGATTCTCTATAATTATTATAACATTCTATAAGCTCCAAGTAGGTTGTTGGTTCTCCCATAACAGCAGTTTTTAATTTTTTGGTTTTTCAAATTTTTATGGATTTTTGGGTATATGAGAAAAATAAAACAAGACTGAAATAAACTAGACAAAAGTAAACTAAGCAAAGTAATACTAGACAGAAATAAACTAAGCACAAGTAAACTAGGAAAAAGTAAACTAAGCAAAACAAAATAAAACAAAATAAAAACAGAGAGAGAGGTAGAGTGTACTCCCCAGGTGAACTTATGAGTAGAGCTATGCCTCCCCGGCAACGGCGCCAGAAAATAGTCTTGATGACCCACAAGTATAGGGGATCGCAACAGTCTTCGAGGGAAGTAAAACCCAAATTTATTGATTCGACACAAGGGGAGGTAAAGAATACTTATAAGCCTTAACAACTGAGTTGTCAATTCAGCTGCACCTGGAAAAGCACTAGCAACAGGGGTGATGTGAAAGTAGCAGTAATATGAGAGCAATAGTAACAGTAACACAGCAGCAGTAATAGCAATATGAGAGCGATGGCACCAGTTGATACTACTTCCAATGACATGTAGAACAAGTATATTATGATGAGAGATGGACCGGGGTTCCCAGCGATCTACACTAGTGGTAACTCTCCAATAACAAGTGATAAGTGTTGGGTGAACAAATTACAGTTGGGCAATTGACAGGAATCAAAGCATTAAGAAAGAACATCAGGCTTATTAATTATGTAGGCATGTTTTCCGTATATAGTCGTACGTGCTCGCAATGAGAAACTTGCACAACATCTTTTGTCCTACCAGCCGGTGGCAGCCGGGCCTCAAGGGAAACTACTGGATATTAAGGTACTCCTTTTAATAGAGTACCGGAGCAAAGCATTAACACACCGTGAAAACATGTGATCCTCACATCACTACCATCCCCTCCGGTTGTCCCGATTTCTGTCACTTCGGGGCCATTGGTTCCGGACAGTGACATGTGCATACAACTTGTAGATACAATCTAAGCAACAATATAGAGCTTAAATCTAAGATCATGCCACTCGGGCCCTAGTGACAAGCATTAAGCATAACAAGATTGCAGCAACAATAACTTCACAAACTTTATAGATAGACTAATCATAATGTATCATCCATCGGATCCCAACAAACACAACACCGATTACATCAGATGAATCTCAATCATGTAAGGCAGCTCATGAGACCATTGTATTGAAGTACATGGAGGAGAGAATACCGACATAGCTACTGCTAGAACCCGTAGTCCATGGGGGAACTACTCACGGAGCATGATGGAGGCGGTGGCGTTGATGGAGATGGCTTCCGGGGGCACTTCCCCTTCCTGGCAGGGTGCCGGAACAGAGAGTTCTGTCCCCCGAATTGGAGTTTCGCGACGGTGGCGGCGCCCCTGGAGTCTTTCTGGAGTTTCGTCAATTGGTACTGCGTTTTTAGGTCGAAAGGGATTTTATAGGCGAAGAGGCGGCGCAGGGGGGTGCCTGGGGGCTCCACACCATAGGGTGGCGCGGGCCCAGGCCAGGCCGCGCCGCCTTATGGTCTGGTGGCCCTCTGGCCCCTCTCCGACTCTTCTTCGGTGTTCTGGAGCCTTCCGGGAAAAATAGGAGGTTTGGCGTTGATTTCGTCCAATTCCGAGAATATTGCCCGAACAGCCTTTCTGGAACCAAAAACAGCAGAAAACAGGAACTGGCACTGTGGCATCTTGTTAATAGGTTAGTTCCGGAAAACGCATAAAAACATTATAAAGTGCAAGCAAAACATGTAAGTATTGTCATAAAACAAGCATGGAACGACAGAAATTATGGATACGTCGGGGACGTATCACATGTGCAAGAAACCTGCATCAATAGAGCAGCTAAGGACTTGCAGGCAGAAGTCAGACGAATCAATGAGGATGTACATCCATATGTGGACCATCATAAGGCTGAGAACGTGTCCGATGAAAGAGGAATTGACGCGTTTGTTGCAGGAATCCGACGAAGAGATCTAATCGAGGAATTGGGAAGGTCCAACCCAAGAACAATAACTAACCTCATGGAGATAGCGAATCGCTGGGCTAATGGGGAAGATACCGTTCATAACAAACGGCAGAGGTCACCCGAGGAGGACCGCAACAGAAATAGCAATCAAAATAGGCGGCGATTTTGCCACTTCACAGATTATGAAGGTCCCAGTCAAGTGGTAGCTGGCTTCCGAGAAAACAGTGGAGGAAATCATAGGGATGATTACCAGCGGAACAATGACCAACACAACGATCATAAAGGTGTGCCGAGTTCTAGTAGGCAAAATAATCGGCCTAGGTTCCTAATGTCATACAACATGTCAACCGAAGATCCGTTGAACGAGCCATGCCAGATGCACTTCTACCTCGACAATGAGGGAAAGAGATAGTCGGATCATCTTCAGAAGGACTGCCGAACTTTTCAAGCTCTGTTAAGATATGCGGAAAACACCAATACGCAAGCAGCAAACAGGGGTACGTGCAGGGGCCAAGGAGTGAAATTCACCTACCACCACCCGCAATTACCAGCGCAAACCAACATCAGCTGCAACTTGCGGGACCTCTGGGAAATAACGACAACTTCATAGACACAACGGGAGCAGTGTCGATGATACAGAAAGGCAGACCCTCGAATAGAGCGTAGAAGTTAATTTCGCGACAGGTGTTCATGGCAGAAAAGTCGCCTCCACCAACCATCGAGTACCTCAATTGGTCGGGACATGCAATAGGATTCACCCAAGAGGACCACCCACCTCAAGTTTCACGACCAGTGCAGTCAGCTATGATCTTACGAGCGGTGATCGCAGGATTTGAGGTCTCCCGCATATTCATAGATGGAGGAGGCCGTTTAAATCTCATATACGCGGATACCTACAGAAGATGAATATTTCTTTGTCAAATTTGACACCAACAGATACACGTTTTCATGGCATCACACCTGAGAAGCCAAATTATCCTCTATGAAAGATTCTACTAGATGTGCAGTTTGGAACATGAGAAAACTACAGGAAGGAGAAGCTGGAGTTCGAAGTTATCGATTGGCCATCACAATATCATGCTCTCTTGGGACGACCTGCATATGCCAGATTCATGGCTGTGACGCATTATACATACTTGTTATGGAGGATTCCCGGATCCAATGGCCCAATCACAGTCAAAGGAAGTTTTGCTCTGGCAGATAAGTGCGGCAAGGACTTTCACAAGCTTTCCGAAACCTTCAGGATGCAGGCTGAGTACGAAGCATCCAAGCTCACCACCAACTACGATGTGTTACCCGACGGAGGTAGATCCTTGCAAGAGCAAGCTTTCGACACCTCCAAGAACTCTAAGGAAGTGCAGATCCACCCGATAGATCCAAAAAAAAGATGGCATCCATCGCGTCCAACTTGGACAGAACATAGGAAAGCGTGCTCGTCGAGTTCATTGATACGTCTCCAACGTATCGATAATTTCTTATGTTCCATGCTTGTTTTATGAAAATATCTACATGTTTTATACATACTTTATGTCATATTTATGCGTTTTCCGGAACTAACCTATTGACGAGATGCCGAAGTGCCAGTTCCTGTTTTCTGCTGTTTTTGGTTTCAGAAATCCTAGTAAGGAAATATTCTCGGAATTGGACGAAATCAACGCCCAGAATCTTAAAATTCCACGAAGCTTCCAGAACACCCGAGAGGGACCAGAGGAGGGCCACAGGGCCACCACACAGGGTGGCGGCGCGGCCCAAGGGGGGGGGGGGCGCCCCCCTATTGCGTGGAGCCACCGCAGCCCTTCCGACTCCGCCTCTTCGCCTATAAGAAGCCCCCTGACCTAAATCTTCGATACGGAATAAGCCACGGTACGAGAAACATTCCAGAGCCGCCGCCATCGCGAAGCCAAGATCTGGGGGACAGGAGTCTCTGTTCCGGCACGCTGCCGGGACGGGGAAGTGCCCCCGGAAGGCATCTCCATCGACACCACCGCCATCTTCATCACCCCTGTTGTCTCCCATGAGGAGGGAGTAGTTCTCCATCGAGACTAAGGGTTGTACCGGTAGCTATGTGGTTAATCTCTCTCCCATGTACTTAATTACAATGATCTCATGAGCTGCCTTACATGATTGAGATTCATATGATGAGCTTTGTATCACTATTAATCTATGTGCTACTCTAGTGATGTTATTAAAGTACTCTATTCCTCCTCCATGATGTAATGGTGACAGTGTGTGCATCATGTATTACTTGGCGTAGTTTATGATTGTGATCTCTTGTAGATTATGAAGTTAACTATTACTATGATGGTATTGATGCAATCTATTCCCCCTTTCATAGCCTGTCGGTGACAGTGTGCATGCTATGTTAGTACTCGGTATAATTGCGTTGGTCTATCATGCACTCTAAGGTTATTTAAATATGAACATTGAATGTTGTGGAGCTTGTTAACTCCGGCATTGAGGTGCTCTTGTAGCCCTACACAATTAATGGTGTTCATCATCCAACAAGAGAGTGTAGAGTAGTTTCAGTTATGTGATCAATGTTGAGAGTGTCCACTAGTGAAAGTATGATCCCTAGGCCTTGTTTCCAAATACTGCAATCATCGCTTATTTACTGTTCTACTGCATCTTTACTTCATGCAATATTACTACCATCAACTGCACGCTAGCAAGCTATTTTCTGGTGCCGTTATTACCACTCATATACATCCATATTACTTGTATTTCACTATCTCTTCGCCGAACTAGTGCACCTATACATCTGACAAGTGTATTAGGTGTGTTGGGGACACAAGAGACTTCTTGTATCGTGATTGCAGGGTTGCTTGAGAGGGATATCTTTGACCTCTTCCTCCCTGAGTTCGATAAACCTTGGGTGATCCACTTAAGGGAAAACTTGCTACTGTTCTACAAACCTCTGCTCTTGGAGGCCCAACACTGTCTACAGGAAAAGGAGTGTGCGTAGACATCATTCCTCCGTGAGCACTGAGAAATCTTTGCATGGTGTCCAGCTGACATGCTAGGAGTACCCAGGGAACTTGCCGAGCACCCCCTCAATCTAGATCCAAGAGCTAGACCAATTCGAAAACCTTTGCGGCGATTCTCCGAGCCAAACCGCAAAGCCATGTTCTCTGAGATCCGTCGGCTCAAAGAAGCAGGTTTCATCAAGCAGCTGCACATTGAGGCCACGTGGGTCGCTAACCCAGTGCTGGTCAAGAAAAACACTGAAGTCCTTCGCATGTGCGTCGATTTCACGTGTCTCGATAAACATTATCCAAAGGATCACTTCCCCCTCCCGAGGATCGACCAAATTACCGATTCCACGGCAGGTTGCAAACGTCTTTCCTTCCTTGACGCGTATTCTGGTTACAATCAGATCCGCTTGAAAGAAGAAGATGAAGTCAAAACAGCTTTCATAACCCCTTATGGTGTGTTCTGCTACGGAACAATGCCCTTCGGATTGAAAAACACGGGAGCCACGTATCAGCGGATGATGCAGAAGTGCCTTGCCACGCAGATTGGAAAAATTGTTCAAGTGTACATCGACGATGTCGTCATAAAAATAAAGCAAGGATCATCCCTGATCGATGATCTCAAGGAAACCTTCGACAACCTCGACAAGTTTCGTCTCAAGTTGAGCCCAACAAAGTGTTCCTTTGGTGTTCTTGCAGGAGAACTCCTCGGATACTTAGTGTCAGCCAGGGGAATCGAGGCCAATCCAGAGAAAATAAAGGCTATCTTGATGATGAGAAAACCAACCAAGCTCAAGGAGATACAGCAGCTGACAGTCGAGAAATAGCAGCCAAAGCTTTTCGAGCAGGATTTTATTGGCTGACAACAATAGATGATGCAAAGGACATAGTGCACACCTACGATGCTTGCCAGAGATTTGTGTCAAAACCTATTCTCCAGCAGCAGAATTAATGCCAATACCATTGGCTTGACCTTTCGCACAATGGGGGCTCGACATGGTGGGCAAATTGCACAAGTCCTGGCCAGAAGGACACGTGTATTTGCTCGTGGCTGTCGATAGATTTACCAAGTGGATCGAAGCAGTACCAGTAACTTCGGCAGATGCAACATCAGCGGTGAACTTCATCAAGGGGATAGTTTGGCGGTTCGGCGTCCCCAACAGCATAGTTACAGACAACGGCAGGAACTTTACCTCTCGAGAATTCAAGGACTACTATGAAGGTGTGGGCATCAAGCTACAGTTCGCATCGATGGCGCACCCGCAAACCAACGGCTAAGTCGAAAAAGCCAACGGTCTCATCTGCAACGGCATCAAGAAACGTCTGCTGACACCACTTGAGAAAGAACGACACACCTAGGTTGACGAGTTTCCCTACGTGTTGTGGAGCCTACGAACAACACCGAGCGCAGCAACCCAAGAAATACCGTTCTTCTTGGTCCATGGAGCTGAAGCAGTACTCCCGATAGAAATAGAACACAACTCTCCCAGAATCGTGGAATATGAAGAAGAAGTTGTACAGAAGGCGCTGGAGGATGATGTCGATGCACTCGACGAAGCAAGATACGTGGTGTTATCACGAGTAAGCGCGTACCAGCAGAACCTCAAAAATTACCACACCGACGTTTGCGGCCCAGGTCTTTCGAAGTTGGTGATCTAGTGCTTCGACTCAAGCAAGATGGACACGAGAAGTTCGAATCCCCATGGTTAGGACCATATATCGTTACTGAAGTTATTCCGGGAGGAGCCTATTTGTTTAAGGACGAGAAATCAGGCAAGGACGAACCAAATCCGTGGAACGTGGCGCAGCTACGACGCTTCTACGCTTAGAAGAAAGTCAATATAGTACCAACTACATATGTAAGCATACATTGTATCTGAAGAGCTCGCAAGTTTTCAGACGCACTCTTTTCCTTTCAGGGCACCGAGTGGGGCTGAAAGGTTTTTAATGAGGCGGGCTTGCCATGATGCAAGATAGCATGGTTGAAATAAAAACAGTGATGGCATATACTTTTTTCAAGCTAAGCTCGAGGGCTTGAACCCGAGAAATTTACAATATATTCGACTTCGAAACATCTATCAACTTACATGCCTTGGTTCCATGAAAAAACCTCGCGCACAATAAACATAGTCACGCCAGCCGAGATACTCGAGGACTCGAAGGAAAAATCATAACACAAGAATTTGTCTTGACTTTACACAAGTCTCGCGATGATAGTTACAATATAAATGACTTACAGATACGTACACACAACTCCATGTTTTGGCTCAAACCTAACGCATCTGGGAGAAAAGAAAAAGAATTCCTATATCAAGCTATCTATGTTTATGTTCTCCCCTGCAACACGAACATTTTGAGTGGAATCAGTGTATCGAAATTCCTTGAAGAAAGCAGTATCTACCCGTAGAAGTTCGTCAACCATTATCTCGGTGACAGGGGATACAATCACATCATACTTGTCAATCTTCACTCTCCTCTTCAACGCTTTGCGGTAAAAAGTGTCAATAATCGTGCCAAACTCCAACTTTGAATGGCGTATCTTCAACCAGATTAAGGAACACTTAGCACCAGCAATCATCTGAGCCTTCACAAAGTCATGGATGCTGCGCACATCCTTAAATTTACCTATAAGGTCAGGAAGATTATTGGGGTGAGGGTTTTGAGGAAACATGGCATTATATACCATGCCCAAGGTACTAGTGCAGAAGTCAAGGAAATCCCGAACTCGGGCAGCTCGATCCTGAAATTGCACAATTCAGCGAGTGCGATCTTCATCTGCCCAGAAATCAGTGTCATTCGCCCGAGCAAGTCGAACAAGGGCCTCGACCCGCGAGTTTACTCTTTGTTCTTCGGCGGCAGCATCCAGAAATGAGCCTGTGAGCAACATAAAGGAAAAAAAACAATATAGCGCAAGAAGGGATACGGAGAATATCAAGGAATCAGCAAGATAAAAGTAACGTACCAGCCATATCCTGACTTGCATCAGTCATCAAGTCAAGAATATAGCTTTCGCGTTGGGCAGATCGCCAGACATTAGCAGTCGCAGACTCCTTCAATTCAAGAGCCTCCTGCGCTTGTCGAAGAGCAGCTTGCTCGCGATCCGAAGATTTGCGAGATTGATCCATAACCGTTACAATCCGCTTCTTCATCGCTTTCAATTGTTGTCATAGATCGGCCATCTCTTGGTGAGTTGAATCTGCACACGATGTAACATCCAAGGAAATGCCGCCAGGAGCTCTCGCAGAATCAGAAGTAGCGGGTGTAGCATTGGAAGGTCCAGATCCAGTATAGTTATCAAAAAAAAATTGGAAGACAAGAAAGATCAACATCAATCATCGGGTAAGGCACATCTTTTCATTCATATTCAGCACATTTACATAAGGCGAGTCCTTATAAAATACAGCTCCTAGAGAGCCCATACAAATCGTCGGAAGAAACAAAAGGGGGCAATAGCTACAAAAAGGAAAAAAGAAAAAAGAGACGCAAGTTGGTCTACTTGACCTCCGTCCGAGTAGTGCTAGCAGAAGCGGAGGACGTTGGGTCAAGGAAGGCGATGAGTTTCTTCGAGAAAGCCTTGGCATCCTTCACCAGAACCTTCCACTTCTCCGAGTTCAAGCCCTTGGGAGTGCCAGCTTTCACCCAGTCAACTTTCTGGCCGCTGGCTGCGATAGGGGCGATGGTCCCTTCAACTCCAATCTTCAAGCTAGCTTGACGGTAGGCCAAAGCTAGATCATCCTTCATCAGGAAATTCTGGGCGAGCTAGGAGAAGATCTCCGGCTGGATATCCTTCGGGAAGAAGTGGGGGAAGATGCGCTTTAGTGCAGCCCGTGTGGAAGAAATGCACTTGCGCGCCAAGTCGCAATTTAGCTCAAGAATGTCGAGAGCGTCAATAAGATGGTCATTGGATTCTTGGTTCAAAGTATACTGCTCACCCATTTTCCCTGCTGGAGAAAAGCAGGAGTTCGTCAACACCAAAGATAATTAAAAACAAGCAAAAGCTGAAGGTAAATGAAAGCACGGCTTACTCAAAAATCTCCGGTTTTGCGTTTCGAAGTGCTCCACTATACCATTTTTGCGCTCGACTTGCTGGGCCTCTTTGTCGCTCAAAGCGTCTTCAGCGGCTTGGCGAAGACCTTCGACAGCAGCGGCATCCTTTTCAGCCTTCTTGCGAGCTGTCTCGCTGGCTTTGAGCTTGGCTTCCAGGTCATCAGCGCGTTCCTCGGCACGGCGAAGTGCATCTTAAAGGAAAAGGTTAGAGGACACAGAATCAAGATAGGAATATGTAAAATGTCAAGAGCAGCAAAGTTTTACCTCTTAAAGTGGTGGCCTCGTCACGGAACCCGATAAATCAGGAGCCCAGGTTGACCAGCTCTTTCATCAAGGGCTGCAATAAATCGACAAGACAGAAAAACAACGTCAGGGGAGGAAAAATATTTCGGGCTAAACAAAAAAGGTGACAATGAATGAAAGGAACCTTACATCCTTAAGGAGAGGACCTGAAGTAGTCCCAGCAGTAAGCTCTTGTGTGCTACCAGCCCCGGTTTTCGCTTTCTTCTGCTTCGGTGCTCGGGGGTTGGGCACTGGAGTCTGTGCTTCTGAGTTATGCTGTGGAGGAGGCGAGGCTTCTGAACCAACACGGCGTTCCTCGGAAAGAACCAGCGTATTGGAGGTGCTCGTGGGAGATGGCCCATGAGCTTCGGGTTCTTCCTCCTCTTCCTCCTCGTCAGCTCTTTCAATATAGAAGTAAAACAAAATATAAGGGAACCAAAAGAAAAAGAGATAGGAAAAAACAAGAATAACTTACGAGTTGACGTCGCCGGTCATGTTGAAGGGGTCGAAGACCTCTTGGTCATCCGGCGAAGATTCCTCGGCAGCTGAATCGGCGAGCTTGGATGCGCCGGAATCTTTGTCGTTGTTTCTCTTCCTCTTGCGCCCATCTGGAGAAGTGGCAGGAGGAGGAGACACGGAGTGGGCAGAGTCAGAACATTGCTCCGACTCTGTGTCTTTGTCAGAGGAACCCACAGATCTTTGAAACCCTGTGGGTTCACTCTCAGGAAGGGATGATTATTATTAGTCGTCGGCAACAACGACCCACTCATCCACTTCCCCACCTTCAGGTAGTGGGGGAAGAGAAGAGAGAGTTTGGTGCTTTTGCAAGGTACAAAGCAAGAGAAGACAATAAAATAAATACACAAAAGGGAAAACAACAACTATCGAAAAACAGGAAATACAACTCGAAAGAAAGCACTTACTTCGGGAAGGGCATGGCTACCACTAAATGGCTCCACGCGACAGGATGAAGGGACTTCATGGTTTTTGTTCAAAGAGGTGAAGCGGCGGACGAGTTTCTCCAAATCCTTCACAGAAACATCATCGGAAATCCGGTCGGCATCTTCAGCACCCGAATACATCCTGAGAGGATTTTTGCGAGCCTGCAGAGGCTGCACTCGAATCCGAAGGAAATATGCAATGATTTTCACACCCGAAAGTTCTGCCCCGTCGGTATTTTGAAGCTCATGGATGCGGGTAATCAGGGCGTCAGTGGCCGCTTTTTCTTCGGTTGTGGCCTCCGCGTCCCAGGACTTGCGCCTCTGAATTTCTTCGATACCGTCAAAGGGCTCAAGATCGTATTATTGGGCAGAAGAAGACTCATCCTTGATGTAAAGCCATTTCCTGCGCCAGCCTTGGACGGAGTCGGCGAACTTCACGTCGAAGTAGTCGACATCGGGACAGATGCAGATGCAAACGCCACCCATGTTGTAGATGACGTTCTTCGAGTTGTTGCGCCGGAGGAAGAAAATGCGTTTCCAGAAGCCCAGTGAGGGTGGATGCCTAGGAAACACTCACAGAGGGTGATAAAGATGGAGATATGGAGAAGGGAGTTTGGGTTCAGCTGGTGCAGCTGGATCCCGTAAGTAAAAAATTAAACCACGAAGGAATTCGTGGATAGGAACAGCTAGGCCGCGAGTGAGGAAGTCGACGAAAGTTACCCGGTATCCAATGGGAGGATGAGGAGAGCTCTCGTCTCTAGGCATTTTCATGGCCTCCTTCTTCAGCATGCCCATCTTCTTCAGAAGCTTGTGGTCTTGGGCGGAAAGCTTCGACCTTTCCCAGCCGGAGATCTTAGCTTTCTCCACGAGCTCGTCGGTGCCTGGGGCACGGTTCTTGCATTGCTTGGTGCGCGGAGCAATGGAGGGCAGTTCGGTGGAGAAAAAATGAGAAGAAGGAGAGCGTGTGCGCGAAGAGCTCGAGAAGCAACAATGGCGGAGAGAGAGAGGGGAGTTGTGCGGCGCAGCGAAGGGGATGAATGAGGAGTAAGAAGTGGATTTATAGGAAAAAGACGATGCGTCCAATCGTCGGATGAAAAGGGGGAGAGTTCCGAACCCTACGCGTGTCCAAAGGGTAAAATGGTCTTACCGCTCCAAATTTACTGAAGGGAAGTTACTTCGCGCGTGCCGGAAATTCCGGAGGACGTGTGCGCCCCACTTGCGCGACGTGTCGACGGTGCAGATTTTTGGACCCACGGCCCAGTGGGTTGACAGGAGTCGTGGCTGTCCAAGGTGGACGTACGTGGCTATCGTCAGCAGCGACGTCATTCAAGAAAGCTTCGAGTGGTATAACAAAATATAGCGACAAGAAAACTTCGAGTTCTAAAAAAGTGCATGGTTCAAAAGAAAAACTTCGAGAGCCTATGATCAAATGCAAGCGTGTGTTCATATGCTCGGGGGCTACTCTTATCAAGAGTATTGTCTATACTTCTGATAAGAGGATGAGTCAAAAGAAAATATACAGAGTTAACCAAAGTAGCAAAAGTTGAGCCTACATCCAAATGCAAACACTCGGTTGTAGCCTCGGGGCTACTCCCATCAGGAGCGCTGGTCGCGCACCCGATGATTTATGAGGAAGAAGAAATAAGAGAACGACAAGGCAATATAGAATTGCAGACGAAGTATTTTTATCGTACATCTTCGAGTTACACATAACTCGTCATGTACTCCCATCGGGAGATCAAGATATTGTCATCAGACAACTCGAAGAAATTCACAATTCCAGCAGCCGATAAAGGCACTCGACAATACATTCTCAGAGCACATCTGCCGCGGTAAAAACTCTAAATGCCGTAACTTGAAAGAGTTTACGAAGATAAGTCCCGAGGATCCGTCCTCTGTGGCATGGTATCGCACCCGAATGCGCTCCCCCACTTCATCCGTATTAACAAATGTGAAGAAAATCCTAGCAGACACGTTAGGTACTCGATAAAAAATAACTGTGATTCGATTCACGATAAGTCCTTAAGCGACGCATGTCGAATTACGCCAGTATCCCGAGTTCAAGTCCAGGAACATGAGCTTAAAGTAAGTTTATGCGGATTTGGCACAAGAGCAGTTAACTGGTACCTGATCCGTCGGATGAAACAGCCCCACCTACCAATATCCCTGTACAAAATAGATGTTAAGCAAAATATTCGACTCTATGATATATAAAGATGCGACTCAATTCTACGATGGAGATTTTACTTGATTCTATGATTCAAGCAAAATCTCGGGGCTACGGACATAGGCATGCCGAATGGGCTTGCCGAATAAGGTACCAAGGTTATCTGGAGGCCCACGACCCGAAGCTTTCATGACCCAGAAGCCTAGAGAACCTCGATAAGGAATATAGAGTTGTATTAGAAATCACGAATCATGTAACAATGCGGGAGAGACTCGTATGGATTCTCGAAGCTTGTAACTTGTACAACACGAAATCCCTCGCCTCTTCCTCCTATATAAAGGGGAGCCGAGAGGAGAAGAAAAGATCGAATCTATTGTCAACACACCCTAATTTATGAGTCGAGCACCTTTTCGGCTGAACCTTCGAGATCTACTTGCCCTCTACTTTCTACGAAACCCTAAGTCTACAATCCGTAGGCATTGACAAGTTAATACCCTGTCATGGGGGGGATCGACCGTCTTCCCGCCGTCTGATCAACCATGTAGGTCAAATCTAAGTAGTTCCGTGTTTTGCAACATATGCCCCACCCGCGCACCCAAAAAATAGTATTGCAACAAATCGTCTTAAAAAATGTTACAAAAAATATAAAAAAGCTTTGCATCATTTTGAAATAGTAATGCAATAAATTAATAGTTATGCAAGTAGTTTTTGCAACATTTTTACAAGAAGATTTAGTTACTGTGCAAAATAGTTTCACAACATTTCAAAAACTGTAATGCCACAATAAGTTGGTTACACAACAAAAAATAATTAGGAAGATATTAGAAAACCGTACGCACAAAAAATTGCAGTATTTTAATTATAGTAATGTAGCAAAACAAACATATGCATGGAGAATTTCTGAAGCACATATGCATGCATTGAATATCCAAGAAAACACAAACTTGTAGCAAAGGAATCGCGCATGTGCTTTCGCAGCAAAATGCATACGAGTATGTTAAATTTCAACGCACACACACAACATCGAAGAAACTAAAACAAATATAACCTTGTACTCGAGCACCAACCTTGCCAGATCGCCATAATCGGCAACAAAACCGACACGTCGGAATCTTCTTGGAGCTAGATCCGGTGACCTCGAACCCATTCACCTCAAGCCAACCCTTCCCCAAGCACTGCACCATGAAAATCATTTAGATCTGAGCTCCCCATTATGTCATCCATGTGAAGGAGCCGAGGAGGTTGGACCTAGATTCTAGCGGGAAGGACCGACGTGGCAGAGGAGCTTGCCCCTGAGACGCATAACAAGGAGCCTGTTCGTCGACTCACAAAGCCTCGTTGGTGATGGTGCTTTTTTGGATCTTGCAATGGTGGAGGCTCGACGTCTGTTCTTGTGTTCGTCTCGGCGACGCTGGAGTTGGGCGGCGGCCGCTAGCTATGGTGGCTGCATGAAACCCTAGGGATCGTTTTGTATTTCTCGATCTTACAAAATTTTATGTGCAAATTCAAGATAATCATTTTCCCGGTTTGTCTTTTAGTTTTCACATATGTTGCTTTATTTAACTTGATTTTCCATTGATGAAATATGTGATTGCTCTCAAAAAACAAGGAGTAGCTTGGTTGGGGCAGCAGGGGGAAGGGAGATGCTACAAATGGTAGGAGAAAGAATAAAGAGAGGAAAGTAGGAAGGGCACACACAACGAAGGCAATCCATCGACTCTGAACTTTTTTTATGAAACACAGAACAAACGTAGACGCTTACATATACTTATCCCTATGAACGCACGTACGTGCAACCTACCCTATTAGCACCATCGAGAGACTAACTCCAAAAAAATCTTTCCGACGGGTTTTAAGATAGAGAAGTCCGTTTTTCTTGGGTGAAGCTTGGCAAAACAGAACTTTGTAAATTTGTCAAAACTGACGGCGGTGCAAGCAACCAAGGCTGAAGCCTGGGCCGTTGTACTACCATTTTGGTGAGTTCGTTTTCAGGTGACCTAACAGGTAAGAAGCACTTTGTACTTTGCAGTTCGTTTCAGGTATGGGCATTTGCCCAGATAAGACGGCGCCGGAGAGAACAGCGCATGCTCCATGGCTCCATGCCGTTGCTCGAACTCTTTTCACACACGGTAGTCGCTAGCACACGACCGCGGGTGAGCTCTCCCACGTGAAACGATGGGTCTGATGATGTGATCCTGTCCGTCCGTTCGTACTGGTCCTGATGGGTCCAGCTTTCAGGCTCCTCTTGGGCGCGTTGAAAGGTCGCTAGCTCTCTGCGACCGACACGTCGCGTTATCGCCTGGTCCCCTGTAATCTGGGCCACTACTATTCTAGTTACACCAACTGAAAGCCAAGTGCACGCACCAAAAGCTACACCAAGGAACGGTTCATGAAGACAACAATGTCGCACACATAATGTAGAGCACTACTTGCCGACTTGTCTAACATGTTTACTCCCTCCTTCACAGTTTATTAGGCGCGCGCGTACCCCTAGGTCACCAATTTAACCTATATAATTTAAATTATATAATATAAAAATTATATCATTAGAAAATAGAACATCTGAACTTTCTAATGATATAATTTTTATAACATATAACTAATGCTAACTTGATCAAATTTGCAATTTAGGGGTACGTGCGTGTCTTATAAACTGTGAGAGAGGGAGTACCAAAAATAAACCTGTCTATAAATGGAAATAAACAAAAAAAGGTTCGAATAATTTGAAAAACTCTTCACAATATATGGAGTTTGGTGTGTAATATTTGACTATTGTTGTTACAAAAGATTTAACATGATTTACTCATCTAAATGTATAAACCTATAATAAAGAAAATAAAGAAGCAAAATATGTTCCATTTTACCTATTTTCTTCCTTTAGCAAAATATATGTGTATGACTGGTTGCCTCAATTGTCATACTTTCACAATTCTACCTAATATTTTCCATATAGGTGCTCATATGTTTTTCTCTATCAGCGTTGTGCATGCATATCTTCTCGTACTACGATAACACACCAGTAATTTAAAAACTTTGTTGCCCCAACTTGCCACTATGTATATAATGAGATTGAATTTAGGGGTAGATTCCGATTTTGTGTGACACCACGTTTCTACGATGATTAAGCCTCACCATGAATTTTGTGGGCAAGACTTGGATTAAATAGCCAGTTTTCTTCATGAGTTATTCATCGTAAATACATCTTTCATTATTTGATTTTGCAACTAATCATTGCTACCATATACATGTGTTTTTTACTTACAAGGATAACGATGTGAGTGTATATATGGCTCACAAGCGGATAATAGAGTTTTAATATCCTATATTGGTTTCTTACTTACATTGTTGATATTCCTATTGGTATTTCTATATCAAAGGATGAAGACGTGATTATTTTTGAAGTTTGTGGATCACACCAGTGGCTTGGTAGAACTATGATAAAGTTCTTATTTTTTTCGAAAAATATGTTGTTTTTGATTTTTAATAATTAGTCTTCACTGTAAACTTTGACTACACGCCTCATTTGATGAAGCCGTCAATCCAAGTGAAACAATCTACAAGATACATTATCAGTCTACAAGATACATTATCGCAATCTACAAGATACATTATCACGTGGGACTATCCGCCCGTTTCGGTCCACTTGCGTGACGCCAACTCGTTTGGAATGACATTGGCCAAGCCCTGTCATTTCATCCCTATCTTCCTACGCTCCCGAAGGATTGCTTACGCAACCGCTTCCGTTTGACCTTTTGCATTTTCTTGTATGCATAGCTGTAACGGACGCGACAATGCCGCCTGCCTCGACACTCAATTAAGACCGCCCACCGTATACAACTTTGCGAGGTTCTCCATGCGCCGCGCTCGAGTCTTTAATTTTGAGTCACATTAAGAGCTATTAAATTCAACCCTATAAAATATCTTTTCAGATCAATAGCAGCACAAGAAGGAATTTCATGTTATTATTCAGTTAAAAATCTATGAAAAGATCTTTTTTTTATTTATTTCTGAGACCCAAGGCTGTTGTTGTTTGTGTGTGTAGAGCGTCCGTGTGCGCGGTGCAGCGGCGTGCGCTGCCCGGCGCAGGGCAGAAATCTAATCCTCTGACCGGTTTGCTGGGCTTTGTCGTTCTCCGGCGGCACCCACTTTAATGGCCCCGAGGCGACACCTGTCCTCCCTCCCCACTCTCCCCGGCGGCGATCGTCTCCCTCAAAGCCGCACCAACTCCCTCGCTCGCTAGCTACACAGCCCCCGATGCTCCCCCGCTCCTGTTTTTCTAATCCTCCTTCTCTTTCTCCCACTAAACTAAAGATTTCACCTTGCTAATTCGGGCATAATTGGCCCAGCTAATCACACTCCACCATCAGTCGCTTCCCTTCCGCCGCTGCTGCAGTATAAGTCAAGCTCCCCCCTCCCTCCGCTGCTCGCCCTTGCTTTCTTCGTCGGTGCTGTTGGGGATAGAGACCGGCCGAGGATCTTGGTTGCCGGAATTTCGGTGAGATTTGGGGGGAATCTTTGTTTGTGCGCGAGAGATGGAGATGCCGGGAGGGAGCGGGGGCGGCGCGGCGCTGGCCAGGCAGGGGTCGATCTACTCGCTCACCTTCGACGAGTTCCAGTCCGCGCTCGGCGGCGCCGGCAAGGACTTCGGGTCCATGAACATGGACGAGCTGCTCCGCAACATCTGGACCGCCGAGGAGTCCAACGCCATAGCCGCCGCCCCTGCCGCCGCCAATGTCGACGCCCAGCCGCAGCAGCCCATCCTGCGCCAGGGCTCCATGACGCTGCCCCGCACCATCAGCCAGATGACCGTCGACGAGGTCTGGCGCGACCTCATGGGCTTCTGCGACGACGAGCCGGATGCCCCCCTGCCGCCGCAGCCGCATCCTCAGGCGCAGCCGCAGCGGCAGCCGACGCTGGGGGCCATGACGCTGGAGGAGTTCCTCGTGCGCGCCGGCGTCGTGCGGGAGGACATGGGGGGCCAGACCGTCGTGGTGCCGGCGCGGGCGCAGGCGCAGGCACAGCATCTGTTCCCTCCTCAGGCCAATGTGGTCGCCACGACCATGCAGATGGGGAACGGAGTCGTCGGGCAGGCCGCTGGCGGAGGGATGACGGTGGCGGCGCCGACCACGCCGGTCGTGCTCAACGGCTTCGGGAAGATGGAGGGCGACGATCTCTCCTCTCTCTCGCCGGTGCCGTATCCCTTCGACACTGCGATGAGGGCCAGGAAGGGGCCCACCGTCGAGAAGGTGGTCGAGAGGAGGCAGCGGCGCATGATCAAGAACCGGGAGTCGGCCGCCAGGTCCCGCCAGAGGAAGCAGGTGAAACTTATCTTCTTCTTCTACTGCACTATCCATTTGCTCATCTGCCTTTTGCTTAACTATTCTGAAATGTTATCTGAAGTAGAACTCAGGGTGTCTATATTGGGTATGCCTCTCGCTACTTTATTCCTTCGATCTGATCCGACACTCCCAGTTTAGCTGCTCATATTAATTTATGCCCTGCATATAGCAAGTTGGACTTGTTAATTGTCGTGAAACCCAAGAGGAGAAGAATCTATGTGGATCGTCATTCAAGTTGACACTCCCAGTCCCAGATTCAGGAACATAGTGGATAGCTTTTTTCATTTCGGAAATGAAGTTTAGGCATTGCAACGTTATGTGGGATATGATAAATATATAGTACTATTTGATGAATGTTATCTTAGGCTATGTAGGATAGCAGACCTCTTCTATGTGCCACTGCTACATCGGCTATAAACTTCTATGTTGCAAGCACAACAATCTCAAGCTTACTGGATAGCACTGACAGATTGTAATTGTTCCAGTTGGTTCTGTATATTGATGTATCTTAAATCATATCTCAGTTTGTATACCCTTAAGCTTGAGTCTTTTGATGTATTTCAGGCTTATATAATGGAGTTGGAAGCTGAGGTAGCAAAACTGAAGGAGACCAATGAGGAATTGCAGAAAAAACAGGTACAATTAAAATTCCCTTGATGATTGAATGCACATTCTTTATTTACTGACCTTGCAATTCATGCATTCAGTTAGTAGTGCTTGGTAATTTCTTGACTCTAAACAGTTCTAAAGTTTCTAGCCGCAGTTCTCATACTTGTCCGGTGGCTTGGTCTCATCTATATGACCTTTTACTTCTCCCCAGATGATGCTTGTTGGTGTCATGACAACCGATTGTTGTCATGATCAGAATTTGCTGAATGTCTTGTCCTAGCTGTATATGTTTTGCATGGCCTTGACTGGCTCGAGTAATCATCGGTGACCACATAAAAATATGTCCTTTTAATTTTCAATATTCTTGTGTTAAATCAATCTGATAGCATTTTTATTTTGGGCACCTTGTCTTGTAGGAGTAATACTTACCACTTACTAGTGATTTTCTGTGCACTTGACTTAACTGTTGTTATTGCCAGATTGTTGTCAGTTGATTATGAACTATACATGCACATTGTATCAGGTTTCCTGTGATTAACAGAAGTAGCCTTTTGTTTCACATGGATACCTGACATTATCTATATGTTCTTAGTATCACATTCTTCAACATTTAGTTATTATTCATGTGATTTGAGAAAAATGTACCATTTTTTATTAGTTTAACTTCAACATGCAGTTGTACACTCTAGAGTTTAGATCCACGGGTTACGTTAATTTATAGTACACTTTTTCCTTCTACATTCCTTCCTGATAAGAACTCCAAGGAGTTATATTCACTTTGGTTGCACTTTTTATTTGCAGGTGGAAATGCTACAGAAGCAAAAGAATGAGGTAATGAACTTACATTTGGTAGAAAATATTATTGCTTTGAATACATATCAAGTTCGGTCTCATTGTTGTGGAAGTTGTACCATGCAGTTCTGCTATCCACACTGTGTTTTTTGGATTTTCACTGGTGCAGTTGGTAGTTGAAGTGCAAGAGTGTAATACTCCCTCCGTTCCTAAATATAAGCCATAGTTTTCGCACGAAATTAAAGAATGCATATTTTGGAAAAATTACACCATGTTTGGCTAGGATTAACCCTAGGCAATTGCCGTGAGCTAATAGAGGACTTTGCATAAGATAAGTAAACCTAATCAAATCCCTAAAAATATTGTCCATATAAGTGGCGCAACGCAATGAACCTTATATTCTGTAATTTTTCTCAATATGGCTTATATCTAGGAACGGAGGGAGTATGTTTTTTCATAGGTTCATGGATTGTTAACCTCATGCATTGTTCATTACTAAAGGTGCACAATCGATAGCGAAGTTAGTCATGCATGCATAAGTGCATACGTTGAAGCGCTTATAGCCTTTTGTATAAAATAAATGCATGTCTGCTGAATTTTTTATTCCAAGACTTCAGGAGTCTGGTGGCTGTGAGTTGATTTTAAATACATTTTGTGTATATACTAGTTTTCGATATATTAGTTATGGCTAACTTGTATGGTCCTAACAGATACTATATGTGGCAATAGTTTCCACACTCACCTCATCCCCTGGTGCAACACCTCGTGCACAAGTAGATAGTGTTCTCGTTGGTATGGTATACACATGGACAAATGAAGATAGCTATTGAAGCCGTGAACTTCGTTAGATGTAGCTTCAGGAAATGTGGAGATTACTCATTTGATATCATTCTGGCTTTAGGATGAAATGTTTCTAACTATCTCAGGTTATATTTAAGAAATCCATTTTCGCTCAACCTAGTAGCGATTATACGGGTCATCGGCCTTGTATCCAGCCTTATACATTGTTTGAGAATAACTGGTGAAGTTACCTACTTTGAGAATATTGCGAAGTTAAGACCTGGTAAACCTAGTTTCACTATCTTGGGCGATGTAGACATGTGATTTGCCAATTCTTCTGATATTAACTACTCTCTTCGTCTCCTGAAAGTTGAGGTAGATTTATCTAAATTTGGATGTATTCGTACACTAGATAGTGTCTAGATACATCCAAATTTTGATAAATCTAATACAACCTTGATGGGACGGAGGGAGTACTACTCTTTGCCTTAGAGGTTTTGTTTAAGATTCAAATGCTCTATTACAATTATCTGGGAGTGTTACGATACTGTAGGACTTAGGTTTCGATGGAACTTTTGAAATTAACCATTATTCTAAGATGTGTGAACCTGAGCACAAAGAAGCCATGTAAGTCATGCTCGGATACAATCTAATACTCCCTCCGGACAGTTTTAATCGACACGGACACCCTACTACCTACATGCATGCATTGAGCTAGCTGTGCGTTGATTAAAACAGACCCGAGGTAGTAGCTTTTTGGCTGGGCAGCCAAAAGGATCTATCAACTGTCAACTCTTATTTGATGGCAACTCATGTCTTCAGTCCCCAACACCTGTTCAAGATAAGAAATCATCAAGTCACATTTGGAAACAGGGGTTTGCTTCTGTATCAGTACATTACGTGTAAAACACAAATTATACCATGCCAATGCTGGAGATTAAATTTTTGATAAGGGAAAATGTATTAATATCAGGAAGATATCAATTACACCTTGGGCTCTGTACCAACTCAATATCAAGAACAAGTCAAGACACTGAGGATGCACCCAGCCTAATTATTGAAGAAAAAAAAAATAGTAGCATCCAAGTGTCAAGCCAAGCTGGAGGTTAATACTAACATACGTCATATGCTCTTTTTGATTATAATAACCTCGGCTATGATCAGCCCAAACCCAGCCAAAAATGAACTATATTTCAACAGCATAGCATCGTGTGATTTTAGATGTGCACATACATGCAATTGTCAGATTTCAAAAGAAGCCAAAATAATATTTCTCTGTCCTACAGCTCTCCCAAAATGATGTTTTTAATAAGAGAAGTGACTCTCCTAAAAGAATGTATGCTCCTGTGGCATCATGCTTGTTAATAGTGAATAAAGAATTGGGTTACCGAGTCTTGTTTAAGAGTTGGTCTCTGGATATGCCACATATTCTAGGTTGATTCGTGTTTTGGAAGGAGGGTGTTGGCTACCAAAATCCCAGTGTCTCTCACCTAAGATGCTAATGGTCACTTGATCATTTGTGTAATCTGAAAGCCTACAGTTTGCAGTAGTATTGTATGCATATCAGCAAAACACTAATACCAAATTCTAGAGGTGATAGTATTGCCCCATAATAATATCTCCATGATACATTCATTTGCCAAGACTCTTCACTGAAACATTTGAGAAGTTGCATCATTTTCATTTACGCATGGCTATGTCCTTAATCTATTTGGGTGAAACTCATTTCTACATGTTTTTTTTTCTAGGTTCTATATTTATGAGTCACATATTGCGCAACTGTGGGTGTGGGGTAAAAAGTGGAATTCACTCCTTTAATTTTATTGTCAGCCAAGTTTTGATTAAAGTATGACCTCTCTAGTCAGTCAGTGATGACTGGAAGTAGAATTCTAACCCAACACAGTTTAATGCTTGTCATGGGGATCTATGGTCTGGCACAACTCTAGAGTCTATAGTTTGTCTATTCAAATCTTAACCGGGATAAGAACACATTACTCCTGGTGCCCCTCCTCCCTGAAGTTTAGATAAGTTTCTAGTTTTTATACTCCTTCCAATCCAAATTAATTGACTCAACTTTGTCTAAGATACGAATGTATATAGACACGTTTGTTGACAAGATACATCTGTCTCTAGACAAAGTTGAGTCAATATCGGAAGGAGTATTGGTCTGTACAAATGATTTGAGATTTGTGTTCATGTTTCACTTTCACCAATTGTTTTGTAGCTCTATGGTCCTCACGAATTTTACGATTTGCAGTTCAAAATGGTTTATCCTTATGCATCCGTTTGCTCATGGTAGTTTATTATAAATGTATTTGAAGTTCATGGTTTATCCTTATGCATCCTTATGCATCCTTATGCATCCGTTTGCTCACAGGTTATAGAGAGAATTGAAGAGCAACTTGGACCAAAGGCAAAGAGATTTTGCTTGCGAAGAACACTGACCGGTCCATGGTAGGCTGAAGCTCATACAACGTTGAGAGCAGTTGAGATGGCTGTCTTCCCTAGATGCAATACCAGTGTACATATCAGCTGAAGTCAGAATTCCCAGCTACCCCCTCCAGACTGCAGCTTCACTGCTACTCCTTGGGGTGATCTTTCAGTTTATTTAGTTGATTCCCCGTGGCTCTTAATTCATAGGTTTAGCTTTGCTGTTTCCAAATGAACAAAAGCAAAGTATCTAATCTCTTTAACTCCCTATCTAGCGGCATGTTCATGCATGCCATTTGTGTTGCTGGATGCAGCCGTGCAGCTGCTAGCTGTGTATGTTGTTGAGTTGCGACACCATCCTGTGGTAGTGCATCAAGTGGTAGAGCATTTGGTTTCGCTGACCTGCCTGTGATTTCAGTTTACAGTTCCCGTTTACTGGGCTATATGTGTTTGCTACTAATAAAAGGAGACGCTGACATCCTGTAATTTGAGTTCGCAGTCCACTTTGTGGGCGATGTTACTGGCCTGCGCTAGGAAGTGTGCCTAATACTCATGCTTAATAGGCACGAGGAAGTGACATTTTGGCCCAAATTTTAAGTGTGATCTCCTCGCACCAGTCAGAATCGCTCCGCACGCGATGCTAGGAGCGAACCCTAGCACCAGCCGCCCGCAGATCAGTTCACAGCCGCTGGCCTCAGCTGGGGCTTCCGTGAGCTACCATCATCTGACCCCAGGTAGGCATTTCATTTTCCGGTTTTTATCAGCGGCCTGTCCAGCATAAGGAATGTTGAGGGGTGGGCACCGAACACAACATTCTTCCATATTTCTCCTCGAAATAGGCTTTCGCCTCGCTTTATAAATAAAGCAACCACATCCATACAGAGTTCAGATACAACACAACGAGCACACACCCCACATCAATAATCTGCTGGGGCAACAGCACAACATGCCCACACGAACGAGAGAAACGATACACCACCCCACAGAAGAGGGCCACTCAGAGGCTGGACGGTGTAGATATGCGACGGGCAGCCGTAAGAAGATCCTCCAACATGCCGTCCAGACGCTCCCTGTCTCGCTGCCTACATAGCGGGTACCACTGCTGCAACAAAGCTGCTGCAATAAAGCCAAGAAAGAGTAGACAGAGTCAGAAGCGAGTCGAGGTAAGATACGCTCAATGACCAGCTTATTGCGCACAGTCAACAGAGTCCAGGTCAATGCCGCGAACAATAACCAGAAGAGGCGCCTCCTCCTACCAGTGTTGTTCGCACGGGCCTCAATGAACTCCCCGAAGGGCTGAGGCCTGCCACTCAGGCCCAGCGCCTCCTGCAGGAAGCTCCAAAGGAAACGGGTCGCGGGGACGTCGTCTCCGGGACCGCACACAATGGGCAAAGACCGTTGCCCAGCCCGTGCCTTTTCGCAACCTCCACCCCAGAGGGGAGGCGATCTCTAAGCAACTGCCATAAGAAAATCTTCGTCTTAAGCGGGATAGGCACTTTAAAAAGCGGGGCCGTCCAGGGAAGCAGAGGGGCCCTAAACATGGCCCTGTAGGCTGACCGCACGGAGAACGAGCCGGATGGCGTTAAGCGCCACGAAGGCGCATCTAATCCTCCCGGCAAAGCGTCCGGGAGGAGGTTCCGCAGCGAGGCTAGACTCAGGGCCTCTCCCTGGGTTAGACCGCGGCGGAACAAGATATCCCAGCCCCCCTCGCAACGTCGGCAACAAGGATAGGTGGGTTCGCGCAAATGGCGAAGAGGTCCGGGAAGTCAAGACAAATGGGGCGATCGCCAAGCCATGGGTCGAGCTAGACCATGGTCCCTCTACCATCGCCTATGGAGAGGGATAGTCCCGCTCTAATCTCATGCTTAATGTCCTGGAGGGCTCTCCAAAACTGATATCCCTCCCGGCGGTCACAAGCAAGGAGTGGCCGACCCTGTAGGTATTTAGCCTTAATCAGCTTAAGCCACAGGCCCCCGTCGTCAGAAAGTATCCTCCAAACCCATTTCAGCATGAGGGCCACATTCATGTGGCGAGAGGAGATAATCCCTATGCCCCCACGGTCCTTTGGGGGCGCACACATCGGTCCATTTGACCATGTGGTATTTCTGGTGGCCTGTCCTGTCTTGCCAAAAGAAGCGGGAAAGCTCTTTGTCAAAGGTAGCATGTACCCCTTCAGGAAAGATGTACAGACCCATGATATACATGGGGAGACTAGACAGACACGAATCAATGAGAACCGTCTTGCTACCCTTGGAGGTGAACCTCCCGCACCACGGTTCAGCCTTCGCTCTAACTCGTCCCATCAGGGGGGCGAGATCTGTAATAACGATCCTAGAATCCCTAACGGGTACTCCCAGGTAGTTCATAGGAAAAGATGACAACCTGCAGTTGAGGTTGTCAGCGATCCGATGTTGAGTTTCCGGAGGATACCCCAAGTGGGTGGGCCATGAAGTCTTTCCTCTTTCTTTGGTAGGGCCTGGCCTGATCCCATCATTTTTCTTTGCTTCCAACATTGTTGTTAGATGCTTCGCCCTGAAGGCTAGTTCAGAGTTAAGACCATGCACATCACTCGGACCGGACCACACTGCTGGATGCGTCTTTAGAGCATCCCCACTCGTCTCCCCGACTTGGCCCCCGAGCGTCGTTTTTCTCATCCGGACATCGAATTTTGGCCCAATCGCGCCCCCGATTCCTCGTTTTTCTCCAGATTTGGACCAAAATACATCCAGCGAGCCCACGCCATCCCCGGTCCCCCGAGGCGCGCTCGGAGACTCCGGACGAAGCGAAAGCGCGCCAAACGCCGAGATTTCTCTCCCGCGCTTTCGCTTCGGCTTCCGCGCGAGAGATGGACCCGGCCGGTCAGCGACAGACGCATCGTATTTCGCGCGGAGTAAAGGCTGCCGCCGGTCAGCTCACCGCGGACGCGTAGCATCCACGCGCGCGGCAATAAATCGCCGGTTCCTGGCTCGCCTAAATACCCCGCTCGCCGCGACGCGTCGCACCACTCTTCCTCTTCCTCCTCCTCTTCCTCTTCCTCGACCTCGACGAGATCCATGGCCTACAACGACGAAGACGGCGCCGCCAACAACGGCTTCCCTCGCCGGTCCCTCCACGCGTGGGAGGGGCACCTCCTCCACCAGGCGGGGTACCCCTGCCCGCCAGACACGAGGCCTCCCGGTGGCGGGTGGCGGCTAAGTGCGGGCAGCGTGCCAATCCCGCCGCCGCCCCAGGGACGCTACCTCGAAGCCGCCATCGAGGAGGTCCGACTAACGTTGTCGGACCAGGACCGCGCCGAGCCGCGCTACCACCCCGACAACCTGGCGGCGTGGAACTTCGCCCTCTATATAGTAAATATCATTAAAATTAGTCCAAATTCAGTCGTTTTTTGCCGTATTTCATCAAGTTTACGTTTTTCAAAATTAAATCAATGGCTACGCCTGAGGTCGCGGCTGGAAAACTGGCCCTCCCCACGCGAATTTCGGCGTGGGGAGGCCAAACGAGTGGGGATGCTCTCACGTTTTCATTATAAAGGGATGGGTGGGCGCCCGGGACCGGAGTTCGGTTCAAGTTGGCGTCACGGAATACATCGTGGTTCTTGCAAGATACGGGAATATACCATGGTCAACGTCAAGGTGGCACTGCACCATGCAGGGAACCTGTGCTCTGTTTGTGCTCGCGTGGAACAGCGATCGTACGCCTGCCATTTTCGTATTTCAGTGTGGGTGAAATATCTTTGTTGCATCGCTGATTGTTTTGCAGGAAGCTGCATTTCATTTTTTTGGTGGGACCGTGGGAGGAACTGCACTACAGATACTCGTTCCATTTTTTTGGGGGTATGGATAGAATCGATGGATCATGGCCCACCCACTTTCTCGGCCCATTTTGTTTTGGTTGGGCTAGCAAGTGTCAGAGCGCGAATGTATTAGAAAAGTTGGGCCCAATTCCTACGAAATATGTTTTCACTTTCTCCCTGCTACAGCTCATAAAAAAATCGGTTTAGCACAGCAAGAGAAAAAAAAAAGCACATCAGGAGAAACCTGCTCTCCTCGCCGGGTTTGCCGTGTCTTTTTTTTTTAAAACGAGGGATGGCTGTAGCCTCTGAATCAATTGATGCACACAACCAGCATTTTATTGCACAGTTCATGTATCAACTTATTACATCAGAAATCACAAAAAGGTTTCAAAAATCAACCATCTAAGAATAATCAACCTAAAAACTCTAGGTATATCTATCAATCTAGTAGTAACCCATCAACCACCCCGGCAGTAAAATATCATGTGGGACCGTCAGCAGACGATTGCATCAATATCCATTAAGTTCTCGTCGATCCTCCGGAAACAGAAAGGACCATCGTGGAACCCAGTTTTTAATCATATGGATAACCTCCAAAAGTTTGAGACATTAGCTTTGTTAAAAATAGTATTGTTTCTACATTTACATATCAACTAGCACAAAGCAGAAACACCAATGCGTATTTTAGCTTTAATTTTTTTTTATCGATTCTATTTAGCCAATTTCCAAACATATTTATGATAGTGGTAGGCGGTAAGAAAAACTATACGCAAATGGACATGAAAGAAAAAAGATGCACCCGTTTGTTTGACACAAAAGCAACACTTTTGATATCCATTTCATTGCCTTCTTTGTCAATTATCTTTCGTCAACAAAACTTTTTCATGGAGGAACCACATAAATATTTTTATCTTGAGCGAGATTTTTACCTTCCATAAATATTTCATACGAGAACAACTATGCCCATTTATTAAATCTTCATACATAAATTTAAATATGAAATTCCTTTAGTGGAACCAGGGGAAAAACCCTTTTTTTTATCTAATACAAAGACTGTTAGAGTTCTATTACCTGCAACATCGTCCCCACAGTCGAAATATTGTCATTAAGGACAACGAAATTTATATAAATCAGTTTTTGCCATCAAATGGTCGCCAGTTAGAAAATGGCTATTTAAACTTCTATCTAAAGAAGGGATGTGGCAAGAGTTGATAATACGTATCTTTGATTTAAAACTCTGTCACAAGTACAAGTTAAATCAGCGGATTCACCATTTGTAAAATGCCTTATGCGGGTAAAAAGAGATTTCTTTAGTAGAGGTACTTTTAAAATTGGTAACGATAAGACAACTAGATTTTGGGAGGACGTTTGGCTAGGTGAGATATCCCTGACCAATCAATATCCTTCACTATATAGTATAGATAGTATAGTCCAAGGGAAAAATGTTTCTGTCAATGTCATGATGTCTCAATACCACTAAACGTCGGCTTTAGGAGAATGCTAACAGCATCCAAATGGGTTGTGCGGCTTCTTCTCTGCCAACGGTTATGCAAGTGTTTCAAGTTTACAACATCAAGATTGCATCTAGGCCAAAGCCAACCACATAGCTTCGACAGGAAACAAAAAGGAACCCAGAATATGCAAGCAGAAATTACAATCCAAGCGCTTCATGAAGTCAGGTTTAGCGAAGTCATCACCACGCAATATGCAAAAGCTTGCCTCTGGTTCTTTCTAGGAGCAACATGTTTCTGTCCAAAAGAGAAGCGTGAGCATCCTTGTAGAGAAACCGCCATCTTCTGACGTTTGTGATTACTTTTGACAAAACAACTTCCAGCCTAGACCATGTTTTCCCATAAACAATACGTATTAGTTTTGTGGAGTCCACAAATACTAAATTGCAGAAAAACTGAAGGTATTCAACATTGCCTTTCTATCATTACTAATCCACCATCTAGAATAGATAGGAAAATCAGAGCCAATGCTTATACCAAAAATATCAGAGATCATTTTCCAAATTAATTGAGCTACAAAGCACTTAAATAAAAAAAATGATTAGACGATTTATGTTCAGGAAAACATAATCATATCCTCTGCATGGCGCCGCTTACTCAGATTATCTCTGTTGAGGATTTTGTTATTAGTAACTATGCACATGAACACATGTATGCGAGGAGGTATCAATAGTTTCCAGACAACCGGAGTATGAAAGGGAATAATTCCACCATTGTTAACCACACCATAGAAAGACGGAACTGAGTAAACCCTAGAAGGGTGGAACATCTAGATTGGTATGTCATAATTGATATTCAAATGCAGAGAACTAACCAAGTTAGTCAAATCCAGCCAACAATCATATAACGAACACTAACAATTCTCCGAGAACAAATTTTGAGTTCCTGACCATCCCAAATACTAGCAATAGTGTGGTCATGTTCATTAGCAATGACATATACATCCCAAAAAAGGACAACAAGACTATAATGGCCAACCCAAATGTCCTCCTGGAACAACATTGTACCCCTTTACTAATATTCCAACGAACCCCAACTTTAGCAGCATGTGTTGCCCAAATAACCCCTTTCCCAAAAAAGGGAGCAGTGAGAAGGGTTATCCCAAAAAAAATTTTAGCAGAAAGGTCATATTTTGATTCAACAATAGTTTTCCTGATTTTTTAATTATCCAAATGATATCTTTTAACCCATGATGCTAGCAAACAAAGGTCAAAATCTCTAAGATTATTGATACGCATAGTATGCAAGATGATATTTGTGGTTCTCAAGGGTGCAATCCTAGAAAAAAAATTAGCCATTTGGGAACTAATAGCTTTAATAGCACACTTGGGAATTTGATAATTGACAAAAGATACAAAGGTATACTAGCAACACATGTTTGCAACAAGATAAGGCAAGCTCGATAGAACAAAAGCCTACCACGCCACCCATCAATACCTTTGATAATCTTATCAATGACTGGATGAAGGTCCTCTTTTCTAAGTTTAGAGTAGGGAAGAGGAACACCCAATCATTTGGAGGGAACTCGACAAGTTGACAACATAATACTTGTGCAAGCAAGTTAATTTCCTTCGTAGGAAGGTTAATGGCCATGAGGTCACTTTTATGATAGTTAATACACATGCCTGGCATCTGCTCAAAGCAGGTCATCAACCATTTCGAATGTTAAGCCATGCTCAGGTCATTCTTCAAGAAAAGAACAATGTCATTAGCAGATTGGAGGATGATGATACCACCAGGGATAACCCTAGGAAGAAGACCTTTGATCAAACCTTGTTGCACAACTTTAAGTAACATCTTTGAAAAGACATCAACAAAAAAAATGAGAAAGAATGGGTGACAGGGGTATGCTTGTTTAAGTCCTTTTCTAGGAATGAAATAAGAACTATTTTCATCATTTATTTGAACACATAAAGAATCCTGTGCAAGATAGATTCAACCCACCTTCTCACAACTAGGCCGAACCCCCTAGACATTAACATTTTGTCAAGGAAAATCCAGCTAACTCTATCCTAGGAATTTTTATAGTCTAGTTTCAAAACGAGACCACAATCACCACTAGAATACATAGAATGAATAACTTCATGGCAGAGACAATACTCTCAAGAATGAATCTCTTCTTTATAAAAGTATTTTGATTCCAGGAAATAATTCTATGCCCAACTGGAGCCATCCTATTAGTGATTACTTTAGTGATAATTTTTAAGCTATAATTACCAAGACTGATTAGAATAAACCTTTTCACATCCTTAGCATATGATTCTTTGGGCGAATAATTGCATAGCTGAGTCTGGATACATCCAAGGAGCCTGACTCAAAATCCCTCACCAGAGCCATGAAAGCATGCTTAATCACATGCCAAAACTTCTGGCTGAACATAAAAAATAATCTATCTAGCCTTGGGACCCACATGCGTAAGAGCCCATGATGGCATTCTCAATCTCCTCTTCTGAAAAGTATTATTTATGGAGAGCCTCTCCTCATCAGCGAGGGATCACTCTCATCCTAGAAATTAAACCCCAAAATAATATTAGGATTATCCTCACATGAGAACTAATCCTGGTAGAACGAAGCAACTATATTAGGCATACTTTTAGTGTCATTAATAGGACCATCAGGACCATTTAACACATTAATCTCCTTCTTCCTACGACATTGGTTAGCTATCGCATGGAAGTAAACCGTGTTACGCCTCCTTCCACAATATAACGATCCCTAGAGCCCTACCAGGATTTTTGTTTCTTCCACAATCAAATTTAGCTCCTATTTAATTTCGCCCAACCAATTTTTATCAAGGTCAAAAAGAAGATTCTGTTCAGAAAAGACATCTAAAATGTAAAATTCGTGTAGGAGATATTTCTTCCTTTTCTTAGAAGCAGACTCTAGGTTAATACTACAACCTTTAGTTTTTTTTCCTAAACAATCCGAGGCTAAATTTCCAAATGTCAAAAAAGCAATGCATGGACAGGGGCTGACCATATTGAGAAAATTAGATCCGTAAAGTCAGGCATGACCGAGCCACGACTTCTCAAATCCGTAAAGCTTTTGAGGAGGGGGCAAATTATGGCAGTATCTAAAAGAAGGGGGATACTTAGGAAGAGCTTGAACAAAAGAGAGGGGAATGAAGTTCCCAATCAATAGTTGCAAGCACCTTACATATGTGTTCTAATGCATCTATCGTGGACAATACAGTTAACATCCCACTAGGCAAGGCATATGGGACTGGCCCACTCTTTTTGGGTGTGCAATCAATGGCGTGGGGATTATGGTAGGCTACTAGTAACTTGTTACTGGTGTTGTAATGTCGATGTTGCATGTAATAAAATTCTAACGGCCATATGAATGTATTCCCATGTGTCTATCGTGGTCAATGCTGTAGGGATTCGTTGCATAGAAAACAAAAAATTTCCTACCGCGAGAACGAAAACCAAGCCAAGATGCAATCTAGAAGACGGGAGCAACGAGGGGATGATCGAGTCTCACCCTTGAAGAATTCCAAAGCCTACAAGATGAGGCTCTTGTTGCTGCGGTAGACGATCACTTGCCGCTTGCAAAAGCGCGTAGAAGATCTTGATCACGGTGCCACAATCGGGCAGCACCTCCGTACTCGGTCACACGTTCGGTGTTGATGAAGACGACGTCCTTCTCCCCGTTCCAGCGGGCAGCGGAAGTAGTAGCTCCTCCTTGAATCCGGCAGCACGACGGCGTGGTGGCGGTGGCGATGGAGAACTCCGGCGGAGCTTCGCTAAGTGCTGACGTGGGAGTTGACGTGGGATCAACATCGCCAGAAAGTAGCTTCCTTGTGACGGTAAAGCACTCGTCCGTTGGGAACCCCAAGAGGAAGGTATGATGTGTACAGCAGCAAGTTTTCCCTCAGTAAGAAACCAAGGTTTATCGAACCAGTAGGAGTCAAGAAGCACGTTGAAGGTTGATGGTGACGGAGTGTAGTGCGGCACAACACCAGGGATTCCGGCGCCAATGTGGAACCTGCACAACACAACCAAAGTACTTTGTCCCAACGAAACAGTGAGGTTGTCAATCTCACCGGCTTGCTGTAACAAAGGATTAGATGTATAGTGTGGATGATGATTGTTTGCAGAGAACACTAAAACAAGTATTGCAGTAGATTGTATTCGATGTAAAAGAATGGACCGGGGTCCACAGTTCACTAGAGGTGTCTCTCCCATAAGATAAATAGCATGTTGGGTGAACAAATTACAGTTGGGCAATTGACAAATAGAGAGGGCATGACAATGCACATACATGATATGATGAATATTGTGAGATTCAATTGGGCATTACGACAAAGTACATAGACCGCTATCCAGCATGCATCTATGCCTAAAAAGTCCACTTTCAGGTTATCATCCGAACCCCTTCCGGTATTAAGTTGCAAGCAACAGACAATTGCATTAAGTATGGTGCGTAATGTAATCAATAACTATATCCTCGAACATAGCATCAATGTTTTATCCCTAGTGGCAACAACACATCGACAACCTTAGAACTTTCTGTCACTGTCCCAGATTTAATGGAGGCATGAACCCACTATCGAGCATAAATACTCCCTCTTGGAGTTACTAGCAAAAACTTGGCCAGAGCCTCTACTAACAACGGAGAGCATGCAAGATCATAAACAACACATAGGTAATAGATTGATAATCAACATAACATAGTATTCTCTATTCATCGGATCCCAACAAACACAACATATAGCATTACAGATAGATGATCTTGATCATGTTAGGCAGCTCACAAGATCCGACAATGAAGCACATGAGGAGAAGACAACCATCTAGCTACTGCTATGGACCCATAGTCCAGGGGTGAACTACTCACTCATCAATCCGGAGGCGACCATGGCGGTGTAGAGTCCTCCGGGAGATGATTCCCCTCTCGGCAGGTGCCGGAGGCGATCTCCTGAATCCCCCGAGATGGGATTGGCGGCGGCGGCGTCTCAGTAAGGTTTTCCGTATCGTGGCTCTCGGTACTGGGGGTTTCGCGACGGAGGCTTTAAGTAGGCGGAAGGGCAACGCGGGGGGCCACACGAGGGCCCCACACGCCAGGGCCGCGCGGCCTAGGGCTTGGCCGCGCCGCCCTGTTGTGGCGGCGCCTCGTGGCCCCACTTCCTTCCCCCTCGGTCTTCTGGAAGCTTCGCGCAAAAATAGGACCCTGGGCTTTGATTTCGTCCAATTCTGAGAATATTTCCTTACTAGGATTTCTGAAACCAAAAACAGCAGAAACAAAGAATCGGCTCTTCGGCATCTCGTTAATAGGTTAGTGCCGGAAAATGCATAATAATGACATATAATGTGTATAAAACATGTGAGTATCATCATAAAAGTAGCATGGAACATAAGAAATTATAGATACGTTTGAGACGTATCAAGCATCCCCAAGCTTAGTTCCTACTTGTCCCGAGTAGGTAAACGATAACAAAGATAATTTCTTAGTGACAATGCTACCAACATAATCTTGATCAATACTATTGTAAGCACATGTAATGAATGCAGTGATTTGAAACAATGGTAAATGACATGAGTAAACAATTGAATCATAAAGCAAAGACTTTTCATGAATAGTACTTAAAGACAAGCATCAATAAGTCTTGCATAAGAGTTAACTCATAAAGCAATAATTTAAAGTAAAGGTATTGAAGCAACACAAAGGAAGATAAAGTTTTAGCGGTTGCTTTCAACTTGTAACATGTATATCTCATAGATATTGTCAATGTAAAGTAATATAACAAGTGCAATATGCAAGTATGTAGGAATCAATGCACAGTTCACACAAGTGTTTGCTTCTTGAGGTGGAGAGAAATAGGTGAACTGACTCAACATAAAAGTAAAAGAAAGGTCCTTCAAAGAGGAAAGCATCGATTTCTATATTTGTGCTAGAGCTTTGGTTTTGAAAACAAGAAACAATTTTGTCAACGGTAGTAATAAAGCATATGTGTTATGTAAATTATATCCTACAAGTTGCAAGCCTCATGCATAGTATACTAATAGTGCCCGCACCTTGTCCTAATTATCTTGGACTATCGGGATTATCGCAATGCACATGTTTTAACCAAGTGTCACAAAGGGGTACCTCTATGCCGCCTGTACAAAGGTCTAAGGAGAAAGCTCACATTGGATTTCTCGCTATTGATTATTCTCAACTTAGACATCCATACCGGGACAACATAGACAAATGTGATAATGGACTCCTCTTTTATGCATAAGCATGTAGCAACAATTATTTTTCTCATATGAGATTGAGGATATATGTCCAAAACTGAAACTTCCACCATGGATCATGGCTTTAGTTAGCGGCCCAATGTTCTTCTCTAACAATATGCATGCTCTAACCATAAGGTGGTAGATCGCTCTTACTTCAGACAAGACGAACATGCATAGCAACTCACATGATATTCAACAAAGAGTAGTTGATGGCGTCCCCAGGAACATGGTTATCGCACAACAAGCAACTTAATAAGAGATAAAGTGCATAAGTACATATTCAATACCACAATAGTTTTTAAGCTATTTGTCCCATGAGCTATATATTGTAAAGGTAAAGAATGGAAATTTTAAAGGTAGCACTCAAGCAATTTACTTTGGAATGGCGGAGAAATACCATGTGGTAGGTAGGTATGGTGAACACAAATGGCATAGTGGTTGGCTCAAGGATTTTGGATGCATGAGAAGTATTCCCTCTCGATACAAGGTTTAGGCTAGCAAGGTTATTTGAAACAAACACAAGGATGAACCGGTACAGCAAAACTCACATAAAAGGCATATTGTAAACATTATAAGATTCTACACCGTCTTCCTTGTTGTTCAAACTCAATACTAGAAATTATCTAGACCTTAGAGAAACCAAACATGCAAATCAGATTTTAGCATGCTCTATGTATTTCTTCATTAATAAGTGCAAAGTATATGATGCAAGAGCTTAAACATGAGCACAACAATTGCCAAGTATCACATTATTCAAGATATTATACCAATTACCACATATATCATTTTCCGATTCCAACCATATAACAATTTAACGAAGAAGAAACTTTCACCACGAATACTATGAGTAAAGCCTAAGGACATATTTGTCCATATGCAACAGCGGAGCGTGTCTCTCTCACACACAATGAATGCTAGGATCCATTTTATTCAAACAAAACAAAAACAAAAACAAACCGACGCTCCAAGCAAAGTACATAAGATGTGACGGAATAAAAATATAGTTTCACTAGAGGAACCTGATAATGTTGTTGATGAAGAAGGGGATTCCTTGGGCATCCCCAAGCTTAGACGCTTGAGTCTTCTTGATATATGCAGGGGTGAACCACCGGGGCATCCCCAAGCTTAGAGCTTTCACTCTCCTTCATCATAGTGTATATCATCCTCCTCTCTTGATCCTTGAAAACTTTCTCCACACCAAACTCGAAACAAACTCATTAGAGGGTTAGTGCATAATAAAAATTCACATATTCAGAGGTGAGACAATCATTCTTTATACTTCTGAACATTGCACAAAGCTACTGAAAGTCAATGGAACAAAGAAATCCATCTAACATAGCAAAACAGGCAATGCAAAATAAAAGGCAGAATCTGTCAAAACAGAACAGTTCGTAAAGACGAATTTTTAACAAGCACCAAACTTGCTCAGATGAGCAAACTTAAAACTAATGAAAGTTGCGTACATATCTGAGGATCGCGCACGTAAATTTGCATAATTTTCTGAGTTATCTACAGAGAATTTTACCCAGATTCGTGACAGCAAAGAAAACTGTTTCTGCGCAGTAATCCAAATCTAGTATCTTACTTCTATTAGAGACTTTACTTGGCACAACAATGCAATAAAACTAAGATAAGGAGAGGTTGCTACAGTAGTAAATAACTTCCAAGACTCAAATATAAAAACAAAAATACTGTAGTAAAAACATGGGTTGTCTCCCATAAGCGCTTTTCTTTAACGCCTTTCAGCTAGGCGCAGAAAGTGTGTATCAAGTATTATCAAGAGATGAAGCATCAACATCATAATTTGTTCTAATAATAGAATCAAAAGGTAACTTCATTCTCTTTCTAGGGAAGTGTTCCATACCTTTCTTGAGAGGAAATTGATATTTAATATTACCTTCCTTCATATCAATGGTAGCACCAATAGTTTGAAGAAAAGGTCTTCCCAATATAATGGGACAAGATGCATTGCATTCAATATCCAAGACAACAAAATCAACGGGGACGAGGTTATTGTTAACGGTAATGCGAACATTATCAATTCTCCCCAAAGGTTTCTTCGTAGAATTATCAGCAAGATTAACATCCAAATAACAATTTTTCAATGGTGGCAAGTCAAGCATATCATAAATTTTCTTAGGCATAACAGAAATACTTGCACCAAGATCACATAAAGCATTACAATCAAAGTCATTGACCTTCATCTTAATGATGGGCTCCCAACCATCCTCTAGCTTCCTAGGAATAGAAGCTTCGCGATTTAGTTTCTCTTCTCTAGCTTTTATGAGAGCATTTGTAATATGTTTCGTGAAAGCCAAATTTATAGCACTAGCATTAGGACTCTTAGCAAGTTTTTGTAAGAACTTTATAACTTCAGAGATGTGGCAATCATCAAAATCTAAACCATTATGATCTAAAGCAATGGGATCATTGTTCCCAATGTTGGAAAAAATTTCAGCAGTTTTATCACAGGCAGTTTCAGTAGTTTTAGCAGTTTCAGGCAGTTTTTCGCGCTTTGCATTAGAAGTGGAAACATTGCTAACACCAATTCTTTTATTATTATTAGTAGGAGGTGCAGCAACTTTTGTAGCATTAGCATTACTAGTGGTAGTAATAGTCCAAACTTTAGCTATATTATTCTCTTTAGCTAGTTTTTCATTTTCTTCTCTTTCCCACCTAGCATGCAGTTCAGCCATTAATCTTATATTCTCATTAATTTTAACTTGGATGGCATTTGCTGTAGTAACAATTTTATTATCTATATCCTCAGGTTTAGCAGCCATTTTATTAATTAAAGAAGATTGTGACGCAGACATGTATGAGATTCGGGTTTCAGCATTTGCAAGTTTAGTTTGCAACCCAGAGATCTCCATATTCAGATTTTCAAGTTGATTTCCTATATTCTTCAACAAGGTAGATTGCTCATTCATAGTTTTAGTAAACAATTTATTTTTCTCATATTGTGATTGCATAAAGTTCTTGGTGGATCTTTCAATTTCTAACATCTTTTCCTCATTAGGTGAAGCATATCTACCATAAGAGTTACTATTAGCAGGATATGGCCTAGAATTATTATAATTGTTATTTTTAATGAAATTCACATCAACATGTTCTTTTTGAGCAACCAATGAAGCTAACGGAACATTATTAGGATCAACATTAGTCCTATCATTCACAAGCATAGACATAATAGCATCAATCTTATCACTCAAGGAAGAGGTTTCTTCGACAGAATTTACCTTCTTACCTTGTGGAGCTCTTTCCGTGTGCCATTCAGAGTAATTAATCATCATATTATCAAGAAGCTTTGTTGCTTCACCAAGAGTGATGGACATAAAGGTACCTCCAGCAGCTGAATCCAATAGGTTCCGAGAAGAAAAATTCAGTCCTGCATAAAAGGTTTGGATGATCATCCAAGTAGTCAGTCCATGGGTTGGGCAATTTTTAACCAAAGATTTCATTCTTTCCCATGCTTGTGCAACATGCTCAGTATCTAATTGTTTAAAATTCATTATGCTACTCCTCAAAGATATAATTTTAGCAGGGGGATAATATCTACCAATAAAAGCATCCTTGCATTTAGTCCATGAATCAATACTATTCTTAGGCAGAGATAGCAACCAATCTTTAGCTCTTCCTCTTAATGAGAAAGGGAACAATTTTAATTTTATTATGTCACCATCTACATCTTTATACTTTTGCATTTCACAAAGTTCAACAAAATTATTGAGATGGGCAGCAGCATCATCAGAACTAATACCAGAAAATTGCTCTCGCATAACAAGATTTAGTAAAGCAGGTTTAATTTCAAAGAATTCCGATGTAGTAGCGGGTGGAGCAATAGGTGTGCATAAGAAATCATTATTATTTGTGGTTGTGAAGTCACACAACTTAGTATTCTCAGCAGTATTCATTTTAGCAATAGTAAATAAAGTAAACTAGATAAAGTAAAAGCAAGTAACTAATTTTTTTGTGTTTTTGATATAGCAAACAAGATAGTAAATAAAGTAAAACTAGCAACTAATTTTTGTGTGTTTTGATTTAGTGCAGCAAACAAAGTAGTAAATAAAATAAAGCAAGACAAAAACAAAGTAAAGGGATTGGATTGTGAAGACTCCCCTTGCAGCGTGTCTTGATCTCCCCGGCAATGGCGCCAGAAAAAGAGCTGCTGACGTGGGAGTTGACGTGGGATCAACGTCGCCAGAAAGTAGCTTCCTTGTGACGGTAAAGCACTCGTCCGTTGGGAACCCCAAGAGGAAGGTATGATGTGTACAGCAGCAAGTTTTCCCTCAGTAAGAAACCAAGGTTTATCGAACCAGTAGGAGTCAAGAAGCACGTTGAAGGTTGATGGTGACGGAGTGTAGTGCGGCGCAACACCAGGGATTCCGGCGCCAACGTGGAACCTGCACAACACAACCAAAGTACTTTGTCCCAACGAAACAGTGAGGTTGTCAATCTCACCGGCTTGCTGTAACAAAGGATTAGATGTATAGTGTGGATGATGATTGTTTGCAGAGAACAGTAAAACAAGTATTGGCAAAGAGATTGTATTCGATGTAAAAGAATGGACCGGGGTCCACAGTTCACTAGAGGTGTCTCTCCCATAAGATAAATAGCATGTTGGGTGAACAAATTACAGTTGGGCAATTGACAAATAGAGAGGGCATGACAATGCACATACATGATATGATGAATATTGTGAGATTCAATTGGGCATTACGACAAAGTACATAGACCGCTATCCAGCATGCATCTATGCCTAAAAAGTCCACTTTCAGGTTATCATCCGAACCCCTTCCGGTATTAAGTTGCAAGCAACAGACAATTGCATTAAGTATGGTGCGTAATATAATCAATAACTATATCCTCGAACATAGCATCAATGTTTTATCCCTAGTGGCAACAGCACATCCACAACCTTAGAACTTTCTGTCACACCGTCCTGCATTTAATGGAGGCATGAACCCACTATCGAGCATAAATACTCCCTCTTGGAGTTACTAGCAAAAACTTGGCCAGAGCCTCTACTAACAACGGAGAGCATGCAAGATCATAAACAACACATAGGTAATATATTGATAATCAACATAACATAGTATTCTCTATTCATCGGATCCCAACAAACACAACATATAGCATTACAGATAGATGATCTTGATCATGTTAGGCAGCTCACAAGATCCGACAATGAAGCACATGAGGAGAAGACAACCATCTAGCTACTGCTATGGACCCATAGTCCAGGGGTGAACTACTCACTCATCAATCTGGAGGCGACCATGGCGGTGTAGAGTCCTCCGGGAGATGATTCCCCTCTCCGGCAGGGTGCCGGAGGCGATCTCCTGAATCCCCGAGATGGGATTGGCGGCGGCCGCCTCAAAGTAAGGTTTTCCGTATCGTGGCTCTCGGTACTGGGGGTTTCGCGACGGAGGCTTTAAGTAGGCGGAAGGGCAACGCGGGGGGCCACACGAGGGCCCCACACGCCAGGGCCGCGCGGCCTAGGGCTTGGCCGCGCCGCCCTGTTGTGGCGGCGCCTCGTGGCCCCACTTCCTTTCCCCCTCGGTCTTCTGAAAGCTTCGTGCAAAAATAGGACCCTGGGCTTTGATTTCGTCCAATTCCGAGAATATTTCCTTACTAGGATTTCTGAAACCAAAAACAGCAGAAAACAGCAACTGGCTCTTCGGCATCTCGTTAATAGGTTAGTGCCGGAAAATGCATAATAATGACATATAATGTGTATAAAACATGTGAGTATCATCATAAAAGTAGCATGGAACATAAGAAATTATAGATACGTTTGAGACGTATCACTAAGCTATGCGGGAGATGTGGAGGAGAGAGGGCGGCTAGGGTTTGGGAGAGGGAGAGGTGGCCGGCCACTTGAGGGGGTGCGGCCACAATGGCTTTGGTGTGGCCGGCCCCCTCCTCTTGCTCCTCATTATATAGGTGGAACCCCCAAGTGTTGGACTACAAGTCTTCGAATAAGACCCCAACCCAAAATTTCCATGTAGTAGGGAAACCTACGAGTAAAATGCATGAATAGTCCACCAACTTGTCTTCGCAACTCAGATTAGTCATCGTACATCTGGAATACCATTTTACGGTCACTAAAGACGTTCCCTATGTTTTCTACGGTCACCGGTTGTAGGAGCTGCTATGTATTTGCCCACGTGGCACATGCGAGACCCCACTTGTGTGTTTTTGCAAACAAAACTGCCAAGTAGATGGGGTTATATGCAAAAGTGTCGTTGACTTCTCGTTTCTCCCCATCAAAATCAGCTCACCCTCTGCCCCTCCGCCGCAGAGTCCAGGACGCCTCCGACGCGTGCAACCTCCCCTCCCTCCGCCTGGCCCCAGCCCGCCACCGCCGCGGAGATCTCGCCTCGCCGGGAGCAGGTAGCGTCGTGGGATTTGGAGGTCAGGAACTCGCCGGGAGAAGCGCATCGTGGTGCCCCCTTCGAGGATGGCCTCATGCCGCTCCAGATCGACCTCATGTGTGAGTGCTAGCACGCTGGCCATGAGATCTTGCTCCGCTGCGTCCTCTGCACTGGCATGACTGCTCGAAGGTGGCATCAACTTCCCTCGACGAAGTGGGAGTCGGGCGTTGGAAGTGGCAGACCGGCGGAGGGGACGCCGGCAGCGTGGTCATGTGCTGAAGGCGGGTCGGCCCTGCCTTGGCCGAGGTCCACGGGTTCGGCGTTGAGGCGGCCGCCATGCTGCTCGGTCATGGACGGCGCCAAGCTGCTCCACCTAGCGGCGGCCGGCCACCCGCGCTTCGCTCTCGTCCGCGGAAGAAGAGATGGTTCGCCTGCAGCACTGACTGCAGGGTGAGCCTGAGCGCCGGCCGGTCGGTACCACGCATAGACCCTGACGAGCTAGGGGCAGGCAGGGTGCTGGGGCGTGGCTCGGGTGTGTTGCCGCCTTAGGGTAGCTGCTCCTCACGTTGCTCAACATCCTCCCCGTCGCCGAGATCAATCTCGCCGACGACGTTGCCGACCTCGCTGCGTTCACATTCACATCGCGCCAGTACAGACGCCACGCGCCCAGGGACCAGAGGACGTGATGGAGCAGGAGATCAAAGCCAGTGTGCTAGCGCGGTGGACACCGTCGTCCTGGTCGGAGTAGGTGGACGCCGGAGTTTGCTATGAAGAATGCGGTTGTGGGGCATGAGTTGGGGTCGGGCGGCCTCGATCCAGTCGGCGGTAGGGCGCGATCGCGATGGGCAGGCAACCCCTTGATGGAGATGAGGACAAAGGAGAAAACATTGGAAAAATAACCAGATGAGTGCATGACAGGTGGGGAACCAATCTTGCAGATTTAGTAGGGGCGTTTTTTGCAAAAACCGCGGCGGAGACTAGTCAACACATTGCCATATCACCAAATACATCGTTATACCAGCGAGCAGTGACCATAGGTGCACGCTGACGCGTATTTGATGACCGTAAATAGGTATTTTCAATGTACAATGACCAAAGTGAGCCTGGTCGACAAGTTCATGGACCAACCATGCATTTTACTTGAAACCTACCCAAGGTGGGACTCCCACCCAAGTGGGATTCCCACCTTCCCATGGGGGGGAGGTGGCCGGCCACCTTAGGTGGAGTCCACCTGGGACTCCACCCCTAGGGTTGGCCGGCCATGGGTGGTGGAGTCCCTTCGGGACTCCGCCTTCCAAAGTGATTTCTTCCAGACTTTTCTAGAACCTTCTAGAACCTTCCATAAATGCACCGGATCATTTCCAAACTTGGAATATGACTTCCTATATATGAATCTTATTCTCCGGACCATTCCGGAACTCCTCGTGATGTCCGGGATCCCATCCGAGACTTCGAACAATACTTCGAACTCTATTCCATATTCAAGTTCTACCATTTCAACATCAAACCTTAAGTGTGTCACCCTACGGTTCGTGAACTATGTGGACATGGTTGAGTACTCTCTCCAACCAATAACCAATAGCGGGATCTGGAGATCCATAATGGCTCCCACATATTCAACGATGACTTTAGTGATCGAATGAACCATTCACATACGATACCAATTCCCTTTGTCACACGATATTTTACTTGTCCGAGGTTTGATCATCGGTATCACTCTATACCTTGTTCAACCTCGTTTCCTGACAAGTACTCTTTACTCGTACCGTGGTATGTGGTCTCTTATGAACTTATTCATATGCTTGCAAGACATTAGACGACGTTCCACCGAGAGGGCCCAGAGTATATCTATCCGTCATCGGGATGGACAAATCCCACTGTTGATCCATATGCCTCAACTCATACTTTCCGGATACTTAATCCCACCTTTATAACCACCCATTTACGCAGTGGCATTTGATGTAATCAAAGTACCTTTCCGGTATAAGTGATTTACATGATCTCATGGTCGAAAGGACTAGGTAACTATGTATCGAAAGCTTATAGCAAATAACTTAATGACGTGATCTTATGCTACGCTTAATTGGGTATGTCCATTACATCATTCATATAATGACATAACCTTGTTATTAATAACATCCAATGTTCATGATCACGAAACCATGATCATCTATTAATCAACAAGCTAGTTATACAAGAGGCTTACTAGGGAATCTTTGTTGTTCACATAACACACATGTATCAATGTTTCGGTTAATACAATTATAGCATGGTATGTAAACATTATCATAAACACAAAGATATATTATAATAACCATTTTATTATTGCCTCTTGGGCATATCTCCAACAGTCTCCCACTTGCACTAGAGTCAATAATCTAGTTTACATCTGTAAAGATATAACACCTTGGCCTTCCGGTGCTTTATCATGTTTTGCTCACGGGAGAAGTTTTAGTCAACGGATCTGACATGCTCAGAAAACGTATGTATTTTGCAATTCATTTGTGTCTCAACGCATTACTCATTTTCCAAATGAGTCGGCATTAAATATGTTTCGTCTTCTGGTGGAACCTTAATTCCGCGGTCTGAAATATGTCACAAATATTGTCACACACAATATAGCTTCAAAGTTCTGACACTATCGGAACTACACCAAGTTCTCAAAGAACTTCTTGACTTAACATCCTCAATCATTGTCAAAACAATGACATACTCTGCCTTCTTCTGTAGAATCCGTCACAATATGTAGAACACATCTAAATCTAGCATAGACTTATTCTAGCTCATTGTGCTACCTTTTAAACAACACTTAGCCTAATTGAGATTGAATTTTTTTTATATGTGACCAAACTAATATCGGTGCAACACATTACAGCGATTTGTTTGTCATTGCCACATACAAAATTATATATATATCCTTGGTTCTTCTAAAGTACTCAAGGATATTCTTACTGTTATCCAATGATCATCGCATGAATCATTCTGGTATATGCTCATAACTCTTTAGAGCACAGGACATCTGATTTTGTACATATTATTCGTTATCTAAAATCACTCATGTGGTTTTACTCATTGAGTGTCAAATACACTCAAGTCTTGTTAAACCTTGAAAAGAACACCTTCTTAATATTTTATATTGAACTACTTCAATATTCATTCTATGTACTTTTAATCTTAAACTTATTATGTGTTTTAATCTATCTTCATAGATCTTGACACTAAATATGTTTCAGTTCTTATCCTTTCATTGAAGTTAATTCTCAATGAAACCTTTTTAATCAATTATATAATTACATTATTTACAATCAACGATATGTCATCTACATAAAGTATTATAAATATGTCTCAGCGCTCCCACTTAATTTCTTGCAAATGCAAGCATCTTCATCGTCTCTGATGAAATCAAAAAACTCTTTGACTATTTCATCCGGTGAAGATTCCAACTCCGCGATATTTACTTCATCCAATTGAAGTTTGTATATCTATCTAGTATTCCACGGACTAGCAAAACTTTGGTTGTATCTTGTATACACCTTTAATACACCCTTCTGATAAGAAATGTATTTTGCCATCCTACTAGCATATCTCATAAAAGAAATATGTAGCGATTACTAGAATAATCCACATAGACTATAAGCATTGCTACGGAAGATCTAATCTTATCGCAGTCAACTATTTGAACTTTTGACGTAAACAACTTTTCGACAAGTCGAGCTTCTTCAAGGATATTCCATCCAAGTCTATCAATTTTATAGATCCATTTACTTTCAAAAAGTATTCATCTATCTTGGATTTCATGGCGCATAGCCATTTTAACGGAGTCCGGGCCCATCACAACTTCTTTGTTTGTAGTTGGTTTATCATTGTTCAAAATTAATCCTTTGTCCACAAATCATTTATTTGATCACAAAGTAAACCATACCTACAAGGTTCAATAAGTACTTCGATCGCCATGGCTAAAACACTTTGTAGTCATGGAAGCCATGATCGTCGTGGCCGCTTCCGAAACCAATTTCCGATGCTGCGCTACTCTGATCATTATGCTCAGGTTCATAAACCTTATCAAGTTCTATTGTCCTCCCACTCAAATACTTCGCTAGAAAACAATTTCTAGGAAATAAGCAAGTAACATTGACAAACACTTTTGTCTTTTTATTTCATAGTGGAAAGAATTCCCAATCAATTCTTTGGGATAACCAACAAAGACATTTATCCGATTTTGGTTGTAAACTCTTAGACCAAAATTTAAAGAAAGGACTATTAGGGTTTATACCCATGCCATAACTCGTATGATGTCATTTCAACGGATCATGATGATACTCTATTCAGTGTAAAAGCGATAGTCTCTAAAGCATAATCCACAAAAATATAATGGCATCATTTTATTTTTATCTCATCATTAACCCAACAAGGTTTGGATACATCTCTTGGATACTATATCACTATGATACTCCAAGAAATGTGAGTTGTAGAACAATTTCATAACTCTCTTAGATGTTTGCTAAAACTCGTAATTCAAATATTTTCCCAATGATCCAATCATAGATATTTGACTTTTCTATTACGATGATTTCCACTTCATGCTGAAATTTATTTGAATCCATTCAAATGTTTCAAACTTCTTCCTTATCGAATATATCCACATATATATACTCAATTCATTGTTGGAAGTTTTCATGAAGTAGAAGAATGTCAACACCCGGATTTTTAAGTCCGAATGCCTATTATGTCATACATCGCAATCCCAGGAATATTGTTGTTGCGAGGCATAATAGTTAAGTACCACAGTCATCATTCATTACAAACCATAAATCTTACAAATTGGAATCACATGATCCATATTACACGAATAGTTGATCTATTGATCAACGAACAAACACAAATTCATAGTTCAACATAGCGGAAGCGTAAGATACAAGGACTCTCGAGTCCACAGGCCAACGCTTGACGTCGGAAGGCGCTTAGTTGTCGTAGGCGTCCTGCTGGTCATCTCCTTGTTCATCTTCATACTCTGGCCATTTGAATAGCCAGGGACAAAGCCGTGAGTACGTTGAGTACTCGCAAACTAATACTAAGGTAAGTGCTAGACATTCTAGTAGGGTTTGCTAAGCTCTAGTTTATTTGCATAAAGCTAGTTTTAGTTCACAAAGTTTTGAGAAAAAAAAAACTTACTCAAGTGCTAACTAACTCAAGGGGGAACATTAGTGTCATTCCCACCATTCAAGTGGTGATTTCAATTCAATCCACCACAAGTCATTTCACCATCACCTTTCAACATCATTTTCAAAGATATGACATCGGAAACTGTATGGCCCTTCCAACCGTCCGTAACCGTGGACGCGGCTATTCGAATAGGTTTACACTCTGCAGAGGTTGCACACTTGTGCCACAACATTTGATTTCATCCGTCGGGATTTCCCCGAATAATCGTAACACAAAGACGCGGATCATCAACCATAACCTTTCACTTACGAACCCTAGTATGAGCACCTCTCCCCATGAGCTTGGCCTCCCGGTGAAGACCAACTGTCAACCTCGGGAACCGCACAGGCTTGGGCCGGACATTCACCTCATTTCGCATCATATCGTATCGTTTCTTTTGTGGTAGAGGCAGCTTTCGGCATAACCCCGATGACGCTTGTTTAGAGGGAACCCATACTAAGACGCATAAACTTCCAGTTAAGCCCTACCCATAATCAGGTATTGTGGGGGTACTTGAGAATTGGAAAGGTATCGCATTCAAACCAACATCATGTTTTATCAAAAATCACCATCTTCTCTTGGTCATATTCACCTTCAAAAATCATTCAATGGAATGCATCTTCATTCCAAGGTTTCAAAATCCTTCCAAAAACATGTTGTTCCCATCTAGAGTAGTCAAGTTTAGTTCATTTGCACTAGCTCTAATTCATGAGGGGTGCTACCTTGCTTTGCTTGGAAAAGACTAACTCACTACTCTACTAACCAACTTGTACTTTGACCAAAGTTAACTATAAAAGTAACTCTTTTAGAAAACAAGTACAAACTTGTAAAGTAAAACTTGGGAGGGGTTCACATAAGAAAAGGTAAGAACATGGTGCCTTGCCCAAAGGCTTTGCACGTTACAAGAATGTTAGCTTGCATAGTAATTTAGCTTGCCTTGGTAGTTCTCAAACTGTTCCTCCTCCTCCTCCTGGTAGCAACCTTCTTCTTCGGCGTACTCTCCGGTGCTACCGTCTAAATTTTGAATACGAGTATAATTACTCACTAATTCAATGGCTATTCCACACATCACAAATAAACACACAAACTACTCTATGCACACACATAAATAAACTAGGGTGCATGGGTTGTGGGATTTAAATAGAATTTGTATTCCAAAAGTAAATGATAGTTTCCTTAGGGTTCTTGAGAAATAATTTCCTCTTATTGAACTCTTCTTAAGATTTAATTTCTCCAACAATCATGGATGAACTCATCTTGACCTAAGTCAAATGTTCATCATCATCATCATTTGGGAGAATGATTTAAATGAGGTGGAACACCTCATACCATTTAAATAACACTACATTTGATTTAAATCTCAAGAATTTCATATAAGAGAGTTTGGAACCAGGGGTCCAAACATCCCATGAATTCATGTGAGACAAGTTTAAATGAAGTATAAGACTTCACACAATTTAACTTTAATAGTTTTGGATAATATCAACTAGTTAAACTAGTCAAAAATATCCATTCACAAAACCATGGCATGATCATGCAAAGTGACCACACCATTTTATTGCATAAACAATTAGTGTAAGTCAAATGTGAGCTATTAGAGTTGGAATTAACTTAATATCTATTTTGGTGGATTTTTAAGAATTATTTGAATAGGGAAAAGTCCCTGTCTTGTTATTTTTATCACATTTATTCTACAAAGAATCTGACCATGGGGCCAGTGGCATTTTGTAGAGAATTTCCGTGGCTTTCCAACAATGTCAAATTCACTAAATTTGGTTTAGCCAATTTGAAACTATGTAATTTCAAAGTTTGGGCAGTATTGGATTTAGATGGAAATGATTTAAACGAAATTTGAATAAAAGGGCCGGCGGGAAACGCTAACGGGCCGAGATGGTTTAAAACAAAGAAAACGGCCCAGCAGCGCATCCAGTGCGCGCGGGCCTGCTGACAGGGTGGGGGCCACCCGTCAGTGGGCGTTTAAACCCGAAACGGTACGGGGCGACGTGGAGCGTAGGATTAGAGGGTAGATCGACGGCTCAGAGCCATCGTCTTCTCCGGCGAGAAAGGGTTGCGGGCACGGCGGCGCTAGGGGGTGGGAGAGCTAACCAGGGCTCCCGCGGTGGCTGGCAGTGTGCGTGATGTCGATGTGGACGACGGCGAAGCTCCTGGCACCGGCGGCAACTCCTGGATCAGCTCCAATCGACGGCGGCGAGGTGCGGTACTGGCGGGCTCCGACCTTCAAATTGGAGCAACTCCGGCGACAATCGAGTGAGTGGTTGGGTGGAGGAGAAGCAGTGGAGGATGGTGAACGAGATGGTGTGCTCAACTTCGTCCAGGGAACGCTGTATTTATAGATGGCCAAGGGTGCGGCGTGGCCGTGAAGAGGTCGACCGAGGTGCGGCGGTTCCGGCGAGGTGTTGGGCTAGGCAAGGGTGCTACGGTGTTCTCCTCGTCCAGGCGAATCTGTAGGTGGCGATGGCACGGTCGGGCGGCGTCTGTGGGCGAGGCATTGCGTCCGTGTCTGCCGTGTTGGTCGCGGGATCGCGTTGTCGTCTCCGGCGACGGCGGGCACGGGTCGGGGTCGAGGGCGTGTCTGGGAGCGTTGCGGTGTCACGGTGATGCTCAACGTGCTCGCAGGGGGTCCAGGGGGTGCTCGAGGTCGTGGCGCGGCGCGTGGCCAGTGTGTGTCCGCGTCGGGCACACGCGCGACGTGAGCGGCGTCCAGGGCGTCGTGGACGCGTGCTGGTCTGGGCGTTGTCGAGCTCCTCCTCGACCAGGGCTGGGCTAGGGTGGCGTAGGAGAGGCGGTGGCACACGGTGGCGAGGTGGCCAGGGTTGGGGAAGCAAGGGGAGAGGGGGTGGTGCGGCATGGCCGGCATGTGGCCGGCATGGCCATGCCATGCTCTCTCTCTCTCCCTCCTTAGCTCCACTATGTTGCATTTAGGGTTAGAGGGGGCAGGGGAACCATTTGGTGCAAGTTGGGGTAGGTTAGTTCTAGTAGATCACTATTTGCTATAGTGTATGCATAGTGTTCAAATTTGGAAAATACAAAAATATCAAAAAGGGAAATAATTCAAAAGGTGAAAGTTTGTGATATGTGAAGGTTGAGATAAGTTGTAATTGACCAGAGATGAATTGAGGTGGTGGTGGAAAAATTATATTTCAAAATTTGGCCAAAATGGCTAAGTGAAGATTGTTGAACTTGTTATAAAGTTGCCACTTTGGATGAGCATAGCTAGTGATCAAAGATAAATTTGGCAGGGTGGTCTTCATCAAAGTTGTTCACCTTGATGTTGACTTTGAAATGGTGCAAAGAGTTAGCAAAGATTGGTTTGGGAAAATTGAATTGCAGGGGCTCAAAGTGGTGATCAGACTAAAATTGGCAGATTTGGTCATCATCACATGTGAGGGGGAAAAGTGTTGGAAATTCATTTGAATTGTGAACCCTTGATTCCAAAAGTTGTAATAAGTGTTTAACAACATTATTCAACTAATGGTGAAGACCAAATAGATCTAGGGTCAAAATTTATAAAAATGCCATAGGGCATAAGTGAGGGTTTTTAGGGTTTTGCCCCTTTTATTTGATTTTCTTCCTCTTTGATTTATTTGGTTGGTGATCTTCCTATGATCACTCTAGGGTTTTAGAGCACATCAAGATACAAGTAATAACAATCATCATGGCATATCACTCAAATGCACAAGTCCTATGCATGGTACTATATGCAAAAGAAAAGTTTTTGTTGGTTTGAAATTTTGTATTCTGGAAATCTCTACTTTCTTTTCATTGAAATTTGGGGTGTTACAAACCCTTCCCCCTTACAAAAGATCTCGTCCCGAGATCGAAAAGAAAGTTAGGTACTAAAGAGATCTGGGTACTCCTTCTTCATGAAGTCTTCGCGTTCCCATGTGGCTTCATCCTTGGTATGATTGCTCCATTGGATCTTTAGAAACTTGATGCTTCGGGTGCGGGTGGTTCTGTACGCTTCTTCTAGGATGCGAATCGGCACTTCGCGGTAAGTCAGATCCTGGTTGATATCCACCGATCGGTGATCGATGTTCTTGAACACTTCGGTCTTCTCAGGGACTTCAAGACATTTCCGGAGAAGTGAGATGTGAAAAACGTCGTGCACAGCCGACATTTCTTCAGGCAACTCCAGTTGATAAGATACTTCACCTCGGCGGCTGAGGACTTGGAAAGGTCCCACATAGCGAGGTGCAAGCTTTCCTTTCAGCTGAAACCTTTGCATCCCTTTCAAGGGGGATACTTTGAGATAGACGAAATCTCCGATCTCAAAGGTCATCTCCCGACGTCTCTTGTCGGCGTAGCTCTTCTGTCTGGATTGCGCAGTCTTGAGATACTCGCGGATCTTGTGCACCTTCTCTTCGGCTTCACGAAGAACGTCTGGGCCGAAAACTTGACTCTCTCCGACTTCTGACCAATTCAGAGGGGTACGGCACTTCCTTCCGTACAAGGCTTCAAAGGGGGCCATCTGTAGGCTGGCTTGGTAACTGTTGTTGTAGGAGAATTCTGCGTAAGGTAGGCAGTCTTCCCACTTGGATCCGTATTCCAGTACGCATGCTCTAAGCATGTCTTCCAGTATCTGGTTTACTCTCTCAGTCTGTCCGTCGGTCTGAGGGTGATAGGCGGTGCTGAAATTTAGGCGAGTGCCTAGTCCTTCATGCACCTTCTGCCAGAACCTTGAGGTGAACTGTGATCCTCTGTCTGACACTATCGATTTGGGGGTTCCGTGCAAGGTGACTATTCTGGAGATGTAGAGTTCAGCTAACTTGGGGCCTTGATAGGTGGTTTTGACGGCGATGAAATGGGCGACTTTGGTCAATCTATCGACCACTACCCATATAGAATCATTGCCTTTGCTGGATTTGGGCAGTCCGGTGATAAAGTCCATTCCTACGGAGTCCCATTTCCATTCTGGAATCTGAAGGGGTTGCAACAGTCCAGCGGGTCTTTGGTGTTCTGCCTTGACTCTCTGGCAGATGTCACACTTAGCGATATAGCTACCGATCTCTCTCTTCATTCCGTGCCACCAAAATTGTTCCTTTAGGTCCTGGTACATCTTGGTACCTCCGGGGTGGATTGAGTAAAGGGTGTCATGGGCTTCTTGCAAGATGACTTGTTTCAAGTCAGAGTCCGATGGTACGCAGAGACGTTCTTTGTACCAATAAAGACTCCGGCTTCGTCTACGGTGAATCCGGGGGCTTTTCCTTCGGCTATCTGTTTCTTGATTCCGTCAATGCTAGCGTTGTCTTTCTGGGCTTCCTTGATCTGACCAACCAAGGTGGGTTGCAGTGCTATGCTGGCTAGGAATCCTTCACTTACAAGTTCAAGTCTGAACTGTTCAAACTCTTGGTGCAAACTGGGCTGTTCGGTTGCGAGCATGGAGTTCAACTGGCACGGCAGTCGACTCAAAGCATCCGCTACCACATTGGCCTTGCCAGGGTGGTAGTGAATCTCCATGTCGTAATCCTTGATCAATTCGATCCATCGGCGTTGTCTCATGTTCAACTCTTTCTGGGTGAAAATGTATTTGAGGCTTTTGTGGTCGGAGTAGATCTCGCATCGATTACCCATGAGGTAATGACGCCAAACCTTCAGGGCTAAGACCACGGCTGCAAGTTCGAGGTCGTGGGTTGGGTAATTCTGTTCATGTTGCTTGAGTTGTCTTGAAAGATAGGACACAACCTTGCCTTCTTGCATAAGCACGCATCCAAGTCCAGTCTTGGAGGCGTCGCAATATACGTCAAAGGGCTTTGCAATATCAGGCATGATCAGGATTGGGGCTGTTGTCAGTCTACTCTTGAGCTGTTGAAAGCTCTCTTCACACTTGTCGGTCCACTCAAACTTTCTGTCCTTTTTCAGCAGTTGGGTCATTGGTCGAGCGATGCTCGAGAAACCTTCTACAAATCTGCGGTAATATCCGGCTAATCCAAGAAAAGCACGGACCTCGGTTTGTGTGGTTGGGGCTTTCCATTCCATAACAGTTTTGATTTTGGCGGGATCTACGGCAATTCCTCCTGCAGACAAGATGTGTCCGAGGAATCCCACTTCTTCCAGCCAAAACTCACACTTGCTAAACTTGGCGTACAACTGGTGCTGTCTAAGGGTTTCTAGGACAATCTCCAAATGCTGTTCATGTTCCTCTTCGGACTTGGAGTAGACCAGAATGTCATCGATGAAAACAACGACAAACTTGTCCAAGAAGTTCATGAAGATCTTATTCATGAGATTCATGAAATAAGCGGGGGCATTGGTCAATCCAAACGACATGATGTTGTACTCATACAACCCATATCTGGTGGTAAAGGCAGTTTTTGGAATGTCGGTGGCTCGGATCTTCAGTTGGTGGTATCCAGTTCTAAGATCAATCTTCGAGAAAACTCGGGATCCGGTGAGTTGGTCGAACAAGTCTTCGATCTTGGGTAGGGGGTATTTGTTTTTGATGGTGACATCGTTAAGCTTACGATAGTCTGTGCATAAACGATTTGCACCATCTTTCTTGTCGACAAACAAGACGGGGGATCTCCAGGGGGATGCACTTGGTCTAATCAAACCTTTGGCTAACATGTCATCTATTTGCTTCTTCAGCTCCATAAGCTCGGCTGCGTTCATGCTGTAGGCTCTCTGGGCGATGGGTCCAGTTCCGGGGATTAACTCGATGATAAACTCGATATCCCGGTCCGGGGGCATACCGGGTAGATCATCCGGAAACACATCAGGGTAGCGACAAACGACCCTGATTTGATCCAGAGTTGGCTTGGATACACTTTGGTTGCAGGTAAATTTTCTGGGTAGTTTTTCAGAGACGTGCTCAACTACGATACCGGTGCTGCTAGTCATGGTTATGGCTTTCTTGGCGCAGTCTATCAACCCATTGTGCTTGGACATCCAGTCCATTCCTAGGACAACTTCCAAACCTTTGGTTCCAAGTATGATGAGATTTGCAAAGAAATCTACATCATGGATTTTGATTGGCACATTTTTGCAAAATTTTCTGGCTTTGGTGGTTGATCCGGGGATTTGAACTATCATAACATGCTTCAAACTGAGGGGTTGAATTTTACTTGTTGATGCAAAATCTTCGGTGACAAAGGAATGCGATGCTCCGGAATCAAACAACACTCTAGCAGGGGTGTGGTTGACAGAAAACATACCCAGCACAACATCTGGTGCTTCCTGGGCTTCTTCGGCGTTCATGTGGTAGAGGCGGCCGTTGCGATTGTTGGGGTTGTTGGGGACGAACTTCTTGCCGGTGGAGACACGGCGTTGCTGCTGAGCAGGAGCAGCGGTGTTGCCGGCGAGCTTGGCAAGACGCTTGGGACACTCGTTGGAGTAGTGCCCCACTACACCACACTCATAACAAGTGATAGTGCTCTTGTCCTGCTTGTTCGCAACGGGAATGGCATTGCTCCCGGTTCTGGGGTTGGTGTTGGTGTTGGTGTTGGTGTTGTTGGTGTTCGGGGCTCGGGGTGGAGCGCGGTTGTAGTTGTTGTTGTTGTAGTTGTTGTTGTAGCCTCCTGGCTTGGAGTTTCCTCCACTCCGGTTCTGATAACCGGGGCGAGAGTTCTGCATCGGGGGTTTGTTGTGTCTCGGATTGAAACCTCCGCTTGAGCTAGGGCGAAACTTTTGGGGGTGGCTTGATCCACTCGACTTGCCATGCGGCGCTATGCGGTTCTCATTGGCTTGGTTTAACTTGCCCTCCATCTGGATGGCGGAGTCAACAAGGGCTTCGAGGTCGGCGAAGGGGATGTTGACGAGGACAGTCTGCATCTCATCATGCAGTCCGTTCAGGAATCTCTCCTTCCTCTTTTCAACGGTGTCAGTCTCATCAGGTGCATACCTTGACAAGGTGAGAAACTTGTCGCGGTACTCAACCACCGTCATGCGACCTTGTTTCAGTTCACGGAATTCATCCCTCATCTTCTTGATAAGACCCGGGGGTACATGGTACTTGCTGAACTTGAGTTTGAAATCCTCCCAAGTCATGAATTGACCTCCGTTCATGGCACGGGTACTTGTCCACCAAGCGCGAGCTGGTCCAGCGAGATAGTGAGTGGCGAACAACACCTTCTCGTTGGCTTCCACTCCAGCTACTTCCAGATTGTTCTCCATAGTCTGGAGCCAATCGTCGGCGTCGAGGGGCTCCTCGGTCTTGCTAAATACCGGAGGGTTGGTGTTCTGGAAGTTCTTGAGCTTGGATCCGGGATGGTCATGATTTCCATGGCCTTGGTTGGCGATGTTCTGCAGGGCGATGATGTTGGCTTGGCGCTCGGCTCTCTCGGTTTCCCGGTCTGCAAGCAAGGTTTGCAGAAGTTGCATCATCGCGTCGTTGGTGCGATTCGGAGGGGCCATCTGAAGATATAGAAGATCATGAGATAAGAGGGAACATTCTATGGTTCATTTTGGGTTAAGTTTGGAAAACATTTGAAAACCTGTAATCTTTTCATGACAAACATAACATTCATTCATTCATGCAACACATAGTACAAACTACACATACTCCAATGGTTTTAAGAACCATTCTCATGCTACGATACAAAGGACGGGATACAACTCACACCTACTATAAGTGAGACTAGTGCAACTACTCCTCATCATCTATATCGATCGGGACGTAGTCATCCTGTCCGGCCTCCAGGAACTCGTAGTCCTCCTCCTCGGTGTTCTCGTCCTCCTCAAAGTCATCGTCATCGCTCAGAAAGGCGTCTCCTCCCTGAACGTCGATGCCTTCCTCGTCCTCCTCCATGTGACGAATCTGATCCTCCTGGGCCTTGACAGTGGCCTCAAGTGACGCGATCCGGTCGCGAAGGCGGCGAATCGTAGCGTCCTTCTTGGCACGCTGCTGGCGAAGGTTCCTGCGGTCGTTGTTGAGTAGCTTGATCGCCTCACCCTGCTCGATGATGTGAGCATGGGTCTGGTTCGCGTAAGCGCGAGAGGCGTCGAGGTCCCTCTGAGTCTGGTAGAGCATGAAGTCCAAGTGATCCACATGGTGCCTCAACTGGGGGTGGAGTGGCACATCCATGGGTCTTCCGTCAGAGTTACGCCGTGCGAGATGCGCAAAGCGTTCCTCACGAAGGGCTTCGGTATTCTGTCCGCACAGACGAGCAAGTGCTTCCTGAAGAGCACGTGCAAGCCCGTCGAGCCAGTTGCTTTCCCTGAAAGAGAAAAGGATCCTCTCCGAGGTGGGAGGCTCCAGCTTGCCCCTCAAGTCGGCAGTGATAATCCACTGCAGTTCCCCTCCCGGCTGGTCGTCCACTTGAATCCCGTGAAACTCGGGGTGTGGGCGGCCAAAGTGATCCGACAGGGAGTCGAGGTCATGCTCGAAGATCAAGCTTCCTCCGTTTCCAAGCTGATAAAACTTGGTGTTGAGGGGTTCATTCGGCTCCATCTGAAAGAGAATTGGATGAGTAAGTTAGAGAGTGCAAAGTGTGGCAAAGTTTTAAGTTGATTTAAAATAAGATAGAACATGATTCATCAAATTTTGGCAAAGTCTCAAAGACAAGAGTGTAGTAAATTTTCACAAATAAGTTCTTTCATTTGATTTCAAAGTTAAATTTTTCAGAACGCCCATTCTAACTAAGGTCTTCTAAGGTCAAACAATGGCTCTGATACCAACTTGTCAACACCCGGATTTTTAAGTCCGAATGCCTATTATGTCATACATCGCAATCCCAGGAATATTGTTGTTGCGAGGCATAATAGTTAAGTACCACAGTCATCATTCATTACAAACCATAAATCTTACAAATTGGAATCACATGATCCATATTACACGAATAGTTGATCTATTGATCAACGAACAAACACAAGTTCATAGTTCAACATAGCGGAAGCGTAAGATACAAGGACTCTCGAGTCCACAGGCCAACGCTTGACGTCGGAAGGCGCTTAGTTGTCGTAGGCGTCCTGCTGGTCATCTCCTTGTTCATCTTCATACTCTGGCCATTTGAATAGCCAGGGACAAAGCCGTGAGTACGTTGAGTACTCGCAAACTAATACTAAGGTAAGTGCTAGACATTCTAGTAGGGTTTGCTAAGCTCTAGTTTATTTGCATAAAGCTAGTTTTAGTTCACAAAGTTTTGAGAAAAAAAAAACTTACTCAAGTGCTAACTAACTCAAGGGGGAACATTAGTGTCATTCCCACCATTCAAGTGGTGATTTCAATTCAATCCACCACAAGTCATTTCACCATCACCTTTCAACATCATTTTCAAAGATATGACATCGGAAACTGTATGGCCCTTCCAACCGTCCGTAACCGTGGATGCGGCTATTCGAATATGTTTACACTCTGCAGAGGTTGCACACTTGTGCCACAACATTTGATTTCATCCGTCGGGATTTCCCCGAATAATCGTAACACAGTACGCGGATCATCAACCATAACCTTTCACTTACGAACCCTAGTATGAGCACCTCTCCCCATGAGCTTGGCCTCCCAGTGAAGACCAACTGTCAACCTGGGAACTGCACAGGGCTTGGGCCGGACATTCACCTCATTTCGCATCATATCGTATCGTTTCTTTTGTGGTAGAGGCAGCTTTCGGCATAACCCCGATGACGCTTGTTTAGAGGGAACCCATACTAAGACGCATAAACTTCCAGTTAAGCCCTACCCATAATCAGGTATTGTGGGGGTACTTGAGAATTGGAAAGGTATCGCATTCAAACCAACATCATGTTTTATCAAAAATCACCATCTTCTCTTGGTCATATTCACCTTCAAAAATCATTCAATGGAATGCATCTTCATTCCAAGGTTTCAAAATCCTTTCAAAAACATGTTGTTCCCATCTAGAGTAGTCAAGTTTAGTTCATTTGCACTAGCTCTAATTCATGAGGGGTGCTACCTTGCTTTGCTTGGAAAAGACTAACTCACTACTCTACTAACCAACTTGTACTTTGACCAAAGTTAACTATAAAAGTAACTCTTTTAGAAAACAAGTAAAAACTTGTAAAGTAAAACTTGGGAGGGGTTCACATAAGAAAAGGTAAGAACATGGTGCCTTGCCCAAAGGCTTTGCACGTTACAAGAATGTTAGCTTGCATAGTAATTTAGCTTGCCTTGGTAGTTCTCAAACTGTTCCTCCTCCTCCTCCTGGTAGCAACCTTCTTCTTCGGCGTACTCTCCGGTGCTACCGTCTAAATTTTGAATACGAGTATAATTACTCACTAATTCAATGGCTATTCCACACATCACAAATAAACACACAAACTACTCTATGCACACACATAAATAAACTAGGGTGCATGGGTTGTGGGATTTAAATAGAATTTGTATTCCAAAAGTAAATGATAGTTTCCTTAGGGTTCTTGAGAAATAATTTCCTCTTATTGAACTCTTCTTAAGATTTAATTTCTCCAACAATCATGGATGAACTCATCTTGACCTAAGTCAAATGTTCATCATCATCATCATTTGGGAGAATGATTTAAATGAGGTGGAACACCTCATACCATTTAAATAACACTACATTTGATTTAAATCTCAAGAATTTCATATAAGAGAGTTTGGAACCAGGGGTCCAAACATCCCATGAATTCATGTGAGACAAGTTTAAATGAAGTATAAGACTTCACACAATTTAACTTTAATAGTTTTGGATAATATCAACTAGTTAAACTAGTCAAAAATATCCATTCACAAAACCATGGCATGATCATGCAAAGTGACCACACCATTTTATTGCATAAACAATTAGTGTAAGTCAAATGTGAGCTATTAGAGTTGGAATTAACTTAATATCTATTTTGGTGGATTTTTAAGAATTATTTGAATAGGGAAAAGTCCCTGTCTTGTTATTTTTATCACATTTATTCTACAAAGAATCTGACCATGGGGCCAGTGGCATTTTGTAGAGAATTTCCGTGGCTTTCCAACAATGTCAAATTCACTAAATTTGGTTTAGCCAATTTGAAACTATGTAATTTCAAAGTTTGGGCAGTATTGGATTTAGATGGAAATGATTTAAACGAAATTTGAATAAAAGGGCCGGCGGGAAACGCTAACGGGCCGAGATGGTTTAAAACAAAGAAAACGGCCCAGCAGCGCATCCAGTGCGCGCGGGCCTGCTGACAGGGTGGGGGCCACCCGTCAGTGGGCGTTTAAACCCGAAACGGTACGGGGCGACGTGGAGCGTAGGATTAGAGAGTAGATCGACGGCTCAGAGCCATCGTCTTCTCCGGCGAGAAAGGGTTGCGGGCACGGCGGCGCTAGGGGGTGGGAGAGCTAACCAGGGCTCCCGCGGTGGCTGGCAGTGTGCGTGATGTCGATGTGGACGACGGCGAAGCTCCTGGCACCGGCGGCAACTCCTGGATCAGCTCCAATCGACGGCGGCGAGGTGCGGTACTGGCGGGCTCCGACCTTCAAATTGGAGCAACTCCGGCGACAATCGAGTGAGTGGTTGGGTGGAGGAGAAGCAGTGGAGGATGGTGAACGAGATGGTGTGCTCAACTTCGTCCAGGGAACGCTGTATTTATAGATGGCCAAGGGTGCGGCGTGGCCGTGAAGAGGTCGACCGAGGTGCGGCGGTTCCGGCGAGGTGTTGGGCTAGGCAAGGGTGCTACGGTGTTCTCCTCGTCCAGGCGAATCTGTAGGTGGCGATGGCACGGTCGGGCGGCGTCTGTGGGCGAGGCATTGCGTCCGTGTCTGCCGTGTTGGTCGCGGGATCGCGTTGTCGTCTCCGGCGACGGCGGGCACGGGTCGGGGTCGAGGGCGTGTCTGGGAGCGTTGCGGTGTCACGGTGATGCTCAACGTGCTCGCAGGGGGTCTAGGGGGTGCTCGAGGTCGTGGCGCGGCGCGTGGCTAGTGTGTGTCCGCGTCGGGCACACGCGCGACGTGAGCGGCATCCAGGGCGTCGTGGACGCGTGCTGGTCTGGGCGTTGTCGAGCTCCTCCTCGACCAGGGCTGGGCTAGGGTGGCGTAGGAGAGGCGGTGGCACACGGTGGCGAGGTGGCCAGGGTTGGGGAAGCAAGGGGAGAGGGGGTGGTGCGGCATGGCCGGCATGTGGCCGGCATGGCCATGCCATGCTCTCTCTCTCTCCCTCCTTAGCTCCACTATGTTGCATTTAGGGTTAGAGGGGGCAGGGGAACCATTTGGTGCAAGTTGGGGTAGGTTAGTTCTAGTAGATCACTATTTGCTATAGTGTATGCATAGTGTTCAAATTTGGAAAATACAAAAATATCAAAAAGGGAAATAATTCAAAAGGTGAAAGTTTGTGATATGTGAAGGTTGAGATAAGTTGTAATTGACCAGAGATGAATTGAGGTGGTGGTGGAAAAATTATATTTCAAAATTTGGCCAAAATGGCTAAGTGAAGATTGTTGAACTTGTTATAAAGTTGCCACTTTGGATGAGCATAGCTAGTGATCAAAGATAAATTTGGCAGGGTGGTCTTCATCAAAGTTGTTCACCTTGATGTTGACTTTGAAATGGTGCAAAGAGTTAGCAAAGATTGGTTTGGGAAAATTGAATTGCAGGGGCTCAAAGTGGTGATCAGACTAAAATTGGCAGATTTGGTCATCATCACATGTGAGGGGGAAAAGTGTTGGAAATTCATTTGAATTGTGAACCCTTGATTCCAAAAGTTGTAATAAGTGTTTAACAACATTATTCAACTAATGGTGAAGACCAAATAGATCTAGGGTCAAAATTTATAAAAATGCCATAGGGCATAAGTGAGGGTTTTTAGGGTTTTGCCCCTTTTATTTGATTTTCTTCCTCTTTGATTTATTTGGTTGGTGATCTTCCTATGATCACTCTAGGGTTTTAGAGCACATAAAGATACAAGTAATAACAATCATCATGGCATATCACTCAAATGAACAAGTCCTATGCATGGTACTATATGCAAAAGAAAAGTTTTTGTTGGTTTGAAATTTTGTATTCTGGAAATCTCTACTTTCTTTTCATTGAAATTTGGGGTGTTACAAAGAATCTCCCGCACACAACTATGCCCAGTGAACCACATATATCATGTATGTTTTCACTAAGTTAGTTGCCCGTTTAACTCTTGGCCTATGAATGGTATTTTAGTCATTCTCTTTAGAAAAGATTTGCAAGCGCCAAACGATTCAAAAATAAAATGACTCCAAAAATCCATTTGCATGGAGTTTCTTCATGCGTTCCTTTCTAACATGGCCTAAATGGCGGTTCCACAAATATGTGGAATTCAAATCATTTGCCTTATGGCATTTTAGCGTCAGTATTATGTGTGTGTGTTTCACCATTAAGATTTATAATAACTTATCCATCGTACATGGAGTAATGTCATAATTTGAACAACTCGTTGTTTTCATTTGACCAGAGCAAAATAACAATTATTAAGTTCTTTATTATAAATTCTAAGGGCTAGATAGAATGCCAACGATGAACATAATAACACTTTATTTTCGTTCCAGACGTGCATTCCTATCATATTCCTTGTCAGTCACTTAGGCCATTGTATTCTTGTATTGCGTTGTTTTGTATGACACTTCATACCAACCAATATGGTACAAATACCCAAGAATTTCATTGTGTGACCAAACGAGGAATACATCCATAACATGTATATCATTTATATACACCTGAGCTAGACTTTCTAGTATTTTCTTTCTTTTTGCCAAAATATCTTTTGTAGTTTCTCTTTTAGTTTTCCTCATTATTCAGAAAACACTTCATCTTTAAAAAAATTCTAGGTTTGTTGGTCAAATACCAATAACCATGAAGTTCTTACTTTGAAGTTGATCATCATATGACAAGTGTTCCAGATTTCACTATTAGTAACTTTGTAATGTGATGAACAATTTCACTCATAATTTTATTCATCAATTCATGACGACTTTCTGAGACCATGTCTGTACATGCTAGGCTCGTAAAGTTTTAACCTTAGTATTCGCATGTGCAAATCTGGCTTGCACCCGTTGTAAGCTCACGTAGAATCTATAACACCCGATCATCACGTGATGCTTCGAAACGACGAGTCTTAGCAACGGTGCATACTAAGGACGATCACTTCATGGATATGCGAATATCGTTAGTGCCCCAATAGTTGGAGAATTGGGACGCCTTGCGTCTTCAACCTTCGTACATTCCCATAAAACTTATGAGTTTATGTAGTCTCACCAAATTATATTCTATCATCTTGCAATAAGGTCTTAGATATCACATATATCTCATACCTTGATTATTTCAGAAAACTAAATTTTCAGCTCCTTACTTTTCAAACAGATTTGAACTTCAAGTTTCACGGAGACAAGATAACTTTAGGTACTAATTGAAACCATAGTTCTTTGAATCAACAATGTGAGGTTTACTAAAAGTTTGCAATAGGACTTTAAACATTTCTTGATTCTTTAACAATACGGTACCAGTCCGTAAAGTTTCTAGTCAGATTTTAACAGTATTTCTATCTCAATAACAAGACTAGCGCTTGGTAGAAAAATGGATGCCAATACTACAAATTAATTCAACATACTACTCAGACTATGTTTATGATAATTTGTTCATGTTTTAATCTAATTACTAATGAACTCCCACTTAATACAGCATCCCTCATAGTTGTTAAGTGGTACACGATCCAAATCCACTACACCAAAACCGATCATCACGTGAGATGATGTAGCTTCAACGGTGAACATCAACATGTTGATCATATCATCCATATGACTCGTGTTCAACCTTTCGGTTTCCGTTGTCCCGAGGCCATGTCTGTACATGCTAGGCTCGTCAAGCAAACCCAAGTATTCCGCGTGTGCAACATGGCTTACACCCGTTGTATATGAACATTGAATCTATCACATCTGATCATCACGAGATGCTTCGAAACGATGAACTTTGGCAATGGTGCATACGAGGGGAGAACACTTTATTATCTTGATATTAATGTGAGGGATCATCTTATAATGCTACCATTGTGTTCTAAGCAAAATAAGATGCATAAAGGATTAACATCACATGCAATTCATATGTGATATGATATGGCCCTTTAGTCTTTGCGCCTTCGATCTTCATCTCCAAAGCACGGACATGATCTCCATCGTCAACGGGCATGATCTCCATCATCGTCGGTGTAGCATCAAGGTCCATGGCGCCGTCTTCATGGTTGTTCACCTCATGTAGCAACTATTACAACTACTTTGAAATACTACTCAGTCATGAAATTTAAAGACAACCATAAGGCTCCTGCCGGTTGCCACAATACAATAATGATCATCTCATACATATTCATCATCACATCATGGCCATATCACATCACCAAACCCTGCAAAAACAAGTTAGACGTCTCTAATTTGGTTTGCATATTTTACGTGGTTTAGGGTTTTCGAGTAAGATCCAATCTACCTACGAACATGAACCACAACGGTGATACTAGTGTTGTCAATAGAAAAAGTAAATTGAATCTTCACTATGGTGGGAGAGACAGACACCCGCAAAGCCACTTATGCAATACAAGTTGCATGTCGAACGTGGAGCAAGTCTCATGAACGCGGTCATGTAAAGTTAGCCCGAGCCGCTTCATCCCACCATGCCGCAAGATGCAAAGTACTCGAACTAAAGACAACAAAGCATCAACGCCCACAAAACAATTGTGTTCTACTCATGCAACCAATCTATGCATAGACACGGCTCTGATACCACTGTAGGGATTCGTTGCATAGAAAACAAAAAATTTCCTACCGCGAGAACGAAAACCAAGCCAAGATGCAATCTAGAAGACGGGAGCAACGAGGGGATGATCGAGTCTCACCCTTGAAGAATTCCAAAGCCTACAAGATGAGGCTCTTGTTGCTGCGGTAGACGATCACTTGCCGCTTGCAAAAGCGCGTAGAAGATCTTGATCACGGTGCCACAATCGGGCAGCACCTCCGTACTCGGTCACACGTTCGGTGTTGATGAAGACGACATCCTTCTCCCCGTTCCAGCGGGCAGCGGAAGTAGTAGCTCCTCCTTGAATCCGGCAGCACGACGGCGTGGTGGCGGTGGCGATGGAGAACTCCGGCGGAGCTTCGCTAGGCTATGCGGGAGATGTGGAGGAGAGAGGGCGGCTAGGGTTTGGGAGAGGGAGAGGTGGCCGGCCACTTGAGGGGGTGCGGCCACAATGGCTTTGGTGTGGCCGGCCCCCTCCCCTTGCTCCTCATTATATAGGTGGAACCCCCAAGTGTTGGACTACAAGTCTTCGAATAAGACCCCAACCCAAAATTTCCATGTAGTAGGGAAACCTACCCAAGGTGGGACTCCCACCCAAGTGGGATTCCCACCTTCCCATGGGGGGGAGGTGGCCGGCCACCTTAGGTGGAGTCCACCTGGGACTCCACGCCTAGGGTTGGCCGGCCATGGGTGGTGGAGTCCCTTCGGGACTCCGCCTTCCAAAGTGATTTCTTCCGGACTTTTCTAGAACCTTCTAGAACCTTCCATAAATGCACCGGATCATTTCCAAACTTGCAATATGACTTCCTATATATGAATCTTATTCTCCGGACCATTCCGGAACTCCTCGTGATGTCCGGGATCCCATCCGAGACTTCGAACAATACTTCAAACTCCATTCCATATTCAAGTTCTACCATTTCAACATCAAACCTTAAGTGTGTCACCCTACGGTTCGTGAACTATGTGGACATGGTTGAGTACTCTCTCCTGATGGGGTTCGTAGCATAGAAAACAAAAAATTTCCTACCGCAAGACGAATAAATCCAAGATCTAATCTATGGAACACCCAAGATCTAATCTACAAGATCAGAGCAACGAGATTGATATGAGACTAACCCTCGAAGATTTCCAAAGCCTACGAGATTAGATCTCGTTGTTGGTGTAGACGATCATCCCCAGTGCTGCAATCCGGCAGCACTTCCGTACTCGGTCGCGCGTACGGTGTCGATGAAGCCCTTCCTCTCCCCGTTCCAGTGGGCAGCGGAGGTGTGGTAGATCCCCTCGGAATCCCAGCAGCACGACGGCATGGTGGTGGTGGTGGAGGAGAAAAGCTGCAGGGCTTCGCCTAAGCCGGAGCAGTTTATCGGTGGGAGAGAGAGGCGGCTAGAGCACACGGGATGAAGGAAGGGCTGCGCCCCCTGCCCCCTCCCCTCTTTATATAGAGGGGGGTGCGGCCAGGGGTGCCTTGGCCCCTCCTCCAAGCTCATGGCCGGCGGCCCAAAAGGGGGAAGGGGGAAAACTTCCCCCCCAAGTTGATCCCCCCTAGGGTTTTTGGGGAAACCCTAGGGGTTGGCCGGATGGGCCTTGGGGGGGCATGTGCCCCTGGCCCATTAGGCTAGGGAGCATCCCCTCGGCCCATGCTAGGCCTCCTAGGGTCGTGGGCCCACTGGTGGGAACCCTGGAACCTTCTAGAACCTTCCCGGTCTTCCGCCGGAAAAATCCCGAACTTTTCCGAAACCTAGAAATCAACTTCCCTTATATGAATCTTATTCTCCGGACCATTCCGGACCTCCTCGTGATGTCCTGGATCCTATCCGAGACTCCGAACAAACTTCGGTCTCCATCTCATATTCCGAATCTACTTATGCGACATCGAACCTTAAGCGCGTCACCCTATGGTTCGTGAACTATGCAGACATGGTCGAGACTCCTCTCCGAGCAATAACCAATAGCGGGATCTGGAGATCCATAATGGCTCCCACATATTCAACGATGACTTAGTGATCGATTGAACCATTTACATACGATGTCGATTCCCTTTGTATCGCGATATTTTACTTGTCCGAGGTTCGATCATCGGTATCTCCATACCTTGTTCAACCTCGTTACCGACAAGTACTCTTTTCTCGTACCGTGGTATGTCATCTCTTATGATCCAATCATATGCTTGCAAGCTAATCAGACGACATTCCACCGAGAGGGCCCAGAGTATATCTATCCGTCATCAGGATGGACAAATCCCACTATTGATCCATATGCCTCAACTCACACTTTCCAAATACTTAATCCCATCTTTATAACCACCCATTTACGCAATGGCGTTTGATGTAATCAAAGTACCCTTCCGATGTAAGTGATTTACATGATCTCATGGTCGAAGGACTAGGCAACTATGTATCGAAAGCTTATAGCAATTTGAACTTAATGACTTGATCTTATGCTACGCTCATTTGGGTGTGTGTCCATTATATCATTCACCTAATGACATAACCTTGTTATTAATAACATCCAATGTTCATGATCACGAAACCATGATCATCCATTAATCAACAAGCTAGTTATACAAGAGGCTTACTAAGTACTCCTTGTTGTTTACATAACACACATGTACCAATGTTTCGGTTGATACAATTATAGCATGGGATGTAAACATTTATCATGAACACTAAGATATAACAATAACTAATTTATTATTGCCTCTTGGGCATATCTCCAACAGTCTCCCACTTGCACTAGAGTCAATAATCTAGTTTACATTTGTAAAGATATAACACCTTGGCCTTCTGGTGTTTTATCATGTTTTGCTCACGGGAGAGGTTTTAGTCAACGGTTCTGACACACTCAGAAACGTATGTATTTTGTAATTCATTCGCGTCTTCACGCATCACTCATTTTCCAAATGAGTCAGCATTAAATATGTTTGGTCTTCTGGTGGAACCTTAATTCCTCGGTCTGAAATATGTCACTAATATTGTCACACACAATATAGCTTCAAAGTTCTGACACTATCGGAACTACACCAAGTTCTCAAAGAACTTCTTGACTTAACATCCTCAATCATTATCAAAACAATGACATACTCTGCCTTCTTTTGTAGAATCGGTCACAATATTTAGAACTCTTCTAAAACTAGCATTGTGCTACCTTTTTAAACAACACTTAGCCTAATTGAGATTTGAAATTAATTTTTATATGTGACCAAACAAATATCGGTGCAACACCTTACATCGATTTCTTTGTCATTACCCCATATAAAACTATATATATATCCTTGGTTCTTCTAAAGTACTCAAGGATATTCTTTACTGTCGTCCAATGATCATCACATGAATCATTCTGGTACATGCTCATAACACTTTAGAGCACATGATATCTGATTTTGTACATATTAATCGTGATCTAAAATCACTCATGTGTTTTTACTCATTGAGTGTCAGATACACGCAAGTCTTGTTAAACCTTCATATGGAAAAGAACACCTTCTTAATATTTTTATATTGAACTACTTCAATATTCATTCTATGTACTTTGACTTAAACTTATTATGTGTTTCAATCTATCTTCATAGATCTTGACACTAAATATGTTTTAGTCCATATCCTCTCATTGAAGTTAATTCTCAATGAAACCTTTTTAATCAATTATATAATTACATTATTTATAATCAACGATATGTCATCTACATAAAGTATTACAAATATGTCTCAGCGCTCCCACTTAATTTCTTGCAATTGCAAGCATCTTCATCGTTTCTGATGAAATCAAAACTCTTTGATTATTTCATCCGGTGAAGATTCCAACTCCGCGATACTCACTTCATCCAATTGAAGTTCGTATACCTATCTAGTATTCCATGGACTAGCAAAAACTCTTGGTTGTATCTAGTATACATCTTTCATACATGCTTCTGGTAAGGAATGTATTTCTGCCATCCTACTATCATATCTCATAAAAGAAATATGTAGCGATTACTAGAATAATCCACATAGACTATAAGCATTGCCACGGAAGATCTAATCTTATCGCAGTCAACTCTTTGAACTTTGTCGTAAACAACTTTTCGATAAGTCAAGCTTCTTTAAGGATATTTCATCCAAGTCCATCTATTTCATAGATCCATTTACTCTCAATAAGCATTCATCTATCTTGGATTTCATGGCGCATAGCCATTTTAACGGAGTCAGGGCCCATCATAACTTCTTTGTATGTAGTTGGTTTATCATTGTTCAAAAACAATCATTTGTCCACAAATCATTTATTTGATCACAAAATAAACCACATATACAAGGTTCAATTAGTACTTTGATCTCCATGACTATAACACTTTGTAGACATGGGAGCCATGATCTTCGTAGCTGCTTCCGGAACCAATTCCGATGCTGCGCTACTCTGATCATCATGCTCAGGTTCATGAACCTTATCAAGTTCCATTGTCCTCCCACTCAAATAGTTCGTTAGAAACAATTTCTTTGAAATAAGTAAGAAACATCGACAAACACTTTTATCTTTGTCTCCATAGTGGAAAGAATTCCCAATCATTTCTCTGGGATAACCAACAAAGACATTCATCCGATTTTGGTTGTAAACTTATTTACTTATGCTATGCATACCAAAATTTAAGAAAGGACTATTATGGTTCATACCCATGCCATAACTCGTATGGTGTCATTTCAACGGATTATGATGATGCTCTATTTAGTGTAAAAGCGGTAGTCACTAAAGCATAATCCACAAAAATATAATGGCATCAATATTTTATCTCATCATTGACCCAACAAGGTTTGGATACATCTCTCGAATACTCTATCATCACTATGATACTCCAAGAAACGTGAGGTTGTAGAACGATTTCATAACTCTCTTAGATGTTTGCTAAAACTCGTAATTCAAATATTTCCACCATGATCCAATCATAGATATTTGACTTTTCTATTACGATGATTTCCTCTTCATGCTGAAATTTATTTGAATCCATTCAAATGTTTCAAACTTCTTCCTTATCGAATATATCCACATATATATACTCAATTCATCGTTGGATGTTTTCATGAAGTAGAAGAATCTCCCGCACACAACTATGCCTAGTGAACCACATATATCATCATGTATGTTTTCACTAAGTTAGTTGCCCATTCAAATCTTGGCCTATGAATGGTATTTAAGTCATTCTCTTTAGAAGAGATTTGCAAGCGCCAAATGATTCAAACATCATATGACTCCAAAAATCCATTCAAATGGAGTTCCTTCATGCGTTCCTTTCTAACATAACCTAAATGGCGGTTCCACTAATGAGTGGAATTCATATCATTTGCCTTATGGCATTTTAGCGTCAGTGTTATGTATGTGTGCTTCACCATTAAGATTTATAATAACTTTATCCATCGTTCATGGAGTAATGTCATAATTTGAACAACTCATTGTTTTCATTTGACCAGAGCAAAATAACAATTTATTAAGTTCTTTATTATAAATTCTAAGGGCTAGGTAGAATGCCAACGACAAACATAATGACACCTTATTATGTTCTAGACGTGCATTATTACCATATTCCTTATCAGTCACTTAGGCCATCGTATTCTTGTATTGCGTTGTATTGTATGACATCTCATACCAACCAATCTGGTACAAATACCCAAGAATTTCATTATGTGACCAAACAAGGAATACATCCATAACATGTATATCATCTATATACACCTGAGCTAGACTTTCTAGTCTTTTCTTTCTTTCTGCCAAAATATCTTTTGTAGTTTCTCTTTTAGCTTTCCTCATTCTCAGAAAACACCTTACCTTCAATAACTTCTAGGTTTGTTGGTCAAACACCAATAACCTTGAGGATCTTACCTTGAAGTTGATCATCACATGACAAGTGTTCCAGATTTCACTATTAGTAACTTTTAATGTGATGGACAATTTCACTCACAATTTTATCCATCAAATCATGACGACTTTCCGAGACCATGTCTGTACGTGCTAGGCTCGTGATGTTTAACCTCAGTATTCGCATGTGCAAATCTGGCTTGCACCCGTTGTATGCACACGTAGAATCTATAACACCCGATCATCACGTGATGCTTCGAAACGACGAATCTTAGCAACGGTGCATACTAAGGACGATCATTTCATGGATATGCGAATATCGTTAGTGCCCAACTAGTTGGAGGATTGAGACGCCGGGCGTCTTCAACCTTCGTACATTCCCATAAAACTTATGAGTTTATGTAGTCTCACTAGATTATATTCTATCATCTTGCAATAAGGTCTTAGATATCACATATATCTCATACCATGCTTATTTCTAAAAACAAAATTTCCAGCTCCTTACTTTTCAAACGGATTTGAACTTCAAGTTTCACGGAGACAAGATGATTTAAGGTACTAATTGAAACCATTGATCTTTGAATCATCAATGTGAGGTTTACTAGAAGTTTGCATTAGGACTTAATCATATCTTGATTCTTTAACAATACGGTACCAGTCCGTAAAGTTACTTGTCAGACTTAACAGTATTTCTATCTCAATTACAAGACTAGCGCATGGTAGATAACGGATGCCAATTCTACAAATTTAATCCAAAATACTATTCAGACTATGTTCATGATAATTAGTTCATGTTTTAATCTAATTACTAATGAACTCCCACTTAATACAACATCCCTCATGGTTGTTAAGTGGTACACAATCCAAATCCACTACACCAAAACCGATCATCACGTGAGATGATGTAGCTTCAACGGTGAACATCAACATGTTGATCATATCATCCATATGACTCGTGTTCAACCTTTCGGTTTCCAGTGTCCCGAGGCCATGTCTGTACATGCTAGGCTCGTCAAGCAAACCCAAGTATTCCGCGTGTGCAAACATGGCTTACACCCGTTGTATGTGAACGTAGAATCTATCACATCCGATCATCACGAGATGCTTCAAAACGACGAACTGTAGCAACGGTGCATACGAGGGGAGAACACTTTATTATTTTGATATTAATGTGAGGGATCATCTTATAATGCTACCGTCGCGATCTAAGCAAGATAAGATGCATAAAGGATTAACATCACATGCAATTCATAATATGTGATATGATATGGCCTTTCTTCTTGTGCTTTTGATCTCCATCTTCAAAGCACACGATCATGATCTCCATCATCACCAGCATTGCACCAAGGTCCATGGCGCCGCTTCATGGTTGTCCATCACTTATAGCTACTATGACAACTACTTGAAATAAAGCTATTACATGATGAATAGACACGCAGGTCTTTAACAAAAATTAAAGACAACCATTAGGCTCCTGCCGGTTGCCATAATACAACAATGAACATCTCATACATCAAATATAATCATCATCACATCATGGCCATATCACATCACAAAACCCTGCAAAAACAAGTTAGACTCCTCTAATTTGGTTTGCATATTTTACGTGGTTTAGGGTTTTCGAGTAAGATCCAATCTACCTACGAACATGTACCACAACGGTGATACTAGTGTTGACAATAGAAAGTGTAAATTGGAATCTTCACTATGGTGGGAGAGACAGACACCCGCAAAGCCACTTATGCAATACAAGTTGCATGTCAAGCGTGGAGCAAGTCTCATGAGACGCGGTCATGTAAAGTTAGCCCGGGCCGCTTCATCCCACCATCCCGCAAGATGCAAAGTACACAAACTAAAGCAACAAAAGCATCAACGCCCACAAAACCATTGTGTTCTACTCGTGCAACAGATCTATGCATAGACATGGCTCTGATACCACTGATGGGGTTCGTAGCATAGAAAACAAAAAATTTCCTACCGCAAGACGAATAAATCTAAGATCTAATCTATGGAACACCCAAGATCTAATCTACAAGATCGGAGCAACGAGATTGATATGAGACTAACCCTCGAAGATTTCCAAAGCCTACGAGATTAGATCTCGTTGTTGGTGTAGACGATCATCCCCGATCGCAATCCGTACACTTCCGTACTCGGTCGCGCGTACGGTGTCGATGAAGCCCATCCTCTCCCCGTTCTAGCGGGCAGCGGAGGTGTGGTAGATCCCCTCGGAATCCCAGCAGCATGACGGCATGGTGGTGGTGGTGGAGGAGAAAAGCTGCAGGGCTTCGCCTAAGCCGGAGCAGTTTATCGGTGGGAGAGAGAGGCGGCTAGAGCACACGGGATGAAGGAAGGGCTGCGCCCCCTGCCCCCTCCCCTCTTTATATAGAGGGGGGTGCGGCCAGGGGTGCCTTGGCCCCTCCTCCAAGCTCATGGCCGGCGGCCCAAAAGGGGGAAGGGGGAAAACTTCCCCCCCAAGTTGATCCCCCCCTAGGGTTTTTGGGGAAACCCTAGGGGTTGGCCGGCTAGGCCTTGGGGGGCATGTGCCCCTGGCCCATTAGGCTAGGGAGCATCCCCTCGTCCCATGCTAGGCCTCCTAGGGTCGTGGGCCCACTGGTGGGACCCCTGGAACCTTCTAGAACCTTCCCGGTCTTCCGCCGGAAAAATCCCAAACTTTTCCGAAACCTAGAAATCAACTTCCCTTATATGAATCTTATTCTCCGGACCATTCCGGACCTCCTCGTGATGTCCTAGATCCTATCCGAGACTCCGAACAAAATTCGGTCTCCATCTCATATTCCGAATCTACTTATGCGACATCGAACCTTAGGCGCGTCACCCTACGGTTCGTGAACTATGCAGACATGGTCGAGACTCCTCTCCGAGCAATAACCAATAGCGGGATCTGGAGATCCATAATGGCTCCCACATATTCAACGATGACTTAGTGATCGATTGAACCATTTACATACGATGTCGATTCCCTTTGTCTCGCGATATTTTACTTGTCCGAGGTTCGATCATCGGTATCTCCATACCTTGTTCAACCTCGTTACCGACAAATACTCTTTTCTCGTACCGTGGTATGTCATCTCTTATGATCCAATCATATGCTTGCAAGCTAATCAGACGACATTTCACCGAGAGGGCCCAGAGTATATCTATCTGTCATCAGGATGGACAAATCCCACTGTTGATCCATATGCCTCAACTCACACTTTCCAAATACTTAATCCCATCTTTATAACCACCCATTTACGCAATGGCGTTTGATGTAATCAAAGTACCCTTCCGATGTAAGTGATTTACATGATCTCATGGTCGAAGGACTAGGCAACTATGTATCGAAAGCTTATAGCAATTTGAACTTAATGACTTGATCTTATGCTACGCTCATTTGGGTGTGTGTCCATTATATCATTCACCTAATGACATAACCTTGTTATTAATAACATCCAATGTTCATGATCACGAAACCATGATCATCCATTAATCAACAAGCTAGTTATACAAGAGGCTTACTAGGGACTCCTTGTTGTTTACATAACACACATGTACCAATGTTTCGGTTGATACAATTATAGCATGGGATGTAAACATTTATCATGAACACTAAGATATAACAATAACTAATTTATTATTGCCTCTTGGGCATATCTCCAACATCTCCAACCAATAACTAATAGCGGGATCTGGAGATCCATAATGGCTCCCACGTATTCAACGATGACTTTAGTGATCGAATGAACCATTCACATACGATACCAATTCCCTTTGTCACGCGATATTTTATTTGTCCGAGGTTTGATCATCGGTATCAATCTATACCTTGTTCAACCTCGTCTCCTAACAAGTACTCTTTACTCGTACCGTGGTATGTGGTCTCTTATGAACTTATTCATATGCTTGCAAGACATTAGACGACATTCCACCGAGAGGGCCCAGAGTATATCTATCCGTCATCGGGATGGACAAATCCCACTGTTGATCCATATGCCTCAACTCATACTTTCCGGATACTTAATCCCACCTTTATAACCACTCATTTACGCAGTGGCGTTTGATGTAATCAAAGTTCCTTTCCGGTATAAGTGATTTACATGATCTCATGGTCGAAAGGACTAGGTAACTATGTATCGAAAGCTTATAGCAAATAACTTAATGACGTGATCTTATGCTACGCTTAATTGGGTGTGTCCATTACATCATTCATATAATGACATAACCTTGTTATTAATAACATCCAATGTTCATGATCACGAAACCATGATCATCTATTAATCAACAAGCTAGTTATACAAGAGGCTTACTAGGGAATCTTTGTTGTTCACATAACACACATGTATCAATGTTTCGGTTAATACAATTATAGCATGGTATGTAAACATTATCATAAACACAAAGATATATTATAATAACCATTTTATTATTGCCTCTTGGACATATCTCCAACAAATGCGTTCTCTACCAACGTCCTGACACCCAATGCTAGTAGTACTTGCTCCGTTCACACAAAAGAATATCTTAACTTTGGTAAAATAGGCGTGTATCTAGATTTGTTTTAGTGTGCACATAAATATAAATTTAGATAAAGTTGAGACATTCGTTAATGGACCGAGGGAGCAATATTTTCAACACGTCACTAATAAGCTTTTTGGTACGTAGTCTTATTAATAAATGACACACTCACACTCATAAAGTGTGTAGAAGAACATGATGCAATTGTCTCTTAATCTACTGTCAGCTTCTCTTCTTTTTTCTTTTATCTCCTTTAACTCAGCTTAAATATGTTATTTTAGATTTCTTATGTCACCTTATTATACTCGCTCTAAGAGGTTGATCTTTTAGTACCTTGTTTCCATTGACTTTTACTTATTTAATTAATTTCTTAAAATCGTGTTTGACATTGACCGAGTTGTAATAATTGGGTCTTTGCCCCCATAAGTATAGAGAGAAAGAGTTACGATCTCCTCTTTATATATGTGGTGTCGTCAAACCAAGGACCAAAACTAGTTGGTTTGGATACCCCGATCAGGACATTAGTTAGGTCGAGGGAATGAACGTTGGTTCACTTCCACACCTGTTAACGTTGGTTACCTCATCGCTGCTAATAATTTTCTTGGTATGCAAGCCAACTTGTAGAACGGACGAAGGTCGGTCGTCGGTGGGAGACCGTTTGTATTTTTTGTTTTGTTTAGGGCGACCGTTTGTAAACAGCGTCGTAGCGTTTCCACCGATCTTGAAAGGAGGTGTGCGGGTACTTAGTGTGCATGCGCACAACAACAATACAATTGCATTCAGATTACAGTGAGAGGTTACATATATGGAGAGAGTTGAGGCAGTAGCTGCAGATCCTAGCTACAAGGACGGGGAGAAGTGGCGCACGATCCATGCGGTGCATGGATAGACACTATGACTAAGTACAGATAAGTGCAGGACTAAGTCTAGTCTAACATCCCCCGCAGTGTCGATGGTAGCCTGTCGAACGGTGAGACTGGAACGGAAATATCTGAAGGGGCCGGAGGGCAATCCCTTGGTGAAAATATCTGGAAATTGAGAGCTCGTGGGTATGTGAAGGACATGAACTTCTCCGAGCTGTTTGTCCCTGACAAAATGAATGTCCACTTCAATGTGCTTTGTGCGGCGGTGCTGAACAGGATTGGCAGACAAATAAACTGCAGAAACATTGTCGCAATATACCACAGTAGATCTGTCGATGGGTCGGTGGAGTTCCTGCAAAATCTGACGAATCCAGCACATCTCGTCAACAACATGGGCAACAACACGGTACTCCGCTTCAGCACTTGACCTGGACACAGTTAGTTGGAGTTTGGCAGACCAAGAAATAAGATTATCACCGAGATAGACACAGAAACCGGTGGTGGATCGACGGGTATCGGGACAACCTGCCCAATCAGCGTAAGAGTAAGCGATGAGAGAGGAAGGAGGAGAAGGAACCATGTGAGTACCAAGATCAAGAGTTCCTTTAATATAGCAAATTATTCGTTTTACAAGATTAAGGTGAGTGGATGAGGGGCATGCATGAGCAGACATGCTTGATGAACATCATATGCAATTTCAGGTCGAGTTAGAGTTAGGTATTTTAAAGCACCCGTGAGAATGTGATATGAAGTGTGATTGTCGAGAATGTCACCATCATTGATGCATAATCTGGAGTTGGTGTCGATGGGTGTGGAGGCTGGGTTGCAATCAGTCATGCCATCTCGTTGAATGAGGTCAAGATCATATTGCTTTTGGGGAAGATTGAGACCAGAGGAAGATCGAGTGACAGATTCCTAAGAAATGGCTAAGTGGTCCTAGGTCAGTCATAGAAAATTCAGAAGTAAGGGTGGAGATGATGTGAGATAGAAACGCCGAAGAGGAAGCAGTGAGGACAATATCATCGACATATAAGAGTAAATATGCAGTATGTTCGGAGGAGCGATAGATAAAGAGAGAAGTATCATTTTTGGATGCGGAAAAACCCATGGCCGTGGCAAAGGTTGCAAATCTAGTGAACCAGGCTCGAGGGGCCTGTTTTAGGCCATAGAGAGATTTATTGAGGGGACAAACGAGAGAAGGATTAGATGGATCATGGAAACCAGATGGTTGTTGACAATACACCGTTTCGGAAATTGTACCGTGAAGGAACGCATTTTTGACATCGAGTTGATGAATGGGCCAGTGAGAGGAGATGGCTAGAGAGAGCACAATACGAATAGTGATGGGTTTTACGACGGGGCTAAAGGTTTCATCATAGTCGATTCCATATGCTTGTGAAAAACCCCGGACCACCCACCTAGCTTTATAGCGAGAGAGAGATCCATCAGAATTATATTTGATTCAAAAAACCCATTTTCCACTAACAATGTTGGCGCCGGGTGGAGGAGAGACGAGGGTCCACGTGCTGTTATGAACAAGGGCATCATATTCGGATTGCATGGCAGCAAGCCAATGTGGATCATTCATGGTCTGTTTGTAGGATCGAGGAAGAGATGGGGAGGTGGAGGTGACGGAGAGATCAAACGAACGACGTGGTTGGACGATGCCATCTTGGAGACGGGTGCGCATGGTGCGTGTAGGAGGCTGGAGTTGATCAGTGGAAGAGGAGGCAGACGGTGTGGGCGTCGTGGTTGCGGGGAAAGAGGATGGGGGAGATGGCGGGGTGCGCGTCAGGGAAGGTTGGGTGCACGTAGCATGGGCTGGGGAGGGTGTTTTCCAGTGGGCTGTAGAGGCCAATTGAAAGGATCATATGCCGCACCTAGAGGGGGGGGGGGGGTGAATAGGTGCTAACCAATTTTTAGTTCTTTTTCAATTTAGGCTTGACACAAAGGTAAATTCTCTAGATATGCAACTATGTGAATTTACCTATATGACAAGGTTAACAACTAAGCAACATATAGCTACGCAATATATAGGAGATAGAATAGGATAGAGGTAACCGAGAGTGGAGCACGCGGAGACACGGAGTTGATTCTCGTAGTTCCCTTCCTTTGCAAGAAGGTACGTCTACGTTTGGAGGAGTGTGGTTGCTACGAAAGCTAAACCAACGCCACGAAGGCCTAGCCCACTTCCACTAAGGGATTTTCTCGAGGCGGAAACCGGGCCTTTACAATATTCTTGGGGCACACATCCACAACCAAATTGGAGGCTCCCAAATCTGTAACAACACAACAATCAACAAGAATACATCAACAACAAACAACTAGGGATCCAAAGAGGAACACTAGCAAGATGGCCCTCAAGCATATGAGGGGGAAATGAGAATCGCTTCGGTGAGGATGTAGATCGAGGTCTTCTCCTTCGAATATCCAAAGATCAAGAGCTTTGGTTGGGTGGAGGAGGAGATCTTGCAAATCTTGTGTTCTTGAGGTGGCTCTAATGGTGGTGAAGCTTGGCAGATTTTTGTGCAATGATTGAGCAACTTGTCCCAATGGAGAAGAAAGCTATTTATATGAATGGGGCTTTCAGATCTGACCGTTGTGGAAGTTTTTGTGTAACACCGGAAGTTCCGACAAGGAGGGCCGGTAGTTCCGGCTGGATGCTTTCGCATCAGCCCAGCTGAAGACCTGAAAGAGGGCGCAACTAGGGCGGAACTTCCGGTGACCGGAAGTTCCGGCCAAGTTACGGCCAACCTCCGGAAACTCGAGAGAAAGCATACTGGACATACTGTGGCACAAACATGCAGTTTTCGGAACTTGACCGGAAGTAGGGCGGAAGTTTCGCTGACCGAAACTTCCGGCCTACTTCCGCCGAGCTCCAATGTGAGCGGCGCTGAGATTCTTCTGCCTTGAGCATCTGGGCGGAAGTTCCGCCAGCTGGGGCCAGAACTTCCGGCTGAAGTGAAAAACCAGCAACGAGAGCGGCGATGAGATACCTCTGCCGGGAGCATCTGGGCAGAAGTTCCGCCAGCTGGGGCCGGAACTTCCAGCTGGAGTGAAAACCAGCAGAGTCTTCAGAACTGACATATCATTCCACCAGCCATGTATAAATAATGAGACCATGTACCTGTCTACATCAACACACATAAATATATACCTATTGTTGACATCAAACACACAAAACCCAAAAGGGCGGGAAATGTTCTTTCAGGGGTGCGCGTAGCGTGGGCCGAAGACGATGGGTGCGCGTGGGCTGGTGACGGCTGGGTGCGCGTAGCAGAAGCCGGGCCATGCAGATCGTCGTGATCAACGTGCGCTGCTGCATGGTGATCGACGTGAGATGTCGGATGATGAAAAAAAGAGATAGAAGAGGGAGGATCGATTGGAGAGGATGGGGCGGGAGACTGAGAGGCAAATGGGAATATTGTTTCATCAAACGTAACGTGGCGAGATATGTAAACGCGCCGTGAAGTGATGTCGTAGCACCGGCATCCTTTGTGTTCGTGACCGTAGCCAATAAACACACAAGGGAGAGATCGTGGAGCAAGTTTGTCGGGTGCAGTAGAGGAAAGGTTTGGGAAACAGAGACAACCATAGACACGGAGATGATCATAGGAAGGAGGTGTGCCGTAGAGGAGTTCATGTGGGGTTAAAAGGTTTATTGGCTTAGAGGGTCTAATGTTGAGAAGGAGAGTGGCGGTATGAAGGGCTTCTGCCCAAAAACGTGATGGCATGGAGGCTTGGATTAGCAATGTTCTAATTACATCATTTGTTGTACGGATTGCGCGTTCGGCTTTGCCATTTTGGGAGGAGGTGTATGGACAAGAGAAACGGAGTTTTGTGCCGTGGGGTGTTAAGAAATTGTGGTTTAGAAGATTGTCAAATTCTTTACCATTGTCACATTGGATTGTGGCTATGACACGGTGAAAATGTGTGCGAATAAAAGCATGAAAATTAGTGATAGTGTGTACATCAGATTTAAAACGAAGAGGAAAAGTCCACATGAAGTGTGTGAAATCATCAATAATAAGTAAATAATATTTCATATCAGAGTTGCTAGAAAGGGGAGCAGTCCAAAGATCACAATGGAGTAGCTCAAATGCAGCGGAAGAATGTGTAGTAGATGGTTTAAAGGGAAGCCTAACATGTTTACCAAGTTGACAAGCTTGGCATAAATTGTCTAAATTATTACAAGGAAAATTCTTATTGAAGCTAGAGGAAACGCCGGGGTGGCCGAGGCGTCGATGCCACAAATCCTTCGACGGAGTGGTGGGCGGGAGAGCATAACTTGGTGTTGACGGTGGATAGATGGGGTACAAGTCGCCTTGGCTGTCACATCTGAGAAGAGCCGCCCTGGTCTGAAGATCCTTGATGGTGACGCCGAAAGGAACAAATTCCATGGAAAGAGAATTGTCAGTAGTGAATCGACGTACATATAAGAGATCATGAATAATTTGGGGAGCAACGAGCACATTGTTGAGATCCAGTGGTCTGCTAGATGAAATAGGTAATGATGTGTGGCCAACATGAGTAATTGGAATAGAATTTTCCATTGCCAAGAATAACCAGAGGAAAAGAGCTTGATGGAGTAGAGGTGTGCAATGTACCTTTGTTGGCCGTGAAGTGAGAGGAGGCGCCTGGGTCTGCGATCCAGCCACCTTGATTGTGCAGCGACATCTCGTGTAGTGCGTTGATCAGGGCCTGCTGCTGAAAGCTCGTGTCCGGTGGCGCGGGAACGGTTGCAGTCGGAGGAGCGCCGAAGGTGGCGGGCAGCATGTACGATGGTGGCGGCGGCGGAGGCTGCCCGTATCCAGGGGCGTTGGCGACGGAGGGAGGCGCGTAGTAGTTGGGCACGCCGCCAAATTGGGCAGGGGCGAATGCGGTGTGGGCCTACGGCAGAGGCGCCAGGCGCGGCCCAAGGATGTTGCGGATCGGCATCTGCCAGGCCTGGACCATGCTAGTCCAGGTGGGCCGCTGCTGCGTCTGATGCGGCGACGCCTGCGAGGTGGAGCCGCTGTTTGTAGCCACCATGGTTGGAGAAGCGCTTGCGCTTCTGGTTCCCTTGGTTGGGGGAGGGGGAACCAGGCGAGCCGAAGGTGCCCTGGCCGCCGTGGGTGGGGGCGGGAGCAGGCACCCGCGGCCGGTAGGAGAGGAGCGCGGTGGCCGTGGCCGGGCCAGTGGGCGCGTTCCCAGACATCTTCTCATCCATCGACAATTTGTCGACGGCGGCGGCGAAGGTGAGCGTCTCGGCGTCCTGCTGAATTAATTTGCCCACGATCTCGTGGTGCTGATGCACACCAGAGAGAAGTTGAATGAGAAGGGTGTGAGTGGAGAGGGGGTACCCAAGGTCATGTAGCTCATCCGAGATCGCCTTGAGCTCGGCGAGGTAGACGCTCAGCGGATGATCGAGCTGCTTGGTGAGGTGGAACGCCTTGGTGAGGATCATGGCCCGTGTCATCCCGTTGTTGCGGAAGATGGATTCCACGGCCAGCTAGATCGAGCGTGCCGACGCGGAGGCGGCATGGATCGTGGCTTGGAGATCGAGGGAGAGGACCTCGAGGAGCCACGACTGGATGATTGCTTCGACGGCGAGCCACTCAGGGTCGCCTGGGCGCGTGACGTCCGTGTGGACGTGATCCAGCACCTGGTAGATGGCGAGCTCGATGCAGATCGAGCTCCGGTATCTGGCCTTTGAGAGAGAAGCCAGAGAGGGTGAAGGAGTTGTGGCGCGGGGGAAGGGCGCCATGGGAAGAATTCTCGGAGGTGGTGGAGGAAGAAGTGGCATAGTTGGTGCTCGCGCTAGTGGCGGCGGTGACGGCAGTAGCGACGGTGGTGCCAGTCATGATTGGATCGAAAAAGCTGATACCATGAAAGGAGGTGTGCGGGTACTTAGTGTGCATGCGCACAACAACAATACAATTGCATTCAGATTACATTGAGAGGTTAGATATATGGAGAGAGTTGAGGCGGTAGCTGCAGATCCTAGGACGGGGAGAAGCGGCGCACGATCCATGCGGTGCATGGATAGACACTATGACTAAGTACAGATAAGTGCAAGACTAAGTCTAGTCTAACAGATCTGTCATTTAACAACTGATTCCCTGCAACGAATTGAGCAAACAAATCACACAGCCCAATGGGCCAAGTACGAAGCAGCTAGTAGCAGTGCACGGTTAACCATCACGCTAACATGGCTACTTGGAGTTTTTCTTAATCTTGGTACTTGCGTTTACTTCGTGATGATGATGCCAAGTATAGTATCATTCAGAAGGTCAATACAGCATCATCAAGTACAGAAATCTGTACCCGTCAACCTCCAAAAAAAGAAATCGATCTGTACCCGATCGAATGCAAGACGTGTATTTAATTTACATTGCAGAAACTGGTTTGTTACTGAAGTGAGAGTTCGCTCGCATTTCAAAACAAGAACGATTCAGAGACGTCCATAGCTAGGAGCCACTACAAGTGAAGTATCATCTGACGAAGCTAGCCCAAGATGAACACCGATGGCAGCAGGGGAGGGCCGGACTTGTTAGAGATTGAGGAGGCAACGTCGTTCACGGTTAAGAAGGCGAAGAAGCCGTCCATTGTCTGCGTCACACGATGGAGCTCGGTGGTGAACGCCGTGGTGGTGGCCTTGATCATGACGCTGCCACCCGTCCTCCTCATCTTCAGCGGCCACCTCGACGATCCGGCGGTATGGATCAAGTCCGCCGTGGCCGGCTTAGGAGCTCGACGAGGTAATTGCAATTGGGAGTGGTCACCGTCGGCATCCAAGCGACATTGGTTCACCTCGATCGGTGAATTAGCATGTCCTGAAATTCTGCTGCATTTCACTTGCAGAATCAAGGAAGGACGTGCTTCTGGGTGGCCTGGTCCTTCCAGGATTCGACGAACAGTCCTGCGCCAGCCGGTACCAGTCCGTGTACTACCGCAAGAACATGACGCGCTCCCCGACGCCCTATCTCATCGAGCGGCTGAGGGAGCAGGAGGCGCTGCAGCGGCGGTGCGGCCCGGGCAGTGAGCCATACATGAGAGCTTCGGAGCGGCTGAAATCTGGGGAGAAAAACGTGGACACCGTCGACGGCTGCAGCTACCTGGTGCTGCTAGCATACCGCGGCCTGGGCAACCGGATACTCGCCACCGCCTCGGCCTTCCTCTACGCCATGCTCACAAACCGCGTGCTGCTCGTCGACCGGGCCAAGACCCTGGGCGACATCTTCTGCGAGCCGTTCCCGGGGACGACATGGCTGCTCCCTCTCGACTTCCCGCTGGAGGGGTACAGCGACCTGGGCGAGGAGGCGGCGGAGAGCTACGCGAACGTGACGCTGCGCAACAACACCGGGCCGGCGTCGGAGCACCGCTTCGTGTACATCACCCTCGACCACGGCGCCAGCGCGGCCAACAGGCTCGCCTACTGCGACGACCACCGGCAGTTCCTCCACCGGGTGCAATGGGTGGTCCTGAGGACGGACTGCTACATCGCGCCCAGCCTCTTCCTCAACCCGGCGTACCAGGAGGAGCTCCACCGGATGTTCCCCAGGAAGGACGCCGTGTTCTACGTCATCTCGCGGTACCTCCTCCACCCGACGAACGACGTCTGGGGCATGGTCACGCGGTTCTACGACTCCTACCTCAAGAACGCCGACGAGACGCTGGGCATTCAGATCAGGGTATTGGACGAAGACACGCCGCCCCAAAACATCTTGGATCAGATCCTCGCGTGCACGTCGCAGGAGCACCTGCTTCCGGGCGTGGTGGTGGCGGGCGCCGGAGGAGTGCCGCCGCCGCTCCAGACCCGTGCCCGAACTAAGGCCGTCCTGGTCACAGGGCTCAGCGGGTGGCACCACGACAGAATCCGGGAGATGTACTGGCAGTCGGCGACCGCTGACGGCGAGGTGGTGAGCGTGCACCAGCCGAGCCACGAGGAATTCCAGGAGTTCTTCCTGGCCATGCACGACATGAAGGCGCTGGCCGAGATGTACCTGCTGAGCATGACCGACGCCATCGTCACCAGCGGCTGGTCGACGTTCGGTTATGTTGGCAGCGGGCTCGGCGGGCTCACGCCGTACCTCATGATGAGGCCTGTGCACCGGAAGCTGCCCGACACAAGATGCAAACGGGCCATGTCTATGGAGCCGTGCGCTCAGGGGCCAGCATACTTCGAGTGCACCAGGAGAGAATACAATATGGTCTTCCACACCAATAATATGGTGCCTCATGTCCAGGCTTGCGAAGACATGGCTTGGGGACTAAAACTCACTGAGCCCATAGCCGAGAAGGAAGTGTAGACATTTGGACCAGTACACATAGATCGCTACTTTTTTTTGCGAATCAACACCTTTCATTCATTACTCGTTGGGCTTACAATCGTTCTGAAGACAAACAACTAAGAAATTTGGAATATAATTAATCCATAAACATCTATGAGGCCTGCTTTGCACAAAGGTGTGCCGCTTCATTTGCCTCCCGCCCAATATGCTTCAGCTGGAAAAACTCCATATTAGAGCTCAAATCTTCAATTTCTTGATAATTGATGCAACTGTAGATAAATCCTTGTCTCTGTCCTTCCATGTTTGACAACTTCGCTTGCATCCGTCTCTACTTCAATACGGGAGAAACCCAGATCGTTAGCTAGTTTGACTCCATCTAGTTTGACTCCATCTCCTACAGCTAAAGCTTCCATACTAAGAACATTAGCAGCATGACCGTACAACAGGCTTGACCTCTAATCAAGACTCCATTATTGTCTTGGAGTACTATCCTGATGCACCCTCACCTGCCTCCCCTAAAAAACTTGCATCAACATTCAGCTTGAGATTTCCTGCCTCTGGATATTGCCACTTCAGATGTGCCTTGACCACGCGTTGAGACTTTTCACGACCTTTAATAGATAGGTCCATCGCCACCTCTACTGCCCACTTCACTGACTAGAGATTGATCTCGTTTGTTCTCCGTGTTTTCTTGCAATCCTCTCCGACCAGACTGGCCATGCACCACATAAAATTACAGCGGCATCTCGAGGATGTAGCAAATTACTGTCAATGATGTCCATTGACAAGGAAGTAGGATGAAGCTCTGGGATTTTCACCCCTGTGACTTCCTTAATCTCTTGCCAAAACAGCTTAGCCCAAGTACATTCAAACAAAGCATGTCTGATAGTTTTCTTGTTTCCACAGGAATGACATAAATCAATTTTTTCCATATGCCTCTCCTTAACACAGCCCGAGATGGAATAAAACCCTTCGTTACTCTCCACCAAAAGTTTCGAACCTTCAGAGGCACAATCATCTTCAACAACTTCTTCCAGTATGATTTTCATTGCCACCAGATCCCAGAATTGGGTTGTTCAACTGTCGTGCATGAACTAAAGCTCTATAGGTCAAACGAATAGAAAATAACCCATTCCTCTCTAAATTTCAGGCCCAAACATCATCATCAAGACCACCAACTGGTATCTTAAGAATAGCTTGAATATCCACCCCCGCCAATTTTGTTGCTAAGATCTCCTCATTCCATCCTCATGTGAAGGGGTTCAATAGCTCATGAACCATTGTCACACCTGAATTCTGGTATCTCACAATTGGTTTCAGACCTGGATTTGTAGGAATCCATGGGTCATCCCAAATTCTAGTGTTCCCTCCATCACCAATCCTCTTGATTAGTCCCAGATTAAGGGCCTCTCTCCCATACAAAATTGCTCTCCAAGTATGAGAAGCATTCCTTCTATTTCCAGCTGTCAGAAACTCTCCATCATGATAATACTTACCTTTCAACACACGAGCACATAGTGATTCTGGATTTGAAATCAAATGCCACCCTTGTTTCGCTAACATAGCTTTATTGAAGAGAGTGAAATCCTTGAAACCCATACCACCACAAGATTTAGGAGTGGCAAGATTATCCCACTTAACTCAATGCATCTTCCTTTTAACGTCATCTCCACCCAATTCTGTTATCATCATCAAACATCATCATCAAGTCCCAGATTTAGGAGTGGCAAGATTTAGGAGTGGCAAGATTATCCCACTGCTGTTATCTTTTTTACATAGCTTCTTAGATAACTTGAAACAACTCATAGAGTAAGTCGGAATGGCTTGACATATCGATTTTATCAATACTTCTCTTCCAGCACTGTTCAACAATTTTGGTGCCCATCCATTAACCAACTTCTTAATTGTTGCAACTATATGATCGAACTGATCATTTGAAGATCTTCCTAAGGCCGTGGGAAGCCCCAAGTACTTTTCCACCAAGGCCTCAATAGGAATATCAGTACCTTGGTGCACCACCTGCTTCATGTCCTCATCTACATTCCCACCGAAGAAAATAGCAGATACCAGTTGACCCGATCCTCTTCTGTATCTCTCTAATATTTCTTTTAGCCTATTGGCTCCATCAGATGCTGCCTGAGTAAAAACCATACAGCTGCAAATAGCAAATGAGAAATCCAGGGGCAACCACCCTTACACCACAAGATAGATGTCCAGCCTCAAAATATTTCAGCATACAAGAGAAGCCTTCCCCGCATAACAAGAATAAGTATGGGGATATCGGATCTCCCTGTCTTATACCTCTCATAGGCTTGAGTATATCTGAGTAATTGCCATTTACACGGATAGAAAAGGAAACTGTCTCCACACAGCACATGACTCAATCCACTGACTTGCAAAGCCAAGTTTGTGCATTATGGCCCTTCCCTAATATAAGCTTTTGCCATATCAAGCTTTACAACACATGCTTCTGATTTTCCTTTCTTCTTTTTCAAATAATGAATGCAGAGCAGCACATTATCCGTAATTATTCGACCCGTAACAAAAGCACTTTGTTCCTCAGAAATAATGTCGTCTAGAATTTCTCTTAACCGAAGAGCTAGAACCTTGGACGCCAATTTATATAGAACATTGCATAAAGAAATTAGTCTATACTGAGATAGATCTTGTGGTTTCTTTACTTTTGGGATAAGAACCAATACCGTTGTATTTACAATTTCTGGCATATCTCCTCCATTTAAGAATTCTCTTACCGCCGAGCAAATAGATGTTTTCAAGATATTCCAGTGCCTAATATAAAAACCAACAGTAAATCCGTTAGGTCCAGGGGACCTATCTGGGTGCATCATAAAAAGAGCTCGCTCAATTTCTTCATCAGTTATTGGAGCACACAACCCATCATTCATTCAATCAGTAACCTTGTTCACCAACCATTCAGTTACCAGGCTTGGATTCGTATCAACCTGTGTCGAGAACAGATTCTGATAGAATCCTATTGCTTCATATTCTAAACCTTCTTGGGAAGTGATGATCGAGCCATCCCCTCTCCTTAAGAGTTTAATTTTATTTCTTTGAGCTCTTTCCTTGGTTTTTGCATGAAAAAGTGAAGTGTTCCGATCACCATCTTTCAGCCAAAGGGCCCTAGACCGTTGTTTCTCTAACGATTCCTCTCTTGACATCAGCTCTGAAATTTTTGCCATTAGACTCTTCTCTTCTGCAGAAGGTCCCGCCATTAGACTGTTGAATCTAACTGATTCCAATCTATCTCTCGAAGAATTCAGTTGTTTTCTCACCGATCTAAACTCCGATCTACTGCAGCGCTTCATGCCATCTTGCACACCACCTAGCGCATCATACACCTCTTGTAAGCTAGAGCCAGCAGCCTTCCACGATTCCTCAAATGTCTGGGAATATCGATCATGCCTAGTCCATGCATTCTCAAAACGGAAGGGTTTATTTTTCATGCCCTATCCATTCCGATTTCCTCACATAAATCACCAAAGCGCAATGATCTGACTCACAACATTGAATATGATTGACAACTGTATTATCTAAGCATTCAACAAATTTATCATCCCCCAGTCCTCTATCAAGTCGCACTTTAATATTCCTCGCTCCTTGTTGTTTGTTATCCCAAGTATATGGTAGGCCAAAGAATCCTAAGTATTCAAACCTATAAGCTTCTATCATATCCCTAAAACCTTCCATCTTCCACTCTTGTCTCTCAACGCCACCAGACTGTTTCGAAGCATGGAGGATCTCGTTAAAGTCTCCTGCACACAGCCATGGGTTGTTATATTCCTTTCTCATATATTCCAGAAGTTCCCAGCACCTATTCCTCTTAGACCTCACCGGATCGCCATAAAAACCAGTGAACCTCCACTGAAGATCGCCGACGGCATCGTTCTGGATCAAAACATTGATGTGAGACTTACTGAAGGATTTCACTTGTCACCTGAGAATCATTATTCCAGTACATGCACAATCCACCACTTAAACCAACACTTTTGACTCCAAACGCATTGGAAAAGCCAAACTTCCATCTTAGATCTTGCGCTCTCTTGTCCGACATCTTGGTCTCCGAGAGAAAGACCATACCAGGGCGTTGCAATCTAATAAGATCACTGATTTCGCGAACTGTCTCAGGCCGCCCACCACCTCGACAGTTCAAACTCAGGATATTCATTGATCTAGAAAAAGAGTTACTAGCTTCCGAATTGTCCACCGCAGTACCATCCACTACCCTGAGCTTCTTCTTGTTGGCGTTCTTTTGAGGAGAATCAGCAACCTTTGGTATCTTCCCTTCATCAAAAACACCAATCATATTTGCCACATTCGATTTTCCATCAGCCAACACAATCTGACCTGCCAGGTTCTGATCATTCTCACTTCCCCCACTCAGCCCAAAGGCCATTCTTTTCCTTGCCGCATCACCTCTCAGACTATTAACATCCTCCATATTTATATCATTGCTTTTTCCAGCACCCTTATCTTGCTCTGATGTAGACATTGCAGGATTACCCTTATTAACCATAGCGTTCCATCTCTAGCTCCCCTCTTCAGAGAAATTTCCTCTTTCTTCACCTCTTATACCTCGTCCAAAGGGTACACTTCCTCTTCCCCGACCTGTGCCCCTGCCAGTACCACGTCCACTTCCCCGACTTTTCCATTCATTCGCTATTATAAAATTTCCCCACTCAAATTTGGTGGCATCATGTTCACCAGTACCGCACTCCTCATACCAGTGGCCAATTAGGCCACAATTATTACAGAAAGTAGGTATTTTTCTCATACTTAAGCTGGTACCAATCTTTTTTACCTGCTCTCGTAATTGACACAAACCTCTCCAACTTGTTTGTTTACGTCCAGATTAGCTCTTACTCTCACATAAGCACCAACATAGCCCACTGGGAGTTGAATTTGTACCTCTGATATATTCCCCATATTTCTGCACATACCTTTGATATGCCTTATCCAGGTAATTATCAGGTAATATGAGCACCCTTGCCCATACCACTACTCTACCGAGAACAATCGATCTAGGGTTTGTGAACCCGTCATACTCCTGCAATATCACAGCCTGGTTACGAAACAGCCACGGACCTTCGCTTGTGGCTGTATTCCAATCCGCTAGGCATCCAAATTGTACTGTAAAGAGATTGCTCTCAACCTGCCTCCATCTCACTTCTTTCGCGGGATTCCAAGCCGATCTCATATCAGCGTACACCGCAGACGGGCTAAAGCCCTTATCTGTATGAACCCTAGCAATTGCTAGCCACTTTGCCTGGACTTCCGGTTGGTCAACTTCTTCCTCCCAGACGAAGTCATCTCCATCATCATCATGCAGATCAAGACGACGAAGCAGATCGTCCACATCTTTCTCTTCCTTTCCTTGACCTCCTCTTTCCTCTCCTTCCTTAGCCATGATCTCACGAGCGATCGTTTATACGGATGATCGGAAGAATTACTCTTGGGGCGTTCACGCCGCCAGAGGAATAAGAAACCCTAGCTTCGCTGGGTACTAATAGTCCTCAGGTTGCTTCTAGATTGCTACTGTTTTGTCACTTGAAAATGACTTGTCTATCACTAATTGTGAAAGTCGCGCTTAATCTCTCACTCCTCCCGCCGCAGCCGGCAAAGCTCAGCCGTTTGCCGATTTTCTAAATTAATTTTTTACTAACTAGTAAATTTCGGAAATCGGCCCAGACCAGAAAACTCTAGCCGTTTTCCAGTTTTGAGTGAACAATCCCACGACAATAGCATGACTAACGGCTCTGCCCCTCCGTCGTCACCACAACAGTTGTACTCACCAGGCATCACTCGGTCTTACTCGACTTTGTAGCATCTGTCTGCGGCTCTAGCGTCACCTTCTTCGCTGTCTTCCTCACCTCACGGTGGTGGCATCCCTATTGGAATCAGTGATCAGTCTCCGCCTTCTTTCAAGCGGTCTCCACCACTGCCTACGGGGCGTCGAACGAGAGCTTGGGTATGCAGCACCATCAGCTAAAACAGGAGCAGTGGGGGTCATGTGGAAGGAAAGGAGAATTAGGTATGATTTTGGTTTATCTCACTGCTGGAGTGCTGGGGGGAGTCTAGTTGAGCGCCTGATGCAAGAAATTTTCCCGCGCAGGAAAAAAAGATAAGAAAAGACTAGGTCAATGTGCCTACTTAAGCCTTGGTATTGGAATACGGCTGAAGCCGTGCACTTGTGCACTTGGTAGTGCACTTGGATCTACCAACGGTGAACCCTAGCACCTGCTCGGATCAGTTCCTCGAGCATGAACGCAACCATTTCTCTCTAGTCCTCTCGATAAGTAGTGAGATGCTAACAATAGATGGAAAACATATAGTAATAATACACAATCGTTATACATTCAGCATCAAATCACTTCAAACGACGACATCAGTAACAATCTACACGCAGCAGATGATTACAAGAACAGGTCGGCCAACACATTCCCTATCCACATCGTACATGTTTACCTATATCAAACCCTGTAATGAATACACCCTCTATATTTGCCAACTCGTCATTTAGCTACAGTAGAGAGGAACATTCACAGGCTTGTAGAGGAATGTCTTGACGTTGTGCGAGTTCCCTGACTGTTTGTTGTATGTGAACTTGACCCCAGAGTGTGCATCGCCCCTCCTGGTGCAATGGTGGTGGAAGCTGCTGATGGGCCTTGCCAAGCATGACTCCCACCGGTCGCTCTCCGGCATCGTCTCTGCAATACTATAGATACCCTTGGAGTTTGTGAATGCCTGGTAGTTGATGACCTCACCAGATTTTGTAATGCACAGAACAGCAACTTCGGCACCTATAGCGCCACAAAGACATACATGAGCAAGAGGAGAATATGAATGATTGTCTTACAGAAACTTGGATTGCGCACAACGTAATGTGCAATCCAAAGCTAATAAACGAAAATGGGATAAGAGAAAGACTAACTAGCAGTATGGGAGATAAAGTTCAAGATATGAGGGGAGAAAGAAGCAGTGTCAGCAGTGGGATGGAGAGGCCCAGAGGGAACCAAAGAAAGCTTGACTCAACTCTAGGAAATGGACACCGGCGACTCGGTGATAACTCTAGGAATGGCCACCGGGGAGTGCTGGACCGGCGGTGTTAACAGACCAGTGGAGTAGCAAAATATAGGCATCTCAATATGTTCATACTGATACTTTATATTTTGGCTCATAGACTTTCCTTCTCGTTGGCGTTCATGCGTTTTCTGATTCATCACTCGACAGGACCAGAACAAGCAGATCTTTTCAGATTTCTTCCTAATCTAAAGATTTTTTTGTTTGATGAGCAAAGACTGAAGGCTCTCTTTAGTATATGATTTTGTGTGCATTAGGACAGGTGAAATATAACTTACACGGTAGGAGTCAGTATCCTAGCCTTGATTACTTGGTGCAGGCTATTATATAAGTCAGTACGTGATAGGAAAATGTCAAACCCTATGCAAGTTTCAGAGCCTCTAAGCTTCAGCTGGGACAATACCAACTGAAGCCTGGAGGGCCGCCTCCCCACTTTTCCTTCTGATCAGTCCCTGTTCCGAGGAGTGCCTTGAACCACCATGTCAAACCCTATGCAAGTTTCAGATCCTCTAGCTGGCACAATATCAACGGAAACCTGGAGGGCAATTATTCGCTTCCCACTTTTCCTTGTAATCACTCCCTGTTCCCAGGGTAACTTGAATCACCGCTAACCAAGTTTCAAATACCACACCATTCACATGCCATAGAAAAGGCTCCAAAAGCATCTACAATGTAGTTAAGGTATCCCCAATCTCCTTGCATCAGAAGTACTCCCTTTGTTCCAGTTCTACTGGAATTTTTTTCTCAGAAGCAGGACAAGCTCCAGATAAATTACTCACTAAAGGTACTACTTCCTCTGATCCATATTACTTGACCCTAATATAGATGTATCTAGACACATTTTGGTTGTAGATACATCCATTTTAGCATCAAGTAGTAGTAATATGGATCGGAGGGAGTATTATATTGCAGGCGGTACATTTTCATATTTAGCCATCCCTAATTCCCTACTTAGCTCAAGAGGCAAGAACTCATTTAGTTATCATAGAAATTAGAAAATTCCAAAACAGTGGAAACTGTAAATCTGGAACATGCGACCAACCGACCTAGACTAGGAAGACTCCTAAAACTTCCCAACCTTTATTTAAGGGAATTCTGCAGTAAGTTCCCTACAACCTGACCAGTTGGGAGTTAAGTTCACCTCAACTTCAAAAATGTTTTGAGTTAACTAGATGCTTCTAGTTTGATTTGTTCCGATGACCAAAAAAAAGCAGTTCATGCACCTGCGTACATTCAAAGAACCTGTACATACCAGAAGTCAAAACTTTTTTTCCTTGTTTCTTTGCGTGCCTTTTTGCTCGAAAGATCAGTACATATAACGAGCCTGCATGAGGTCCAACCAGGCCCACCAGATGCAAAATTGGGTGTTTGGTTGATTGCATGAGAGGTCGGGCTACTCCACCATGCATGGTGATGTGGTGGATTTGCTGGGCAATGATGTTCTTGAGGCTTGCATGCATACTGTGTGTGTGCCAATGATGTTGATGGTTGTATGCTTGTTGAGCATTGTTCCATGTTTGAGCACGTTTGTTTAATAAGGCTGTGATGAAAAATAGCTCATCCAATTTAATAAACTATGATATGTTTTTGTGTTTGCTATGTCATGGTAATTGATTACAAACTGACCTTAACCCAGTGGAACTGCTATCTCCATGTTGATAAATAGCTTCCACACTACTAGTACTACTCAAGATGAGCTTGCAGAGTAAGAAATGGATCAGAGTCTACATCAATTCTTCTTGGTCTTTTGGATGTCAGTAAGCTGTAAACAAATCCAAATGAACCTTCTAATAAATCCTTTTAGCCCAATTCTCTCTCACACACCCCTTCGGATGCTAATTCTCTACTGACCATCGCTTAGCAGTTTGGCAATGAAGTGACAATGTAGACATAACAACCTAGTGTTGGATAAATCCTTTTAGCCTCATTCTAATATTCCATTGCCTCTATTTTTTAGGTATTGGTGGATTATGCATGATTATTAAAATAAACAGTACACCTGACCTGAATATGGATGCTATTTGGGTGCCAAGAGACATGGTTTGAATGGGCATCTTTGTCTAGTGACCTGATTACAAAGATATTGGTTTGCTGCGAAGGGTACAATTATTTAACACGGAGGGCAAGAAATGTGCATGGTATGATGACGAGGGTATGCTTTTGTGTGAGGTGATATGTGAATTGATTATGATTGATGAATATTCATTTGAATTGCGCTTAATGGGTCTGCAAAAAAATTTAGTTGCAGAGAAGTGCCGTAGTTGACAAGCAAGGGTTTTTGGTGCTTGACTGCTCACAGCAACATCTGAGGTAAAAGCTCCTGCTTTTTAAATTGAATCTCCAATAGCTATTGCCTGCAATTTGTTGCTGCTTCTGGTTATGGACAGTAAAGCAACTATTTTATTGTTTTCTTATTAGTGACTCGTGACTGTGATGCTGTAACTAGGTGCGTCTGCTCCAAGGTTGTCAGTTGTGATTTTGGTCACTTTCAAGCAGAGAAGCATGATGAAAATTGGTATGAACCACTTTTTGGGTTTCTCTTCTAAAAATGCACTTCAGTGGTTAAGTTTCTTCAATGTTGTCTTGCTAGCCAATAAATTTGAATGCATAAAGTTGGTTTCTACTATTGAATTCTTGTTCTATAACTGCAGACTTGACATGCTAAACTTGTCTGGGGTTAAGGTAGGATTTGGGTAGCTGGGACATTCTAGTATTCTACACCAAGTGTGACAATGGCAAGCAGGATGTGTACATAGTGTGCCTTGTTTTTTTTTTTTTTTTTTTTTTTTTTTTTGACTCTTTTGGTCTTGGTTAGAACTGATGGTGGTTGCTCTCTCCTTATTTTTGTGGTAAAACCGTAAAAGCGACACTTAGCTTGGTTTAATGGTTTGATCCCCCTGGGTCATCACTGATTTTTACCTATATATTTTGTCGGTTGCTTTTTGCTTACCTTATTTACACGGAAATGAAGATGTCAATTACAATCCAGATGTGCACCATTAGACTAGAACTGATTATATGTTTACAATCCGGAAATGAGTATTAGTGATTTTGGAGGGCTGTTATAAGCATTGACGAGGCAGCTGCAAGGACAAGTGTTTGAGGGTTGGTTTGAGGGCACTGATTTGCGCCGGCTGTTTTGGGCCTTCAAAATCACAATTTCTCGGCCCTCAAACTGGTTTTGAGGGTTGCAAGTATGAGGGCACTGCTAGTGATGCTCTTAGGGAGTGGAAGTGTGTCCCTGCGGGAACAATACATGTATAGTTGCATACATATGTAAGCCTCTTGTGCGCCCGTTATATTTATGGAAGTTATTTCACTTCAACATTTTCGCTGAATTCATTTATCACCTAAGTGTGTCTTTTGCATGTGTGCAGTTGTTTCTTTGATTAAAGAGTGTGTTTACCCACTGATTTATCCATGCGAAAGGTGGACCTACAACCTAAACTCTGCTTTTCATATTCACCGTCATAAGGAGCCTGTCTTTCTATAGGGAGATGCATTAGCAGTTCTTACGAGCGCTTGAATAATAAATGGGTGGTCCACATGTCCGTGGCTCAGTTGCTTGCGGTTAACAGAGTTAGTCAGTGAATCTCAATTGCATATAGTGACATGGATAGCAAAATAAGATAAAATTATGGCTTGAATTCTGCCCATCCCACCAATGGCGCAACGGGTCTGGACCAACAGGAATAAGAGTATTCCTTCTATTATAGTTGTGTATGCAGCACCCACATTTTGCGAAACAAAAGAACAACCAAAAGGAGAAGTTGTTGAGCTGAGAGTCATGACAGCCTGTAGCATGGGAGCGGGACTTCAAGTATAGGAGTGCGACCTTTTGATTCTATCTTCTGTGTTGTATGACGTATATTACTACTGGTGATTTAACCTGGTGTACAGAAAACGCATCAATTGTATCCTCTGTGCTATGTGGGCTATTTACTATCGGTGCCTTTGCGTTTTATTTCTTGCTGAATATCACCATGTACTGATATTACTGATAAGACATATGGCTTCAATTCCAGCAACCTACGACAGACTTCACGTTCGCTTCCTATACGCCTAACAAAGGCTAACAGTTCAATCACAATTCCCCACAGGAAATTTCCACGGAACAATACCAAAGCACTCTGGGACTCACCACGCAAGAATTTCTCCACTAGAGCACAATTGGCCTGCTCAACGTTGCAACCCCTGTACCAGGTAAACCAACACCTAAATTTCGAGATACCAAACAGCTGAACCAGGTTCCGTAGGATCCAAATCTAGCTCGGTGACAAGGTGAGCTCAGAGGACGGCGATGGAAACTAGATAAATCCGAAGGAGGAAAGGTTCGTTGGGCTGACCTTCGAGGATGTGGTCCTCCGGCCCGATGGCAGAGTCGGCGCAGACGTCACAGACAACGCGGCCGCGGATCTCCCCCGTCCACGCATCGGCCGCCGGGGCCGCAGCCAAGAGGAACGCGAGGAGAGCCAGGTGGAGGAGGAACAGACACCTGTGAGGGAGAGGACACGGCGCCGTCGCCATGGATTCGGTTGGTCGTCGAGCTACTCTTTCCTGGAGCGGTAGGTGTGGAATGGAACTGTGACTACGCGGCCGGTCGGTGGCGGCTCCTAGATGAAGAGGAAGAAGAAGTAAACTTTTTGAGAATTGTGTTAGATTAGGGGCGTGTTTGGTTGTTGGCAGGATTTTATCAGACTAGAAATAAATAAACAGGCACATGACTCCTTGAACTTAGAGCATCTCCAACACGAGTACCCCAAATCAGGCACGCTCTATATTAACCGTCGATATGCAACATCGGAGGCAAAAAAAAAAAAAATGTTCCTCCAACAGACGATATAAACCATGCAGCGCTATAAAAAAATTTAGGCGCGAAACATTTTACACTATCCTGAGCGGTATAGTTTGGACGACGGCTGCAGTACGCGGCATCACTCCACCCGTGCGTGAAGAAAACCTGCCAAGAACTTTCCCTCCCGCGCGTCGCTGCCACACCGCCATATCCTCGCCTCCGCGCGGCCACCGACGCAATTCCCACCATGAGGGGCTTAGGGTTGACGGAAGGCGACGAAAGAGATTCCGGGAGCGAGAGAAGGTACGGCGTACCCAGGTTCACGTCCCCGCGGTGGAGGATCGCTACGTCCTGCTAGCAATCTACTATATGAATTCATGTATACATGGGCCGCCGTTGGCGGAATTGTTGTATCTAGTCTAGTTCTAATCTGCGGGTTGCGATGTCTAGGCGTATCGCTGGGTTGCGATGTCTAGACGTATCGCGTATATGCTTTCTGTTTTCGAATCTCATCAAAAGGGGTGCCCTGCCTGGCTTTATATATGCAACCAGACTAGGGTTTACAAGAGTCCTAGTAGAATACAAATTGGAGTCTTCTTTCTTGTAGTCCAAGTTGATATTACGTGTGGGTCCAACTTGTCGAGTCCTTGTGCTGGTCCATCTTCATAATCTGCATCGGGTATAGCAATGTCGGATATCCCAAGGGTAATGCCCACATCAGTAGCCCCCGAGTGTCTGGCCGAAGTGAAGCTTCGGGCAGGGACTAAAGTTGTCATCATCCGAATGTCTTGATCATCCGAAGAATGTTGAATCTTGTGCTTGATGTAGAGTCGAAATTGTTTTTATCGGGTACGCGAACAGCGCTCCCGATGGGAGTAGCCCCCGAGTCTATGAGCGGGTGCTTACAACCGTGCGTAGACTCAAGTTGTACTACTCGAGGATCTTGATGTTGATGTCGACGGCTTCGAATTATTCCATCATCCGATACTTTTAAATCTATCGGGTCTTCGAAAAGGTGCAAGCTTAGAGAGAAGCCGAAGAGCTAGATTGTTAGAACCTTCAGGTATGTTCTTCTTCATTGAGGATGCTTCCATCTTTTTATCGGGTGCGCGGCCAGCGCTCCCGATGGGAATAGCCCCCGAGTCTGTAGATGAATATGAAGTAGTCATGTATAGGGTGTAAAATGATGAATTGAATATCATAAACTTCTTTGAGTTCCGAGAACATTTGGATGCTTTTTACGATGTCGATGATTTTGATGATGTCACGGTGGAGTTGATGATTTTGATGATGTCATAGAGGAGTTAATGATTTTGATGATGTCTGATGCGTGTAGTTGACACGTCCGTTGGGAACCCCAAGAGGAAGGTGTCATGCGCACAGCGGCAAGTTTCCCTCAGTAAGAAACCAAGGTTTAATCGAACCAGTAGGAGTCAAGAAGCACGTTGAAGGTTGATGGCGGCGGGATGTAGTGCGGCGCAACACCAGAGATTCCGGCGCCAACGTGGAACCTGCACAACACAACCAAAGTACTTTGCCCCAACGAAACAGTGAGGTTGTCAATCTCACCGGCTTGCTGTAACAAAGGATTAACCGTATTGTGTGGAAGATGATTGTTTGCAGAAAACAGTAGAACAGTATTGCAGTAGATTGTATTTCAGTAAAGAGAATTGGACCGGGGTCCACAGTTCACTAGAGGTGTCTCTCCCATAAGATAAAAGCATGTTGGGTGAACAAATTACAGTCGGGCAATTGACAAATAGAGAGGGCATAACAATGCACATACATGTCATGATAAATATAGTGAGATTTAATTGGGCATTACGACAAAGTACATAGACCGCTATCCAGCATGCATCTATGCCTAAAAAGTCCACCTTCAGGTTATCATCCGAACCCCCTCCAGTATTAAGTTGCTAACAACAGATAATTGCATTAAGTATTGCGCGTAATGTAATCAGTAACTACATCCTCGAACATAGCACCAATGTTTTATCCCTAGTGGCAACAGCACATCCATAATCTTAGAGATTTCTGTCACTTCCCCAGATTCACGGAGACATGAACCCACTATCGAGCATAAATACTCCCTCTTGGAGTTAAGAGCAAAAACTTGGCCAGAGCCTCTACTAATAACGGAGAGCATGCAAGATCATAAACAACACATAGGTAATAACTTGATAATTAACATAACATAGTATTCTCTATCCATCGGATCCCAACAAACGCAACATATAGAATTACAGATAGATGATCTTGATCATGTTAGGCAGCTCACAAGACCCGACAATTAAGCACAATGGGGAGAAGACAACCATCTAGCTACTGCTATGGACCCATAGTCCAGGGGTGAACTACTCACTCATCACTCCGGAGGCGACCATGGCGGCGTAGAGTCCTCCGGGAGATGATTCCCCTCTCCGGCAGGGTGCCGGAGGCGATCTCCTGAATCCCCCGAGATGGGATTGGCGGCGGCGTCTCCTGGAAGGTTTTCCGTATCGTGGCTCTCAGATGCGGGGGTTTCGCGACGGAGGCTTTAAGTAGGCGGAAGGGCAGGTCAGGGGGCCACACGAGGGCCCCACACCACAGGTCGGCGCGGCCAAGGGCCAGGCCGCGCCGCCCTAGGGTTTGGCCGCCTCGTGGCCCCACTTCGTCTCCTCTTCGGTCTTCTGGAAGCTTCGTGGCAAAATAGGACCCTGGGCGTTGATTTCGTCCAATTCCGAGAATATTTCGTTACTAGGATTTCTGAAACCAAAAACAGCAGAAAACAGCAACTGGCTCTTCGGCATCTTGTTAATAGGTTAGTTCCAGAAAACCTTTTATGCAGGATTGAATTTTTCTTCGCGGAATCTATTGGATTCAGCTGCTGGAGGTACTTTTATGTCCATCACCTTAGGTGCCGCAACAAAGTTTCTTGATGATATGATGATCAACTACTCTGAATGGCACACGAAAAGGACTCCACAAGGTAAGAAGGTAAATTCTGTTGAAGAAACCTCCTCCTTGAGTGATAAGATTGATGCTATTATGTCTATGATTGTGAATGGTAGATCTAATGTTGATCCTAATAATGTTCCTTTAGCTTCATTGGTTGCTCAAGAAGAGCATGTTTATGTGAACTTCATTAAAAATAATAATTTCAACAACAATGCTTATAGGAATAATTTTGGTAACAACTATAGGCCATATCCTTCTAATAATGGTAACGGTTATGATAATTCTTATGGTAATTCTTTACAACAATAATAGGAGTGTACCCCTGGTCTTGAAGCTATGCTTAAAGAATTTATTAGTACACAAACTGCTTTTAACAAATCTGTTGAAGAAAAGCTTGGTAAAATTGATATTCTTGCTTCTAAGGTTGATAGTCTTGCCGCTGATGTTGATCTTTTGAAATTGAAATTTATGCCTAATGAAACTAAAGATATTAAGTCATTTGCTACAGCAAACGCTATCCAAGTTCGAATTAATGAAAATATTAGATTGATGGCTGAATTGCATGCTAGGTGGGAAAGAGAAGAAAAATTTGCTAAAGAGAATAATGTAGCTAAAGTTTGGACTATTACCACCACTAGTAATGTTGATGCTTCACATGTTGCTAAACCTCCTACTATCAATGGTAAAATAATTGGTGTTAGCAATTTTTCCACTCCTAATGCAAAGCGTGCAAAACTGCCTGAAACTGCTAAAACTGCTGAAACTACTTGTGATAAAACTGCTGAAATTTTTCAAAATATTGGGGACAATGATCCCATTGCTTTAGATCATAATGGTTTAGATTTTGATGATTGCCATATCTCTGAAGTTATAAAGTTCTTGCGAAAACTTGCTAGAAGTCCTAATGCTAGTGCTATAAATTTGGCCTTTACAAAACATATTACAAATGCTCTCATTAAAGCTAGAGAAGAGAAATTAAAACTTGAAACTTCTATTCCTAGGAAGTTGGAAGATGGTTGGGAGCCCATCATTAAGATGAAGGTCAATGATTTTGATTGTAATGCTTTATGTGATCTTGGTGCAAGTATTTCTGTTATGCCTAAGAAAATCTATGATATGCTTGACTTGCCACCATTAAAAAATTGTTATTTGGATGTTAATCTTGCTGATAATTCTATGAAGAAACCTTTGGGGAGGATTGATAATGTTCGCATTACGGTTAACAATAACCTTGTCCCCGTTGATTTTGTTGTCTTGGATATTGAATGCAATGCATCTTGTCCCATTATTTTGGGAAGACCTTTTCTTCGAACTGTTGGTGCTATTATTGATATGAAGGAAGGGAATATTAAGTATCAATTTCCTCTCAAGAAAGGTATGGAACACTTCCCTAGAAAGAGAATGAAGTTACCTTATGATTCTATTATTAGAACAAATTATGATGTTGATGCTTCATCTCTTGATAATACTTGATATACACTTTCTGCGCCTAACTGAAAGGCGTTAAAGAAAAGCGCTTATGGGAGACAACCCATTATTTTACTTCTGCACTTTTGTTTTATATTTGAGTCTTGGAAGTTGTTACTACTGTAGCAACCTCTCCTTATCTTTATTTTATTGCATTGTTGTGCCAAGTAAAGTCTTTGATAGTAAGGATGATACTAGATTTGGATTACTGCGCAAAAACAGATTTCTTGCTGTCACGAAATTGAGTAGCCCCCTCTGTAGGTAACTCAGAAAAATCTACCAATTTACGTGAGTGATCCTCAGATATATACGCAACTCTCATTAAATTTGAGCGTTTTCATCTGAGCAAGTTAAGTGCCGCTAAAAAAATCGTCTTTACGTACTGTTCTGTTTTGACAGATTCTGCCTTTTATTTCGCATTGTCTGTTTTGCTATGTTGGATGGATTTCTTTGTTCCATTAACTTTCAGTAGTTTTATGCAATGTCCAGAAGTGTTAAGAATGATTATGTCACCTCTGAATATGTGAATTTTTGATTATGCACTAACCCTCTAATGAGTTTGTTTTGAGTTTGGTGTGGAGGAAGTTTTCAAGGATCAAGAGAGGAGGATGATACAATATGATCAAGGAGAGTGAAAAATCTAAGCTTGGGGATGCCCCCGTGGTTCATCCCTGCATATTTCAAGAAGACTCAAGCATCTAAGCGTGGGGATGCCCAAGGCATCCCCTTCTTCATCGACAACTTATCAGGTCACCTCTAGTGAAACTATATTTTTATTCCGTCACATCTTATGTGCTTTACTTGGAGCGTCTGTATGTTTTTGTTTTTGTTTTTATTTGAATAAAATTGGATCCTAGAATTCTTTGTGTGGGAGAGAGACACGCTCCGCTGTTGCATATGAACACTGGTGTTCTTAGCTTTACTTTTAATGTTCATGGTGAAGGTTGAAAATGCTTCGTTCATTGGTATATGGTTGGAAACAGAAAATGCTTCATGTCGTAATTGGTATAATGTCTTGAATAATTTGATACTTGGCAATTGTTGTGCTCAAATAGATCATGTTTAAGCTCTTGCATCATGTACTTTGCACCTATTAATGAAGAACTACCATAGAGCTTGTTGAAATTTGGTTTGCATGATTGGTCTCTCTAAAGTCTAGATATTTTATGGTGAGGTGTTTGAACAACAAGGAAGACAGTGTAGAGTCTTATAATTCTTGCAATATGTTCTTATGTAAGTTTTGCTGTACCGGTTCATACTTGAGTTTGCTTCAAACAACCTTGCTAGCCTAAAGTCTTGTATTGAGAGGGAATACTTCTCGTGCATCCAAATCCTTGAGCCAAAAACTATGCCACTTGTGTCCACCATACCTACCTACTACATGGTATTTCTCTGCCATTCCAAAGTAAATTGCTTGAGTGCTACCTTTAAAATTTCATTCCTTGTCTTTGCAATATATAGCTCATGGGAAAATAGCTTAAAAACTATTGTGGTAAAGAATATGTCGCTTATGTATCTTATTTCTTATAAGTTGCTTGTTGAGCGGTAACCATGTTTCTGGGGACGCCATCAACTATTACACCTTTGTTGAATATCATGTGAGTTGCTATGCATGTTCGTCTTGTCTGAAGTAAGGGTGATTTATCATGATCAAATGGTTTGAGTATGCATATTGTTAGAGAAGAACATTGGGCCGCTAACTAAAGCCATGAATCATGGTGGAAGTTTCAGTTTGGACATTAATCCTCAATCTCTTATCAGAATATTATCTGTTGTTGAATGCTTATGCATTAAAGAGGAGTCCATTATCTGTTTTCTATGTTGTCCCGGTATGGATGTCCTAAGTTGAGATGTATCAAAAACGAGAAATCAAATGCGATTTATCTCCTTGGACCTTTGTACAGGCGGCATACAGGTACCCCTTTGTGACACTTGGTTGAAACATATGTTATGCAATGATAATCCATGTAAATCCAAGCTAATTAGGACAAGGTGCGAGCACTATTGGTATTCTATGTATGAGGCTTGCAACTTATAGGATGTCTTATGCATAACACATATGAATTATTACTCCTGTTGACAAAATTGTTTCTATGTTTTCAAAATAAAAGCTCTAGCACAAATATAACAATCCATGCTTCCCTCTGCGAAGGGCCATTCTTTTACTTTATGTTGAGTCAGTTTACCTACTTCTTTCCGTCTTAGAAGCAAACACTTGTGTCAACTGTGTGCATTGATTCCTACATATTTGCTTATTTGCATTCATCATATTACTTTGTGTTGACAATTATCCAAGAGATATACATGTTGAAGTTGAAAGCAACTGCTGAAACTTATATCTTCCTTTGTGTTGCTTCAAAACTTTCTACTAAGAATTTATTGCTTTATGAGTTAACTCCTATGCAAGACTTATTGATGCTTGTCTTGAAAGTACTATTCATGAAAAGTCTTTGTTATATGATTCAGTTGTTTAATCATTGTCTTTACCATTGCTTCGAATCACTTCATTCATCTCATATGCTTTACAATAGTATTGATCAAGATTATGATAGCATGTCACTTCAGAAATTATCCTTGTTATCGTTTACCTACTCGAGGGCGAGTAGGAACTAAGCTTGGGGATGCTTGATACGTCTCAAACGTATCTATAATTTCTTATGTTCCATGCTACTTTTATGACAATACTCACATGTTTTATACATACTTTACATCATTTATACGCATTTTCCGGCACTAACCTATTAACGAGATGCCGAAGAGCCAGTTGTTGTTTTCTGCTATTTTTGGTTTCAGAAATCCTACAAAGGAAATATTCTCGGAATTGGACGAAATCAATGCCCATGGTCTTATTTTTCCACGGACCTTCTAGAAGACCGAAGAGCATACGAAGTGGGGCCACGAGGTGGCCAGACCATAGGGCGGCGCGGCCAAGGAGGGGGCCGCGCCGGCCTATGGTGTGGGCCCCTGGTCAGCCCTCCGACTCTGCCCTTCCGCCTACTTAAACACTTCGTCGCGAAAACCCTATTACCGAGAGCCACGATACGGAAAAAGTTCCAGAGACGCCGCCGCCAATCCCATCTCGGGGGATTCAGGAGATCGCCTCCGGCACCCTGCCGGAGAGGGGAATCATCTCCCGGAGGACTCTACATCACCATGATCGCCTCCGGACTGATGTGTGAGTAGTTCATCCTTGGACTATGGGTCCATAGCAGTAGCTAGATGGTTGTCTTCTCCTCATTGTGCTATCATGTTAGATCTTGTGAGCTGCCTATCATGATCAAGCTCATCTATTTGTAATGCTACATGTTGTGTTTGTTGGGATCCGATGAATATCAAATACTATGTCAAGTTGATTATCAATCTATCATATGTGTTGTTTATGATCTTGCATGCTCTCCGTTGCTAGTAGAGGCTCTGGCCAAGTTGATACTTGTAACTCCAAGAGGGAGTATTTATGCTCGATAGTGGGTCCATGCCTCCATTAAATCTGGGACAGTGACAGAAAGTTCTAAGGTTGTGGATGTGCTCTTGCCACTAGGGATAAAACATCAATGCTTTGTCTAAGGATATTTGTGTTGATTACATTACGCACCATACTTAATGCAATTGTCTGTTGTTTGCAACTTAATACTGGAAGGGGTGCGGATGCTAACCTGAAGGTGGACTTTTTAGGCATATATGCATGCTGGATAGTGGTCTATGTACTTTGTCGTAATGCCCAATTAAATCTCATATTACTCATCATGATATGTATGTGCATTGTTATGCCCTCTTTATTTGTCAATTGCCCAACTGTAATTTGTTCACCCAACATGCTATTTCTTATTGGAGAGACACCACTAGTGAACTATGGACCCCGGTCCATTCTTTTGCATCTGAATACAATCTACTGCAATCATTGTTCTCTATTATTCTTCGCTAGCAAACATTATTTTCCACACCATACATTTAATCATTTGTTTACAGCAAACCGGTGAGATTGACAACCTCACTGTTAAGTTGGGGCAAAGTATTTTGATTGTGTTGTGCAGGTTCCACGTTGGCGCCGAAATCCCTGGTGTTGCGCCGCACTACACTCCGTCACCAACAACCTTCACGTGGTCCTTGACTCCTACTGGTTCGATAACCTTGGTTTCTTACTGAGGGAAAACTTGCTGCTGTACGCATCACACCTTCCTCTTGGGGTTCCCAACGGACGTGTGCTTGACGCGTCATCATGGATGCATAACCATATAGATCTGGCAAAGCGACATTGGAAGAACAAGTGTTTAATCATCTCATTGTGTTGATAAAAAACACACTGCGTACTCACATGCCAATTGCGTTTCACAAGATTATCTTTGGTTTGGATTACTCCTCGACGCAAATACCAGCAAAAAAATCTTAATTTTGAGCGGTATCTTCATATTCCAAATCTTCTTGTTTTTATCAACTGGTATTTGCGGTTGAATAATGACATTTTACAATGAACTTACAGAGAATTTTCCATTAGATTGTAAGTTCCAACGAAATTCATTTTGCCCTTCAGACAACTGGATGGATTCCAAACACAACAGTAAGGCATTCCATGCAAGAAGTCTCGGACCGATTAAATCTCGCCTAAACATCATTGTCGAAGGTGAGGTTACCATTACTAATGCAATGGTATCACTTTTGCGACAAATAGTGGTGTATAATGCTGGATATTGTTCAGAGAGAGGTCTACTCCCTAGCCATGTATCCTCCCAGAACCGTACCTGCGATCCATCCTTAATAATAAAGTACCATATCTGAAGAAACTTTCTCTGTTGCCATTAGGCCAGCCCAAAAATATGAGTCTCCCGGTTTCGAAAGGATCTAGGATAACCCTTTGTTACTGATGTACTTTGTTCTAACTATGGTCATACGCCTTCTTTGGTTAGTAGCTTAAAAAACCACTTACCGAATAAAGGCTGAGTTCTTGACTTCAAGGTCGTGAACTCCTAGCCCACCCATATCTTTAGGTCGGCATACGACAGACCACTTGACAAGTTGATTTTTTTTCACTATCCCCTTGCCAAAAAAAATCTCGATCTATAATAATCGAGCTTGTGTAATACACATTTTGGCAAAATGAAGAAGGATATCATATACAACACCATATTGATGAGTACTGAATTAATGAGACCAATCTTCCTCTAAGAGATAGCATTTTACCTTTACAACTACTAAGTCTCTTCTGAAGTCTTTTCTTGACTAGTTTCCACTCAGCCATCGTTAATCTACGATAATGAATCAGGATGCCCAGATAGTTGATAGGAATCTGGCCTTGCCACAACCAAACAATTCCGAATATTCGGCGACTGAGCCCTGAGCGTCGCCAAAACAGAACAATTCACTTTTAAGGATGTTTATTTTGAGTCCTGATAAATGCTCAAAAGTAGGCAAAATCAGCTTTAAATTTTGAGCTTTATCTGGATCATGTTTCATAAATAAAATTATATCATGGGCGTATTGAAGGATTGATAAACCTCATCTACAAGATGTGGGATCACTCCTTCAATTTGACCATCAGATTTAGCTCGTTCGATCAATATAGCGAGCATATCCGCCACAATGTTGAATAAAAGTGGTGATAGATGGTCATCTTGGCATAAACTTTTTCGAAAATGAAATGAGCAGAATATAAGTGTGTAACATTGCTCGACCTAAAAATGAGTTGATCTTGAGCGACCACTAGCTCGCTTGATTTGAGCTTGTTAGCTTGAAATAATATAATTATGTCTAATCACTAATATTTTAAAATAAATAGAATACTTGCTACCTTATATGATGTGAAAATGATACTTTCCTTCCTTCTATGTGCAACAGAATCGAAGGTTAATTTGGTGAGCAGTTAGTTTTACCCAATTTCTAATACGTGCTATAGCACTGGCTTGTCTTACACGGTGCTCACCCGTCCGCTCCGTCCGATTTAGATCCTACGGCCAGAAGCAATTTCCGACAAGTATCATGAAACCGAAGCGAATCCCCTTCCTCCCGTGATTCTCTCCGCTCGCTTCGCTTGTTTTGCTCGCTTCCGCTCTCTCCTCCGCCGTACTTCCCCGCGTCGCCCACACCAAATCAGACCTCACCGTCGACGAGTTGGTCTCCGGGAAGCCGTCTGCGAGGTCTCATGTAGCATGGGGCACTAGGGGAGAGCAGAATCGGTGGTGGGAACCAGTGGATCGGCTCGTCCTCGCCCGATTTCGGTGCATTCGAGGTGGTGTTAGGTCTGGATTTGGTGTCGTCTGCCTGATCTCTGGATTCTGCGTCTGCTTCTCATCGGTGTTCTTCGTCAAGTGCTGGTGAGTGCTTCGATTCGGCGCATTTGAGCCTCTCATGTTTCCGATTTGGACGATTTCGCGTTTTCCTGTGATGCGCGCTCGGTTTTTTTGCGGGTGGAGGTACATCCCCCATCCCCGGCTAACTCCTGATGGCAATCCTCACATATTCGCCTTAATTTCATGTCCCCCGTGAGTCCGTTCTAGTTCCCCCACCCACGAATTTTTGATTATACTGTTAGTTTCCCCACCCATGAATTGTTGATTAATGTTGTTTCTGCAATGCTTCATACATGCTATCCATGTGTGTCCGTACTTGTTTGGTATTTGTAGGTGTTGATTATGTGAACGAATAATCTCCAGAGTATATTGTTCAGCTTTTAATTCAGTTTTTGTTCAGGTTGTATTCAAATAATTTTGAGATTCATATGGCAGACTAGTCAAATGTTGTAGATCTGGTTTGTAGGTTTGATAGGTTTTTGTGATTTTTGCACTCATGTGTTTCATTGTAGCATGTATAAAACCTTGTAGCTAAGTACTTCTCTGTATTGTTAATTTTTGTTGTTGCATGGCATAGGATTTATATTTTTCATGCATGTAATGTATATTTTTAACTGTCTGTTTTTCCAGTGTATATTCATCTGCAAAATATATATTCCCAATTGTAGGATGTATATCCTTATACTTATGATGTATATCTGCGTGTGGTATTGAAGCCTTGTACTACCTTGTTTGGTTTTAGGAAAAAATTATAGAACGGAGGGAGTAGTACTTGTATATCTGAATCTAGTACAGTAACATTTCGTTCCTAGTACAGTTTCCTTTCAAGTAGCAGTTCTCCATCCCCACACAAAAAAAAGAGTAGCGGTTCTTCATGCTCGAATGTTGCTGGATATGATCAAATGTGATTGAAAGCATGGTGATAGCGCAAGTGGAGCACAAACAGGGGAGGGGGTAGCACTCCCATTTGCTGCTTCTTGATCACTCACACAAAAGTTGGTTGTCATTAGCTGTAGTAAAAGGTTTAGCTCTTGGTCACCCAGAAGTCGCACAGCCAAACCCTACAACAAACTGAACCCGCCGCCGCCACGGCGCCACCGCCTCCATCCCATCGCCATTCAACTAGTTTTTGTCTTTGCAAATGTACATCATATTTTGTGTAGATGTATATTTTGGGTAGCATGTACAATTTTTATGCTTAGGATGTACATTTTCATATTATTGCATCATGTAGGATGTATATCCTTATACTTATGATGTACATTTTATATTTATGGGTTTTGTTTTTCAAGTTTTAGCTGTCTTGCCAGTGTATATTCATCTGCAGAATGTATATTCACTTTTTATAGGATGTACATCCTTTACATAGCTGACCACAAAGTATTGAACAATGTTTATGCTTAGGATGTACATTTTCCCAACTTTCTGATTTTACTCAAGCTTTTTTAGCAAACTATTTTGTCTAAGTGCTGTATATTTCAACTGCATAGGATGTAATAATATATAGATAACTTCTGTTTTGATCTATGCAGGGTTTTTTTGGACGATTTTACGTTATTTGATCATCTAAGTTGTAATGAAACCAGTCAATCCAATTGTAAGTTCTGTTGCCTCAAAAAAAATTTCATTCAATGTTGACTAGGATGATTTAGGGGGGTGTAATACTTATGGTGCTTTGTTTTGTTTTGTTTTCTTTTCTCTTTGCAGATACGTTCTAAGACCCCAAAGAGCCGGCAGAAAAGTACCACTAAATTCAAAAGGATGAAGCAGAGGTTACAGTATAAAAATGTGTCTGCGGGTAACGAGCATGAAGAGCAATCACCATTGCAGAGTGTCCCTCCTTTGCATGATGTGCACCCAATTGCAGTTCAGCCAGCTGAAACAGTGGATTGCCCATCAGTTGAAGAAGAAATCCCTGGGGTAGAGACTACTGTTGCTTCCAAGAAACCGAAGGTACATGATAACAAACTTGCTTCTACTTACCGTTTCCTCTTTTTTTATTTGCATGCATTTGGTGGGTGTGTGATACGTCTCCGACGTATCGATAATTTCTTATGTTCCATGCCACATTATTGATGATATCTACATGTTTTATGCACACTTTATGTCATATTTATGCGTTTTTCGGAACTAACCTATTGACGAGATGCCGAAGTGCCAGTTGCTGTTTTCTGCTGTTTTTGGTTTCAGAAATCCTAGTAAAGAAATATTCTCGGAATCGGACGAAATCAACGCCCAGGTTCCTATTTTGCCCGGAAGCATCCAGAACACCCGAGAACCGCCAGAGAGGGGGCACAGGCCCACCAGACCATAGGCCGGCGCGGCCTAGGGGTGGCCCGCGCCCCCCTATAGTGTGGTCGCCCCTTCGACCTCCTGATGCCGCCTCTTCGCCTATATAAAGCCCCTGGACCTAAAACCTCGATACGAAAAAGCCACGGTACGAGAAACCTTCCAGAGCCGCCGCCATCGTGAAGCCAAGATCTGGGGGACAGGACTCTCTGTTCCGGCACGCCGCCGGGACGGGGAAGTGCCCCCGGAAGGCTCCTCCATCGACACCACCACCATCTCCATCAACGCTGCTGTCTCCCATGAGGAGGGAGTAGTTCTCCATCGAGGCTCGGGGCTGTACCTGTAGCTATGTGGTTCATCTCTCTCCTATGTACTTCAATACAATAATCTCATGAGCTGCCTTACATGATTGAGATTCATATGATGATGCTTGTAATCTAGATGTCGTTATGCTAGTCAAGTGAATTTTACTTATGTGATCTCCGGAGACTCCTTGTCCCACGTGTGTAAAGGTGACAGTGTGTGCACCGTGTGGGTCTCTTAGGCTATATTTCACAGAATACTTATTCACTGTTATGAATGGCATAGTGAAGTGCTTATTTATATCTCTTTATGATTGCAATGTGTTTTGTATCACAATTTATCCATGTGCTACTCTAGTGATGTTATTAAAGTAGTTTTATTCCTCCTGCACAGTGTAATGGTGACAGTGTGTGCATCCGTGTTAGTACTTGGCATAGGCTATGATTATGATCTCTTGTAGATTATGAAGTTAACTATTGCTATGATGGTATTGATGTGATCTATTCCTCCTACATAGTGTGAAGGTGACAGTGTGCATGCTATGTTAGTACTTGGTTTAGTCATGTTGATCTTTCATGCACTCTAAGGTTATTTAAATATGAACATCGAATATTGTGGAGCTTGTTAACTCCGGCATTGAGGGTTCGTGTAATCCTACACAGTTAGTGGTGTTCATCATCCAACAAGAGGGTGTAGAGTATGCATTTATCTATTCTGTTATGTGATCAAAGTTGAGAGTGTCCACTAGTGAAAGTCTAATCCCTAGGCCTTGTTCCTAAATACTGCTATCGCTGCTTGTTTACTGTTTTACTGCGTTACTACTGTTGCGTTGCTACTGCTCATACTTATTCATACCACCTGTATTTCACTATCTCTTCGCCGAACTAGTGCACCTATTAGGTGTGTTGGGGACACAAGAGACTTCTTGCTTTGTGGTTGCAGGGTTGCATGAGAGGGATATCTTGGACCTCTTCCTCCCTGAGTTCGATAAACCTTGGGTGATCCACTTAAGGGAAAACTTGCTGCTGTTCTACAAACCTCTGCTCTTGGAGGCCCAACACTGTCTACAGGAAAAGGAGGGGGCGTAGACATCAAGCTATTTTCTGGCGCCGTTGCCGGGGAGGAAAGGTAAAAGGCACTCATACTCCGGTTCCAGGTAACAGTACTTTTTTTTGGCGCCATTGTGTTTGTGCTCGAAGCTATTTCCTTTAGATCCTGCAATTGCATCTTTTTGTTTCTTGTTTACACTAGTTAGGCATAATGGAAAACAACAAAAATATGAGAGATCTTTATGAACTTTATCTTGAATTAGGACATGATGTGTTTGAAGAGAGAATTAAAAAACCCATGGAACTTTATATGCATGCTAATGGGAATGTTATTAATATGAATGCTTTGAACACTATTGTTGCTAATGCTATGGAAAATTCTAAGCTTGGGGAAGCTGGTTTTGATGAGCATGATCTTTTTAGTCCCCCAAGCATTGAGGAGGAAATTTACTTTGATGATACTTTACCTCCTATTTATGATGATTATAATGATAGTAGTCTTTTGTTGCCACCTGTTATGGAGGATAAATTTGATTATGATTACAATATGCCTCCTATATTTGATGATGAGAATAATAATGATAGCTACTTTGTTGAATTTGCTCCCACTATTACTAATAAAATTGATTATGCTTATGTGGAGAGTAATAATTTTATGCATGAGACTCATGATAAGAATGCTTTATGTGATAGTTATATTGTTGAGTTTGCTCATGATACTACTGAAAGTTATTATGAGAGAGGAAAATATGGTTGTAGAAATTTTCATGTTACTAAAATGCCTCTCTATGTGCTGAAATTTTTGAAACTACACTTGTTTTGTCTTCCTATGCTTGTTACTTTGCTCCTCATGAACTTGTTTATTTACAAGATTCCTTTTCATAGGAAGCATGTTAGGCTTAAATTTGTTTTGAATTTGCTTCTTGATGCTCTCTTTTGTTTCAAATACTATTTCTTGCGAGTGCATCATTAAAACTGCTGAGCCCATCTTAATGGCTATAAAGAAAGAACTTCTTGGGAGAAAACCCATGTGTTTATTTTGCTACAGTACCTTTATTTTATTTTGTGTCTTGGAAGTTGTTTACTACTGTAGCAACCTCTCCTTATCTTAGTTTTGTGTTTTGTTGTGCCAAGTAAAGTCGTTGATAGTAAAGTTCATACTAGATTTGGATTACTGCGCAGAAACAGATTTCTTTGCTGTCACGAATCTGGGCTGTTTTCTCTGTAGGTAACTCAGAAAATTATGCCAATTTACGTGAGTGATCCTCAGATATGTACGCAACTTTCATTCAATTTGAGAATTTTCATTTGAGCAAGTCTGGTGCCTCGATAAAATTCGTCAATACGAACTGTTCTGTTTTGACAGATTCTGCCTTTTATTTCGCATTGCCTGTTTTGTTATGTTCGATGGATATTTCGATTCCATTGACTTTCAGTAGCTTTGTGCAATGTCCAGAAGTGTTAAGAATGATTGTGTCACCTCTGAACATGTGAATTTTTGATTATGCACTAACCCTCTAATGAGTTTGTTTCGAGTTTGGTGTGAAGGAAGTTTTCAAGGATCAAGAGAGGGAGATGATACAACATGATCAAGGAGAGTGAAAGCTCTAAGCTTGGGGATGCCCCGGTGGTTCACCCCTGCATATTTCAAGAAGACTCAAGCATCTAAGCTTGGGGATGCCCAAGGCATCCCCTTCTTCATCGACAAATTATCAGGTTCCTTCTCTTGAAACTATATTTTTATTCGGTCACATCTTATGTACTTTTCTTGGAGCGTCTGTGTGCTTTTGTTTTTATTTTTGTTTGAATAAATGCTTGTGTGGGAGAGAGACACGCTCCGCTGGTTCGTATGAACACATGTGTTCTTAGCTTTTAATGTTCATGGCGAAGCTTGAAACTGCTTCGTTAATTGTTATATGGTTGGAATTGGAAAATGATACATATAGTAATTGCTAAAATGTCTTGGATAATGTGATACTTGGCAATTGTTGTGCTCATGTTTAAGCTCTTGCATCATATACTTTGCACCTATTAATGAAGAAATACATAGAGCATGCTAAAATTTGGTTTGCATATTTGGTCTCTCTAAAGTCTAGATAATTTCTAGTATTGAGTTTGAACAACAAGGAAGACGGTGTAGAGTCTTATAATGTTTTCAATATGTCTTTTATGTGAGTTTTGCTGCACCGGTTCATCCTTGTGTTTGTTTCAAATAAGCCTTGCTAGCCTAAACCTTGTATCGAGAGGGAATACTTCTCATGCATCCAAAATACTTGAGCCAACCACTATGCCATTTGTGTCCACCATACCTACCTACTACATGGTATTTCTCCGCCATTCCAAAGTAAATTGCTTGAGTGCTACCTTTAAATTTCCATTCTCCACCTTTACAATATATAGCTCATGGGACAAATAGCTTAAAAACTATTGTGGTATTGAATATGTACTTATGCACTTTATCTCTTATTAAGTTGCTCGTTGTGCGATAACCATGTTCACTGGGGACGCCATCAACTACTCTTTGTTGAATTTCATGTGAGTTGCTATGCATGTTCGTCTTGTCTGAAGTAAGAGCGATCTACCACCTTATGGTTAGAGCGTGCATATTGTTAGAGAAGAACATTGGGCCGCTAACTAAAGCCATGATCCATGGTGGAAGTTTCAGTTTTGGACAATATCCTCAATCTCATATGAGAAAATTAATTGTTGTTACATGCTTATGCATAAAAGAGGAGTACATTATCTGTTGTCTATGTTGTCCCGGTATGGATGTCTAAGTTAAGAATAATCAATAGCGAGAAATCCGATGCGAGCTTTCTCCTTAGACCTTTGTACAGGCGGCATAGAAGTACCCCTTTGTGACACTTGGTTAAAACATGTGCATTGCGATGATCCCGGTAGTCCAAGCTAATTAGGACAAGGTGCGGGCACTATTAGTATACTATGCATGAGGCTTGCAACTTGTAAGATATAATTTACATGATACATATGCTTTATTACTACCGTTGACAAAATTGTTTCTTGTTTTCAAAATCAAAGCTCTAGCACAAATATAGCAATCGATGCTTTCCTCTTTGAAGGACCATTCTTTTACTTTTATTGTTGAGTCAGTTCACCTATTTCTCTCCACCTCAAGAAGCAAACACTTGTGTGAACTGTGCATTGATTCCTACATACTTGCATATTGCACTTGTTATATTACTTTACATTGACAATATCCATGAGATATACATGTTACAAGTTGAAAGCAACCGCTGAAACTTCATCTTCCTTTGTGTTGCTTCAATACGTTTACTTTGAATTATTGCTTTATGAGTTAACTCTTATGCAAGACTTATTGATGCTTGTCTTGAAGTACTATTCATGAAAAGTATTTGCTATATGATTCATTTGTTTACTCATGTCATTTACATTGTTTTGATCGCTGCATTCATTACATATGCTTACAATAGTATGATCAAGGTTATGATGGCATGTCACTCCAGAAATTATCTTTGTTATCGTTTACTGCTGGACGAGCAGAAACTAAGCTTGGGGATGCTGATACGTCTCCGACGTATCGATAATTTCTTATGTTCCATGCCACATTATTGATGATATCTACATGTTTTATGCACACTTTATGTCATATTTATGCGTTTTCCGGAACTAACCTATTGACGAGATGCCGAAGTGCCAGTTGCTGTTTTCTGCTGTTTTTGGTTTCAGAAATCCTAGTAAAGAAATATTCTCGGAATCGGACGAAATCAACGCCCATGTTCCTATTTTGCCCGGAAGCATCCAGAACACCCGAGAACCGCTAGAGAGGGGGCACAGGCCCACCAGACCATAGGCCGGCGCGGCCTAGGGGTGGCCCGTGCCCCCCTATAGTGTGGTCGCCCCTTCGACCTCCTGACGCCGCCTCTTCGCCTATATAAAGCCCCTGGACCTAAAACCTCGATACGAAAAAGCCACGGTACGAGAAACCTTCCAGAGCCGCCGCCATCGCGAAGCCAAGATCTGGGGGACAGGACTCTCTGTTCCGGCACGCCGCCGGGACGGGGAAGTGCCCCCGGAAGGCTCCTCCATCGACACCACCGCCATCTCCATCAACGCTGTTGTCTCCCATGAGAAGGGAGTAGTTCTCCATCGAGGCTCGGGGCTGTACCGGTAGCTATGTGGTTCATCTCTCTCCTATGTACTTCAATACAATAATCTCATGAGCTGCCTTACATGATTGAGATTCATATGATGATGCTTGTAATCTAGATGTCGTTATGCTAGTCAAGTGAATTTTACTTATGTGATCTTCGGAGACTCCTTGTCCCACGTGTGTAAAGGTGACAGTGTGTGCACCGTGTGGGTCTCTTAGGCTATATTTCACAGAATACTTATTCACTGTTATGAATGGCATAGTGAAGTGCTTATTTATATCTCTTTATGATTGCAATGTGTTTTGTATCACAATTTATCCATGTGCTACTCTAGTGATGTTATTAAAGTAGTTTTATTCCTCCTGCACGGTGTAATGGTGACAGTGTGTGCATCCGTGTTAGTACTTGGCATAGGCTATGATTATGATCTCTTGTAGATTATGAAGTTAACTATTGCTATGATGGTATTGATGTGATCTATTCCTCCTACATAGTGTGAAGGTGACAGTGTGCATGCTATGTTAGTACTTGGTTTAGTCGTGTTGATCTTTCATGCACTCTAAGGTTATTTAAATATGAACATTGAATATTGTGGAGCTTGTTAACTCCGGCATTGAGGGTTCGTGTAATCCTACACAGTTAGTGGTGTTCATCATCCAACAAGAGGGTGTAGAGTATGCATTTATCTATTCTGTTATGTGATCAAAGTTGAGAGTGTCCACTAGTGAAAGTCTAATCCCTAGGCCTTGTTCCTAAATACTGCTATCGCTGCTTGTTTACTGTTTTACTGCGTTACTACTGTTGTGTTGCTACTGCTCATACTTATTCATACCACCTGTATTTCACTATCTCTTCGCCGAACTAGTGCACCTATTAGGTGTGTTGGGGACACAAGAGACTTCTTGCTTTGTGGTTGCAGGGTTGCATGAGAGGGATATCTTTGACCTCTTCCTCCCTGAGTTCGATAAACCTTGGGTGATCCACTTAAGGGAAAACTTGCTGCTGTTCTACAAACCTCTGCTCTTGGAGGCCCAACACTGTCTACAGGAAAAGGAGGGGGCGTAGACATCAGTGTGCTCTGATGTGAAGTTTATATTTGATGCAGGTCAATTTATTCAATTGTTCTTCTCCAATGAAGGTTGTGAGGGTTTGCAAGGGAATGACGAGCAAGCAGCGTACCTTGATCAGTGAAGCAGAATTTTCTGCCATCCTAAGCATGAAATGCTCCAAGCTAATACCTGAGTTATGCATTTTCCTGATGGAGCACTTCGATCCAGTCGCATGTGTTCTTGATTTTGGTGATAGGGGGAAGATACCTGTTGATGTCCAGTCAGTTGTCAATGTAATGGCAGTACCCATGGGTAATTTCCCTGTCCCATACAAGCAAAATATTGAAGCAACAAGTTCTGTTCTCGAGATGATGGGGATCAACAATGGCAAGCAACCAACTGTCGCAGCTGTGGAGTTGCAATTAGGGGAAACATATCCTGCTGATGCTGCTTACTTGAGGAAATTTATCATTTACCTAATCTCTTATGTGTTTGCTCCTACTACTGGAATATATGTCAGTCCAAAGTGTTACCCGACTGTTATTAACACAGAAGCAATCCCAAGGTTGAACTGGGCAAGATTTATTATTGACATCCTCATTCAGACCGCGAATGCCAAAGGAAGCAAGAATTGGTTTAAGGCTTGCATGCCATACCTCATGGTTAGTTTTTTGTGATTTTGACTGTTTTTTCTTTTTCCACACATTTCTCAATGGCTGTAGATAACACATACCGATTTGCACTTTCTAATTTGGTTTCTAGGTCCTATATGTTGATTCATTGCAAACAGATGCCGTAAAGGTACCAGTTGGTGGACCTCGCATATGTGTCTGGACAAACAAGCTCATAAAGCGTGTCGTAGAGCTGGACACTAACACGGATGGATCGTTTGGAAAATTACCGGTACTACCCCGCTTTTTCCTTATTCTGGTGAAATTTTCTTATAGCATAAGATTTTGGTGAAAAGTATCTCTCTATTTTTCGATATTTGTTTTGCCTGCATATGATGTATATTTTATACAACTTTTCTGATTTTGTAGATGTAGCTAAAAAAATGTTTCTTAAATCTATTTTGATATATTTCATTAGAAGCAAACAAATGCTTTATACATTTGATGTTTTTATTTTTGTACCTTTAACCCTATAGCTAATTTGTGTCTCTGGTTTCGATTTATATATAAGAAAGAGAATTTGATCCATATAAAACTATAGCTAATTTTTTCACCTTTTTGCTTGGTCAGAAGAATGGAAGGACAACGAGAAGATGGTTCGGTTGCTCCTGCTGGAATATTCCATTTATTTAATACTCCGACTCGCGTAACCGGATAGAGCAGATGGTCCAACTACAGAACTTCTTCTTTTTCATTACTTCCATGGTCATGCCCGTGGCACGGCAGCACCCGTACTATTGAAATGGTTCGTCAGTAGAGATGTTCCCACTGGTGGGAGAAATATACACTGAAGTTTCAAATAAGTTCCAATTGTTACCCTTTTTGCAAATTTACATATAAACTGTGCTATTCCATAGGTTTTTTACCCTCCATACGTTCCATCATATGATGATTTATAATTTTTATTGATAGCATGTATTTTTATATCACTTGCATGATCTCATTTGTTGACCATTTTTCTTTTAAATGTCCCCAACTCAAGGCTTGCTTCAGGAACAAGTGATAACCCACAAGTATAGGGGGTGTATCGTAGTATCTTCGATAAGTAAGAATGTCGATCCCAACGAGGAGCAGAAGGTGTTGACAAGCAGTTTCGATGAAGGATTCACTGTAAATGCTCACAGACAAGTATTCAGGGGGTTTTGATATAATAGATGAATAAAGTACGAGTAAGTAAAGTGCGAGAGTAACAATTGCAGCGAGTGGCCCAATCCTTTTTAGCACAAAGGACAAGCCGGTTTGTTTACTTATAATGACCAAACGTTCTCGAGGACACACGGGATTTTATTCTAGTGCTTTCGCTGCATACGGCTAAATAATCTTCATTGTTTTGATAAGTGTTGTGTGGGTGAACCTATGCTAATGTACCGCCCTTCCTAGGACTAATACATACTTGTGATTATACCCCTTGCAAGCATCCGCAACTACAAGAAAGTAATTAAGAATAAATCTAACCACAGCCTTAAACTCTGAGATCCTGCTATCCCTCCTGCATCGATATACCAACGGGGGTTTAGGTTTCTGTCACTCCGGCAACCCCGCAATTGGCAAACGAGTACAAGATGCATTCCCCTAGGCCCATAAAGGTGAAGTGTCATGTAGTCGACGTTCACATGACACCACTAGAAGAATAACACCACAACTTAAATATCATAACATTGAATATTACTCAACCATAGTTCACTACTAACATTTAGACTTCACCCATGTCCTCAAGAACTAAACGAACTACTCACGAGACATCATATGGAACATGATCAGAGGTGATATGATGGAATAACAATCTGAACATAAACCTTGGTTCAATGGTTTCACTCAATAGCATCAACAACAAGTAGAAATCGATACCGGGAGAGTTTCCCCTATCAAACAATCAAGATCAAACCCAAATTGCTACGGCGGTGACGATGTCCAGCGGTGGAGACGGCGGTGATGATGGTGGAGATGATGATGATGGTGATGGAGATGATGTCCAGCTCGATGACGGTGACGATGGCGTCGATTTCCCCCTCCCGGAGGGAATTTCCCCGGCGGATCTCAGCCCGCCGGAGAGCTCTTTTCTCTCTGGTGTTCTCCGCCCCGCAGAGGCGGCTGTAACTCTTCGTGAGGTACCCTCTGTGGCTTAGGTCTTCGGGACGAAGGGTTTCGCGAAGAAAAGGAGGCGAAAGGGGCTGTGGGGGCCCCCACACCACAAGGTGGCGCGGCCAGGCCATGGGCCGCGCCAGCCTGTGGTCTGGCCCCACCTTGGGTCTTCTCAGCTCCCCCTTCTGGCTTCCTCCGTCATCTGGAAAAATAGGATTTTTGGTATAATTTCCTTCCACAGTTGATCTTCCGAAATATTGCGTTCTGACGGTGCTTTTTCCAGCAGAATCCTGGCTCCGGTGCTCGATCCTCCAATAATGATGAAACATGCAAAATAGATGAAATAACATAAGTATTGTGTCCAAATATGAAATATATCAATGAATAACAGCAAATTATGATACAAAATAGTGATGCAAATTGGACGTATCAACTCCCCCCAAGCTTAGACTTCGCTTGTCCCCAAGCGAAGCCGAACTCGATAACGAGGACCACATGTTTATGGAGTGAAGAGTCGATAAATAAAATACGGACAAGAAGCATCATATTCATTCACACAAGACATTCTAGTAAACAACTTCCTCATATGACTCAACTTGAAACAAGTATAAGGTAATCACAAATAAAGGTGCATAAGAAATCATAGTTGGTGATGGCAAACTTCGTTCTTGGTCAGAGAACAATTAACAGGTTATACTTATCTATTGAGCAGCGCTCTCATGTTAAAGTTTGTAAGGCACAACTTGCATACTCAATCATAATAGTCTCCTCATAATCATTGATAACTTGCAAAGCTATATTCATTCAGATAAAACTTGTACTAAACAAGGAAGAATAAAAGACATGATGAAGCAGATCACAATATAATGGTTTGATCACAACTACTCAAATGCTTGCTTGAGATGGAGGGAAATAGGTTTACTGACTCAACATAAAGTAAAAGACAGGCCCTTCGCAGAGGGAAGCAGTGATTAAATCATGTGCTAGAGCTTTTTCAGTTTTGAAATCATATAGAGATAATAAAAGTAACATTTTGAGAGGTGTTTGTTGTTGTCAACGACTGGTAGTGGGTACTCTAACCCCCTTGCCAGACAACCTTCAAAGAGCGGCTCCCATTTTATTTTTATTTTGTGTGGCACTCCTTCCAACCTTTCTTTCACAAACCATGGCTAACCGAATCCTCGGGTGCCTGCCAACAATCTCATACCATGAAGGAGTGCCTTTTTATTTTGGTTTTATTATGATGATGACACTCCCCCCAACCTTTGCTTACACAAGCCATGGCTAACCGAATCCTTCGGGTGCCGTCCATCAATCACATACCATGGAGGAGTGTCTAATTAGTTTAATTAATTCGGGACTGGGAATCCCATTGCCAGCTCTTTTTGCAAAATTATTGGATAAGCGGATGAAGCCACTAGTCCATTGGTGAAAGTTGCCCAACAAGATTGAAAGATAAAACACCACATACTTCCTCATGAGCTATAAAATATTGACACAAATAAGAGATAATAAGTTTTGAATTGTTTAAAGGTAGCACATGAAGTATTTACTTGGAATGGCAGAAAATACCATGTAGTAGGTAGATATGGTGGACACAAATGGCATAGGTTTGGGTTAAGGTTTGGATGCACGAGAAGTATTCCCTCTTAGTACAGGTCTTTGGCTAGCAAGGTTAATTAGCAAGCATAAGAGTCGAGGGAAACAAACAAATATACATGTGATAGAAACAATCATGCATCTTCCTTGTAAGCACAAACAATTTTAACTTCAGAATAATAAGCTATGAGCTAACAAGAAAGAAAGACAATGAAACAACTACATGTATTTCTCTTTTCTACTTAAACCTCAAAGTGTTGTTGCTATTGACCAATGCTAAGTTTGCCAAAACCAAATAGATTTATTCAATGCTCCCAAAGTGATACCAATACTAACAACAAGGTAAATCATATAATAGAGATTGCAAACTAAAATAAGACGTGCAATATGTAAATGATAAGACTTCTCATTAATATTCCATAACGATAACTCACACCAAGGGATACATAGACAACCAACTAAAGGAGAGATACTTCCAAACTGCAACCCATCTTATATGATAACTTCCCTACTCATGATATGACACTACTTGACAGTAAAAAGTAAAAGGTAGTGATGATGTGATACCGCGGCACTCCCCCAAGCTTGGAACAAACCAAGGGGATGCCAATACCGATGATGAATTACTCCTTTGGCGATGGTGGTGATGAACTCCTCCCGCGCTTCTTACAGATCTCCTTCAGCTTCAGTTTCTCAGCTTGGCAATTCTGCACTAAGACTCGAAGAGATTCATTGTTATCTGAAGTTGGCGATGATGACCTTGTGATGTGAATCGAGTGGTATTCCAGCATTCTACGGAGACGGCAATTCTCCTCCTGGAGTATCTCCACTTCTCTTCTCAGAGCCCGATATTGATCACAAAACTCATCGGTAGTCCGTAGAGCTTCTTCCAACATAGGGAATGAGTCGAGGCTAAGAGCGGGTGGTAAGGGTCCCTGCAAGTTATGAGAAAAAGAACGTCGAGTGTCAACAGATCCCACCAAGATTTGCTTGCTCCCAACGGCTTGCTGCTCTTGTTTTGATGGCACCCTCTTCACTTCTTCCTCTGAAAGCCCCTTTCCCTTGTTGTTGGAGGCCATGGTGCTTCTAAACTGAAAACAGATCCTGGCAGAAACAGCTCGAAACAAAACACGTCGAGAAAACGATATACGGACCTCCAGGGGTCCGGGGGATTATATAGCAAAAAATTTCACGACAAAAGGAAAGTACCAGATCGAACTAGAGTCGGAAAGGGGCGACGAGGCGGCCAGACCATAGGGCGGCGCGGGCCCAGGCCAGGCCGCGCCGGCCTATGGTGGCACGCCCTCGTGCGTCTTTTCCACTCCGTTTCGATCTCGTAATTTTTCATATTTTCCAAAAACAGCAAAAATATTGTTCGGAAAGTAAATTGCGAACTTTTCATTACCAAGATCTTATTACCTATTCAAAGTCGAGTTCTGGCGAACTGTCAATTTGTCCTTTGATGAAAGCCTCCGGTGTTTCCACTCGAATAATATCAACATCAACATTATAAGAATCACCTGAGATATAATGCTTGAGTCTTTGTCCATTCACCACTTGTGTGGCATTGCCTTGGAGAGAGCTAATTTTGATTGCTCCTGAACGATACACCTCCTCGACAACATACGGTCCTTCCCATTTCGAGAGTAATTTCCCTGCAAAGAATCTGAGACGAGACCGATACAATAGGACTTTATCTCCAATATTAAATTCTCTTTTGATAATCCTTCTATCATGCCATTTTTTAACTTTCTCTTTAAAGAGTTTAGCATTTTCATAAGCTTCACTTCTCCATTCATCTAGAGAACTCAATTGCAATAACCTCTTATTACCGGCAAGTTTAGGATCTTTATTTAATTCTCTAACTGCCCAATAAGCTTTGTGCTCTAGTTCTAAAGGTAAATGACAAGCTTTCCCATAAACCATTTTATAAGGTGACATTCCCATGGGATTTTTATAAGCAGTTCTATAAGCCCAAAGTGCATCCTTCAATTTACTAGCCCAATTCTTTCTAGTTTTATTAACAGTCTTTTGCAAGATAGAATTAATCTCTCTATTTGATAATTCTACTTGCCCACTAGTTTGAGGATGATAAGCGGAAGCAATTCTATGATTAATACCATATCTAGCAAGAGTCTTTCTAAAACCACCATGAATAAAATGAGAACCTCCATCAGTTATAATATATCTAGGAACTCCAAATCTAGGAAAAATAATATCTAAAAGCATTCTTAAAGAGGTCTCACCATCAGCACTTTTTGTTGGTATGGCTTCCACCCATTTAGTAACATAATCAACAGCAACAAGTATATGAGTGTTACCTTCTGAAGAGGGAAAAGGTCCCATGAAGTCAAATCCCCAACAATCAAACGGTTCAATAACAAGAGTATAATTCATCGGCATTTCATTGCGTCTAGAGATATTACCAACCCTTTGGCACTCATCACAAGATAAAATAAACTTCCTTGCATCTTTGAAGAGAGTTGGCCAATAAAAACCTGATTGTAGAACCTTTTGCGCGGTTCTTTCTCCGGCGTGATGTCCTCCATAAGCACTACCATGGCATTTACTCAATATCTCCTGTTGTTCATATTCGGGAACACATGTTCGCATAATACCATCCACTCCTTCTTTATATAAGTGTGGGTCATCCCAGAAATAATGCCTCAAGTCATAAAAGAATTTCCTCCTTTGCTGAGCTGAAAAGGTTGGAGGCAAATACTTGGAAACAATCAAGTTAGCATAATCAGCATACCAAGGACTGTCTCGCGAACTCACCTTTATTGCAGCCAATTGTTCATTTGGAAAACTATCATTAACAGGAACAGGATCAGAAGCAATATTTTCCAATCTAGACAGATTATCAACACCTTTACTATCTACAATATGTAAATCAAATTCTTGCAACAGAAGTACCCATCTAATAAGCCTAGGCTTAGCATCTTTCTTTTGCATAAGGTATCTGATTGCAGCATGATCAGTATGAATAGTAACTTTTGAATCAACAATATAAGATCTAAACTTATCACAAGCAAAGACTACAGCTAACAATTCCTTTTCAGTAGTAGCATAATTTCTTTGAGCAGCATCAAGAGTTTTACTAGCATAATGAATAACATTAAGTTTTTTATTTACCCGCTGTCCAAGAACAGCGCCTACAGCAAAATCACTAGCATCACACATAATTTCAAATGGTAAATTCCAATCAGGGGGTTCAACTATAGGAGCAGTTGTTAAGGCTTTCTTTAGAGTTTCAAAAGCTTCCTTACAATCATCATCAAAAACAAAAGGTACATCTTTTTGAAGAAGATTAGTAAGAGGCTTTGAAATCTTGGAGAAATCTTTAATAAATCTCCTATAAAACCCAGCATGACCAAGAACACTACGAATACCTTTAACATCCCTGGGATAGGGCATCTTCTCAATTGCTTCAACTTCAGCTCTATCAACTTCAATACCTCTCTCGGAAATTTTATGTCCCAATACAATTCCTTCATTAACCATAAAGTGGCATTTCTCCCAATTAAGAACAAGGTTAGTTTCTTCACATCTCTGCAAAACTTTATCGAGGTTCCGCAAGCAATTATCAAAAGAATTCCCATAGACAGAAAAATCATCCATGAATACCTCTACAATACTCTCGCAAAAACCATGAAAAATAGCAGACATGCATCTTTGAAAAGTAGCAGGAGCATTACATAAACCAAAAGGCATACGTCTATAAGCATAAGTTCCATAGGGACAAGTGAAAGTGGTTTTCTCTTGATCTTTAGTTTTAACAGCAATTTGTGAAAATCCAGAATAACCATCAAGAAAGCAAAAATGAGTATTTTTAGATAACCTTTCTAACATTTGATCAATAAAAGGCAAAGGGTAATGATCTTTTTTAGTAACTTTATTAACTTTTCGATAATCAATGCACATTCTATACCCTACAACCACTCTTTGAGGTATGAGCTCATCATTATCATTAGGCACAACAGTCATTCCTCCTTTCTTAGGAACACAATGCACAGGACTAACCCATCTACTATCAGCAATAGGATATATAATACCAGCTTCAAGAAGTCGTAATACCTCATTTCTTACCACATCCTTCATCTTAGGAATTAGACGACGCCGAGGTTCAACAACAGGCTTCGCATCATCTTCCATATTGATGGCGTGTTGGCATATAGAGGGAGAAATCCCCTTCAAGTCATCAAGAGTGTAGCCAATAGCGCCTCGGTGTTTCTTCAATATTTCCAATAGTCTTTCTTCTTCAAACTCTGTAAGCTTAGAACTAATAATAACAGGATATATTTTCTTATCATCAATATGAGCATATTTAAGATTATCAGGCAATGGTTTTAAATCAAAGACAGGATCTTCCTTTGGTGGCGGTGTTGTACCCAGATCTTTCACCGGTAAATCATGCTTAAGAATAGGTTGGCGAAGAAAAATTTCCTCAAGCTCATCTCTTTCTTTCCTGAAAACATCACTCTCGCTATTCTCCAAATGTTGCTGCAAAGGATTATTAGGAACAAGAACAATAGATGCACACTGTTCCATTTTAAAATCATTACTAGGCAGATCAGCTTTATAAGGAGTTTTGGTAAATTTAGAGAAGTTAAACTCATAAGATTCACCAGCAAATTTAGTCAAAATTTTCTCTTTCTTGCAATCTATAATAGCTCCACAAGTATTTAGAAAAGGTCTACCAAAAATAATAGGACAATAATCACTAGCAGCAGAACCAAGTACCAAAAAGTCAGCAGGATATTTAATCTTACCACATAGAACTTCCACATCTCGAACAATACCAATAGGAGAGATAGTTTCTCTATTAGCCAGCTGAATAACCACATCAATATCTTCAAGTTCACAAGAACCAATTTTAAATTGCATAATCTCCGTATAAAGCTCATAAGGAATAGCACTAATACTTGCACCAATATCACATAAACCATAATAGCAATGATCACCAATTATAACAGATAGCATAGGAACACTAGCTTGCTTGGGTTTATTAGGATGTGAAACAATATTAGAAGCATCTTCACAGAAAATAATATGACCTTCCTCCAAATTTTCAGTCACAAGATCTTTAACTATTGCAACAATGAGTTCAACTTTTATTTGTTCTTCAGGTTCTATAGGTTTCTTTTCACTTTTATGAACCGCACTATTTATAACAGAGTACTCCTTCATTTTAGCAGGGAAAGGAGTTTTTTCAATATAAGCTTCAGGAATAGCATGATCAACAGTTTCAACTACAACGCATTTATTAATAGATGAATCAATTTTATCTTTATATGGTTCATGATACTTATCAAAATTCTTCTTAGGCAATTCATAATGAGAGGCAAAAGCTTTATAAAGATTTGCAGCAACTTGAGAATCAAGACCATATGTAGCACTCATATTACGAAATTTATCAGTATCCATAAAAGCTTCAATGCATTTGTAATCATAATTTATACCTGATTCTCGATCTTTGTTGATCTCCCATCCTTCAGTATTTTCCTGGATCCGATTAAGAAGGTCCCTTTTAAACTCTTCCTTATTGCGCGTGAATGATCCAGAACAAGAAGTATCCAGCAAGGTCTTGTCTTCAAAAGAAAGTCTTGCATAGAAATTATCAATAATAACATTACCAGGAAGCTCATGAATTGGGCATTTGAGCATTAAAGACTTCAATCTCCCCCAAGCTTGGGCAATACTCTCTCCATCATGAGGCCAAAATTATATATGCGATTCCGATCCTTATGAATTTCACTTGGAGGATAGAACTTAGAATAAAACCGGGGCACAATATCATTCCATTCAAGAGAATCCCCATTATCCAGTAATTTATACCAATGCGCCGCTTTACCAGACAGCGATATAGAGAATAGTTTCTTCCTCACTTCATCCATAGCAATACCTGCACACTTGAATAAACCGCATAATTCATGCAAGAACAATAAATGATCTCCAGGGTGGACAGTCCCATCCCCTGTATAACGGTTATTCACTACGCGTTCAATAATTTTCATAGGTATTTTGTATGGTATCTCTTCTTTACCTGGCGCCTCATCCACTATCTTTGCAGTAGTAGCGGATTTCCCAAATAAACATTCGAGAGAAGATCTCTCAATAATGAATTATGGCAGCAGGCAGAAATAAAATCAGCACAAACAGTAGATATTTCCCTTACCAATTCCACTTACCAATAGCGCTTCACTCCCCGGCAACGGCGCCAGAAAATAGTCTTGATAACCCACAAGTACAGGGGGTGTATCGTAGTATCTTCGATAAGTAAGAATGTCGATCCCAACGAGGAGCAGAAGGTGTTGACAAGCAGTTTCGATGAAGGATTCACTGTAAATGCTCACAGACAAGTATTCAGGGGGTTTTGATATAACAGATGAATAAAGTACGAGTAAGTAAAGTGCGAGAGTAACAATTGCAGCGAGTGGCCCAATCCTTTTTAGCACAAAGGACAAGCCGGTTTGTTTACTTATAATGACCAAACGTTCTCGAGGACACACGGGATTTTAGTCTAGTGCTTTCGCTGCATACGGCTAAATAATCTTCATTGTTTTGATAAGTGTTGTGTGGGTGAACCTATGCTAATGTACCGCCCTTCCTAGGACTAATACATACTTGTGATTATACCCCTTGCAAGCATCCGCAACTACAAGAAAGTAATTAAGAATAAATCTAACCACAGCCTTAAACTCTGAGATCCTGCTATCCCTCCTACATCGATATACCAACGGGGGTTTAGGTTTCTGTCACTCCGGCAACCCCGCAATTGGCAAACGAGTACAAGATGCATTCCCCTAGGCCCATAAAGGTGAAGTGTCATGTAGTCGACGTTCACATGACACCACTAGAAGAATAACACCACAACTTAAATATCATAACATTGAATATTACCCAACCATAGTTCACTACTAACATTTAGACTTCACCCATGTCCTCAAGAACTAAACGAACTACTCACGAGACATCATATGGAACATGATCAGAGGTGATATGATGATGAATAACAATCTGAACATAAACCTTGGTTCAATGGTTTCACTCAATAGCATCAACAACAAGTAGAAATCGATACCGGGAGAGTTTCCCCTATCAAACAATCAAGATCAAACCCAAATTGCTACGGCGGTGACGATGTCCAGCGGTGGAGACGGCGGTGATGATGGTGGAGATGATGATGATGGTGATGGAGATGATGTCCAGCTCGATGACGGTGACGATGGCGTCGATTTCCCCCTCCCGGAGGGAATTTCCTCGGCGGATCTCAGCCTGCCGGAGAGCTCTTTTCTCTCTGGTGTTCTCCGCCCCGCAGAGGCGGCTGTAACTCTTCGTGAGGTACCCTCTGTGGCTTAGGTCTTCGGGACGAAGGGTTTCGCGAAGAAAAGGAGGCGAAAGGGGCTGTGGGGCCCCCACACCACAAGGTGGCGCGGCCAGGCCATGGGCCGCGCCGGCCTGTGGTCTGGCCCCACCTTGGGTCTTCTCAGCTCCCCCTTCTGGCTTCCTCCGTCATCTGGAAAAATAGGATTTTTGGTATAATTTCCTTCCACAGTTGTATCTTCCGAAATATTGCGTTCTGACGGTGCTTTTTCCAGCAGAATCCTGGCTCCGGTGCTCGATCCTCCAATAATGATGAAACATGCAAAATAGATGAAATAACATAAGTATTGTGTCCAAATATGAAATATATCAATGAATAACAGCAAATTATGATACAAAATAGTGATGCAAATTGGACGTATCAACAAGCCATTTTTGTTTTCTGCTGAACCCTCTGTTGTAGACATGTTCATCAAACGACATGCACTAGTATCTCCAAATGATGAAGTAAGGCTTACCATTTTTTGTTACTTCTAGCGGCATGTTCTACTTGTTATTACAAATACACTAGATTTTTCACTATCCTTTTTTTATCTTTTCTTATGTAACATCAACTGGTAATATACAGAGAAGCTGTTTCTAGCATGTGCAATGTGTTTGAGGATGGTCTTGCAGAATTTGTGAGGTCATTTGCAGTTAATCAAGGGAAGGAAAGCTCTGAAAATCCTCACCAGGCAGAGGAAGATGTGCAGATCATTAGCAAGAAGAGACGTCGTACAAGGCAGAAGGTGACAGAAGCTAGGAATGAGGAGGAGGTGTTACTGGACCACATGGAGGTACCACAGAAGTGCAGGTTGTTCCAGAAATGGGGATTGCTGCAAAGTCTAAGAAAAGAAAGCCAGATGACAGAATTATTGCTACTGCAAGGCCTAAGAAGAAGAAGATGAGAGGCTCTGAAATTAATCCGGAAGAGCATGTTGTCATTGAAGATCATCAGGATAATTTTGGCACTAAAGTGCTGATAACCCACAAGTATAGGGGATCGCGGCAGTCTTCGAGGGAAGTAAAACCCAAATTTATTGATTCGACACAAGGGGAGGTAAAGAATACTTATAAGCCTTAACAACTGAGTTGTCAATTCAGCTGCACCTGGAAAAGCACTAGTAACAGGGGTGATGTGAAAGCAGCAGTAATATAAGAGCAATAGTAACAGTAACACAGCAGCAGTAATAGTAACACAGAGGCGATGGCACCGGAAAATAGTTGATACTACTTCCAATGACATATAGAACGAGTATATGATGATGAGAGATGGACCGGGGTTCCCAGCGATCTACACTAGTGGTAACTCTCCAATAAGTGACAAGTGTTGGGTGAACAAATTACAGTTGGGCAATTGATAGGATTGATAAAGCATTAAGATAGAACATCAATTCATTAATCATGTAGGCATGTTTTCCATATATAGTCGTACGTGCTCGCAATGAGAAACTTGCACAACATCTTTTGTCCTACCAGCCGGTGGCAGCCGGGCCTCTAGGGAATCTACTGGATATTAAGGTACTCCTTTTAATAGAGTACCGGAGCAAAGCATTAACACTTGGTGAAAACATGTGATCCTCACATCACCGCCATCCCCTCCGGTTGTCCCGATTCTTGTCACTTCGGGGCCTTTGGTTCCGGACAGCGACATGTGCATACAACTTGTAGATACAATCTAAGCAATAAGTATAGAGCTTAAATCTAAGATCATGCCACTCGGGCCCTAGTGACAAGCATTAAGCATAACAAGATTGCAGCAACAATAACTTCACAAACTTTATAGATAGACTAATCATAATGTATCATCCATCGGATCCCAACAAACGCAACACCGATTACATCAGATGAATCTCAATCATGTAAGGCAGCTCATGAGATCATTGTATTGAAGTACATGGGATAGAGAGTACCAACTAGCTACTGCTAGAACCCGTAGTCCATGGGGGAACTACTCACGGAGCATGATGGAGGCGGTGGCGTTGATGGAGATGGCTTCCGGGGGCACTTCCCCGTCCCGGCAGGGTGCCGGAACAGAGAGTTCTGTCCCCCGAATTGGAGTTTCGCGATGGCGGCGGCGCCCCTGGAGTCTTTCTGGAGTTTCGTCAATTGGTATCGATGTTTTAGGTCGGGACGACTTAAATAGGCGAAGAGTCGGAGTCGGAGGGGCCACGGGGCCTCCTCACACTAGGGCGGCGCGCCCCCTCCTGGGCCGCGCCGGCCACACGTGTGGGGCCCCCCAGGGCACCCCTCTGGTCCCCCCTCTGACTTTCTGGAAGGTTCCGGGAAAAATAAGATGTTGGGTCTTCGTTTCGTCGAATTCCGAGAATATTGCCCGAACAGCCTTTCTGGAACCAAAAACAACAGAAAACAGCAATTGGCCCTTCGGCATCTCGTTAATAGGTTAGTTCCGGAAAATGCATGAAATCATCATAAAGTGCAAGCAAAACATGTAAGTATTGTCATAAAACAAGCATGGAACATCAGAAATTATGGATACATTGGAGACGTATCAGCATCCCCAAGCTTAGTTCCTACTCGTCCTCGAGTAGGTAAACGATAAAAAGAATAATTTCTGTAGTGACATGCTACTTACATAACCTTGATCATACTATTACAAAGCATATGAAATGAATGAAGTGACTCAAGGCAATGATCTATAGTTGCTAACAAATAGATAACATATAGCAAAACTTTTCATGAAGAGTACTTTCAAGACAAGTATCAAAAGTCTTGCGCAAGAGTTAACTCATAAAGCAATAAATTCAAAGTAAAGGCATCGAAGCAACAAAAAGGAAGATATAAGTTTAAGCGGTTGCTTTCAACTTTCAACATGTATATCTCATGGATAATTGTCAACATAAAGTAATATGATGAATGCAAATATGCAAGTATGTAAGAATCAATGCACAGTTAACACAAGTGTTTGCTTCTAAGATGGAAGGAAGTGGGTAAACTGACTCAACATAAAGTAAAAGAATGGCCCTTCGCAGAGGGAAGCATTGATTGCTATATTTGTGCTAGAGCTTTGGTTTTGAAAACATAAAGAGAGCATAAAAGTAAAATTTTGAGAGGTGTTTGTTGTTGTCAATGAATGGTAGTGGGCACTCTAACCCCCTGGCCAGACAAACCTTCAAAGAGCGGCTCCCATGAATTATTTTTGTTTTTGGGTGGCACTCCTTCCAACCTTTCTTTGACAAACCATGGCTAACCGAATCCTCGGGTGCCTGCCAACAATCTCATACCATGAAGGAGTGCCTTTTTATTTTAGTTTTATTATGATGACACTCCTCCCCACCTTTGCTTTCTCAAGCCATGGCTAACCGAATCCTTCGGGTGCCGTCCAACAATCACATACCATGGAGGAGTGTCTATTTTTGTTAATTAGTTTGGGACTGGGAATCCCATTGCTAGCTCTTTTTGCAAAATTATTGGATAAGCGGATGAAGCCACTAGTCCATTGGTGAAAGTTGCCCAACAAGATTGAAAGATAAACACCACATACTTCCTCATGAGCTATAAAACATTGACACAAATCAGAGGTAATAAATTTTGAATTGTTTAAAGGTAGCACTCAAGCAATTTACTTTGGAATGGCGGAGAAATACCATGTAGTAGGTAGGTATGGTGGACACAAATGGCATAGTGGTTGGCTCAAGGATTTTGGATGCACGAGAAGCATTCCCTCTCAGTACAAGGCTTAGGCTAGCAAGGTTGTTTGAAGCAAACACAAGTATGAACCGGTACAGCAAAACTTACATAAAAACATATTGCAAGCATTATAATACTCTACACTGTCTTCCTTGTTGCTCAAACACTTTTACCAGAAAATATCTAGACCTTAAGAGAGACCAATCATGCAAACCAATTTTAACAAGCTCTACGGTAGTTCTCCACTAATAGGTTTAAACTACATGAAAAAACTTAATCATGATCTACTTGAGAGCTCAAAACAATTGCCAAGTGTCAAATTATCCAAGACATTATGAGGCATTTTCTGTTTCCCACCAAATAACAATAAGTATTGTAGCTTCCAACTTTTATCATTGAACATTAAAAGTAAAACGAAGAACAAGTGTTCATATGAAAAAGCAGAGCGTGTCTCTCTCCCACACAAGGATTGCTAGGATCCGATCTAGCTTATTCAAACAAAAACAAAAATGAAAACACACAGACGTTCCAAGTAAAGCACATATGATGTGACCGAATAAAAATATAGTTTCAATAGAAGAAACCTGATAACTTGATGAAGAAAGGGATGCCTTGGGCATCCCCAAGCTTAGACGCTTGAGTCTTCTTGAAATATGCAGGGATGAACCACGGGGGCATCCCCAAGCTTAGAATTTTCACTCTTCTTGATCATATATCATCCTCCTCTTTTGACCCTTGAAAACTTCCTTCACACCAAACTTCTCATAAACTTCATTAGAGGGGTTAGTACTCAAAAAACTTGAATCCACCTTGGTCCTGTAGTGACACATTGCAAGAACTCAATAAAACATTAGCTACAGCACTCCACGTCTAGAAAGCCTTGCTTAAAGTCCACAAGAGACAATGCAAAAAACAGAGACAAAATCTGCCAAAACAGAACAGCCAGTAAAGACGAATTTTAAAGAGGTACTTCCATTGCTCAAATCAGAAAACTCAAAACTAATGAAAGTTGCGTACATATCTGAGGAACACGCACGTAAATTGGAAGATTTTTCTGAGTTACCTACAGAAAATCATACCTAGATTCGTGACAGATAGAAATCTGTTTCTGCGCAGAAATCCAAATCTAGCATCAACCTTCGATTAGAGGCTTCACTTGGCACAACAATGCAATAAAATAAAGATAAGGAGAGGTTGCTACAGTAGTAACAACTTCCAAGACACAACAAAACAGTAACAAAATAAACACATGGGTTATCTCCCAAGAAGTGCTTTCTTTATAGCCATTAAGATGGGCTCAGCAGTTTTAATGATGCACTCGCAAGAAATAAGAGTTGAAGCAAAAGAGAGCATCAAAAAGCAAGTTCAAAACACATTTAAGTATAACCCACTTCCTATGCATAGGAATCTTGTACACAAATAAATTCATGAAGAACAAAGTGGCAAGCATAAGAAGATAAAACAAGAGTAACTTCAAAATTTTCAGCATATAGAGAGGTGTTTTAGTACCATGCAAATTTATACAACCATATTTTCCTCTCTCATAATAATTTTCAGTAGCTTCATGAACAAATTCAACAATATAACTATCACATGCAGCACGTTTTTCATGATCCATAAACTCATAATTTTTATCAAGTTCGAGAATAGTGGGATTAAAACTTTCAAACACACTTTTATCAATAATATAACAAGATGATTGATCAATCTCAAGAGATATGGGACTCATAGATAAAGTCAAAACCTCTCCAATCCCATTTTCATTAGTAGTACAATTAATATTATCAAGTAACATAGGACCATCATCTAGAGCTTTATCATAAACATTTGCTAAGCAAAATTCTTTAGTACCATGTATTTCGACATCAGGCACAAACAAAGCATTATCATAAGATTTATCAAAGTAGCATGGATTATCATAGATAACAGTAGCATAATTATTCTCACAAGTTTTACTTATAGGTAATATTTCAAGAGAATCCACAGGAACATAACATTCAACCTCTTTCGGTAAGCATGGAGGACAATCAAATAGTGTAAGAGATAAAGAGTTACTCTCATTAGAAGGTTGGCATGGGTATCTAATCCATTCTTCCTCCTTTTGTTCATCACTCTCCTCTTCTTTTTCATCCAATGAGCTTTCAAGTTCATCAATTTCCTCCTCTTTTTCATCCAAGGAGCTTTCAGGTTCATCAATTTCTTCTTCCACAGGTTCCTGCAAATTGTGAGTGCATTCTTGTGCATTAATGAGTCTGTGTTTATAATCAATGATATAAGGATTATCACTGTAACTTTCATTGCAAAAATTAAGGATAGAAAAGACATAATCTTTAAGGTCCTTACAAACAACACAAGTTTCATAGTTTTTAACTATGAAGGATTCTATCTCAGAGGCTCCCATAAATATGACAAATTGTTCAACCTCTTCGAACCCAAAATGAATATAGCTATTCCGATTATAGTTCTTAATTAAAAATTCCTCACTAAAGCCACATTGAAATTTAAGATGTTTAGTGTCCTGTTGAGAGCAACAGTTTATATCATGGCGTTTAAGCAAGATTTTAGCAATTGTTTTCAATTTTTCTATCACAGCTTTCATAACTTCACCAGCTCTTGATTTTCTATAATTATTATATAATTCTATAAGCTCCAAGTAGGTTGTTGGTTCTCCCATAACAACAGTTTTTAATTTTTAGGTTTTTCAAATTTTTATGGATTTTTGGGTATATGAGAAAAAATAAACAAGACAAAAAAGAAACTAAGCAAAATAATACTAGACAGAAATAACTAAGCACAAATAAACTAGACAAAAGTAAACTAAGCAAAACAAAACAAAATAAAATAAAAACAGAGAGAGAGGTAGAGTGTACTCTCCAGGTGAACTTATGAGTAGAGCTATGCCTCCCCGGCAACGGCGCCAGAAAACAGTCTTGATAACCCACAAGTATAGGGGATCGCGGCAGTCTTCGAGGGAAGTAAAACCCAAATTTATTGATTCAACACAAGGGGAGGTAAAGAATACTTATAAGCCTTAACAACTGAGTTGTCAATTTAGCTGCACCTGGAAAAGCACTAGTAACAGGGGTGATGTGAAAGCAGCAGTAATATAAGAGCAATAGTAACAGTAACACAGCAGCAGTAATAGTAACACAGAGGCGATGGCACCGGAAAATAGTTGATACTACTTCCAATGACATATAGAACGAGTATATGACGATGAGAGATGGACTGGGGTTCCCAGCGATCTACACTAGTGGTAACTCTCCAATAAGTGACAAGTGTTGGGTGAACAAATTACAGTTGGGCAATTGATAGGATTGATAAAGCATTAAGATAGAACATCAATTCATTAATCATGTAGGCATGTTTTCCATATATAGTCGTACGTGCTCGCAATGAGAAACTTGCACAACATCTTTTGTCCTACCAGCCGGTGGCAGCCGGGCCTCTAGGGAATCTACTGGATATTAAGGTACTCCTTTTAATAGAGTACCGGAGCAAAGCATTAACACTTGGTGAAAACATGTGATCCTCACATCACCGCCATCCCCTCCGGTTGTCCCGATTCTTGTCACTTCGGGGCCTTTGGTTCCGGACAGCGACATGTGCATACAACTTGTAGATACAATCTAAGCAATAAGTATAGAGCTTAAATCTAAGATCATGCCACTCGGGCCCTAGTGACAAGCATTAAGCATAACAAGATTGCAGCAACAATAACTTCACAAACTTTATAGATAGACTAATCATAATGTATCATCCATCGGATCCCAACAAACGCAACACCGATTACATCAGATGAATCTCAATCATGTAAGGCAGCTCATGAGATCATTGTATTGAAGTACATGGGATAGAGAGTACCAACTAGCTACTGCTAGAACCCGTAGTCCATGGGGGAACTACTCACAGAGCAGGATGGAGGCGGTGGCGTTGATGGAGATGGCTTCCGGGGGCACTTCCCCGTCCCGGCAGGGTGCCGGAACAGAGAGTTCTGTCCCCCGAATTGGAGTTTCGCGATGGCGGCGGCGCCCCTGGAGTCTTTTTGGAGTTTCGTCAATTGGTATCGATGTTTTAGGTCGGGACGACTTAAATAGGCGAAGAGTCGGAGTCGGAGGGGCCACGGGGCCTCCTCACACTAGGGCGGCGCGCCCCCCTCCTGGGCCGCGCCGGCCACACGTGTGGGGCCCCCAGGGCACCCCTCTGGTCCCCCTCTGACTTTCTGGAAGGTTCCGGGAAAAATAAGATGTTGGGTCTTCGTTTCGTCGAATTCCGAGAATATTGCCCGAACAGCCTTTCTGGAACCAAAAACAACAGAAAACAGCAACTGGCCCTTCGGCATCTCGTTAATAGGTTAGTTCCGGAAAATGCATGAAATCATCATAAAGTGCAAGCAAAACATGTAAGTATTGTCATAAAACAAGCATGGAACATCAGAAATTATGGATACGTTGGAGACGTATCAAGTGCATAAGGAGGAAGCGACTGCAAATTTGTTTGAAGAAAAGGCATTTGGTTGTCAAAATGACCACATAGTAGGAAACTCTGAACTTGCTGAAGATGAACAACAAACACGAAGCAATGTACAAATGGAAGAACCTGCAGAAGTCAACAAGGATGTGTCAGCTGTAGCTACTCAGGAGACTCAACAGACCAACATGGGTGATGCACTGAGGAATCTCCAAGTTTATGGTACAGGATCTCAATCAAGCACTGAAACTCCTCCAGCTGTTAATAATATGGAAGGAAGTAAAGGGAGCCAAGAGGAAGAGGGTAGCCAAGGTTCAGGCCAACTTAGAACAAGGAGAAAGAAACCAGATTCTTGTAGCCCGATTGGCAGGAGGCCTGTCACTAGATCAATGTCACCCATTAAGCAAGATGTTTCCGCCAGCCCGATTGGGAGGAGGCTCACAAGATTTGCTATTGCTGAAGCACGGGCCAATGCTAGCATGAACAAGGTTTACAACTCACCATCAAGCGATCAAAGTCACAACCCTATTCACGCTGCAAAGCTTGACAGAGGGAAAACCAAGGAATTGGCTGTTCAAACTGCAAATGAAACAGATTATCAGAGAAAGGTGAGAGAGCTGGCGGAACATTGCCCATCGTTTGATCTTGGTTTCAGTCAAGTGGAAGAAACACTAAATGAGCAAAAAGACAGTGAACATGGAGTAGATGCGCAAGCAGTACCTGAGAGGGCAGTAGCTGAACAAACAGTGGGTCAGCAACCAGTAGCTGAGCAAGCACTAAGTGAGCAAGCACTAACTGAGAAGACAGTAGCTGACCAAACACAAACTGAGAAGACAATAGCAGAGCAAACCATACCTCAGAAAACAGTAGCTGAGCAAGCTCTACCAGAGAAATCAGTACCTAACCAGCAAAATGTCATGGAAAGACCGGAAGAAGATTCAGAGGTTCAAGAACTTGTTGTTATTTCCAGCAATGATGATAGTGGTGACTCACTGGATAAAATATATGCTTCTATTGAGATGCCTTCCTCATCAGGGAAGGGCATTGTGTTGCAAAATGCAAGAACTTCTCCAAGGACGCCTGGTAGTACCACACCTATTCCGCAAACGAGGAGGGTAGTCAAGCTAGGTCCACATCAGAAGTCTCCATTCATTGCAAACGCAAAGAAACCGTCTGTTCCTAAGTCAGATTCTGAGTTATACGACAAGGTTTGCATGTATGGAGGGAAAACTAAAGATACATTGAACGACGAAAGGATTATTGATTATGGAGACTTCTTCATTTACCTCCGTGATTTGGCTGACTCTGTCAAGCTTGGGGGTTGGTTAAGTAACTCCACTTGCGAGATCGCGTTGCAAGCACTTTCTACAGAGATGGCCAAGCAGAAGAAGTTTGTCATGCCACTTAGGATTGCGGTTAGTGCATTACCACGCTTTTTGTTTCATTTCAATGCTTGCATTTTCCAGTACTGCCATTGGCATCAGTAGTGCCATTTGTTTCAGTAGTGCCATTTTCCAGTACTGTGATTGTGTTCTTCAATGAAGTAGTGCCATTTTGCAGTAGTTCCATTTTATCAGTAGTTTCACTTTTTTTAAACGTGTTATCCTCTTGTTTCCTTCCACATGCAGACAAAACTCAGAAGTGCTGCCACTTGTTTGACGGATAGATCAGTGAAGAAAGCATTCGAGTGTTCTCCTAATCACCGTCTTGATCACAAAGACATGGTAAGTCCCAGGTTGTTTCTTCAATTATTACTTTTCACATATAAACTGTAGTTTTAGAGGAAATAGTTTTAGAGAAAAGATGTAATTACTGTCTGGTTCACTTCGTTCTTTTTGGCGAATCTTTTGCAGTGTTTCGATGTAGTTACATATTTTATAGGCGATACAAATCTCGAATGTGTTGATGTTTTATACATTTAGGCTTTAATTAAAATTGAGTTGCAAACCTCTTGTTTAGAACAAATTGAGGTATTCATGTTTTTTCAAAACCATGCAGGTAATGTTCTCAGTTTTGCAAGACTTGACACCTGACTTGGATGTCATGACTGGGCACTACTACCTTATCGTGCTGAACTTGAAGTCCGGTAGGTTTGAAGTGATGGACTCAATGAGACGCGAGAGTGATCGTGGACTCATGAAAGATTCTCGAACAATCATCGGAAGTATAAAGCATTTGTGGGCAACGAACTACAGTGAGTCAAAAATTGATATCTCAAAATATCAAACAATACACATAAGTACGCCAATGCAAGACACTTTGTAAGTTCTAACATATGCTTTTTAATTGTTCATCTCAATGTATTCTATTACTTCTTTCTACAAGAAAGTACATTCACCTTACTAACATTCTTTTTTTTCAAGGTATGACTGTGGGTACTTCGTTCTAAAGTTCATTGAAGAATGGAATGGGAGAAAGATGCTAGCATTTAGAGGTTCAGACATGCCAGCTCTCAGGAAGCTTAACTTGAAGAAATGGGTGGACTTTCACAAGAACACAATCAACTGGGAGGAACTTCTCTTCTCATAAGAAGTTAACCAGTGGTACATTCTTCATGTATGGCTCAAAGGTACTACTTTTTGTGGAGTACAAAATGTATTTTTCATGTTTTACATGTAAATTCAGAATTGGATATATATTTTTCTCTCAATGATTTGTGATGACCAATCCAGCAAGTACAAAGCATGTATTTTTCAGCATGCAAATTCAGATTTTATGAATGTTTTTAAGCATAATCAGTGTGAATGATTGATGTCCATGATTAAGCACCGAAATTACATGAATGTAATTAATTCACAGAACTTGGATATGAGACACCAAATCATAATTCCCAGTGGAACAGATAGTTTAACATTGGGCAATGTATAAAATAAATTTTTCACAAAGAACAAATCCACCAGTACTTGATAACATGAACAAAATATGAATTCCCTTATGTGATTACACCATTTCACGGAAGAAGTCAAATTCTTTGGGCTCTGGTGCTGGTGTTATCTTATCTTTGCACATGGCCGCAGTGTGTTAATTGGACCCGCATAAGCTGCATTTGACAACTTTGGATGACTTCAAATGCAAACCAGACTGTTTTCTTTTCTCTGCTGGACGACCTTGCTTTGGAACATATACTGGATCCTGAACATGATCAAACTGCGGAAAACTATCAAGCCCACCATCATTTGCCCCTTCTCCATCTTGAGCAGTAGTAGCATTTTTTCTTTTCTTACGTTTAGCAGACTCCGAAGCTTTCATGTCTAACAATTCTTTCCCTAAAGCTTGCATGTATTTATCTGCTAGCGCCTTCCCCTTATCAGATGTTGATGAAATTTTGGCTACTTTAGTGAAATCATTGCACATAGTTCCATAACGTAGCTGCTGCCTTTCTTTGTTACTCATTTTTCTGTCTACTGGTACCTTTGGCAATTCCAGTTTCTCCTCCACGATAATTTCCTCTGGTATTCTCCACCTCTTGAGGATGTACTTCTCTGGAATTCTGTCAATGTTACCCAATTGCATCATCACTCTAAAAATATGGCAGCACAACAACCCATCCCTGCTGAACTTGCAGCACTCGCAGTTGTAATTTTCAGCTTCCAAATTAGCCTCTACCTTGTAGCTTCTACTACCATAGCCATAAACATAATTCTTGATAGGGCTAACATCGTACGTTTCATGACCAACATGTTGTACATTATAAGATGTCACTTTACGAAGCTCCGCACGAAAGCGCAAGTAAATGGGCCGTGTATACACCTGCAAGGCTTGCTCTTCAACTGGAAAATCTCCCCACGCCCTAAGAGTCTTGTCTTCATCCTTGAATTCAACTGCATCCTCCGCTACATCAATCTTTTCTTGCAACTTCATGTACTGAAGGAAGAAATGATGCAAATTGTTGTGTGGGTCAATGTAAGTTTTCAAAACAGCGTTGAACCCCTCACTACGAGCAGTAGTCTGTAGGAACGGAAAGAACCTTTCTTTGAAGTAGGTTGGCACAAAAGTGGCTCTAATATGATATAGATCATAGAGATGGGTGTTGTCCACTACATTGTGTTTGGTAATCATTTGTGCCCACCTAGTTTCGAACTCTTCAACCGACATGCTGTAATCAATTATCTCGTTCAACTCTGTCCTTAACTCCTCATGTTTTGACAAGAAGTTGCCCAAAATGGCCTGCGCATTTTGCATAATGTTCCACCTACAATTTCTGTGGCAGCAATTTGGAAATGAGACGAGAACTGCACTTCTCATTGCCGCATCTTGATCAGTTATGAAGTTATCTGGCTGCAGACCACCCATAGCCTCAAGAAACTCCTGAAACAACCAGACAAAACTCTCGATGTTCTCATTATTTAGGAACCCACATCCTAGCTGGATTGTTTGACAATACCTATTGATTCCAACGAATGGTGTGAAAGGCATATTGTACATGTTGGTCATGTAGGTGCTGTCGAATGAGAGGCAATCACTGTAATTTTTGTAAGCAGCAATCGCTGGCCCATCTACCCAGAATATGCGGTCCACTTTGTCCGCATGATCTGTATGTATGTTGAAATAGAAATCTGGGTCTTCTTTTTTATCCTTGCAAAGTGAGCTAGCAACAGGGACATGTCTTTGTGCATGTGTTCTTCATCAATTTTAGCCATGAAATTGCTCACATCCTTACTGTCATAGGGTACATTTGCGAGACCGCCATAGACCTCTCCCATAATCCTCATTACCCTGCCAGCTGATAGATTCACCTTATGCAATAGCTGAACAAAATCCTTCTGTTCCTTAGGTATACCTTTATGAGATCTCAAATACTTTTTCAAGGAAAACTTCTTCATCAAACTGTGATTGTGTTCTTCAATGAAGTATGTGACATACCACTTTGTTCCTCTCCTTTTAATCCTCAATTTTGCTTTGCATTCAGTTTTCTTGGTGATGTTTCTGTTCCTTTGCCTAACAGGTGGTGCTTCTAACTTATTGATGTCTTCATTTTTTCCACTCTTGTTGCAAACAAATAGCTGTTTGTCTCTTTGATCATCAATTTTCGAAACCTTGGATGTACTGCATTTGATGGAAAACCCAATCTTCTTAGCATATCGGTTGTACTGCATCTTCGCATCCTCCCATGAATCATAGATCTTCCCTTTGAAAGGGGTTTCAACTTCAGTTTGGCTGCATGGTGTTGACTGGACTTCACCCTCATCTTCATCACCGCCAGAATCATCAGTTGATAGTGTTTCACCAGTTTCCGGGTTTGTGTCAGCAGAAGCACCAGTGTTGCTTCCACTCACATGCTTGCTATGTTCTGAGCTTTTGGTCACATCTGGATTGCTCAAGGTCCTTTGTATGCTGCCTGTTACTTCTATTTGCAAATCATGGAACAAACTGACATCTTCGATTACCCTGTCACCTTCAATTGCTGGTTCATTTAGATCTAGTGCTCCTGTAGAACATTTTGGATCCATATCTGCAATCAAAGTTGTGTATGTCTTAGTTCACATTGTACAAAATATTTAAGTCTGCCAAAATCACTTGAGCATAGCAATTACATTTAAAAACCAGGGTTCCATAATTTCTTTTGAGCATTTTCACTTGAGCATTTTTAGATGTAAACTAACCAGCTTATTACAATCGAATACACAGGTTCTGGAGTGGTGCTGCATGGATTTTTGGAGTGCTTTTAGGGGTAAATTTCATGATGGCTTCAGAAGTGCTTCTTTTTTATGTCCTGCTCCCAACTGAAAACTTCATGGAATGATGCAAACAAGCAGATGTATAAATCATGCAAAACAGAAGTGCTATTTGGGTGTATAAACCTAGTTTCCGGATCAGTATGTTTGCTATGTTAAGTATGACACATATCTAGCTTAGTTTTCCATGTTCTTTTGTGTTCTGGATCATTACATCTGATGCATGCACTGGTATGTACATGCCAAGTTCTCTTTGGGTGTATAAAATTACTTCCAATGCAAAGGTCTGGATCAATTTGATGCTGTCTTAAGTTAGACGGGTCAGTAGCTTAGCTAACTTTGCATGCTTTTTGTTCATGTTCCTACAAAAATAACATGCTTTTCCTGAACATGAATACTTTTTCATGAATAGAAGTTTTTCCATCCGAATTCCTGATGGCTCAGTTGTTCTAGATCTTGGGCAATAGAAGTAAGAAACACATGTACTGGAAGGTTTGGGAGTTTTGGGGAGAACAGGGGGTGAGATAAGAACAATTTGTTACCTCCAGGTTCTTTGTCCCCAGAATTTTTCTTCAGATCTGCCCAGGTTTGTTCCCAGAATCCTGTTTTCTTCAGATCTTGTAGAAGTACTAGGAGGTGGATGGAGAAGTTGTGTTTCTTGATGAACTTTGGATGAGGAAGATGTATATTCCTCTATTGCTGGAAGAAGTTTGTCCTCCAGCAATGGTGGTAATCTTGGTAGAAGAGTTGGTAGAACCTCTCCTGGCAGCAATGGAGGTAAGATCTGTAGCCGTCGTGAGGAAGAAGGTAGGAGCTAGGGTTTCAGGGAGGAATTGGTCGGGGGATGTCTATTTCTCCCGTTGGCATATATATTTATTTCTGTCGTGAGGCGTTGTGTGGTCGTGGGGATGTTCTTTTTCCTGTTGACCGAGTCAAAAAAACGGCGTGCAAGTTGGCATGTGAGGCCCAGGGACCACTTTCTATTTCGGGACAGGCTGGCGGGACCACATGCTATTTTGGGAAAAAAATGATTCGGACATGGGGGCAATGTGGTAGACTATATGGTGCTATAGCACTGTGTAGCCACGTCCTTAGTTTTAGGCACTAATGGTTCGTGGCATGCCCCTATAAATAAGCTATCATAGGCCTCCCGATCAAAGTTTGACTGCATAAATTTTTATTATCTTAATTTTAATTGGAATAATATTTTCTAATGTTTTGTTATGGTGTTATTTTGTGCCTTACTAGTTAAAAATTGCATTCAAATATAGGAAATTTCCTTGTCATTTTTAGCTCGAAACTAGCTCGAGATCGACTCGACATTGTTACAAGCTGTTTATGAGCCAACTTTACGGCTCGACCTTTCGCTTGAATCAGAGTTCGTTCGATTTTTAATATGAGCTGAGTTGAGCCTAGTTGAAGCTCTCAAACTCGACTAGCTTGCAGCCCTAGCTAACCCTAGATCTCACAAGACGATAGGGCGTCCCTTGAGAGAAAAGGCTAGTCAGGGATAAGAGCAGAGGTAGCGTTGTAGGACCAGTCACTGTGAAGGGGAATCAAACAAGCCCATAAGCAATAAGAGAAACACTACATGCAAGGTGTTGCTTGATGGATGTCTCTTAGTTTCTTGGCATATCATCATAGATGTGTTCGTTGCCACTGTCAATACGTTTTTCTTTTGCCATGGGTGACTTTTTTGTCAGTGCCTTGTAGGAGTATCGTGTTGGGACCGTATGTATGTTCGTCCCTGTGATCATGTGAGATCATCTCTTGGGAGTAGGTTGCTTGTCTCTTGGGTTGTGTTTTGGTTGTCTTTCCTGACTACGTTTGTAACGGTTTTCGTCTAGTTTTCTCCAAATTAAATGGAAAATCTCTTCTTCTTAATTAATAGTCGAAGCAATTCTTTTGCCTCCGTTTTAAAAGAAGAAAAGCAATTCAGTGTTCTTTCCCTTCAATCTCAGCAGGCCCATATAACACACTGAGATGTCCGCAAAAAAAAGGTTTCACTATAGTTTGGAAATGTTATACATTGATATCATCATGATAAAATTGTCAACTAGCTCTCGCCGAATAAGATAAAATCATGAACATATCCTCAGAAAAAGAGACCAGAAGATCGACCAACATACCATGCCCAAGGGAGCTTCTATTTTCAAATATCATCTTAAATCGCTTACAGGGTGTAAAACAACACCAATATTGACCTATAAAATTATCAAAATCTTAGGAGCATGCACCAACTGGGTGCACAATACACACGTACGGCCGATCGAGATGACCTACATATTATGTATTGGAACTTTGAAATCAGCTAGCTAGCATGGCTTTATTAATTTTTTATTTCGTCTAATAGCATCTGGATGAAGCCATGGCACGTCGTCATGCACGACGTAGGTAGAACACCCTATGGGTCAAATTAGCTTCACCTGTACCTACGGCCACCGCAGGTGCCCTCCCTTTGGCAGATGAAATAGACGGCCGCTACCGGACCACCGAGGCTGTAACACTCGTCCAAGTCCCGTGTGATGAAGTTGGAGCGCCATCCTGGTGCCGAGATCGCCTGGCGCACCGCCTGCCGGAACACCACGAACGCTATACGGTGGATCCCCGCCGTCGGCTGCGGCCTCTCGTACGCCACCACTTCAGTTCCTGCGCACACAAAAACTCAATCAGAACAGTTGGGGAGGACAATTGACACATGATACATATACTCCGTAAATTGAATTCTTACCATGACGCACGTCACGTCCTTCTGGTATGTCTGTGACCAACCTAATATATGTATGTATGCAGAAGCAATTAGCTTAACTGGCTGGTATATATACATAAATTAATGAATGGTTTCGTCGCCCCAAAAGGTGGCTCGCAGTTGTGTGCAATGTGCAATTGTGCATTTCTGCATCCATGGATGAAAAACGAAAGCATAGCCAGCATGCACTTACCAATGGAGGTACTCCCTTTGGGAAGGGTTGCTTGGGGTAGGTGCATCAGGGTCTATCATCACCTAGTAACAAACATGAACAAATAAACATAGTATATTTATGCATTAATCTGTCATGAAAATTGTCAAAATATAGATGTATCTAGCTATTATACATCCAAATTTAGATGAATACTAGCATAATACCCGTGCGTTGCTACGGAACAGAAAAATCATATAAGTATCCGTAGATCGATTGTTTCCTTTTTTAGTCCAGTAAGTCAAGAAAAATACATAAACATCTTGTCATGACTAAAATTTATGACTAAAAAGCCTTATACGTATTTGTAGATTGATTGTCCCCTTTTTAGGCCCACTATGTCAAGACAAACATGTGTTGCTATGGAATTAAAAAAAGTGTCTATATGAGTAGAGCGTTTTTTTTAGGCCTAGTAAGTTCTAACAAAAATATCTTGTCATGACTAAAATTTATGACTAAGAAAACCCTATAATTATTCTTAGATCGATTGTTCAGGGTTTTTTATGCCCAGCAAGTCAAGACAAGCAAGAGTTGCTACGGAAAAAAACCCAAGTCATGAGAAACACAAAAACATCTTTTCGGTCTAAATTTATGACTTAAGAAACCCTATATGTATTCTTAAATTGATTATTTTGTTTTCTTGACGTCCGGTAAGTCAAGACAAACACATAAACATCTTGTTATGACCAGAAACCCTATAATTATTTGTAGATCGATTATTCCCTTTTTTACGCACGGCAAGTCAAGCCAAACATGAATTGGTAAAAAAATAAAAAAACTATAGAAGTATTTGTATAGCCATTGTTCCCCTTTTTAGGCCCAGTAAGTGAAAACAAACTCAAAAAATATATTATCATTACTAAAAAACTCAATAAGTATTGTTAGATCGTTGTCAAAATGCCTTTTAGTTTAATTTTGAATTTGGATTATTTATAGTGATAGTAAGTCAAGAAAAATAGAAAAACATCTTCTCATGACTAAAAAACCTATAAGTATTCTTAGATCAGCTTTTTTTGTATATTGTGTAAGTCAAAACAAACACGGAAACATCTTTTCATCACTTAAATTTATCTATTTCTCCAATTTTTTGAAGTTGTGAAAATGCTTTTTATTATGTACATCGTACAACTTAATTGTGTCTAGAATATTCTCGTAGTTTTTCAATTTAGGTTAGGACCCAAGGACCCGGATCAATTTTCTGCCCATCTAAATCTTTTAAGTACATGCGCTATATGTCTCTTCGTGCATATTGAATTGGAATCGGTCTTAGTCACATATGGACTCCATAGAGTTCAATGTAGCTTCCAGTGGAGTCTTTCATCTCTTCAACCAAGTACAGATGCAGTCTAAAATATGTTATGTCAGCACTTCAGCAAATACTGTATCAGCCGTGGGCTGCTGGATACATGGATTGCTAGGGCATGGAGACATGCAGCTGGGGGCGCGAACGGAGCTGATCGATGCACGTGACGTACCATATACTAATTAGTTGCAGATTTCTTACCACCATGGAGGGTAATCGGTACCTAAATCCCATCGAAACTTCCGCTAGACAACGAGCAATATTTTCCCTGCCGATCTCTAACGTAATCCCTGCTGGCTCTTGACCGTGCACGATAAGGCTTCGCCATGAAGCAGCTGGAAACTTGCATGCTGCGATTAACACTTTGGGCCTAGCAAGCAAAATTAGCGGGTAAGGTGTTAACTTAGGCCTGGCCCATGTGTGACACCAACCACCACCTATTGCAATTTAATAGTAAAGATATAAGATAAGTATGGAAAGGAGGGAGTAATAGTTAGTAATGATGACCACTCACGAGCGTGTAGTGTGATCCGGGCAGCCCCGTGATGTGCACCGTCGGCTGGTTCGCCACCTGCGACGGCCTCAGCTCGGACCCATTAGTGATCTCCCGGTTGCTGTACAACACCCTCAGCCGCGCCGACGCGTCGAAGTAGTCGACGACGGTGCCGACGATCCCCCCGACGATCAGCGGATCCCTCGACATATGGTCGCCACCGGTCGCGCGCCTGTTGCCTATAAGCTTACTTATTAGGTTCTAGACGTACTGCGTGGCGCTGGCTACTGCTACGTGAAAGCAAGCTTGTTGATACTCCTATTTGCAGCCGTGGACTGCTATTTATAAGCCTAGGTTCCACTACTGAGGTCCCCATTCATTTTCAATGTTGACTACTAATCAGAACTTGACAGACACTATACTGAACTTCCCAAGATACGAGACGTCTGCGTTTTCGCCATCCTGAACTAATCAGAACTTGACAGACACTATACTAAAAGTCTTGACATGCGACATCATGGAACCTGCTGACGTACGTGGCTACTACGTGAAAGCTTGGTGTGGTAATCTCATTTGCAGTGGTATACGATATACTGCGAGCCTTGGCTCCAATGAAGTCCCCATTCATTCTCAATGTTGACTACTTTACGAATGATACGACGTCTTCGTTCCTTTCCGCCGTCCTAGACTAAATCAGAACCTGTTGCCGCTCCCTGATCTCTGATCGGGCGGCTGAAGTGTTGCCGCCAGAGTATGGATTGAGATCGGACAGCTGAACTGTTGCCACTGGGCAGTTGGTACAAAGTTGGAACCGAAAATTGTTGATATATATAGTGTACTATATGATTCCTCGTGTTTTGAGGGGCATCTAGGGGCGCGTTTGGTAGGTTGCATGCAATTTCTGGCTCACTGCACCAACGAGATGGAACTCACATCTCGTTCCGGACGAGATCCGGTACACAAAATGCACTTCGTTTGATAGTATGTGTTGCATCGGGTGATACTCAAGTGACACTTTGATTGGTTGGTTGCACGCTTTTTCTAGCCTCACCTATATGGCAACACGGTGATCTTACCTCACCTATCACAAGACCACAATAGCACCGTCTTTCACAAGATTCGGCACATCGGCGATGGCACCGCCGGTCACGCCGGTAGCATCACCATGTCGCCAACCACGAAGACGAACACCACCATGGCACCATGGGTCACGCCGGTCACAAGCATGGGCACATCACCGACCACGAAAATGAAGACCACCATGGCACCATCGTTCACGCCGGTCACAAGCATCACCACGTCGCCGACCACGAAGACGTACACCACCATGACACTGCTGTTCACGTCCGTCTCAAGCATCACCATGTCGTCGACCACGAAGACGAAGACCACCAGGACACAACCGGTCACGCCGGTCACAAGCATCACCACATCGCCGACCATGAAGACAAACACCACCATGACACCGCTATTCACGCTCGTCACAAGCATAACCATATCGCCACTAACGAAGCTAAATACCACCATGACAACGTCGGTCACGCCGGTCACAAGCATCACCACGTCGCCGACCACGAAGACGAACACCACCAACCCACCACCACCATGGATTATCACCTCTCACGTCTCACACATCATCACCACATCGCCATTCATGAAGATGGCAAGCGAGAAGTTGAGCAAGAGTGCTCCAAACTATACTCACACATACATACACATTACATTATACAAGCGAGTCATTTATCTATTCGTGTATGTTCACCGAAACAAAAATCCGTCAACATGAAAGTCATGCGGAATGGTGAGGTGAACCTATTTCTCAAAGGAAATTTCAAACGGTTGAGCGTGTGCAACAAATTTGACAAAATTCGCTTAAAACTTCATACAAGAAATTGACGAATTACGGCCGACGAAACTCGAAACCGATTGTGGGAATTGATTCGTATCATCGACACACATATTTTTCGTGTACAACTTAGGATTCAGAGTATGTTTGTGTTGGTTTGAATAGAGCGTGTGTGGAGTAGTGTAAGTCAGAGTGAGCGTAAACAAGAGGACATGCAGGTGTGGCATAGCTGGAGCCCAGGAGCGCGAGAATGGGACATGTCCGATAGAAACTGCCGAACTGGGCGTTCTTCCAAAGACTATCTCAAGGATGTTTTGAGAACCGATTAATGCAAAAATACGAGTGAGCCTAGGCAACCAAACAGCCCGTTTTATTTTTCCAGCCATGCAAAAAAGGCCCACCCAACATACTAAAAAGCCCCTACTCTCAATCTAATTTTCTGTTAAGGTCTATCTGAGGCTACGCAAGACAAACAAAGCCTTTTGTGACCGAATGCATGGCCATGACAGACTCTCCCTACCGCCGCACATCAGGGAAACCAATGACCACACACATCCACTACGATTTTACGTAGGAGTACGTGAGCGGAGGTTCGTTACCGACAGAAGCCCAGACTATACCAATAATCCTAGGCCTACGGGCAAAACCTACGAAATGTACTTACGGAAAAACGTGCCTGGTTGTGGTTGGATAAGTATTGAGATGCGGTTGTTTTTAAGCAAATTAGGATCCACCACTGCTAACCACGTCAGCCCGTAAGTGTTTTACGTAACTAATTGCCCGTAAGTGTAGCATCAGACTATACAACAGGCGCGCCAGCTGATATCCATCAATCCAAGACGAACAAGCAGCTACAGCTGATGGCGACGGAGAATGATAAGATCGCCCCAGTACACAATAATTTGATCGGATAGCGCGAACAAGATCCGATAGCGGCCGCAGGGGTAAAATAAGTAGCGCTGCAATATCATCAATCTACGCATGATCGCGTGATTGGCACTTAAAGTGTGTACGCAGGTCACAGGGCATGCAGCAGCTAGCTAACAGCTCCCCCGCTTGAGCGTAATTTGCCGACGGTTTGGTCGACACGTGACCCATAGGAATATTCCGTACATGTGTCCTGGTCGCCTTGCGTGAGAATAACGGCAAATGGGTTACATTATCATAAAAAGTTCACAAGACTAAAAAACGTCGCAGGTAATAATATTGTTCAGAGTTTACATATCAACCTTTAGACAATTAAACGACTCACAAACACATGGTCCGCGCCACATTTTTTTTTTATATTTTGAGCCAGAGGCAAAAGTTTTGCCTGACCTTATTGATCAGAACAAAGTCCGGTCCCAAATATTGACCCACCCATTTTAAACCGTGCGTGCGTGTGTGTGTGTGTGTGTGTGTGTGTGTGTGTGTGTTGGGGGGGGGGGGGGGGGGTAGTGACCCAAGTAAAAATTCAGGGGGGAAATATGAGCCAAAGTGAAAAGTTTAGCATGGGGATAGATTTTGTTCTATTGTTTAAGAACTTTTAACAAGGTTCTTGTGTTGGGTCAAGAGAAAGAGTGCACCGCCACAACAAAAGCCTACTCTTGCAACATATTACAGTTAAAGTGCTTAGCACCCACTATGATTCAATGGTGGGCCTCATCTCTAATTTTCTTAACTACAGTAGTAGGTATGGCGGACAAGTTTTAGAAAACTCTCGCCTTTTTTTCGTTCCAAATTTCCACACCATGAAAATGACGAGGGATACCATTGCTTTCTTGCTATGGTCCATCGAGAGGGTGATGTGCTCCCACGAATCTTTGATGTTGGGTCATTGAATAGTGGCATTTGAAGAGGAGATGAGCCGCAGCTTTTCCCTCTCTTTTGCAAAGTTGGCAAGGACCAGTATTTGGCCAACCCCTTCTCTCTAGGCCGTGCGAAATCCAAACTCTGTTTTGGACGATCAACCACATGGAAAACTTGCACTTGGGAGGGGGCCAATTATTCCAAATCACTGGCTACATGGAAGTGGTGATTTGTGCCTAAAGCTGAATATTATAGGCCGAGAAGGACCAATATCCATGGTTGGTTGTGAGGTTCCAGGGGGTCATGTCCGGGGAGTTCTCTACTAGATTCTCAATTGGATGCTTTGAACGGTGATGCCTTCTCTAGGTATGTTTATTTTGGGCACCCATTTGTTTTCATCTGCTAATTGTTACAATGCAAGATTTAAAAGTTGATGATGTGTTTAGACTTTTTCATGGTCACCAAGATGCAACTATCATATTTAGCTGAATCTGTACACCATTTTTTGGTACCTGAGTACCTACTACTTCACTTTATCTTTTGAATTCTCCATTTATTTACTTAATTGTCACTTAAAGGAATAGAAGCATCCTTCGCTCGGTGGACAGTGAGCTGTTAGAGTGATATCCAGCTTCATAAATATAGGATACATGCAACTTCAGGCAAGCTTACTACCGTGGTCCTCTATCCAGTCGTCCAACTTCATATCTGCCAGGTGGGATCTTGCGGGATGGTTTTTGGATACCTCCTAGTTCTTGGCCTCGATGGGAGGCTTGTTGGGATAGGTATAATGGAGGAGTGTCCTTCGCGGTAGCTAGGTGGGCGGCTAGGTGTAGGTGCCTCTCTCTATCCTGGGCAACGGGCAAGGTTGGTTCTTCAAGAACTTTTAGGCGGTGGCCTTAAGTGGTGGGCCCGGAAATGTCAGGACCCATTGTCTGTTGTCGTCGTGGTGAACAGACAGATGCCATGGGATGGCTTAAGTTGGGGCCGAATGTGCGCTAGAGGATTCGGGGGAGGGTTTTGGTAAAGATGGAAAGGATTTCCGGATGAACTGCTCAAGAACAGGGCCTAGACAAGAGGAAGAAGAAGAAGAACACAAGAGCGAACTCCTCCTCAGATCTTTCTATTACTTGCTCAAACAAGGTTACAGGTTTCTCTCCTTATCTCGATCGTATCGTATCTCATCTGCCTCTCATCTACCATGCCCGCGAGGGGCCGTGCCCCCTCTCCTTATATAGGGGAGAGGGTGGCTTACAGGGGAAGAAACCCTAGGAAACCCTAATGGCATCTTTGACTAGACAAACTACTTTACAAAGTTACTTTAATCACAGGTGACGCCGGTATCTTCTTTAATCAAGGAAGCTGACGTCCTCCGGTTGCTTTTGGCGTCACCTTCCTCTTTGGCGCCAGGGCTTCGTTTAAAGCTACTTTGCTTAGCTCATCTTTGTCCTCTAGCTCTGGAGAGAATCTTTGACCAGTCTTGCCCACGTGTTACAGTGCACATCTTACCGGTCTTCCGGTGTCTTCTTAGCTTATAACGGTACACCCCTCTTTGGGATACCGGTATAGGCTTACTTAGGCCAATGCTTAACTTCAAGCTCCGGAATAAACATTAAACCGGTATCTTGATGGCTCTAAGCATCCGGTTTGGCATGCCTTTGGCATACCGGGGGTCATCCCCCCAACATTAGTCCCCGAAGCTGGTATAGTCCGGTGGATCCTATCCAACGAACCATGCCAGGTTCTATTTTCTCAAGGTACCGGTTTAACTCTTCCGGAACCCGGATCAAGTTGTTCGGCACCTTTACCTCACTTGTGCCTCTTTTCGGTTTCTCCGGTATCTCTCTTATTAAATGTCTCCTCGGTGAAGTCGAGAATTTCTCGAGTACAGTGCCTGTCAGAGACATGCGCACTGTTTCTGACGCGCCTGTGCCAGGGGTCACTTCCCTTCGGCTTCTGCGCCCGCATTTACTGCGCCACACCGGATCCCGGCTGCCGTTCCGGATCCGTGCGGCTTCCCTGTGGCATTCTATTTTTCGCGTGTGTATCATCGTGCCATGTGGCGGCCCACGAACTGAACCGCCGTGGCCCAGTGGTTGCCAGCCCACTAACTCCTTCTTCTATATAGAGGGAGTGCGGTTCCACTTCATCTCTTTTCCCCGCACTTGCCCACTTTCCAGCGCTTCGAGCTCTTCGCCTCTTGTAATCTCACCGCCGCCGGTCGCCGCCAGAGCACTGCTCCGACGAACCTGCGCCCTTGCTCTTGCTGCGCTGAAGGTCTCCGCCGCGCAGAGGTCCACCGGTGCTCCTTTGCCGCCGCTGCTTTGAGCTTTCTTCAGCGACTTTCGCCCTTCTCCGTCGCCTGCTTCCGTCGACTCTCACGAGCTCGCCGCGCCTTCGGTGACCTTCCCCCTCAGCGCCTCCGCCGCTTCAGGTTAGGCTCAATGTGCATTTGCCTCCTTCTTCTTTGCTTTTCAGATCTTGGGCCGGTAGGGTATTTATTTTGGCTTTTCTGTTGCTTTTCTCTTACTCGTAGATCTTCGCGCAAGGGTAGATCTTGGGAAACCTGTTTTTTGGGTAGAAACCGGCATCGTTCAGTCCTTATGTCTTCCGAATCCTCCTCGAGTAGCCGCCAGAGTGAAGCCTCCGACGGTCTCTCCACCGAACTCTCCCGGATGGAGTCTGACACCGGAAGAGGTCAAGAGGCCGGCAGCTCCGGCCAGGGTTCCGGGGTGGATCTTTCCGGTATCACCCGCGGAGCCTGGAAAGGCTCCGATGTGACGCAGCACGAGATAGATTGGCTATACCATTCCCGGAGGATACCGGCAGAAGTTTCCTGCCGGCTTCCACGCGACGAGATCGAACCGGTGCTCGAACCCGGTGAGTCCGTCGTTTTCCTTGCTCATTTTGAGCGTGGCTTCGGCCTTCCTGCTTCCGATTTCTTTCGCGAGTTCTTGGATTTTTATCAACTCCAGCCTCACCACCTTCCTGGCAACGCCATTTTCTACCTTTCTTGTTATGTTTCCTTCATGGAGGGCTACATCGGCCTCCGTCCCACTAAGGAAACTTTTGGTCGCTTCTTTAGCCTTCGAATCAATTCGGTCCAAGGCAAAGACATTCCTAAGCCCAAACCCCCCGTTCAATGCTGGTCTTGCATCATCGGCTCCCGCCAAGGGAGCCCCTTTTTTAAGTTTTCCGGTCTCGAGTCATGCCGGGCATGGCAAGAGACCTTTTTCTATGTGAAGAACACCGGCGTGACGGATCTTATCAATCTGCCGGCTTTCAATCCGGTGGTGCCCACGAAGGTCAATTGGAGCTTTAATCCGAAGACTAATCACATCGAGACCAACCGGATTATCCGCTTCAAGGATAATCTGATGAAGGAGACGAACATTAGTTCTGACGATATCATCCGCACCTTCATCTCTCGCCGGGTGCTTCCCCTCCAGCGTCGGGCGAACAAAATAAGTGAAATGTATGGCCCTCGCGATCCCACCAAGATCACCAGCCTCCCTCTAAGCAAGGAGGATATAGTGCTTAAGGCCAGGCAGATCTGCCAAACTGACATGCCGATGGACTGGGAGTGGGGCTTCGTGCCTCTCAGCTCCACCAACCCTCCAACTGATGAAGTAAGAGATTATGTAATCCGGGTTGTTGTACCGGTAGCTTTTGCGTTGTGGCTAACTGTCTTTCCCTTCTTTTTCAGGCCAAGGAGCGTTTTCCTCGCATCGCTGCGGAGAAACGAGGCCCTAAGCAGAGGCGGGATCTTGACGAGGTTGACCCTGATCCTTATATTCATTGGACATACCTCAAGATGGGCCGCACCCACACCTCGCGCCCCGGTAACTTTTCATCCGAAGCTCCCGGTTCCGATGATGAGGTCGCTATCCTTGAGGTAGTTTTCTCTTCCGGTTTCTCATGCTTTTTTGTTATTTCTGTTCTGTAGATGCTCCCTCAGCTAGCACCCAACCACAGGTTCATGAGCACGTGGCTCCTCTGGAGGCCGAGGCTGGCCACGAGTTCCTGGAGAAGCTCACCTCCCAGGGCAAGAAGAACAAGGCTCCGGCACCTGAGGCCGGTTCGGGCCAAAGCCCTCCTGCCAAACGCTCCCGGACCGAAGTTGTCGGAGGGAAGACGGTAGGCAAGAAGCGCTACCAAGGAAAACAGATGCCGGTCGCTTCCGGGTAAGCTTTCGTTTCTCTTTTCGCTTTGTTTTACGAACTTTTTCTTCCGGTTGCTTTTTCCGACCCCTTCTCATTTTCTTGTTCAGCCCTGCGCCCAAGCTCTCCAAGGGCGCCAGCGGCACGAGGCCGGAGAGCTCTGAGGGAACCGCAAGGACCTCATCTCCTCTTTACTCAAGCCCGGTACCATCTGATACCGGCAACGCTTCTGCCTCCCTTCTGGGAGGCACTCCAAGTGCGGGGCGCGCGGCCCTACACCTCCAGATCACCGCGCGGAGGAGGAGCACGTCTCCCCTCTAGAAACACAAGACACCGGCGCCAGCAACATCGGCGCCGATGCTGAAGCTGCCGGGAGGATGGAACCTCAGGTTCCTCCCGTCCCGAAAAGAAAGAAGAAGAAGACTACAGATTCTTCTCCCTCGAAGTCCGTGCCGGACTCTTCCGCGCCGACAAGCTCTACTCTGGGCCAGGACGCACCTGACGCCCCTTCGTCCCCCAAGACTTCTCCCGCGCCGCCACCGGAAGCTCCCACCGCTGAGCCAGCTGGGGCCACATCGACGCCGCCGCCAGAAGGCACCAAGCTCCTCAAGCCGGAACCTTTCAAGGGGAAGGCTACGGCTTCCGGCACTGCTACCTCTGGCTCGCAGCAGTTGGCGCTGCACGCCGGCCGCGCCGCTGTCGCAGCCGGAGAAACGGCCACTGGCCTGCTGGGCCAAATCACAGAGTTGACGCGCGGAGGCCACGAGCTGGGCCATTTGCGCGAGTACGCTGAAAAGTGGAATCGAGCGGATGTGTCCGCGGCTACACGCGGCTTGGGGAAGGACTGGCTTCCGGCGATTGACCCCGCTGGCCCCCGGTGTACCGAGCAGCACTTCATCCGGCTGCGGCGCGCGGTGAAGGAGCTCGACAACGCGTGGCACGATGCCACCAACAACGTGGTGGTAAGTTATACCAACTCTCTGCAATTTTTTTTCCAGCTCATGCCGGTTTCTCTTTTTCCGGATTATGCACATCCCCTCAGTCCCCGAGTTTCGTGTTCAGAGCGTAGCTCTTAGCGCGAAACTTAGTTAAGAACAAAAAGAAACTGGCTTCTTCTTATAGTCATTTTTACTTGAACAGAGCACGGCGGACGCCCGGAAGCGCCTCTTTGAGGAGCTTCTGTGGGAGCACCGGGATCTTTCCGAGGCCCACAGCCACTGCCAAGGTGAGCTCTTTTACCTCCAGCTTCTTTTCACCGGTTGGTTTTCCCTTTTCGTTACTTATAAAATTTTGCATAACAGCCATCCCGGAAGCCTCCATTGAGGCCCTCAAGACCCAGCTCCGCACCCTTCAAGGTATCTCTCCTTTTCCGGTTGACTTGCCTTTCTGCGTTTTACCAATTTTCTTTTGTTAACATTTCCTTCCCGGACTCTAGATGAAAAGGAGCAGCTCATCCAGGAGCATCGCAAAGCTCTGGACACCCAGAAGCTCGTTTCCAGTGGGCTGAAGGATCAACTCATCCAGTTTGGGCTCCGGCATGATCAGGAGCTGAAGGATACCAAAGCTGCAGCTGAGGCGAAGCTCAATGAGGTCCTGGAGGATTCTGTCAACTCCACCGCGGTGCTGCGGGCAGAGCTGGAGGAGGGAAGCAAGGCACGAAAAGCAGCCGAGGATCGGGCCGCCCACCTAGAGGCGGAGCAAAAGGAGTATGACCTACTGGTCATGCAAACCGACGCGCTCGCCCTCAGTAAATTTTTTCTTCTTTCTTTTCCGGCCTCTGCTTATAAGCTTATATCTTCCGGTAGCATGTTCTTATCTTTTTCTTTTGTCTTGCAGGGCTCTTTCCGGACTCACAGGCATATGCGCAGAAGAAAGTGGCAGAGCGCCGGGTTCAGCAAGCGTTCAAGAATCCGGATGCGCCCTGGGATCCTTATGACCACCTGATCGCGCTTTCTGCCCGGGTCTCGCACATGCGCGCGGTGGACCGGAATCTTGCCGACATTCCCGAGGTGGCGATCCAGCTCTTCAAGGTGCTATGGCCTGAGGAGCAAGTGCCGGCTAACTTGACGCTCACCTCCGAACGCCTGAAAGGTGCCGGCCGGAGGATCCGCGAGTGGCAGTGGTCAGCGGCTCGTGCCGGAGCAGACGAGGTGCTACGCACCGCCTGTTCCTGGTATGAGGACTTGGACCTGGACGCCTTCGCCACCGTGCGCCAAGATGCTCCCACCGACATGGATCCGGCCCTCACCGCCCAGTGGAAGGATCGCGCCTACCGGATAGCTGAGTATGCGGCAGTCCGCACCTTCATTCCTCCTCCTCCTGGCGTCACTGATTATCTTAGTGACTACGAAGGAGAGGAAGATGAGGATGAGGATGCCGGAGAAGATGCGCCTCCGGAAGGTCCTGACGCCGGTAATGTTCCTCCTGAAGCTCCTGCTGCTTGAATGTGCCTACTCTGCGCTTGTTGCACCCTGTTGACTTAAAACAATGCCCGTTAAATTCTACCCCGGTATGCCGGGGTTATGATGTAATATAATACTTAGCCATTCTTTTGGCTGTGCTACCATATTATCTGCCGGTATGTTTTACCGGTAGGTTATTAAGTTATGTTTGTCTTATTGACTTAGCACTTTGCTCATGGTTTGCCTTTTTTATCTCGCACTGTGAAGATTCCGAAATTGTTTCGGCATTCAATCCGATGCACACTTGGTTCTTTTGCTTTGCCTCTGCCTACCCTCTGGGTTTTTTGGCGTATGAGTCACAAAGTTCTTTTGCCAAGCAAGCACTTTCTTGAACATAGAAATAACTCAAATTTTTTCACAAAAAACCGGTATAACCGGGGTTAGTTAAACTTTCCGGATTGTTTGTTCCCATTCCCTCTTTTCGTGGTTCGCGTGCTTAATTCCTACCGGTTTATCTTGCTTGCCATGAAGCCGGGTTTCGGACAGCAGCAGAGTCGAAGACTCCGGTAGGTTTAGCACGCTACTAAACCAGAAAGAAAAGATGTTCTGCAATCAACCGGTAAACTGAAAAAATAAACACATCGCATCCAATTTCGGTAGAGGCAGTCCCCGAGATTCATTCGAGGTGCCGGCATCTTTTATTCATAGCATATAAGGTACAAAAAGAACTCCTTACAGTACAACTTCATGCATAGAAGGGACGTAAAAGAGCTATGTTCCATGGGCGCTTGGTTTCCTCTCCTGACCTGTCTGCCTTTCCTTTCTTTGCTTCCTGTGCATCAACCAAGTAATAGGCATCATTGTGTAGAGCCTTGCTCACAATGAAAGGTCCCTCCCATGGGGGTGATAGCTTATGCCGGCCTTCAGTGCGCTGCACTAGGCGCAACACCAGATCTCCTTCCCGGAATACCCTCGGGTTAACCTTCCGGCTATGATAGCGTCTCAGGTTCTGCTGGTAAATGGCTGTTCTTGCCAAGGCCAGTTCTCTTGCTTCTTCTAGCAAGTCCACATCATTTTCTCGGGCCTCTTTTACCTCTTCTTCGGTATATTGCTGAACCCTTGGTGAGTCATGTATGATATCGGTTGGAATCACGGCTTCTGCCCCGTAAACCATGAAAAATGGAGTGTATCCGGTAGACCGGTTTGGAGTCGTTCTTATGCTCCCCAGTACTGACGGTAGCTCATCGAGCCAGCACCCCGGTGTCTTTTCAAGAGGTTCAATGAGCCTGGGTTTGATACCGGAGAGCACCAAAGCATTTGTTCTTTCCACTTGGCCATTGCCTTGTGGGTGCGCGACTGAGCACAGATCCAACCGAATATTGTTATCCTCACAAAACCTTTTGAACTCACCTTAAGCAAAGTTTGTGCCATTGTCAGTGATGATGCTATGCGGGTATCCATACCGCAAGATAACATCCTTTAATAACTTTACCGCCGTATGCCCATCATATTTTGCGATAGGTTTTACCTCAAGCCACTTGGTGAACTTGTCCACCATCACTAGGATGTGGGTAAAGCTTCTTCTTGCGGTTTTGAATGGACCAACCATGTCAAGGCACCAAACGGCAAACGGCCAAGTTAGCGGTATGGTTTTTAAACTGGATGCCGGGGTATGATTTTGCTTGGCGTACCTCTGGCACCCATTGCATTTTCGTACCAGATCCTCAGCATTCTCCAAAGCAGTGGGCCAATAGAACCCATGCCGGAATACCTTTGCTACCAACGCCCTTGACGAAGCGTGGTGCCCACATTCCCCTTGGTGAATTTCCACAAGCATTTCTTTTCCCTCTTCCGGTTCCACACATCTTTGAAGGACACCGGTGACACTTCTCTTGTATACCTCGCCATTGATGATGGTGTAAGCTTTGGACCTTCTCTGGACTCTTCTTGATTCATTTTCGTCAACCGGCAAGGTGTCGTTGATCAGGAATTCCTTAATAGGTTTCACCCAAGTTGGTGCCTCTCGAACCAGAAACACCGGTACGTCTATCTCCATGTTATCCACCAGCATTGCTTCTTCTGGTATGGACGCAGCAGTCCCCGAGCTTGCCGGAACAGTCCCCGGGTTTGCCGGAGCAGTCCCCGAGTTTCCTTCATCGATATCCATTGGTACAACATGTGATTCCGGTACAAAAATAGATTCCGATTCCGGGCTCGGCTTGATCGATGGTACTCTTAAGTGTGCCAAGGCTATTCCGGGAGGAATTTCTTGCCTAGACGAGCCCAGCTTGGACAAAGCATCCGCGGCTTCATTTTCTGCTCGTGGCACATGGTGAAACTCACAGCCCTCAAAGAAGCCGGCAATCTTTTGCACGTGAAACCGGTATGAGGCCATGTTGGCATCTTTTGCGTCCCAATCTCCGGAACACTGCTGTACCACAAGATCTGAATCACCATAGCAAATGATCCGGTGCACACCGATTTCTTTTGCGACTTTGAGCCCATGGATCAGAGCTTCATAGTCAGCCACATTGTTTGATGCTCTGAAGTGCACCTGTAAAACATACCGGAGATGGTCTCCCTTTGGTGAAGTAAGTACCACACCGGCACCTAGAGCTTCCTTGAGCTTGGACCCGTCAAAGTGCATATTCCAGTATTCTATCTTTTGTTCCGGTGGCTTATATTGCATTTCCGCCCAATCAACCAAGAAATCAGCTAAAGCTTGAGATTTTATGGCATCTCTTCTTTCATATTCCGGTACGTACGGGGATATCTGAATGGCCCACTTGGCAATTCTGCCACTTGCATCTTTGTTACACATGATATCTGAAATGGGTGCCTCGCTCACCACCTTCATGGGATGTTCTTCAAAGTAGTGCTTGAGTTTTGTGGCTGCCATGAACACGCCATAAGTCATTTTTTGGAAGTGAGGGTAGTTTTGTTTTGAGAGGGAGAGCACCTCGCTCAGGTAGTATACCGGTCGCTGCACGGTTTTTCCTTCGTCTTCTCTTTCAACTACAACCACCACACTCACAACCCGGTTTGTTGCTGCTATGTACAACAACATGGGCTCCCTTTCCAAAGGTGAAGCTAGTATAGGTGCAGTGGCTAGCATTGTCTTTAGTTCTTTGAACGCTGTGTCTGCCTGAGGGGTCCAGACGAAGGTATCAGATTTTTTCATTAAAGCATAAAGGGGCAGAGCTTTTTCTCCCAACCTGCTTATAAACCGGCTTAGCGATGCCAAGCTTCCAGTAAACTTTTGCACATCTTTGAGATCGTGCGGTATGGTCATTCTTTCGATGGCCCGGATTTTTACCGGATTCACCTCTATGCCCCGGCTTGATACGAGGAAACCAAGCAACTTGCCGGCAGGGACACCAAAGGTGCATTTTGCTGGATTGAGTTTCATCCGGAACCTTCTTAGGTTATCAAACGTTTGCCTCAGATCATCGGTCATGGTTTCCTTGACCTTAGTTTTTATTACAACGTCGTCTACGTAGACTTGCACGTTTTTCCCAATTTGATCATACAAACACTTTTGCATATAGCGCTAGTACGTTGCACCAGCGTTGCGCAAACCGAAAGGCATAGTGACATAGCAATAAGCCCCGTGCGGGGTGATAAACGCAGTTTTTATTTGATCTTCCTTTTTCAAAGGGATTTGGTGGAAACCGGAATAAGCATCCAGAAAAGACAACAGTTCACAACCGGCAGTGGAATCAATCACTTGATCGATCCGGGGTAACGGGAAAGGATCTTTTGGGCAAGCCTTGTTCAGGTTGGTGTAGTCGATGCACATGCGCCACACCTTTGGAGCTTTTGCTTCAAGGTTCTCTTCTTTCTTCTTTTCGACCAGCACCGGATTGGCTAGCCACTCAGTATGCAGCACTTCCACGATGAAACCGGCAACCAAAAACTTTGTCACCTCTTCTCCAATGATCTTTCTCCTGTCTTCAGCAAACCGGCGCAGCGGCTGCCTTACCGGCTTAGCATCCTTCCGGACATTCAAAGAGTGCTCAGCCAGCTCCCTCGGAACACCTACCAAATCATCAGTAGACCAGGCAAAGATATTCCGATTCTCACGGAGGAAGCTAATGAGCGCGCTTTCCTATGCCTCACTGAGGCCAGCACCGATACGAGCGATACGCTCAGGGTAAGCCGGGTCCAGCACGATGTCTTTTGTTTCATTGGTTGGCTTGAATGCCGGTGTGCTCAAGTTTCCACTCATTGCCGCTAAACTCAACTGTGAGGATTGATCCAGCGCAACCGCAGTTTGCATTCTTTTATTTTCCTCTGCGATCACCAGCGATTCGGCCAGATTTGATCCGGCGGAAGCGGTTTCCAGTGAGACTTTGTAGTTTCCCACCACGGTCAAGGGTCCACGAGGTGCCGGCATCTTCATCTTAAGATAGGCTGTATGAGTTGACGCCATAAAAGCTGCCAGTGCCGGTCTCCCCAGCAGTGCATGGTAAGGGCTTTCTAGGTCCACTACCTCGAACAGGAGATTTTCCACCCGGCAATTATCACGTCCACCAAATGAGACATCCACCCGGACTTTTCCCATGGGCGAACAAGACAACCCCGGAACGATTCCGTGGAAAGTCGTGTGCGTCGGTTGCAGCATGTTCTCAGTTATCCCAAGCGTGCGCATAGTGTGCCGGTACATGATGTTTATGCTGCTCCCATTGTCTATCAGCACCTTGCTGAATTTGACTCGAGCTGTTGGCCCATGCATGATAGGGTCCACAACCAGAGCGTAACCACCCGGATTTGGCATTATTTTCGGGTGCTTGATGTCTACGCGCGCTTCTATTCCTGTAGACAGTGTTGGGCCTCCAAGAGCAGAGGTTTGTAGAACAGCAACAAGTTTCCCTTAAGTGGATCACCCAAGGTTTATCGAACTCAGGGAGGAAGAGGTCAAAGATATCCCTCTCAAGCAACCCTGCAATCACGATACAAGAAGTCTCTTGTGTCCCCAACACACCTAATACACTTGTCAGATGTATAGGTGCACTAGTTCGGTGAAGAGATAGTGAAATACAGGTGGTATGAATGTATATGAGCAGTAGTAACGGCACCAGAAAAGTGCTTGCTGGCGTGCAGTTGATGTGGGAGATATTGCAGGAAGTAGAGATGCAGTAAAACAGTAAACAAGCGATGTTTGCAGTATTTGGAAACAAGGCCTAGGGATCATACTTTCACTAGTGGACACTCTCAACATTGATCAGATAATAAAACCACTCTACACTCTCTTGTTGGATGATGAACACCATTAATTGTGTAGGGCTACAAGAGCACCTCAATGCCGGAGTTAACAAGCTCCACAACATTCGATGTTCATATTTAAATAACCTTAGAGTGCATGATAGACCAACGTAATTATACCAAGTACTAACATAGCATGCACACTGTCACCAACAGACTATGAAAGGAGGAATAGATCACACAATACCATCATAGTAATAGTTAACTTCATAATCTACAAGAGATCATAATCATAAACTACGCCAAGTACTACATGATGCACACACTGTCACCATTACATCATGGAGGAGGAATAGAGTACTTTAATAACATCACTAGAGTGGCACATAGATTAATAGTGATACAAAGCTCATCATATGAATCTCAATCATGTAAGGCAGCTCATGAGATCATTGTATTGAAGTACATAGGAGAGAGATTAACCACATAGCTACCGGTACAACCCTTAGCCTCGATGGAGAACTACTCCCTCCTCATGGGAGACAGCAGCGTTGATGAAGATGGCGGTGGTGTCGATGGAGATGCCTTCCGGGGGCACTTCCCCGTCCCGGCAGCGTGCCGGAACAGAGACTCCTATCCCCCAGATCTTGGCTTCGCGATGGCGGCGGCTCTGGAAGGTTTCTCGTACCGTGGCTTATTCGTCCGAAGATTTAGGTCAGGGGGCTTTATATAGGCGAAGAGGCGGAGTCGGAGGGCTGACGGGGCAGCCACACAACAGGGGGGCGCGCCCCCCTGGGCCGCGCCACCACCATGTGTGGTGGCCCTGGGCCTCTCCTCTGGCCCCTCTCTGGTGTTCTGGAAGCTTCGTGGAATTATAAGATGCTGGGCGTTGATTTCGTCCAATTCCGAGAATATTTCTTTACTAGGATTTCTGAAACCAAAAACAGCAGAAAACAGGAACTGGCACTTCGGCATCTTGTCAATAGGTTAGTTCCGGAAAATGCATAATAATGACATAAAGTGTGTATAAAACATGTGTGTATCATCATAAAAGTAGCATGGAACATAAGAAATTATAGATACGTTGGAGACGTATCAGCATCCCCAAGCTTAGTTCCTACTCGTCCTCGAGTAGGTAAACGATAACAAAGATAATTTCTTAAGTGACATGCTATCATAATCTTGATCATACTATTGTAAAGCATATGAGATGAATGAAGTGATTCAAAGCAATGGTAAAGATAATGATTAAACAACTGAATCATATAGCAAAGACTTTTCATGAATAGTACTTTCAAGACAAGCATCAATAAGTCTTGCATAAGAGTTAACTCATAAAGCAATAAATTCAAAGTAAAGACATTGAAGCAACACAAAGTAAGATTAAGTTTCAGCGGTTGCTTTCAACTTGTAACATGTATATCTCATGGATATTGTCAACATAAAGTAAAATAATAAGTGCAATAGGTAAACATGTAAGAATCAATGCACAGTTAACACAAGTGTTTGCTTCTAAGGTGGAAGGAGATAGGTAAACTGACTCAACATAAAAGTAGAAGAATGGCCCTTCGTAGAGGGAAGCATGGATTACTATTTTTGTGCTAGAGCTTTTATTTTGAAAACATAGAAGCAATTTTGTCAACGGTAGTAATAAAGCATATGTGTTATGTATAATATATCCTATAAGTTGCAAGCCTCATGCATAGATTACCAATAGTGCCCGCACCTCGTCCTAATTAGCTTGGATTTACATGGATTATCATTGCATAACATATGTTTTAACCAAGTGTCACAAAGGGGTACCTCTATGCCGCCTGTACAAAGGTCTAAGGAGAAAGTTAGCATTGGATTTCTCGCTTTTGATTATTCTCAACTTAGACATCCATACCGGGACAACATAGACAACAGATAATGGACTCCTCTTTAATGCATAAGCATTTAACAACAGATAATATTCTCATAAGAGATTGAGGTTTGTTGTCCAAACTGAAACTTCCACCATGGATCATGGCTTTAGTTAGCGGCCCAATGTTCTTCTCTAACAATATGCATACTCAAACCATTTGATCATGATAAATCACCCTTACTTCAGACAAGACGAACATGCATAGCAACTCACATGATATTCAACAAAGTGAAATAGTTGATGGCGTCCCCAGGAACATGGTTATCGCTCAACAAGCAACTTATTAAGAAATAAGATACATAAGTACATATTCAATACCACAATAGTTTTTAAGCTATTTTTCCCATGAGCTATATATTGCAAAGACAAAGAATGGAATTTTAAAGGTAGCACTCAAGAAATTTACTTTGGAATGGCGGAAAAATACCATGTAGTAGGTAGGTATGGTGGACACAAATGGCATAGTTGTTGGCTCAAGGATTTTGGATGCACGAGAAGTAATCTCTCTCAGTACAAGGCTTAGGCTAGCAAGGTTGTTTGAAGCAAACACAAGTATGAACCGGTACAGCAAAACTTACATAAGAACATATTGCAAGCATTATAAGACTCTACACTGTCTTCCTTTTTGTTCAAATCCTTACTAGAAAATATCTAGACCTTAGAGAGACCAATCATGCAAACCAAATTTTAGCAAGCTCTATGTATTTCTTCACTAATAGGTGCAAAGTATATGATGCAAGAGCTTAAACATGATCTATATGAGCACAACAATTGCCTAGTATCAAGTTATTCAAGACATCATACCAATTACCACATGTAGCATTTTCTGTTTCCAACCATATAACAATGAACGAAGCAGTTTCAACCTTCGCCATGAACATTAAAAGCTAAGAACACATGTGTTCATATGAACCAGCGGAGTGTGTCTCTCTCCCACACAAGCATTTATTCATAAAATGAAAATAACAAAAACGAAAATAAAAACACACAGACGCTCCAAGTAAAGTACATAAGATGTGACCGAATAAAAATATAGTTTCAAGAGAAGAAACCTGATAAATTGTTGATGAAGAAGGGGATGCCTTGGGCATCCCCAAGCTTAGATGTTTGAGTCTTCTTGAAATATGCAGGGATGAACCACGGGAGCATCCCCAAGCTTAGAGTTTTCACTCTCCTTGATCATATTATATCATCCTCCTCTCTTGATCCTTGAAAACTTCCTCCACACCAAACTCGAAACAAACTCATTAGAGGGTTAGTGCATAATCAAAAATTCACATGTTCAGAGGTGACACAATCATTCTTAACACTTCTGGACATTGCACAAAGCTTCTGAAAGTTAATGGAACAAAGAAATCCATCCAACATAGCAAAAGAGGCAATGCGAAATAAAAGGCAGAATCTGTCAAAACAGAACAGTCCGTAAAGACGAATTTTTATGGGGCACTAGACTAGCTCAGATGAAAATTCTCAAATTTAATGAAAGTTGCGTACATATCTGAGGATCACTCACGTAAATTGGCATATTTTTCTGAGTTACCTACAGACGGGGCGACTCAAATTCGTGACAGACAGAAATCTGTTTCTGCGCAATAATCCAAATCTAGTATCAACTCTACTATCAAAGACTTTACTTGGCACAACAATGCAATAAAATAAAGATAAGGAGAGGTTGCTACAGTAGTAACAACTTCCAAGACTCAAATATAAAACAAAATTGCTGTAGCAAAATAAAAACATGGGTTATCTCCCAAGAAGTGCTTTCTTTATAGCCATTAAGATGGGCTCAGCAATTTCAATGATGCACTCCCAAGAAATAAGAGATGAAGCAAAAGAGAACATCAAAAAGCAAATTCAAAACACATTTAAGTCTAACCCACTTCCTATGCATAGGAATCTTGTAAATAAACAAGTTATGTAGGCATAATGCAACAAGCATAGAAAAGTAACACAAGCGCAACTTCAAGATTCTCAACATAAAGAGGGGAAACTTAATATTATTAAGATGCATATAACCATGTTTCCCTCTCTCATAATAACTTTCAGTGGCATCATGAACAAACTCAACAATGTAACTATCACATAAAGCATTCTTATTCACATGCATAAAAGTATCATTACTCTCCACATAAGCATAATCGATTTTATTAATTGTAGTGGGAGCAAATTCAACAAAGTAGCTATCATTATTATTCTCATCAAGTGTAGGAGGCATAGTATAATCATAATAAAATTTACTCTCCATAGTAGGTGGCACCAAAAGACCACTATCATTATAATCATCATAAATAGGAGGCAAAGTATCATCAAAGAAAATTTTCTCCTCAATGCTTGGCGGACTAAAAATATCATGCTCATCAAAGCCAGCTTCCCCAAGCTTAGAATTTTCCATATCATTAGCAACAATGGTGTTCAAAGTATTCATACTAATAACATTGCCATTAGCATGCAAATAAGGTTCCATAGGTTTTTCAATTTTTGCAACACACCATTTATGTCTTAACTCAGGAAATAGATTAAAAAGCTCCATGTTGCTTTCCATTATGCCTAGCTAGTGAAAAACAAGAAACGAAAAGATGCAATTGCAGGATCTAAAGGAAATAGCTTCGAGCACTCACACACCGGCAACAGTGCTAGGAAATAGCTTAGTAGTCGGAGGATGTGAATACCTTTTACCTTACCTCCCCGGCAACGGCGCCAGAAAAGTGCTTGATGCCCAGGACTGGCGCGTGGTTGACGAGGGAGGAAATCTCTGTGTGTAGCTTTTCGTTCCCCGGCAACGGCGCCAGAAAAGTGCTTGATGTCTACGCGCGCTTCTATTCCTGTAGACAGTGTTGGGCCTCCAAGAGCAGAGGTTTGTAGAACAGCAGCAAGTTTCCCTTAAGTGGATCACCCAAGGTTTATCGAACTCAGGGAGGAAGAGGTCAAAGATATCCCTCTCAAGCAACCCTGCAATCACGATACAAGAAGTCTCTTGTGTCCCCAACACACCTAATACACTTGTCAGATGTATAGGTGCACTAGTTCGGCGAAGAGATAGTGAAATACAGGTGGTATGAATGTATATGAGCAGTAGTAACGACACCAGAAAAGTGCATGCTGGCGTGCACTTGATGTGGGAGATATTGCAGGAAGTAGAGATGCAGTAAAACAGTAAACAAGCGATGTTTGCAGTATTTGGAAACAAGGCCTAGGGATCATACTTTCACTAGTAGACACTCTCAACATTGATCACATAATAAAACCACTCTACACTCTCTTGTTGGATGATGAACACCATTAATTGTGTAGGGCTACAAGAGCACCTCAATGCCGGAGTTAACAAGCTCCACAACATTCGATGTTCATATTTAAATAACCTTAGAGCGCATGATAGACCAACGCAATTATACCAAGTACTAACATAGCATGCACACTGTCACCAACAGACTATGAAAGGAGGAATAGATCACATCAATACCATCATAGTAATAGTTAACTTCATAATCTCCAAGAGATCACAATCATAAACTACGCCAAGTACTACATGATGCACACACTGTCACCATTACATCATGGAGGAGGAATAGAGTACTTTAATAACATCACTAGAGTAGCACATAGATTAATAGTGATACAAAGCTCATCATATGAATCTCAATCATGTAAGGCAGCTCATGAGATCATTGTATTGAAGTACATAGGAGAGAGATTAACCACATAGCTACCGGTACAGCCCTTAGCCTCGATGGAGAACTACTCCCTCCTCATGGGAGACAGCAGCGTTGATGAAGATGGCGGTGGTGTCGATGGATATGCCTTCCGGGGGCACTTCCCCGTCCTGGCAGCGTGCCGGAACAGAGACTCCTGTCCCCCAGATCTTGGCTTCGCGATGGCGGCGGCTCTGGAAGGTTTCTCGTACCGTGGCTTATTCGTCCGAAGATTTAGGTCAGGGGGCTTTATATAGGCGAAGAGGCGGAGTCGGAGGGCTGACGGGGCAGCCACACAACAGGGGGGCGCCCCCCTGGGCCGCGCCGCCACCATGTGTGGTGGCCCTGGGCCTCTCCTCTGGCCCCTGTCTGGTGTTCTAGAAGCTTCGTGGAATTATAAGATGCTGGGCATTGATTTCGTCCAATTCCGAGAATATTTCCTTACTAGGATTTCTGAAACCAAAAACAGTAGAAAACAGGAACTGGCACTTCGGCATCTTGTCAATAGATTAGTTCCGGAAAATGCATAATAATGACATAAAGTGTGTATAAAACATGTGTGTATCATCATAAAAGTAGCATGGAACATAAGAAATTATAGATACGTTGGAGACGTATCAGTGATCCTTAAACGACCAGCTGATTTCTTGATCAGACCAGAGCATGTATTTTGGAACTGCCGGCATCACCGCGTTCACTTCCATGGAACGGCGTCGCAGGCTTTGCTTTTCTGTTGGTTCAGTAACAAACACAACACAGCACAAGTCCGGATCGTGATAAATGTTCCAGCCTAAAGGTGCCGGTGGAGGTGGTTGGCCATTGCCATCTCCCACCTGATGGACTTGTTGTGGTGGAGGCCGGTTTGGCTGAGGCTGTACCGGTATGGCATTTGGTCCGGTAAGCGGGGGTGGTGGTGGTAGTTTCCCGGCATCTTTTGCTGTGCCTTGGCCCATCAATCTTTTGGTCCAAGTACAATCTTTTGTCAAATGGTTTGCCGGCCTCCCGGGGTTTGGTGTGTGCCACCGGCATGGCTGGTCCATAGAGGATTCCATGGTGTACCTTTCATCATTTTGCCACGGCTTCTTTTCAACCCATTGTTTCTTTGGACCCGCCCATGGCTGCGATCCGGTTTTCTGCCTTTGGCTTCCGCTGGCGCCGGAATTATCCTGCACCGCGGCTACTTGCTGCGGACCATACCTTCGATCTGGAAACTCTTCCCTTCGTTTGTTTTGCCTGTTATCCCGGTATTGTTCTTGGCGTTGCTGAGGCTGGTTTGTTTGTTCCGGCTCAGCTTGTACTGCCGGTTGCATTGGGTCTCCCAATGCGTAGCTATCTGCCACACGTATCATTTCTACCAAAGTTTTTGGCATGTTTCTCTGTAGCTTTTGCCACAGAGGTGAACCTCTTCTGCACCCGTTGCAAAACCAAGCAATGGCTTGTGCCTCGATCACCCCTTCACAGGAGTTTCTTGTGGAGTTCCACCGAGTTAGGTAATCCCGGTCTGTTTCATTGGAGCGCTGCACGCATAAAGTGAGCTGCTGCGGCCTGTTTGGCCTCCGGTAGATACTGCTGAAGTTGCTTACAAAAGCTTCCTCAAAGTCCAACCAGCCATTTATACTTCCTGCCGGCAAATTGTTTAGCCAGATGCGCGCTGATCCTACCAGGAAAGATGGTACAATTCTCACGGCCCAGCGCCGGTTTCCTCCACCAGTGACGGTTCCTCCGCCACCGGCAACATATACTGCGGTCACGTAATCCGCGAGCCAGTCTTCCGGCTTGGTGGTGCCATCATAAGTTTTATTATCGCGGGGCAACGTGAAATTGCGAACCGGTGGTTCCTCTCTCATGATCCTTGGGCCAAAACACTTGGGGCCTGGAGGACCTTCCGCCTCCACTATCTCAGACAAGTACACCCTATCCAGCCTGTGCCTCGCATCCCGGTCTGGTAGGCATCTTTCGCCTAACCGGTCTCCCAATGGATTCCGGTAAGCTGCAATTCTCTCAGCTCCTGAATCAACCTCTTCATATCTTTTCGGTACCGCGGCTCTTACCTGCCGGTACCTTGGCGGAGGCATTTCCTCTTCCACATACGCTGCTCTTGCAGCGTGAAAATTTTGCCCACTTTCTTCTCTGCCGGCATAATCCCTTGCGGCGTAACCATTTCCGGCATAAACACCTGTTGCCCCTTGATTTTTTCTACCGGCCTCGTACCGCCCGGCTTGTTGTTTTCCAGCAAGTATCGGATCGTACACAGTAATTTGTTGTGCATTCGTTTTTTCTTTTCTCTTGTCTGGATGGGGGGACGATGCCTGCCCATGGGACTTGCTTCCGGCATTCTTTGTGGAACGCACAGATTTTGATGCCGCAGCCTTGTTTACTTTTGCGAGCTGCTCAGCATTTTGCTGCTCAATCATGTCAAGCAACTCCCTAACACGATCTTGTTGTTTTGCCAACGCATCTCCGGTAAGCGACTCACACAGCTCTACCGCAGCCCTAGCAGCTTTGATGGTTTTATCCGGACTGCTGTATTTTGGTCTCTCTACGATGCTCACAGATGCAGAGGCACTTTTTCCAGTAAGAATTTCCTTGCGCAAATCCTGATCTAGATTGCGAGCTCTAAGCCTGTTTTCCGGTTGCCTAGCCGGATGAGCGCTAACAGAAGCAAAGCCATGGTCAGCGTTATACTCACGTAGGGTTAGGTTTAGCTCGCGCTGCGCCCGGATGATGTCCTCGCCCTTGGAGAGGAACTTCTGGCGCTGCACCTCCAGCTCCGCCTGAGCCGCTGCCGGATCGACGTTCTGCGTGATGGGCGTGGCGAGGACGCTCATCGCCGCTTGAAGTGGAGTTTCCGGTAGCACCACGGAGGCGCCCGCAACCACTTGGTCACGTTCGGTCGGCGGCTTGGCCGTGCGCGTGGACTTCGTCGGTCCAGCGCCCTCCGCCGCAGCTCCTTTTCCAGCGTCGCCTGCGCCAACGACCAGCACCTCGACGCTGCCGGCGGCGCGACCGCTGGGAAGCGCAGATCTTGGCGGGTCCGGAGCCACCAGCACCGGCGAGAGGCACTGGCGCTCGGGGACGGTACCGTAGTAGACGCGGAAGCTCCCGAGCTCGACGGTGTGTTTCTTCTTGGGGTACTTACCGCCGCTGGCGAAGTAGCCTGTGTTGTCGTTGATGAAGTCCATGTCGAGGACGCGGTCGATGAGCGCGGTGACGACACGCTCGTCGTCGATGGTGAGGAGGCCCGCCCGAATATGAACTCCAGCAAGCGCAGCTGCTGGCCCCACGGTGGGCGCCAACTGTCGTCGTGGTGAACAGACAGATGCCATGGGATGGCTTAAGTTGGGGCCGAATGTGCGCTAGAGGATTCGGGGGAGGGTTTTGGTAAAGATGGAAAGGATTTCCGGATGAACTGCTCAAGAACACGGCCTAGACAAGAGGAAGAAGAAGAAGAACACAAGGTTACAGGTTTCTCTCCTTATCTCGATCGTAACGTATCTCATCTGCCTCTCATCTACCGTGCCCGCGAGGGGCCGTGCCCCCTCTCCTTATATAGGGGAGAGGGTGGCTTACAGGGGAAGAAACCCTAGGAAACCCTAATGGCATCTTTGACTAGACAAACTACTTTACAAAGTTACTTTAATCACAGGTGACGCCGGTATCTTCTTTAATCAAGGAAGTTGACGTCCTCCGGTTGCTTTTGGCGTCACCTTCCTCTTTGGCGCCAGGGCTTTGTTTAAAGCTACTTTGCTTAGCTCATCTTTGTCCTCTAGCTCTGGAGAGAATCTTTGACCAGTCTTGCCGACGTGTTACAGTGCACATCTTACCAGTATTCCGGTGTCTTCTTAGCTTATACCGGTACACCCCTCTTTGGGATACCGGTATAGGCTTACTTAGGCCAATGCTTAACTTCAAGCTCCAGAATAAACATTAAACCGGTATCTTGATGGCTCTAACCATCCGGTTTGGCATGCCTTTGGCATACCGGGGGTCATCCCCCCAACATCTGTGGTGTTGGATGGATATTGTGGCTGTTTGGGAGTGATGACCCATAAGTATAGGGGATTGCAACAGTCTTCGAGGGAAGTAAAACCCAAATTTATTGATTCAACACAAGGGGAGCCAAAGAATATTTATAAGTTTTAATAGATGAGTTGTCAATTCACCTGCACCTGGAAATAGACTTGCTCGCAATAGTTTATCAGGATTAACAATTTTATAGCAGTGGTAGTAGTGAAGTAATAACAATAATGAAATGAAAACAGCAGTAGCGATGATTACAATAGATAGCAGGATTAAAATATTGTAGGCATAGGGATGGATGAACGAGCGCTGCATGAATGAGATAGTTCATATAATAAGCAAGACGTGGGCATTTGCATGTAACAATGATAAAAGCATCCTAGTATAAGATAACCATAGGCATCTATTCCTATTTAGTCGTGCGTGCTCGCAATGAGAAACTTGCACGACATCTTTTGTCCTAGCAGCCCGTTGCAGCGGAGCCTCAAAGGAAACTACTGGTAATTAAGGTACTCCTTTTAATAGACTACCAGAGCAAAGCATTAACACTCCGTGAACACACGTGATCCTCACATCATAGCCACCCCCTCCGGTTATCCCAATTATTATCACTTTGGGGCCTCGGGTTCCGGACAATGATATGTGTATACTTGCAGGTATGATCAAAAAACAATAATTATCATCATGAATAAATAATATGTTCAGATCTGAGATCATGGCACTCGGGTCCAAAGTGACAAGCATTAAGCACAACAAGTTGCAACAATGTCATAAATACTAACAACTGATACTAGGCACTATGCCCATAACAATCTTATGTCTATTACATGAACAATCTCATCCAACCCCTACCATCCCCTACAGCCTACATCGGGGAATTACTGACACATGGATGGGGGAATCATGTATGGTTGATGGAGAGGCATCGGTGATGGCGATGATCTCCTCCAATTCCCCATCCCGGTAAGGTGCCAAAACGAAGTTTCTGGTGGCGACGGAGCAGCAGAACTCTTTCTGGAAAAACGTCGAATCCCCCGGTATTTTCAGGTCAAGGGCTTTATATAGTGTGAAGGAGAGGCCGAGGGAGTGGCCGAGGCGGCCAGACCAACCCTAGGCGCGGCTAAGCCTGGCCCGCGCCTAGGGCAGGTGTGGGCCCCTCGTGGCCCCCCTCCGTCTCGTATTCTGGCTCCGTGAGTCTTCGGGTGAAATATGGATTTTGCGATATTTTCCGGGAATTTTCCTAAAAGTTGGATTTCTGCAAAAAAACGACACACAAGATAGAGGACAAACAACAACAAAAATGTTCGGGAAAGTAGATACGTTTTGGACGTATCAACTCCCCCAAGCTTAGCTTATTGCTTGTCATCAAGTAATTCAGTGATAACTGAGTGCAATAAAAGAACTTTCACGAACCTATTTGCTTCATATGATGTATATATTCTCATTACATGATCAAATACTTAGGCAATTCATAATAAGAAGCATGTAGCTAAGGCTACCCAATAGTTATGCAAGCTATGGAAAGATACCAACACAATAATAAGCAACATGAAACATAAGTTTATGTAGGATTGCCATGTTCATAACGTGATATGATAAAGTAGTATCTCGCTTGCCCTTATTTGTGGGTCAAAACATAAATTCCAGGGCACCTCTGAAGTTCAAGAGAATACTAGAAGTAAAAATATCGAAAGATTCAAGCATCATAGTTATACCACAATTAATATTATTCCGGGACAAGCATATTACACTAAGAATGACAGATATGCTTTCAAGAAGGTGCTCAAAGAAAGGATGGTGACTCAACATAAAAAGTAAAAGATTGGCCCTACGCAGAGGGAAGCAAGATTACGCATGTGCTAGAGCTTTTCATTTTAAATGCAATAGGAGTGTTGAAGATATATATATTTTGAGAGGTATGCATGTTGATACGTCGTAAACGTATCTATAATTTTTGATGCAACATGCTTGTTTTACACCAATTCATATATGTTTTCCTCACACTTTGTTGCACTTTTATACATTTTCCGGCACTAACATATTAACAAGATGCCACAGTGCCAATTCCCTGTTTTCTGCTGTTTTTGTATTTCAGAAAAGTTGTACAGGAAATATTCTCGGAATTGGACAAAGCAAAAGCCAAAGTCAATATTTCTCCGTAACGAAGAATGAGTCCAAAGGGGAGTTGAAGGGGGGCAGCAGGGCGGCCACGCCAGCCCTAGGCGAGGCCTGACCCTGGCCCGCGCCTAGGGGTGGTGTGGGCCACCCTGGCCTCCACCGACATCGCCCCTCCGCCTATTTAAGCATGATCTCGGGAAAACCCTGAATACCCGAGTCTCCATCCACAAAAAGTTCCGTCGGGCCGCCATCGCAGAATCCATCTCGGGAGGGTTCTGAAGCTCTTCCCGGCACCCTACCGGAGGGGGAAATCATCGCCGGAGGCACTACATTGCCATGCCCGCCTCCGAAGTGATGCGTGAGTAGTTCATCCCTGGACTATGGGTCCATAGAAGTAGCTTGATGGTTGTCTTCTCCAATTTGTGCCTCATGTTTAGATCTTGTGAGCTGCTCTACATGATCAAGATCATCCTTATGTAATGCTACATGGTGTGTTGGCTAGGATCCGATGAATATTGTATACTATGTTGAGGTCGATTATATATTCATGTGATATGTTATTTGTGATCTTGCATGCTCTCCGTTGCTAGTAGATACTCTGGCGAAGTAGATGATTGTGACTCCAAGAGGGGGTATTTATGCTCGATAGTAGGTTCATGCCTCTAGTTTTCTGGGAGAGTGACAATAACTTCTAAGATTGTAGATGTGATGTTGCTACTAGTGTCGTCGTGGCGAACGAGCAGATGCCATAGGATGGATTAAGTTGGGGCCGGATGGACGCTAGAGGATTCGGGTGAGGGTTTGCGGTTGGATTGGACGAACTTCCGGATGCCTTCCTCAAGAACACGACCAAGGGCAGTGAAAACAAGAAGAAGAACACAAGGAAATACACCGCACCAGATCTTTCTCTTTATTGCTCTCAGCAAGATACAAGTTTTGGGTACAGCATTTCTGCTCTATTCAGCTACCAGATCCTAGTTCTTTGTTCTTCGCTCACACCTCTCTCTGCATAATGGGCTACCCCCTCTCCTTATATAGGGGAGAGGTGGCTTACAGGGCAAGAAACCCTAATGGCATCTTTGACTAGACAAACTACTTTTACAAAGCTACTTTAATCATAAATGGCGGCGCCGGCTTCTTTAATCAGGGAGGCTGACGTCCTCCGGTTGCTTTTGGCGTCACCTCCACCTTTGGCGTCAGGGCTTCGTTTAAAGTCACTTTGCTTAGCTCATCTTTGTCCTCTAGCTCCAGAGAGAATCTTTGAGCGGCCTTGCCGGTACGCTCTTCTTACCGGTAGCCCGGTGTCTTCTTTATCCGGTTCCGGTATACCCCTCTTGGGGATACCGGCTTAGCTTTACTTAGCAAAACATCTAACTTTGTCCTCCAGCTTAAATATTAAACCGGTATCTTGATGGTCCAAACCATCCGGTTTGGCATGCCTTTGGCATACCGGGGGTCATCCCCCCAACATTAGTCCCCGAAGCTGGTATAGTCTGGTGGATTCTATCCGACAGACCATGCCAGGTTCCCATATCTTAAGGTACCGGTTTAATCTTTCCAGTGGACAACGTGGATCACGGCATCTTTGCCGGATTCACGCCTTCCGTTCTTTGCAAAGTGTACTCCGGTATCTCTTTCCCCGGTATCTTAGACATTAAACCTTTCCTCGGCGAAGTCGAGAATTTCTCGGGTACAGTGCCTGTCAGTGACATGCGCACTGTACCTGACCGCGCCAGTGTCAGGGGTCACTTCCCTTCGACTCCCGCGCCCTCATTAAGTGCAGCACACCGGATCCTGGCTACCGTTACGGATCCGTGCGGCGAGCCTGTGGCCTCTTCTTTTTCGTGCGTGTATCAACGTGCCACGTGGTGGCCCACGAGGCGAACCGCCGCAGCCCGGCAGTTGCCAGCCCACTAAGCCCTCCTCCTATAAATGGGGGAGTTGCTTCTTCTTCCTCTTTTCTTCGCACTTCTCCAGTTCTTCGCGCACAGAGAGCTTTCGCCTTTTCGCGCCCTTCGCCGTTTTCGCCCTTCGTTCGAGCTCCGCCGCCCGGCGAACTCCACCGGTGCTCCGCCAAACTTCGCCAAGCCTCGCTGTGCGGAGAGCCGCCGCAGCGCATTAGTTGCGGCCTCAGCCCTCGTGCTCCGACGAGCTCTTCTCCGCCTCACCGTCGCCGGAGCTCTCCAGCGACTTCGAGCTCTCCGCTCCACCGGCGACTTTCTCCTTCTGGGCCTCCGCCGCCTCAGGTTAGGCTAGATTGGCTTTTATCCCTCTTTTCCTCACTTTCTAGATCTCGGGCCGATAGCGTATTTATTTCCCCTTTTCTTTTGCTTTTTCTCTTACTCGTAGATCTTCGCGCGAGGGTAGATCTGGGGAAAACTGTTTTCCGGTAACATTCTCATGTCTAGCGAGCAATACCTTTCCGAGTCCTCCTCCAGTAGCAAACGAACCACATCTTCCGACGGGCTGAGTGCGGAACTGGCCGGGATGGAAATAGATACCGGCATGGATCAAGAGGCCGGCAGTTCTAGCCAGGCTTCCGGACACGATCTATCCAACATCACACGCGGAGCCTGGAAAGGCTCCGACGTCACCCAACACGAGATAGACTGGCTTTACCGGTCTCGAAGGATACCGGAAGGAGTTTCTTGCCGGCTTCCTGGCGACGAAATCGAACCGGTACTCAATCCCGGTGAGTACATCGTTTTTCTTGCTCACTTTGAGCGCGGCTTCGGCCTCCCCGCCTCTCCTTTCTTCCGGAGTTTCCTTGATTTCTACAAACTCCAACCTCATCATCTTCCTGGCAACGCCATTTTCTATCTTTCTTGTTATGCCACCTTCATGGAGGCTTACATTGGCATCCGCCCCACTCGCGAGACTTTCGCTCGCTTCTTTGCTCTTCGGATTAACTCCGTTCAGGGCAAAGACATTCCTAAGCCGAAACCCCCCGTACAATGCGGGTCTTGTATCATTGGCTCCCATCAAGGGAGCCCCTTTTTTAAGTTTACCGGTCTCGAGTCATGCCGGGCATGGCAAGATACCTTCTTCTACGTGAAGAACGATGGCGCCGCGGATCTCATCGATTTGCCGGCTTTCGATCTGGCGCCGCCCAGGAGGACCAACTGGAGCTACTTCCCCGGATCCAATCTTTCCGAAACAAACCAGGTAGTACGCTTCATGGAGAAGCTAAGGAAGGAAACCAACATCAGCTCCGACGATATCATCCGCACATTCATTTCACGCCGGGTGCTTCCTCTTAAGCGCCGGGCTCACAAGATGAGCGAGATGTATGGCCCTGGCGATCCCACGAAGATCACCGGCCTTCCTCTGAGCAAAAAGGACGTGGTCCGCAAGGCTAGGCAGATCTGCAAGACTGCAATGCCACTTGATTGGGAGTGGGGCCTCCGGCCTCTTAGCTCCACCAACCCTCCGACTCAGGAAGTAAGATACTGCGCAATCCGGGTTCTTGTACCGGTAACCTTTGCGTTGTGACTAACTTGTTTTTCATTTGTTCTCAGGCCAAGGACCGCTTCCCGGGCATCGAATCGGATCGACGAGGCATTTGCCGGAAACGTCCCTTGGACCGGGTTGACCCCGACCCTTACATCCTTTGGAGTGACCTTAAGATGGGCCGAACTCATACTTCGCGTCCCGGTAAATCCTCGTCGGAAGCTCCTGGCTCCGCTGACGAACTCCCTTTGCATGAGGTAGCTTTTACTTCTCGGTGTCTTATGTTTCTTGTTACTTTTCCTCTGTAGAGGCCCCCTCAACTGGCGTGCAACCGCAGGTCCATGAGCATGTTGCGCCCCTGCGAGCCGAGGCCGGCGATGAGTTCGTGGAGAATCTTGCTCCGCGGCTCAAGAAGAACAAGGCCCCGGCACCCGATGCCGGCTCGAGCGACAGCCCTCCCAGCAAACGTTTCCGGACGGAAGTTGTCGCAGGGAAGGAGTGTGGCAAGAGGCGCCACAAGGGCAAACAGATGCCGACCGCATCCGGGTAAACCCTTGCTTCACTTTTTGCCTTGCTTTCACCAACCTTTTCCTTCCGGTTTCTTTTTCCCATATTTTCTTCTGGTTGCTTTTTTCAATCTTTAGCTTGTCTTTTGCTCAGGCCCGCGCTCAAGCTAGGCCCAAGGCCTGAGAGCTCTGAGGGAACCGTAAGGACCTCATCTCCCTCACACCCAAGCCCGGCACCATCTGGTGCCGGCAACACCTCTGCCTCCCCTCTGGGGGACACAACAAGTTCGGGGCGCGCGGCCCCTACACCTTCAGATCACCGCGCAGAGGAGGAGCAAGCCTCCCCTCTTGAGAAACAAGACACCGGCGCCAGCAACACCAGCGCCAAAACAGAAGCTTCCGGGTAGGCAGAACCTCTGGTTCCTCCTGCCCCCAAGAAGAAGAAGAAGAAGACGACAGAGCCTTCCCCCTCCATGACAATGCCGCCGCCGGAAACCCCCAGCGCCAAGCCAACCGAGGCCGCGCCGATGCCACCGCCAGAGGCCCCCAAGGTCGCCAAGGAGCAGGGCACAGCCTCCGGTAGCTCCTCCGCCAACCCGCAGCAGCTAACGCTGCACGCTGGCCGCGCCGCTATCGCTGTTGGAGGGAAACCTTCCGGCGTCCTTGGCCGGATAACCAAGCTGACGCGGGGAGGCCGCGACCTGGGGCACCTTCTCCCTTATGCTGAGAAGTGGAACGCTGCGGATATATCCGCGGCTACACGCGGCCTCGGGAAGGACCGGCTCCCGGCGCCGGACCCCTCTGGCCCTCGATGCACGGAGGAACATTTTGCGCGGCTGCGGCGCGCGGTGCGGGAGCTGGACAACGCGTGGCACGATGCCACCAACAACCTGGTGGTAAGTTTAACCAAACTTTTTAACTTCCTCAATTTTGTCGATTCATACCGGTTTCTTTCTTTTCGGATCTTATCTATCTTCCCAGTCCCCGAGTTTTGTGTTGAGAGTGCAGCTCTTAGCGCAAAACTGAAGAAACCACTTAAAAAACCGGCATGCCCAGTCCCCGAGTTTCGGGTTGAGAACGCAGTTCTTAGCGCGAAACTTAGGTAGGAGCATTGAGAACAACGACTTCTTTTTCTAACTTCTTTTCTTGAACAGAGCACCGCCGATACCCGGACGCATCTTTTCGAGGAGCTTCTTTGGGAGCACCGGGACCTTGCTGAAGCACACAGCAAGTGCCAAGGTAAATTTCCACGTTTCCGGCAACTTTTTCCGGTGAGTTTTCCTTCTTAGCTCTTACAACTCTTTGTTCAACAGCAATTCCGGAAGCTTCCATCGAAGCCCTCCAGAAGCAGGTCGCTGCGCTCCAAGGTACGGTTGCCTCTTTTCCGGTTAACTCGTCTCTTCCTTACTTTTTCAACTTCAATTTTGTTAACATTTTCTTTCCGGGCTCTAGGTGAAAAAGAGCAGCTTATCCGGCAGCACCGCGAGGCTCTGGACGCCCAGGAGACCTACGCCAGTGGGCTGAAGGAGCAGCTGATCCAGCTCGGGTTGAAGCACAGCGATGCCATGAAGGCCGCCCAAGCCGCCGCTGAAGCTAGGCTAGACGAGGCCTTGGAGGATGCCAACAACTCCACCGCAGTGCTTCATGCTGAACTGGAGGAGGGAGCCAAGGCGTGGAAAGCAGCCGAGGATGAAGCCGCGCGCCTCAAGGCGGAGCAGCAGGAGTATGACCTTTTGGTCATGCAAACTGACTCGCTTGCCCATCGTAAGTTTTTCTTTTTCTTTGCCGGTTTTGCTTATAAGCTCATCTTTCCCGGTAGCATGTACTTATCTTTGTTTTGTGTGGTGTAGACCTCTTTCCGGATTCTCAAGCCTATGCTGAAAAGAAGGTATCAGAGCGCCGGGTTGCGCAAGCCTATAAGAACTTGGGCGCCCCTTGAGACCCCTATGACCATTTGGTTGCCCTGAACGCGCGGGTCTCCCACATGCGTTCTGTGGACCACATCACCGAGGTGGCGACCCAGCTCTGCAAGGTGCTCTGGCCTGAGGAGGAGGTGCCGGTTGATCCCTTGCTCGCCAATGAACGCTTGAAGAGCGCCGGCAGGAGGATCCGGGAGTGGCAATGCTCCGCTGCCCGTGCCGGAGCGGACGCGGCGCTGCGCGTGGCCTGCTCCTGGTACCCCGACCTGGACTTGGACGCCCTCGTCGGCGTGCGCGAGGAAGCTCCCACCAATATAGATCCGGTCCTTACCGCTCAGCGCGAGGACCGAGCCTACCGGATTGCTGAGTACACCGCGATGCGCACCTTCATCCCCCCTCCTCCAGGTGTCCAAGATTATCTCAGCGACGAGGAAGACGAGGAAGATGAAGATGCCGCAGCTGTTGCCGCGCTTCCGGAGGCTCCAGATGCCGGTGCCGTCGACAGGAGGATCCGGGAGGCCCCAGATGCCGGTGCTGCTCTCCCTAAGGCTCCTTCCGCTTAAATCCTTGCTGTTCTCCGTTGCCTGTTATGCTTATCTTAAAACAATGCTCGTTAAATTCTACCCCGGTATGCTGGGGTCTATGATGTAATATAAAACTTAACCTTTTGGCTTTTGGATGTGGTACAACATTTTATGCCGGTATGCTATACCGGTATGTTATTAAATTGTGTTTGTCTAAGACTTAGCACTTTGCTTATGGTTTGCCTTTTTATCTTGCACTGTGAAGATTCCAGAATTGTTTTGACATTCAATCGGATGCACACTTGGTTCTTTTGCTTTGGCTCTACCTACCCTCTGGGTTTTTTGGCGTATGAGTCACAAAATTCTTTTGCCAAGCAAGCACTTTCTTGAACTTAGAAATAACTCGAAATTTTTCACAAAAAACCGGTATAACCGGGGTTAGTTAAACTTTCCGGATTGTTTGTTCCCATCTCCTCTCTTCGTCGTTCGCGTGCTTAGTTCCTACCAGTTTATCTTGCTTGCCATGAAGCCAGTTTTCGGACAGCAGCAGAGTCGAAGACTCCGGTAGGTTTAGCACGTTACTAAACCGAAAAGAAAAAATGTTCTGCAGCCAACCGGTAACTGAAAAAATAAACATATTACATGCAATTTCGGTATAGGCAGTCCCCGAGATTCAATCGAGGGTGCCGGCATCTTTTATTCATAGCTTATAAGGTACAAAAAGGAACTTCTTACAACACAGCCTCATGCATAGAAGGGACGCAAAAGAGCTACGTTCCATGGGCGCTTGGTTTCTTCTCCTGACCTGTCCGCCTTTCCTTTCTTAGCTTCATGCGCGTCAACCAAGTAATAGGCATCATTGTGTAGAGCCTTGCTCACAATGAAAGGTCCTTCCCATGGGGGAGACAGCTTATGCCGGCCCTCAGTGCGCTGCACTAGGCGCAACACCAGATCTCCTTCCCGGAACGTTCTCGGGTTAACCTTCCGGTTATGATAGGGTCTTAGGTTTTGCTGGTAAATGGCTGTTCTTGCCAAGGCTAGCTCTCTTGCTTATTCTAGCAAGTCCACATCATTTTCTCTTGCCTCTTTTGCCTCTTCTTCGGTATATTGTTGAACTCTTGGCGAATCATGTATGATATCGGTTGCAATCACGGCTTCAGCCCCATAAACCATGAAAAATGGAGTGTATCCGGTAGACCGGTTTGGAGTCGTTCTTATGCTCCACAACACTGACGGTAGCTCATCGAGCCAACACCCCGGTGTCTTTTCAAGAGGTTCGATTAGCCTGGGCTTGATACCGGAAAGTACCAAGGCGTTTGTTCTTTCCACTTGGCCATTGCCTTGTGGGTGCGCAACAGAGCACAAATCCAACCGGATATTGTTATCTTCACAAAATCTTTTGAACTCACCTTGAGCAAAGTTTGTGCCATTGTCAGTAATTATGCTATGCGGGTATCCATACCGCAAGATAACATCTTTCAAGAATTTTACGGCTGTATGCCCATCACATTTTGCGATAGGTTTTACTTCCAGCCATTTGGTGAACTTATCCACCATCACTAGGATTTGGGTAAAGCTGCTTCTAGCGGTTTTGAATGGACCAACCATGTCAAGGCACCAAACAGCAAACGGCCAAGTTAATGGTATTGTTTTTAAGCCGGATGCTGGGGTATGATTTTGCTTGGCGTACCTCTGGCACCCATTGCATTTTCGTACTAAATCCTCAGCATCCTCCAAAGCTGTGAGCCAATAGAAGCCGTGCCGGAATACCTTTGCAACCAGTGCCCTCGATGAAGCATGGTGCCCACATTCTCCTTGGTGAATCTCCACGAGCATTTCTTTTCCCTCTTCCGGTTCCACACATCTTTGGAGGACACCGGTAACACTTCTCTTGTATACCTCGCCATTGATAATGGTGTAAGCTTTGGACCTTCTCTGGATCCTTCTTGATTCATTTTCGTCAGTCGACAAGGTGCCGTTGATCAGGAATTCCTTAATAGGTTTAACCCAAGATGGTGCCTCTCGAACCAGGAACACCGGTACGTCTATATCCATATTATCCACCAACATTGCTTCTTTTGGTATGGACACAACAGTCCCCGAGTTTGCCGGAGCAGTCCCCGGGTTTACTTCATCAATATCCATTGGTACAACATGTGATTCCGGTATGAAAATTGATTCCGATTCCGGGCTTGGTTTGATCGATGGTTCTCTTAAGTGTGCCAAGGCTATTCCGGGTGGAATTTCTTGCCTGGATGAGCCCAGCTTGGACAAAGCATCCGCGGCTTCATTTTCTGCACGCGGCACATGGTGAAACTCACAACCCTCGAAGAAGCCGGAAATCTTTTGCACTTGAAACCGGTATGAGGCCATGTTGGCATCTTTTGCATCCCAATCGCCGGAACACTGCTGCACCACAAGGTCTGAATCACCATAGCAAATGATCCGGTGCGCACCGATTTCTTTCGCGACTTTGAGTCCATGTATTAGAGCCTCATACTCAGCCACATTGTTTGATGCTCTGAAGTGTACTTGCAAAACATACCGGAGATGATCTCCCTTAGGTGAGGTAAGTACCACACCGGCACCTAGACCCTCCTTGAGCTTGGATCCGTCAAAGTGCATCTTCCAGTATTCTATCTTTTGCTCCGGCGGCTTGTATTGCATTTCCGCCCAATCAACAAGAAAGTCAGCCAAAGCTTGCGACTTTATGGCATCTCTCCTTTCGTACTCCGGTACATACGGTGATATCTGGATTGCCCATTTTACGATCCTGCCGCTAGCATCTTTGTTACACATGATATCGGAAATGGGAGCCTCGCTCACCACTTTCATGGAGTCTTCTTCAAAGTAATGCTTAAGCTTTGTGGCGGCCATGAACACGCCATAAGTCATTTTTTGGAAGTGAGGGTAGTTTTGTTTCGAGAGGGAGAGCACCTCGCTCAGATAATATACCGGTCTTTGCACGGTTTTTCCTTCCTCTTCTCTTTCAACCACAACCACTACACTCACAACCCGGTTTGTTGCTGCTATGTACAACAACATGGGCTCCCTTTCCAAAGGTGAAGCCAATATAGGCGCAGTGGCCAGCATCTTTTTTAGTTCTTTAAACGCTGCATCTGCCTGAGGGGTCCAGACGAAAGTGTCTGATTTTTTCATCAAGGCATAGAGGGGCAGAGCTTTTTCTCCCAACCTGCTTATGAACCGGCTTAGCGACGCCAAGCTTCCGGTAAACTTTTGCACGTCTTTGAGATCGTGCGGTATGGTCATTCTTTCGATTGCCCGGATTTTTACCGGATTCACTTCTATTCCCCGGCTTGATACGAGGAAGCCAAGCAACTTGCCGGCTGGGACACCAAAGGTGCATTTTGCCGGATTAAGTTTCATCCGGAACCTTCTTAGGTTATCAAATGTTTGCCGGAGATCGTCGATTAAGGTTTCTTTTTTCTTAGTTTTTATCACGACATCGTCTACATAGACTTGCACGTTTTTACCGATTTGATCATACAAACACTTTTGTATACAGCGCTGGTACATTGCACCAGCGTTGCGCAAACCGAAAGGCATCGTGACATAGCAGTAAGCCCCGTGCGGGGTGATAAACGCAGTCTTTATTTGGTCTTCCTTTTTCAAGGGGATTTGGTGGAAACCGGAATAGGCATCCAGGAAAGACAACAGTTCACATCCAGCGGTGGAATCAATCACTTGATCGATCCGGGGTAACGGGAAAGGATCTTTTGGGCAAGCTTTGTTCAGGTTGGTGTAGTCGATGCACATGCGCCATACCTTTGGAGCTTTTGCTTCAAGGTTCTCTTCTTTCTTCTTCTCGACCATCACCGGATTGGCTAGCCACTCTGTGTGCAGCACTTCCACGATGAAACCGGCAACCAACAACTTTGTTACCTCCTCTCCAATGATCTTTCTCCTGTCTTCAGCAAACTGGCGCAGCGGCTGCCTTACCGGCTTAGCATCTTTCCGGACATTCAAACAGTGCTCAGCCAGCTCCCTCGGAACACCTACCAAGTCATCAGTAGACCAGGCAAAGATATTCCGATTCTCACGGAGGAAGCCAGTGAGCGCGCTTTCCTATGCCTCAGTGAGGCTGGCACCGATGCGAACGGTGCGCTCAGGGTGAGCCGGGTCCAGCACGATGTCCTTTGTTTCATTGGTTGGCTTGAATGCCGGTGTGCCCAAGTTTCCACTCATTGCCGCTAAACTCAACTGTGAAGATTGAGCCAGCGCAACCGCGGTCTGCATTCTTTTCTTTTCCTCTGCAATCACCAGCGATTCGGCCAGATTCGATCCGGCGGAAGCGGTTTCCAGTGAGACCTTGTAGTTTCCCACCACAGTTAAGGGTCCACGAGGTGCCGACATCTTCATCTTGAGATAGGCTGTGTGAGTTGATGCCATAAAGGCTGCCAGTGCCGGTCTCCCCAGCAGTGCATGGTAAGGACTATCCAGATCCACCACCTCGAACAGAAGGTTTTCCACCCGGCAACTATCACGACCACCGAATGAAACATCCACCCGGACTTTTCCCATGGGCGAGCAAGACAGCCCCGGAACGATCCCGTGGAAAGTTGTGTGCGTTGGCTGCAGCATATTCTCAGTTATCCCAAGTGTGCGCATGGTGTGCCGGTACATAATGTTTATGCTGCTCCCATTGTCTATCAGCACTTTGCTGAATTTGACTCGAGCGTTTGGCCCATCCATGATTGGGTCCACAACCAGAGCGTAACCACCCGGATTAGGCATTATTTTCGGGTGATCCTTGAACGACCAGCTTATTTCTTGATCAGACCAAAGCATGTACTTTGGAACTGCCGGCATCACCGCGTTCACTTCCATGGAACGGCGCCGCAGGCTTTGCTTGTCTGTTGGCTCAGTAACGAACACAACACAGCACATATCTGGGTCATAGTAAACATTCCGGCCCAAAGGTGCCGGTAGAGGTGGTTGGCCATTGGCGTCTTCCACCTGATGAACCTGTTGTGGTGGAAGCCGGTTTTGCTGAGGCTGCACCGGTATAGCATTTGGTCCGGTAAGCGGGGGTGGTGGTGGTAGTTTTCCGGCATCTTTTGCTGCACCTTGGCCCATCAACCTTCTGGTCCAAGTACAATCTTTTGTCAAGTGGTTTGCCGGCCTTCCGGAATTTGGTGTGTGCCACCGGCATGGCTGGTCCATTGCGGATTCCATGGTGTACCTTTCCTCATTGTTTTGCCACGGTTTCTTCTCAACCCATTGTTTCTTAGGACCCGCCCATGGCTGCGATCCGGTTTTTTGCCTTTGGCTTCCGCTGGCGCTGGAATTTTCCTGCACCGCGGCTACTTGTTGTGGACCATACCTTCGATCCGGAAACTCTTCCCTTCGTTTGTTATACCGGTTGTCCCGGTGTTGCTCTTGGCGTTGCTGAGGCTGGCTTGATTGTTCCAGTTCAATTTGTACAGCCGGCTGCATTGGGTCTCCCAATGCGTAGCTATCGGCTACATGTATCATTTCCGCCAAAGTCGTTGGCATGCTCCGCTGCAGCTTTTGCCACAACGGTGAACCTCTTCTGCACCCACTGCTAAACCAAACTATGGCTTGTGCCTCTATCACCCCCTCACAGGAGTTCCTTGTGGTGTTCCACCGGGCCAGGTAATCCCGGTCTGTTTCATTTGGGCGTTGCACGCACAAAGCGAGCTGCTGCGGCCTGTTTGGCCTCCGGTAGGTGCTGCTGAAATTACTCACAAAAGCTTCCTCAAAGTCCAACCAGCCGTTTATGCTTCCAGCCGGCAAATTGTTCAGCCAGATTCTTGCCGGTCCCACCAGGAACGATGGTATGATTCTCACGGCCCAGCGGCGATTTCCTCCTCCGGCTACGGTTCCTCCGCCACCAGCGATATAGACTGCGGTAACATAATCCGCGAGCCAGTCTTCCGGCTTAGTGGTGCCATCGTATGTTTTTGTGTCACGCGGCAACTGGAAGTTGCGAACTGGCGGTCCCTCTTTCATGATCCTTGGACCAAAACATTTTGGACCCGGAGGCCCTTCTTCCTCAATTATTTCAGACAGATACACCCTGTCCAGACGGTGCCTCGCATCCCATACTGGTAAGTGCCTTTCTCCCACGCGCTCTCCCAACGGGTTCCGGTACGCCATGGGTCTGTCAGCTGTTGAGTCAGCCTCATCATAAGGTTCCGGTATCGTGGCCCTTGCTTGCCGGTACCTCGGAGGAATCTCATCTTCCTCTTCATACGCAGCCCTTGCCGCTTGATAATTTTTCCCGGTTTCGTATTTACCGGCATGATTGTTTCCGGCATAGCCCCTTTTGGCGTAGCCTCGATCTGCCCCTTGGCTTTTTCTTCCGGCGTCATGTTGCCCGGCTTTTTGCTTTCCGGCAAGGACCGGATCGTACACAGTCATCTGCTGCGCATTCACCTCTTTTCCCCTTCTTTTATCCGGATGAGGGGACGATGCTTGCCCCTGAGATTTGCTACCGGCATTCTTTGTTGAACGCGCGGACTTCGAAGCCACAGCTTTGTTCAGCTTAGCCAGCTGCTCAGCGTTTTGCTGCTCGATAGTTTCAAGCAGCTCCCGGACACGCTCTTGCTGTTTTACCAGAGCATCCCCGGAGAGCGATTCACACAGCTCTACCGCAGCCTTGGCAGCTTTTATAGTTTTATCCGGGCTACTGTACTTAGGCTTCTCTATGATGCTTACAGATGCAGAGGCACTTTTACCGGCTAGAATTTCTTTACGCAGATCTTGATCTAGATTGCGAGCTTTAAGCCGGTTTTCCGGTATCCTAGCGGCATGTGCGCTAACAGAAGCAAAGCCATGGGCAGCGTTATACTCACGTAGGGTTAGGTTCAGCTCGCGCTGCGCCCGGATGATGTCCTTGCCGTTCTCGAGCAGCTTCTGGCGTTGTGCCTCCAGCTCCGCTTGAGCCGCTGCCGGGTCGATGTTCTGCGCGATGGGGGTGGTGAGGACGTTCATCGCCGCTTGGAGTGGTGCTTCCGGTAGCGCCGAAGATGCTCCCGCAACGCCAGGGTCGCGCTCTAGTGGTGGCTTGGCCGCACGGGTCGATGCCGCACGCCCAGGTTCTTCTCCCACAGCATCCTTGCCGGCAACGACCGCGCCAGCCATCATCACCTCCACGCTGCCGGCGGCGCGGCCAGCACATAGCCACCTTGGCGGATCCGGCGCCACCAGCACCGGCGAGAGGCGCTGGCGCACAGGGACAGTGCCGAAGTAGACGCGGTGGCTGCCGAACTCGATGATGCGGCCGTTCTTGGGGAAGATGCCGCCGTTGGCGAAGCAGCCCGCGTTGTCGTTGATGAAGTCCGTGGAGTAGAAGCACTGCACCAGCGCGGACACCGTGCGCTGACCAGCGACGTCGAGGAGGCCCGCCCGAATGTGAACTCCGTCAAGCGCCACTTCTTGCCCCACGGTGGGCGCCAACTGTCGTCGTGGTGAACGAGCAGATGCCATAGGATGGCTTAAGTTGGGGCCGGATGGACGCTAGAGGATCCGGGTGAGGGTTTGCGGTTGGATTGGACGAACTTCCGGATGCCTTCCTCAAGAACACGACCAAGGGCAGTGAAAACAGGAAGAAGAACACAAGGAAATACACCGCACCAGATCTTTCTCTTTATTGCTCTCAGCAAGATACAAGTTTTGGGTACAGCATTTCTGCTCTATTCAGCTACCAGTTCCTAGTTCTTGGTTCTTCGCTCACACCTCTCTCTGCATAATGGGCTACCCCCTCTCCTTATATAGGGGAGAGGTGGCTTATAGGGCAAGAAACCCTAATGGCATCTTTGACTAGACAAACTACTTTTACAAAGCTACTTTAATCATAAATGGCGGCGCCGGCTTCTTTAATCAGGGAGGCTGACGTCCTCCGGTTGCTTTTGGCGTCACCTCCACCTTTGGCGTCAGGGCTTCGTTTAAAGTCACTTTGCTTAGCTCATCTTTGTCCTCTAGCTCCAGAGAGAATCTTTGACCGGCCTTGCCGGTACGCTCTTCTTACCGGTAGCCCGGTGTCTTCTTTATCCGGTTCCGGTATACCCCTCTTGGGGATACCGGCTTAGCTTTACTTAGCAAAACATCTAACTTTGTCCTCCAGCTTAAATATTAAACCGGTATCTTGATGGTCCAAACCATCCGGTTTGGCATGCCTTTGGCATACCGGGGGTCATCCCCCCAACAACTAGGGAGAAAACAACAATGTTTTATCGAAGGGTAGTTCTATTGTTTACTTTACACACATTGGTTAATGCGATAATCTGTTGCCTGTAACTTAATACTGGAAGGGGTTTGGACAATAACCGGAAGTTGGATTAATAGTCATAGACGCAGTTGGATTACGGTCTATGTATTATGTTGTAATGCCCAAACAAATCTTATAGTAATCATATTGTCATGTATGGTCAATATTCTGTCAATTGCCCATATGTAATTTGTTCACCCATCATGTTATTTATCTTTATGGAGAGACACCTCTAGTGAAATGTGGACCCCGGTCATATTTCTTTTACACTGGTAAATTCATCCACTGCAATCCTGATCTATTTACTTTCCGCAAGCAGTATTCTCTTTAATTACTGTAAACATCTCCTTGCACTCGATACATTTAATACTTTGTGTTCAGTAAAACTGGTGAGATTGACAACCTCACTGTAAGTTGGGGCAAAGTATTTTGGTTGTTTTCTGTGCAGGTTCCACGTTGTTGCTGACGCCGGTAGTGCGCCCTACCACTAGTCAGCTAGCAACACCTTCATAAGTCACGTCTTTCTCCTAGTGGTCGATTAAACCTTGGTTTCTTACTGTGGGAAAACTTGCTGCTGTGCTCATCATATCTTCCTCTTGGGGTTCCCCAACGGTGTGCAATCTACGCTCATCAAGCTCTTTTTCTTGCGCGGTTGCCGGGGAGAAAGAGGATTTCTGCAAGGGGAGTCTCTCATCTCCAATTTCTTTACTTTGTTATAGTTTTGCCTTGTTTATTTTATTTTGTCTTGTTTGCTTTATCATATCAAAACACAAAAAATAGTTTCGTTTATAGTTGTCTTTATATCAAAAACACACAAAGAAATTAGTTTTTATTATAGCTGTTATTTCTGTTGCCTAGTTTTAATTTTCGTAAAATGTGTTCTGTTGAAAATACTAAGTTGTGTGACTTTTCTAGCACAAACAACAATGATTTTATTTGTACACCTATTGGTCCACCTGCTCCTGAAGCAGCCTTCTATGAAATTAAGCCTGCTTTGTTAAATCTTGTTATGAAAGAGCAATTTTCTGTTGTTAGTACTGAAGATGCCGCTTCCCACCTTAATAATTTTGTTGAACTTTGTGAGATGCAAAAATATAAGGATGTAGATGGTGACATTATAAAACTGAAATTGTTTTCTTTCTCTTTGAGAGATAGAGCTAAAGATTTGTTACTATCTTTTCCTAGAAATAGTATTGATTCTTGGGTTAAATGCAAAGATTCTTTTATTGGAAAATATTATCCTGCTGCTAAGATTATATCTTTGAGAAGCGACATAATAAAATTTAGACAATTTGATAATGAACATGTTGCTCAAGCTTGGGAAAGAATGAAATCTTTGGTAAAGAATTGTCCCACTCATGGACAAACTACTTGGATGATCATTCAAACTTTTTATGCAGGACTAAAATTTTCTTCAAGAAACCTTCTGGATTCAGCTGCTGGAGGTACCTTTATGTCCATTACTTTGGGGGCTGCAACAAAACTACTTGATGATACTAGTAAGCTTGCACTTGCAACACACGTTCTTTGTTGACGAAGAAAAGACATGCATGATACTAAAAATCCAAAAAATCAAAGAACATATTTATATCTTAGTAAGGTAGTAAGGTGGAACATGAACATACAAGATTTTTCATTTAGCTGTTTGTTTTACGCTTGTCGAACATCAGAACATGCATCTGCATGCAACCTCACAATCTACAAGTTATATTGAAACAACTGTGTCTTGATTGAACAAAATCTTTGTTAGAAGGATCCCGAGATAGTATAAATCCTGTAAAATTTCAATATTGAACCTTCTATGAAACAACCACATCACCAACTCACTGGGACAATAAATTCAGATAAGTACATAATTTGGGCAACCTGTTTTGAACTATAAATTTCCTGTATTACTCATGCAAGCACTTACTGACCCCTTTAACATCCCAAAACACTACCGCAGTGTAGAGCACATTTGTATCATACATGACAAGGAGGGAGCATCATACTTTTCGCAACAGATGTATAATAGAATTGCCCATGGTCCGTTGGTAGGAGCATACACTGCCTACGCGGGAACAAGTTAGAAGTGATGAGTTAAGTACTAACCTAACATACATAGAAAAACACAAAGTACCACAGAACTGGGAGTAAAAAAAATGGAGATCAAATCCACTTACACTACATCTTCTATAAAAGCAAACTGGAAAATGCACTGCCCTGTTGGCCTGGTCCCAAGAACCGCCATGACACTTGTACTGAAATAACAAAGCACCATAGTAAGTATCCAAGAATGAAATCATGTTGCATTTACAAAATAAGCCAAATGCTAGCATTCACATGTCTGTAATTTATGTGGGGATTATTTCACTTCAATTACGTTGAAGTTACTAAAACTAAATATAATAATACCAAAAATACAGGAAAAGTACATGTATGGATTGTGTGAGCGGGGTGGGGCGGTTTATGTTGCCTCTCACTTCTAAGGTGATTTCTTGAGCGACAGATATGTCATTTACTTGCTATATTCTAAATCCAGAACAACAAAAACAAACTAAATAGTGAATTTGAACGAAAGTTTGGAGAGAATCAAGAAGCACATATTTCCTCTATATATTAACCAAAAGGTAGCCAAAAATCATAGAATCATCCCATGCGTCCACTTTCAAATATTTGGGGCACCTAGGATTGCAGCAGCCCACACACACAATTCTGACAATATTTGGGGCACCTAGGATAATATAGAAAACAAAAAAACAGCTATGATCAACACATATCTGCAGCGAGTAACACTTAGAATTTTGGTACATCAATTATAACAAAATAAAATCTGAGAATATAATTTTCTTTACTACCTATATTTCCTTCTCTGGTGTATAACTGCAAATGGCAGCCAGATCTACATAGAAATGACAGAACCAGGTAATGATTTACTATGTTGATGCACCGAATATTATGTATTTGAACATAATGGACCCTAATCATTAAGCAACTGTCGTAATCCCATTAAGCTAGACTAATACTACCCCATTTCATGCTTAATCTGTGAAAGAAAACTGATTATCCAATAGCCCTTCACAAAGTTTTTGCATAAAGAAAAATCTGATGAAAACACCAGCAAATTTAACATACAGCTATCTGCCGAGTTGTCCTCAAGCTCGTCATTATATGCATGTCTTCAAGAGTGCTACAGAAAAGCTGAAAATAGCAATGCTAAATCAACCATCTAGCCTGCATGAGAAGACAATTTCTTGCTTAATCTGCGTAAGATAGCTGGGCATCCAATTAATAGCTCTTCACAAAGGCTTTGCAGGAAGACAAATCTGATGAAAAACAACAACGAACTTTACATACGCCTCTCTGCAGTGTTGTCCTCGTGCTCTCGTCATTAATTATATGCATATGACTTCAGGAGTGCAACAGAAATGTTCAATTTTGGTTTCGCTTTCAACTTTGAGCTGAAAATAGGCATCATGAGCAGGCTTTAAAATTCTTCGTTGCTAATGATGGTAAACTATTTTTCTTCCAACCTATATTTTTCCTCTCCATGTAATGTATGCAATGTTGGACAAGCTCTTGAGAGCTAGGATCGTTGTTCAACATACCATGTCTTGTGATTCTCCGATCATTGGCCATGTGTATGTGCTATTTACCGGTCATATTATCACTTTGAAAATATCATTCAAACAAATTATCCATCACTGACCTATGAGTTCAGTTTTTTAAGTATATTTTGCACTCTTTTCAATAGTCATATGAGGAGCTACGATCATGATAGTAAATAGAACATAATGGAAGACAGTGCAATATGAAAATAATTCATAAGACATAATGGTATTAAAATCTTGCAAAAATAGACATGAACATTATGGGGAGAAAAGAAGTGCTTGCAAGTTTTCTCATTGCAACAACGTCAGTCATGCTGGTGTGGCTCAACCGTCTAGCCTGCATGTCAAGACTATTTGTCAATGTGAATAATTAACCCCAGCCTGAAGGCACAAAATTCTGACCTAAAATATTTACACTTGCTCGATTGATCTGATGTTGCCAAAAAATGATGGATGAACCAATAGCTAAAAGGGATTCAATGAAAAGAATCAACACTTCAATATCAGTTTCACGCCTAATATCAACCAATCAGACAAGCCAATGTCCTATTCATAAAATCTCAACGTATTTATCTATGTGCCTGCTTGAACCCAACATTTGCAATCCCTACTGCCTGAACCCAAAATTTGCAATCCATAAAATTTGTATCATTGAGATGAGGTAAACCTGAAATACGGCTTGGGTTCCTTGCCTCAGCGATTCCATGCATCCGGGCAGTGCGTTGGCGAGGAGTGGGGCTCTCCTACTCTCCTGCATGATCCTGGTTACGATCTGGTGGTCCGGTAGAGCGGACGGCTGGGCGGCTGTACTGCAACGGGGCAAAGATGTCCAGTGATATAGGAGGAGAGGACGACATGTGATGCGGCGAGCTCAGCTCCATCCTCAGCTATGCTTGCGTCTCCATAGTAGCAGCGATGCGGGGCTGGTATTGGACGTGCCTAAGACGGCTGGTGTAACGCCCCGCTTTTGCAAACTTGTTTATTTGTCCTTATTGCAAAAATTAGGGGGAACAAAAACTTTTTCTTAAGACTAGATAGATGAATTGCCTTGATCTGTTGGTTATGATGTAATGCTTTGATCTGTTGGTTGATGTATTGTCTTGTTTTGCTTGTTGAGTTTTGTCTTGAGTTACCTCAAAGAACAACACCTCTAGTGGTCCGCCAAACAACTCACCTAATAAAACACATGTGTGACTTAGGAAAAATTGTTTTCCTTTTTACTACATCAAACTCTTCTTCTGATGGCAACATGAGTGTGCCATCTTGTTTTTTTTTTCTCTTTGTGGTACAAGATAGTTCAATCATCCTTAATTCAAAACTTGGGATCATCTACCCCTAGCTACATCCCTCTCTTATACCCACTCATCCTTGTTGGTTTTGAGGCCTTGTCGACCATCTGTGTTGACAGGCTTAAAATGTCCAGACTTGGGCAGTTAATCTCTAAGCAACCACAACTGTTATTGGTGGCCTCAAAACATGGATCTCATCTATGCAGCACCCTCTTCAACCTCCACGTCTTGCATGTCCCATTCTACCATAACAACTCTTACATTCACCCTGATCTTGTACCCTATCCAATGTTCAACACTAGATCACTTCCTCCTCTTTTATCTCTGGTATTTATTCAAGTTTAATCTTCACAAGACTAAGAGTGGGAATGATGGGTACATTTTGTAGCCACCATCTACCCTTGAGAACACTCCTCCCTAAATTAGTTTTCTTTCTCAAAAACCCTATTGTTTTCCTTCTCTAGTTTTGATCACAAAACTACTTCTAGTTTTATAAAATCTTTTCAGGATATTTCTTCAAAGAAAACACAGAACTAAAATGGGTTTTGTTTTTCATCCCATTTCTACCAAGTACTGATTTCTAAAACATTACTTTCTATTTTGTTTTCATTTTTACAAAAGGCTTGCTTATGGTACTTATAGCATTTCTTGTTTTTCTCTTGGTTATTTAAAATTGAGAAAACTCCACCTTACTTGATAAAGTAAGTAGAACATTTTGAATCCTATGTTCTACCTAACTTCTCTCAATCCTTTTCAAAGTCCTTTTTTTTAAATTAATTTTCTTCCCAATTGTCCCTAGACAATTGAGGTGTTTCGAATACCTTTCAACTGAATTCTATTTCAAATGGCAACACTTGCACATCTTATGCACATCTCTGATCCACCACATTGTATCCCCCATCATCCAATTCTTGATCGTATGGATGATCATTTGATACTTTCAAGTGGAATCCCTTCAACAAAACCCTAGACTCAGGGAGTATTTCAAACCACTCCCAATTGACCTCTTATTTGAAGCGCAACTTATATTTCATCATACCCATCTCAATCCTTTATTATTTTCCATCATCACCTTGACATCATGAATTGATGATTTATGTCACCATATTCATCCTTGTGAGTATATGGTTACTTCACTCACCATCTCTCATAGCCTTGCTCTACCATTGTCTAAATCACCATCACCACCATCATCTCTTGGACACATCTTTTATCAAGTCAAAATGTCACCACCATCTACTTTAGCACCCTTGTGCATTAGTATCACTTTGCCTAAAATTCTATATCTTTTTAGGCCACCATTTTAGTAATTTGTGAGGCACTCAACCTTGGGTGTCATGCATGTGTAGCAATTATCTCTTGTTGATCACTTGTGCATGGCTAAAAATATGTGGCCGGCCATGCCATGGCACACATGCATCATGCCTCTCCATTTCCCTCTCTCTCACATAATTACTCCACCTTGGGAAGCCTCTCCTCCTTTGTCCCTTCCCAATGCCACAAATAAATTCAGCTTGGGTCAAATATCTCTTCCCCAAACCAGCCTCCCAACTAACCCAATCAATGAAGAGGCTACCTCCCAACCAACCCAATCAATGAGGAGGCAGCCCACCCCCTCTCCCTCTATATAAAGGGGCTTGGCAGCCCACCCCATCCTCACTTGCTCTCACTTTTCCACTCCCCACTCTTTCCTCCACTCCCACACACCCTCCTCCTACCTCTCCCCACGAAATTTCTGCTCCTCCTAGCTTCATGGCCGGCCATGGCCATGAAAAGCTCTCCAAGATGAAGCTCCCCCCCTCCCTCAAGCTCCCCCTCTCCATGAGAGCATCCCTCTCCTTCTTCTCCCCAATCCTAGATGGTTTTCTCTCCTCTTCTTCTTCCTCCCTAGCTAAGTTTGGATCTTGATGCAGGTGCATGTTGGTCCAAGCATGGAGAAGCTTCACCTATCCTCAGATCTGAAGTTCTTGACCAAAATTCGTCCAAAACCTTGCAGTAATTTCTTTCATCTTGCTGTTTCAGATTCTGGTACGAACTTGTAAAATCCACCAAAACTCGTGTACAGCTCCAAATCGAGTGATCCAAAGTTCCACGGTTAGCTTATGAAAAGATCTACAACTTGGAGTTGGTTTCATCCTCAAATTCGTAGCAAATATTCCTGAGTAATTAAAGTTCTGAAAACATGCTGTTTCGCTGTTTGTTAAATTTGTTTTGTTTTACAAAACCTTTTGGAGCAAAATCAACTGGGGATGAAAGCCCTCTCCAGTAGCTTCATTTTGACGTCGGTCTCACCTCAAATAACCACCTAGAATTGAAATGGTTCACTGATCAATTTCTAGTCAGATCTGACTTTGTCTGTTTAGGCCATGAGCTTGGAGATGAATTTGCGAGTGCAACCAATTGCATTAGAACCGTATTGTCAATACCTTTCAGATGCAACTGACCTCATATTTTTAGGATTTTTCTACAATTTTTGGCATATAGATCTTTTTTTCTGTACAGTCAGATTCAAGCAAGGTCCTAAAATTGTAGGTTCAACCTTTTTGAGTGATTCCAATTGGGTTAGTCTTGTATTAGTACTGGCCATCTAGGAAAAATATTATTAGTCTCTGTTCATTAATTTTTGTTACTGTTAGTAAGGTATATGTGTGACATGCATTGTTGGACCAAAACTTGTTAGTTTATTTAAAACCCTTGACCAACTCTTTTTAGTAGAGATGGGCAACCTTTGTTTTATGCTTGCAAAACAAAACCTCTGCAACATAACATTAGCTCTGTTGTTTTGCTTAAGTTTTCAAATGATGTGGAATTTGGGTTGCTTCCTACTTTGGATGTTGTGTTATGTGAGCAAACTAAGTTAGGGAAAACTGTTTTCTACCTTTCCAAAAATGTTTGAAAATGTATTGTGAATGTTTGTGATGCCAAACTAATGCACTTGTCCTCTTTATGATGTTACCTACCAGGGGATACTTAGTTTGTGCCATGGTGATAGCTAGAGAGGCAATTTCTAAGTCGTGGCACTCTCATACCTTTACTAGGTAAATAAATTGGGTTCTCTTTTAATTGCTTTGTAGTATCTATAAGTCCTCGATACCTTAGCTTTAGTAGAGTGGTTAGTTTTTGATTGATGATTGTTGTATGTTTGTTTTGTTGGTACGATGTGATTGATTATGTTCCTTTTATATTTTCCGGCGATAGATGCGAACAATTCCGGAGAAGAAGAAGAAGAAGTGGAATCAGACAAGGATTTTATTTATGTTGTTGGGATTCTTATATTGATGGAGTTGAAGAAGTCCAGGGACAAATAAGCCAAGGCAAGCCATCTCTTGATCTCTGATTGTTGAATCACACATTGTGGTTACTTGTGTTATTCTTGTCTCTCGTTTTATCTTGTGTTGTTTCTACTTATGTTGATGGAGCATGCTCACCGTGAGCATGTTGATTCTCTTTGACACCTCACCTACAATTCCCCTTTTCGGGAATGATGATCATAACCATTACCTTGGTGTACCCTCTAAGTGTGAGGGTATGCCCACCTACCTTGAGTGTGTCGACCTCTCGACACCCTTCTTGCACCCCTTAGTGGTATGATGGTTAGTATCATGTCCTTGTGATGCCTTCTAACTCTTTTTGATGCTATACATACTTACTCCCAAGTATGTTGAATCTCTTGTTGATGCTAGGCATACTTACTCTCAAGTATGTTGAACCCATTGTTGATGTTACGCATACTTACTCTCAAGTATGTTAAAACCCTTGTTGCTTTTATGCATGCTTACCCGAAGCATGTATGCCCCCCTTGACCACCTATTTTATCTTCTTCTTCATGGTATGATGATTAACATCATGACCCTTGTCGAGCAATCCTACCTATGTTGTTCCCATGCATGCTTATCCTAAGTATGTATGATCTTCCCCCCCCCCCTTGACGCTTCAATTGTCCTCTCCTTAGTGGTATGATGTCTAGCATCGTGCCATCGATATACCTTAGCTCTTGCATAAAACTTTAGGTTGGGAACCCCTCAAGGTTTACCTTGTTGTAAAAGTTTTTGAGAAAACCTTGGGTGATTTGACCTTACCCGAGTGTATGGTTGATGAAAGGAAATGATCTGGACAAAGATGGTTGGAAAGAGGAAAGTGTGTGTGACTTGGGTTTTTGAGAAAAACGACACACGTTTCTTTGTATTCGCCCGGAACAACTAAATCGCGCAACCACATTACCCCAACATTGGCACGGGGCTTAGCCCTAGTTTGTTGAAGCTGGCATGAGACACCTTCACAACTCTCTAGGAGGGTCACGATGACCTCTGACACCGGGTTGCGCTCTGGAGGAGGCAATACACTGTCTTAACTGATAGCCGGACGATTACTGAGGGTCTTCTGTCATGGCGCCGGAGATACGCTCAAAAGGAGGTATGCTGCCGGGGTGCCAGGAAGGGGTAAGCCCGCAGGGAAGGACTCATGTCAGGGGAGATAAGCGAAAGGTTATGTCCGAGTTTCTGTCATGGCATAGTTGATATGCAGGGATGATGCCCACATGATAGACTCGCGGATCTTGTGGGGAAAGTGTGCAAACTCTGCAGAGTCAAATCTATTTGAATAGCCGCGTCCGCGGTCATGGACGGTTGGGATGGCCGTTACCAAGCTGTGTCGAGTTTTGGTTTAGAAAATGATTTCCAAAGGAAATGGGTGTGTTGGATGTACCGGAAGGATACAGAAAGGCTGGTGCCGACCATATGGAGATGGTCGAGGAAAATGAAACAAAAATTGGGTGACCCTTCCTAGTGTTTTATGTTGAAGAATTCTTTTGAAGTATCTTCTTTAACAAAGATATAGATATGTCATAGGACTTCCCTAGTATCCCCATCACCTGAGATGGCGGTATGCTAACTCTTCTTCAATAAAGATATAGATATGTCATAGCTATCTTTTGAAGTATCTTCTTCAATAAAGATATAGAGATGCCATAGTACCACTTTAGTGTCTCCATCAATTGCGATGTCGGGATGCTATATCCACAAGAGAAACCGATTCTCTTTCACATGCTATATCCACAAGAGAAACTATTCTTCCTCTGTTGTCTCTTTTAGCTAGCTCTGTTAGCATCTTTCTTGATGGTTTGCGAGTACAATTCCAAATGTACTCACGGCTTTGTCCCTGGCTATTTACTTGGCCAGACTTGGAGGAACACGACGGATGAAGAAGGAGTTGGCGACGTCTATGCGAGCTAGGAACGTCTTCCTAGTCAGTTGCATTTAGGGTTATGGCAGATGACTTGGGTACTGCGCTACTGAAGTGATGACGCTACTCTGATGTTTAGTTAGGCCCTTCGTGGCCATTATGTAAAGATTGGTCATGTGACCTTATTGTAATTTTCTTATTCCGCTTTGTAATGGATGGTGTAATTTGATATCAGTTCAGCTATGTGTTCACGGCACACTGATCATGGGAACGTGAACTGTATACATAACAGGGAATTTCGGACAGCTAGTCCGGGGTCCCCACAGCTGGCCTCGGTGGTGGCCTCCTTCAGCGAGCGGCGATGGCCGAAGAGTGGAGGAGGCATCTGCGTCCGCGCCGGAGGGACCAGATTTGCGGCGGCTAGGTTTTCTTCCTGAGGGGGAGCGTGGCATCCAGGCCTGGGTCGAACGATTGATGTGTGTGTGCGGGGCTGTTTCATTGTTTGAGGCGTGATTTTTGGATCCAATTCCAGAAGTTGCGTGTGGTTAGGTTGTTGAGTGAGGGGAGATTACACGATTGTGGACCGTGTGATCTACCTATGTGGATGGTGTAGATTCGATTTTCCTACGGCACTTTGTGCCTTTATAAGTAGTAGAGATGATGATAAATTATTCTGAATGGCACACCGAGAGAGCTCCACAAGGTTAGAAGGTAAATTCTGTCGAAGAATCTTCCTCCTTGAGTGATAAGATTGGTACTATTATGTCTATGCTTGTTAATGGTAAAGCACGTGTTGATCCAAATAATATTCCGTTAGCTTCTTTGGTTGCTCAAGAAGAGCATGTTGATGTGAATTTCATTAAAAACAATAGTTTCAACAACAATGCTTATAGGAATAATTTTGGTAGCAACAATTATAGGTCATATCCTTCTAATAATGGTAATGCTTATGACAATTCTTATGGTAATTCCTACAACAACAATAAAAGTGCACCCTCTGATCTTGAAGTCATGGTTAAGGATTTTATTAGTAACCAAACTTCTTTCAATAAAACTGTTGAGGAAAAGCTTGCCAAAATTGCTATTCTTGATTCTAAATTTGATAGCCTTGCTCATGATGTTGATTTTATTAAATTAAAGGTTATGACTCACGATGTTAAAGAAAGTAAAACTTTGAATTCCATTGAAGTTAGAATTGATGAAAATATTAGGATGTTGGCGGAATTGCATGCTAAGTGGGAAAGAGAAGATGAAATTGCCAGAATGAATAATATGAATAAATTTTATACCATCACCACCACAAGTAGCAATGAAGTATCAAATGCTAGCCATGTTCCTACTATTAATGTTAAAATAAATGGTGCAGGAAAAGTCTCCACTCCCTCTACAAAATTGCCTAGAACAACTGAAACTACTCCTGATAAGTGTGCTGAAATTTTTCGGAGTATGGGAGACAATAGTCCCTTCACCTTTGGTAAAAATGAGTTTAATTTTGATGATTGCAATATCTCTGAAGTAATTGAGTTCTTACAAAAGATTGCTAGAAGTCCTAATGCTAGTGCTATAAATTTAGCTTTTACAAAGCACATTACAAATTCTCTTATGTAAATTAGAGAAGAGAAATTAAAGCATGAAGCTTCTATTACTAAAAAGTTAGAAGATGTCTGGGAGCCCATCACTAATATGAAAATAGATGGCTTTGATTGCAATTCTTTATATGATCTTGATGCAAGTATTTCTGTTATGCATAGAAAAATCTATGATATGCTTGATTTGCCACCATTGGAACAATGTTATTTGGATGTTCATCTTGTTGATATTGCTGCAAAGAAATCTTTGGGGAGGGTTCGTAATGTTCTTATTATGTTTAAAAATAAGCTTGCCCCGTTGACTTTTTTGTTCTGGATATTGAATGCAATGCGTCTTGTCCAATTATTTTGGGAAGACCGTTCCTTAGAACTATTGGTGCTGCTATTGATATGAGAGATGGGATTATTAAATATCAATTCCCACTCAAGAAAGGTATGGAACACTTCCCTCGAAAAAGTAAGAAGTCACCTTATGACTCTATCATTAGAACAAATTATGATGTTGATGCTTCTTCATTTGATAATACTTGATGCTAGCTCTTTTTCTGCGCCTATCTGAAAGGCCTTAAAAAAAGCACTCTTGGGGAGATAACCCATGTTTATTTTCTGTAATTTTTCTTTTTTGTTGAGTCTTGGAAGTTATTACCTCTGTAACAACCTCTTCTTATCATTTTTATTTCGTTTTTGTGCCAATAATAGCCTCTAATAGGAAGAAAGTAAGATTTGGGGAAGTTCTGTCCAAAAACAGATTCTGTGTTGTTACCACAAAAACTCATATAAATAGAGAAAGTGGAATTGTGAGCTGCCATTTTTATGCATATTCCCCGGGTTATTATCTAACTTTCGTTAGTTGACCACTTTTCGAGATGAGTAACAGAAGACTTTCGAAAAAATTGTTCTTTACCTACTGTTCTGTTTTGACATATTTTTGCACTATTTGCATTTGCTTCTTAAATCTCTTTCTTTTTGAGTTTTTATCAAAGAGCTTTTTGAAGAGTTGCTACAGTAGCTAATGCTTTAATAGATGTTTTCTATATGTTATAACTGAACCCAAGTGGATTTGTCTATTTTGATTGTACTAATGCTGCTAATAGAGAATTGTGTGAAGTTTTGTATGAAGGAAGTTTTCAAATGTCGGGAGAGAAGAATGATGTTGTGAGATGAAGTATGGACAAAAGCTCAAGCTTGGGGATGCTCCTGCACCCTAAGAAATATTCAAGAGGTACAAGCGTCAAAGCTTGGGGATGCCTTGGGTATCCCCTCTTCATCAACAAAACAACATGTCATCTCTCTATGCGCTATATTTTTATTGCTTCATACGCTATGTGTTGTTCTTGGAGCATCTTTATTTTTGTTTTTTTAGTTTAGTTTAGTTTTATTTTATGTAGCATATGTTGGATCTCGGCACATCTGTATTGGAGAAAGACCCACTCCGTTTTAATTGGATAGAACACTCCAGTTTTCGCTATTATTGTTCTGCGAGTGTGATACGTCTCCAACGTATCTATAATTTCTGATGTTCCATGCTAGTTTTATGACAATACCTACATGTTTTATTCATACTTTATATCGTTTTGATGCATTTTCTGGCACTAACCTATTAACGAGATGCCAAAGTGCTAGTTCCTGTTTTCTGTTGTTTTTGGTTTCAGAAATCTTACAAAGGAAATATTCTCGGAATTGGACGAAATCAACGCCCAGGGTCCTATTTTCCACGGAAGGTTCCAGAGCACCGAAGAGGGGCCAGGGGGAGCCAAGGGGGCCCCACCCACATGGCGGCGCGGCCAAGGGGGGGGGGGCGCCCCCTATGGTGTGGGTCCCCCAGGACCCCTCCGAGGCTGCCCTTCCGCCTACTTAAAGCCTCCGCCGCGAAAACCCTAAAAACATAAGCCACGATACGAGAAAAGTTCTGCAGCCGCCGCCATCGCGAAGCCAAGATTTGGGGGACAGAAGTCTCTGTTCCGGCACACCGCCGGGACGGGGAAGTGCCCCCGGAAGGCATCTCCATCGACACCACCGCCATCTTCATCGCCGCTGCTGTCTCCTATGATGAGGAGGGAGTAGTTCTCCCCCGAGGCTGAGGGCTCTACCGGTAGCTATGTGGTTCATCTCTCTCTCCCATGTGATCTTTATGTGATCATGAGCTTTGTATCACTATTAATCTATGTGCTACTCTAGTGATGTTATTAAAGTACTCTATTCCTCCTCCATGATGTAATGTTGACAATGTGTGCATCATGTAGTACTTGGCGTAGGTTATGATTGTAATCTCTTGTAGATTATGAAGTTAACCATTACTATGATAGTATTGATGCGATCTATTCCCCCTTTCATAGCTATTGTTGACAGTGTGTATGCTATGTTAGTACTCGGTCTAAATTGCAACGGTCTATTATGCACTCTAGAGGTTACTTAAATATGAACTCCGGATGTTGTGGAGCTTGTTTACTCCGGCTTGAGGTGTGCTTTTATAGCCCTACACAATGAATGGTGTTTGTTATCCAACAAAAGAGTGTTTGAAGTAGCACAAGTGAAGAGAAGTTATTTATTTATGTGATCATTGTTGAGAGTGTCCACTAGTGAAAGTAGGATCCCTAGGCCTTGTTTCCAAATACCGAAACACCGTTTCCAACAAGTTCTGTTACATGTTCACTTGCAGCCATCTTTATTTCAGATTGTTATTACCACTCATATTCATCCATATTACTTGTATTTCACTATCTCTTCGCCGAACTAGTGCACCTATACATCTGACAAGTGTATTAGGTGTGTTGGGGACACAAGAGACTTCTTGTATCTTAATTGCAGGGTTCTTGAGAGGGATATCTTTGACCTCTACCTCCCTGAGTTCGATAAACCTTGGGTGATTCACTTAAGGGAAACTTGCTGCTGTTCTACAAACCTCTGCTCTTGGAGGCCCAACACTGTCTACAGGAATAGAAACGTGCGTAGACATCAAGCTATTTTCTGGCGCCGTTGCCGGGGAGGTAAGGTAAAAGGTATTCACATCCTCCGACTACTAAGCTATTTCCTAGCACTGTTGCCTGTGTGTGAGTGCTCGAAGCTATTTCCTTTAGATCCTGCAATTGTATCTTTTTGTTTCTTGTTTACACTAGTTAGGCTTAATGGAAAACAACAAAAAAATTAGAGATCTTTATGAACTTTATATTGAATTAGGACATGATGTGTTTGCAGAGATAATTAAAAAACCCATGGAACTTTGTTTGCAAAATAGTTGTAGCAATGTTATTAGCATGAACTCTTTGAACACTATTATTGCTAATGCTATGGAAGAATTTAAGCTTGGGGAAGCTGGTTGTGATATTTTTAGTCCCCCAAGTTTTGAGGAGAAAATTTTATTTGATGATACTTTGCCTCCCATTTATGATGATTATAATGATAGTGGTATTTTGGTGCCACCTACTATGGAGGATAAAGTTTATTATGATTATACCATGCCTATAATTTATGATGATTACAATGATGGTTGTGATAGTTTTACTCCCACTATTACTAATAAATTTGATTATGCTTATGTGGAGAGTAATGATACTTTTATGCATGTGAATAAGAATGCTTATTGTGATAGTTATATTGTTGAGTTTATTCATGATGCTATTGGAAATTATTATGAGAGAGGGAAACATGGTTCTATGCATCTTAATAATATTAAGTTTCCCCTCTTTATGCTGAAAAGTTTGAAGTTACTCGTGTTTTATCTTCCTATGCTTGTCACTTTGTTCTTCATGAATTTATTTGTGTACAAGATTCCTTTTCATAGGAAGTGGGTTAGGCTTAAATTTGTTTCATACTTGCTTTTTGGTGCTCTCTTTGCTTCAACTCTCATCCTTATGTGAGCATCATTAAAATTACTGAGCCCATCTTAATGGCTATAAAGAAAGCACTTCTTGGGAGATAACCCATGTTTTTATTTTGCTACTGTTTTGTTGTGTCTTGGAAGTTGTTACTACTGTAGTAACCTCTCCTTATCTTTATTTTATTGCATTGTTGTGCCAAGTAAAGTCTTTGATAGTAAAGATGATACTAGATTTGGATTACTGCGCAGAAACATAATTCTTACTGTCACGAAATTGAGCAGCCCCGTCTGTAGGTAACTCAGAAAAATCTGCCAATTTACGTGCGTGATCCTTAGATATGTACGCAACTTTCATTCAATTTGAGAATTTTCATCTGAACAAGTTAAGTGCCCCAGAAAAATTCGTCTTTACGTACTGTTCTGTTTTGACTGATTCTGCCTTTTATTTCACATTGCCTGTTTTGCTATGTTTGATGGATTTCTTTGTTCCATTAACTTTCAGTAGCTTTGTGCAATGTCCATAAGTGTTAACAACGATTATGTCACCTCTGAATATGTGAATTTTTGATTATGCACTAACCCTCTAATGAGTATGTTTTGAGTTTGGTGTGGAGGAAGTTTTCAAGGATCAAGAGAGGAGGATGATACAATATGATCAAGAAGAGTGAAAACTCTAAGCTTGGGGATGCCCCCGTGGTTCATCCCTGCATATTTCAAGAAGACTCAAGCATCTAAGCTTGGGGATGCCCAAGGCATCCCCTTCTTCATCGACAACTTATCAGGTCACCTCTAGTGAAACTATATTTTTATTCCGTCGCATCTTATGTGCTTTACTTGGAGCATCTGTGTGCTTTTATTTTCGTTTTGTTATTTTCATTCTCTGAATAAATTCATGCTTGTGTGGGAGAGAGACACGCTCCGCTGTTTCATATGAACACTGGTGTTCTTAGCTTTACTTTTAATGTTCATGGCGAAGGTTGAAAACTGCTTCGTTCATTGCTATTTGGTTGGAAACAGAAAATGCTTCATGTGGTAATTGGTATAATGTCTTGAATAATTTGATACTTGGCAATTGTTGTGCTCAAATAGATCATGTTTAAGCTCTTGCATCATATACTTTGCACCTATTAATGAAGAACTACCATAGAGCTTGTTGAAATTTGGTTTGCATTATTGGTCTCTCTAAAGTCTAGATATTTGCTGGTTAAGGTGTTTGAACAACAAGGAAGATAGTGTAGAGTCTTATAATGCTTGCAATATGTTCTTATGTAAGTTTTGTTGTACCGGTTCATACTTGTGTTTGCTTCAAACAACCTTGCTAGCCCAAAGCCTTGTACTGAGAGGGATTACTTCTCGTGCATCCAAATCCTTGAGCCAAAAACTATGCCATTTGTATCCACCATACCTACCTACTATGTGGTATTTCTCTGCCATTCCAAATTAAATTGCTTGAGTGCTACCTTTAAAACTTCATTCCTTGTCTTTGCAATATATAGCTCATGGGAAAAATAGCTTAAAAACTATTGTGGTATTGAATATGTCGCTTATGTATCTTATTTCTTATAAGTTGCTTGTTGAGCGATAACCATGTTCCTGGGGACGCCATCAACTATTTTACCTTTGTTGAATATCATGTGAGTTGCTATGCATGTTCGTCTTGTCTGAAGTAAGTGTGATTTATCATGATCAAATGGTTTGAGTATGCATATTGTTAGAGAAGAACATTGGGCCGCCAACTAAAGCCATGAACCATGCTGGAAGTTTCAGTTTGGACATTAATCCTCAATCTCTTATGAGAATATTATCTGTTGTTGAATGCTTATGCATTAAAGAGGAGTCCATTACCTGTTTTCTATGTTGTCCCGGTATGGATGTCCTCAAGTTGAGATCTATCAAAAACGAGAAATCAAATGCGATTTATCTCCTTGGACCTTTGTACAGGCGGCATAGAGGTACCCCTTTGTGACACTTGGTTGAAACATATGTTATGCAATGATAATCCATGTAAATCCAAGCTAATTAGGACAAGGTGCGAGCACTATTGGTATTCTATGCATGAGGCTTGCAACTTATAGGATGTCTTATGCATAACACATATGAATTATTACTACCGTTGACAAAATTGTTTCTATGTTTTCAAAATAAAAGCTCTAGCACAAATATAGCAATCCATGCTTCCCTCTGCGAAGGGCCTATCTTTTACTTTATGTTGAGTCAGTTTACCTACTTCTTTCTGTCTTAGAAGCAAACACTTGTGTCAACTGTGTGCATTGACTCCTACATACTTGCTTATTTGCACTCATCATATTACTTTGTGTTGACAATTATCCATGAGATATGCATGTTGAAAGTTGAAAGCAATTGCTGAAACTTATATCTTCCTTTGTGTTGCTTCAAAACTTTCTGCTAAGAATTTATTGCTTTATGAGTTAACTCCTATGCAAGACTTATTGATACTTGTCTTGAAAGTACTATTCATGAAAAGTATTTGCTATATGATTCAGTTGTTTAGTCATTATCTTTACCATTGCTTTGAATCACTTCATTTCATCTCATATGCTTTACAATAGTATGATCAAGATTATGTAAGTAGCATGTCACTTAAGAAATTATCCTTGTTATCGTTTACCTACTCGAGGGCGAGTAGGAACTAAGCTTGGGGATGCTTGATACGTCTCCAACGTATCTATAATTTCTGATGTTCCATGCTAGTTTTATGACAATACCTACATGTTTTATTCATACTTTATATCGTTTTGATGCATTTTCCAGCACTAACCTATTAACGAGATGCCGTAGTGCCACTTCCTGTTTTCTGCTGTTTTTGGTTTCAGAAATCTTACAAAGGAAATATTCTCGGAATTGGACGAAATCAACGCCCAGGGTCCTATTTTCCACGGAAGGTTCCAGAGCACCGAAGAGGGGCCAGAGGGGAGCCAAGGGGGGCCCACCCCACATGGCGGCGCGGCCAAGGGGTGGCGCCCCCCTATGGTGTGGGTCCCCCAGGACCCCTCCGAGGCTGCCCTTCCGCCTACTTAAAGCCTCCGTCGCGAAAACCCTAAAAACATAAGCCACAATACGAGAAAAGTTCTGCAGCCGCCGCCATCGCGAAGCCAAGATTCGGGGGACAGAAGTCTCTGTTCCGGCATGCCGCCGGGACGGGGAAGTGCCCCCGGAAGGCATCTCCATCGACACCACCGCCATCTTCATCGCCGCTGCTGTCTCCTATGATGAGGAGGGAGTAGTTCTCCCCCGAGGCTGAGGGCTCTACCGGTAGCTATGTGGTTCATCTCTCTCTCCCATGTGATCTTTATGTGATCATGAGCTTTGTATCACTATTAATCTATGTGCTACTCTAGTGATGTTATTAAAGTACTCTATTCCTCCTCCATGATGTAATGTTGACAGTGTGTGCATCATGTAGTACTTGGCGTAGGTTATGATTGTAATCTCTTGTAGATTATGAAGTTAACTATTACTATGATAGTATTGATGCGATCTATTCCCCCTTTCATAGCTATTGTTGACAGTGTGTATGCTATGTTAGTACTCGGTCTAAATTGCAACGGTCTATTATGCACTCTAGAGGTTACTTAAATATGAACTCCGGATGTTGTGGAGCTTGTTTACTCCGGCTTGAGGTGTGCTTTTATAGCCCTACACAATGAATGGTGTTTGTTATCCAACAAGAGAGTGTTTGAAGTAGCACAAGTGAAGAGAAGTTATTTATTTATGTGATCATTGTTGAGAGTGTCCACTAGTGAAAGTAGGATCCCTAGGCCTTGTTTCCAAATACCGAAACACCGTTTCCAACAAGTTCTGTTACATGTTCGCTTGCAGCCATCTTTATTTCAGATTGTTATTACCACTCATATTCATCCATATTACTTGTATTTCACTATCTCTTCACCGAACTAGTGCACCTATATATCTGACAAGTGTATTAGGTGTGTTGGGGACACAAGAGACTTCTTGTATCTTAATTGCAGGGTTGCTTGAGAGGGATATCTTTGAAATCTACCTCCTTGAGTTCGATAAACCTTGGGTGATTCACTTAAGGGAAACTTGCTGCTGTTCTACAAACCTCTGCTCTTGGAGGCCCAACACTGTCTACAGGAATAGAAGCGTGCGTAGACATCAGAGTGTTCTAGTTTTCTAGTTCCGCGTTTAGCTCTTGTTCTTTAACTTGAATTATGTTCAGAGCTCGTTAGTATTGTTTATTCATGTATGAATAGCTCTGTGGTCCATATTGTTTTTCATCTCTGAGAGTTATTTCAAATAAGTTGATTGGTGTTGGATACGAGTAAAATGTTTCATGCTATTGAAAGAAGCATGTGTGTTTTCATCATAAAAGCATAATATTGTGGTATTCTCCTTTGATGCTTTATTGGGTTGACTTGGCACATGTTTAGATCATGTTATGACTATAACCAGTCAACTAAATCCTCTATGATCATTTAATTTTTGACTTGTAATATCACTTTGTGCTTTGATTGATAATGTTTTGTCGCTATGCATGATTATGGCCATTATTGCTCTCTTAGTTGGTGATAGCGTGTATACACACGTCCGTTGGGAACCCCAAGAGGAAGGCGTGATGCGTACAGCAGCAAGTTTTCCCTCAGTAAGAAACCAAGGTTTATCGAACCAGTAGGAGCCAAGAAGCACGTTGAAGGTTGATGGCGGCGATATGTAGTGCGGCGCAACACCAGGGATTCCGGCGCCAACGTGGAACCTGCACAACACAACCAAACTACTTTGCCCCAACGAAACAGTGAGGTTGTCAATCTCACTGGCTTGCTGTAACAAAGGATTAGATGTATAGTGTGGATGATGATTGTTTGCAGAAAACAGTAGAACAAGTATTGCAGTAGATTGTATTCGATGTAAAAGAATGGACCGGGGTCCACAGTTCACTAGAGGTGTCTCTCCCATAAGATAAATAGCATGTTGGGTGAACAAATTACAGTTCGGCAATTGACAAATAAAGAGAGCATGACAATGCACATACATGATATGATGAATATTGTGAAATTCAATTGGGCATTACGACAAAGTACATAGACCGCTATCCAGCATGCATCTATGCCTAAAAAGTCCACTTTCAGGTTATCATCCAAACCCCTTCCAGTATTAAGTTGCAAACAACAGACAATTGCATTAAGTATGGTGCGTAATGTAATCAATAACTACATCCTCGGACATAGCATCAATGTTTTATCCCTAGTGGCAACAACACATCCACAACCTTAGAACTTTCTGTCACTGTCCCAGATTTAATGGAGGCATGAACCCACTATCGAGCATAAATACTCCCTCTTGGAGTTAAGAGCAAAAACTTGGCCAGAGCCTCTACTAATAACGGAGAGCATGCAAGATCATAAACAACACATAGGTAATAGATTGATAATCAAGATAACATAGTATTCTCTATCCATCGGATCCCAACAAACACAACATATAGCATTACAGATAGATGATCTTGATCATGTTAGGCAGCTCACAAGACCCGACAATGAAGCACAATGAGGAGAAGACGACCATCTAGCTACTGCTATGGACCCATAGTCCAGGGGTGAACTACTCACTCATCAATCCGGAGGCGACCATGGCAGTGAAGAGTCCTCCGGGAGATGATTCCCCTCTCCGGCAGGGTGCCGGAGGCGATCTCCTGAATCCCCCGAGATGGGATTGGCGGCAGCGGTGTCTCTGGAAGGTTTTCCGTATCGTGGCTCTCGGTACTGGGGGTTTCGCGACGAAGGCTTTAAGTAGGCGGAAGGGCAACGCGGGGGGCCACACGAGGGCCCCACACGCCAGGGCTGCGCGGCCAAGGGCCCGGCCGCGCTGCCCTGTTGTGTCGGTGCCTCGTGGCCCCACTTCCTTTCCCCCTCGATCTTCTGGAAGCTTCGTGTGAAAATAGGCCCCTGGGCGTTGATTTCGTCCAATTCCGAGAATATTTCCTTACTAGGATTTCTGAAACCAAAAACAGCAGAAAATAGCAACTGGCTCTTCGGCATCTCGTTAATAGGTTAGTGCCGGAAAATGCATAAATACGACATATAAAGTGTATAAAACATGTGAGTATCATCATAAAAGTAGCATGGAACATAAGAAATTATAGATACGTTTGAGACGTATCAAGCATCCCCAAGCTTAGTTCCTACTCGTCCCGAGTAGGTAAACGATAACAAAGATAATTTCTTAGTGACAATGCTACCAACATAATCTTGATCAATACTATTGTAAGCACATGTAATGAATGCAGCGATTTGAAACAATGGTAAATGACATGAGTAAACAATTGAATCATAAAGCAAAGACTTTTCATGAATAGTACTTCAAGACAAGCATCAATAAGTCTTGCATAAGAGTTAACTCATAAAGCAATAATTCAAAGTAAAGGTATTGAAGCAACACAAAGGAAGATGAAGTTTCAGCGGTTGCTTTCAACTTGTAACATGTATATCTCATGGATAGTTGTCAATGCAAAGTAATATAACAAATGCAATATGCAAGTATGTAGGAATCAATGCACAGTTCACACAAGTGTTTGCTTCTTGAGGTGGAGAGAGATAGGTGAACTGACTCAACAATAAAAGTAAAAGAATGGCCCTTCGCAGAGGAAAGCATTGATTGCTATATTTGTGCTAGAGCTTTGGTTTTGAAAACAAGAAACAATTTTGTCAACGGTAGTAATAAAGCATATGAGTTATGTAAATTATATCCTACAAGTTGCAAGCCTCATGCATAGTATACTAATAGTGCCCGCACCTTGTCCTAATTAGCTTGGATTACCGGGATTATCATCGCAATACACATGTTTTAACCAAGTGTCACAAAGGGGTACCTCTATGCCGCCTGTACAAAGGTCTAAGGAGAAAGTTCGCATTGGATTTCTCGCTTTTGATTATTCTCAACTTAGACATCCATACCGGGACAACATAGACAACAGATAATGGACTCCTCTTTTATGCATAAGCATGTAGCAACAATTAATTTTCTCATATGAGATCGAGGATATATGTCCAAAACTGAAACTTTCACCATGATTCATGGCTTTAGTTAGCGGCCCAATGTTCTTCTCTAACATTATGCATGCTCTAACCATTAAATGAGTGGTAAATCTCCCTTACTTCAGACAAGACGGACATGCATAGCAACTCACATGATATTCAACAAAGAGTAGTTGATGGCGTCCCCAGGAACATGGTTATCGCTCAACAAGCAACTTAATAAGAGATCAAGTGTATAAGTACATATTCAATACCACAATAGTTTTTAAGCTATTTGTCCCATGAGCTATATATTGCAAAGATAAAGAAATGGAAATTTTAAAGGTAGCACTCAAGCAATTTACTTTGGAATGGCGGAGAAATACCATGTAGTAGGTAGGTATGGTGGACACAAATGGCATAGTGGTTGGCTCAAGGATTTTGGATGCATGAGAAGTATTCCCTCTCGATACAAGGTTTAGGCTAGCAAAGTTATTTGAAACAAACACAAGGATGAAGCGGTGCAGAAAAACTCACATAAAAGACATATTGTAAACTTTATAAGACTCTATACCGTCTTCCTTGTTGTTCAAACTCAATACTAGAAATTATCTAGACCTTAGAGAGACCAAACATGCAAATCAGATTTTAGCATGCTCTATGTATTTCTTCATTAATAGGTGCAAAGTATATGATGCAAGAGCTTAAATATGAGCACAACAATTGCCAAGTATCACATTATTCAAGATATTATACCAATTACCACATATATCATTTTCCAATTCCAACCATATAACAATTTAACGAAGAAGAAACTTTCGCCATGAATACTATGAGTAAAGCCTAAGGACATATTTGTCCATATGCAACAGCGGAGCGTGTCTCTCTCCCACACAATGAATGCTAGGATCCATTTTATTCAAACAAAACAGAAACAAAAACAAACCGACGCTCCAAGCAAAGTACATAAGATGTGATGGAATAAAAATATAGTTTCAGGGGAGGAACCTGATAATGTTGTCGATGAAGAAGGGGATGCCTTGGGCATCCCCAAGCTTAGACGCTTGAGTCTTCTTGATATATTCAGGGGTGAACCACCGGGGCATCCCTAAGCTTAGAGCTTTCACTCTCCTTGATCATAGTGTATATCATCCTCCTCTCTTGATCCTCGAAAACTTCCTCCACACCAAACTCAAAACAAACTCATTAGAGGGTTAGTGCATAATCAAAATTCACATATTCAGAGGTGACACAATCATTCTTTATACTTCTGGACATTGCACAAAGCTACTGAAAGACAATGGAATCGAAAAATCCATCAAGCATGACAAAACAGGCAATGCAAAATAAAAGGCAGAATCTGTCAAAACAGAACAGTTCGTAAAGACGTATTTTTAACAGGCACCAGACTTGCTCAGATGAGAAAACTTAAAACTAATGAAAGTTGCGTACATATCTGAGGATCACTCACGTAAATTGGCATAATTTTCTGAGTTACCTACAGAGAATTAGACCTAGATTCGTGACAGCAAAGAAAACTGTTTCTGCGCAGTAATCCAAATCTAGTATCATCCTTCTATTAGAGACTTTACTTGGCACAACAATACAATAAAACTAAGATAAGGAGAGGTTGCTACAGTAGTAAACAACTTCCAAGACTCAAATATAAAACAAAATTACTGTAGTAAAAACATGGGTTGTCTCCCATAAGCGCTTTTCTTTAACGCCTTTCAGCTAGGCGCAGAAAGTGTGTATCAAGTATTATCAAGAGACGAAGTATCAACATCATAATTTGTTCTAATAATAGAATCAAAAGGTAACTTCATTCTCTTTCTAGGGAAGTGTTCCATACCTTTCTTGAGAGGAAATTGATATTTAATATTACCTTCCTTCATATCAATGATAGCACCAACAGTTCGAAGAAAAGGTCTTCCCAATATAATGGGACAAGATGCATTGCATTCAATATCCAAGATAACAAAATCAACGGGGACAAGGTTATTGTTAACCATAATACGAACATTATCAATCCTCCCCAAAGGTTTCTTTATAGCATTATCAGCAAGATTAACATCCAAATAACAATTTTTCAATGGTGGCAAGTCAAGCATATTATAGATTTTCTTAGGCATAACGGAAATACTTGCACCAAGATCACATAAAGCATTACAATCAAAGTCATTGACCTTCATCTTAATGATGGGCTCCCAACCATCTTCTAACTTCCTAGGAATAGAAGTTTCAAGTTTTAGTTTCTCTTCTCTAGCTTTTATGAGAGCATTTGTAATATGTTTTGTGAAAGCCAAATTTATAGCACTAGCATTAGGACTCTTAGCAAGTTTTTGTAAGAACTTTATAACTTCAGAGATATGACAATCATCAAAATCCAAACCATTATAATCTAAAGCAATGGGATCATTATCCCCAATGTTGGAAAAAAATTCAGCAGTTTTATCACATGCAGTTTCAGCAGTTTTAACAGTTTCAGGCAGTTTTTCGCGCTTTGCATTAGAAGTGGAAACATTGCTAACACCAATTATTTTACCATTATTAGTAGGAGGTGCAGCAACATGTGTAGCATTAGCATTGCTAGTGATAGTAATAGTCCAAACTTTAGCTATATTATTCTCTTTAGCTAGTTTTTCATTTTCTTCTTTTTCCCACCTAGCATGCAGTTCAGCCATTAATCTTATATTCTCATTAATTCTAACTTGGATGGTATTTGCTGTAGTAACAATTTTATTTTCATTATCCCTATTAGGCATAACTTTCAATTTCAAAAGATCAACATCAGCAGCAAGACTATCAACTTTAGAAGCAAGTATATCAATTTTCCCAAGCTTTTCTTCAACAGATTTGTTAAAAGCAGTTTGTGTACTAATAAATTCTTTAAGCATAGCTTCAAGTCCAGGGGGTGTGTTCCTATTATTGTTGTAGGAATTCCCATAAGAATTACCATAGCCGTTGCCATTATTATAAGGATATGGCCTATAGTTGTTACTAGAACTGTTCCGATAAGCATTGTTGTTGAAATTATTATTTTTAATGAAGTTTACATCAACATGTTCTTCTTGTGCAACCAATGAAGCTAATGGAACATTATTAGGATCAACATTTGTCCTATCATTCACAAGCATAGACATAATAGCATCAATCTTACCACTCAAGGAAGAGGTTTCTTCAACAGAATTTACCTTCTTACCTTGTGGAGCTCTTTCCGTGTGCCATTCAGAGTAATTAATCATCATATTATCAAGAAGCTTTGTTGCTTCACCAAGAGTGATGGACATAAAGGTACCTCCAGCAGCTGAATCCAATAGGTTCCGTGAAGAAAAATTCAGTCCTGCATAAAAGGTTTGGATGATCATCCAAGTAGTCAGTCCATGGGTTGGGCAATTTTTAACCAAAGATTTCATTCTTTCCCATGCTTGTGCAACATGCTCAGTATCCAATTGTTTAAAATTCATCATGCTACTCCTCAAAGATATAATTTTAGCAGGGGGATAATATCTACCAATAAAAGCATCCTTGCATTTAGTCCATGAATCAATACTATTCTTAGGCAGAGATAGCAACCAATCTTTAGCTCTTCCTCTTAGTGAGAAAGGGAACAATTTTAATTTTATTATGTCACCATCTACATATTTATACTTTTGCATTTCACAAAGTTCAACAAAATTATTGAGATGGGCAGCAGCATCATCAGAACTAACACCAGAAAATTGCTCTCGCATAACAAGATTCAGTAAAGCAGGTTTAATTTCAAAGAATTCCGCTGTAGTAGCGGGTGGAGCAATAGGTGTGCATAAGAAATCATTATTATTTGTGGTTGTGAAGTCACACAACTTAGTATTTTCAGGAGTACCCATTTTAGCAACAGTAAATAAAGTAAACTAGATAAAGTAAATGCAAGTAACTAATTTTTTTGTGTTTTTAATATAGCAAACAAGATAGCAAGTAAAGTAAAACTAGCAACTAATTTTTTTGTGTTTTGTTTTAGTGCAGCAAACAAAGTAGTAAATAAAAGTAAAGCAAGACAAAAACAAAGTAAAGAGATTGGATTGTGAAGACTCCCCTTGCAGCGTGTCTTGATCTCCCCGGCAACGGCACCAGAAAATATGCTTGATAGCGTGTATACACACGTCCGTTGGGAACCCCAAGAGGAAGGCGTGATGCGTACAGCAGCAAGTTTTCACTCAGTAAGAAACCAAGGTTTATCGAACCAGTAGGAGCCAAGAAGCACGTTGAAGGTTGATGGCGCCGAGATGTAGTGAGGCGCAACACCAGGGATTCCGGCGCCAACGTGGAACCTGCACAACACAACCAAAGTACTTTGCCCCAACGAAACAGTGAGGTTGTCAATCTCACCGGCTTGCTGTAACAAAGGATTAGATGTATAGTGTGGATGATGATTGTTTGCAGAAAACAGTAGAACAAGTATTGCAGTAGATTGTATTCGATGTAAAAGAATGGACTGGGGTCCACAGTTCACTAGAGGTGTCTCTCCCATAAGATAAATAGCATGTTGGGTGAACAAATTACAGTTGGGCAATTGACAAATAAAGAGAGCATGACAATGCACATACATGATATGATGAATATTGTGAGATTCAATTGGGCATTACGACAAAGTACATAGACCGCTATCCAGCATGCATCTATGCCTAAAAAGTCCACTTTCAGGTTATCATCCGAACCCCTTCCAGTATTAAGTTGCAAACAACAGACAATTGCATTAAGTATGGTGCGTAATGTAATCAATAACTACATCCTCGGACATAGCATCAATGTTTTATCCCTAGTGGCAACAGCACATCCACAACCTTAGAACTTTCACATCCTTGTCCCAGATTTAATGGAGGCATGAACCCACTATCGAGCATAAATACTCCCTCTTGGAGTTAAGAGCAAAAACTTGGCCAGAGCCTCTACTAATAACGGACAGCATGCAAGATCATAAACAACACATAGGTAATAGATTGATAATCAACATAACATAGTATTCTCTATCCATCGGATCCCAACAAACACAACATATAGCATTACAGATAGATGATCTTGATCATGTTAGGCAGCTCACAAGACCCGACAATGAAGCACAATGAGGAGAAGACGACCATCTAGCTACTGCTATGGACCCATAGTCCAGGGGTGAACTACTCACTCATCAATCCGGAGGCGACCATGGCGGTGAAGAGTCCTCCGGGAGATGATTCGCCTCTCCGGCAGGGTGCCGGAGGCGATCTCCTGAATCCCCCGAGATGGGATTGGCGGCGGCGGCGTCTCTGGAAGGTTTTCCGTATCGTGGCTCTCGGTACTGGGGGTTTCGCGACGAAGGCTTTAAGTAGGCGGAAGGGCAACGCGGGGGGCCACACGAGGGCCCCACACGCCAGGGCCGCGCGGCCAAGGGCCAGGCCGCGCCGCCCTGTTGTGTCGGTGCCTCGTGGCCCCACTTCCTTTCCCCCTCGGTCTTCTGGAAGCTTCGTGTGAAAATAGGCACCTGGGCGTTGATTTCGTCCAATTCCGAGAATATTTCCTTACTAGGATTTCTGAAACCAAAAACAGCAGAAAACAGCAACTGGCTCTTCGGCATCTCGTTAATAGGTTAGTGCCGGAAAATGCATAAATACGACATATAATGTGTATAAAACATGTGAGTATCATCATAAAAGTAGCATGGAACATAAGAAATTATAGATACGTTTGTGTCAACACCCGGATTTTTAAGTCCAGATGCCTGTGATGCCATACATCGCAATCCCAGGAATATTGTTGTTGCGAGACATAACAGTTGAATATCATAAGTCATCATTCATTACATATCATAGTCGTCTTACAAATAGATCACATGATCCAATATTACAATAATAGTTGAACTATTGTTTCAACACACATCACAAATACATAGCGGAAGCGTAGATAGAAGGGGACTCTATAGTCCACAGGCCAACGCTTGACGTCAGGAGTAGTCCTAGTTGTCGTAGACGCCCTGCTGTCCATCCTCTTCATACTGCTGCTCCTCTTCATAGTCTGGCCATTTGAATAGCCAGGGACACAGCCGTGAGTACTTTAAAGTACTCGCAAACTAATACTAATATAAGTACGAACATTTCTGGTAAGGGGGTGCTAAGCTCTAGTTTCTTTTGCATAAAGCCAATTTTTGTTCACAAGTATTTGAAAATCAAGACCTTTCATGTGCTAACTAACTCAAGTGGGAACATTAGTGTCATTCCCACAACATTTGTTGTAATTCCAGTCAAATTCAACATTCACCTTTCAAATACAAAATCACAAGTCATATGTCACATTTTTGAAAACGGTCTGATGACGGAACAGTATGGCCTTTCCAACCGTCCTTAACCGTGGACGCGGCTATTCGAATAGGTTTACACTCTGCAGAGGTTGTACGCTTGTGCCACAACTTTTGATTACATCCGTCAGGGGTAACCCTGAATAATCGTAACTCAGTACGCGGATCATCAACCATAACCTTTCACTTACATATCCTAGTATGGGCATCTCTCCCCATGAGCTTGGCCTCCCAGTGAAGACCAACTGTCAACCTGGGAACTGCACAGGGCTTGGGCCGGACATTCACCTCATCTTTACGTCGTTTCTTTTGTTGTGGAGGCAGCTTTCGGCATAACCCCGATGACGCTTGTTTTAGAGGGAACCCATACTAAGGCACATAAACTTCCAGTTAAGCCCTACCCATAATCAGGTATTGTGGGGGTACTTGTAAATTGGAATGGTATCGCATCCGAACCCAACCATCAGTTTTCGTAAAATTCACCAAGTCATTCACAAGTCATATTCACCTTCAAAATCTTTCAATAGAATGAATAATCATTCCAAGGTTTTCAAAGTCATTTCATTTCACAAGTTCCCATCTAGAGTAGTCAATTTTATTTGTTAGCGCTAGCACTAGTCATGAGGGGTGCTAACTTAGCTTATAGCTTTCTAGGCTAAGTTTGATGCTCTTGTAGTATTCTATCTCTAGACCAAAGTTAACTATAAAAGCAAGCTATAATCATCAAAATAAAATCTGGTAAGAATAAAACTTGGGATGGGATCATGAAGCATAAAGTAAATTGTGGTAGTGCCTTGCTCTTGTAGAGCTTTGCACTTAGCAAGAATATTATCTTGCAAGAATATTAGCTTGCCTTGGTTGGTGTATTGATCAAAATGTTCCTCCTTCTTCTCCGTAGATGTTCTCGTCGTCTCCTTCGTAGCCTTCGGCACTAGCGTCTATAAATACGAATACGGGGTATACAATCACCACACAAGTTCAAGAGATATAAAAAGCACACACATAAATCACACCAACTATTCTAGCATTATCACATTGTCATCATGTGGGTTGATATGGTTTTATTCTTAAAAATAATTTCCTCTCATTATATATGTAAATGATAGTTTCCTTTTAATTCTTGAGGAATAATTTCCTCTCATTGAATCTTCTTAAGATTTAATTTCTCAAACCATCACACATGAATTTATGTTGACCTAAGTCAACCATTCATCATCATCATTTGAGAAAATGATTTAAATGAGGTAGAGATACCTCATACCATTTAATAATGCCTATTATGGTTTAAAATCTCCAAGTATTTCATGTGAGAGTATTTGACCAGGGGTTTAAACTTCATATGAAAATACTTGGGACAAGATTTAAATGAAGTGAAACACCTCATATAATTTACACAAGTTAAATTAGCATCACACATTACTGTTAAGTGGGTAAATGTGTTGTTTTCTTATTTAGAAAAAAATAATTTCCTCTCATACTAAATAAGGTGTTTCTTTTAATTACTTAGAGAAATAATTTCCTCTCATTAACAATATATGACCTAGGTTGACCCAAGTCAACCTCTTCATACTTATTATTTGAGAAAATGATTTAAATGAGGTTCCATACCTCATGCAATTTAATACTAACAGGGTAGTGATTTAATGTCACTAAATAACTCAACATGAGATTATATAGAATAGTTATTACCTCATGTTAAATTACTTGAGAACAAGGTTTAAATGAGAGGATTACCTCTCATATGATTTAACACATAGTTGTAACTAATTTAATAGAAACTACTATTGAGGTGATTTAATATTCTCAAATAACAGGAATGATACCATGTTGACTAAGGTCAACACTTCACATTTATTATTTGAGGGAAGTGATTAAATTGAGATTCATCATCTCATGTGAATTAAATAACTAATGTAATTTAAATACTATGTTGATTTAAATTCTACAAGTGAGCAAGCATCAACCTAAGCATTTAAGGGTCAACACATTACTTCATATCACTTGTGAGAATGATTTAAATGAGGTGCTACACCTCATAGATTTAAATTCCTAAAATTTGAAATAGTTTAAATGAGCTAGTATTGACTACATAGCCAATATTCTGCTTCTAGCCCATGATCATATACAGAACATATATCATATTTTTACATAATAAATTAGAGTTTGTTAAATGTGAATTATGAGAGGTGGAATCACCTCAAAATTCAAAAGGGTTGATTTTTAATAATTATTCTAAGTCAGAAAAGTCTATGTCTTGTTTAATTTTCTACTTTAATTCTACAACAGATATTGGTTTGAATCTAGTGGCATTGGATAGAGGAAACTCTAGGCTTTCTAACAATACCCATTTCATAAATTTTGGCCCAGTAGATTTGGAGATAAAGAATTTCTAGTAATGCATCTGAAAGCAATTATCACAGAAAATAAATAAACGGATTTAAATTTAAACAATGGCGGAAACGAGATTGGGCCAGGGAGAGGTTAAATGGGCTGGCCCAGCTGAGCTGCCACGCGGGCGTGAGTGGCCTGACAGCGGGACCCGCCCATCAGTACCTATTTAACCACACCGAAGGGGTACGCGATATAAGCCGTTGGATCAAAAGGAGATCGGACGGTGGTGGTGTCGTCCTCGTCGGAGACGAGCTCCGGCGAGCTCAAACCCTAGCCGGTGGCCATGGGGGTCCAGGGAGGGTCCTTACCGGGGTCCAGAGGGGTCAGCGAGGCGGGCAAACGGCCGAGGAAGCTCCGGCGAGTCGAAGGAGGGTCGCGGCGGCTCCAGGGAGGCTCGGGAACTTCAGCTCGGTCTTCGGCGTCTCCGGCGGCCTCCGGTGGTGAAATTGGGGCGGCGTGGTAGCTAATTGGGAAGGGCGAGGGCTCTAGAAGCTTCACTGAAGAGAGGAGAAGAGGATGGAGTGCTTGGAAGAGGCTGGGAGTGGCTCTATTTATAGGGTCGACGAGGAGGGCCGTGTGGCACGGGCAGGTCGATGCTCGGGATGGCGTTCTGGGCCTCGACAGGTCAATTCGAGCATGGCATTCGATTCCTGGCATCATTGCGAGTAGCATGGAGGTCGTGGCGCAGCGAGAGGAGCTCTAGAGTACCCCTGGTTGACGTGCGCGTCCGGCGGGCATGGGCGGACTGCGGTGGCGAGAAGGGCTGCAGGAGGGCACGCGGGGAGCAGTGGAGCTGTCCTTGGGGTTCCTCTTGTCCCGGCGCTTCGAGGGGTCATCGTCGGGGACGCAGAGGGAGGCCGTGCTGGCGAGGCGCAGGGGGCGTCTGCACGCGCGCGTGCGTGCCCAGGACGATGCCCATGTCGATCCTGGCGCGCCCGGGCGTCGTGGGCATGGGCTAGATAGGACTGTGTGGTGCGTCATTTGGCAGGGGAAAGGCACTGGCAGCTTCCTGGGAGTGAGGAGGGTCTACTGGACATGGTGTGGCAGGGCTGAGGTGAGAGGAGGAGAGGATGGCATGGTGGTGACTAGGGTGATTGGCATGGGCTGGTTTTGGTCATGGTGACCAAGGTCCAGTGCTTGCAGGTGCTTGGACTGATGATGGGAGGTGTGATGGAGTTCCAGGGCCTCAGAGATGGTCAGGGTTGGACTTGGTCCAACCAAAATCCTAGCATGGGCACATATTTGGTTTGTGCACACAAGGTGTTTGTAAATATGGCCGAAAGAGAAATGTTTTCAAATTTTGGAAATTCCTTTGGTGGATCTCATTCATATAATATTTGAAGTAGATTGGTGGTGGTGGTGGTCAATTTGGTGTTGTTTTGCAAAGTTTCAAAAAGTGGGTCATCTTCTCTTTGTTTCAAAGTCTCCACTTGTCTCCTCTATTCTGGTCAACCTAGGCAGAGTCAACCCTAATGGTCAACATCAAACTTGTTCATCTTGATGAGGTCTTGGATGACATGGCAAGAGTTGGTCAAAGTTGGTTTAGGAAAACTCAAAACCAGGGGTGCAAAGTGGTGAAGAAAATTATAAATGTGACATATGACCATTATCATATGTGAGATGGTTTTGAGATTTGCTTTGATTTGATTTTGGTTTCTTTGATGCAATTGTGTTTGTTTATCATATATAAGAGTTTTACAAACAATAGATCAAGCATTGGTGGCCTTGGTTGAAGATTTGCAAATTGGGCTAAGTGTATGTGAGTGAATTTTGGGGAATTTCTCCCTATTTGATTTCTCTCCATGTGCTTTGACTTTTGTTGACTCTAATGTGATTCTTATTAGTTTAGAAACATTTTCAAACCATTGAATCCATTTCAAAAGGTCTTGATCAAAGATTTGCAAAATTGGCCATAACACATAAGAGGTGAGGTTCAAAATTTTCTATTTTTGTAAATTGTTCCCCTTGCTTCACTTGGACATGGGTTAGGGTCAATTTAGTGTTATATTAGGTTGAGAGATGGTTTCCCATCATTTGGTCAAGGTTTAAAGTCATAGGTCAAAGTTGGGTGAAATGGCTATGTGTCACATATGCCTCTATGCATATGTGGCATTTGATTTTTGATTTGAGTGTTCTTGGCCCATTTGATGTTGTTGAGTGTTGAAATGGTATATGGAAGTGATCCAACCATTCACAACAAGTCCTAGGGTCAATCTTCTCAAATTCACAAATTTGCACTTTTCTCTCATATGCCTCTATGGCATTTTTAGTTTCTTTTTAATTTCTTTGGAAACCACTTGGATTTGGTTTGATAGGTACTAGGTAAGGTGTATGAAGGTTTTCCAAACCTCTAAGCAAAGTAGAAAGGCTTAGGGTAAAGTTTTATAAATATAGCCCTAGGCACATATGCCTCTTTCTTATTTAATTTCCTTTTATTTTAATTTAACTAGGGTGGTGAAAAGAGGGGTGAGGTTTAGGGTTTAGTGGGGTTCACAATGGTTCACCACCATTTAGCATAAATAATAAAGGTAGGGTTCAAGATTTACCTATTAGGGCTATATGCCCCCATATGTCTTTTATTTTATTTTGGTTTCTCAAAATAGATCCAAATGATTTTTGGAGAAGATTAGGGTTTAAGGTTTTTCTTATTTGATTTCTTTCTCTTTTATTTTATTGGGTTGGTGACCTTCACTTGATCACTTTAGGGTTTTAGGGTTTAGCACATAAGCATAATAACACTCATCATGGCAAAACACAAGATTTAAGCAAGATCACTAAGCATCAAACTTAATTTTGATAAAAGTTTTTGTTGGTTCCAAAATTTGGAACTAGGGAAATTCATTTTGTTTGTTTTGAAATTTTTGGGTTGTTACAAACCCTTCCCCCTTAAACAAATCTCGTCCCGAGATTTTAAGAAAAGTTAGGTTCCTAAGAAAGATTGAGCAGTGAGATTAACAGGGGAACATACTTGGCATGGCCTGGGGTGCTTCCTGTGCTTCGGTGGTATTCAAGCGGTAGTAACGACCGTTGCGGTTGTTTGGGTAGTTTGGGGCAAACTTTCTTCCAGTTGCGACACAGCGCTGCTGCTGGGCAGGTGCAGCGGTATTGGCGGCAATCCTGGCAAGCTTTTTGGGGCACTCATTGGAGAAGTGACCCACAATTCCACATTCATAGCAGGTTACCGTTGACTTGTCCTTTTGGGCAATGGGTACAGCATTGCTTCCAGTCCTTGGGGCATTGTTGGCGGCTTTTATCGGGCACTTTTTAGAGTAATGACCAGTAACACCACATGCATAGCAAGTCACAGTGGACTTGTCTCTGGGGGCATGGTTGGGTAATGGGATGAGTTGCTCCAGTGATGCTATCCTCACGCGGAGGCGAGCAATGAGGTAGTCCTTCTTGGCGTGCTGATGACGAAGTGCCTTGCGCTCCATTGCAAGGATGTTGATGGTGTCAGTCATCTTGGCGTGCTTAATGTGCATCTGGTTGGCTTGGGCACGGGGGTTGTTGCGGGTAGGAGGGGCCATCTGAACAATGAGGTAGATCATAAGATAAAGGGGGAATTTCTATGGTTTGGTTGAGATAAAATTTGAAAAGTTCCAAACTTGAATAGTGTTGAGGGGGTACAACCAACAACACTTTTTCATTCATACCAAGCATCACACATTACAAATCTAACACACCGTTGGTTTGAAGAACCATTCATCGCTCTACGATACAAGGGGGATCCTGATACAACTCACACCTACTTAGGTGCTGGGGTGATACTACTCTTCCGGGTGGATTCTTCTTCTTCACGGGTGAGGTGCTTGGCGAGAGGTGAGGGCGTTGTCCAAATCCCTGCGGGTTTTGTACTGCCTGAAGTCCTGGTGTGCTACATAGTGGTTCATCTCCGTGAGCGGGGGCATGGTCATCGGTCTTCCCATGGAGTCATGTCTTGGGTAGTAGATGAAGCGAGTGTTCTTGATCTTGTCCTCATTTTGTCCACACAGACGGGAAATTGCTTCTTGCATAGCTTTGTCTAGTCCTTCCTTCCAAGTGTTTCCCGTTACAGAAAACCATATGGTTTCCCATACCGGGGCATCAAGCTTCCTTCGTAGATCAGTAGAAACGTCCCACCGAGGTGGTTCTCCTAACTGAGCTTTGAGGGGTATTCCGAAGAACTCGGGATACGGGTGTCCTAGATAGTCCACTAGTTGCTTCAACTCCTTTTCGAACCTTAGGTCGCCTCCGGAACCAAGCTGATAGGACTCCCATTGGTACTTCATCTGTGAGCAATTAGGATAAGTAAGTTAAAGAAGTAGTCAAGTGTGCAACATTTTAGGTAGGCTTGTAAAGAAGTAAAGTATAGATTTCTTATCTTTTTGATAAAGGATCTCAAGGGTAAGAGTGAGAATAAGTTTTTCACAAATATTCCCTTCTTTGGTTTTTGAAACTAAGTTTTGCAGACGTCCATTCTAACTAGGGTCTCCTAAGGTCAAACAATGGCTCTGATACCAACTTGTCAACACCCGGATTTTTAAGTCCAGATGCCTGTGATGCCATACATCGCAATCCCAGGAATATTGTTGTTGCGAGACATAACAGTTGAATATCATAAGTCATCATTCATTACATATCATAGTCGTCTTACAAATAGATCACATGATCCAATATTACAATAATAGTTGAACTATTGTTTCAACACACATCACAAATACATAGCGGAAGCGTAGATAGAAGGGGACTCTATAGTCCACAGGCCAACGCTTGACGTCAGGAGTAGTCCTAGTTGTCGTAGACGTCCTGCTGTCCATCCTCTTCATACTGCTGCTCCTCTTCATAGTCTGGCCATTTGAATAGCCAGGGACACAGCCGTGAGTACTTTAAAGTACTCGCAAACTAATACTAATATAAGTACGAACATTTCTGGTAAGGGGGTGCTAAGCTCTAGTTTCTTTTGCATAAAGCCAATTTTTGTTCACAAGTATTTGAAAATCAAGACCTTTCATGTGCTAACTAACTCAAGTGGGAACATTAGTGTCATTCCCACAACATTTGTTGTAATTCCAGTCAAATTCAACATTCACCTTTCAAATACAAAATCACAAGTCATATGTCACATTTTTGAAAACGGTCTGATGACGGAACAGTATGGCCTTTCCAACCGTCCTTAACCGTGGACGCGGCTATTCGAATAGGTTTACACTCTGCAGAGGTTGTACGCTTGTGCCACAACTTTTGATTACATCCGTCAGGGGTAACCCTGAATAATCGTAACTCAGTACGCGGATCATCAACCATAACCTTTCACTTACATATCCTAGTATGGGCATCTCTCCCCATGAGCTTGGCCTCCCAGTGAAGACCAACTGTCAACCTGGGAACTGCACAGGGCTTGGGCCGGACATTCACCTCATCTTTACGTCGTTTCTTTTGTTGTGGAGGCAGCTTTCGGCATAACCCCGATGACGCTTGTTTTAGAGGGAACCCATACTAAGGCACATAAACTTCCAGTTAAGCCCTACCCATAATCAGGTATTGTGGGGGTACTTGTAAATTGGAATGGTATCGCATCCGAACCCAACCATCAGTTTTCGTAAAATTCACCAAGTCATTCACAAGTCATATTCACCTTCAAAATCTTTCAATAGAATGAATAATCATTCCAAGGTTTTCAAAGTCATTTCATTTCACAAGTTCCCATCTAGAGTAGTCAATTTTATTTGTTAGCGCTAGCACTAGTCATGAGGGGTGCTAACTTAGCTTATAGCTTTCTAGGCTAAGTTTGATGCTCTTGTAGTATTCTATCTCTAGACCAAAGTTAACTATAAAAGCAAGCTATAATCATCAAAATAAAATCTGGTAAGAATAAAACTTGGGATGGGATCATGAAGCATAAAGTAAATTGTGGTAGTGCCTTGCTCTTGTAGAGCTTTGCACTTAGCAAGAATATTATCTTGCAAGAATATTAGCTTGCCTTGGTTGGTGTATTGATCAAAATGTTCCTCCTTCTTCTCCGTAGATGTTCTCGTCGTCTCCTTCGTAGCCTTCGGCACTAGCGTCTATAAATACGAATACGGGGTATACAATCACCACACAAGTTCAAGAGATATAAAAAGCACACACATAAATCACACCAACTATTCTAGCATTATCACATTGTCATCATGTGGGTTGATATGGTTTTATTCTTAAAAATAATTTCCTCTCATTATATATGTAAATGATAGTTTCCTTTTAATTCTTGAGGAATAATTTCCTCTCATTGAATCTTCTTAAGATTTAATTTCTCAAACCATCACACATGAATTTATGTTGACCTAAGTCAACCATTCATCATCATCATTTGAGAAAATGATTTAAATGAGGTAGAGATACCTCATACCATTTAATAATGCCTATTATGGTTTAAAATCTCCAAGTATTTCATGTGAGAGTATTTGACCAGGGTTTAAACTTCATATGAAAATACTTGGGACAAGATTTAAATGAAGTGAAACACCTCATATAATTTACACAAGTTAAATTAGCATCACACATTACTGTTAAGTGGGTAAATGTGTTGTTTTCTTATTTAGAAAAAATAATTTCCTCTCATACTAAATAAGGTGTTTCTTTTAATTACTTAGAGAAATAATTTCCTCTCATTAACAATATATGACCTAGGTTGACCCAAGTCAACCTCTTCATACTTATTATTTGAGAAAATGATTTAAATGAGGTTCCATACCTCATGCAATTTAATACTAACAGGGTAGTGATTTAATGTCACTAAATAACTCAACATGAGATTATATAGAATAGTTATTACCTCATGTTAAATTACTTGAGAACAAGGTTTAAATGAGAGGATTACCTCTCATATGATTTAACACATAGTTGTAACTAATTTAATAGAAACTACTATTGAGGTGATTTAATATTCTCAAATAACAGGAATGATACCATGTTGACTAAGGTCAACACTTCACATTTATTATTTGAGGGAAGTGATTAAATTGAGATTCATCATCTCATGTGAATTAAATAACTAATGTAATTTAAATACTATGTTGATTTAAATTCTACAAGTGAGCAAGCATCAACCTAAGCATTTAAGGGTCAACACATTACTTCATATCACTTGTGAGAATGATTTAAATGAGGTGCTACACCTCATAGATTTAAATTCCTAAAATTTGAAATAGTTTAAATGAGCTAGTATTGACTACATAGCCAATATTCTGCTTCTAGCCCATGATCATATACAGAACATATATCATATTTTTACATAATAAATTAGAGTTTGTTAAATGTGAATTATGAGAGGTGGAATCACCTCAAAATTCAAAAGGGTTGATTTTTAATAATTATTCTAAGTCAGAAAAGTCTATGTCTTGTTTAATTTTCTACTTTAATTCTACAACAGATATTGGTTTGAATCTAGTGGCATTGGATAGAGGAAACTCTAGGCTTTCTAACAATACCCATTTCATAAATTTTGGCCCAGTAGATTTGGAGATAAAGAATTTCTAGTAATGCATCTGAAAGCAATTATCACAGAAAATAAATAAACGGATTTAAATTTAAACAGCGGGCGGGAAACGAGATTGGGCCAGGGAGAGGTTAAATGGGCTGGCCCAGCTGAGCTGCCACGCGGGCGTGAGTGGCCTGACAGCGGGACCCGCCCATCAGTACCTATTTAACCACACCGAAGGGGTACGCGATATAAGCCGTTGGATCAAAAGGAGATCGGACGGTGGTGGTGTCGTCCTCGTCGGAGACGAGCTCCGGCGAGCTCAAACCCTAGCCGGTGGCCATGGGGGTCCAGGGAGGGTCCTTACCGGGGTCCAGAGGGGTCAGCGAGGCGGGCAAACGGCCGAGGAAGCTCCGGCGAGTCGAAGGAGGGTCGCGGCGGCTCCAGGGAGGCTCGGGAACTTCAGCTCGGTCTTCGGCGTCTCCGGCGGCCTCCGGTGGTGAAATTGGGGCGGCGTGGTAGCTAATTGGGAAGGGCGAGGGCTCTAGAAGCTTCACTGAAGAGAGGAGAAGAGGATGGAGTGCTTGGAAGAGGCTGGGAGTGGCTCTATTTATAGGGTCGACGAGGAGGGCCGTGTGGCACGGGCAGGTCGATGCTCGGGATGGCGTTCTGGGCCTCGACAGGTCAATTCGAGCATGGCATTCGATTCCTGGCATCATTGCGAGTAGCATGGAGGTCGTGGCGCAGCGAGAGGAGCTCTAGAGTACCCCTGGTTGACGTGCGCGTCCGGCGGGCATGGGCGGACTGCGGTGGCGAGAAGGGCTGCAGGAGGGCACGCGGGGAGCAGTGGAGCTGTCCTTGGGGTTCCTCTTGTCCCGGCGCTTCGAGGGGTCATCGTCGGGGACGCAGAGGGAGGCCGTGCTGGCGAGGCGCAGGGGGCGTCTGCACGCTCGCGTGCGTGCCCAGGACGATGCCCATGTCGATCCTGGCGCGCCCGGGCGTCGTGGGCATGGGCTAGATAGGACTGTGTGGTGCGTCATTTGGCAGGGGAAAGGCACTGGCAGCTTCCTGGGAGTGAGGAGGGTCTACTGGACATGGTGTGGCAGGGCTGAGGTGAGAGGAGGAGAGGATGGCATGGTGGTGACTAGGGTGATTGGCATGGGCTGGTTTTGGTCATGGTGACCAAGGTCCAGTGCTTGCAGGTGCTTGGACTGATGATGGGAGGTGTGATGGAGTTCCAGGGCCTCAGAGATGGTCAGGGTTGGACTTGGTCCAACCAAAATCCTAGCATGGGCACATATTTGGTTTGTGCACACAAGGTGTTTGTAAATATGGCCGAAAGAGAAATGTTTTCAAATTTTGGAAATTCCTTTGGTGGATCTCATTCATATAATATTTGAAGTAGATTGGTGGTGGTGGTGGTCAATTTGGTGTTGTTTTGCAAAGTTTCAAAAAGTGGGTCATCTTCTCTTTGTTTCAAAGTCTCCACTTGTCTCCTCTATTCTGGTCAACCTAGGCAGAGTCAACCCTAATGGTCAACATCAAACTTGTTCATCTTGATGAGGTCTTGGATGACATGGCAAGAGTTGGTCAAAGTTGGTTTAGGAAAACTCAAAACCAGGGGTGCAAAGTGGTGAAGAAAATTATAAATGTGACATATGACCATTATCATATGTGAGATGGTTTTGAGATTTGCTTTGATTTGATTTTGGTTTCTTTGATGCAATTGTGTTTGTTTATCATATATAAGAGTTTTACAAACAATAGATCAAGCATTGGTGGCCTTGGTTGAAGATTTGCAAATTGGGCTAAGTGTATGTGAGTGAATTTTGGGGAATTTCTCCCTATTTGATTTCTCTCCATGTGCTTTGACTTTTGTTGACTCTAATGTGATTCTTATTAGTTTAGAAACATTTTCAAACCATTGAATCCATTTCAAAAGGTCTTGATCAAAGATTTGCAAAATTGGCCATAACACATAAGAGGTGAGGTTCAAAATTTTCTATTTTTGTAAATTGTTCCCCTTGCTTCACTTGGACATGGGTTAGGGTCAATTTAGTGTTATATTAGGTTGAGAGATGGTTTCCCATCATTTGGTCAAGGTTTAAAGTCATAGGTCAAAGTTGGGTGAAATGGCTATGTGTCACATATGCCTCTATGCATATGTGGCATTTGATTTTTGATTTGAGTGTTCTTGGCCCATTTGATGTTGTTGAGTGTTGAAATGGTATATGGAAGTGATCCAACCATTCACAACAAGTCCTAGGGTCAATCTTCTCAAATTCACAAATTTGCACTTTTCTCTCATATGCCTCTATGGCATTTTTAGTTTCTTTTTAATTTCTTTGGAAACCACTTGGATTTGGTTTGATAGGTACTAGGTAAGGTGTATGAAGGTTTTCCAAACCTCTAAGCAAAGTAGAAAGGCTTAGGGTAAAGTTTTATAAATATAGCCCTAGGCACATATGCCTCTTTCTTATTTAATTTCCTTTTATTTTAATTTAACTAGGGTGGTGAAAAGAGGGGTGAGGTTTAGGGTTTAGTGGGGTTCACAATGGTTCACCACCATTTAGCATAAATAATAAAGGTAGGGTTCAAGATTTACCTATTAGGGCTATATGCCCCCATATGTCTTTTATTTTATTTTGGTTTCTCAAAATAGATCCAAATGATTTTTGGAGAAGATTAGGGTTTAAGGTTTTTCTTATTTGATTTCTTTCTCTTTTATTTTATTGGGTTGGTGACCTTCACTTGATCACTTTAGGGTTTTAGGGTTTAGCACATAAGCATAATAACACTCATCATGGCAAAACACAAGATTTAAGCAAGATCACTAAGCATCAAACTTAATTTTGATAAAAGTTTTTGTTGGTTCCAAAATTTGGAACTAGGGAAATTCATTTTGTTTGTTTTGAAATTTTTGGGTTGTTACAGTTTGAGACGTATCAGTTGGTCGCTCCCAGTCTTTTGCTAGCGTTCGCCTGTACTGAGTATGAGCTCTACTCGTGCATCCAACCACCATTAACAAAAGTTTGCCAATTGTGTCCACCACATCTATCAATTAGCATTATTTCTATTCCAAGTAAATTCATCATGCTTTTATTTATCTTCCAATTAAATTTTGGCATGAGAAAATTAGTTAGTAAAGCTCTCACGAACTTGATGGCACATTTACTTTCTTGTACTTAATAAACTTGATCATTGTGAGTATCTTATGAAGTTTATATGTCTGCAAATTGCAAGTTGGGAGTTAGCATTACCATGCTTTCATGGTGAACGCTTTCGACATTGCACTTATTCATATTTAGTTGATGTCATGTTCTTTTGCTTATGGATGCCTAGCGGTGCGAAATAAAATGGAAACTTGTAAGTCCATGGAATTTGTATATGAGTTAGAGAAACGCCTGGGCCGCTAATCTAATCCATGCATCATTCATGGTGGAAATTTACAGTGAACCATAGTTAGCATTCTATGAAGCATTTTCAATAAAAAGCTATACCCATAGTAAATAAAAAATTGCTGAGATACTCATTGTCTATTTGTCTTGTCATTTTGGCATGGGATTGCTCCTACAAGAGTACTTCCATATCATCGGACGAGAGGTACCCCGTTGGAGGTTCTTGATGATACATGTATACTTACACTGACAAGAACTTATTTGGGACCTAAGTTGAGTAGAATGAGGTTTAGGTACTCATATTCAAGGGGCATGAGATTTTAAACTTGTGATTTGTCAAGCATATAGCTCATATTTGCATCACATTAACTTTAACCATTCAAGATGCTTATGATAGGGGAAATTAGAGCTCAAAGCTAATAAGTACCATTCTTTTTGGAAGATTTATAAAACTTGTTAATCTTGCTTGCTCTGCAAAGAGTCTCTCTTTTACTTTTATGTTGAGTCCTCATCTTCTACTTTATGCACCAATTAAGAGAGCATAGTTGTCATTCTTAGTGCAATGTGCATAGTGCCAAAATTATTATTCATTGATTCATGGTTATGCTATTTCTTGTTCTTTAATTACTTGTATCTAGTCACCTTCTGAACTTTGAAGGTGTCCTAGAATTTATGTTTGCTATTCCATAAAGGACATGTTGAGTACCACTTTGTTATGTTTACTCTACGCTCATAAACAAACAGTTGCTTTCAATGCATTATTATTCATGATCCTTTGTTTGAGTTACTCTTCATGATATAACATAGTTGTTAAGTTCTATTGAATTATATCTATCATGCTTATGTTTAGAGTACTTTGATCCCAGCTCACAATTCTTTACAATGCTTGATCAATATTGTGTTGACTTCATGTCACCTCAAAAATTATTTTGCTATCACTTACCTACTCGAGGATGAGCAGGAGTTAAGCTTGGGGATGCTCCATGCTTGTTTTACACCAATTCATATATGTTTTGCTCACACTTCGTTGCACTTTTATATATTTTCCGGCACTAACCTATTACCAAGATTCCACAGTGCCAGTTCCCTGTTTTATGTTGTTTTTGTATTCCATAAAAGTTGTACAGGAAATATTCTCGGAATTGGACGAAACAAAAGCCGAAGTCAATATTTCTCCGTAACAAAGACTGAGTCCAGAGGGGATCGAGTTGAAGGGGAGCAGCAGGGCGGCCACGCCAGCCCTAGGTGTGGCATGATCCTAGCCCGCACCTAGGGATGGTGTGGGCCACCCTGGACCCATCGACATCACCCTCCACATAGTTAAGCACGATCTTGGGAAAACCCTGAATACCCGAGTCTCCATCAACGAAAAGTTCCACCGCGGCTGCCATCGCAGAACCCATCTCGGGAGGGTTCTGAAGCTCTTTCCGGCACCCTGCCGAAGGGGGAAATCATCGCTGGAGGCATCTACATCGCCATGCCCGCCTCTGAAGTGATGCGTGAGTAGTTCATCCCTAGACTATGGGTCCATAGCAGTAGCTAGATGGTTGTCTTCTCCAATTTGTGCCTCATGCTTAGATCTTGTGAGCTTTCCTACATGATCAAGATTATCCTTATGTAATGCTACATGTTGTGTTTGCTGGGATCCGATGAATATTGTATACTATGTTGAGGTTGATTATATATTCATGTCATATGTTATTTGTGATCTTGCATGCTCTCCGTTGCTAGTAGATACTCTCGCCAAGTAAATGCTTGTGACTCCAAGAGGGGGTATTTATATTCGATAGTAGGTTCATGCCTCTAGTTTTCTGGGAGAGTGACAATAACTTCTAAGATTGTAGATGTGTTGTTTCTACTAGGGAGAAACAACAATATTTATCCAAGGGTAATTTTATTGTTTACTTTACACACATTGCTTAATGCGATAATCTGTTGCCTGCAACTTAATAGTGGAAGGGGTTCGGACGATAATCGGAAGGTCGATTATTAGTCATAGATGCAGTTGGATTACGGTCTATGTACTATGTTGTAATGCCCAAACAAATTGTATAGTAATCTTCTTGTCATGTATGGTCGATATTCTGTCAATTGCCCAGCTGTAATTTTTTCATCCAACATGTTATTTATCTTTATGGAGAGACACCTCTAGTGAACAGTGGACCCCGATCCTATTTCCTTTACACTGATAAATTCATCCACTGCAATCTTGCTCTATTTACTTTCCGCAAACAATTAAATTACTGCAATCATCTCCTTCCACTCGATACATTTAATCCTTTGTGTTCAGCAAAACCGGTGAGATTGACAACCTCACTGTAAGTTGGGGCAAAGTATTTTGGTTGTGTTGTGTGCAGGTTCCACGTTGTTGATGACGCCGGTAGTGCGCCCTGCCACTAGTCTGCTAGCAACACCTTGAGAATTCACACCTTTCTCCTACTGGTCGATTAAACCTTGGTTTCTTACTGAGGGAAAACTTGCTGTTGTGCTCATCATACCTTCCACTTGGGGTTCCCAACGGTGTGCAATCTACGGTCATCACATGTTGTCAACGATTGGCATTAAATGATTTATCATCCCTTTATATAGTGACCTCAAGAGCGGCTCCCATGTAGTTCTCCAATGCACACCATTATTTAGGATCTCTCCAGTACATAATGTGTGGAGCAGTGTTTGTTTATTTATTCATTTAATATTTTATTTGGGATGGGTACCTGGTTGCCTAGCTCTTTTTGCAATATTATGGACCAACACTGATGAGGACATCCCTACCTCACTACTACCTCCGTCATTGCAAGTTGAAGATGAACCTGCTGTGAAGCTCAAGTCCAATGAAGTTCGGATTGGACCAATTACAAGGGCTCGTGCGAAGCTACTTAAACAACAGGTGAACTTGTTTCTAAACGATACTTTAATTGGTGAGAACTTTATACTGCCTAAGTCCTATTACTTATGTATCATCAGGTATCAAGAGGAGATGAGCATCGCACGAGAAGTAGAGGAGCAGCTGGACATGAAGATGGACGTGAAGCTGGACATGGAGCTGGACATGAAGATATCTCATGGACGCGCGAGGGAGGAGCGGGAGGCATGCGCGAGAGGAGAAGAAGAAGTCCAGGCTGGTCCACAGCCCGGTCAGACCGGTCGGCACGCCGGCCCGTCCGGTCCCTGGCCCGATCAACCGGGCGGCAGACCGGATTTTCCCCGGCGCTAATCAGGCTCGTACCGGGGTCCAACCGGACGAAGTTTTGCGACGTTTCCGGTTGGCACCCAGTCGACCGGACCCCAGACCGGCCAGCCCGGTCCCTGGCCCGGTCAACCGGGTTCTAGACCGGACCAGTCCGAGTCTGTCTCGACCAGATCTATTTCTGGGCCGGTTTTACTTGTATCTTTCGACCAGAACTCGTCCTGGACGCCTATATAAGTGCCTTGGACGACCCCCTAGCTGCTTTAGACCACGTTTAAGATAAACCCTAGTTCTTAGTTGTTTGCTCTGCAAAACTATTGAATTCCCTACACCATATTGCTTGATATTGTGTAGATCCTGAAAAAGTCTTGTGTGATCTGCTGTTCCATTGGGAATTAGAAGGTTGCAACTTACCGCTTCGTGGTCGGCGGCTACGTGCGCAAGTGTGTGGAGTTACGAATATCTTGCAGGGTTGAGAGCTGTTGCATTGGCGACAGGGACCAATCGAGAGATCTCGTTGCGTCATACAAGTTATCATCCACTACATCGTCGTGTTCCTCCGCTGCTATCACCCCGTGATCATCATCACCACCGTTGCTTACTGAGAAGATCGGGCCACCCCTTATCATCTTGGTATCAGATTTCCAGTTTTCCTCGGTAAGCCATCCACAATCCACCCCATAGTTGATTTGTGAGTGTTTTCCTATCAAGAAAAAGCCAAAAATATTAGGGTTAGGGTTTGCCATAGCCTTAGATTGCACTAATTTCGAGTTTTAGTTGCTTTTCGTAGTTGTTTTTGCGTATCTTTTCTTGCATCTAGTATTGTTAGGGTTTGAGTCTCTATTATCATCTAGTTTCAGTTTTGTTACTCCGAGTCCACATAGCGTTCAGTGTGCTTGTTTCCAACCATAGACACAGCCTATCGATATAAAGTGACTAGGAACTTCCCCAGAAGAGACTAGTTTTACCGCTCGATAGACTGCTCATTAGGGTTTTGGTGCTTTGCATATCTTGTTGGCCGTGTTATCAAGGAGTTGTGTCATATATCAAAAAAAAAAAGAAAATTGAAAAGAAACAAAAAGAGCTACATAGCTGCGTGTGTTACAAAAAGAAAAATCCAAAAAAGAAAAGTGAAGTGCTAGTTGAATCAAGTGAATGCCTAAGTTTTCTTTACTGCACCCGTAGTTGAGCAATCTTGTGTCTGTCTCGTTGAGCTTTGCTAGCGTCTCCCTAGTGCATTGCAACCTTTTCCCACATATAGTTGCATTGCCCCATTATATCGCCTTGTGTGAGTATCATTGGTTGTCTACGGTCAGCGCTAGAGCTTGTTATTGGTGCAAATAGGTAGCCTACCTACAGCCCCACATATATCCTGCTTTGCCATGTGATTTGTTCTTATACCCTTGATATTCGCTTCGCTACATCCGTGCACTAGTTGTTGCTACAAGTGGTAAGCACCACTAATTTACTTTGGAACGGTAAGATCTCCTTTTCTTATCAGTTTTTGAGTGAGTTGTGAGAGTACCACCATTTTTTTTGATTTAGTGTACTAACCTACTAACCATGTCTGCTAGTGATGAGAAAATTGTTAACCAGGAGAACAAGAACTATGCGGATTTGATGACATGGAGGGAGTATGAGGCTCTTCGTAATGAGATGCGACGTGAATTCCGCGCTCAGGATGATGAGCTTAAAGGGACGGTCCAAGAGATCTCCCAGAAGTTGGATGCTACAAGTGCGACCATCACAAGGATGCAAGATCAAACGACGGATATACAATGCAGTCTTACTGACTTGCGTTTACTTGTTGAGAATTTGACCGCACGACAACAACAAGACGATGATGAAGATCCTGAGCTTCAAGATGACGCACACAATGCTCGTGGTGCGCCTCGTGGTGATCGTGCTCGCGGTTGGGCTCCACTTGGCCGCAATGGTCGTGGACATGATGAGGAAGATGGATTGGGTAAGCCCAAATTCTCCATACCCAAGTTTGAAGAAGGTGCTGATGTTGAAGAATACCTCACTTGGGAGCTCAAGATTGAGAAGCTATGGAATCTACATCCGCACTACACTGAAGATAGGAAGATCAAGCTTGCTTCTTCCGAATTTGATGGCTATGCTTTGCGTTGGTGGGATGCATTTGTTCGTAACCGTGCTGAGGATGGTGAGCAACCTATACGCACATGGCGTGCTATGAAGGAGGCAATGAATTCTCGCTTTGTGCCTACAAATTACTTGCGGAATATATTTGATAAGTTGACACTATTGAGGCAAGGTGTGAAGTCTGTGGATGAATACTACATGGAGATGGAGATGCTTATGCAGCGTGGCCGTGTCCGTGAGTCTCTTGAGATGGCAATGCAGCGTTTTCTGAATGGTTTGAAGTATGATATCAAAGGCATTGTTCGTCACTACAGCTACACCAATATGAATCAATTGTTACATCATGCAAGAGAAGCTGAATCACAGTTGGCTGACGAAGCAAAGATCAAAGGCCGAGCTACAGGAGCTGGGCGTTTTACACCCCACGCGGCCCCATCTACGGCACCGGCGCCTTCGACGCGCTCCACCCCTTACTCTACTCCGCCTAGTAAGCCGGTCTCCAATGTGTCTAACACAAAGAAGTCCGAATCTGCTGCAAGTACGAATGGCTCTAATGTGTCTACTATGCGTAACCGTGATATGGCTTGTCACACATGTGGTGGCAAAGGTCACTTCAACAGAGATTGTCCTAACCGTAAAGTCATGATTATCAATGAGGATAATGAGTATGAGACTGGAGATGATGTTGATCCTAATGCTCTAGAAGATGATGATTATGACACTGATGGTGAAGATGCATATCCGTCTGATGCTCGAACCATTGTTGTGTCGCAGCGTGCTCTTAATGTGTTGCCTAGTGCATCTACTCAGCGCTGTAATTTGTTCCAAACAAAGGCTTTAGTTGGTCCTGACAAGGCTTGCAAGGTCATTATTGATGGCGGGAGTTGCCGCAATTTAGCAAGCAAGGAGTTGTGTACCAAGCTGAAGTTGAAGTATCTACCGCACCCGCATCCTTACTATATTCAGTGGTTGAGCGACAATGGTGAGATGAAGGTAAACCACATGGTGCGTGTTGAATTTGCTATTGGACCGTATAAGGATTGCATTGATTTTGATGTGGTTCCTATGACGGTGTGTCATTTACTATTGGGTCGGCCTTGGCTCTATGACCGTTCTGTGCAACACAATGGCCGTGCCAATACATATCACTTGGAGTTCGATCAAGCGCAAGAAAATCAAATTACATCCTATGACACCACAACAAATTGTCAATGAATCTCGTCAGAAAGTTGAAGTGAACTTGGAGGATGCTTCTTTAGATAGGCGAGAGAATTGTAATGTTGTGAGTGATATAACGAAAAGTGAGAGAGTGAATTCCTTAGTCTCATTAGCCACCAAATAAGACATGAGAGAATTTAGTGAGGATCCTACAGCCATGCCTCTTGTGCTCTTGTACAGGGGTACGGTTTTGGTTTCTAACGACATGACCCCTCTTCCTTTTGGTGTTTCTAATGTTTTGCAGGAATTTGGCGACGTGTTTCCGGATGAGGTACCCGCAGGACTTCCACCATTGCGAGGTATTGAGCATCAAATCGACTTGATTCCCGGAGCTTCGCTACCCAATCGGGCACCATATAGAACGAACCCCGAAGAAACAAAGGAGATACAGAAGCAAGTACAAGCGCTACTCGACAAAGGTTATATCCGCAGAAGCCTTAGTCCTTGTGATGTTCCTGTTATTCTAGTTCCTAAGAAAGATGGTACATGGCGTATGTGCGTAGATTGTAGAGCTATAAACAATATCACTATTCGATATCGTCACCCTATTCCCCGTTTAGAGGACATGCTAGATGAATTGAGTGGTGCTGCTGTGTTCTCTAAAATTGATTTGCGTAGTGGTTATCATCAAATTAGGATGAAAGAAGGGGATGAGTGGAAAACTGCCTTTAAAACAAAATTTGGTTTATATGAGTGGTTAGTAATGCCTTTTGGTCTAACTAATGCACCTAGCACCTCCATGAGACTGATGAACCATGTTTTGCATGAATTTATTGGCAAGTTTGTGGTTGTATACTTTGATGACATATTAATCTATAGCCGCAATGAATCTGATCATAGTATACATATTCGACATGTTTTGCAAGTGTTGCGTGATAATAAACTCTATGCTAATCTTGAGAAGTGCACATTTTGCAAAGATAAGGTCATATTTCTGGGTTATGTTGTCTCTAAGCATGGAGTAGAAGTAAATGTATCTAAAATTGAAGCTATTCAAAATTGGCCTACTCCCATGAATGTGAGTCAAGTAAGAAGTTTTCATGGTCTAGCTGGGTTTTATAGAAGATTTGTGCCCAACTTTAGTACTATTGCTGCACCTTTGAATGACTTGACTAAAAAGGGTGTTATATTTGAGTGGGACGCAGCCCAAGATCATGCTTTTGATGAACTTAAGAGATTGTTAACTTCTGCACCGTTGCTTGCACTTCCTGATTTCAATAAGCAATTTGAGATTGAATGTGATGCTAGTGGTATTGGAATTGGTGGTGTGTTGATGCAAGAGGGTCGCCCAATTGCATATTTTTCTGAGAAACTGTCTGGTGCTAAGTTGAACTATCCTATCTATGATAAAGACTTGTATGCTTTAATTAGAGTTCTTGAGGTTTGGCAACATTACTTGTGGCCAAAAGAATTTAACATACATTCTGATCATGAAGCTTCGAAATACCTGAAAGCTCAGTCTACTTTGCATAAGCGTCTTGCTAAGTGGGTTGAGTTCATTGAGTCTTTTCCATACATTATTAAGCATAAGAAGGGAAAAGATAATATTGTTGCTGATGCTCTATTGATACGTCTCCGACGTATCAATAATTTCTTATGTTCCATGCCACATTATTGATGATATCTACATGTTATATGCACATTTTATGTCATATTTATGCGTTTTCTGGAACTAACCTATTAACAAGATGCCAAAGTGCCAGTTCCTGTTTTCTGCTGTTTTTGGTTTCAGAAATCCTAGTAAAGAAATATTCTCGGAATCGGACGAAATCAACGCCCAGGTTCCTATTTTGGCCGGAAGCATCCAGAACACCCGAGAACCGCCAGAGAGGGGGCACAGGCCCACCAAACCCTAGGCCGGCGGCCAAGGGGGGGCCCGCGCCCCCCTATAGTGTGGTCGCCCCTTCGACCTTCTGACGCCGCCTCTTCGCCTATATAAAGGTCCCAGACCTAAAACCTCGAGACGAAAAAGCCACGGTACGAGAAACCATCCAGAGCCGCCGCCATCACGAAGCCAAGATCTGGGGGACAGGAGTCTCTGTTCCGGCACGCCGCCAAGACGGGGAAGTGCCCCCGGAAGGCTCCTCCATCGACACCACCGCCATCTCCATCAACGCTGCTGTCTCCCATGAGGAGGGAGTAGTTCTCCATCGAGGCTCGGGGCTGTACCGGTAGCTATGTGGTTCATCTCTCTCCTATGTACTTCAATACAATAATCTCATGAGCTGCCTTACATGATTGAGATTCATATGATGATGCTTGTAATCTAGATGTCGTTATGCTAGTCAAGTGAATTTTACTTATGTGATCTCCGGAGACTCCTTGTCCCACGTGTGTAAAGGTGACAGTGTGTGCACCGTGTGGGTCTCTTAGGCTATATTTCACAGAATACTTATTCACTGTTATGAATGGCATAGTGAAGTGCTTATTTATATCTCTTTATGATTGCAATGTGTTTTGTATCACAATTTATCTATGTGCTACTCTAGTGATGTTATTAAAGTAGTTTTATTCCTCCTGCACGGTGTAATGGTGACAGTGTGTGCATCCGTGTTAGTACTTGGCGTAGGCTATGATTATGATCTCTTGTAGATTATGAAGTTAACTATTGCTATGATGGTATTGATGTGATCTATTCCTCCTACATAGTGTGAAGGTGACAGTGTGCATGCTATGTTAGTACTTGGTTTAGTTGTGTTGATCTTTCATGCACTCTAAGGTTATTTAAATATGAACATTGAATTGTGGAGCTTGTTAACTCCGGCATTGAGGGTTCGTGTAATCCTACGCAATGGTGTTCATCATCCAACAAGAGTGTAGAGTATGCATTTATCTATTCTGTTATGTGATCAATGTTGAGAGTGTCCACTAGTGAAAGTCTGATCCCTAGGCCTTGTTCCTAAATACTGCTATCGCTGCTTGTTTACTGTTTCTTTGCGTTACTACCGCTGCGTTACTCTTGCTTGTTTACTGTCCTGGGCAAAGCACTTTTCTGGTGCCGTTGCTACTACTTCATACCACCTGTATTTCACTATCTCTTCGCCGAACTAGTGCACCTATTAGGTGTGTTGGGGACACAAGAGACTTCTTGCTTTGTGGTTGCAGGGTTGCATGAGAGGGATATCTTTGACCTCTTCCTCCCTGAGTTCGATAAACCTTGGGTGATCCACTTAAGGGAAAACTTGCTGCTGTTCTACAAACCTCTGCTCTTGGAGGCCCAACACTGTCTACAGGAAAAGGAGGGGGGCGTAGACATCAAGCTATTTTCTGGCGCCGTTGCCGGGGAGGAAAGGTAAAAGGCACTCATACTCCGGTTCCAGGTAAAGTACTTTTCTGGCGCCATTGTGTTTGTGCTCGAAGCTATTTCCTTTAGATCCTGCAATTGCATCTTTTTGTTTCTTGTTTACACTAGTTAGGCATAATGGAAAACAACAAAAATATGAGAGATCTTTATGAACTTTATCTTGAATTAGGACATGATGTGTTTGAAGAGAGAATTAAAAAACCCATGGAACTTTATATGCATGCTAATGGGAATGTTATTAATATGAATGCTTTGAACACTATTGTTGCTAATGCTATGGAAAATTCTAAGCTTGGGGAAGCTAGTTTTGATGAGCATGATCTTTTTAGTCCCCCAAGCATTGAGGAGGAAATTTACTTTGATGATACTTTACCTCCTATTTATGATGATTATAATGATAGTAGCCTTTTGGTTCCGCTTGTTATGGAGGATAAATTTGATTATGATTACAATATGCCTCCTATATTTGATGATGAGAATAATAATGATAGCTACTTTGTTGAATTTGCTCCCGCTATTACTAATAAAATTGATTATGCTTATGTGGAGAGTAATAATTTTATGCATGAGACTCATGATAAGAATGCTTTATGTGATAGTTATATTGTTGAGTTTGCTCATGATGCTACTGAAAGTTATTATGAGAGAGGAAAATATGGTTGTAGAAATTTTCATGTTACTAAAATACCTCTCTTTTTGCTGAAAATCTTGAAGCTGCACTTGTCTTATCTTTCTATGCTTGTTGCATTATGCTTCTTGAATTTGTTTATTTACAAGATTCCTTTTCATAGGAAGCATGTTAGGCTTAAATTTGTTTTGAATTTGCCTCTTGATGCTCTCTTTTGCTTCAAATGCTATTTCTTGCCAGTGCATCATTAAAACTGCTGAGCCCATCTTAACGGCTATAAAGAAAGAACTTCTTGGGAGATAACCCATGTGTTATTTTGCTACAGTACTTGGTTTTATTTTGTGTCTTGGAAGTTGTTTACTACTGTAGCAACCTCTCCTTATCTTAGTTTAGTGTTTTATTGTGCCAAGTAAAGTCGTTGATAGTAAAGTTCATACTAGATTTGGATTACTGTGCAGAAACAGATTTCTTTGCTGTCACGAATCTGGGCAAAATTCTCTGTAGGTAACTCAGAAAATTATGCCAATTTACGTGAGTGATCCTCAGATATGTACGCAACTTTCATTCAATTTGAGCATTTTCATTTGAGCAAGTCTGGTGCCCCTTTAAAATTCGTCTTTACGGACTGTTCTGTTTTGACAGATTCTGCCTTTTATTTCGCATTGCCTCTTTTGCTATGTGGGATGGATTTCTTTGTTCCATTGACTTCCAGTAGCTTTGAGCAATGTCCAGAAGTGTTAAGAATGATTGTGTCACCTCTGAACATGTGAATTTTTGATTATGCACTAACCCTCTAATGAGTTGTTCTAAGTTTGGTGTGGAGGAAGTTTTCAAGGATCAAGAGAGGAGGATGATATACTACGATCAAGAAGAGTGAAAGCTCTAAGCTTGGGAATGCCCCGGTGGTTCACCCCTGCATATTTCAAGAAGACTCAAGCATCTAAGCTTGGGGATGCCTTGGGCATCCCCTTCTTCATCGACAAATTATCAGGTTCCTTCTCTTGAAACTACATTTTTATTCGGTCACATCATATGCACTTTACTTGGAGCGTCTGTGTGTTTCTATTTTTGTTTTTGTTTGAATAAATTCATGCTTGTGTGGGAGAGAGACACGCTCCGCTGGTTCGTATGAACACATGTGTTCTTAGCTTTTAATGTTCATGGCGAAGGTTGAAACTGCTTCGTTAAATTGTTATATGGTTGGAAACGGAAAATGCTACATGTGGTAATTGGTAAAATGTCTTGGTTAATGTGATACTTGGCAATTGTTGTGCTCATGTTTAAGCTCTTGCATCATATACCTTGCACCTATTAATGAAGAAAAACATAGAGCTTGCTAAAATTTGGTTTGCATATTTGGTCTCTCTAAGGTCTAGATAATTTCTAGTATTGAGTTTGAACAACAAGGAAGACGGTGTAGAGTCTTATAATGTTTTCAATATGTCTTTTATGTGAGTTTTGCTGCACCGCTTCATCCTTGTGTTTGTTTCAAATAGCCTTGCTAGCCTAAACCTTGTATCGAGAGGGAATATCTCTCATGCATCCAAAATAGTTGAGCCAACCACTATGCCATTTGTGTCCACCATACCTACCTACTACATGGTATTTCTCCGCCATTCCAAAGTAAATTGCTTGAGTGCTACCTTTAAATTTCCATTCTCCACCTTTACAATATATAGCTCATGGGACAAATAGCCTAAAAACTATTGTGGTATTGAATATGTACTTATGCACTTTATCTCTTATTAAGTTGCTCGTTGTGCGATAACCATGTTCCTGGGGACTCCATCAACTACTCTTTGTTGAATATCATGTGAGTTGCTATGCATGTTCGTCTTGTCTGAAGTAAGGGCGATCTACCACCTTATGGTTAGAGCGTGCATATTGTTAGAGAAGAACATTGGGCCGCTAACTAAAGCCATGATCCATGGTGGAAGTTTCAGTTTTGGACATATATCCTCAATCTCAAATGAGAAAAATTAATTGTTGTTACATGCTTATGCATAAAAGAGGAGTCCATTATCTGTTGTCTATGTTGTCCCGGTATGGATGTCTAAGTTGAGAATAATCAATAGCGAGAAATCCGATGCGAGCTTTCTCCTTAGACCTTTGTACAGGCGGCATAGAGGTACCCCTTTGTGACACTTGGTTAAAACATGTGCATTGCGATAATCCCGGTAATCCAAGCTAATTAGGACAAGGTGCGGGCACTATTAGTATATTATGCATGAGGCTTGCAACTTGTAAGATATAATTTACATGATACATATGCTTTATTACTACCGTTGACAAAATTGTTTCTTGTTTTCAAAATCAAAGCTCTAGCACAAATATAGCAATCGATGCTTTCCTCTTTGAAGGACCTTTCTTTTACTTTTATTGTTGAGTCAGTTCACCTATTTCTCTCCACCTCAAGAAACAAACACTTGTGTGAACTGTGCATTGATTCCTACATACTTGCATATTGCATTTGTTATATTAATCTATGTTGACAATTATCCATGAGATATACATGTTATAAGTTGAAAGCAACCGCTGAAACTTCATCTTCCTTTGTGTTGCTTCAATACCTTTACTTTGAATTATTGCTTTATGAGTTAACTCTTATGCAAGACTTATTGATGCTTGTCTTGAAGTACTATTCATGAAAAGTCTTTGCTATATGATTCATTTGTTTACTCATGCCATTTACATTGTTTTGATCGTTGCATTCATTACATATGCTTACAATAGTATGATCAAGTTTATGATGGCATGTCACTTCAGAAATTATCTTTGTTATCGTTTACCTGCTCGGGACGAGCAGGAACTAAGCTTGGGGATGCTGATACGTCTCCGACGTATCAATAATTTCTTATGTTCCATGCCACATTATTGATGATATCTACATGTTATATGCACATTTTATGTCATATTTATGCGTTTTCTAGAACTAACCTATTAACAAGATGCCGAAGTGCCAGTTCCTGTTTTCTGCTGTTTTTGGTTTCAGAAATCCTAGTAAAGAAATATTCTCGGAATCGGACGAAATCAACGCCCAGGTTCCTATTTTGCCCGGAAGCATCCAGAACACCCGAGAACCGCCAGAGAGGGGGCACAGGCCCACCAAACCCTAGGCCGGCGCGGCCAAGGGGGGGCCCACGCCCCCCTATAGTGTGGTCGCCCCTTCGACCTTCTGACGCCGCCTCTTCGCCTATATAAAGGTTCCAGACCTAAAACCTCGAGACGAAAAAGCCACGGTATGAGAAACCATCCAGAGCCGCCGCCATCGCGAAGCCAAGATCTGGGGGACAGGAGTCTCTGTTCCGGCACGCCGCCGGGACGGGGAAGTGCCCCCGGAAGGCTCCTCCATCGACACCACCGCCATCTCCATCAACGCTGCTGTCTCCCATGAGGAGGGAGTAGTTCTCCATCGAGGCTCGGGGCTGTACCGGTAGCTATGTGGTTCATCTCTCTCCTATGTACTTCAATACAATAATCTCATGAGCTGCCTTACATGATTGAGATTCATATGATGATGCTTGTAATCTAGATGTCGTTATGCTAGTCAAGTGAATTTTACTTATGTGATCTCCGGAGACTCCTTGTCCCACGTGTGTAAAGGTGACAGTGTGTGCACCGTGTGGGTCTCTTAGGCTATATTTCACAGAATACTTATTCACTATTATGAATGGCATAGTGAAGTGCTTATTTATATCTCTTTATGATTGCAATGTGTTTTGTATCACAATTTATCTATGTGCTACTCTAGTGATGTTATTAAAGTAGTTTTATTCCTCCTGCACGGTGTAATGGTGACAGTGTGTGCATCCGTGTTAGTACTTGGCGTAGGCTATGACTATGATCTCTTGTAGATTATGAAGTTAACTATTGCTATGATGGTATTGATGTGATCTATTCCTCCTACATAGTGTGAAGGTGACAGTGTGCATGCTATGTTAGTACTTGGTTTAGTTGTGTTGATCTTTCATGCACTCTAAGGTTATTTAAATATGAACATTGAATTGTGGAGCTTGTTAACTCCGGCATTGAGGGTTCGTGTAATCCTACGCAATGGTGTTCATCATCCAACAAGAGTGTAGAGTATGCATTTATCTATTCTGTTATGTGATCAATGTTGAGAGTGTCCACTAGTGAAAGTCTGATCCCTAGGCCTTGTTCCTAAATACTGCTATCGCTGCTTGTTTACTGTTTTACTGCCTTACTACTGCTGCGTTACTACTGCTTGTTTACTGTCCTGTGCAAAGCACTTTTCTGGTGCCGTTGCTACTACTTCATACCACCTGTATTTCACTATCTCTTCGCCGAACTAGTGCACCTATTAGGTGTGTTGGGGACACAAGAGACTTCTTGCTTTGTGGTTGCAGGGTTGCATGAGAGGGATATCTTTGACCTCTTCCTCCCTGAGTTCGATAAACCTTGGGTGATCCACTTAAGGGAAAACTTGCTGCTGTTCTACAAACCTCTGGTCTTGGAGGCCCAACACTGTCTACAGGAAAAGGAGGGGGCGTAGACATCATCTATCTGGGAAGAATATGCTATCAACTCAACTTGATGTTAAAATTCCTGGATTAGAAGTACTATGTTATTTATATGCTACTGATCATGATTTTGCTGAACCATATCGCTTATGTGCTCTTGGTAAAGCATGGGAAAAATATCACATACACGATGGGTTCTTGTTTAGAGCTAACAAACTATGTGTTCCAGAATCGTCTGTGCGTTTGCTCTTATTGCATGAATCACATGCTGGAGGTTTGATGGGTCACTTTGGGCGTGAGAAGACGCTACTCATGCTAGCTGACCACTTTTATTGGCCAAAGATGAGGCGGGACGTGGACAGGTATGTGAAGGGGTGCATTACTTGCAACAAGTCCAAGTCCAAGCTGAAGCCTCATGGTTTGTATACTCCTTTACCGGCACCTACTACACCTTGGGAGGATATTAGTATGGATTTTGTGTTGGGTTTCCCGCGTACTAAGAGAGGCCATGATTCTATATTTGTGGTAGTGGACAGATTTTCTAAAATGTCACACTTTATTGCCTGCCACAAAAGCGACGATGCGTCGCATATTGCTAACCTGTTTTTCAGGGAGGTTGTACGACTACATGGAGTTCCGAAGACTATTGTTTCTGATCGTGACGTCAAGTTTATGAGCTACTTCTGGAAGACGCTGCGGAGAAAGCTAGGGACGAAGATGCTTTTCAACACTACTTGTCATCCTCAAACTGATGGACAAACTGAAGTGGTGAATAGAACATTGTCACAACTGTTGAGATCCATGATCAAGAAGAACCTGAAGGAGTGGGAAGAGTGTTTGCCACATGTGGAGTTTGCTTACAACAGGGCCGTACACTCTACCATGGAGCTGTGTCCTTTTGAGGTGGTGTATGGTTTCAAACCCATTACTCCACTTGATTTGTTGCCTTTGCCCATACATGAGAGAGTTAATATGGAGGCATCCAAGAGGGCAGATTTTGTGCGTAAGATCCATGTGGATACTAACGAGTTGATAGAGAAGAAAGGCAAGAGCAATGCTGCAAGGATGAACAAGAAGCGCAAAGAGATGTTGTTCAAGCCTGGTGATATGGTCTGGGTACATTTTCGCAAGGATAGGTTCCCGAAGCTGCGGAAGTGTAAGTTGAAGCCTCGTGGTGCTGGTCCTTACAAAGTGCTTGCCAAGATCAATGATAATGCATACTCAATAGATCTTCCAGTTGATGAGTTTGGTGTCAGTAATTCTTTCAATGTTGCTGATTTGACACCATATGACGGAGAAGACCTTGGAGCGTCGAGGTCGACGCCTTTTGAAGGGGGGGGAGATGATGAGGACATCCCTACCTCACTACTACCTCCGTCATTGCAAGTTGAAGATGAACCAGCTGTGAAGCTCAAGTCCAATAAAGTTCGGATTGGACCAATTACAAGGGGTCGTGCGAAGCTACTTAAACAACAGGTGAACTTGTTTCTAAACGATACTTTTATTGATGAGAACTTTATACTGCCTAAGTCCTATTACTTATGTATCATCAGGTATCAAGAGGAGACGAGCATCGCACGAGAAGTAGAGGAGCAGCTAGACATGAAGATGGACGTGAAGCTGGACATGGAGCTGGACATGAAGATATCTCATGGACGCGCGAGGGAGGAGCGGGAGGCATGTGCGAGAGGAGAAGAAGAAGTCCAGGCCGGTCCACAGCCCGGTCAGACCGGTCGGCACGCCGGCCCGTCCGGTCCCTGGCCCGGTCAACCGGGCGGCATACCGGATTTTCCCCGGCGCTAATCAGGCTCGTACCGGGGGCCAACCGGACGAAGTTTTACGACGTTTCCGGTTGGCGCCCGGTCGACCGGACCCCAGACCGGCCAGCCCGGTCCCTGGCCCGGTCAACCGGGTTCCAGACCGGACCTGTCCGAGTCTGTCTCGACCAGATCTATTTCTGGGTCGGTTTTACTTGTATCTTTCGACCAGAACTCGTCCCGGACGCCTATATAAGTGCCTTGGACGACCCCCTAGCTGCTTTAGACCACGTTTAAGATAAACCCTAGTTCTTAGTTGTTTGCTCTGCAAAACTATTGAATTCCCTACACCATATTGCTTGATATTGTGTAGATCCTGAAAAAGTCTTGTGTGATCTGCTGTTCCATTGGGAATTAGAAGGTTGCAACTTACCGCTTCGTGGTCGGCGGCTACGTGCGCAAGTGTGTGGAGTTGCGAATATCTTGCAGGGATGAGAGCTGTTGCATTGGCGACAGGGACCAATCGAGAGATCTCGTTGCGTCATACAAGTTATCATCCACTACATCGTCGTGTTCCTCCGCTGCTATCACCCCGTGATCATCATCACCACCGTTGCTTACTGAGAAGATCGGGCCACCCCTTATCAAGCACATTATGCATGCTAGTCACGGTATGAAGTCATGAAAGGACAATAAAGCACTTAATACTTCCTCATGAGCTAAAACAAAACACAAAACATGTGGTAATTTTGAAGGTTTAAAGGTATCACACAAGTAATTCACTTTGGAGTGGTAGTGAAATACCACATATAGGTATGTATGGTGGACACAGTTGGCACTTTGGTTTTTGGTAGTTGGATGCATGAATAGAGCTCATACTCAGTACAAGTAAAGGCTAGCAATAGACTAGGAAGCGACAATCAAGAAAGCAGTAACTGTCATAATCATGCTTGCGACAGAAGAAATTAACGGAAGCATAAAAGTAATACAAGAACTCCGAGGCAAGATAAATCATCAAGGCTTAAATGATTTTTTTAGTCTTATGCATGCTTGATCATGTGCCAAGTCGATTCAAATGAAGCATTCAGAGGAGGATACCGCAATGCCATACGTTATATGAATAAAGCAATACAAGCAAACATCTATATGACATGTTACCTACTATTAGTAAATTGGAACTAATTATGAGAGAGCATAAACTACTAAGCATCATTAACTAGAATACACCTTACACAAAAAAACTAAGCATGCCCACATAAATGACTATATGTACAAAAATGAAAACAAATAGAGTTCATACTAGCCTCTCACCACATCTCGAATTGCCGTGACCGTCATTATTGCTCTTTACTTGTTTGGATTGAATAATATGAAATGATAACCAAGCTTCAATGAAATCACGGAAGACCGTTGAACCCTGCAGCAACTATACAAAACCAAAGAAGTACAACAAATATTTTTGGGTTTCGATTTTTAATCAACACACAAAGAAAAATCTTTTTGGATTTTCGAATAGCAAACCAAAAAGAGAAAATAAGGCAAACTAAAGAAGCAATTGAAAAGAAACAACAGAAATATTTTTGATCTTTTTGTGTTTTGGAAAGTAGAAACAAAAGCAAGATCAAACAAAAAGAAAGAAAACTAAAATAGACACGCAAATGCAACGAGTGGCAGGAATCTGCCAACACATAACAGTAGGCAAAGATCGATTTTTTTGTAAATGTTCTGTAGATCAGAACGCAAAGTGCTCAGCCACTAGTAGAAAAAGAGGCTTCCGTCGACCCGCATTAGTCGCCAAAATATAGGAACCGCGACTAAAGGGGTCTTTAGTCGCGGTTCGGGAGGCGACCCGCGACTAAAGACCTGGACCCAGCGCGCTCGGTGGCCAGCTGGTGGACGGGAGGAGCTTCAGTCGCGGTTAGACAGGCCAACCGCGACTAAAGGTCCTCAGGCCTGGCCCGAAGGCCTTTAGTCGCGGTTGGCCAGGCCAACCGGGACTAAAGGTCCATCCCTATAAAAGGCAGCTCAGCTCACTTCACTTAGCCATTTGGTGCCATTTCTCTTCACAATCTTCACAAGGGGTGGTGGGTTTGCTTTTGGTTCCTCTTATGCACACAAGGTGTTCGATGAAATGCCCGAGAGCATGAAACAAATATCATATGAAGTGTCCGAGCCACACTTGAGGTTTCTCATTTATTTTTTCTCCTCGATCGCGGTTAGCAACTTGAACCTTTCATGTGTCATTGATAAAATATGCATGTGTGTAGTTCATTGTTTAATTTCTATTGTTTGTAGCTAGTTAGTTTAACAAATGCATGATGGTTAATTTTATATTTTATATTATAATAATGCAGATGAATCAGCAATGGATGTACGGTAACCGACTCTCCGGCGAGTTCATTACGGGTTTGAAAGATTTCCTCGTAGTGGCTAATGCGAACAAGCAGGGGGGTTTTGTTATCTGTCCATGTGTTGGCTGTAAGAATCAGAAGGGTTACTCTTCCTCAAGAGATGTTCACCTGCACCTGCTTCGGCAGGGTTTCATGCCAAGCTATAATTGTTGGACCAAGCATGGAGAAAGAGGGCTTATAATGGAAGAAGATGAAGAAGGGGATGATTTCATCGATGACAACTATCTTGATTATTTTTGTGATACTTTCATGGAGGATGCTGAAGGTGGGGAAGGTGAAGGGGAAGGTGAAGAAGAGGCACGTGATGAGCCCACTGATGATCTTGGTCGGACCATTGCTGATGCACGGAGAGGCTGTGAAACTGAAAAGGAGAGGAAGAATTTGGATCGCATGTTAGAGGATCACAAAAAGTCGTTGTACCCCGGATGCGATAATGGTCTTAAAAAGCTGGGCTGCACACTGGATTTGCTGAAATGGAAGGCACAGGAAGGTCTATCTGACTCGGGATTTGAAAATTTGCTGAAAATGATGAAGAATATGTTTCCAAAGAATAACGAGTTGCCCGCCAGTACGTACGAAGCAAAGAAGGTTGTCTGCCCTCTAGGTTTAGAGGTTCTGAAGATACATGAATGCATTAACGACCGCATCCTCTACCGCGGTGAATACGAGAATTTGAATGAATGCCCGGTATGCACTGCATTGCGTTATAAGATCAGAGGCGATGACCCTGGTGACGATGTTGAGGGCGAGAAACCCAGGAAGAGGGTTCCTGCCAAGGTGATGTGGTATGCTCCTATTATACCACGGTTGAAACGTCTATTCAGGAACAAAGAGCATGACAAGTTGTTGCGATGGCACAAAGAGGACCGTAAGTCGGACGGGGAGTTGAGACACCCCGCAGATGGAACGCAATGGAGAAAGATCGACAGAGAGTTCAAAGATTTTGCAGCTGATGCAAGGAACATAAGATTTGGTCTAAGTACAGATGGCATGAATCCTTTTGGTGAGCAGAGCTCCAGCCATAACACCTGGCCCGTGACTCTATGCATCTACAACCTTCCTCCTTGGTTGTGCATGAAGCAGAAGTTCATTATAATGCCAGTGCTCATCCAAGGTCCGAAGCAACCCGGCAACGACATCAATGTGTACCTAAGGCCATTAGTTGATGAACGTTTACAATTGTGGGGCAGACCTGGTGTACGTGTGTGGGATGAGCACAAAGAAGAGGAATTTTACCTACGAGCGTTGCTTTTCGTAACCATCAACGATTGGCCTGCTCTTAGTAACCTATCGGGACAGACAAATAAGGGATACAATGCATGCACGCACTTCTTACATGAGACCGAAAGTGTGTATTTGCCAAATTGTAAGAAGAACGTGTACCTGGGGCATCGTCGATTTTCTTCACCGACATCATAACGTAAGAAAGAAAGGCAAGCATTTCAACGGCAAGGCAGATCACCGGCCGAAGCCTGCGGAACGTACTGGTGCGGAGGTATTTGATATGGTCAAGGATTTGAAGGTCATCTTTGGAAAGGGTCCTGGCGGACAATCAGTTCCGCAGGGAGCTGATGGGCACGCACCCATGTGGAAGAAGAAATCTATATTTTGGGAGCTAGAATATTGGAAAGTCCTAGATGTCCGCTCTGCAATCGACGTGATGCATGTTACGAAGAATATTTGCGTGAACCTGCTAAGCTTCTTGGGCGTGTATGGGAAGACAAATGATACAAAGGAAGCACGACAGGACCAGCAATGTTTGAAAGACCCTGATGACCGGCATCCGGGATGGTTTCAAGGTCGTGCCAGCTACACTCTTACCAAAGAAGAGAAGGTTATCTTTTTTGAATGCCTGAGCAGTATGAAGGTCCCGTCTGGATTCTCGTCGAATATAAATGGAATAATACACATGGCAGACAAAAAGTTGCAAAACCTGAAGTCTCACGACTGCCACGTGATTATGACGCAATTGCTTCCGATTTCTTTGAGGGGTCTCCTACCGGAAAATGTTCGAGTAGCCATTGTGAAGCTATGTGCATTCCTCAATGCAATCTCTCAAAAGGTAATCAATCCATAAGATCTACCACGGCTACAGAACGACGTGGTCCAATGTCTTGTCAGTTTCGAGTTGGTGTTCCCGCCATCCTTCTTCAATATTATGACGCACCTCCTGGTTCACCTAGTCGAAGAGATTTCCATCCTCGGTCATGTATTTCTACACAATATGTTCCCCTTTGAGAGGTTCATGGGAGTATTAAAGAAATATGTTCGTAACCGTGCTAGGCCAGAAGGAAGCATTGCCAAGGGCCATGGAAATGAGGAGGTAATTGAGTTTTGTGTTGACTTTGTTCCTGACCTTAAGCCGATTGGTCTTCCTCGATCGCGGCACGAGGGGAGACAGAGTGGAAAAGGCACGATCGGAAGGAAATCAACGATATGTATGGACGGCCATTCTATGACTGAAGCACACCACACAGTTCTGACCAATTCCAGCTTGGTGGCTCTGTACTTTGAGAAACACAAGAATATTTTACGCTCAGACAACCCGGGGAAGCCTGGATCCTGGATTAGAAAGGCCCACATGGAGAATTTCGGCAGTTGGTTGAGAAAACATTTAATGAATGACAATGATGTTGGAGATCAACTATACATGTTGGCCAAGACACCATCTTCGACTATAACGACTTTCCAAGGGTGCGAGATAAATGGGAATACATTTTACACGATCGCCCAAGATAAAAAGAGCACCAACCAAAACAGTGGTGTCTGCTTTGATGCAGCAACCGAGAATGGGCAAAAGGTCACATATTATGGTTACATAGAGGAGATATGGGAACTTGACTATGGACCCTCCTTTAAGGTCCCTTTGTTCCGGTGCAAATGGTTCAAGCTAACAAGAGGTGGGGTAAAGGTGGACCAGCAATACGGAATGACAATGGTGGATTTCAACAATCTTGGTTACCTTGACGAACCATTCGTCCTAGCCAAAGATGTCGCTCAGGTTTTCTATGTGAAGGACATGAGTAGCAAACCGAGGAAACATAAAGATAAGAAAATGATCAGTACATCATGCGATGATCCAAAGCGCCACATTGTTCTTTCAGGGAAAAGAAACATCGTGGGAGTGGAGGACAAGACAGACATGTCAGAAGATTATAATATGTTTGGTGAAATTCTGCACTTCAAAGTGAACACCGACCCAAGAATTAAGTTAAATGATGATGATGCTCCATGGATACGGCACAATCGTCAGCAAGCAGGGACACAAGGGAAGAAATGATGTGTAATAATTTATTGTACCAAACTTTGTTGAATGGATCATGTGAATTATATTATCTGTGATGTGTTTGGTGTCCATTTTCGAATGATTCGATTGATTCGAGATACCACTGATGATACATGAAATTTGGAGTGACTTAGTCATACTCCTGCCTAGGCGTATAATATGCATACTCGTAGTCTTCATAGTCGCCGCCGTTGTACTGGTAGTCGTCGCCTTCTAAGTTGCCTCCGTCGTCGTCGCTGTCATTATCGCTGTCGTTGGGCGGCGCTCGTGGCTCGAACTGAGGGTAGCGCAGGCGGGGGATATCGCCGGCTGTGATGTAGTCCATGACGCTCTGTACAGTCCGGCCGTACCACCATAGCCGATGGCCGGCCTCGTGGAAGTTCCCAGGAGGCAGACCGTCCTCCTCATACCTGGCGAGCGCCCTGTCACGCCAATTGATGAAGAAGGCATCCCAAGTATGCTGGTTATCGGGATGCCAGCGGCGATTCATCCGCTGCTCTGGCGTGAGGTCGAGGTAGTAGTGGTTCGTGATGGCCGCCCGACGCGCAGTATCCTGAGGGACGGGAGGGACCAACACGCATCTGGCGCTTAGGCTCCAGCCGGCGGGGACGCGGTAGGCCGGTGGGCAAGGGTAGTTCGAGGCACAAAGCTCCTCCACCTGCTGGTAGGTTAGACTGGGTACGGTGGAAGCCATGAGAGAGTGATGAGAGATTGTAGAGATGTGATCATAATGTTGGCCAAGCCGGGCTACATATATGTAGTGACAAATGGCGGGAAAAATTGGAGCAGGAAGAAAGTGGCGGGAAGAAAGAGGCGGGAAGAAAGAGGCGGGAAGACAGGGAAGAAATGGCGGGAAGAAGAGGAATCCAGAGCTGGTCATCTAACCTTTAGTCCCAGCTGGTGGGTGCAACCGGGACTAAAGGTGGTTTTGTATCATCTAACAAAACTGTCGGTGGGATAAGGACGTCTGGGTAAGCTTTAGTCCCGGCTGGCAGGTGCAACCGGGACTAAATGTGGTTTTTGTGTCATCTAAGAAAACTGTCGGTGGGATAAGGACGTTTGTGTAAGCTTTAGTCCCGGCTGGAGGGTGCAACCGTGACTAAAGCTGTCGGCAGGATAAGGACACGTGGGTGGACGCACTGCTCGATGAGATAAAGCATGTAGCGCACGACGCCCTGTCGGAGGAACAAGACAAAGTAGCAGCGACGTCGTGCCTATAAAAGGAGCATCGTACGCCTTGGCAAGCAAACCAACAAGCCAACCTAGCAGGTAGGGAGAGTTTCATCCCCATGGATGGAGTAAAGGGTTGGAAAATTTCCAGTGGCGCAACTTCTCGAAGTTGTCGTCGGTGCACACACCCTACGGCATCTTCGGAAGTTGCTCCTCAGGAAATTTTTCCTGCAAGCCCGTGAAAGACTCCATCTCCTCCAAGAGTGTTGGGTAAAGGGTTCGAAAATCTCCCGTGACGCAGCTTCTCGAAGAAAATTTTCCTGCAAGCCCGTGAAAGACTCCATCTCCTCTAACAGTGTTGGGTAAAGGGTTGGAAAATCTCCCGTGGCGCAGCTTCTCGAAGATGTCGTTGGTTTACACGCCCTACGACATCTTCAGAAGTTGCGCCTCAGAATTTTTTCCTACAAGCCCATGAAAGACAGAGGCGGGAAGACAGAGGCGTGAAGAAATGGCGGGAAGACATAGGCGGGAAAGAACTGGCGGGAAGACGGGCCGAGAAGAACTTGTGGGAAGACAGAGGCGGCCGGGATGAACTGGTGGGAAGCGGGGGGCGGGAAGACAGATGAGGGAAGAAATTGGATTTTTCTGATTTTTTGATATATTGTTTGTATTTTTAACATTTTGAAATGAATTAGTTCTAATTTTCTGATTTTTTTGATATATTATTTGTATTTTTTGACATTCTGAAATGAATTAGTTCCATTTTTCTGAATTTTTTGATATTTTTTTATTTTTAACATTTTGAATTGAATTAGTTTTATTTTTCTTAATTTTTTGATATATTATTTGTATTTTTAAGATTTTGAAATGAATTAGTTTTATTTTTCTGATTTTTTTGATATATTATTTGTTTTTTTAAGATTTTGAAATGAGTTAGTTTTATTTTTCTGCATTTTTTGATATATTATTTGTATTTTTAAGATTTTGAAATGAATTAGTTTTATATTTCTGAATTTATTGATATATTATATGTATTTTTAACATTTTGAAAATGAAAAGTATTTTGAAAAAGACCTTTAGTCGCGGTTGGCCTCGCCAACCGCGACTAAAGGGTCTTTCCGCGGGAACCAAAATTCCGACTAAAGGGGTACCGCTGGAGCGCGCCACGCCGCCGTTCGTCTTCGCGCTGCCCTTCTCCGCCCTGCGCCCCTCCTCCTTCTCCGTCCTGCGCCGTCTGCCTCTCCGCGTGCTTTAGCCGAGGCCGCCGCGCGCCTGTGGCGCTCGCGCGTGCTCTCTCGAGGCCGGCCGATTACTGAGGCGCCGCCCCCTTCTCCGCCCTGCGCCGCGCCTCGCCTCCGCGCGCGCTCGGCCGGCCGCTGCCCTGCGCCGCCCTGCCCCGTTCCGCCTGCGCCGCCGTCTCCACGCCGCGCCGTTCGCCATGCATGATGGCCGGCGGCGGCGCTGCCCGCGCGCGTGTATCAGAGAGAGAGGGAGAGATCAGAGAGGAGAGAGGCCGATTTTTTTTATTTTTTTAACTAACTAAAATTGTAACTTGTATCAACATGTTACGTGCGCAAATGTTTTGAAATGTAACTTGTATTAAAATTGTAACTTGTATCCTACCACCGAAAAAATATTTTGAAATGTTCAAAAAATTCGAACAAAAAATTTCTCGCTTACGTATCAACATGTTACATGCGCACATCAAGTCTTGTGAAAAACCGACATTTCTTGTGACTTGTATGAAAAAGATAAAAAAACCAACATTTCCTGTGACTTGTATAACTAAAATTTGTAACTTAAAGTTTTTTTTGTTTTAACTTAACACAAATCGGAGAACACAAACCCCGCGCGTATACGGAGGGGGCGGTGAGGTGCGCCGCCCCCCTCGCCGCCCCCTCCGTATACGCGCGGTTTTTTTTTTGTTTTTTTAGGGGAGAGAGGAGAGACATAAACACACCAACCCCGCGTGTATACGGAGGGGCGGCGAGGGGGCGGCGCACAATTGTGCGCCGCTCCCTCGCCTCCCCCTCCGTATATGCGCGGGGTAGTCGGTGTTTCTCTCTCTGCTCTCTCTCGATCCATATGTTTTGTCGTCGGCACCGCCACGACCCTTTCGCCACCGCCGCCCCCATTTCGCCACCGGCACCGCCGCCCCCCTTTCGCCACCGTCACCGCCCACCTTCCACCGCTCCCTTTCGCCGCCGCCACCGTCCCCTTCTTTACTTAATTAATTAGTTTTTACTACATGTTTTCAGGACTGACATATGGCGGACGATAGAGCTGACCCGATTATGGTCAACTATGACCGGATGCTGAAGAACATATAATGGGCATCATAAACGGCGATGTTCCTTATGTGCCGACCGAACAAGATGAATAAGAGGATATCTCTTCTTATCTGAACCTTGACGGTGAAGATGAAGGTCGTCAGCGAGGTGATGACGAAGGAACGAACATTGTCGATGGAGGTCAACCATCGATAAACGACGATCTTCAATTGCAAGTAGCAACCACCTCCGGCGAGGTATATATATACATTGAGCCTCTAGTGATACAAACTTACTGATTTGAATAAATATGTGTACTAACGCGCGCGCGACTCTATTTCTTATTTTAGCCCTCAGCCGGATCGTCGAAACAATCGAGTACGTGTCAAAGCGTGGCGCAACCAAGATACTGAAACAAGGAGAAACATATACCATCGAGGTTGTCAGTGCAACCGGCAAGCCGCTGGAGCCTGCTTGCGTGGGAGTTGACTTGCAACGTCGCTAGAAAGTAGCTTCCTTGTGACGGTAAAGCACACGTCCGTTGGGAACCCCAAGAGGAAGGTATGATGAGCACAGCAGCAAGTTTTCCCTCAGTAAGAAACCAAGGTTTATCGAACCAGTAGGAGTCAAGGAACATGTGAAGGTTGTTGGTGGCGGAGTGTAGTGCGGCGCAACACCAGGGATTCCGGCGCCAACGTGGAACCTGCAAAACACAATCAAAATACTTTGCCCCAACTTAACAGTGAGGTTGTCAATCTCACCGGCTTGCTGTAAACAAAGGATTAAATGTATGGTGTGGAAAATGATGTTTCTATGCGAAGAACAGTAGAGAACAATGTTTGTAGTAGATTGTATTCAGATGTAAAAGAATTGGACCGGGGTCCACAGTTCACTAGTGGTGTCTCTCCAATAAGATAAATAGCATGTTGGGTGAACAAATTACAGTTGGGCAATTGACAAATAGAGAGGGCATAACAATGCACATACATATCATGATGAGTAAAGTGAGATTCAATCGGGCATTACGACAAAGTACATAGACCTCTATCCAGCATGCATCTATGCCTAAAAAGTCCACCTTCGGGTTAGCATCCGCACCCCTTCCAGTATTAAGTTGCAAACAACAGATAATCGCATTAAGTATGGTGCGTAATGTAATCAACACAAATATCCTTAGACAAAGCATTGATGTTTTATCCCTAGTGGCAACAGCACATCCACAACCTTAGAACTTTCTGTCACTGTCCCAGATTTAATGGAGGCATGAACCCACTATCGAGCATAAATACTCCATCTTGGAGTTACAAGTATCAACTTGGACAGAGCCTCTACTAGCAACGGAGAGCATGCAAGATCATAAACAACACATATATGATAGATTGATAATCAACATAACATAGTATTCCATATTCATCGGATCCCAACAAACACAACATGTAGCATTACAAATAGATGATCTTGCTCATGATAGGCAGCTCACAAGATCTAACATGATAGCACAAGAGGAGAAGACAACCATCTAGCTACTGCTATGGACCCATAGTCCAGAGGTGAACTACTCACACATCAGTCCGGAGGCGATCATGGCGATGAAGAGTCCTCCGGGAGATGATTCCCCTCTCCGGCAGGGTGCCGGAGGCGATCTCCTGAATCCCCTGAGATGGGATTGGCGACGGCGGCGCCTCAGTAAGGTTTTCTGTATCGTGGCTCTCGGTACAGGGGTTTTCGCGACGAAGGGTATAAGTAGGCGGAAGGGTAGGGTTGGAGGAGTCATGAGGGGCCCACACACTAGGGCGGCGAGGGCCCCCCTTAGGCCGCGCGGCCCTAGTGTGGCGGCGCCTCGTGGCCCCACTTCGTAACTCCTCGGTCTTCTGGAAGCTTCGTGGAAAAATAAGACCCTGGGCGTTGATTTCATCCAATTCCGAGAATATTTCCTTTGTAGGATTTCTGAAACCAAAAACAACAGAAAACAGCAACTGGCTCTTTAGCATCTCGTCAATAGGTTACTGCCGGAAAATGCATATAAATGATGTAAAGTGTGTATAAAACATGTGAGTATCATCATAAAAATAGCATGGAATATAAGAAATTATAGATACGTTTGAGACGTATCAAGCATCCCCAAGCTTAGTTCCTACTCGCCCTCGAGTAGGTAAACGATAACAAGGATAATTTCTGAAGTGACATGCTATCATAATCTTGATCAACACTATTGTAAAGCATATGAGATGAATGAAGTGATTCGAAGCAATGGTAAAGACAATGAATAAACAACTGAATCATATAGCAAAGACTTTTCATGAATAGTACTTTCAAGACAAGCATCAATAAGACTTGCATAAGAGTTAACTCATAAAGCAATTGATTCTTAGTAGAAAGTTTTGAAGCAACACAAAGGAAGATATAAGTTTCAGCAGTTGCTTTCAACTTCAACATGTTTATCTCATGGATAATTGTCAACACAAAGTAATATGATGAATGCAAATAAGCAAGTATGTAAGAATCAATGCACAGTTGACACAAGTGTTTGCTTCTAGGATAGAAAGAAGTAGGTAAACTGACTCAACATAAAAGTAAAAGGAAGGGCCCTTCGCAGAGGGAAGCATGGATTGCTATATTTGTGCTAGAGCCTATGTTGCAAGCCTATTTGTGCTAGAGCCTATTTTGAAAACATAGAAACAATTTTGTCAACGGTAGTAATAATTCCTATGTGTTATGCATAAGACATCTTATAAGTTGCAAGCCTCATGCATAGTATACCAATAGTGCCCGCACCTTGTCCTAATTAGCTTGGGTTTACATGGATTATCATTGCATAACATATGTTTCAACCAAGTGTCACAAAGGGGTACCTCTATGCCCCTATACAAAGGTCTAAGGAGAAAGTTCGCATTGGATTTCTCGCTTTTGATTATTCTCAACTTAGACATCCATACCGGGACAACATAGATAACAGATAATGGACTCCTCTTTAATGCATAAGCATTCAACAACAGATAAAATTCTCATATGAGATTGAGGATTGTTGTCCAAACTGAAACTTCCACCATGGATCATGGCTTTAGTTCGCGGCCCAATGTTCTTCTCTAACAATATGCATACTCAAACCATTTGATCATGATAAATCACCCTTACTTCAGACAAGACGAACATGCATAGCAACTCACATGATATTCAACAAAGGTGTAATAGTTGATGGCGTCCCCAGGAACATGGTTATCGCTCAACAAGCAACTTATTAAGAAATAAGATACATAAGCTACATATTCAATACCACAATAGTTTTTAAGCTATTTTTCCCATGAGCTATATATTGCAAAGACAAAGAATGGAATTTTAAAGGTAGCACTCAAGCAATTTACTTTGGAATGGCAGAGAAATACCATGTAGTACGTAGGTATGGTGGACACAAGTGGCATAGTTTTTGGCTCAAGGATTTGGATGCACGAGAATTATTCCCTCTCAATACAAGGCTTAAGCTAGCAAGGTTGTTTGAAGCAAACTCAAGTATGAACCAGTACATCAAAAATTACATAAGAACATATTGCAAGCATTATAAGACTCTACACTGTCTTCCTTGTTGTTCAAACCCTCACCAGAAAACATCTAGACTTTAGAGAGACCAATCATGCAAACCAAATTTCAACAAGCTCTATGGTAGTTCTTCATTAATAGGTGCAAAGTACATGATGCAAGAGCTTAAACATGATCTATTTGAGCACAACAATTGTCAAGTATCAAATTATTCAAGACATTATACCAATTACCACATGAAGCATTTTCTGTTTCCAACCATATAACAATGAACGAAGCAGTTTCAACCTTCGCCAAGAACATTAAGAGTAAAGCCAAGAACACATGTGTTCATATGCAACAGCGGAGCGTGTCTCTCTCCCACACAAGGAATGCTAGGATCCGATTTTATTCAAACAAAAACAAAAATAAAAACATATAGACGCTCTAAGTAAAGCACATAAGATGTGACGGAATAAAAATATAGTTTCACTAGAGGTGACCTGATAAGTTGTCGATGAAGAAGGGGATGCCTTGGGCATCCCCAAGCTTAGATGCTTGAGTCTTCTTGAAATATGCAGGGATGAACCACGGGGGCATCCCCAAGCTTAGAGTTTTCACTCTTCTTGATCATATTGTATCATCCTCCTCTCTTGATCCTTGAAAACTTCCTCCTCACCAAACTCAAAACAAATTCATTAGAGGGTGAGTGCATAATCAAAAATTCACATATTCAGAGGTGACATAATCATTCTTAACACTTCTGGACATTTCACAAAGCTACTGAAAGTTAATGGAACAAAGAAATCCATCAAACATAGCAAAACATGCAATGTGAAATAAAAGGCAGAATCTGTCAAAACAGAACAGTACGTAAAGACGAATTTTTCTGTGGCACTTAACTTTCTCAGATGAAAATGCTCAAATTGAATGAAAGTTGCGTACATATCTGAGGATCACGCACGTAAATTGGTAGATTTTTCTGAGTTACCTACATACGGGGCTGCTCAATTTCGTGACAGTAAGAATTCTGTTTCTGCGCAGTAATCCAAATCTAGTATCATCTTTACTATCAAAGACTTTACTTGGCACAACAATGCGATAAAATAAAGATAAGGAGAGTTTGCTACAGTAGTAACAACTTCCAAGACTCAAATATAAAACAAAAGTGCTGTAGTAAAATAATGGGTTGTCTCCCATAAGCGCTTTTCTTTAACGCCTTCCAGCTAGGCGCAGAAAGTGTGAATCAAGTATTATCAAGAGATGAAGCATCAACATCATAATTTCCACAACTTGTCACAATAGGTATCTTAGATGTTCCATTATCTATAGTGGCACTAAGGGCTTTGTCAATTTTAGGCCTATAATAGTTTTTTAGCTTAGGCACCTTAGAGACATACATGAACTTTTGCTCCTTACCCACATAAGCTTTCTCCTTAAACTTAAGAGAAGAAAAAGTTGAACCCAAGGTTCCCATAGCTTGTTCAAGTTCACTAATCCTATGGGTTTGATTATCATGAGTAGCACAAATTTCTAAGACGGCAGTTCTCTCATTAATTCCACCTAGAGATTTATCAAGTTTATCAGTGCTATTAAGTAATATTCCCAATTTAGTATTAATACTTGGAAGATTTTGCTCTATGGTCTCCATCTTTTTCATGACATCTTCAAGAGAGATTTACATTTTAGCTTCCTTAACAGGTGGTATTCCAACTAGACTCTCAATAATACAGCTGGCTTCTAAAGCAGGAGTGCCTAGGAAATTACCTCCTGGGAGAGTATCAAGAACATACCTATTCCAGCTAGGATAATAGTGGAGTGTTTCTTAGTGCACCTATTATGAGCATCACTAATTCTATACCAAGCATCTTTTAAACATTCTCCCCCTTGTTGCTTAAACGAACGAACTTCAACTTCGGGATTACTCATTCTAGCAATAGTAAATAAAGCAAACTAGATAAAGTAAATGCAAGTAACTAATTTTTTTGTGTTTTTAATATAGAGAACGCAAACAAGATAATAAATAAAGTAAATGCAAGTAACTAATTTTTTTTTGTGTTTTTGATATGGAGAACGCAAACAAGACAGTAAATAAAGTAAAGCAAGTAACTAATTTTTTTTGTATTTTGATATAAGAAAGCAAACAAAGCAGTAAATAAAGTAAAGTAAAGCAAGACAAAAACAAAGTAAAGAGATTGGAAGTGGGAGACTCCCCTTGCAGCGTGTCTTGATCTCCCCGGCAACGGCGCCAGAAAATGAAGGTGCTGGCGCGTAGTTGACGTGGGAGTTAGAAATCTCTGTGGTGTAATTTTCCTGTTCGATCCCCGGCAATGGCGCCAGAAAAAGAGCTGCTTGCGTGGGAGTTGACTTGCAACGTCGCCAGAAAGTAGCTTCCTTGTGACGGTAAAGCGCACGTCCGTTGGGAACCCCAAGAGGAAGGTATGATGAGCACAGCAGCAAGTTTTCCCTCAGTAAGAAACCAAGGTTTATCGAACCAGTAGGAGTCAAGGAACAGGTGAAGGTTGTTGGTGGCGGAGTGTAGTGCGGCACAACACCAGAGATTTCGGCGCCAACGTGGAACCTGCACAACACAATCAAAATACTTTGCCCCAACTTAACAGTGAGGTTGTCAATCTCACCGGCTTGCTGTAAACAAATGATTAAATGTATGGTGTGGAAAATGATGCTTGTATGCGAAGAACAGTAGAGAACAATGTTTGCAGTAGATTGTATTCAGATGTAAAAGAATTGGACCGGGGTCCACAGTTCACTAGTGGTGTCTCTCCAATAAGATAAATAGCATGTTGGGTGAACAAATTACATTTGGCAATTGACAAATAGAGAGGGCATAACAATGCACATACATATCATGATGAGTAAAGTGAGATTCAATCGGGAATTACGACAAAGTACATAGACCGCTATCCAGCATGCATCTATGCCTAAAAAGTCCACCTTTGGGTCAGCATCCGCACCCTTCCAGTATTAAGTTGCAAACAACAAACAATTGCATTAAGTATGGTGCGTAATGTAACCAACACAAATATCCTTAGACAAAGCATTGATGTTTTATCCCTAGTGGCAACAGCACATCCACAACCTTAGAACTTTCTGTCACTGTCCCAGATTTAATGGAGGCATGAACCCACTATCGAGCATAAATACTCCCTCTTGGAGTTACAAGTATCAACTTGGCCAGAGCCTCTACTAGCAACGGAGAGCATGCAAGATCATAAACAACACATATATGATAGATTGATAATCAACATAACATAGTATTCCATATTCATCGAATCCCAACAAACACAACATGTAGCATTACAAATAGATGATCTTGATCATGATAGGCAGCTCACAAGATCTAACATGATAGCACAAGAGGAGAAGACAACCATCTAGCTACTGCTATGGACCCATAGTCCAGAGGTGAACTACTCACACATCAGTCCGGAGGCGATCATGGCGTTGAAGAGTCCTCCGGGAGATGATTCCCCTCTCCGGTAGGGTGCCGGAGGCGATCTCCTGAATCCCCCGAGATGGGATTGGCGGCGGCGGCGCCTCAGTAAGGTTTTCCGTATCGTGGCTCTCGGTACAGGGGTTTTCGCGACGAAGGCTATAAGTAGGCGGAAGGGTAGGGTTGGAGGAGTCATGAGGGGCCCACACACTAGGGCGGCGTGGGCCCCCCTTAGGCCGCGCGGCCCTAGTGTGGCGGCGCCACGTGGCCCCACTTCGTAACTCCTTCGGTCTTCTGGAAGCTTCGTGGTAAAATAAGACCCTGGGCGTTGGTTTCGTCCAATTCCGAGAATATTTCCTTTGTAGGATTTCTGAAACCAAAAACAGCAGAAAACAACAACTGGCTCTTCGGCATCTCGTCAATAGGTTAGTGCCGGAAAATGCATATAAATGATGTAAAGTGTGTATAAAACATGTGAGTATCATCATAAAAGTAGCATGGAACATAAGAAATTATAGATACGTTTGAGACGTATCAGAGCCCCAAAAGCACTCCACCAAGTTTATCAACCAATGCGGAGCCGTTGTTAGAGACAACGTCCCGATCACCGTCCAGGAGTGGAATGAGCCAAGGAAGGCACGTCTTGGTTTCAGTTTTGTCGACAAGAGAACAAAAAAAGATTGCTAGAGAAAGCTTATGGACCATTTTGTTCTACCTCCGGAATACAACAAAGTCGATGAATTCGGTAACGAGATTCCGGGTGGACGTGAGAGGAGGAGGCTAGTCAAACAGTTCGCTCTTCATAAGATGGCCGACGCATTCCGGAAATTCAAGCAAAATCTAGCCCGTGACTATGTCAACAAGAACAAGACTCCGGATTTCAAAGGACAATATGAGAAAGTGAAAGATGATTGGCCAGAATTTGCGAGGCAAAAGAAATCGGAGCATTTCATTGAAATATCGAAAAAATAAGGAAAATGCGGCTAAGAAAGAGTACAATCATATTATGGGGCCAGGAGGGTATCACCTTTCGGAGCCTAAGTGGGAGAAGATGGAGAACGACCTGAGGGCGCGAGGAATTCCTCTAGGTACAGAGGGATGGGACCCAAGGGCCAAAAGCTGGTGGTACGGGCATGGGGGATCGCTAGACCCGGAGACAGGGGTGTGTGTTCACCAGAAGAAAGCGTTTAAACCCACCCAAGCCCTTATTGACGCAATGAACGCTGCTCAAGAGGGAAAGATCAAGTTCAACAGAGAGAATGATGCGCTGACAAAAGCCCTCGGGAATCCTGAACACGGAGGACGTGTACGAGGCAAAGGCGCCATTCCGTGGTCTGTCGGGTTTTCCCAGGACGATGACCCATACGGTTACAGAAGCCGTAAGAGAAAGACAGATCGGGATGCAGATTTTATGGGAAAGTTGGCATCGGAACTCCATGAGGTGAAGCAGATGGTGTATGAACTAGCAAAAGAAAGATCGGCTGCTGCAGGGCCGCATGAAGATCTCGGTAGCCAGCAGTGGAGAAGCAGTGTGGCTTCCACGGAAGTCCCGCCTGGTGCTAATGCACCCTTGCTGGCCCCGGCTGGTGCTACCTCGGCTGGTGCTAATGCACCGACGATCGAGATTCGTGTACCGGAGCCTCACTACCCCGTGGATGATGTAAAGGAGATGAAAGAATGTGATCTGCATTTTCCAGTGGGGAGCATATGTTCCACGAAGGTAGCTAGCGGCAGTGCTTTACCCTGTACACCTGGAGCACTCCACCACAACAACCCCATTGAAGATGGCTATGCTCGTGTCACGGTGGAAGAATTAGTCCAAGGGTTTGAGGAGACTTGGAGATGTCAAGCGCGAGTTCGTTCTATGGAAAAAGAAGTACATAGTGTTTCCAGGCGAGGCGCCAAGGCTAGCGAGTCCACCCCCCTCCGGTGGTGGTGGTGGCGGCGGCGGTGGTGGTGGTGGTTCACCTACACCTCCTTCACGTCAGCCGACGCCGCCCCCCAATCCACAACCTCCGACGGGTGATCAGCCGCCGCCCCCCAGTCCTCGTCCGGCGGGTACGCCACCCCCCAGTCCACCTCCAGCGAAGAAGCGGAAGCAGGCGGACAGCAAGGCAACCTCCTCCTGGACTATTAACCCGGACCCTTATGTACCTAAGACCACAAAGGTACCGGAGCCATCACTGAAGCCTCTCCTCCCAAGGCCTTGGGAACTAAGTGAAGAGCAAACCAACTTGGCCGCGGCTGCTGATTATGAGAAATGGAAGGCGGATATGAAGGCGAAAAGAGAGCCTGAGCCCAAGCCAGTATTTTCTAAGAAGGAAAAGAAGTGGGCTAAGTCATTTTTGAGCACACCGTCCCAAGCCGAGAAGAATATGCCTGACGACTATGCACGTGAACTTCGTAGGTAAGCACTCATGTTGAAGGAGAAGAAAGACTTGGCGGAGAAGAAGGAGAAAGCCTTGGAGGAGGCCGAGAAAGAATTAGAAAGTAAAAAAAGCGGGAAACGAGTTGCCCAGCTCGGGGAACAAAGTAAACAATCGACCCCCCCGCTCATAGTGAAAGCCGCCGGTCCGGATGCTGAACTAATGGACCCCACAATCATAGCAGCTGCGGCAGCACAAGGAATGACTGTAACGGGTGCCAGAGAACAAGCGGCCCAGATCGGTATGACTCTTCGTGCAGTGTTAGGCCTTGAGGAGGCGCCAATGAGTGAGGTAGCAATTACATATGTGCCGAATGGGCCTCTCGTCGAGCCTGCGCAGGAAGAGGATCTACCTCCACAAATGCAAAATCTGCTACGTTGGTACAAGGGTTACATAAAAACTAACACCGGCAAAGAATATATTTATGCGGAAGTTAGACAGGAGCATCACTTCAAACATTACTATGTAACAGTTCATCTGAGTGAATTGTTCCAGCTGTTCAATCTGCGCGAGCTCGACAAATCTATCATCAGTTGCTACGTTCTGTAAGTGATTTATTTCTATCCCATCTCGTTCATTGCCTGCACTATATATATATATTGTCCTAACTATATTGTTGTGTACGCTATTATGCAGAATGAAGATTAGGGAATGCAGAATAAGGAACATCCATGATGTTGGGTTCATTGACCCGCACATCGTTGATGGATATGTGTTAGAAAAACACCCCCGCGACATGGAGCAAGACCTATTTGATTTTCTTAGAAAGCAGCAGCTCAAAAGTGAAATTCTATTTCCTTACCATTTTGGGTGAGTGTTTCTTTCTTGAGCACATTCTCTTTTGTTTACTCCATGCATGGTATGTCTAATCGATGAGTTATGCATGACTGTGCATTGTATCGTGTCCGCAGGTTCCACTGGATTCTGCTCATAATTGAATTTCACACCTCCAGAGTTCTCGTCATCGACTCTCTGAATATGGATTCAAAGCTTTGGGTCGACATGAGAAGAATGCTGCAAAAGTAATTATTTTCATTCATTTGCGCTCTATATCGATCGGCCTCTTTCGTTCATTTCCTAATATCAAGTAACTAATAACTCTCTTGTTCATTTAATTTTCTTTGCCTCGTAGGGTTTGGAGACACGGTTCACAGATGAAACGGTCGGTGAATTCAAAAAAGAGCTAGAATTTAGAAGGTCACTGACTGGGGATATTCAGCCACCGGGGACCAATCTATGTGGATACTATGTTTGTGAGTTCATCCGGAGATACACCTCTAAGTGGAAGCCGTCGGATAACAACGTCAAGAGGAATAACTTCCGGAAGACACTTAGTCCAGAAGATCGCTTCCGACCAATTCAAGAGGAACTAGCAGGATGGTTCATGAGGGAATTCCTCCATCCTAAAGGAGAACACTATTACGAGGACGTAGAACTTCTGATGCCGTAAATTATGTATGGAAAGTTGTTCAAAATTGTATATGGTCATCCGATATTGAATATATATTGTATATTCCTCTTGAATTCTTCTTGGTTCTAATTTCAAATTTGTTTGAAATTGTACATTCATATGCATGTATATAGTACCGTAGAATATGTGTACTAAAACTTCTTCAAAATTAAAATAAACACAAAATAAAATATAAAAGAAATAAAACAATACAAACTAAAAAGAAACCAGATTTAGGGGGGGCCTTTAGTCGCGGTTGGCCAGGAGAACCGCGACTAAAGGTCCTCCGCCCCGACGGACTACTGGCGGCCACATGGACGTGCCTTTAGTCGCGGTTCGTAAGCAACCGCGACTAAAGGGGGGCTTTAGTCGCGCATAATTAGTCCCGGTTGCACAACCGGGATTAATGGCAGTTGCGAATCGGGACTAAAGCCCCTTTTTCTACCAGTGAGCTAACGAAAATTAGAAAACAGCCTGGGGCATATTCTCCAAAATTGGCAGCTCAAAATTCTGTTCTTGCTGGGAATACGAATTTTTACGGTGATAGCACAAAATATGTTTTGGGACAGAAACTTCCCCAATTCATACCTCCTTCCTATTAGAGGCTATCCTCGGTATAAAAATGAAATAAATAAGCTAAGGAGAGGTTATTACAGTAGTAACAACTTCTAAGATTCAATAAAAGAGAAACTACAGAAATAAACTAAACAAGAACAAAAGAAAATGAAACATGGATATGCAAAGTTCCGACGGAATATGATGTATAGATGAGTGAGATATCGGTATACCTCCCCCAAGCTTAGGATTTTGGCCTAAGTGGAGATCAATCCCAGGAGGACCAAGAAGTGGTATCTCCATAATACGAAGATGAAGCACCTTCGTGCCGGTATGAACTCGAGGATGTCCCGGCGTATTGCGGGGCGTAATCATTAGTGGCCGCCTCCTCCTGGTGCTGCCTGTGGAATCCAAGCAGTTACAACTGCTCGCCCAACTCTTTCTTTGAGCACGACCATGACATCCTGTAAACACTAAACAAACCAGATTGTGGTAGGGGAACCTATGGAGACTTGCAAGAGGACTAAACATGCATCAAAACAACTTATCTAAGCATAATACAAGGATGCAAGCTCACTTAGCATGTCATCTACAGTAGCAAAATACTCAAGATATACTCCACCAAAGAAAATTCTACTTGGATAGTCGAAGAAGTCATATACCAGAGAGCAAATGCTCTATATTTCAGCAGGAAAGATGGGCTGAGCAAGAAGATTGAAAATCGCGAGCACGAACAGCAAGAACATGGGTTTGAGCAATGCTGATGTGTTTTTTCGGGAGAGAGAGTCAAATGCCAGAGGAGGCAGCAAGTGGAGGGCCACGGGGGCCCACACTAGGCCTTGGCGTGGCCTGGGTGGCAACCGCGCCACCACATGGTGTGGTCGGCTGGTGGGTCCCCCTGGGATGCCCAGGTGCCTCCCTGCTCCTTTTCATGCGTAGAAGTTTTGCGTATGTTTTCTGGATTTTTTCGAGAAACTTTATTTCTGGGCAATTTTCAGAATTTGAATAATGATTCTAACACAGGAAAATAAATATGGAATGATGAAAAATAAATTCTAAACCAAATATATAGAAACTCTAAAACATTCTAATATGAAGTTAATAAGTGGAACATAGGTGAAAACATAGTTTCATTCATTCAAAATTACTTTGTTAATAAGGTTGATCAAGTCTTGCTACCAAACAATTTTATATGAAACAAAACATTGCATTTCACTAAATGATTATGTTACCTCAATCTCGACGGGCATAGTTCCAATCATGACAATATCATTCTCTTTCTTTGGCTTGGGCAAAGGAAAATGAAATTTCCCAATTTAAATGGTATCAATATTAATAATCAAATTTAGACCATATTTCTTATCAATCTTCTTGGAAAATAAAACGTACGCTCTTTGTCCGGGGGTAACCCCTGGTAGGCTAATCGGGGCTTAAGTTAGCCAGCATAAGATGAATATGTTAGGTTTAACTTGAGAATGAAACCGGGGTACGGCATAGAGTTTACCGGAATATGAGGGAACCCGGAGATCACTCATCCGAAATATCAACAGGAGATAGGGATCTTTATCTTAAAGGAACCCGGAAGTAAATCCGGCATAAGAGTACGAGATGCGGGTTACTAAAGCCCGGGATACCATAGGTATGCCGGAACTCTGATCCGGGAAGAGGCCAACGGTCCTTTGCAGGTCAAAGATTCGATCGTCCGGTGCAAAACCAAAGTGATGCATGCGGATCAGCTTTAAACGAAGCACTGAAGCCAAAGAAAGTTGATGACCCTTAAACAGCCGTAGGACAACCAAGAGGTGTCACTAGACCAATGATGCAGAAGAGAATGTCACGGCCTAAGCCAAAGGAGCTTTATAAAGTAGGCTTAGTTAGGAGCATATTCCCTTGGAGTTCCTTCCCTTGTAAGCCTCCTCTCCCCTATATAAGGAGAGGATGGGCTCCCTTATGCACGACAGACGATTGGATAGACAGAGTGGGCAAGATAAGCCGTACGTCTTCTACCTCTGGAATTTGGCTAAGTTCAAGCCTTGTAGCTCCCTGGTTGAAATCGAATACATAGAATACTTGGGGCTAGATCACCTTGTTCGTGTGCTTCTCTCCTTAATCCTCCCCTCCTCCGGATCCCCTTGCATACATCCGGCCCCAAGATAAGCCTACCCATGGCATATGTTGTCACCACGACGACACTCTTTGTCATCAACATTGAAGTTACTTTTCCTTCGTTGCAATAAAAAACAACCCCTGCAGTGTTAAGAAAAGGTCTCCAAAGAATAATAGACATATTATCATCTTCAGGCATTTCCAGCACAACAAAGTCAGTTAATATTATACAATTATGAGCAACTTAAACAGGAACATCCTCACATATACCAACAGGAATAGTAGTAGACTTATCAGCCATTTGCAAGGATATATCAGTTGGTATTAATTTTTCTAGATCAAGTCTCTTATAGAGAGAAAAAATGCATAACACTAACTCCTGCTCCCAAGTCACATAGAGCAGTTCTAACATAATCATTTTTGATGGAGCATTGAATAGTGGCTATACCTGGATCACCAAGCTTCTTTGGAACCTTACCGTTAAAAGAATAATTAGCGAGCATAGTGGATATTTCCTCATTAGGAATCTTGCTTTTATTAGAGACAATATATTTCATATACTTTGAATAAGGAGGCAGTTTAATAACATTAGTCAAAGGAATTTGCAAAAACAAAGGTTTCATCCACTCACAGAACTTGTTGTAATGTTCTTCTTCCTTTGATTTATGTTTCTTATCAGGAAAAGGCATTGTTTTTGCACCCAAGGTTCTCTCTCACTACCATGTTAAGTAGCAATAAAATCTTCCTTAGTGTACTTTGTATTCTTAGTATGCTTTTCAGGTTCCTCTTCAATTTCTTCTTTACCGGAAGCATTATTTTTATCATTACCACTTTCAGTTTCAACATCAGAGATAGATATACTATTAGGATCTTTAGCAAGTTCATAGGATTCTACAATAGTTTTATGTTTCTTCTTTTTTTTCTTAGACTTAGTCCTAGTATCATTAGCTTGTTGAGAATCTTGTTCAATTCTCTTTGGATGTCCTTCAGGATATAAAGGATCCTGAGTAGAAATACCGCTTCTAGTTCTTATTTTATAAGCATGTTTTTTCCTGGAAGCATTAACTAGCAAATCTTTTTGCACTTTAGTGAGCTGATCAATTTGAGTTTTAACCATATGGAAATGTTTAACAAGCATTTTAACACCATTAGAGGTTCTTTCCACAATATCATTCAAATTATTGATAGCTTTAGAATTTTCCATTAGGTGATTTTCCACCCTCCTATTAAAGTTATCTTGCTTAACAATATAATTATCAAATTCATCTAAGCATTGATCAGGAGGTTTAGAGTAGGGAATATATCTACTATCAAAGCGTTGGAGAGAGTGTACCTTAATAGTGGAAGAACGAGAGATTGACTTACATAATTCTTCTATAGGTGTTAGATTCTTCACATCTTCAGATTTAATACCCTTCTCCTTAAGAGATTTCTTGGCTTCCCTCATCACTTCATCATTTAATTCAATCATTCCCCTTTTCTTCGATGTTGGTGTCGGCTCGGGTGTAGTCCAATCATCATAATTTTTGCTTATTTTCGCCAATAATTCCTCAGCTTCAGTAGGAATTCTTTTCCTGAAAACACACCCATCACAACTATCCAGGTATGTCCTAGATTCAACTGTTAGTCCATAATAGAATATATAAAGGAGTTAATTTTTTTAGCTAATAGATGTTTAGGTAGTGCTCTAATTAAAGAAAAAATCTTGCCCATGATTCAGGCAATTTTTCTCCTTCTACATGCACAAAGTCAAAGATTTTTTGCAAAACAGCATGTTGAGCACAAGCAGGGAAATATTTCTGAAAGAAAGCATTAACCAAACCAATAGGACTATCAATAGATCCAGGAGAAAAATTATCATGCCAAATTTTAGCAGCTCATTTTAGAGAGAAAGGGAAAATTTTAGTGACAAAGTAAGTGTGTATCTTAATATCACCGGAGAATAAATTGCTCAAAGTAGATAGTTCATTCATATGCTTCATAGCACTTTCATTTTTAGTACCACAGAAAGGTTCTTTCTCAACAATAGATATGTAAGATAAATCCAGAGAGAAATCATAATCCTTATCTCACTACTAGAAAATGGCTATTCAGTGGCGCACCACTATTCCCCATCAGTGGCGCACTGCTGGTGCGCCACTACTATCACGCCACTGCTAACTTTTAGTAGTGGCGCACTAGTGGTGCGCCATTGCTATTTGGCTTAGCAGTGGCGCACCAGGTGGTGCGCCACTACTAGCTTCATGGTGCGCCACTCCTAAATGTCTGAGGTGCGCCACTGGACAGAAACAAGGTGCGCCACTACTAAAATTTGAAATTTCTAGATCTGGATCTGGATCTGGATCTAGATCTGGCACATTTTTTTCGAATTTTTTTTGGCTGTTATTTTTTCTCGTTTTTGTTGCTAGAATTATTTGTGCAATGTTCATTCTCATTTTTCTTAGCCTAACCGCCGGTGAGGATGGATGAGAGAGGTAGGAGAGGTGAAGAGAGGTGAGGAGATGGAGGATGTAGAAGAGGATGAACAAGAGGACGAAGGCTAGAGGTAATGGAGGCCAGAGGGTCGCCGGAGGGTCGCCGGAGGATCGTCGGAGAGTAAGGTCACCGGAGGTCACCATAGCGGAGGAGCTTGCCGGAAAGTAAGGTCACCGGAGGTCGACATAGTGAGGAGGTCGCCGGAGGTGAAGAGAGGAGGAGAGGAGAGGAGAGGAGGAGAGGAGAGGGGTAGGAGAGGTGAAGAGAGGAGGAGAGGAGAATGAGAGCAGGAGAATGTGTGGAGGAGGAGGGAGGAGGGAGGAGGGGGTAAGTGGCTGGCTCCTTCCACTTTGAATCCCGGCCATTTTGAAATTCGTGGGCGGGAAGCTTAGCTGTGGCGCACCAAGGCATGGGTGCGCCACCGCTATTTTTTTCTATTTTTTGAAATTTTTTCATCAAAATCTAAAACCTGAAAAAAGTCCTGTTTCTGTTTTCCAATTGACGAATCCATTTTTTGTCCAAACGGCCATAGGCCGTTGAATTCGAATAGGAAATTTCGAGTAGATCGATTTTGATATAAAAAAGTTTTTCATCGGAGGTCGTATGCAACCAGAAATCCCGTTTTACCGAAACATGACGCCATTTTGCATAATACATCGAAATTCAAAATTTCAAAGTTTCACTAAAACTAGATCACATATTACATGGGCATCTCGAAGGATTTTTTTTTTGAAATTTCTATCTATTTCTTTTATTTTTTCCAAACCCGAAAAGGCGGGTGCGCCACTGCTAAGTGATGCCCAAACATGTCCATCATCCCTTTTACATAGCAATGGCGCACCATGTAGAGGTGCGCCACTGCTACATAAAATAGTTGTGGCGCACCTCTACATGGTGCGCCATTGCTATGTATAAGGCTGGGTCAAACCCATGGTCAAACTTAGTGGTGGCGCACCACAGAAGAGGTGCGCTACTACTACATTTTTTATAGTGGCCCACCACTTTCCGGTGCGCCACTGCTAAGTAGTAGTGGCGCACTGCCCTCCTGGTGCGCCACTAAGACCCATATTACGGCTAGGCCTTTTCCTAGTAGTGTCTCTAATGTTCATGGGAGATGTGGCAAAATTTAGAATCAGAAGACAGTTTATATCCAACAGATCATCGTGCAAGAAGACTTTTAATAGCACTTGCATCTCTAGTAGCATGACATTCTTCAATGAAGTCATCAACAAGTTCAATATAAGTTTCATCAAGATCATAATTAGGATTCCCCCTAGCTTCAGGTGAACTAACAGCTGTAATAGTATTTTTAGCATTTTCAATTTGTTTAGCTCTAGGAATGGTAGTATCTAGGAAAGAACCTAACGAACCACTCTTATCAAGAACAGTAGAAGCATCATCATAATCATCTGGAGCATTATCAGATTCAGCAGAAGTAGCAACATGCGTAGCATATGTGGGTGTCGAGGAGTAAGAAGCTTACTCATAGCAGATGGCGAATCAAGAGCAACAGAGGTGTTCAGAGTTGTACCTCTTCTTTTAGTGAATTCTAATATAGGGAACTTCGATTCAGGAGCTTTCCTCATAATAAATAAATTGCAGCGAACAATATCACCTTCAAGTGGGCTTGTAAATAAAGCTATGTTCCCCTGCAACGGCGCCAGAAAATAGTGTTGATGACCCACAAGTATAGGAGATCGCAAGAGTCTTGGAGGGAAGTAAAACCCAAATTTATTGATTCCACACAAGGGAAGCCAAAAAATATTTATAAGCTTTAACAGATAAGTTGTCAATTCACCTGCACCTAGAAATAGATTTGCTCGCAACAGTTTATTAGTAGTAACAAGTTTATAGAGGTGGTAGTAGTGAAGTAAAAGCAGTAATAAAATGAAATCAGTAATAGTGATGATTGCAGTAGACATCAGGATTAAAATAATGTAGCTATTGGGATGGATGAACGGGCGCTGCATGAATGAGATAGTTCATATAATAAGAAAGACGTGAGCATTTGCATGTAACAATGATAAAAGCATCCTACTATAAGATAACCATAGGAGTGTGTTCCTATTTAGTCGTGCATGCTCGTAATGAGAAACTTGCACGACATCTTTTGACCTACCAGCCCATTGTAGTGGGGCCTCAAGGGAAACTATTACTACCTCCGATTCAAGGAATAAGGCATCCTCGTTTTACGTGCTTTTCGTTTGACTAAGTATTACTTCAAATATATAAAGATTGTTTGTATAAAATTAACATAATTAGAAAGTTCTTTTCAATACGAATCCAACGATACTAATACATGTAATATAACCAAGATTTTGTTGCTCAATTTTTATGATCAAAGTTCATCTTGAAATACGCGTGCGCCTTATTCCTTATGACGGAGGTAGTAGTAATTAAGGTACTCCTTTTAATAGTGTACATGAGCAAAGCATTAACACTTCGTGAACACACATGATCCTCACACCATAGCCATCCCCTCCGGTTATCCCAATTATTGTCACTTTGGGACCTCGGGTTCCGGACAATGATATGTGTATACAACTGGAAGGTATGATCAAAAAACAATAATTATCATCATGAATCAATAACATGTTCAGATATTTGATCATGGCACTCGGGCCCAAAGAGACAAGCATTAAGCACAACAAGTTGCAACAATGTCATAAATACTAACAACGGATAGTAGGCACTATTCCCATAACAATTTGATAGCTATTACATATGAACAATCTCATCCAATCCCTACCATCCCCTACAGCCTACAGCGGGGAACTACTCACACATGGATGGAGGAATCATTGATGGTTGATGGAGAGGCGTCGGTGATGGCGATGGCGATGATCTCCTCCAATTCCCCGTCCCGGCAGGGTGCCAGAACGGAGTTTCTGGTCCCGGATTGGGGTTTCTGGTGGCGGCGGAGCAACGGAACTCTTTCTGGAAAAACGTTGACCCATCCCTAGTATTTTCAGGTTAGGGGCTTTATATAGTGCGAAGAAGAGGTCGAGGTGGTGGCCGAGGAGGTCAGACCACCCCTATGTGCGCCTAGGGAAGGCGTGGGCCCCTCGTGGCCCCCTCCGTCTCGTATTCCGGCTCCGTGAGTTTTCGGGTAAAATGTGGATTTTGCGATATTTTCTGAAAATTTTCCTGAAAGTTGGATTTATGTAAAAAACGAGACACCAGAGCAATTCTGCTGAAAACAGTGTTAGTCCGTGTTAGTTAAATTCAAAACACACAAGATAGAGGGCAAACAACAGTAAAAGTGTTCGGAAAAGTAGATAAGTTTTGGACGTATCAGGGAGGCATGGTCACCACCCATCATGGGTCGGTCGTGATCGGGTGCTTCTGCTCTCATCCAAATCTACGACCTCGCCTATTATGGCCACCTTTGTCTGGCCTTGGAGACTGTATTTAGACTTCGACGTCATGCCCCTCCTTGGAGCCATCGTATTAGGTACTTGTGTTCATGTCCTTGGGTGTCAGACGAAAACCTTTGGTCTATCAACGATACTTTGGTGCCAATCCCTTATTGTACGGACCGTCTCAGGCACTTAGAGTCTACCGGTTGACTAGTGTGGTTGGTGGGCGTTTTTGGTGGTGATCTCTTCTTGTGAACTTGGTTCCGGTTGCGCAGTTTCTTACTTGTCTCTCCGATCTTGGTATTTTGGCTGTCTCCTATCCATTTTTCTAGCCAAAGCGAGGGCGCATGGGTCCCTCTTCCGGAGTGGAGGCGAATGGTGATGGGGTGACAGAATGCTATTCATGCAGTAGACGTGGAAATGACTTCTCTAGTGGCTCATATTCTCCGACATCAAGATCTTGCTTCCGATCCCCTTGGGAACATGGGACTGTTGCGACGGACAAGGCTAGAGCTTCTTTCAAGCGGCGTTTCTAATTTATCTTTTGTTTGCTTGTTTTTTTCTTTTTTGTAAGATGATTACCTCAGCACCTTGTAAAATCTAGCCATAAGAGGCTTTATTAATTTAAAGGCATGCATTTTCGCCTTTAATTCAAAATTGCATTTCTAAGCAATATATAGGAGTACTAGGGCTGAAAGATGATAGGCAAAAAATGATGGAAAAATATGGTAGAAGTGGTCTTTTGTCGTGTGTTTTCAAAATACACTTGGAAAAGCTACCTTTGCCAACTGTTTTATTTCGTAAACACACGACAAAGCTCCGGACGGGAAACTCCCCATGCACGGGAAACAAAGGGTAGGCACCTGGATGTGCGTAAAAGTGTTGATATGGGCCTAAATTTTTGCCGAGTGTTCATTAGGTGACACTTGACAAAGAGATGCTGCCATATTGGCTCTGTGAAATGCGGATACCACGGCCACATGTCCCTGGTGGCGATTTACACAGAAATAACCCAAAAGTGAAAGAAACCCTCCAACCAAACTATTTCACCTATCTAATCCTTTTGTGTGGCGCCCCTCCCATGGGCGCCACACATGCCAGTGTGGCACCCGTCCTGCCGGCGCCACTCTCCCAGCCGACGTGGCGCACTCGACGCTGAGCTGGTGCGCCAATCCGACGTGGCAGCATGTGTGGCGCCCCTCCCATCGGCGCCACACATGCATTTATAATTGCCCAAACATACTGTAGGACAAATCGCCTGGGACTTAGCCGTTTTGCGAGGCTGTTTGTGCGGCGCCGATGCCACGGGCGCCACACATCACAGTGTGGCGCCGATGCCACCGGCGCCACACGTCCACTTAAGTGTGGCGCCCGAGCCGCCCCCAGCCCGACCCAAGGCTTCCTCTCTCTCTTTGTTTGGGATCAGAGCTTAAGAGATGAGCAGCATGTCGGACCGTTGCGGCATTTCATTAAGGTACGATCACCAACTTTTGAATGTTCGCTTTTATGTTCGGGTGGCTTTGGAACCAAGACTTCCATGACGCAGAACACTGCACGAAAGATGCGGCGGTTAGCCAACTTGCTAGGTTGCCGTGACGCCGAAATTCGTACATCCTCTTTTGAAGAGGTGGAGGTATGGACTATTTTGTTGCTGTCAAACATGTGCTTACTAATTTCAACTTTTGTAATCTCATGTGTTCATGTTTGTGAAGATTCCTGAAGACGACGAAATTCTGAGTCAAAGCATACCTCGAGGCAAGAAGCAAGCCACACGGTCTGCTTACCAGTTGAAGCCAAGGGGCAATGCTCCAAACCGATACACTCCGGAGGATTATGTCAACCGAGGAAAGAAGGTTGTGATTGAGGAGGATGAGGCGCCGCCGCGGAGATCATCTTTGAGGAGGATGAGGAACGATGAGCCGTTATCTTCAGAGGAGTCAGAGGAGCAGGAGGAGCACGAGCAAGAGCAGCAGCAACAAGAGCCACGGCAGCGGACGAAAAGGATGGCTGTCTGGAAGCAGCCCGTGAGGAGGGGACGTCGAGGATAGATGGATTTGTGTTGTGAACTCTATCTTCATTGCTACGTGTTCTAAACTCTATGTCATTGCTACTTGTTGTGAACTATATGTCATTTTAAATCATGTCTATTGTTGCTACATGTTGTTTGAATCTATGTGCTTCGATGTGAGCTATGATGTGTGCTATGTGCATGATGTGTGTAAGAAATTCCTATTGAAATTGCTATTGTTGTGTTCAAAACTGTTGGAATATGGCAGGATTTTTCATGGTTTAACACAAGTCAATGTGTGGCGCCCTTCCCACTGACGCCACACTGCACTGTGTGGCGCCCGTGGCATCAGCGCCACACATGTCAACTTATATTAACTTTTGGGTCGAAAATATCCAAGGGCTCCGGACGATCAGTCCTTAGCCGTTTTGGCGAGCCTCTTTCTGTGGCGCCCGTGGCATCGGCGCCACACAAACAGGGTCGCGAAACGGCTAAGTCCCAGACGATTTGTCTTACAGTATGTTTTGGGCAACTACAAATGCATGTGTGGCGCTGATGGGAGGGGCGCCACACATGCTGCCACGTCGGATTGGCGCACCAGCTCAGCGTTGAGGGCGCCACGTCGGCGCCGGCAGGACGGCCGCCACACTGGCATGTGTGGCACCCATGGGAGGGGCGCCACACAAAAGGGTTAGATGGGTGAAATAGTTTTACCGGAGGGTTAGTTTGTGCTTTTCTTTCACTTTTGAGTTATTTCCGTGTAAATCGCCGTCTCTGGTGGTTGCCATGAGTGGCATTTTGGCATGTGTTTTCGTAGGGATTTGCAGTGAAATAGTTATTCGTCGTGTGTTTTCCGAGAACATTGCCGTGTCCCATTGTTCGCCGTGTGTTTTTCTCAATCTTTGATGTGACCGGGGACATTGCCGTGTGGTTTTGGGGCCTAACTCGGAGAAGCATGTGCTTGTCGATTTCAGATTTCGCACATCGGCAGTTTCTTCGGTAGTGCTCCCTCCCTCTCTTTATCACTCGCCTCACATATGAAAATGTGGATTTCCCCTTGACAGGAAAACAATTTTTGTTTATTTCCCCTCTGTTTTTCTTTAAAAAGAGAATGTTTATTTAATCAACTAACGAAGTCCGTCAAAGGAACGCTATAATTGACAGCTGCATGTTATGCACACACGTCACCGACTCATTAGTGATGACACCCCTGTCCTGTTTATTCTCGGCAAATCTTTATTTATTCTCGCTAGATCTTTAGAACTGTTGACGCCGACAACGTTCTTAAGCTCGCAACAAGAATGCCATTGTTGTTCCCTGTTCGACAGATGAAGCAACTACCAAAGACGGTCGAAAATCCATTTTGTCGTCAGTGCTGCATTGTACCCCGACGTATCAAATCCCCTTCAATGGTAAACATTACAAGTGGTTGTATAATCATGACATCGGTCTCTACCGTCAGCGGTGCGGAAAACACGTCCATCATTGGTAAGACATTTTCTCATAGTGAGACATCACAGGTAAAAAGAATCCATGAAAAGAAACGTTTATTGTGTAGAGAGGCTGATATCGGGGACCCATCAACCAATATCACAAACGGCTCGATCGGGGAACGTCAACCATGTCGAAATAGAGGGCGCGACAAAAAAAGCGCAAGAGATGCTGCCATCTAGGCCCCACAGTGCGCGGGGTACCGATTTTCGTTGACTTGGCCGGCGTACCCAAACCACCACATACCAGTTGACCATGCGCGACCTTTTTCCCGAACATGGTCTCAAAAACGAGATTTTTTTTTTGCGATCTACCACCGGAAGAGAAAAAATTGCAAGGGATGGATCATCATCAACCATGGTAGACACCCAGCTTCGTCGCCCGTGGCAACTTTTTTTGTAGGTTGTTTGCTCAAACAACTATACTATATCACTTCCCTTGTACTCTCTTGAATACACATGGCTAAGGTTAGTATCAATAACCTCTCTTCCTTAGGAATGACTTGAATTATAGCCTAGGGTTAGATGATGATGTGATTATCTAAACAGATGCATAGTTACCTCCCCTTCTGAAGTTTAGTGAAGATAGCTTTGGATAGAGAAGGGTAGAATAAGAAAATACTCGATGATAAGCTTCTGTGGATGTCATTGTCAGGGGTTCAAGACTTTAGTTCAACAAAAATACCATGAGAATCATGGTAAGAACAATTATTTAGTTACAGACATGGAAAAGATAAGTCAATAGTGGCTTCTTAACTTTCTTGTTCTCTTATTTGTAGTTGAATGGGTGTCCATATGTTGTGGCAAGGAATACCATATTATGCCCCATTAAAAGATCTGGTATTTAATCCTAACACAAGGTGTTGGTGTAATAGTTTTAGTTTCATTTAATCTAACCATAGATTAATCACGTCTATCTAAAATATGATTTTAGCAAAGGTCACATTGAAATGTATATGGCTTGACTTAATGATCTACTTCAGTTCGATCACTATGATAAGTTTTTTCTTGAGATCACGAAAATTCTCCAAACTTTTTTATGCGTGAATGCAATGCACATATCTATTACAAATTGATAAAAACATGTATATTTTTGGATTTTCTTTGTCATTCGTGTCATGTTGTGAGTTTCACAAGAGTTGCGATAGAGATTTTTTTGTCACCTTAAACTCAATTTATTCATTCACCTATTTGTACACCAAGGTTCATGCCTTCATTCCAAATAGAGGTTTTCATCTAACAAAAGTGGAATAAAAAAATTTAGGGGACTAGTGAGCTAAACTTGTTTCATTGATTGTGAGTAAAAATATTGAAAACTATCGGAAATTCAATTCGGCTCCTAGGTGCGTACACTCCCTATACCAAAAAATTATATTTCGAGTTGTCGAAAATTTTTGATAAAAAATTCTACATGTACAACTCCATAATATATGTGCATTCGTCAAGTTTCACGAAAAATCAATATTTTTTGTGGCCTATGTAAAAAAGAGAAAATTTATCTTGTAAAAAGCATTATTTTTAGCACTGAGTTTTGTCTTTTTTGCACACGTCACATGACAAATCTATTTTTTTCAAACAACTTTGTGAGCGTGTAGCACGTGAAGATGTACGTGCGAATTTTTCGTTTCAATTTTTTTAAAATTCAAATTATGTGTAAGATGAATTTCAAAATAGAGGGAGCATACGCGTCCATGTTCCAAAACACCACTCCCAAAAACTATCTCTTAGAAATTCAATAGTTAGATAGTAGCAATCATCCATAACCGATGCCGCAATACCGAGAAAATTGTAGTTCATCCGTTGGTAACTTTGTACTAAATCTGAGTAACTTTAGCGGCGATCAAAATCTGAGTGGTCTCCCTCTCTCCGTCCCCTTCTCTCTCGTCCATTCCAATATTTCACTGAGAGAAATGATTCACTAGATCGATGATTAGCATTTTATTGCATGCTTAAGAAAATTGCGGATTTCTCCTTGACACGAGAAGAATTACCCCTCTGTTTTGTGACATTTTTCTGAAAAAAAAAAAGAAAAATGTTGATCTAATCAACTAACTTAATCCCTCTGGGTAGATCCTCACACACCTTGATGTGCCGGGCCAGCTCCTCCTTGTCCACTGTCTTGCCCTTACACTTGACCTTGAAATTCATGAGGTGAGAACACGGCTCCATGGAGACGGCGCGTACGCAGGGCGTCTCTGGCACCGTCTGGTTGTTGGCGACCATGAGCATGGTGGAGCGCAGGCCGGCGAGGCTGCTGCTCATGTAGCCGAAGGTGGACATCCCGGTGGTGAGCAGCACGCCGGAGAAGCTGAGGAGGTAGATCTCCGCGAGCGCCTTCTGGTTGTGCGACCTCTGCGCCCTCTCCTGCCGCTCCTCGTGGCTCGGCTGGAACACCCCGACCCCGCCGCCGCCCTTTGCCCCGTGCTTGTAGTAGGTCCACCTGATCCGCTCGTAGTAGTCGGCGTGCAGCGACACGACCAAGATGGCCTTGTTAGAGCTCGCCGCGCCTTCGGAATCGACGGCGCTAGTTGTGTTGCCCGGCTCAGGCTCATGCTCGTCGTCGATCTCGGGCAGTATGCCCTCCTGCCGCGAGCACGCCAGGATCTGCATGTACATGTCGTCGGCCGGGATGGTTGCGAAGGGGAACATCCTGACCTGCACGCCGATCATCTCCTCCGCGTGGGCCAGGTACGAGCGGTGGTACCTGGTCACCATCCCCCACACGGAGTTGGACGGGTGGAAGAGGTAGCGGGCGAGGAAGTGTGAGACGCTCTCCTTGGCCGGGAACATCCTCCGCAGCTCGTCCTCGAACTCGGCGATGCCGTAGAGCAGCGGCACGAAGTAGAGGTCGTTCTGCAGCAGCAGCCATGTGACCTTGGCGAGCACGATCTGGTCGTCGTTGCAGTAGAAGAGCTGGTCCGTGACCCGGAGGCCGTGCGCCAGGTGCGCGTACACGTACGGCGGCACCGGCTGCGACGCCGCCCGGTCCAGGTGGTTGGATATCCTGCCGTGGCGAAGGAGGTTCCCGTACGAGTCGTCGGACTGCACCCCGAGCTGTGACATGTTGGCGACGGGAAAGTCCGGCGGGAGGCTCCAGGTCGTGTCCGGGAACGGCTCGCAGAAGAGGTCAGTGAAGTCGTCGGTGTTGCGGACGAGGAGGACGCGGTCGGTGAGGAGCGCGTAGAGGAAGGTGCTGAGCAGCGACAGCATGCGGTTGCCGAGGCCGTTGTAGGGGAGCCACACCAGGTACCTGCACTCCGCCGCCTCCGTGTTGCTGCTGCCGGACCGGAGGTTGTCGACGGACTTGGCGTACTGCGGCGTTCCCGGGCCGCACTTCTTGTGGCGCGCCTCGTAGTCGCGTAGCTTCTGCAGGAGGTGGGGCGATGCTGCGAAAGGGGAGTGCTTGTAGTAGCGCGGGGATTCGTACCGGCTCCGGCACGCGCGGCGGTCGTATCCCGGCGCCAGCAGACCGCCGAAGAGCTCGTCGGCGCCGGTGCCGCTTGGACGTGGACTAGAGACGTTGGCTGTTCCTGGGAGAGATTGTTAAACATGAGAACTTGAGAATTTTACTGAAACGAGATAAGATCAGACCGCGATCGAGATGATAATTCTTTTTTCACGTATCTAAATGCTATATTGTCAAGGATGGAGTCAGAAATTGGTGATTGGGGTTGGGGGGATCCTCTAACTTTGAGGAGTATGATTAAGGCTAAAATGATTTAAATTATTCTACATAATCCAAATTATATGTTATGAAGTTAGAGTAACTACATACGTACAAAATTATGATGTAATAAAATTTAGTCCAAACGTTTTATGCCCAAAACAACTATAGCGCGGCTATAGCCGGCTATCTAAAAACTTTGACACGTTTAGCCGGGCTATAGCGGGACTATAGCTCGGCTATAGCCGACTATTTTAAACAGAGGTGTCTACTAATTTGAAGTAAAAGCACAATTTAGTACTAATGCTCACAAATTATCCAATGAATAATAATTAAGAGACAATCAAAATTTCAGACGACAGACAAGTAAACAACCTTTCTTCCTTGCCGCGGCACCGTTCAACCTAACCATGCGTGCCCGTGTAGCTATCGATCACCGCCATGATCGTCAGTTTGATAGATGGATCCATCGGGATGGGCGGCGAAGGCAGCAGCCAGCGGCAGAAAGCTAGAAACGGAATAGCCTGGTTGTTGGGCCAATATTCACTATTTTCTAATAGCGGCAGCCCATGCTAGTCCCCCTTCCTCCATCCCTGGATATTGCAGTTACTTATCTGGCTCTGGATAATTTCCTAATTAATCTAATCTTGGGAGTTCAAAAACATTTTTTAGGGTGCTACTAATTCTTCAGTCGACTAAGAATTATGCCACAACATTGGTAGAGTCTTGTGCAAATGAGTCGAGGGATCCGCAACCCCATGCGGCGTCGCAGCACCCTCCGGGGGATACTGCCGCAAACCACTCTATCGTCCCTTCCCACCCTCCTCTCCTCCCTCTATCACCGCCGGAAGCATCGCTGGCCAAATGTTGCACGACGTGGCGGCAGCTGGGCGCCAGCTAGGAGCGACCTAGGGTGCGAGGCGGCACCCTCCTCATCTATGCAACCGCTATGATGTGTGGTGACGGTGGCCGGACGCAACGACAGCCAGGCTGCTGCATCATCTGGGCCCCGAGGTGGTGGCTTCGGACATGGCTGCGGTGACTCCCTCCCCAGAAGGTAGATGGCCACATTGGGATTTGGTGTGAGGGATCTTGGGAACCCACTACGATCTCCGGAAGTGAAGATCCAGTGGTTGACGAGCTTGGGTTGACGGGACAACCGTGAAAACCGTGTTCCTACCTCTGCCTTGGTGGATGATGGCGGTGTCGCTTGGCGTCGTTACTTTGTGGATGAGATCGTCTTTGCTTGTTTCTTCATTACACTTGGAAGAGGCAGATCTTGCAGGTTGACAACGGGTAGCGTGGGGGCTACTTGCTTGGCTTGAACAAAGTTGGTGGTCCTACGGTCCCTTTCATTGATGTGGCCAACACAGAGATCTGATTGATGGATGTATTCATTGATCTGGTTGAAGTGTTACGTTTCGGAAGGCTTTGCCGGCGAACCCCACTAGGTGACCCATGCATGAAGATTGCCAGATGGGGTGGGATTTGGATGCGTGCAACCTTGTTTTTCTGATCGTTTGGTTTTAGAGGGAGCGACACGAAACTCTGCAGTATGTTGCCATCGTGGAACATGTCTTTAGTTCCATGGTGATGCCAGTGGCGAAGAATGGCATGGAAGCCGATATTTGAAGACTAGTAATTGTGGTTCGAGTTCTGGTGGACATGATAGATTGACGTGGTGATTCCCGACTTGATGCAATGGCAACAACAAGTGGGGTGAGAACATAGGAGAAGTTCAGAGTCTAAACTTCAGGGTGAAAACCCAAGGTTGTGTGCATATGTCAATGACATTGTTAAAAACATTGTTTTTGAGAGCGCGGACCTCCTCCAGGGAGAAAACTTATGATTTATGATCAGGGCGACAACGATGCTTGTGCATTGTTCCCTTCTTGGAGGGTTCACTTTTGGAAAAAAAAAAGATTTTGGGTGTTGTCTTGATGGTGTTTGGCCTCCCGCTAGGTAGCAGGACTTTTCATTTTATAATTCTTTTTTTGTTGTTGTGTGCCTCCGCATTGATATTAGGGCACTGCGTTGTTGTAGAGGACCGGTGCAATTATATGTTCGCAATATTAATATATTTTGTTTATCAAAAAAGTTAACTTAGTTATCAGTTAAGAGATGTCAGCGATTTTTTTTTTTTGAGCAAGAGATGTCAGCGGTTTTAAAATGTCAACTGCAACTCGACTCGCCACGGGAAAGTTACAACAATGGTTTTGAATTGAAGTTTCGAAAGAATTTTGGCACCTACTAAAATCACCGAAATTCAACGAATTTAACTGATTTTAGTTTTCATTTCAGCCCAAGAAGCAAAATTTTGTCTCGAAATTCATGAAATTATTTAAAAATTGAAAAGTATTTGTTTTTTTTTTTGATCCACGTGTATTACTGAAATGTCTAAAATATTTCAACCGAAAAATAATTATTTTGAAGTTCACCAAAATCATTGAAATTATGTGCATTTTGTTCAAGCCTCAAGCGAACTCCGCAGCTGTAACTCGTATTGCAACTAAAAAATCTTAGTTACAACTCCACTTCCAACATAAACGTGGGATGCAAATCTATCAGGCTACAGATGCGTAACATGTGCTACACGGTTTATCAGCTAATTACAAGAGGACTAAACAGGGGTCGATGATGAGTACCTCCACACATCGCGGTTAGCTTCGCGGCGTTGTGCCACGCCGCCGGCGTGCCGGTTCTTCCGCCGAAGAAGAGCACGAGAAACAGCAGTGCCATCACGCACACCATGAGCACCACGCCCGCCCTTCCCATCTTCTCCTTCTTCTCCCTCCTCCTCGCCGCAGCGGCGGCTCTCACCGGCCACGCAACCTCCGCCACCGGATGATCGTCCGTCTTCTTGTTGTGGTCAATCATATCGCTAGCACGTACAGCTATATACATTTACATGGTCGATCGAGGCGCGAAATTCCCATGGTTTTAACAAGACCAGTAGCTTCTCATCACAGCAAAAGTACATGTTATTATGCGACGTTGGAGTGCGGTGCGGTGTACGTACGTGCTCCGTCTTTTGGCTCACTAGCTAGCTATAGTTGCGTTGCACGATCCTTGGTGTGATTCCGTTCCTTTGGATGCAACTTTGCGTACACTGACGTGCAGCTGCCGGTTGACTTTGGGTAGCTGAGCCACCATGTGGGGTAGCATCGGGATCGGAGCTAGCTAGGCATTGTGCCGTGCGGGTCGGTGTGCCTCGCGTGCATGAATGAGTTTTCTGTGGGTCAACGCGTGGAGTGCAGGACACAATGTGACGAAGGGGACTTTATTTTCTTGTCAGTTTCGCCAATTCTTTATTCTTCATAATCCTTGAAAATTTGAAATCTAGTTTACCAGTAGGAGTATCTTCTTTTTTCACTTTGTGGATCAAACGGGGTATATATTAGGACGTGTTCACACCGACAGAGATTTGGTGCACATGAGCACCAGTGATCTCACTTCAAAAAATAAATTAAAAATTATATTTCTAAGCTTCATAAAAATCTGAAAATAAATCATGATGTAGCCGGTATTGTATCCCTCAATCGTGTAAATTTTCAACTGAAAATAATGTGTATTTTAGGCTGCACAAAAATAACAAATGCATAGATCTGAGTATAGTGATTCAAATCTACAAAAAGAAAACAGATTTTGTCATTTTTGTATAGGTCAAAAAACAAAACATTTGAATTTGAGATTTTGTAGGTTAGTGGGGTACATCATTAGGTACTTTCACTAGTAGAAAAAGAGGCTTCCGTCCAGCCCCTTTAGTCGCGAAAATATAGGAACCGCGACTAATGGAGTCTTTAGTCGCGGTTCGGGAGGCGAACCGCGACCAAAGGCCTGGGCCCAGGGCGCTCGGTGGCCAGCTGGTGGACGGGAGGAGCTTTAGTCGCGGTCATGGGCGGTCCTAGAAGTTTCTAGAAGCCTGGGCAAACATGCCTACCATGCCATTTTTGAGACAAAATGCTATAGAACATCACATGATACTAGGCGTGCCGCCGCCGCCAAGCCCGGGCGACCGCCCGGGCTGGAGGGATGGTGGATCCGCCCATGGTCGCGGTTGGTCTGGCCAACCGCGACTAAAGGTGCCCGAAGGCCTTTAATCGCGGTTGGCCAGGCCAACCGCGACTAAAGCCCCACCCCTATATATACCGTTCAGCCCACTGCACTTAGCCATTTGGTGCCACTTCTCTTCACAAACTTCACAAGGGGGTGTTAGGTTTGCTTTTGGCTCCTCTTATGCACACAAAGTGTTTGATGAAATGCCCCAAGAGCATGAAACAAACATGATATGAAGTGTCGGAGCCACACTTGAGCTTCCTCATTTATTTTTTCCTCCTCGATCGCGGTTAGCAACTTGAACCTTTCATATGTGTCATTGATAAAATATGCATGTGTGTAGTTCATTGTTTAATTTCTATTGTTTGTAGCTAGTTAGTTTAACAAATGCATGATGGTTAATTATATATTTTATATTATAATAATGCAGATGAATCGGCAATGGATGTACGGTAACCGACTCTCCGGCGAGTTTACTACGGGTTTGAAAGATTTCCTCGTAGTGGCTAATGCGAACAACCAGAAGGGTTTTGTTATCTGTCCATGTGTTGACTGTAAGAATCAGAAGGGTTACTCTTCCTCAAGAGAAGTTCACCTGCACACTACTAGGGAAAGGCCCATTGGCGGCGCACCTAAAACCCCCATTGCCGGCGCACCACGAGCCCGCCGGTGCGAACGCGCCGGTGATAAACGGACACTGCCGGCGCACCAGATAGTGCGCCGGCGATATATCAGCTACTGCCGGCGCACCACCCTGCTTCGCCGGCAAAGATCTATTCCACCGGCGCACTATCAGGTGCGCCGGCAGTAGTGCTTCCAGCACTGGCGCATGCTACGTGCGCCGGCAATGTTTCATTTAGGTGCGCCGGCAATTAATTGTTGGACCAAGCATGGAGAAAGAGGGGTTATAATGGAAGAAGATGAAGAAGGGGATGATTTCATCGATGAAAACTATCTTGATCATTTCGGTGATACTTTCATGGAGGATGCTGAAGGTGAAGGGGAAGGTGAAGTAGAGGCACGTGATGAGCCCGTTGATGATCTTGGTCGGACCATTGCTGATGCACGGAGACGCAGCGAAACTGAAAAGGAGAGGGAGAATTTGGATCGCATATTAGAGGATCACAAAAAGTCGTTGTACCCAGGATGCGATAATGGTCTGGAAAAGCTGGGCTGCACACTGGATTTGCTGAAATGGAAGGCACAGGCAGGTGTAGCTGACTCGGCATTTGAAAACTTGCTGAAAATGTTGAAGAATATGTTTCCAAAGAATAACGAGTTGCCCGCCAGTACGTACGAAGCAAAGAAGGTTGTCTGCCCTCTAGGTTTAGAGGTTCTGAAGATACATGCATGCATCAACGACTGCATCCTCTACCGCGGTGAATACGAGAATTTGAATGAATGTCCGGTATGCACTGCATTGCGTTATAAGATCAGAGGCCATGACCCTGGTGACGATGTTGAGGGCGAGAAACCCAGGAAGAGGGTTCCCGCCAAGGTGATGTGGTATGCCCCTATAATACCACGGTTGAAACGTCTGTTCAGGAACAAAGAGCATGCCAAGTTGTTGCGATGGCACAAAGAGGATCGTAAGTCGGACGGGGAGTTGAGACACCCCGCAGATGGAACGCAATGGAGAAAGATCGACAGAGAGTTCAAAGATTTTGCAGCTGACGCAAGGAACATAAGATTTGGTCTAAGTACAGATTGCATGAATCCTTTTGGCGAGCAGAGCTCCAGCCATAGCACCTGGCCCGTGACTCTATGCATCTACAACCTTCCTCCTTGGTTGTGCATGAAGCGGAAGTTCACTATGATGCCAGTGCTCATCCAAGGTCCGAAGCAACCCGGCAACGACATCGATGTGTACCTAAGGCCATTAGTTGATGAACTTTTACGGTTGTGGGGCCGACCTGGTGTCCGTGTGTGGGATGAACACAAAGAAGAGGAATTTGACCTACGAGCGTTGCTTTTCGTAACCATCAACGATTGGCATGCTCTTAGTAACCTTTCGGGACTGTCAAATAAGGGATACAATGCATGCACGCACTGCTTACATGAGACTGAAAGTGTACATTTGCCAAATTGTAAGAAGAACGTGTACCTTGGGCATCGTCGATTTCTTCCGAAAATTCATCCAGTAAGAAAGAAAGGCAAGCATTACAACGGCAAGGCAGATCACCGGCCGAAGCCTGCGGAACGCACTGGTGCTGAGGTATTTGATATGGTCAAGGATTTGAAAGTCATCTTTGGAAAGGGTCCTAGCGGACAATCAGTTCCGAAGGGAGCTGACGGGCACGCACCCATGTGGAAGAAGAAATCTATATTCTGGGAGCTAGAATATTGGAAAGTCCTAGATGTCCGCTCTGCAATCGACGTGATGCATGTTACGAAGAATATTTGCGTGAACCTCCTAAGCTTCTTGGGTGTGTATGGGAAGACAAATGATACAAAGGAAGCACGGCAGGACCAGCAACGTTTGGAAGACCCTGATGACCGGCATCCGGAATGGTTTCAAGGTCGTGCCAGCTACGCTCTGACCAAAGAAAAAAAGGTCATCTTTTTTGAATGCCTGAGCAGTACGAAGGTCCCGTCTGGATTCTCGTCCAATATAAAGGGAATAATAAACATGGCGGAGAAAAAGTTCCAAAACCTGAAGTCTCACGACTGCCACGTGATTATGACGCAATTGCTTCCGATTTCTTTGAGGGGGCTCCTGCCGGAAAATGTTCGAGTAGCCATTGTGAAGCTATGTGCATTCCTCAATGCAATCTCTCAGAAGGTAATCAATCCAGAAGTTCTACCACGGTTACAGAATGATGTGGTCCAATGTCTTGTCAGTTTCGAGTTGGTGTTCCCGCCATCCTTCTTCAATATTATGACGCACCTCCTGGTTCACCTAGTCGAAGAGATTTCCATTCTCGGTCCTGTATTTCTACACAATATGTTCCCCTTCGAGAGGTTCATGGGAGTATTAAAGAAATATGTTCGTAACCGTGCTAGGCCAGAAGGAAGCATCGCCAAGGGCTATGGAAATGAGGAGGTAATTGAGTTTTGTGTTGACTTTGTTCCTGACCTTAAGCCGACTGGTCTTCCTCGATCGCGGCACGAGGGGAGACTAAGTGGAAAAGGCACGATCAGAAGGAAATCAACGATATGTATGGACGGCCATTCTTTGACTGAAGCACACCACACAGTTCTGACCAATTCCAGCTTGGTGGCTCCGTACTTTGAGAAACACAAGAATATTTTACGCTCGGACAACCCGGGGAAGCCTGAATCCTGGATTAGGAAGGCCCACATGGAGACTTTCGGCAGTTGGTTGAGAAAACATTTAATGAATGACAATGATGTTGTAGATCAGCTGTACATGTTGGCCAAGACACCATCTTCGACTATAACGACTTTCCAAGGGTACGAGATAAATGGGAATACATTTTACACGATCGCCCAAGATAAAAAGAGCACCAACCAAAACAGTGGTGTCCGCTTTGATGCAGCAACCGAGAATGGGCAAAAGGTCACATATTATGGTTACATAGAGGAGATATGGGAACTTGACTATGGACCCTCCTTTAAGGTCCCTTTGTTCCGGTGCAAATGGTTCAAGCTAACAGGAGGTGGGGTAAAGCTGGACCAGCAATACGGAATGACAATGGTGGATTTCAACAATCTTGGTTACCTTGACGAACCATTCGTCCTAGCGTAAGATGTCGCTCAGGTTTTCTATGTGAAGGACATGAGTAGCAAACCGAGGAAACGAAAAGATAAGAAAACGATCAGTACATCATGCGATAATCCAAAGCGCCACATTGTTCTTTCAGGGAAAAGAAACATCGTGGAAGTGGAGGACAAGACAGACATGTCAGAAGATTATAATATGTTTGGTGAAATTCCACCCTTCAACGTGAACACCGACCCAAGCATTAAGTTAAATGATGAGGATACTCCATGGATACGACCCAATCGTAAGCAAGCAGGGACACAAGGGAAGAAATGATGTGTAATAATTTATTGTACCAAACTTTGTTGAATGGATCATGTGAATTATATTATCCGTGATGTGTTTTGGTGTCCATTTTCGAATGATTCGATTGATTCGAGATAGCGTTGATGATACATGAAATTTGGAGTGATTTAGTCATACTCCTGCCTAGGCATATAATATGCATACTCGTAGTCTTCATAGCCGCCGCCGTTGTACTGGTAGTCGTCGCCTTCTAAGTTGCCACCGTCGTCGTCGCTGCTGTCGTCGGGCGGCGCTCGTGGCTCGAACTGAGGGTAGCGCATGCGGGGGATATCGCCGGCCGTGATGTAGTCCATGACGCTCTGTAGAGTCCGCCCGTACCACCATAGCCGACGGCCGGCCTCGTGGAAGTTCCCAGGAGGCAGACCGTCCTCCTCATACCTGGCGAGCGCCCTCTCACGCCGATTGATGAAGAAGGCGTCCCAAGTATGCTGGTTATCGGGATGCCAGCGGGGATTCATCCGCTGCTCCGGCATGAGGTCGAGGTAGTAGTGGTTCGTGATGGCCGCCCGGCGCGCAGTACCCTGAGGGACGGGAGGGACCGGCACGCCTCCGGCGCTTAGGCTCCAGCCGGTGGGGACGCGGTAGCCCGGTGGGCAAGGGTAGTTCGAGGAGCTTTGTTAGAGTGGGTACGGTGGAAGCCATGAGAGAGTAATGAGAGATTGTGGAGATGTGATAATGCTGGCCAAGCCGGGCTACATATATGTACTGAGAAATGGCGGGAAAATGGGAGCGGGAAGACACGAGGCGGGAAGAAAGTGGCGGGAAGAAAGTGGCGGGAAGAAATTGGCGGGAAGAAAGAGGCGGGAAGAAAGAGGCGGGAAGAACTGGCGGGAAGAGGGGGGCGGAAAGACAGAGGCGGGAAGAGGGGGCCGGCGGAAAGACAGAGGTGGGAAGAGGGGGCCGGCGGAAAGACAGAGGCGGGAAGAGGGGCCGGCGGAAAGACAGAGGCGGGAAGAGGGGGGCCGGCGGAAAGACAGAGGCGGCCGGGAAGAACTGGTGGGAAGAGGGAGGCGGAAAGATTTTTAAATGAATTAGGTTTATTTTTCTGAATTTTTTGATATATTATTTGTATTTTTAAGATTTTTAAATGAATTAGTTTTATTTTTCTGAATTTTTTGATATATTATTTGTATTTTTAAGATTTTTAAATGAATTAGTTTTATTTTTCTAAATTTATTGATATATTATATGTAATTTTCAGATTTTGAAATGAATTAGTTTTATTTTTCTGAATTTATTGATATATTATATGTAATTTTAGCATTTTGAAAAAGAAAAGTAATTTGAAAAATACCTTTAGTCGCGGTTGGCCCCGCCACCCGCGACTAATGGTTATTTTTCCGCGGGAAACGAAAACCCGGCGAAAAATACCCTTTGGTCGCGGTTGGGGTCGCCAACCGCGACTAAAGGTACCCCTTTAGTCGCGGTTGGGGTCCCCATCCGCGACTAAAGGGGGGGGTCCGATATATACTGGCGGGCGCGAACGGCCGCGCCAGTTCTTCTTCTTCCTCGTTTTCGCCGCGCGCCCTCGTCACTCCGTCGCCTGCAGCCGTGCGCCCTCGTCGCCGTCCTCGCCGTACGTCGCCGCGCCCGCGTCGTCGTCCTCGCCGCCGTACGTCGCCGCGCCCCCGTCGCGCCCTCGCCGTACGTCGCCGCGCCCGTCTTCCGCCGTGCACAAACATATACCGGCACCGCGCGCGTAAACAAACAACCGCCGCCGCGCCCTCGAGTCGTCGCCGTGCCCGACAGCCGCCGCCGCCGCCACTCTAACGCGCCGCGCCGCCGGTACCTCCGTCCGTAGAGGGGCGCCGCCGCCGCGCCGCCGGCCAGAGAGCGAGAAGGAGGGGGCCGGGGCGACGCGCGCGGTGAGAGAGAGAGAAGGGTGCCGTGGGCCGTTTTTTTCTTTTTTTTAGTTTTTTTTCTTGTTAATTTTAAAGCAAAAAATAACTAAAATTTGACTTAAAAATGATTGTGTAAAAAAAGAACTACAATTTGACTTAAAAAAACTAAAAATTGACTTAAAATTTTTGTCTCAGAAAGAACTACAATTTGACTTAAAAAGGATTGTGTAAAAAAAGAACTAAAATTTGACTTAAAAAAACTAAAAATTGACTTAAAAATTTTGTCTCAAAAAAGAACTACAATATGACTTAAAAAGAACTAAAATTTCACTTAAAAAAGAACTCAAATTTGACTTAACCACCGCGCGTATACGGAGGGGGCAGCGAGCCCCTCGTCGCCCCCTCCGTATACGCGCGGTGTTTGTTTTTGGGATCGAGAGGGGGCGGCGAGGGTTATGTGTGTTGTCCTCGGCACCGCCACTGCCCTTTCGCCACCGCCGCCCTTTCGCCACCGCCACCGATATCTCGGTCACGCAGTCGCTTCGAGGCGAGGGTTATGTATGTTGTCCTCGGCACCGCCACCGTCCTTTCGCCACCACCGCCCTTTCGCCACCGCCCTTTCGCCACCGCCACCGGTCTCTCGGTCACGTGGTCACTACGAGGCGAGGTCGATCGTCCGCATATACACATCTAATACGCGTCCCCCCTCTCGTCTCCCTCGTCGCCCTCTCTCTTTATATGTAGAAGAGATGTGATAATGCTGGCCAAGTCGTAGTCGGACTCCCCTTTTGCCACCGCCCTTTCGCCACCGCCACCGCGCCCCTTCTTCACTTAATTAATTTGTTTTTACTACATATTTTCAGGACTGACATATGGCGGACGATAGAGCTGACCTGATTATGGCCAACTATGATCCGGAAGCTGAAGAACATATAATGGGCCTCATAAACGGCGATATTCTTTATGTGCCGACCGAACAAGATGAAGAAGAGGATATCTCTTCTTATCTGAACCTTGACGGTCAAGATGAAGGTCGTCAGCGAGGTGATGACGAAGAAACGTCGATAAACGACGATCTTCAATTGGAAGTAGAAACCACCTCCGGCGCCGAGGTATATATATACATTGAGCCTCTGGTGATACAAACTTACTGATTTGAATAAATATGTGTGTACTAACGCAAGCGACTCTCTTTCTTATTTTAGCCCTCGGCCGGATCGTCGAAACAATCGAGTACGTCGTCAAAGCGTGGCGCAACCAAGACGCTGAAACAAGGAGAAACACATACCATCGAGGTTGTTAGTGCAACCGGCAAGCCGCTGGAGCCCCAGAAGAACGCCACCAAGTTTATCAACCAATGCGGAGCCGTTGTTAGAGACAACGTCTCGATCACCGTCCAGGAGTGGAATGAGCCAAAGAAGGCACGTCTTGGTTTCACTTTTGTCGAGAAGAGAACAAAAAAAGATTGCTTGCAAAAGCTTATGGAACATTTCGTTCTACCTCCGGAATACAACAAATTCGATGAGGAGGGTAACAAGATTGAGTAAAACAAGGAGAGGAGGAGGCTAGTCAAACAGTTCGCTCTTCAAAAGATGGCCAGTGCATTCCGGAAATTCAAGCAAAATCTAGCCCGTGACTATGTCAACCAGAACAAGACTCCGGATTTCAAAGGACAATATGAGAAACTGCAACATGATTGGCCAGAATTTGTGAGGCAAAAGAAATCGTAGCAGTTCACTGAAATATCGAAAAAAATAAGGAAAATGCGGCTAAGAAGGAGTACAATCATATTATGGGGCCAGGAGGGTATCGCCTTTGGGAGCCTAGGTGGGAGAAGATGGAGAACGAGCTGAGGGCGCGAGGAATCCGTCCAGGTACGGAGGGATGGGACCCAAGGGCCAAAAGCTGGTGGTACGGGCATGGGGGGAACGCTACACCCGGAGACAGGGGCGTGTGTTCACCGGGACAAAACGTTTAAACCCACCCAAGCCCTTATTGATGCAATGAGGGATGCTCAAGAGGGGAAGATCAAGTTCAACAGAGAGAACGACGCGCTGACAAAAGCCCTCGGGAATCCTGAACATGGAGGACGTGTACGAGGCATGGGGAACATTCCGTGGAAAATAGGGTTCTCCCAGAACGATGACCCGTACGGTTACAGAAGCCGTAAGAGAAAGATGGATCGGGATGCAGATGTTGTGGCGCGGTTAGCATCGGAATTCGATGAGATGAAGAAAACCGTGAGTATACTAGTACAAGAAAGATCGGCAGCTGGGACGCATGAAGATCATCCAGCGGATCTCGGAAGCCAGCAGCGGATGAGAAGCAGCGTGGCTTCCACGGAGGCCCCGCCGGCTACTGCTAATGCACCGACGATCGATATTACTGCACCGGAGCCTCCTCGCTACCCCGTGGACGATGTAAAGGAGATGAAATAATGTCATCTGCATTATCCAATTGGGAACATGTCCACGAAGGTAGCCATCGGCAGTGCTTTACCATGTTTACCTGGAGCACTCCACCACAACAACCCCATTCCAGATGGCTATGCTCGTGTCACGGTGGAGGACATAGTCCCAGGGTTTGAGGACCTGGAGATTGACATTGCTACACCCGAAGGGGAGAGAAGACTTGGAGGTGTCAAGCGCCAGTTTATTCTATGGAAAAAGAAGTTAATCAAGTTTCCAGGCGAGGCGCCAAGGCCAACAAGTCCACCCCTCGGGTGGTGGTGGCGGTGGCGGTGGTTGTGGTGGTGGTGGTGGTTCACCTACACCTCCTTCACGTCAGCCGACGTCGCCCCCCAGTCCACAACGTCCGGCGGGTGATCAGCCGCCGCCCCCCAGTCCTCGTCCGGCGGGTGATCAGACGCCACCCCCCAATCCACCTCCAGCAAAGAAGCAGAAGCAGTCCTGGACTATTAACCCGGACCCTTATGTACCTAAGACCACAAAGGTACCGGAGCCATCACTGAAGCCTCTCCCCACAAGGCCTTGGGAACGTAGTGCCGAGGAAACTGACGCGGCCGCGGCTGCTGATTATGAGAAATGGAAGGCGGACTGCAAGAAGAAAAGAGAGCCCGAGCCCAAGCCAGTATATTCTGACAAACAAAAGAAGTGGGCTAAGTCATTTTTGAGCACACCGTCCCAAGCCGCGAAGAATCTGCCTGACGACTATGCACGTGAACTTCGTAGGCAGGCACTCATGTTGAAGGAGAAGAAAGAGCTGGCAGAGAAGCAGGAGAAGAAAGCCTTGGATGAGGCCAAGAAAGAATTAGCAAGTAAAAAAAGCGGGAAAGGAGTTGCCCAGCTCGGGGAACAAAGTAAACAATCGATCGCCCCGCTCATAGTGAAAGCCGCCGGTCCGGATGCCCCCGATATCATAGCAGCTGCGGCAGCACATGGATTGACTGTAACGAGTGCCAGAGAACAAGTGGCCAACTTAGGTATAACTCTTCGTGCACTGTTAGGCCTTGATGAGGCGCCAGTGAAGGAGGTAGTAATTACATATGTGCGGAATGGGCCCCTCGTCGAGCCTGCGCAGGAAGAGGATCTACCTCAACAAATGAAAAATCTGCTAAATTGGTACAAGGGTTACATAAAAAATAAAAACGACAAAGAATATATTTATGCGGAAGTTAGACATGAGCATCACTTCAAACATTACTATGTAACAGTTAATCTGAGTGAATTGTTCCAGCTGTTCAATCCGCGCGAGCTCGACAAATCTATCATCAGTTGCTATGTTCTGTAAGTGATTTATTTCTACCCCATCTCGTTCATTGCCTGCACTATATATATATATATATATATATATATATATATATATATATATATATATATATATATAGGTCTGCTATTCTCGAACCGGTTCGAGAATAGCTATTCTCGAACCCTTTCTGAACTTCCCGCTTTTTTGCGTGTGAACTTCTTGACGGAACTCTGAAATTCCATGTTTTGGCGGACAATGTTTTGAGGCTGATATTCTAAGTATTTATCGGAATGATGCATATGATATACCGTTGGAAAGCTATGGAAATTTCGAAACTTTTTCGTTCAGAAACTTTTCCCAAATTCTGAACGGTATAAAAGTAATTTCAAATATACTAAACTCTGTTTCGCGGAATTCACATTTTTCGTATAGTATTTTGGCTGTCATTTCCGAACAGTTTGTCACATTCATGCATGCGATATACCGTCTAAAAGGTATGAAAAATGCGCATGTTTTTTATTCATATTGTTTTCCCAAAATTTTCTCGGTTTAAGAGCAGTTTTAGAAATACTCAAATCTGTTCTCGCGAACTTCTCCAATTCCGTACTGTTTTTGGGTGTTGTTTCCAAACTGTAAGTTGGATTCACTTGTATGATATACCGTCAGAAACGTGTGGAGAATGCGAAGGTTTTTCATGTTGTACACTTTTCCAAAAAAAATTACGGTTTAAAATTAATTTTATATATACTAAAAATTGTGATGGTCACCGGTACACAAACGGTTCAAAATTAACGCTCCTTCCGTAGTCAGGTGAGGGGGGCTAACATGTTGGGGTGAAATTAGGCTCATATTGGTGTCAACTACTCAAGGAGAAGATCGATTTCATCAATCGGCGCTCGTATGGATGAATTTAATAAGTAGGATTTCCGCCCGTGAAAAATAGGTTACGTGAACTGCCTCCTACATACACGTGAACTTTAGAGTAATTGGTGGTGAACTTCCGGTCGCGAATTATGATATAAGAATCTACGTTTTTTTTAACTCGTGTTTTTGCATAGTATTTTGAAGGGTACTTTTGAGATTGTAGGCACTGAACAAACTTCTGAAGCTGGATGTTGAATGCACTGAACTTGTAATGGTCATAAGGTGAACTTATATTTTATGTTTATACAAAACTAAATGGTGATACAAAAATGAACTTCAGGACAATGAAACATCAACTGAACTTCAGGACAATGAAACATCAACTTTTTCCAAGATACAGACTTCCAGGATTGAAAATAGTGAGCTTCTTTTTACCTTTGTGGGTGAATTGAATTACTAATGCCAAATATGTGTATAATCGCCAATAGACCATTTGAACTTTTAACAAATAAAGTGAACTCTCCTGATAATAAAACTGAACTTCAACCAAAAAATTGGTTTTCACATGATAGTAAATAAACGGATGAAGTGTCCAAAATAAACAAGCCTACCACAAAAAATAGAGCGTTAATTTCGAATAAAATATAAAGTGAACTGCAATTTGTTCGAGTATACCATCACTACAATTTCACACAAAAATTTCGAACACACTGAACTCCACTACAGAAGAAGACGAACTGCCTGAATGGAATAAGCTTTCTAGACAAAGAAGTTAAGTGTACTTTCTCAAAAATGTTGAAATGTCACAGATACACACAACTGAACCGTCCAGATACAAAAAGGTGAACTGTCCAGATGCAGAGCTGAGCTCGTCCGTTGCTGCTGGCCTGGACAAGCAAGTCTACAACCAACCGAATGCAAGAGCAGCTTGAGAAGATGCCAGCGAGAGGGATCTGGGGCAAGCAAGTTCATGGCGACGTTCGTGTAGGTTCAGAGCGGCAGTGGCGCCATCTAAACTTCCATCTCACACGAACTGAACTTCAAAAAAGGAAAACGAACTGCCCAATATTCAAAAAGGGCTCATTCTTTCTCATGTGAAATAGCATCTGATGTAGTTTGTATCTTGCATGTATGCCTGCATATAAAGTAAAAATAAAGTAACTAACTGTCATCAAAAAATAAAAGGCAAGGATAAGGAAAAACACAAGGAATCCAGTAGAAGATGTGCAACCTACTCTGAATCATCTAGTGAAACTCGCATAAATGTAAAACAAGCAATATCTATACCTCGGCAAATGATACGGAAAAGAAAGGTAGCTTATAAGTATTAATTTTGGTTTTAGCACGGTATATAAAGGCAATAAATCAAGTAATATATATGGACCAGAATTTAAATAATAGTGAAATTTTGCTTTCATGCACTGAACCGTTTAGAACAAAGAGTGAACTTTACCTATTTGAAATCGAACTTTTTGTAAATTAGGAGAGTGTCAAAATAGACAGATATATTTCCTGTGGAAATTATGCTAGACATATATATTTTTTCTTTGTAGACATAAAAGCAAATTTTAATGAAGTGGACATCGGCTTTTCAGTAAACAAACCTCTATAGCTTTGTCAAGTGGTCTTTATGTCTTCACAGTAAATCAAACTTCTTTTGCAAATCAAATCGAATTGTTTCGGCCCAAAAATTGTATAATAAAAAAGATTAGTTTCCTGGTAACATAAATCTGAACTTTCAAGTAGACAAATGTTCACTTCCAAGCAATTACAATGCAAACTTGCCAAGAAAATGGAGATTCCCTGCGCAGACAAATAGAACCATTTTTGCACAGAATTGAACTTCTGCTAATAGACAAGTCGAACTCCACACAACTCCACACAAAATAGAACCAAAACTTCCTCACTCTGTTCATTTCTTTTACTCCTCCGTAATCGATTTTGAGTGGAGGAGCAACAAACACTATCCATACCTCGGCCAAATGATTCAATAAACAAAGGTAGCTTCTAAATATCGGTAGATATGAAGTCAATCCATTAAGCAATTTTGATGCACCAGAATTAGAACAAGAGTGAAGTTCACTTTTTCATGTACTGAACCGCTCTAGAACAATAAGTGAACTTGTGTAGCAATTGCAAGAACTTTTTTGTAAATTATAGGAGCATCAACACATTCAACAATATTATTGCAAATTCTCTATGAATATTGGGCAAACTTTTCACTTACCTTCACGGGACATGGCGGGGAGGAGTTCAGAAGCGCCTCGGGGAGAGTTCGGACAAACGCTATGGGGGTGTCCAGCTATTATTCACACTTCAAGTGGTATGGACTCCCAATTGCCCCAAGGTGCAGATAAAAACTTCAAACTACAAAATTCATAAAAAGACGACACAATTATAAGTCTATTTGGTTCAGGCATTCAAGGACTACCAGATTGTAAGAATAAGGTTCCATTGACACACACCTGCAGCTGGTGAAAATCCTCTCTAGTAAGGAACTGCACAAATCAAGGAACATCACCTGACTGGATAGCTTCTTCGAAATTTTGGCATATCATTAAGAAATTATATTTTTCGATCTTATCACTGGAGTGCAACATCAACTCAAATTCACGCCTTGTTTTTGTTTAAACGGCCAAGCAGACAAAAGAGCTCCTGGAATATAAAATGTGAACTTCACATGTGAACAATATGAACTTCTTATTTTTCTGCTATATCCCAAATTATAGTACTTTTTCAAATATAAGATACCAATCACAGCAATCATCTTTTGTAAACAGAAATATGAATGGACTTCATTATTTATATAAGGCGAACTTCCAATGTGCAAAGAGAAAACTGCACCATGGCCTACGATGAACTGCACCATGGCCACTGGGTCACAGACGATACTAAGGAGAAGTGAACTAGAAGGATTAGAAGAAGTGAACTTCACCCATCATGTGCCCGTCCCGGCGAAGCCTAGGAGGAAGGTTATGAGAGAAATATGAACTTCACTTCATTGAAATGGTGGCAGTTGAGAATATTAATTAGCAGCAGTTCAGAAGTGAACTAGCTGCATTTAATAACCATTAGCAGTCCAAGACCGCTCTAGCAAAAATTCATTCATAAAAGAATCGAATTTGATTTTTTTGTGTTGCAAAAGTTAACTCCTGTACAGATGGAAGTGAACTTTCCCGTTGATATAAAGTGAAATTTTTGTCGGAGAAAAGTGAAGTTTAAAACAAAGAACAATGGAAGGTAATTTCACGGAACTACACTGCTTATGCCGTATAAATAAACTTCTCGACATTAATAGGTGAACTTATGCTCCACTGGATATCAATAAACCGTGTTGTTGCTAGCTGTTAACCGTGTTCTTACTAGCTGTGCACTCCGCCCTGGCAGAAGCTGCTTCCCGCTCTACCGGAGAGGCAAGCTATGGGTGCACACCCTACTGCCTGACCTATGCCATGTTTAACCTCCAGTTAGCTGGAACTTGGAGCATGCAGAGAACGAAAATGGACAAGGCTAACTCCCAAGAAAAAAGGAGGTGAACTTCAAGCATGATTATAAAACAAACATCAACAGATTCATATATTTTTTACCTCCAGAGATGAAAGTTCACAGCATATGTAACAAAAAAAAATTAAGACGACAGCTGCAATACACACATAGCAGTTCACTATTTCAATAAACGAGTTCGAGAGCAACTTAGCCTGGGAGTGGACTAAACTGAGAGCGAACTTGATTATTTATGTAAGGTGAACTTCCACTGTACAAACAGAGAGTTGTTTTTCTGTTTATATAAAATGGATACTTTTATAGTAAACAAAACACCAAACTTCGGCATGCTGGTCCACTGCATTTCACGATTAAAAACATATACTTTTTCGAAGAGTTGGTGTTTGCTTTTAAGGTTGAGGAAAACAATACTATGTGTGCACTTCTCAAATGCAAATAATTAACTTATATTTTCAAAGCAATCGTAATGTTCTATAATCAGTACATGAAAATGGTAAGTTGTCCTCTAAACTGTTTGCATAAGCATACATGTGTAGAGTAATACAAGGAAATAAACAAGTGAGCTTCCCCTCATAGAAGAACTGAACTTTTAGCAAACTCTTGAATGGATAAGTATTGAGAGGAGGAGGAGCTGTGGTGTAGCAGCAGTACCTGTGCTTTAGATGATACGCTCAACAACACCGGTGGCCCCTCTCTAGCCGCAATTAATCAGACATCAAAATCAATCAATAAGCTAGCCGCAATTGGCGTTGCAAGCAAGAGCGAGATGAAACTGACATGCATTTATTTTAGCACGTTGCCACTAACTGAAATTAAACAAGTAGCAGCAGCGAGAGCAACGAAGCATCGGGGAAGAGGATGTTGGCAGACCTGCTTGTGATTACCAACAGTGGGGCAGAGAAACTCCCTGATGCAGCCTCCTACATATGAAGGAAATTGCAGTGAGGTGCAGATGCTGCTCCCAGAGCAGCAGCAGCAGCAAATCATAGTTGATGATGGTGATGAGTAAATCGGAAGAGGGCCAGCGTGGTGAGAGCTGCCTCTATCTAGCAGGAATATATAAAATGAAAATAGCAGTAGATGTGAACTTCACAAATTAAGAGAAGTGAGCTTCACAGATTTGGAGAAGTGAGCTTCACGGATTAGAAGAAGTGAACTTATTGAACACCATATTCTATCTTTAATCATGGACTTATTGAATTTCCCCATAAAAATGAGTTTTTTTGTGTGAAAGGAGTGAATTTTGTGTTAACTAAAGTAGTATTGAACAAACAAAACAAACTTCTGTCAATACAAGAGCCTACAAACTGAACTTCAAGCGCCCAAGATCTGAACAATGCCAAGAAGTAAAATGAACTACAGCCAGATACATGCTAAAAAGATACAACGTGCCCAGCTGTTGATGTCTAAGGCCATCTGTGGTGCTAGTAAATTTAAATATACAAAGTGTACTATCGAAATGCTCGATTGTCATAAATTACTCTCTACTAAAAACGAAGAAACTCCCCAAAAAAATCTTTTTTTTATCCCAGCCACCCATCAACACTTTCATCCGGATGAACTGAAGTTTGTTTCTATTGAAGTAACTTCTTGAGATTTTATGAGTGAACTACCGGAGCTAGTCAATTATTCATCTGCCATACTGTCCCGAATATGAGTATATACTGTAACACTTGCTACACAATCTTACAATCACCAGAAAATTAATTTAAAGAGAAACAGAAAATAGAGATAGCAACATTTTGAGGAACCACGGCAGGCAGAAAGGTGAACTTCCATTTTTAAAGTTACCGAATCACACCATAAACAATTGATGCAAAAGGATGTCCCGTGTATAAACTAATTAGGGAGACACATAATCCTATTTGAAAGTCAAAATTATCTTTGAATAGAACGTATATCTTTGATCTGAACTGAACTTCATTAATAAACCAGGAAAAAGTTGTTTCTGCTTGTTAGTAGGTAAATGGTGCAAATAACCCGCACGGTAATGAAATTTATGATTAGCCATTTTCCAAATAAAATTTAATGAACTTCGACTGTACAGAGGGAACTTCGGGGTTGTTTGAAGTGCACTCCCTAGCAAAATAATATGAATTGCGACAAGTCCAATGTGAAACTTATGCAGTGAAATCCTAGACCAATCAAAGTAAACTTCCAAGTGAGACGAAACATGCCGCTTGTGAGCGACCCAATCAGATAGCACTTCCAACCCTGTTAACGTTTTCACTGTCAACAAAAATTACACAGAAGAATAAAAACCTTCCCAAACAGCCCAGTCTATTTCCCCAAACTGCTCAGGTTACTCTCTTTTTATTTTTACAGTGAGTACGATCACTATTATTGACAGAAAAAAAAACAGATACTGGCCAGAACTGAGCTGGGCTTTTCTCTATCACACGTTTCTAACTTTCTATGTTATCCTCACACCACCATCGCATACACTCCTCTCTCTCCATAACTGCATCTTTCTTTGTAAGCAAACTGAACTTCTACCTTTTTATATAGTCAGACACGCATCAGGACAAAAACATTATGAATGAATCCACAGTCCATATGTAGTGAACTACCCAACAATGGTTTCTTTTAACATGGTGAACTTGCACGACTCTACTTCATGCAATTTTTCCCAGTTCTATTTATCGGTCTTAGGAAATCTAACACAATTGAATTGATCTATGATATCAACTTGTGAGCTTCTATACAAGCGGAGCAAGGGAAATGAAACAGAACAGAGATGCTGCGCGAGGCCATACTGCACAACAGGACGGTAGCAAGCTTGTGGACATGGACTCTGAACTTGCAAACATATTTTTCTATGTTGCGATCGACCAAACTTTGCCAAAACAAAAGTGTGTTGCTCCGCGTCTAACTGCAGGATGCATAAGGGCTGCACAGTACAGATGAGTAGACCGAGTTTGAAGAACCAAATATTCAGAATTTCAGAGCATCACATGGTACATTAATCATCATCCTAGTTCTTACAGAAAAGAAACAACAAATGGAAGAACATTTTCAGAAGTAAACTGGTGTAATACACACACGCACCAAACTACTCTTTTTCTGGAAGTGAACGACTTTGTATTTCTTAAAATTTATGAGTCTATTACCGAAAAAGTTTCATATATGTATCACCACAAGTGCACTTCTCATAAACTAGCACTGAATATCTCTCTCTCGCTCTCGTTTTGATGAACTTCTCTAACTAAACGTCTGATGTAAACATCCAATCTAAACCTCATGGGTGCTCCTGGCAGCTTGCGTTGCTTGCTTAGCTAGAGGTCTGAATCGAGAGCATGTAATAAATGATGAAAATTAGCAAGACGTGGAGAGGAATAAGTTGAACCTGGGATGTCGCACTTTCCCATATGTGAACTTCTCCTGGAGCATGGCATCCCGTGAACGTCGGAGGAGCTAGACGGTGACTTGTTCCGTGGCGAGGTGAACAAAACTGCACTAGTGACTGAACTACATTTTCAGAATAAACATTGAAAATCAGAAAAGTAATGAACTGAACTTGGGTGAAGGCACCAATACCCGGGAACACTACTGACACAACAGAGAGCAAGCAGGCACGGAGCAGGAGAACAAGACCTTGACCACTACCGGGAGACCAGGGCCCAGCGACGCAGTTCACATGGGAGCAGGAGCAAAAAAGTTCAGACACACCATCAGTAGTTCAGTAGAAATACACCATAATCGGAAATTCGAAAATCAACCAGCAGCAGAATCAATACAGAAATGAAGTGAACTTCTAGGACGAAACCAGGGCCTTGCCACCTTGGACACATATCAAGAGAGACGGGGGCGGTACTAGCATCTGGAGGAACTGTTTAAGAAGCAATAAAAGAAACAGGGAAAAACGAAAGTGAACTTCAACCGCCGAGACGGGGCAGAGTTCGGGAGGGCAAGGCCGTCGGGGTCCTGTGCAGCAATGAGGAGTAGAACTGGGACGAGTAGGACTAGCACGGGCCCGATCGACTCCCGTGCCGGGGATTGGGAACTCCCGCGGCGGTAGAGTTTAGGGCAAGGACGCGAATCGGCCATGGCATCCTCTGCCTCGACGGCGCGGGTTGCAGCTGCGGTGTAGGGCGCCGCCGGTAGAGACGAAGTGGAGGAGCAGGGGGCGACTTTGTGCGAGCTGTAGGGGACAAGATCGGCGGCTCGAGAGCTGCAGGGGAGGGGATTTGGCGGCGCCCGAGCTTCAGGGGAGGAGATGGGCGGTGCGCAAGATGGGAGGAGGGGCTCCGCCGGGCTGGTAGGTTCGCGGGTGGCGGCGCTTGCGTGGTTGGGAGCTCCCAGCGCCGGCGGTAGGTGGGATTCGGGCGTGGGGTTGGTGGAAGATGGGGGCGGTACGGGTGGGCGCCTCGTTGTTTTGTTTGCGGGTTCGAGAACAGGAGCAGGATGCTCAGGTCTCGCTCTGATGGCGCCATGGCGGGATGCTACGGCCGTGGAAGGAGGCGGGGGTTGGGATGAGGGCTTCCGCCGGGGAAAAAGGTGGGGCGCGGATGCGATGCTGCCGCCGAAGATGCTGGAGCGGGAATTGGGGCCGGTCGCCGGGAAGAAGGCGGGGCGGGAGTTGGGGCCGGCCGCCGGGAAGAAGGCGGGGCGGGATTTGGGGCCGGCCGCCGGGAAGAAGATGGCGGAGTTCACACGCATGCGGGGTGCAGGTTGGGACCGGTGGTTTTTCTTGCGCCGGGTTAGTTCGGATGCTTTTAGTTGGTTCGGCACGGGGGTTCGAGAATAGTTATTCTAGAACCCCTCTTAAGGGGGGTTCGAGAATAGTTGGGCTCTATATATATATATATATATATATATATATATATATATATAGTCCGAACTATCTTGTTGTGTACGCTATTATGCAGAATGAAGATTAAGGAATGCAGAGTAAGGAACATCCCTTATGTTCGGTTCATTGATCTACACATCGTTAATTCATATGTGTTAGAACACCACCCCGCCGACGTGGAGGAAGACCTGTGGCGGTTTCTTACAAAACAGGAACTCAAAAGTGATATTCTATTTCCTTACCATTTTGGGTGAGTGTTTCTGTCTTGAGCACATTCTCTTTTGTTTACTCCATGCATGGTATGTGGCTAATCGATGAGTTATGCATGACTGTGCATGTATCGTGTCCGCAGGTTCCACTGGATTCTGCTAGTAATTCAATTTCACACCTCCACAGTTCTCGTCCACGACTCTCTGAATATGGATCCAAAGCTTTGGGCCGACATGAGAAAAATGATGCAGAAGTAATTATTTTCATTCATTTGCGCTCTATATCGATCGGCCTATTTCGTTCATTTCCTAATATCAAGTAACTAATTAATAACTCTCTTGTTCATTTAATTTTCTTTGCCTCGTAGGGTTTGGAGACGGTTCGCAGATGAAAAGGTCGGTGAATTCCAAAAAGAGCTACAATTTAAAAGGTCAGTGTCTGGGACTGGGGATATTCAGCCACCGGGGACCAATCTATGTGGATACTATGTTTGTGAGATGATCCGGAGATACACCTCTGAGCGGGTTCCGTGTGAGAACAATATCAAGAGGAATAACCTCCGGAAGATGCTTAGTCCAGAAGCTCGCTTCCGACCACTTGAAGAGGAACTAGCTGGATGGTTCGCGAGGGAAGTCGTCCATCCTAAAGGAGAACACTATGTAGAGGACGTAGAACTTCATATGCACTAAATTATGTATGGAAACTTGTTCAAAATTGTATATGGTCATCCGATATTGAATATATATTGTATATTCCTCTTGAATTCTCTTTGGTTCTAATTTCAAATTTGTTTGAAATTGTACATTCATATGCATGTATGTAGTACCGTAGAATATGTGAAACTCCTTCAAAATTAAAATAAAACACAAAAGAAATAAAACAATAAAAAGAAACCAGGTTTAGGGGGGGGGGGGGGCTAAAACCCTAAACCTGCGGCGGCCTTTAGTCGCGGTTGGCCAAGAGAACCGCGACTAAAGGTCCTCTGCCCCACGTGGACGTGCCTTAAGGAACCGCGACTAAAGGGGGGCCTTTAGTCGCGCTTAATTGATAGCGGTTGCGCAACCGCGACTAATGGCAGTTGCGAACCGCGACCAAAGGCCGTTTTTCTACCAGTGTTTTAGAATTTTGTTACATAATTTTTTTAAACGTATAAATATAATTTTCGAATTTTTTAATCTGGCAAGAGCACTGGTGTCCAGGATCCAATATGACTTTTCGGTGTTCACACAGGAGTATTTTAGCACCCAACGAATCTGCTCCGCAGAGGTAGATCCTCAAAACTGGGCTATTTTACCAAATATGAAGAAAAGGTTCCGCAGCCCCGCAGAATTGGAAAAGATGAAGCAGCTTATTTCTTTGGTAGCCGAGGTTTTAGCCTATTCCGAGCAAGCTCTAGGTCACTTTTGGCAAGTTGTTTGGTAGCCGATGAAAGAATCTAGTGTACTGGTTGGGCAACAAATTTCAGTTCATTTGGTGTCTTACACATAACTAGAAAAATCTCGAGGGTTAAGAACACCGTTGGGTGCACTGTCCTACAGAAACGTCAAGATGTCTCTAGCAACAAGATTTGAGGAAGGTGGTCCGCTTCAAAATTGAAAGGTATATCAAAGCAAAATCCCTTCTCTGTTCTTTCCGCTAGCACTTTAATTAATATGGCTCACGCTGTTGGTGTGGCCATTACTGATTTGGATGAGCGTGAGTTTGATGATTCTAATGCTAAATCTCTAGATATAGTAACTCTAGCACTACTGTTGCTACAAATCCCCTGATGGGGGGAAGATTATGAATCTCATTTTTCTGATGCTGTAGGCTGACTTTCAGCTAATAAAATAAGGCGGGGCAAGCACCCCATGAAAAAAGGTTTATCATGAATTGTTGCTTTTTGAATCCTAGGGGTATTCATGCCCCTGGTAAGAAGAATGCTCTAATTGATCTTTTTTATAAATCTCATGCCAACATAGTGGGGTTTATGGAAACTAAAATCGAAACTATTGCAGGTAGCTTCTTGAAATCCATAGTTGGCACGTACCTCTTCGCTCGTACCTCAGGCGATTAGGGTAATCTGCCTCCCGTCGGCGGCCGCCTCCGATCTGGCCGCCTCTGTGGCCTTCGGGCCATGGAGGTGGGGCAGATCGCGGCCCTCGTCGGCGGGAGGGCTCCGTTTCCCAGTTTTGGGAGCTTCGTTTCCCGTCTTTAGGGCTTCTGTTTGTAGGGGCGGCGCTCAGGTGGTGGTGGCGGCGCCTCGTGCAATAATATTTCCCCGGCTTCAACCCCATCTCGACGGCTACGTCGAGAAGCTTGTGGGTATGGTGTGGTCTTCGAGGATTTCGTCTGGCTGTGGGGATCTTCGGATCGTCAAGGAGCTTCATCGGCAGTTCATCCTACTTCTTCGTCTCCGGGACGGATGTGGTCTTTTCGACCCGTTCGGCGACTTCCCGTCCGCAATCAACAACGTCAGGCTAGCTCAGGGAGGAGCGGCAGCGGCGGCGCGCCGTCGACACGGTCTGGAGGTTGAAGATGAAGGGCTTCTCAAGGATCTCGTTGTAATTTTCGTTTTTCTTGAGCTGCTTTGTACTGTTCGGTGTTTCTTTTAATGCCAGTGTCCTATTCGCAAAAAAAAAAAAAGAAATCCATAGTTGGCAATAGAATTTTTGAGTGGAAATCTCGTCCTGCTATAGGCTCTGCTCGTGGCATCCTTGTAGGTGTAGATTTATACTTCTATGATATTATAAGATGGGAGGTTAAGGACTTCATATGATGAGGAGATCCCAGCAGATCCTCCTACGGTGTTTCCCGATCTTTCACAGCGAGAACCCGGGTAGACAGATACATCCAATTACGTGCGGAACGCAACCTGAAGTAGGGGATAAATCCAGCAAGCAACGTGATGGAGATCACCACGCCTCAAGATCAAAGCACGACAATCCTTGATGAACACAAGAACCTCCGCAACAACTATAATAGATAAACGGCGGCGGCGTCCCTGGAGGGATGCTTCACCAAGCACACACGCGATAGCGTCTAGACTTAACTCAAACTGGTTCTAACCTAAACCCTAGCCACACCCACCCTTATATGAGGGGGTGGCCGGACAACCCCTAGTGGGACTCTCTACCTTGGTTTGGACAGGCCCAAACCAAACTGACTCAATTCAATAAAAGCCCTAATTGGCCCACATATATGACCATAGATATAAAATACGATAACTAAGATAACTAGCTAGGTGGAGTCCAGAAATTGGGCTTCACCTTGTCCTTCATACCCGTATCATCATAGTTTCAGTGATTGTTAAGATCAGATCTAATGGCTATGTAGTTAGAGTGACCACTGTTTATGGCTCCTCTCGTGAGGAAAGACATGAGGCTTTTATTTTTGAATTACGCAACCTCTTTTTGAATTTTCATGGTCATTCTCTGACTGGAGGTGACTTCAATCTTGTTAGATTCTAGGGTAACAAAAGTAATTATATTATTGATCACAAATGGGGTGATAAATTTAATATTTGCGTAGAAATTTGGAGCCTTTTAGAAGTCAAAATCAACAACATGAGATTCTCCTGGGGTAACAACCAAGACATCCTAATCATGTCTAACATTGATAGAGTTTGTTGTAACGTTTAGTTTGATCAAAATTTTCCCCTTGCATCTATTATAGCTCTACCTAGACTTGGAAGTGACCATAGAACGATTTTGTGGGAATCTGGTGTTGATGTCATAGCCAGGTCTCCAATTTATAGGTTTGAAAAATGGTGGCTAATGAGAGCTAGCTTTAAAACCCTTGCTGAACACAATTGAATCTCCCCACTAGGGGGAGGTCTGCCATTGACAGATGGAAAGAGAAAGTTAGGAGGTTCAGAAAATGGTCCAAAGGTTGGAGTAGGAACATTCATCTGGGCTTAGAAACCTTAAAAAGGATCTCATGGAGGAGTATGATGCCCTAGACATCAAAGTTGAGTCTGAGGAGCTCTCTATGGAAGAGCAAGCCATGCTTATGTTTATTTACTATGGGATGCAAAACCACTGGCGTAAATAAGAAATTAAAGCTAAGAAGAGGTCTAGGGATAGGGATATCATGCAAGGAGACAGGAACATTGTATACTTCCATGATCTAGCTAGCCAAAGGAGAAGGAAAATGCTTGTGCATTCCCTTGATGGACCTAATGGTCCTGTCAATTATGCACCTGGCATGGTAGAGATTTCTACTAGTTTCTATCAGGATCTCTTTAGAAAAAGTGAGAGTACGGGTTGTACTCTTGCTAATGGTTTCTTTTCTCATGAGGAAAATATTCCTGATGCTTAAAGTTTGCTCCTAGAAGCTCTATTCTTTGTAGAAGAAGTTAAAGCTGCTATCTTTGGTTCCTACTCTGATGGAGCTCCTGGACCTGATGGTCTGCCTTTCTTTTTCTAACAACATTTTTTGGGAAACTATTAAACATGATATCATCGCCATGTTTGCTGAATTTTTCTCTGGAAAACTAGACATCCATAGGTTGAATTATGTTGTTGTTTCACTCATCCCTAAGGAAGATGGTGCTAGTAACATAAAAAGTTTCGGGCCTATTAGCCTAATCAACTGTTCCTTCAAATTTTTCTCCAAGTCCATGACTAATCATTTCACACTTATTATGAATGACATTATTGGTATTAATCATTATGCTTTTATCAAGGGCGGGTTTATCTTGGAAAGTGTGGTAAGTGCCCATGAAATAGTTCACTCAGTTAAACAGAGTAGTTCTAGTGGGGTTGTGTTGAAGCTTGACTATGAAAAGGCTTTTGACACGGTTGACCTAGATTTTCCCCTTGACATCATTAAGAAGAGGGGATTTGGTTGAAAAACCATTTCGCTAGTTAAATCTCTTAAACATGGTGGCTCTATTGGAGTCAAGTTAAATAATGTCATGGGAAATTTATTTTGCACTAGTAGAGGTCTTAGGCATGGGATCCTTTTTCTACTCTTATTTTTAATTTTCTGGTTTATGTCCTCACAAAAATGCTTATTAAGGCAGCCATGGCTGACTAGATCAAGGCCCTTGGCTATGAGCTAAGATCCGGTGGTGTTATCTGCTTGTATTATGCAGATGATACCATCATTTTGTCTGATAGTAGTCCATATTATGCAACTAACCTCAAGTGGGTATTAACCTGCTTTGAGAAGGTCTTTAGCATGCGCAATAAATATAGTAAAAGTGAACTCATCACAATTTCTACCGAGGATGAGGCCATCTCTATTTTTGCTAATATCCTTGGATGTGTTGTGGGAACTTTCCCCGGAAAATATCTAGCGTTACTTTAAATTTTAATAATCTTAGGAGAGTGGACATCCAGCCTCTAATTGACAAAATTCTTAAAAGAATTTCTGGTTCGAGAGGTAAGCTTCTTTCTTATGCAGCGAGGATCACCCTAATTAAAGCCTATGTAGACAGCATTCCTATTTACCTTATATCCTTCTTCAAATTTCATTAATGGGCTCTTGATTTGATCAACTCCTAGATGGCCAATTGCCTTTGGAATGATTTTGTTGACGGATAGAGGAAGCTGCATCTAGAAAATTGTAAACTTATCTCAAAGATTTTTTTTTCGGTGGACTTGGAATTCCAGACCTAGCCAATGTTAACCTCGTCGTCCTTAGTTCCTGGATCAAAAGACACACCCTTGATGAAAGGCAGCTTAGAAAAATATGGTGGATGCTAAATACAACACCAGAAACCATAAGATCTTCTGTAGCAGATCCGTAGGGGTCTCACAATTTTGGAAGGGGGATATGGGGCCATCAAAACTATTAAGATTGGTTATAGATGTAAAATTGAGGATGGTGCAAAGGTTAGGTTTTGGGAAGGACACCTGGTTTGGTACATCCCCTTTAGCTATTCAGTGTTTTGATATTTATATTCTGTGTAATGAGCATAATAAAACTGTCCAGTAGGTTTGGGATGGTTCCTAGTTAAAGCCGTATTTTAGGAGGAACTTTAACATTACCCTCATGAATATTTGGTATGAATTGGAAGCTATAGCTTAAAATTTCTTATTCCAACACTCTTGATGCTCTGATCTGGCAATATGAAAACAAAGGGGTGTACTCCAACTCTTCTTTATATTCTATTATAAATTTTGGTGGAGTTAAGCCCATTTTTATCCCTAATGTCTGACAATTACACATTCCACCCAGGGTTCACATTTTCCACTGGCTCTTGTCTCAGAACAAACTTATGACTAGAGATAACCTGAGAAAAAGACACCTAAACAAGCCTGGAGATTGTATTTCGTAGTGATAAGGAGTCCATTCACCATGTCTTATTCCAGTACATTGTAGCTAGCCAAGTTTGGCAAACCATCTCTCAACACTTTAACATTGACGTGGTAGGTGATTATATATTTGTTGCTAAATTTTGGATAGCTAACAAAAACATGCAACTCCTAATGCTCTTTGTGTTGCAATTTTATGGCATCTTTGGAAAATGCGAAATGACATGATCTTTAATGGTCAACCTTGGTTGAAAATTTGACAGGCCTCGAGAGAATGATCTTGCTTTCGATGAAAATATGGAAGCTCATCTTCAAAGCACACATGGAGCCTGAAGTGGAGCTCTTATGCGCAAAGGTTACATTGATCTTCCGATCGCTCCCACCACTGACAACATGTGGGTCAGTCCTGATCACTGTACGTCTCCCGATGCCAAGAGGTTGGTGATCTAAGGCACCTGGAGCACACCTACATGCGTGTTGGAGCCGGCGGCGCTCAACTCCCCCACTACTTCTTCAGGGAGGCGCTTTCCTTTCTTTGCTCTGTATTCGGTTGTCGTGGGTTGTAGTCGAGTATATGTAGCAAATGCTTTTGCCTTGTTCTCGTTCCTAGCCGCAGATGGTCCTAGTTGCTGCTGCTTTCCCTTGTTTCCTTTAGAAAAGACATGCTTATGTGTGATGTATGTTTTTGAACTTGCTTCTGCCAGGGTTTCGTTGAGCTCATCAATGGAACCGGGGATGAGATATCCCTGTTGTTCTAAAAAAATAACCCTATTTGGCTATGCATTTTGCGTGTGCTAATGCAAGCTATTCCTGTTTGGTTGCACACACGAGGCTACCATACTCCTAGCATGGTTCAAATACGGTGAGATTGCCATTGCATGTTACATCCTATCATAGCACGACAAATAGGAAGACGATGACGAACATATAGAAGAGGCGGTTACTGATGAGGCATTGCCAACTAATGCATTGGCAGATGAGGCATTGCATGCTGATGAATTGGATGATGATGCATTGGTTGATGAGGTATTGAAAGCATAAATTTCGAGTCGAGCGACTAATCGAGACTAGTCGACGACTAGTCTACGAGTCACAATTGAAAGGTCGACTCGATGTCTCGACTTGACTCATTTGATGAGTTGAACGACTCCTTCGACTAATCAAGGTGTTATAGTCATGCAACTGAAAAAAAAACCACCTGTCATAATATTTTCTTAATATTGCCTCCCCTTCCTAGTTTCCCCCGTGGAAACCTAAATCAAGGCTCCCAGTTCCCCCTTGAACCCAAAAACCTAGAGGAAGGTCTTGGACATTAAATTATATCACATTTTTTACATATGAGTATTAGATATGAGTCATAACTAGCCGACATGAGTCTTTTCTAGTCACGAATAGTCTCTGAGTCGCTGCCAAGAACGACTCGTCGACTCGAAATCCATGATTTGTAGATGATGCACTGACTGATGCCATATCATTATCAGCCAATAAGCTTTGGTACTCCTCTTATGCTTCTTGAAAGTGCCCTCTATAGTTGTTGTTGGGGAAACCATTAACTTGCTCTTGGCACATCCTCCGTGTATTGTAGATTCCTCGATGCCTCCCTTTTAAGACCACATACCACTAGCATGGCAGAAGAACAAGTAATGTTATTTATCTCAGGCATCAAAAAAGTCATACAAAAGCATCATAATTTTCGTACCAGATCATATCCTAAGAGGAGCAAGCATGATCATTTACCAAAAGAACATAACAAGTTCTTCCTACAACTACTATTATGGTGTCAACCCACGACCTTATCAAACAGAGGGTGTCATCCACACATAAAGTTCACCATCACATTAGTGGTTAGTATATACCACCTCATGATAATTACATGACAAAAGAAGTTTTTAAGCCCTAGCTACACCAAAATGCGGATCATCATCATCAAGTCATGAAAATCATCATCACCATCACCTCGATGCATGCCTGACCACCCCCATGGCCCCAAGGAACCACTACAGTGTAGTAGTACTTGGCTAGGTAGGTCCTGAGGCAGAGAACCATGTTTTGCGGCACCATGCCAACAAAGCTGGTGCCCTATGCCTTGTGGTCGACGAGGAGGCTGAGTGCCACTATGAGAGACTCCTCATCAAAACCAACACTATCCACGACTTCTTGGTACAAGTCAAGGGGCATATCTATGGGATTTTTGTCCCGGATGCATGGCCTCTACGATGTCCCTCACAAAGAAAATCATGTTTGTAAAGGACACGAGCTCATGTCGGCAAAGGCACCCCTCTTCCTCTTAAATGCATCAGGAGCATCATCATGCTTCTCAAGGATGCCATCGCCGGCCATCCCATCGAACTCCAAGGTGTAAACATCCTTAATTAGTTTAAGTACCAACTGGAGGTGTGCCAAGGGCCTCCCTTAACCTCATGGTGTACTGATACGTCTCAAACGTATCTATAATTTCTTATGTTCCATGCTAGTTTTATGACAATACCTACATGTTTTGTTCACACTTTATGTCATTATTATGCATTTTCCGGAACTAACCTATTGACAAGATGCCGAAGTGCCAGTTCCTGTTTTCTGCTGTTTTTGGTTTCAGAAATCCTAGTAAGGAAATATTCTCGGAATTGGACGAAATCAACGCCCAGTATCTTATTTTTCCACGAAGCTTCCAGAACACCGGAGAGAGACCAGAGGGGAGCCAGGGGCCCCACACGCCAGGGCGGCGCGGCCAATGGGTGGGGCGCGCCCCCCTAGTGAGTGGTCCCACCAGGGCCCCTCCGAGGCTGCCCTTCCGCCTACTTAAAGCCTCCGTCGCGAAAACCCTAAAAGGATAAGCCACGGGACGAGAAAAGTTACGCAGCCGCCGCCATCGCGAAGCCAAGATTCGGGGGACAGAAGTCTCAGTTCCGGCACGCCGCCGGGACAGGGAAGTGCCCCCGGAAGGCATCTCCATCGACACCACCGCCATCTCCATCGCCGCTGCTGTCTCCTATGATGAGGAGGGAGTAGTTCTCCCTCGAGGCTAAGGGCTGTACCGGTAGCTATGTGGTTAATCTCTCTTCCATGTACTTCAATACAATGATCTCATGAGCTGCTTTACATGATTGAGATTCATATGATGAGCTTTGTATCACTATTAATCTATGTGCTACTCTAGTGATGTTATTAAAGTACTCTATTCCTCCTTCATGATGTAATGGTGACAGTGTGTGCATCATGTAGTACTTGGCGTAGTTTATGATTGTAATCTCTTGTAGATTATGGAGTTAACTATTACTATGATAGTATTGATGTGATCTATTCCTCCTTTCATAGTCTGTCGGTGACGGTGTGCATGCTATGTTAGTACTCGGTATAATTGCGTTGGTCTATCATGCACTCTAAGGTTATTTAAATATGAACATCGAATGTTGTGGAGCTTGTTAACTCCGGCATTGAGGTGCTCTTGTAGCCCTACACAATTAATGGTGTTTGTCATCCAACAAGAGAGTGTAGAGTGGTTTTATTATGTGATCAATGTTGAGAGTGTCCACTAGTGAAAGTATGATCCCTAGGCCTTGTTTCCAAATACTGCAATCATCGCTTATTTACTGTTTTACTGCATGTTTACTTCCTACAATATTACTACCATCAACTACACGCCAGCAAGCTATTTTTTGGCACCGTTACTACTGCTCATATTCATTCATACCACTTGTATTTCACTATCTCTTCGCCGAACTAGTGCACCTATACATCTGACAAGTGTATTAGGTGTGTTGGGGACACAAGAGACTTCTTGTATCGTGATTGCAGGGTTGCTTGAGAGGGATATCTTTGACCTCTTCCTCCCTGAGTTCGATAAACCTTGGGTGATTCACTTAAGGGAAACTTGCTGCTGTTCTACAAACCTCTACTCTTGGAGGCCCAACACTGTCTACAGGAATAGAAGCGTGCGTAGACATCAAGCTATTTTCTGGCGCCGTTGCCGGGGAGGTAAGGTAAAAGGTATTCACATCCTCCGACTACTAAGCTATTTCCTAGCACTGTTGCCGGTGTGTGAGTGCTCGAAGCTATCTCCTTTAGATCCTGCAATTGCATCTTTTTGTTTCTTGTTTTACACTAGTAAGGCATAATGGAAAACAACTGTGAGCTTTTTAATCTATTTCCTGAGTTAAGACATGGATGGTTTGATGCGAAAATTAAAAAACCTATGGAATCTTATTTGCATGCTAGTAGCAATGATATTAGTATGAACGCTTTGAACACCATTGTTGCTAATGATATGGAAAATTCTAAGCTTGGGGAAGCTGGTTTTGATGAGCATGACATTTTTAGTCCCCCAAGCATTGAGGAGAAAATTTTCTTTGATGATACTTTGCCTCCTATTTATGATGATTACAATGATAGTGATCTTTTGGTGCCGCCTACTATGGAGAGTAAATTTTAGGGATTTCTATTTTCGTGCCCTCGGGTCCTTAGTTGTACTCAGTTTTCCCCAGCTCCTTAGTTTTTCCTCAGTTTTCCCCAAGCCCTTGTCTGTAACCCGCAGAAAGAGCTCGGACGGAAGGAATCCCGTTTAGTTGACGTTGGTTGGTGCTGGCAAGTGGGGCCGCTGTTGGTGCCCCGCAGTGGACACGTCTCCACTTATCCAGATCATCGTGGGACCCACAACTTGTCCACGTTAGCGCGCCAGACCCACAGCTTACCCAGGTGACCGTTGCAAAATGGGAGCCCGAGCCAGCCCCGCGCCCGTGCCCGTGCCATTGCTTCCCCTTTCTTTCTCCGCGCCCCATTGTTCTTCTTCTCCGCCAGCGGCAGCCCTTCTCCGGTAGGCGGGTGATGTCTAGTTTCTCTTCGACCTCCCGTTCTTCATGGCCGCAGTATGGACCCGTGCCTTTGACAAGATGCCCTTACTGCCCACGCCAGGAGCCTCTGAAGCGGTCGATCTGTAAGACGGACGAGAACGGCAACCGTGGACGTGAGTTCGTTGCATGCGAGAGCTTGCCATATAGAGAGGGGATAAGGTTAGATCTCGCTCCAATTTCTCTGTTTTCTCTCGATTTTCTTGTTATTCCCTCGAATTTGGGATTTAGGGTTCACGTTGTTGTTTTTAGATCTTGAAGAAATGCAGGCATTTTGAGTGGATCGATGTGTACGTTCAGAGGCTTCAGTTGCAGGAATCAATTGGCGCTATTGGGGGGCGCAATTTGGGAGGGGGGACTTGCTGTAGAGAATGCGGCGGAGAGAGGAGCCGTTCCGATTATGCCTAATGCTCCCAATGCAGAACTGGTGGAAGTGAAGGGAGAACTGAAGAAAATGAACAAGCAGTTAAGGCAGCTGATCGAGTTGAAGAAGCAAGCTAACCTGATGGCTGGTTTTTTTTTTTGTTGTATAATTACGATCGGATTCTTATCATTGCTCACCAGGCGCTAGAAGTTGTTACAAGGGATACCTTACAAATCCATTATTCAGTTACATGTACTTGTAGTTGTTTTCAAAGTTAGTGTGTGCATTCACCGAAATTACCAACTATATTCCCTAAAAGAAAAGGAAAGCTAAAGATAGTTGATAATTGTTAGAGGGGTGACAAATAATGCAATCACCGAAATCCGCAAATATGTATGCCTCGTGTTTATACCAAAATTATACCACTTTTAGGCCGTTTCAAAATACCAATACCATATCCCAAACTATATTCCCTAAAAGAAAAGGACAGCTAAAGATAGTTGATAATTGTTAGAGGGGTGACAAATAATGCAATCATCGAAATCCGCAAATATGTATGCCTCATGTTTATAACAAAATTATACCACTTTTAGGCCGTTTCAAAATGGGATCCCTTTCAAAATAGGGTCCCTTCAAAATACCAATACAATATCCCAAACTATATTCCCTAAAAGAAAAGGACAGCTAAAGATAGTTGATAATTGTTAGAGGGGTGACAAATAATGCAATCACCGAAATCCGCAAATATGTATGCCTCATGTTTATAACAAAATTATACCACTTTTAGGCCGTTTCAAAATACCAATACTATATCCCAAACTATATTCCCTAAAAGAAAAGGACAGCTAAAGATAGTTGATAGCAATCACCGAAATCCGCAAATATGTATGCCTCATGTTTATAACAAAATTATACCACTTTTAGGCCGTTTCAAAATACCAATACTATATCCCAAACTATATTCCCTAAAAGAAAAGGACAGCTAAAGATAGTTGATAATTGTTAGAGGGGTGACAAATAATGCAATCACCGAAATCCGCAAATATGTATGCCTCATGTGACAAGGTATCAACTTGTCAATGCCTATGGATTGTAGGCTAGGGTTTAGTTGGAAGTAGAGGGTAAGTAGATCTCGAAGGTTTCAGCCGAAAAGTACTCGACGATTATGAAAACTAGGGTTTGCAGACAATGATTCGATTGATTCTTCGTCCCTCGACTCCCCCTTTATATAGGAGGTGGAGCCGAGGGATTCGTACTATACAAGTTTACAGAGTCCGGGACGGTTTCTAACTCATCCCGCCAGATTACAAATAACACTTCCTATTACAACTCTATCTTTTCCACAAATACATCTTGGGCTCTCGAATCTTCTTATTCTTCGGGTAGTGGGCCTTCAGTAAACCCCGGGTACTATATTCGGCAGGCCCATTTGGGATGCCTATGTCAGTAGCCCCCGAGATTTTGCTTGAATCGTAGAGTCAGGGAAAATCTCCACTGTTTATTTTTACTCGAAAGCTTTAACTTTTTTATATTTCTTCACATAAAATTCTATATTGTACAGGGATACTGGTAGTTGGGGCTAGTTCATCTGACGGATCAGGTACTAGTTAACTGCTCTAGTGGCAATCCGCAAAAACCTACTTCAAAATCACGTCCCTGGACATGATCTCGGGATACTGGTGTAAACTTCGACAGGTGCCGCTTAAGGTCTTACCATTCTGTCGAGTCCCAGTCAAATTTATCGGGTACCTAACGCGTCCGTTAGGATTTTTCTTCGTATCTGTTGATACGGATAAAAGTAGCAGAGCGCAGTCTTTGGCGATGCCACGCCCAGCAGAACGGATCTGGGGTCTTACCTTCGCAAATTTGCGGCGTTCAGAAATTGATCGCAACTTCGGCGTTCTGAGAATATATTGTCGAGTGCTTTTCCGGCTGTTGGAATGGCACATTTTATCGAGTCAAATATGACTTATATTGCTCTCCCGATGGGAGTATATGTAGAGTTAATTATAACTCGAAATATACTCTCTTACTTTTCTATTTTTCATTTGATAATTTCATCGGGCACGCGAACAGCGTTCCCGATGGGAGTAGCCCCCGAGGCTACAACCAAGAACTTGTGCTTGGTTGTAGGCTCAACGTTGTAGTCCATCTTGTCGCTATATTGTCAATATTTCCCAATATGATCTCTTTCTTTCTTCTCTTCTCTTTTTTTTTATCTCTCGGGTGCGCGAACAGCGCTCCCGATGGGAGTAGCCCCCGAGGCTACAGCCAAGGACTTGTGATGACGAGGAAGAAGTACCAATTACTGACGTGGCTCCTCGGACAAGCACGTCACGTACCGTACTTGCCTCAGACACGCTAGTTGAGGGAGAAGAAACCTCGCCTCCTCAACAAAACGTCGTCACCACTACTCCACCATCAAGCCCCCTTGCTCCTTCACCAAAAAGGACAAGGGTTGAAAAGATTGTTGAACCTGCCCCTCAGTTGGGCAGTTCGTCGACTCTGCTCTTAGATGATGTAAGCTTGTCGACATCTATATTTTCCTTATTTTGTTTTTTCACACCTTTTCTCTTTTTCATGCCGATGTTTCTCTTGCTGTGTTCACCTTGAACAGCCTATGATCAAAGATCTTCTCCGCATTGGTTCCCAATTTATTGGGTACCGTGAATATGCTAATAGAGCCGAAGGTAACGACTTTTACACTTGCTGTTTTTCCTTGATTTTTTACTCCTGTTGCTTGTCGCGATTTTTGATCTTTCTTCTCTCTCTTTTCCATATCTCGACAGAGAAACTTGCAGAGGCCAACGAACGCGCCGACGCACTTGCTCGAAAACTTGAGCAAAGTGAGGCGGCTCGCAAGAAAGCCGAACTCGCTGCTAGCAAAGCCAAGGCCGAAGCTGATGAAGCCAAGGCGAAAGCTGCTGGTGTCGAGGAACTGCAGAAAAAACTTGAGGATGCTACAGCTGCCTTAGATGAGCACAAAGCTGCGCAAGCTTCTCGTGAAGAAGGAATCCTCAAGCGCCTGAAAACTCAGAGTCGCCGCACTTTCGGTAATGTTGCTGATCCCTTCTATCTTTATGAGAATCGTTGTTTCTTGTCTTTTCACTAATGCTTTGTTTCCTTGACAGTCCAAACAAACCAGGAGTTTGATCTGACGAATCCTGTCGATGACCCGCTCCTTGACGCGCTTTCCTATCTGGAGCTTCATGGGTCCGAGATTCGTGAAGGTGTGTCGAATGCTAACGCAGTATTGTCGGCGTTGTTCCCCTACTTCTTCCCGAAGAAAGAGGAGCCCGCGACTTTTCTCAACCTTGCCAAGATGTTCAATACGCCGGAAGACCTTGGACTGAAGATGCGCCAAGAGAATATGAAGGTTGCCGTTGAAAACACTGTCGCTTTGGTTGCTGAAAGTCGACAGACTATTGACTGGATGAAAGTTGGCGACACCGAGCAAATAGAGCAATCAAGGTGGAAGTCGCTGATCAAGGCAGCCAAGCCCAACACGAAGAAGATCTTGGCCTATCTCGGGATTAAGCCAGCGTCGACTCCTAGCTCGTCAAGGCCGGAGGTCTAGTTGCATGCCTCTGTTTTTCTTTCTGTTTCTTTTGCTCTTGTCGCCAAAGTAATCATTTGGCGACACGTATTTCCTTAGCTCCACTGTAATGCCCTTGTAATTATTCCGAGAGATTAAATGAAAAACTCTATCTTTGCTTGTCGTTTGATGTTGTCCTGTTTAAATTTCAGTTGATATTTGATAACTATACTCCAACTTCCGCGCCTTCCAATGTTTCGCCTTCTTCTTCTCGCGCGAGGAGAGCTTTTGCTGATACTGCACCTGTCGACGATACCTTGTCGCAAGAACTAGACGAACTTCGACAACAACTTCAGTATGCGAAGAAGCAAACACTTGTGATGATGGAGCAATCTCGTAAGTCATCTGAAGCCGAAAAAGTTGCTCTCCAGCAAGCTCGCGAGGCCGTGGCTGCTAAGGAAATTGCTGCTTCCGAGGCTGAAAAGGCGACTACTCGAGAAAATTTCATGCTCGAATTAATGAATGAAGCCAGTGCAGATATGTCGGGTATGCCTGTTTCATCCTCTGATATCTTTCATCTTTCATGCTATTGTCTCTTAAAGGTTTCCACTTCTTTGTTTTGATAGGTGCCTTTACTGATGCTGCTGCCGAGGAAGAGAGGGTAAATGCTAGGACAAACCTCCTTGTTAATCTTTCCCTGGACCATGGTTCTTTGTTTTGGGCTACCCCAGAGAGGACCCGCCAAATTGTCAGATTTCAAGATCGCACCTCTCAAACTCGCGACTTCCTTGACTTCTGTACCAAGACCTTGTCCATGGTTTACAACTCCATGTTTCCTCGGAACGTCCAACCAAAAACTCTTCCTGAATTGATGGAAAGGTTCAAGGATGCTCGCAGTATCCATGATTTTGTCAAAGCTCAACTATTAGCTGGCGCCAGATTTGCTCTTATCATGCTCCAGATCTGCCACTCGAATCTTGACCTTACCCAAGTTGTCGCGAAGGTTCACCAAAATGTAAAATGTCGGAGAGTTGGTGTTGACAGGATTAACACGAAGGTTACGCCTATAGCCGAAGAAATGATTGAGGACCTTCTTCGGATGGACGCCGACTTTTTTGCCGATGGCCATTATGCCGATTTTCTTGGTGCTGCTCCTGAAGAAAACAGAGTTACTCTTGATGACATATTGAATCAAGACTAGTTATTTTCTTCTTGTAGATATTTCTTCTTTGTAATCCATGACTATATTGTAAAGCAATCATTATATTTTTCTGTTTGTCTAGCCCCCGAGTGTTTCGGTGACTCTTTACTGTATTTGTATATTTGCGAGGTTTTGAACCAAGGCATTTATATATTTATGGTGAATATGAGCCCCCGAGCTTTTTATTGAGTACTATTTTGTATTTTTGTTGACTCACGAGGTATTTGAATACCAAGGCAAGGCTTTTCTGTTGTCGATGAACTATATTGAAATTCGTCGGAGCAAAGACTTTGATCATGTCGATAAAGAAGAAAAGTTATATTGTCACTATCTTTATTATATTGCAGCACCGCGAGCCCGCCTCATTAAAAACCTTCTCCGGCCCCACTCGGTGCCCCGAAAAAGGAAAAGAGTGCGTCTGAAAACTCGCGGGCGTTTCAGTACATTGAAGTTTTACAAGGACTATATTTCGACTCTAGGCGTAGAACCGCCTAAGTTGCGCCACGTTCCAGGGGTTTGGCTCCTCCACCCCTGTCTTCTTGTCCTTTATCCTGTATGCTCCTCCTCCGATTACTTCCGTAACAATGTAAGGGCCAAGCCATGGTGACTCGAGTTTTTCATGAATTTTGCGTGAGCCGAAGAACTAGGTCTCCCACCTGAAAAGATCTTGGCCGCAAACGTCGACTGTGGTAATTCTTCAAGTCCTGTTGATATTTGGTTACCCGAGATAATACTTCATCTCGAGCTTCATCAAGTGCGTCGACGTCGTCTTCTAGCGCTCTTCTCGACGTTTCTTCATCATATTCAGCGACACATGGAGAGTTGTGCTCTATCTCGATTGGTAGTACTGCCTCTGCTCCGTGAACCAGGAAAAACGGAGTTTCCTGCGTTGCTGTGTTTGGTGTTGTTCGGATGCTCCACAACACGCTTGGTAGTTCTTCTGGCCAGGTATGTCGAGCTTTTTCCAGTGGTCCTAACAAGCGCTTCTTGATGCCATTGCAGATGATGCCATTGGCTTTCTCGACTTGCCCATTGGTTTGAGGATGTGCAACTGACGCAAAGTTCAGCTTGATACCCACCTCTTCGCAATAATCTTTGAATTCATGGGATGTGAAGTTATCGCCGTTGTACGTGACGATCTTGTGGGGCACTCCAAATCTGAAGACAAGGCCTTTTACGAATTTTACTGCGGATGCTCCATCTGGTGAATTTATCGGCTTCGCTTCTATCCACTTTGTAAACTTATCGACAGCTACTAGCATGTACTCCTTTCCTCCTGGCCAGGATTTGTGTAACTTACCCACCATATCAAGTCCCCATTGAGCAAAGGGCCATGACAATGGTATTGGTGCTAGCTCTGCTGCTGGAGAGTGAGGTTTTGCGGCAAACCTTTGACACGCGTTGCAAGTTCTTACTATGTCCTTGGCGTCCTCGATTGCTGTCAACCAGTAGAATCCTGCCCGAAAAACCTTGGCTGCGATAGCTCGACTACTTGCGTGGTGGCCACATATTCCTTCGTGTACATCCTTCAGAATTATTCTTCCTTCTTCGGGTGTGACGCACCTTTGCAAGACGCCTGAAATACTTCGCTTATACAATTCTCCCTTGACCACCGTGAAAGCTTTGGAGCGTCGAATTACTCGCCTTGCCTCAACTGGATCGTCGGGTATTTCTTTCCTTAGGATGTATGATATGTACGGCTGCATCCACGGTATCTGTATCACCATGACCAGGTCCTGATCTTCTTCTTCGTCCTCTTGCTTTTCCTTGGTAGCCCCCGAGGGTTTTTTCTCCTTCTTTTTTGATTTTGTCGACTTAGTGGATCTATCTGTTATCTCTTCCCAAAATACACCTGGCGGGACTGCAAGGCATTGCGACCCGATGTTTGCAAGAACGTCGGCTTCGTCGTTGCTCAATCTACTAATATGATTTACTTCGCATCCATCGAACAACTTCTCGAGCTCGTTGTACACCTCCTTGTATGCCATCATGCTATCATTGACTGCGTCACATTGGTTCATAACTTGCTGTGCCACCAACTGTGAGTCGCCAAAGATTTTTAGTCGAGTTGCACCGCAAAGCTTTCGCCATCTTCATCCCGTGTATGAGAGCCTCATATTCTCGCTTCATTGTTAGATGCGTTAGGGAACGTCATCCGAAGGATGTACTTCAACTTGTCGCCTTCAGGTGATATGAGTACTACTCCTGCGCCAGCCCCTTCTAGTCTCTTGGACCCATCAAAGTTCATGGTCCAGGTTCTCGATAAGTCTGGGGGTCCTGTGTTTTGCAATTCCATCCACTCTGCGATGAAGTCCGGCAGAACTTGCGACTTTATTGCTTTTCTTTTTTCATACGTGATGTCCCAAGGGGAAAGTTCTATTCCCCAAAGGGAGACACGACCCGTAGCTTCTGGGTTATTCAATATATTTGACAAAGGAGCTTCATTGACCACTATGATCGGATGTGCCGAAAAATAGTGGCGCAATTTTCGTGCTGTCGTGAACACTCCATATGCTATCTTTTGGTACTGCGGATACCTTTGTTTTGAGGGCGATAAAACTTCGCTAACGAAGTATACTGGCCTCTGCACGCCGTGGAGCTTTCCTTCTTCTTCCCTTTCGACAACTAGCACCGTGCTCACCACTTGGGGCGTGGCTGCGATATACAGCAGGAGAGGTTCCCTTTCTTTTGGCGCCACCAAGATTGGTGGTGTCGAGATTGTACGCTTCAAATCCTCGAAAGCTCTGTCGGCTTCTTCGTTCCACTGGAATTTATCTCCTTGTTTTATCAAAGCGTAGAACGGCAGCGCTTTTTCTCCCAACCTCGCGACGAATCTGCTCAAAGCAGCAACTCGCCCAGTTAGCTGTTGTATTTCTTTCAACTTTGTTGGCTTCCTCATTGTTACGATAGCTTGTATTTTATCGGGATTTGCTTCAATCCCTCTTGCTGAGACTAGGAACCCCAGAAGTTCTCCTGCTGGGACGCCGAAAGAACACTTCGTCGGGTTCAGTTTGAGGCAGAACTTATCAAGGTTGTCGAAGGTTTCCTTGAGATCCTCGATCAGCGTTGCCCCCTTTTTTGATGTTATGACGACATCATCAATGTATACTTGCACGTTCTTCCCAATCTGTGTCGCCAAACACTTCTGCATCATCCTCTGATATGTTGCTCCCGCATTTTTTAGACCAAAGGGCATTGTTCTGTAGCAAAACACGCCGTAAGGTGTAATAAACGCAGTCTTTACTTCATCTTCTTCTTTCAATCTGATCTGGTTGTAACCAGAGTATGCATCCAGGAAGGAAAGACGTTCACATCCAGCCGTGGAGTCGATAATTTGATCGATCCTTGGGAGGGGAAAGTGATCCTTTGGACAATGTTTATTGAGACACGTAAAGTCGACGCACATGCGAAGGACCTTAGTGTTTTTCTTCGGCACCAGCACAGGATTTGCTACCCATGTGGCTTCTGTGAATATCTCTTTGATAAATCCAGCTTCTTGTAGTCGATTGATTTCTGACAGCATGGCTTTGCGGTTTGGTTCCGAAAAACGCCGCAAAGGTTGTTTGATTGGTCTCGCTAGTGGATCCAAGTTTAGGTGGTGCTCGGCAAGTTCCCTGGGTACTCCTGGCATGTCAGCTGGACACCATGCGAAGATTTTCCAGTGCTCACGGAGGAACTCGATGAGCGCGCTTTCCTATGCGATATCCATGTCGTTTGCGATAGATGTCGTCTTTTTTGGGTCTGTCGGGTGAATCTGCACCTCTTTTGAATTTTTCTCGGTACTGAAAGTTGATTCTTTGTTTGGCCTTCCAACGTCTGGCAGTACGTCGTAGTCAGTCATGCTTTTTGACGCCAAGTACTCAGCTTGCATCCCGAAAGTTTCTGACAACCGGTGGAAATCCTTGTCGCACTTATCGGCTAAGGCAAAGCTTCCTTTGACTGTGATTGGTCCCTTTGGTCCAGGCATCCTCCACAACAGGTATGTATAGTGTGGTACCGCCATAAATCTAGCATATGCTGGTCGTCCCAACAGAGCGTGATATTGCGACAGAAAATCCACGACTTCAAACTCCAGCCTCTCGATTCTATAATTTTCTCGGGTCCCAAACTGAACGTCGAGATTGATCTTTCCCAATGGATAACTTGGTTTCTCTGGTGTGATGCCGTGGAACCTTGTGTCTGTTGGTTTCAAGTTTGCTAATGATATGTTCATCTTCCTCAATGTATCTGCATACATAAGGTTTAAGCTGCTGCCGCCGTCTATGAACACTCGAGAGACATCAAATCCCGCGATAACTGCTGGCAGAATAAGTGCTGACTGCCCTGGTCGAGGAACTTGCTGCGGATGATCTGCTATTGTGAAGCCGATATCTTGTCCTGACCAATTAAGGTACTCAACTGTTGGTGGAGGCATTTTTTCTGCCATAAACACCTGTCGTGAGATTACTTTCTGAGCTCTATTGGACGGCCTTCCCTTCTGAATCATCGACACTGCTCCATTGGAGTTAGGATCAACATAAGGTGGTGGTGCAGGTGCCGCCGCTATTCTCAGCTGATGCCGATTGTCTTCTGTAATCGCTGGAGGAGGCGGTAAGTGAATCTCGCTTCTGGGTTCTCGAGGATTTCTCTGTGCTGCCCGCGCATTAGCGTTCTCTGCATACCGCAACATTGCTTGAAAATTTCGACAGTCTTTCTGCAAGTGCCCTGACTGTCTTTTACCGTTGCTGTCGAGGAAAAAATGCATCTGGCACGGTCCATTCATCATCTCTTCAGGGGACACGAAAGGTCTTGGGAACCTAGGCCCACTATTTTGCCTGTTGCGTGAATCATCCCTTTTATCACCTCGCTGTTCATTGCTTCTCTGGTAATCATCTCTGTTGCTTCCTCCTGTGTTTGTCCGAAAACCTGCCGAAATTTGTCCTGGAGCGTCGTAGTTCTGGTACGTCCGAGGAAATCTTCGCCTCGGTTGATAGTTTCGACCACGGTCCTCCTCTGGCGACCTGTGCCGTTTGTTATGGACAGCGTCTTCTCCATCTGCCCATTTATTTGCTATCTCCATTAACGCGGATACTGTCTTTGGATTGGTCCTTCCCAAGTCCTCGACAAAATCTCCACGCCTGACTCCTGCGACAAACGCATCTATTGCTCTCTCGTCAGATATATTTTCTGCCGAGTTTTTGATGATATTCCACCTCTGGATGTACTTTCTCATTGGCTCATCTGGCTTTTGTCGACACGCTCTCAACTCCTCTAACGACGCGGGTTTTTTGCACGTGGATCTGAAGTTCTTGACGAACACATCCTCGAAACTTTCCCAGCTGTCGATGGATCCTGGAGCGAGTTTCTTTATCCAAGATCGTGCGGCTCCACTCAAATGTACCTGGATGCTTTGCATGGCTGTTGCCCTGGTTCCTCCTGTGAGCTTTACCGTCTCCAGATAGTCGATTAGCCAATCCTCTGGATCTTGAAGGCCGTCGAACTTCTTGAAATTATCGGGTAACTTGAATCCTGAGGGGACTCGAGTTTTCCGGACTCTCCTTGTAAAGCATGGCAAGCCACACATATCTTCGTTGGTCAGCTCCGGAGATTGCCGATGATCCCTTCTGCTCTGCCGCGCTCTGTCGACTCTTGCTTGTGCTGCTGTGTCTCTTGCTCCACTTGGCCCTTCAGGTGCTGCCGCTGTTGCTGCTGCAGGTCGTGGACTATTTTGCCTTGCCGCTCCTTCGGGAGGCGTTGATACAAACGCTGTCCCCATAGCTCCAACTCCTGCTACCGCCATATTGTACAGTGTTTCCCTTGGATCACCTGGAGGTGGTTTAGATGCAAGGATAAAAGCATGTGTCGCCATATACCCAGCCTCTGGTGTCTTAGGGATGATGTTTCCTCTTGTATCTATCGACATAAAAGACATGTCGAGGTTTTGGACCAAGTGCTCTCTTTCTGCTTCGGGTATGTGTTGCAGCCTTGATCTTGCTCTGTTCCGCGCCTCCCTGTGGCTATCACCCGTAGTTCTAGATTGTCGACTTAGATCTGCCCTTCTCCTGCTGGATGCAGAAGCTGCCTCCTTTCTCCTGTTCAACTCAGGCATCTGTTTTTCCAATTCCACGGCAGCTCGTGCGAGCCTATATTGATATGCTTGCAATTCCTCTGGTGTGGCTGTGGTAGCCATTGGTTCTGTGCCGTTCATAGCTCTCGCGGCTCTGTCCCACGCTGCTTGTGAAAGTTGAACTCTATCTCGCGGCTCTGGCCCGACGTATTTGTTTCCCAGGCCTTGTCGCAGATTGGAGGGATCGACGTATGGATTTCCCCGGTGTCGAAAGCCTCGAATGTCTCCTCTTGATCTTCAATGGCGTAAATCTGATGATACTTTGTACTCAGATCTACGTTGGGTTTGGTGACATCATCGTTGAGATTGATGAAGACCTTGCCCACTGTGAGAGATTTGTCGATGAAGTCGTAACTGTCGACATCGCTTGAGCCATCGCTTATATATGAGTCCGCAGATGACTCAAACGACATGTCGTTGAAGATCTTGGCGAGTTTCTCTCTTGCTCTGGTGCTGACGTAGCGTGTCGCCGAGGTTTCTTCTTCTCCTGACTCGGTTGACGATGCATAGTTTGAAAAATCGGAATCGACCACCGACGATCCCGACGAAATTGGAATCTCGACACGATACGATCCTTCCTTCTCGACGTGAAAGTGAAACCTTCCGAACGTCATCTCCATGGGCTCCGCCAGATACGCATATGCATCCAAACGGGAGGGTGGGTGAGGAACAAAATCGACAAGACCAGCAGCGATCTGTTTACCTCGATCCATTGTGTTGCTTGCGGTTGACGATGTCGAAGATCTTGAGCGTGCCATCGAGATCAGCTCCTTACGCCTCTAGTTCCCACAGACGGCGCCAATTGACAAGGTATCAACTTGTCAATGCCTATGGATTGTAGGCTAGGGTTTAGTTGGAAGTAGAGGGTAAGTAGATCTCGAAGGTTTCAGCCGAAAAGTACTCGACGATTATGAAAACTAGGGTTTGCAGACAATGATTCGATTGATTCTTCGTCCCTCGACTCCCCCTTTATATAGGAGGTGGAGCCGAGGGATTCGTACTATACAAGTTTACAGAGTCCGGGACGGTTTCTAACTCATCCCGCCAGATTACAAATAACACTTCCTATTACAACTCTATCTTTTCCTCAAATACATCTTGGGCTCTCGAATCTTCTTATTCTTCGGGTAGTGGGCCTTCAGTAAACCCCGGGTACTATATTCGGCAGGCCCATTTGGGATGCCTATGTCATCATGTTTATACCAATACTATATCCCAAACTATATTAAGTGGCAAACTCGTTATTGCACATAAATAGAGGGGTGGGCATTCTCCACCGACAGAGAGAGAGGGGTGGCCACGAAGAGAGAGAGAGAGAGAGAGAGAGAGAGAGAGAGAGAGGTTGCCACGAAGAGACGGATAGGGGTATACTGCCCGTTAGATCAGTGGATCAACGGTTCATGGAGTCGATCCGTGTGACAACGGCTCAACCAATCAGGATAAGTTTGGGCTTCTCAGAGCATTTGTGACAGTACTTGAGGGCAAAACTGAGTAGTACTAAGAATCCAAGGGCACATAAATAGTAAATAGACTAAGGGATTCAAACAAAAGAATTACAAAATGAAAAATGTGTGTTTTGTACAATATAATTCATATTGGGCTACATCAAATTATTTGCAATTCAAATATACATGAGTGTGACAATTATGGCATCATTTAGACAAACTATGTTTTGGGAAAGATGTTTTGCAAAGGGGTTTGGGTGGAAAACCAATCATCTTCATAGCTACACTAGTGATTCTGAGAAGTGGCAATTTGTGGTAAAACTTGATTTATATATGTTTGTTAAGGTTTTCTAGGTGGCAGGTTGCGTAGGACGACTCCATGAGTAGTTGCCACTATGTTTTTATTTTTTTGGATTTTTTTGCGCATGAAATGACTCAATTAGCTATGTTAATCTCATTTGTTGACTCTCTATTGACCAGCTACTTGAGGGTAAAACTGAGTATATTGCACTTGCCGGTCTAAGTCCACGAGGGGAAAACTGAGTACAGATAAAATTTCTGTATAAGGCCTGAGGTTATAACTGAGTACACCAAACGTCCCAGGGTTAGACTCGTGTAGCGGTGCACGCTGCAGCCGTGCATAGCAGACGTGTGTTGCGGTACACGCCACCTTCGTCTTTATAGAGCCCCTCTTTCTCTCCCTCGACGCACGTTCTCACTGGCTCACTGCAACCGCCTCTCCTGTCCCATCATCTTCTCCACAACCGAAGAAAAAACCCCGAAGAAAACCGCCGGCGATGGAGAAGAATGAGATGCCCATTGTCGGCACATCAGCCGCCGCCCCCGTCCAGGCCCCTATCGCTGCTTCCAATGTAGCAGCCGGCGCATCGGCCGCCGCCCCCGTCCAGGCCCCTGTCGCTGCTTCCAACGTAGCAGCCGGCGGATCGGCCGCCGCCCCCGTCCAGGCCCCTGTCCCTGCTTCCAACGTAGCAGCCGGCGGATCGGCCGCCGCCCCCGTCCAGGCCCCTGTCGCTGCTTCCAACGTAGCAGCCGGTGCATCGGCCGCCGCCACCGTCCAGTCCCCCGTCGCTTGGGACCCGTACGAACCAGTGCAATACAACGCGCCGGAGAACCCCTACGACACCAGCATCGTCAACAACGAGCCGGAGGTAACCCTTTGTTCCCTTGTTCTTATCTCATTTCAATCATTTTGTGTTAGATCTAGCGTTATTACGGTTCGTCTGTTCCTAGTTCAATCCTTTTGTGTTAGATCTTGCGTTATTACTGTTCGTCTATTCCTAGTTCGATCCTTTTGTGTTAGATCTTGCGTTATTAGTGTTTGTGATTTGCTTTTGTTTAAGATTTGTGCCGATGATGATGAATATTTGGGCATAAATTGATTCAGGGTTTGGTCAGTAAACAATTGGTGTGTACAAATTTGTTGTGCATGATCTTTGGTTTGCTGACTCAAATCCTGGATATAAGTGTGTCCAATGTAACTGAGGCTACCTCTTTTTTTCGAGCCCATATTATCATGCATGATTTTTTGTTCACTCTCTGTTCCATCATCGTTGCAATTGACTCCGTTTTTTTTGCACGATCTTTGGTGCTATGTGACAAGTGCAGAGCAGCGACGTCGACAGCGACGACGAGTCCTTCCACACCAAGACTCGTGACGTCCTCAGGAGGCTGCAGTCCGGCCATTACGATGGCCCCTTTGCTCGAGGCATTTACAAGTGCCCCTTCTGCAACAGGAAGCTCCGCGCCACCGACTTCAACTCCCTGGTGAACCATGCTGAATCCATTGGCAGATGTGGCGCTAGAGTTGGAAGGACCGTGAACGTGCATGCGTACATGGCCAAACACAAAGCACTTGGGATTCACCTGCGCAACCTCCAAGCGAGTCACACGCGCTACCTGGAGGCGTTGAACGTGCCTACTGCACTCTCTGTATGTGACTGCTCTATCTGTAGAGCAGCTTAAATTCATGTAAAATGTAGCTTATGTTGGATCTATCGGTACTACTTTTGGATCTGTCCTGAATATATCTATGCTATGTTGGTTGCTGTATGCAGCTTATCCTATATTTTCTCTCTGGATTTGTGCCCTAGATTTCCTACCTGATTGGGTAAAAACGAAGGCATAAAGAAATGAATGGCGTTAAAAAACAGAAGGACAAGCTGCTCTAGATTTGCTACCAATTTGGGCTATCAAATATGAATGAGATCGAGCGAGAGAGAGGAAAAAGGTACATTGAAAACTGCTAATCTGGGCGAAAGAGACAGAAACCACTCGTGCTCCCGTCCCAGACCCACACGGCTCCACACGCTACGGCCCCACAAACATGGTCTCGTCCTGTCCCACGCGGTCCCTTCCTACCAGCCCCACACGACGCGGTCCCACACGACGCGACCCCACAAACGACACGACCCCACTCGTCAGCACGGAACGGTCAACTTAACGGATTCCTTCCGTCCGAGCTCCTTCTGCGGGTTCAGACAAGGGCTTGGGGAAAACTGAGGAAAAACTAAGGAGCTGGGGAAAACTGAGTACAACTAAGGACCCGAGGGCACGAAAATAGAAATCCCTAAATTTTATTATGATTATACTATGCCTCCTACACTTGATGAGAATAATAATGATAGCTACTTTGTTGAATTTTCTCCCACTACAACTAATAAAATTGATTATGCTTATGTGGAGAGTAATAATTTTATGCATATAGCTCATGATAAGAATGTTTCATGTGATAGTTATATTGTTGAGTTTGTTCATGATGCTACTGAAAGTTATTATGAGAGAGGGAAACATGGTTATATGCATCTTAATAATATTAAGTTTCCCCTCTTTGTGTTGAAAATCTTGAAGTTACACTTGTTTTATCTTTCTATGCTTGTTGCATTATGCTTCATGAATTTGTTTATTTACAAGATTCCTTTTCATAGGAAGTGGGTTAGGCTTAAATTTGTTTCATACTTGCTTTTTGATGCTCTCTTTTTGCTTCAACTCTCATCCTTATGTGAGCATCATTAAAATTGCTGAGCCCATCTTAATGGCTATAAAGAAAGCACTTCTTGGGAGATAACCCATGTTTTACTTTGCTACTGTTTTGTTGTGTCTTGGAAGTTGTTTATTACTGTAGCAACCTCTCCTTATCTTTATTTTATTGCATTGTTGTGCCAAGTAAAGTCTTTGATAGTAATGTTGATACTAGATTTGGATTACTGCGCAGAAACAGATTTCTTGCTGTCCCGAATTTGAGTAGAATTCTCTGTAGGTAACTCAGAAAAATCTGCCAATTTACGTGCGTGATCCTCAGATATGTATGCAACTTTCATTCAATTTGAGCTTTTTCATCTGATCAAGTTAAGTGCCCCAGAAAAATTCGTCTTTACGGACTGTTCTGTTTTGACAGATTCTGCCTTTTATTTCGCATTGCCTGTTTTGCTATGTTTGATGGATTTCTTTGTTCCATTGACTTTCAGTAGCTTTGTGCAATGTCCAGAAGTGTTAAGAATGATTATGTCACCTCTGAACATGTGAATTTTTGATTATGCACTAACCCTCTAATGAGTTTGTTTCGAGTTTGGTGTGGAGGAAGTTTTCAAGGGTCAAGAGAGGAGGATGATATACTATGATCAAGAAGAGTGAAAAGTCTAAGCTTGGGGATGCCCCCGTGGTTCATCCCTGCATATTTCAAGAAGACTCAAGCGTCTAAGCTTGGGGATGCCCAAGGCATCCCCTTCTTCATCAACAATTTATCAGGTTTCTTCTCTTAAAACTATATTTTTATTCGATCACATCTTATGTACTTTACTTGGAGCGTCTGTGTGCTTTTATTTTCGTTTTGTTATTTTCATTCTCTGAATAAATTCATGCTTGTGTGGGAGAGAGACACGCTCCGCTTTTTCATATGAACACTGGTGTTCTTAGTTCTATCTTTAATGTTCATGGCGGAGTTGAAAACTGCTTCGTTCATTGTTATATGGTTGGAAACAGGAAATGCTTCATGTGGTAATTGGTATAATGTCTTGAATAATTTGATACTTGGCAATTGTTGTGCTCATATAGATCATGTTTAAGCTCTTGCATCATGTACTTTGTACCCATTAATGAAGAACTACATAGAGCTTGTTAAAATTTGGTTTGCATGATTGGTCTCTAGAGTCTAGATATTTTCTGGTTAAGGTGTTTGAACAACAAGGAAGACGATGTAAAGTCTTATAATGCTTACAATATGTTCATATGTGAGTCTTGCTGCACCGTTTTATACTTGAGTTTGCTTCAAACAACCTTGCTAGCTAAGCCTTGTATTGAGAGGAATTCTTCTCGTGCATCCAAAACCTTGAGCCAAAACCTATGCCATTTGTGTCCACCATATCTACCTACTATGTGGTATTTTCTGCCATTCCAAGTAAATACTTCATGTGCTACCTTTAAACAATTCAAAAGCTATTATCTCTTATTTGTGTCAATTTTTTATAGCTCATGAGGAAGTATGTGGTGTTTTATCTTTCGATCTTGTCATTTACTTCGGACGGACTTTCACCAATGGACTAGTGGCATATCCGCTTATCCAATAATTTTGCAAAAAGAGCTGGCAATGGGGTTCCCAGCCCCAAATTAATTAACTTGCATTAATAATTATCTTCACATGCTTTGCCCTGATCTATCAGTAAGCAACTTAATTTTGCAAATAGACACTCATTCATGGTATGTGAATGTTGGAAGGCACCCGAGGATTCGGTTAGCCATGGCTTGTGAAAGCAAAAGGTTGGGAGGAGTGTCATCAATAATGAAACTAAAATACATGTGTAAACAAAAGAGAAGAGGGATGATCTACCTTGCTGGTAGAGATAACGTCCTTCATGGGAGCCGCTCTTGAAAGTCTGGTTGATAAGGTAGTTAGAGTACCCATTACCATTCGTTGACAACAACAAACACCTCTCAAAACTTTACTTTTATGCTCTCTATATGATTTCAAAACTTAAAAAGCTCTAGCACATGATTTAATCCCTGCTTCCCTTTGCGAAGGGCCATTCTTCTACTTTATTGTTGAGTCAGTTTACCTATTTACTTCATTCATCTCATATGCTTTACAATAGTATTGATCAAGATCATGTTGGTAGCATGTCACTTAAGAAATTATCCTTGTTATCGTTTACCTACTCGAGGGCGAGTAGGAACAAAGCTTGGGGATGCTTGATACGTCTCAAACGTATCTATAATTTCTTATGTTCCATGCTAGTTTTATGACAATACCTACATGTTTTGTTCACATTTTATGTCATTATTATGCATTTTCCGGAACTAACCTATTGACAAGATGCCGAAGTGCCAGTTCCTATTTTCTGCTGTTTTTGGTTTCAGAAATCCTAGTAAGGAAACATTCTCGGAATTGGACGAAATCAAAGCCCAGTATCTTATTTTTCCACGAAGCTTCCAGAACACCGGAGAGAGACCAGAGGGGAGCCAGGGGGCCCCACACGCCAGGGCGGCGCGGCCAAGGGGTGGGGCGCGCCCCCTAGTGTGTGGTCCCACCAGGGCCCCTCCGAGGCTGCCCTTCCGCCTACTTAAAGCCTCCGTCGCGAAAACCCTAAAAGGATAAGTGATACGTCTCAAACGTATCTATAATTTCTTATGTTCCATGCTAGTTTTATGACAATACCTACATGTTTTGTTCACACTTTATGTCATTATTATGCATTTTCCGGAACTAACCTATTGACAAGATGCCGAAGTGCCAGTTCCTGTTTTCTGCTGTTTTTGGTTTCAGAAATCCTAGTAAGAAAATATTCTTCGAATTGGACAAAATCAACGCCCAGTATCTTATAATTCCACGAAGCTTCCAGAACACCGGAGAGGGGCCAAAGGAGAGGCCCAGGGCCACCACACATGGTGGCGGCGCGGCCCAAGGGGGGGCGCCCCCTGTTGTCTGGCTGCCCCAGACCCCCTCCGAGGCTGCCCTTCCGCCTACTTAAGGACTCTGTCGCGAAAACCCTAAAAGAATAAGCCACGGTACGAGAAACCTTCCAGAGCCGCCGCCATCGCGAAGCCAAGATCTGGGGGACAGAAGTCTCTATTCCGGCACGCCGCCGGGACGGGGAAGTGCCCCCGGATGGCATCTCCATCGACACCACCGCCATCTTCATCAACGCTGCTATCTCCCATGATGAGGAGGGAGTAGTTCTCCATCGAGGCTAAGGGTTGTACCGGTAGCTATGTGGTTCATCTCTCTCTCCCATGTGATCTTTATGTGATCATGAGCTTTGTGATCTAGTTGAATATCATCTATGTGCTACTCTAGTGATGTTATTAAAGTAGTCTATTCCTCCTTCATGATGTAATGGTGACAGTGTGTGCATCATGTAGTACTTGGCGTAGGTTATGATTGTAATCTCTTGTAGATTATGGAGTTAACTATTACTATGATAGTATTGATGTGATCTATTCCCCCTTTCATAGTGTAATGGTGACAGTGTGTGCGCTATGTTAGTTCTCGGTCTAAATTGCAATGATCTATCATGCACTCTAAGGTTATTTAAATATGAACATCGAATGTTGTGGAGCTTGTTAACTCCGACATTGAGGTGCTCTTGTAGCCCTACACAATGAATGATGTTTGTCATCCAACAAGAGAGTGTAGAGAAAGTAGTATTTGTTTATTCAGTTATGTGATCAATGTTGAGAGTGTCCACTAGTGAAAGTATGATCCCTAGGCCTTGTTTACACCACAGAGAATTGCCTACCACGCCAGCAAGCTATTTTCTGGCACCATTTATTTACTGTTCTGCTACATGTTCGTTAACTGCATCTTTACTTCCTGCAATATTACCACCATCTATACCACCTGTGTTTTACTATCTCTTCGCCGAACTAGTGCACCTATACATCTGAGAAGTGTATTGGGTGTGTTGGGGACACAAGAGACTTCTTGTATCGTGATTGCAGGGTTGCTTGAGAGGGATATCTTTGACCTCTTCCTCCCTGAGTTCGATAAACCTTGGGTGATCCAGTTAAGGGAAAACTTGCTGCTGTTCTACAAACCTCTGCTCTTGGAGGCCCAACACTGTCTACAGGAAAAGAAGCGTGAGTAGATATCAATAAGCCACGGGACGAGAAAAGTTACGCAGCCGCCGCCATCGCGAAGCCAAGATTCAGGGGACAGAAGTCTCTGTTCCGGCACGCCCCCGGGACGGGGAAGTGCCCCCGGAAGGCATCTCCATCGACACCACCGCCATCTCCATCGCTGCTGCTGTCTCCTATGATGAGGAGGGAGTAGTTCTCCCTCGAGGCTAAGGGCTGTACCGGTAGCTATGTGGTTAATCTCTCTTCCATGTACTTCAATACAATGATATCATGAGCTGCCTTACATGATTGAGATTCATATGATGAGCTTTATATCACTATTAATCTATGTGCTACTCTAGTGATATTATTAAAGTACTCTATTCCTCCTTCATGATGTAATGGTGACAGTGTGTGCATCATGTAGTACTTGGCGTAGTTTATGATTGTAATCTCTTGTAGATTATGGAGTTAACTATTACTATGATAGTATTGATGTGATCTATTCCTCCTTTCATAGTCTGTCGGTGACGGTGTGCATGCTATGTTAGTACTCGGTATAATTGCGTTGGTCTATCATGCACTCTAAGGTTATTTAAATATGAACATCGAATGTTGTGGAGCTTGTTAACTCCAGCATTGAGGTGCTCTTGTAGCCCTACACAATTAATGGTGTTTGTCATCCAACAAGAGAGTGTAGAGTGGTTTTATTATGTGATCAATGTTGAGAGTGTCCACTAGTGAAAGTATGATCCCTAGGCCTTGTTTCCAAATACTGCAATCATCGCTTATTCTTGTTTCTTTGCATCTTTACTTCCTGCAATATTACTACCATCAACTGCACGCCAGCAAGCTATTTTCTGGCGCTGTTACTACTGCTCATATTCATTCATACCACTTGTATTTCACTATCTCTTCGCCGAACTAGTGCACCTATACATCTGACAAGTGTATTAGGTGTGTTGGGGACACAAGAGACTTCTTGTATCGTGATTGCAGGGTTGCTTGAGAGGGATATCTTTGACCTCTTCCTCCCTGAGTTCGATAAACCTTGGGTGATTCACTTAAGGGAAACTTGCTGCTGTCCTACAAACCTCAGCTCTTGGAGGCCCAACACTGTCTACAGGAATAGAAGCATGCGCAAACATCATGTACGTACCATTGGAGAGGCCAAAGGAGAAGATGTTATGCATATCATGTACGTACCGTTGGAGAGGCCAAAGGACATCATGTACGTACCGTTCAGAATGGGCATGTTTAGGAACCTAGCGTCCTTGGGGTGATCGTACGATGGGACGACAATGTGTTAGTGAAAGTGCATGGAGCCCCCATGTGTGGTTTTGGTAATTAATGACAATCCCTATGGACTAGTGTTTGCATTGAGTTATATTTGTAGGGGTTATCCATGGGCAATTTTTGAACCATATGTTGGCTTCAAGGTTGCAATAAGAAGAAATGAAGTGCAAGTTCAAGATGAACCAACTCGAAGAGATCTGAAGCTTGCCATTCATATGGTGTTCATGGATATGTGAAGATGCACCAAAGAAGGAGTTCTCTCATAGTGGAGTATGGGGAGCAATCTGCAAGACTTCATCAAACATTACATCTTGTTGCGGTCAATATATATCGTCATCATCGAGCTCAAGTGGAATGCGCAAGGTTAAGGTTTGCTCTTGCTAGGGTTATTTTCTTACCAGTCTCGAGGTTTAGTTGGGAGACCGGTTTATAGGATGGTGGCCGTACTATCAAGAGGGCTCTCGAGTGAGTAATTCGATCATATCGTTCGGAGAGAGCTCAAATCTTTGCATCTTTGCATCGTATTTCATGGTTGTTGTCTGGATCTTATCCATGTGGTGTTGTAGAGCTTGTGGTTATTTCCATGACAAGCTCTAGGATACTCGAAAATGGATTTCGCGTATATCACTTGTTGTGTCTTCAATATTTGAGTTTTTCTTGGTTCTCCGTGTTTAGAGGTTTCACTCTAAAAATCATAGAAAAATCTTCCTCGCTTGTTTTCAAAAAAATGATTTCATCACATTCAGAGTTCCCTAGCTCAAGTTATTGCGATTCTAGTTTGGCTCTTATTTCACTTGAAAAAGGAAAAGAAAAAGGGGACTCAGTTTTGGGCCAAGCGGTAGTACTGTTGGCAGTGTCAGCCCACTACCGCGCCCGACATCCCGCTCCCTGGAATCGGACCGGTACCAGACCGGTACTGGGCCGATAGTACCGACCCAACCCTATAGGCGGTAGTACCGCTGGGTGGGCTGGTACTACCGTGCCGGCCCAGGCTGCCTTTGCTCGCCTTGCCTGGCCCATCTCCCACCTCCACACGGCGCGTGGCGCACGCTCTCGCCCTGCTCGCCCGCGGACATGGTCTCCCGCTCATTGCGTGCCTCCTTCCTCTGTTCCCCATGTCTCTCGCTTGCTGAGATTGGCTCCCCTATTTTTACTCTCCCTTGGGTTGTCACACTCGTGGGCTAGGCGGTAGTACCGCCTCCCAGGCCGGTACTACCGGCCCAAGCTGAATCTTTCGACCCCAACGGGAAGAAATAATATTACCACTATTTAAGCGCCCATTTCTCTCTCTCTTGCTACTTCTTCCTTCCTTTGCTCTCCTCCATTGACAATATTTGAGAGCTTCCTCTCCCTCTCATCCCTCCATGATTCTTACTCATAATTGAGGAAAAAAGAGAGGAGATCTATATCTACAATCCCACCAATCAAATTCCCCTCTTTGTGAGGGAATCCTTAGATCTAGTTCTTGGAAGAGAAATTTGGTGTTCCTCATCTTATTTGTTCTTCCTCTCTTATTCTCCCAATAGCTTTTCTAGCTTTGTTGGAATTTTAGAGAGGACTTGAGCATCTTAGTGGTGTTCTTGCCATTGTATTTGGTGCATCGGTTTGAATTTTCCACGGTGATTCGTGGAAGTGAAAGTGAGAAGGTTGTTACTCTTGGGTTCTTGGAACACTATACGGCTTAGTGGTCTTAGTGGTATTCTTGGGTCCTCCAATGAAGTTGTGGAGATTCCTCAAGCTTTGTGAGGCCTTTGAAGTGAATTTCTTGGGAGCCTCCAATTAAGTTGTGGAGATTGCCCCAAGCTTTGTGCGGGTTCGATGACCACCCTCAAGGTTGCACAGTGGATCGAGGACTTCCGTTTTGGTGGGAAGGCTCGAGGAAACTATGGTGAGACCTTCATGCCTTGTGGAGTGATTTGTCCTCCACACCGCCCCAATGGATAGTAGCACTTGCAAGAGTGTGAACTTCGGGATACATTATCATCTCCGTGTCATCTTGGTTATTCCTATACCCGAGCTCTTTACTTATCCACTTTACTTTGTGATATCCTTCATGCTTGAAGTTATATATCTTGCTATCGCATAGTTGCTTGTATTGCTTAGCATAAGTTGTTGGTTCACATAGGCGAACCTTAGTTATATAGGTTTTGTGCTTGACAAATTAAACGCTAGTTTTATTCCGCATTTGTTAAGACCATATCGTAATTTTTTTAAACCGCCTATTTACCTCCCCCTCTAGGCGACATCCATGTCCTTTCAGTTAGTTGTGCAAATAAGCGAAGAATGACTAAGTGCTGCAATGGTAGAGGGTATTGTGCTAACCGCAACATGTCCGCGGTAGTTCTCAGCCTCTAGGTGGATGCATTTGCTCTCCTCGCACCATTGAGCTCCGCTTAGATCGCGGAGCTTGCTAATGGTGAGCCACCTCACCCTCCACTTCCTCATTTTGTTGTACACCTCTGTGGAGCTAACGCCGACATCGCAGTGCTCCAGGAGGGCCTTGGCCACGATAGTGAGATGGATTTCCTTGAAGCCCTTTTCAGTTCGGACGCTGTTCTAGATCAGATCGCACATCTTCTCCAGAATGAAGATGGACATGGAGGGGACCCATTTCATGTCCCCTTCTGCGTAGCCTTCCTGGCCTTCTTTGTGTCAGTGTGGTTCTTGGCCTTCGTCTTCTTGGTGGTGGCCATCCTTACCACCACCTCTGACCTTGGCCACGAGGGAATTAAGCCAGGGGACCCACGTCGGCTGACACATCTGACACCGATAGATGGGACTCAGTAATGAGCTGCAAATCCGGCGCTTATAAGGGGATCTAAGAATCCCCAATGCACACCATGGCCTGGCTGAAGTCATCACAGGATGAGTCCTACAATCACCACACAACACAGATCATTGCAAAAACTTACAGATCATATGAACATCCAATAATCTAGAATACATAAGGTGAATCAACATACCTTTCGACAGTGTGGCCCTATATTAAGCAAGCGGAGTGAAAAATTTATCCTAGAAGCACTACATTTCAATACTACCTACACTATATCACCGATTAGCAAGTTATTGTCATGTAAATCATAGATAGGTCTAGATCACGATCTAACACTAGGAAAGAAAGTTGGAGGTGAGGTTACTTACAATCATTGTTGGTGCCAAAAAAAAACTTGACGAAGAAGCCTCGCTACCGTCACCGTTTCCGATCGGAGATCTGCGCTTACCTGCTTGGGAACCGAAGGTGGACCTCGAAAATTGGGGGTGAAGGCAATATGCCCGAGAAGAAATAATAAAATGGTTATTATCATATTCCATGTTTATAATAGATGTTTATTTCTCATGCTAGAATTGTATTAACCGGAAACGTTAATACTTCTCTGTTTAACAAACAAGCAAGAGTTCGTAGTAAAGTCTCTGTTTTAGCTACCTATTTGAATTGAACAAGGTTTCCTGATCATGAACATTGGATGTTGTCAATAACGGGGTCACCTCATTAGAAGAATTGACGTGGGCATTACCCTTCGGCTAACCAATGTTGCCCTATCCTATATTTCCTAATTGGAGGCCCATGAAGGCACTCGATGGCGAGGCGGGCCGCTAGGGTGGTGTGGCGGAAGATTCCTTGAAGTACAAGACACGGAAGGAGCCGAACAAGGAAAGTCTGGAGATAGATCTACTGTAAACCTAGTCGTACTCGATTGGACCTGTTGAGACCTGGCCTCCTATATAAAGGCCAGGAGAGGGGCTGTCGAGGGACACAATCAATCTTAGCAACCTTAGCCAACAAAAACTTAAAGCTAGGTTACCCTAGTACTTAGCCATCTCGACGAGATCTCAGCCGAACTATTCGGCGCCCCATTGTAACCCATTATCATCATAATCAAGAACAGACATGCAGGACGTAAGGGTTTTACCTCATCGAGGGCCCCGAACCTGGGTAAATCGCTCTCCCCGCTTGTCTGTGAACCGATGTCTCGTGTCAGCTTGCAGGATTCCATCAACCCTAAGCCCCTATCGGAGGGCATTGCCGAGGAGCACCCTCGACAATTGGCGCCGTCTGTGGGAACCCTGTCGGCACAAGGCAGGTCATCGGCAATATCAGTCACGTCTGCAGCGTTCGTACTCGAGTCGCCAACGCCACCAGATCCAGAAGACCCGATCCGCTGCGGATCCTTCGAGTTCATACCACATCTCGAGCCGCCACATCCGATCTCTGCAGAATCGCATGACAGCATGACCACAACTTTTGGAGGCGTTCACTTCATCATCGACTCCGGAGGCTTTCTTCGCCTCCCTAGGGCAAGTACATCTGGCTCAAGAACCTCAGTCTCGGCAGGTGACGTCCCGGCGGCAACCTTGGAGATCCCGCCCAGAAACGCGCAGGAAGGCAGCCGAGGAAGTTTCGACCTTGCAACGGGACGAAGGAAAAGATGAAGGGATTCGCACCGTGGAGAGGAAGAACGAACAGCGACTTACCCTCGCCCGTCTGAACGAGGGCAGCAGGACATGCAACCGATCCACGGTCGCACCCGTTCACCATGTTTATCGGCTACAGAGCAACTGGAGGCACCATGTTACCTCCACTCCTACATTGATCCGAAAGATGGTCGAGAGAAATCCAGTCACCTACTAAGGAACTGCCGACACTTCTTGGAGATTCGACTGTTCTGCGATGATCTTAGAGCCGAAGCCATATCAAGAGTTCACATGATGGAGAAGAGGGCAAGATCTTACGGCCATCCGCCAGAACCGTATGTACCAGAGCCGTACGAACCAATGGAGAGAGAGGAGTATGTACCAGCCGAAGCATTCCCAGAGCCACGCGGACAGGTCAACATGATCCATAAAACCAGCTTTTCAAAAAGGGAAATCAAGAAATTCTCACGAGAAGTGAAGTATGCAGAAGTAGCTATGGTTGACACACCCGAATTTATCGACTGGTCGGAGCAAAGTATCTCCTTCGACAGAACAGACCACCCGAAAGCCGTCCCTAGACCAGGTCACGCAGCCCTTGACCTTGAGGCGCAGATTGGAGGGTACAACATGAGCAAGGTATTCATGGATGGAGGAAGTGGCTTGAACCTGCTATTCGCAAACACAATGAGAGCAATGGGTTTAACAGTCGACATGCTAAGAGAGTCTGACACAGGGTTCCACGGCATCATACCGACTCGACCCGCTTATTCCCTTGGTAAAACATCACTGGATGTAGTCTTTGGAGCACCCAACAATTTCAGGAAGGAGAAGATCGAGTTCGAAGTAGTCGAATGGGAGTCTCAATATCACGCCATCCTCGGCAGGCCCGCGTTTGCCAAATTCATGGCCGTACCTCACTATGCGTACCTAAAACTAAAGATGCCAGGCAACAACGGGACCCCAATAACCGTACATGGGAGCTTTGCTCGATCAGACACCAGCGATAGGGAGTTCCAGAAGATCGCTTCGAAGTTCGGTGCCAAGGAAGAACTCAATGCAGTCGACGCTGCCACAGATCATATGCAACCACCAGCCGACAATCGAAACGTAAGATCTGATGAATTCAATGCTACAAAGGAAGCCAAATAGCTGCAGGTGCATCCCACTGACCCGAAGAAAACGGTCAATACGTCGGCTGACCTTACGGTCGCATAGGAAGGCGCGCTCATCGAGTTCCTCCGTGAGCGCTGGGAGATATTTGCATGGGAACCGTCCGACATGCCAGGTATCCCCAGGGAACTCGCTGAGCACGCCCTTAATGTTGACCCGACAGCCAAACCAGTGCAGCAGTCAATGCGCCGATTTTCTGAGCCTAAGAGAAGAGCAATTGGCGAGGAAGTCAATCGACTCCGTAAAGCAGGATTCATCCGAGAGCTCAAGGAATCTGAGTGGGTGGCCAACCCCGTTATGGTGCCCAAAAAGGACACCACCGCTTTGCGTATGTGTATCGATTACACCAGCCTCAACAAACACTGCCCGAATGACCACTTCCCTCTGCCTCGCATTGATCAGATAGTCGACTCCATAGCCGGATGTGATCGCCTCTCCTTCCTTGATGCGTACTCCGGATATAATCAGATCGAGCTGAAGAAAGAAGACCAGGAGCTAACCGCGTTCATCACCCCACACGGCGTTTTCTGTTACAACGTCATGACATTCGGATTAAAAAACGCGGGAGCAACTTATCAACGTTGCATGCAGGCTTGCCTTGGAGAGCAGATCGGGAGAAACATCGAAGTCTACATTGACGATATTGTGGTGAAAACAAAGCACATTGCCACTCTCGTCGATGATTTGCGGGAAACTTTTGACAACTTAGACAAGTATAAAATCAAGTTGAATCCCAAAAAATGTTTCTTCGGAGTGCCAGGAGGGCAAGTACTAGGGTACTTCATCTCGGCCAGGGGGATTGAAGCCAACCCTTTGAAGATCAAAGCTATTCTCGATATGGAGCCGCCAAAGAATCTGCACCAAGTGCAGCAACTGGCAGGACGATTAGCAGCGCTCAGCAGGTTCATCGCCAAGCTAGGAGAAAAAGCTTTGCCCTTCTACAATTTGATGAAAAAATCAGAAAAGTTCGAGTGGACAAAGGAGGCGCAGGAATCCTTCGACAATCTGAAGAAAATCTTGTCGACATCTCCAGTCCTTGTAACCCCACGGGAGAAGGAAACACTGCTAATGTATATAGCTGCGATAGCCCAAGTCTTTAGCAGCGTCTTGGTCGTCGAGCGAGAAGAAGCAGGGAGAGTTCATGGCGTGCAAAGGCCCATTTACTACCTCAGTGAAGTGCTCACACCCGCACGACAGAGGTACCCCCATCATCAGAAGCTGGCATACGCAATATGGAGGTCAGCTCGCAAGTTACAGCACTACTTCACAGAGCACCCGATTATCATCGTGAGCGAAGCACCACTGAAGAACATAATGACCAACCCAGAAGCCACAGGTCGAGTGTCCCAATGGGCTATCGAGATAGCACCACACGATATAACCTACGTCAATCGAACAGCGATAAAATCTCAAATCCTCCCAGATTTCGTGGCAGACTGGATCCAATCACAGACACCAGCAGCACCCGACATGTCGGGATCGTGGATAATGTACTTTGACGGGTCAAAACGAAGCACAGGTGCAGGAGCAGGAGTGGTGCTGATATCACCGCAGGGAGATAAGATGAAGTACATACTACGTATGAATTTCTCACTGCCGACGAACAATGAAGCAGAATACGAAGCGCTGCTGCACGGAATGAAAATGGCAAAGGCATGTGGGGCAACTCGTCTAGAAATCTATGGAGATTCAAACTTGGTGGTGCAGCAGTCGATGAACTTGTCCGACGCGGTCAGCGATAACATGATCGCCTATCGGCAGCTGTATCAAAATATGGAAGCTAAATTCGAAGGATGTGAGCTCAAGCATATTGGCAGAGCCAGCAACGAGGAAGCCAACACTTTGGCAAACATCGGGTCCATGTGCTCCCCTATTCCAGACGGAGTGTTTTACGAAGTGATCACTCAGCGATCAATAAAAGAAAAGAAGTCGGAACCTCCAGAACCGTCGGTTGATGAATTGGAGGCAAGCTCGCAGCAAGCTGCCGAAGGATCTCCAACTCCTCCTGCCGAACAAGTCCTCCTCCTCGAGCCACTATGGACCAAGCCGTTCCTAGCGTATCTAACGAAGCAAGAGTTACCAGAGGATTCGGTAGAAGCAAGACGAATCGTTAGGCGATCGAAAGCCTTCACCATAGTAAACGGTGAACTTTACAAGCGCAGCATTTCCGGTATTTTCCAAAGGTGCATTGCCATTGACGACGGAAGAGCACTGTTGCGCGAGATACACGAAGGAACTTGCGGACATCACACAGGAAGCAGGGCCCACGTGGCGAAGGCCTTCAGAGCAGGATTTTACTGGCCAACAGCAGCGTCGGATGCTCGAGATCTGGTCATGAAGTGCGATCCCTGTCAGCGATTTTCACTGAAACCACACGCCCCTGCCATAGACCTGATGACGATACCTATGGCGTGGCCGTTCGCTCAATGGGGACTCGACCAAGTTGGACCACTGCCAAGATCATCGCCTGGAGGACACACGTACCTATTGGTGGCGGTCGACAAATTCACAAAGTGGATCGAGGCAGTACCGGTGCGAAACCAGAAAGCAAAAACAGCAGTACAATTCTTCAGGGGAATAACATGTCGATTTGGTATGCCTCACAGTATCGTCACAGACAACGGAACCAACTTTGACTCCAAAGAGTTTCGGAAATTTTGCGATGATGGAGGAATCAAACTAAAGTTTGCATCAGTGGCCCACCCACAGACAAACGGCCAGGTGGAAAGGATCAACGGTCTCATAGGGGATGGCCTCAAGAAATGCCTTACAGGTGCAGCTGGAGCTTGGGTCGAAGAGTTACCATCCGTACTTTGGAGTTTGCGTACTACGCCTAACAGGTCGACTCAATACACCCCATTCTTCCTGGTGCATGGAGCCGAGGCAGTCCTACCAGCCGACGTTCGGTTCGAAGCACCTCGGGTGACAGCATACACGGAGTCTTCTTCCAATATCGCGCTACAGGACGCTGTGGACCTCCTCGATGAGGCGCGAGACATTGCCTTGGCAAGAACGACGGTATACCAGCAGGCGCTGAGAAATTATCACAGTCGACGAATACGCAGCCGAAGCTTTAGCGTCGGGGATATGGTGCTTCGGCTGAAGCAGGAGAGACCCTTGAAACTTGAATCCCCGTGGGAAGGACCGTATATCGTCACTGAAGTGATACCAGGAGGAGCCTACCGGCTCAAAAACCCAGCTTCAGGAAAAGACGTTGAGAATCCATGGAACATCGCACATTTGCGACGGTTCTATACATAGGATACGATTGTTTTTAATTACTCGACAGCCCTTAAGGTTGCTTTTGCATTATGAATAAAAGTTCTAATCAGGTTTTCTACCTTTTTTCTTGCTCCCGGCCCTATCATCCGAACATACCGTATGAGGCCCTATCATCGGCTCTTACTCCCATCGGGAGCGCTGGCCTAAAAAATACGCTTACACAGTATCATTAATTAAATACTCTCAACGGGAGCTAAGATTAATGACGCACAAAAACAACCAATCCAAGCCTCGAGAAAATACACGAGTGCTGCAGTCGATGGTTACATTATCACAAAATAAGGCTCAAACCGGTGCACCGCGTGACGAAGCCAAGCATCTAATTCCCTCGGTTAAATCGACGGGTCTCGCTCTTACAAAATAAACATACAGGCTTCGCAATAACATTGCATAAATTCAACGAAGTCGTCGAGAGAGCAGGTTGAACTGATCACTCAGCCGCCCTCGACAATATCAATCAAACTAAACATAGCGTGCAATGTACGCAGTAAATTTATGCAAACAGTTCTATACAGGTATAAGGCTATTACATTCATGATCGGGCTCCCCGGTCCCAGTGGGCCTTCAGATCCTTTTCCAGGCATGACTCCATCCGAGAAACAATGGTGTAAGCAGGACCCCTGGCAACATCATAATATTGGCCTAAATCCCTCTCAGTATCTGCTATGGCTTTCAAGTCTAAAGACGGATGGCATGCCAATATCGAAGCAAAGGCAAGCTCAGCACCAGCCAGAAGCTCTTTCCGCACCAGCTGTCGAATCCTTTCGGGAGACTTGAATCGGGTGAACAAGGCAGATAAAGTTTCAGGAGCTTGGTCCAGAGGGAACAAGGTGTTCCAAACCATCGTGAGATGAGCGTGGAACTTATCAAAATAATAGTGCGCCTTCCCCACCCGGTACTTAAACTTCGCCATGATAACAGCCTTCGGACTATGCAGCCATAAATCGTGCTTCGGGTGCGCAACGTCAGTCATCGCCTCGACCTCTTCATGGATCTTCTTGTTCTCCTCAGTTGCATCTGAAGCTACGACTGGAAAAGGAACGAGTGTCAGTTAAAAGAACATTCAAGATATGTCAGAAATCAGAAGATGGGCTAACACTTACAGCCCAAACTTTCGGTAGCAACATGAAGACCATCGAGAGCGTACTGTTCGATAGCGGTTGCTATCTCCCCCTTTTTCTTCACCAAGGCTGCCATCGCGCGAAGTGAAGCAATGTCTTTATTTAGACAAGACACTTGGTCACGTAAGCGGCGAACAAGGTCTGATTCATCATTACTCGAAGGGTTTGGAAAAAGTTCGGCACGGGAAGAAGATGAAGGAATCTGCAGTATAATCCCCAGTTCAGGCCAGCATTAACATAAAAAACTCCCATCGGGAGCGTTGGGCATATATATTACATTCAAAAGAGCGTTTGAATTGGCAACAGAGCCGAAGTAAAACGGGTCTAAATTAATGTTCAAGTAATCCCGATTACAAATATTTAAAGCAAAAGTTCAGGGAGGCACTGATGACGACTCAGGAGCAGCTTCGGAAGTTCTGTTAGCCTGTGCTTCATCTACCAACTTCAGGAGTCGGTTGGCGCAAGTCACTGCCGATCTTTTAAAGGGTTCAAGGTCGATTACATGGTTGTTGTCATCCACAGGCAAGGCCTTAGACAAATCCTCCAAACTAGATCCCATCCCGTGGCCCATTAGAAGCTGAAAAGTAAGAACCGCCCCAAACAAGCGAGAACGGCGTTTCAATACCTCCACTGGATCGGGAGAATCGACAAGAAAAGCATCCGCCATTTCGCCAAGGGTCTTGTCCTGCTTCAGCTTTGGGAAGATCATTGAGTACAGCCTCGACATTGCTCCTCTAGTCTTTTGCAGAAGCCCGAGGACTTGGACATTTGACTCAGCAGCAAGCGACAAGGCATCGGATGTGGAGTCTACCCGAAGCTGATGGCATCGAGTAACGGTTATATCGGTGGCCTCTGAAAGAAAGAAAGATCAGCAGCTAAAAAAATGGAAATTATGTGTCATGAACCTTACCCAATAAATCTTTGACGGATTCACGGAGAACACCTTCCTTTTTATCGACTGCAGCCGCTGTCGCACGCCTGGCATCCTGCTCGTCCTTCATCTGCTTCTTCAGCTTCGTCAGCTCCTCCTTCAGCAAGGCGTTTTCCTTCTTGGCATCGGTGGCGAGCCTGTTAGCCTCCAGCACCTGATCAGCCGAAGATTTGACAGTCTTCCGAAGCTGGACGTTTTCAGCCTCTAGTCGGGTAAACTGTTCGGCGAAATCAATCACAGTATCGACTGTAGCATAAACCGGCTGCCACAAGGAAAATCAGGGAGATTCAGTCGACATGAGGAAAATTCGGTAAAAACAAGGCAAAATAAATACTTACATGATCACGACCAGCCGACGGAGTGGGAGCATCGCCAGGAGGAATAACTTTCGACACTGGAATCTTCTCTACACCCGTTCGCGACGGAGGCGTCGACTTGGCGGGAGAGGGGTTCGATTCCTTAGCCGATGTTGCTCTCCCAGAGGTTAATTTGACCCTCTTCGCAAGAGGAACTTCATCATCATCATCAGAGCTACTTAAGTGCAGTGCACTATTAGCGTACAAAATTGTAGGAAATAAATCAGGAAAAAAAGTATAGATGCTCACAGGTCCAGATCATCTTCGCCTGCGAAGAAACTTGTTGAGCTCTTCTTAGTAGGAGGTGGCGAAGCAGTTTCATCGGCATCATTATCTCCTCCGCTAGGACTTGATTCAGCCGTTGTAATGAGATCGTCGTGTATCTGCTTGCGACGCCTGCTCCTGATGAAGGCATCATCCTCGGCAGCTTCTTCCTCTTGGACATCGCTGTCCTCAAGGGCATGCTGGACGTCCTCGGTCTCCTCCGAGTCGTCATCATCATCCTCCGGTACCACGCCACTTTCGGGTGGAGGAGGGTAGCATTGAGTAACGGAGGGGGCCTGTCAAAAGAAGAAGGGTTTATAAAGCACAGTTAAAGATAGAAGCAACAATAAAAAGAAAACAACGGTGAAAAATTACCTCAGTTGGAAGATGGTGAAGATCGTAAGGAGGACGAGCCGATGTCAAGATAATGTTATCTTTCATGCTGAGGCATGTCAGACGACGGACTTCGTCTCGGAGCTCTTCAGCCGAAAGGTCGGCAGAGATAACCCTGGACTTGTCACTTTTGCCAGTGTAAAGCCATAATTGGTGGGGACGAGACATTAGTGGCTGTACTCGACGTTGCAGGAACACTGAGACTACTTCAGTGCCGCACATCGTCAAGCCCCCCGTGTTCTTCAAAACGACAACTTGGTCGAAAAGCCTGTCGGCTACCACCTTCTCTTCGGGAGAAAGGGTGTTTCGCCAGGACTTCTTCGGCTTAGCTATAAAGACATCTTCAAAAGGGGGAAGGTTTGAGCGTCGCCTAGGCACCATGGGATCACGCAGGTAAAACCACTTATTGCGCCAGCACTGGACAGACTCCTTCATTGGATAGTCGAAGTAATCAACCTCCTTCCTAACAACAAAGCCAACGCCACCGACGACGGGGGGGCCATTGCTGTCATTGTGGCGCTTCACGTAGAAGATCTTTTTCTAAAGACCCCAGTGAGGGTCAATGCCGAGGAAGGCCTCGCAAACAGTGATGAAGATAGAAAGATGGAGGATGGAATTTGGGGTCAGCTGCCAGAGTTGGATCCCGTAAAAGAAAAGAAGAGAGCGAAGGAACTCGTGGGCCGGAAGAGAAAGACCGCGGACCAGAAAGGCGACGAACATGACAGTGAAACCCTTCGGGGGCTTTGGGCGAGAAACCGCACCTGGAAGACGAATGTCATCCTCAGATACGGAGATGAAGCCGAGGGTGCGCAGTTTGTTGATGTCGCGGTTGGAAATGGCGGAGGCACTCCAATCACGGCTAACTTTGGCCGCGTCTGAGGAGCTGGCACCCTTCTTCTTGCCCAGGGCGTCTGAAGCTTTTGAGGTAAGAACAAAGGAAAACAGGAAAGGATGGGCGAAGAAGATGAGCAGTGGGAGGCGTAAAAAAGTAAAAACGAGGAAGTCCTCTATTTATGTCATGAAGAATTAGTGTGGGATCGTGGCCATAACTCCACAGACGTCGTGGGAGGTGGAGCGGATCTGGCTGTACACGTGGCGCTTGAAACGGGAAAGGAACCGGCGGCCCATTATTCCCACGTCGCGCGAAAATCGAGGAGACGCCTCGGTCACTGCGCGTGTACTGGTCAAATCCTAAAACTTGCCCGCGCAGAACTAGGGTGGGCCCGTTAGGTCAAGTCTTGTCAATCGAGCCACGGCAGCGGCGCGTCATCAATGACATCATGGGCGCTGTCAACAACAGTCGAAGGAATGAAGAAAGCGAGTTTGAGCCTATGCACAGCTTGCAAAGCATCTGCACTTAGGCTCGGGGGCTACTCCCATCGGGAGCGCTGAACGCGCACCCGACAAAATGAGGACTCGAAGAAAGTGAAAAGAAGGCCTTGCAAGCACCCGTGCCCAGACTCGGGGGCTACTCCCATCGGGAGCGCTGGACGCGCACCCGACAGAACTCTTTTCGCACTCCAGGATCATGCCCGGGGACTTGATTCTGTGTAGGGTAACGTTGTTTTGCCATCGGCAGTTAACCAGCAAAAAGTTGGGCACGTTACTCATTATCCCTTGCATGAGGAAAATATATCGGATGACCTACGAAGACTTGCAGAAAAACTTCGGCAGAGAAAAATGTTCGAGTGGTACAACTTGAGTCTATGCACGGATTGCAAGCATCCGTACCTAGACTCGGGGGCTGCTCCCATCGGGAGCGCTGACGCGCACCCGACAGAAGAAGATGATGCAAATTCAAGAAGAACAAGAACAATCAAGGAAAAGAGCATTGGGTGGAGGCATGTTTGAGTCTCTATCCGAACTACCTTCGGCTAGACACTCGGGGGCTACTGACGTGGGCATTACCCTTCGGCTAACCAATGTTGCCCTATCCTATATTTCCTAATTGGAGGCCCATGAAGGCACTCGATGGCGAGGCGGGCCGCTAGGGCGGTGCGGCGGAAGATTCCTTGAAGTACAAGACACGGAAGGAGCCGAACAAGGAAAGTCTGGAGATAGATCTACTGTAAACCTAGTCGTACTCGATTGGACCTCTTGAGACCTGGCCTCCTATATAAAGGCCAGGAGAGGGGCTGTCGAGGGACACAATCAATCTTAGCAACCTTAGCCAACAGAAACTTAAAGCTAGGTTACCCTAGTACTTAGCCATCTCGACGAGATCTCAGCTGAACTATTCGGCACCCCATTGTAACCCATTATCATCATAATCAAGAACAGACAGGCAGGACGTAAGGGTTTTACCTCATCGAGGGTCCCGAACCTGGGTAAATCGCTCTCCCCGTTTGTTTGTGAACCGATGTCTCGTGTCAGCTTGCAGGATTCCATCAACCCTAAGCCCCTATCGGAGGGCATTGCCGAGGAGCACCCTCGACAAGAATGATGTGATAAGAACACACCCAAGTAGGTGTAGCAATACGATCAAGTCATTAAATTCACATTGCTGTGTCAAACACATACGAAGTAGCTCTATTCCTAAGACCATGAGATCATGTCAATCACTAACACCGAAATAGTACTTTGATGAGATCAAACGCCACACTTTAACAGGGTGGCTATAAAGGTGGATTTGGGTAGTATGAAAGTATTAGTTGAGGATCATGGATCAAGCGAGTGCAATTTATCCATCATGATGACGGAGATATATACCCTGGGGCCTCTCGATGATATCACATTGACACTGTTTTCAAGCACGTGACTAGATCACATGAATGTCATATCACGGAACGAGTAAAGAGTACTTGTCCGTAACAGGATCGAACTAGGTATAAGTTGATATCGATGATCGGATCCCGGACAAATAAAGTATCGAGAGATAAAAGGAATTGGTCATGATGTTTATGGTTCTTGCGATCACACATTTCATCGTTGAATGAGTGGGAGTCATTTCAAAGTTGGCGATGGTAGTTCGGTGCGTTTTTTAGAAGATGTCTGGTTAGGGGATGTTCCTCTTTCACAACAATATCCCTCTCTTTATAATATTGTTCAGCATAGAGATGTTCTAGTCTCCATAGTGTTGGCTCAAACTCTGTTGAATATTACCTTCAGGAGAGGCCTAAATGATCACAAATATATTGAATGACTGCATTTGTGTCAACGACTCATTACCATCAACCTTACTGAGGAACCTGATAAGTTTGTATGAAAGCTTAGATTCGGGTTTGTTCACAGTTAAGTCTATGTACCTTGATTATATGAATGGTCATACTAGATTTCTGCGCAAATATTTGTGGAAACTCAAAGTTCCTTTAAAGATAAAAAATTTCATGTGATTTCTTACTAATAAAGTCTTACTAAGGACAATTTGGCAAAACGTAGATGGACAGGATCTCAAAAGTGTTGTTTTTGTGATGCAAATGAAACTGTTGATCATTTGTTCCTTGCATGTCCTTTTGCTACTATCATTTCGCGGATGATTTATTTTGCCTATAATATTCCGCCACCCAGAAGTATTAATAATATGTTTGGGAACTGGTTGTATGGAGTTCTGAAGAAAGATAAAAATAAAATTAGAATTTGTATATCTGCTATATGCTGGACAATATGGAATACTAGAAAAGATATGATTTTTAATAATCAGAAGGGTACTAAATTTTTGCAGGTCATTCATCGAGCAGTGCATTGGATACAGTTATGGGCTTTCTTGCTTCCGGAGGATCAGCGCAAGGATATGGATACTGGCTGCAACAAGCTGCTGGTGGTTACTCAGGATTTCTACTACCGGGCAACTAGGTGGCGACACAATAATAGGATAGAGTATGGCTAGCCTATTTAGGCGTCTTTTGTTCCGTTGGTTGATTCATGTTGCAACCATGTCGGATCCATGATTGTACCTTATTTTACTATCATACTCGTACTTGATACTTTGTGATCTTTAATAAAGGGCCGTGTACATCAATTGATGCAGAGGCTGGGGCTATTGCTCCTTTATCTAAAAATTACGAATCTCTAGATCCCGCTGATGATTATTGATCAGAGAGGTGTCTCGATCATGTCCACATTATTCACGAACCGTAGGGTGACACACGTAAGGTTTGTCGATGCGTTTTTGAGTGGATACGGAACACCGGACAAAAGTTTAGACAACATAGGGACTGTTTCGAGAATCACCAAAACTGTTTCAGGATATCAAAATAGTTAAAGGGGTTGAATGTTAGTGTTTTTTAATTAAAATAATTAACAAATATTAAGTAAAAGAATAAAAAACAATTTATTATTTTATGGGAGAAAACCCCTTCATTTTTTCCTGGAATTTTAATGGGACTTTTGAGTGGGTGTGAGTGGAGTGTCCACCACATAATGATGGAAGAGGTGCGGCCACATCTCATGGCTGGCCAACCCCCTTGGGCTTCTCCCCTCTCCTCCTGCTATATAAGATGGGTAGAGCTCCTCTTACATAGTGGCTCATCTCTTGACCCTTTTGTTGGTCCCTTCTCCCTCTTCCTGCTGATCCACCATACAAGCTATGGCTTAGGTGAAGCCCTGCTAAAATTGTTTCTCCACCAACACCACCATGCCGAAGTGCTCTTTGATTGTCCCGGTGGATACTCTACTTCCGCTGCCCCACCAGAGCGAGGGATCGAAGATCGTCATCAAGCCGAATGTGTGACGATGTACGAAAGTGTTGCCCATTGTAGTGCTTGTCTTCTTCGCGATCTTGAGATCAGCAAGTGATCAACTACATCAACCATGAGAATCGTTCTCGTTAACGCTTTGTGTCTTTAAGAGTGAGTTATTCTCAACCACGGGTTATCGGGCTTTAGAAAATAGATAGCTTACCTTCAGCTCCTCGTGGGTTCGACACTCAAATACTGATCAAATTGTACTACGGTGATCCAACTGTACTTGGGGGTTATCAGTAGCCTATCGTCAAACTTCTCCCATCCCATCACACTTAACTTTTCCGTTCCTTCCGGGTGAGCTTTCGGCAGAGGAGTTATTCTTTGTTGACAATACTACCCTATGAATCCTATTAACCCTTGGGCCATGACATCACACTTATTTATTACCTGAATTCCAAACAATTATTTGACTAAACCCTAGTGATTGTCGAAAGAGAACATGGCGACTCGGCCTAAACCCTAGTGCTTGTCGCCGGTGATCACCGGGGATCCTTGGCGATTGGATCCTTCTGATCCGATCATTGTGATCTCCTCCTTCTCCCCTCCAAGGTAACTGGTCTCTCATCTCTTTTCCACGATGTCTTCTCCTGCAAGGATCTGGAATGTGTCCTATTCGTTTGTGGACGATCTGGATAGTGGTGTTCGGAATCTGCTGGATGGTGAACTGCACATTTGGCCTGCCAAGCGATGGATTGCTTTAGTGGATGCAGAAGGATCTCCTATCATTGGCAAGTTCATGCGTAGATAGGATGATGTGTTAGAGGTTGGATCTGTGGTGGAGTTCTCGGTTTTTCATGCGTTAGTTGATCATTGTATCATCTCTCCTCCTGAAGCTAAGTTTGGGGTTGGTGCTGATCAGCAGTTTGACAATTCTAAAACCCTAGATCTGGCGAGTGACGAGGGAACACCTCGGCAATGCCTACGTATTGTAGACTAGGGTTTTCGGGAAGAGCGACGATGGAGATTCCGGGGACGAGATTAGGCACACGACGTACCCAGCTTCGGGTCCCCTCGGTGGAGGATCCCTACGTGCTGCTAGCAATCCACTATATGATCATAAGTCTGTTTTACAGGGTGCCGCCATAGGCGGAGCTATGTTGTCTATCTATATTGGCCTCCTTATTTCGGGTGCCCTGGCTAGCTTTATATATGCAACCAGCCTAGGTTTTTACAAGAGTCCTAGTCGACTACTCTTTCGGGTTGCCTTGTTGGGCCTTCTCCATATTGGGTCTTCTCCATATTGGGCCTTCTCCATATTGGGCCGAGCTAGGTATACTAATAATGGGTACCCGGAGGGTATACCCATGTCAGTAGCCCCCGAGTGTCTAGGGAAGTCGAAGACTTGCGTAGAGACTCCAAGCATAATCATCTCCAAAGGCGAGGTCCATGTCGTAGATCATGTGTAGCGTAGATGATGTCGACGATTCTTGAAATTTTCTATCGGGTGCGCGGCAGCGCTCCCGATGGGAGTAGCCCCCGAGTCTATGGGTAAGTGCTTGCACTTAGGCATAGACTCAAGTTGTACTACTCGATGAAGAACTTAACTATATTTCTGGAGGACTTGATGAAATCCATGTACTCCCGATGGGAGTAGGCTCCACTCGAGTTGTAGAATCGAGTTGAGTCTACAAACCTTGATTGTCATAAATGCTGTCGAAGTTATTTTTCTATCGGGTGCGCGACCAGCGCTCCCGATGGGAGTAGCCCCCGAGGCTACAGCCAAGTGTTTGCACTTGGGTGTAGGCTCAACTAGCTTTTAATCGACTCCACAATTTTTCCTCTTTCTTTTATCTTATCAGGAGTGTGAACAATACTCTTGATAAGAGTAGCCCCCGAGCCTATGGGCAGGTGCTTGCACCTAGGCATAGGCTCGAGTTTTACTACTCGATAAAGAACTTGGCGCAGCCCCTCTTTTTATCGACTCCAGGCCGTTGCTATTTTTATTTGACATCCATATCTATATTGTACAGGGATAATGGTAATTGGGGCCAGTTCATCTGACAGATCAGGTACTAGTTAACTGCTCTAGTGGCAATCCGCAAAAACCTACTTCAAGATCACGTCCCTGGACATGATCTCGGGACCTGGCGTAATTCGTCACGTGCTGCTTAAGGACTTACCATGATCCAAATTCCAGTAATGTTATCGGGTCCACAGTGCGTCCGCCGGGATATTTCTTCACATCTGTTGATGTGGAAAAAAGTAGCAGAGCACAGTCTTTGGCGATGCCACGCCACACAGGACGGATCCCGGGGTCTTACCTTCGCAGAGTTTTGCGGCATTCAGAGATTATTCGCGACTTTGGCGCTCTGAGAATATTTTGTCAAGTGCCTTGTTCGGCTGATGCAATGACCGATTTTGCGAGTTCTTCTATTTTTCTCTCGGTCTTGATGAGACAACCGAATATATTGGTTCTTCAATATTGTCAGGTACATCACTGATGCTCTTGCTCGGAACAATATGACCGAGTTAATGAACCCGAAGATTTGTCCACCTTTTTTTTTTTGGGTTCCTCCTTGATGAAAATTTCGTCGAGTTCCTCCTTCAGAAAAATTTCTTCGGGTCCTCTTTGAGGATAATTCTTCGGGTCCTCCCTGAGGACAATTCTTCGGGACCTCCTTGAAGATAATTTTTCGTGACCTCCTTGAGGATAATTCTTCGGGACCTCCTTGAAGATAATTTTTCGGGACCTCCTTGAAGATAATTCTTCGAGACCTCCTTGAGGATAATTCTATGAGACCTCCTTGAAGATAAATCTTCGGGACCTCCTTGAAGATAATTCTTCGGGTCCTGTTCTTTCTTGAAGACAATTTCATCGAGTTCTCCCTGTAGACAATTTCGTCGGGTTCTCTTATATACTTTGAATTTTGCTTTCTCCTGCACAAATAAACAAACTTTTTCTATCTTTCCCTTGACTCTCTTTTTCGCATGCGGTGTCAGATGCTCAGATTCGATGATATGTAAAGTGAATATATGTCGCGCAGCCCCCAACTGTCAGGTGCGACGAAAGTAAATGATAATCAACTTTGTGCAAAATAAAAGAACACTTAGCTTTTTGGACACGACGAAGTCGATGCATGATGAAGTCTTCGAGTGTAGATAAGAAATCTAGCCAAAGTAGAAACCACCAAATAGCAAAAGTGGATGCCGCGAAATTGTTGATGAAGACATAGCCGAGCCCCCGAGCATTGCTGAGGTGATGTCATGATTGTTGTGTCGCAGTCGTGACCCGAGGCGAAATCGTTGTCGAGCCCCCGAGCGTTAGGCGTGACGTTGAAATAAGTTGATGGAGTCGCGGCGTCATATTTGGTGAAGCCATTTAAGATGAAGCCATAGACAATAATATACGAAGATGAATCCCAGATGAAGTATTTTAGATGAATCCATATTGAAGATGCCATTAAATATAGAGCATATATTGAAGATAAATCCGTCGATATCATAGAAGATGAATCCATTGACCCCAAGAAAATAAATCCTGTAATGGCCATAGAAGATGAATCCATTGACCCGGAAGCTCATCAGGTAGTATTGTATAATAGTAAATTTAGTAGTATCCATATAGATGAATCCGGAAAAAATAAATTCACTGACCCGAAGAAATTAAATCCAGTAATAATCATAAATGATAAATCCATTGACCCGGAAGCTCATCGGGTAGTATTATATTAGAGGAAACCAATGATAACTTTATAAGATGAATCCGACGAAAACAAAATCCAGTAAGCCGAAGAAAATGAATCCACTGAGCCGAAGAAGGTAATTTCACTAAGCCGAAGAAAATAAATCCACTGAGCTGAAGAGAATAACTCCACTGAACCGGAGAAAATAATTCCACTGAACCGGAGAAAATATATCCAGAGCCGAAGAAAATAAATTTACCAAGTAACCGAGTATATTTGTGGTAACGAAGTAATGGCACGGCCATGAGTGTCGGGTGTATCTGCTGTAATGATGTAATGGCGCAGGCCCCGGGTATTCGGGTGTAGCAAAAGTAAATAATAATTGATTCTTGGGAAAGGAACGCTTAACTTTATTGTTGGATAAGGCGAAGTAGTCGGCATGGAGGAGAAAATCGTCGCGTTCGCGGCGGGAGAGCCCCCGGCGAGGCCAGTGCGCGTTGGCGGGCAAGCCCCCGAGCGTGGCGACTGTGCGCGGCGAAACAGTTGAAACTTGTTCCGATCTGTAATTGTATTAGGGCGCAAAAATCTGCGTGCGAATAATAGCACGAGCCAAAAATATTTGGCCAAATAAATTTTACAAGTAGTAAGTAATTGAAAACATAGCACCTGATAGTTGTTGTGTCGGATGGATGGTCAACGACAATTGATTCCCGAGCGCAGCGTATTCGTGATGATGGTCGCTGAATTTTTTCGGCTCGTTGGTCCCCTTCGAATGTAATATTACTCCATCGCTTGAAAAAAACATTCAATACAAGATAACGATTCTCGTACGTGGAGGGTTAGATTCTAGAAATTAATGCATAGAATAACCAATGAGCAAGACTATAAACTTGAATAAGAAAAACGAAAATCAGGCAAGGGGAAAAATCGTGTGGTAGATTGCAATGATGGATGACGCCTCGCGGTTATTCCTGTCTGGTAGGATGAGGACTCTTTGGAATTTGTCGGGCACGTGACAAAGTATGCTTGTTCCATATGGTTGTAGCTTCCACGCGATTTTCCTTCTTCTCTGGTTCTTTATCCAAGCACAGATTGATGTACTGTACGCGTTTGACGTGCCTTTGCTCAGCTCCGTAGAGCTTCCTTTGCTTCGAGGCGCAACTTTTTTTTTTTCCTTTTTTCGCTGATGCCGAAACTTCTGGTCCTCATGCCGAAACTTCTGATCCTCGTTCCAGTAGCTCAAGCCGATGCATAGGTCTGGTAAGAAAATTGAGTACCGCTGCTTGCTGTTGACGAATCGAGATGCAATCTGGACGAAGTCGTTGAAGACGATAGATCTCGCCCGGATAACGAAATCCAGTCGTCGCAATCCCCACGGTCGGCGCCAATTGACGAGGGAACACCTCGGCAATGCCTACGTATTGTAGACTAGGGTTTTCGGGAAGAGCGACGATGGAGATTCCGGGGACGAGATTAGGCACACGACGTACCCAGCTTCGGGTCCCCTCGGTGGAGGATCCCTATGTGCTGCTAGCAATCCACTATATGATCATAAGTCTGTTTTACAGGGTGCCGCCATAGGCGGAGCTATGTTGTCTATCTATATTGGCCTTCTTATTTCGGGTGCCCTGGCTAGCTTTATATATGCAACCAGCCTAGGGTTTTACAAGAGTCCTAGTCGACTACTCTTTCGGGTTGCCTTGTTGGGCCTTCTCCATATTGGGTCTTCTCCATATTGGGCCTTCTCCATATTGGGCCGAGCCAGGTATACTAATAATGGGTACCCGGAGGGTATACCCATGTCAGCGAGTCTGATTAAGTTATGGAAAATTACTTATTCCACGACTGAGGATTTGGATCGAGGAAGAATGAAGGCCTATGATGGCTCATTATGTCTATGCATGGATAATTATCTCAGATTATTTAATGCAAAGAGTGCTCTGATTGGATGCCAAAGGGTTTCATCTCGAGATCTGTTTCATGTTGGTGCCAAACTCAAGTTCACAGATTATGTGGTCAGAATGGGGAAATTAATCAAGTCTAATCCAGCTATTGATGATATACCTCTTGTGGGCATGACAGCAGTGATCGAATCTTGCAAAGATAAGTCTGTGATGCAACCTACCACCCCTTTGTTGGCATAACACAATTCACCTGATAAGATAGCTCCGCCTCAGCAAGTTCTGTACATGCAGCTCTCTTTATGAATTTGGATTTTTCACATGGCATTAACTTTGCTAAGGATGTTAAAGGGAAATTCCACCAGGAAGTTCACCCTTCCTCTTTTTCTGGTCATTTTACTATGGTAGTGGCTTAGATGGAAGAAGACCTGGTGGGTATTGCTTTAGAGGCTGTCACTGGTGGGTTTTGTGGACAATTGAAAGTGTCCTCGTTGCATGATCGAGTTTTCTCCTTCTCTGTCTCAAGTAAAGAGGTTGGTTTTCACATTTTAAAGCTCAGGAAATTTTCGTGTTCACAATTTAAGTGCTTTTTCTACCTCTAGGGCCGTGGAGGGCCCAACTGGAGATGGGAATTTCAAAGATGGTAGAGGGAGGTTGAGGAAGAATGGACATTGGTCAGTCCAGCCAAGAAAATCTTACAGCATGGTTTAGCAGCCCTGAAAAAGCAATTGCCTAAGCCAATATTAAATCAAGGAAATAAAGTTAACAAGAAATTGGTGTTTGCTCAGAATTTAGGTTATGAGGCGTGCATAGGATATCAAAATTCAAAGGTGTCTGTACCAGGACCAAGGGTGGAGACTGAAACGTTCGTCACCTCCTCTGAACCTAAGATTGCTTTTGCAGCTGCCAAGGCCTTTCCTTTTGTGCAACAGAAGTCGGATGAGGATATGTGTGTGCAACCCAATGCTTTGGATCATGAGGGGGTACAATCTGAATCTACAATGAGGGAAGAGGATACTTTTGTAGGATAACGTAGCATAGAAAACAAATTTTTTTTTACCGCGAACACGAAATCCAAGCCAAGATGCAATCTAGAAGACGGTAGCAACGAGGGGATTATTGAGTCTCACCCTTGAAGAGATTCCAAAGCCTACAAGATGAGGCTCTTGTTGCTGCGGTAGACGTTCACTTGCCGCTTGCAAAAGCGCGTAGAAGATCTTGATCACGGCGCCACGAACGGGCAGCACCTCCGTACTCGGTCACACGTTCGGTTGTTGATGAAGACGACGTCCACCTCCCCGTTCCAGCGGGCAGCGGAAGTAGTAGCTCCTCTTGAATCCGACAGCACGACGGCGTGGTGTCGGTGGTGGTGGAGAAATCCGGCGGAGCTTCGCTAAGCGTGCGGGATGTGGTGGAGGAGAGAGGGCCGCTAGGGTTTGGGAGAGGGGGGCGCCGGCCACTAAGGGGTGTGGCCACCTTGTGGTCTTTGGGTGGCCGGCCCCCTCCCCTTGGCCCCTCATTATATAGGTGGAAGCCCCAAGTGTTGGACTACAAGTCTCCGAATAAGACCCGTACCAAAAACCTTCCATGTGATAGAGAAACCTACCCAAGGTGGGAATCCCACTTGAGTGGGATTCCCCCCTTCCATGTGGGGGGGTGGCCGGCCCCCATAGGGGAGTCCACTTGGGACTCCTCCCCCTTAGGGTTGGCCGGCCATGGGAGGTGGAGTCCCTCCGGGACTCCGCCTTCCTTAGTGGTTTCTTCCGGACTTTTCTAGAACCTTCCATAGAACCTTCCAGATCATCTTAAATCACATAAAATGACTTCCTATATATGAATCTTATTCTCCGGACCATTCCGGAACTCCTCGTGATGTCCGAGATCTCATCCGGGACTTCGAACAAATATTCGAACTCCATTCCATATTCAAATTCTACCATTTCAACATCCAACTTTAAGTGTGTCTGTTTTACGCGAGACAAATATTTAGTAAGCTTTCTCGCGGTTGACAGTATAAAGTGCGGGCGTGCCAGTATACGATTGTATACAATTTAAATAACACAAACACAAAGATCATGCGAAGGAAACTTGTAGTTTTCATTAACTTTTTTTTGCAGATTACATACAAGTCATATTACATATCTCTGTGTAGCATCTGACATACAAGAGACGATTGTGTAGTTCTCAACTCCTAGAGCCTCGAGAGGACTTCTAGTTAATTACATCCACAGTTTATATCTATGGATAACCTCCGATTATACTGCATCAAGTGGTCATCATCATCATCAACTCTAGCTCACATCTGCCAAGGCATATGACATGCAAATATTTGACAACTTAATTCAATTGCAGCCGCATCAACAAATCATGGATGCAACGCCAAATCTGGCACCATATTCAGAAAAAAGCTTCAACGTAGATGTTCGGCCTCGTCGGTCGCGAACAATATTTGTCCCGCCTCGTCGGTCAGGATATATGTGTAGATTGTGTGTAGATTCCGGCCTCGTCGGTCGCGGAAGAAGAGTAGGCTGTACTGAATCACAGGCCTGATATGAATCGTCACTCTATAAATTGTTGATCATGGGTCTTTGCTTATTCCAATGTAGATGACCCTGCTTTTATTCAAACGTCACATGCATATGCCCTTTCCAGAAAAACTTGAGGACTATCTGACGCATGTACATGGGAGCCTCTCAAGAGACAAATACACTTGTATTTTGAAGATTCGCTCATGTAGCATTATGAATACAGGGCGGCGATGTAAATCGCGTGGAGCCATGTCACGACACCATCTTACACACCGAATCATAAAATGTATGCAGCGGCGATGTAAATCTCGTAGAGCCAAGACACTGTCCATTTTGCATATTAGATCATGAATATCATCGGCGGCGATATAAAAATCACGTAGAGCCGAGACAAAACCAGTTTTGAAGATTTTAGGGGGCGACGATATAATCGTGTAGAGCCCGGACGACATCAATTTCATGAATCGGAATGATCGGCACCCGTGGCGGTGATATAAATCACGTAGAGCCGAGACAAAACCAATTTTGAAGATTTTATGGGCGGCGACATATATCGCGTAGAGCCCGGACGACATCAATTTCATGGATCGGAATGATCGGCACCCGTGGCGGTGATATAAATCACGTAGAGCCACAAACAAAAATCAATGATTTCACCGGCGGCGACATATATCGCGTAGAGCCGGGACAACATCAATTTCGTGGATCGGAACAAGCGGCATCCGTGGCGGTGATATAAATCACGTGGAGCCACAAAACACCATGAACCTGAAATACTGAAAAAAATATAAAAATGTTGCATGCTACCTCCATGCACTATACTCACCAAGTGACGCCATTGACTTGTGACTTGAAGAAACCAGCCGGTGGAGATCGGAGATCGGCAGGGGCAAGATGTAGATGCGGGGCGTAGGGTGAACTGGAGTGTAGGTGGATCGAATCTGTGTTTATGGTGGTGGTGGCGAAATCACGTATCAGTATGTTGCAAGTGTGTCTCCAACCTCTTCTGCGCTCACATTGTGGGGCTTTTTATATTACCAGTCTACGGCCAGTCATAGATGGAGATGAAGAGATAAGTATCACCTGCGCCCCGGCCGCAGTTGTTAGCGAGAAGTTTGAACTGCTCCGCTTGGTGAGGTACTGGCCGTTTCCATCGTTCTCTCTCTGTTTAGGCGTGAGCCCAAAATTTAAATGTGTGCGTGCTCCGAACTGGCTAGCTGGCCAGCTGATACAAGTTCCTAACATCTGAATTTTCTTGCTATTAAATAAATAAATCAACCGTCCGACATATTGCATGCAGCTGCTGCCATGCATCGCATGCATATCACGGCTGATGGTTAGCCAAAATCACCTTGCTAGGACAAAACTGTCACGTGATTCCTTTGCTCCCTTTTGACCATTAAATATTTACATATATACTGCATCAACAAATTTATATTACTCTAATTTTTCTGTCAGCAGTGATGTATGTCAGATTTCATAGTACCCTATGACCAAAACACCATCAAACAAATGCCCCTCACCAAGTTAAGTTCAAACGCGGAGCAGTTTGTACTTTGCTTGGTGAAATAGATTGATTCGTATCTCACCGAAAGTGGTCGATCCCAACTGTTCAAATGACCCAGAAATATCGCTGCCGTAAAGCCAACAATCTCCTCTCTCAATCATACAGAGAACTTTTATCCTCGCGCTGCCTTATATGCAAAGTCCAATCTGTAACAACCAACAACCAGGCCGGCCGGCCGATTCCGTATCTGTTACGTACCATCGTAATCCTAACCGTCTGGCTTATAAATACAGATACGACCCAGGGTAAAAGCTTCCAAAGTCTCTGCCTCCAAGCTCTCTGCATACGCCGCCGTGAAACAGAGCTTGGCTTAACTCCATCGTAATCGTCCTGAGGTGCAGCTGATTTTCCTCTTCTTTTATTTTGTGTTTTCACTTGTATCGTCTTTCCCTTGTTAGCAGGATACATAGAGAATTCTACTGAGCCTAAAGATCATCATCATTGAGCCATGCGATGTAGATCGATCTATACCAGGGTTAACAACAGTACACGCCATTGGTGACAAAGAAAGAGTCGACCAATTTTCTTCAGTGGGCATCATGCCTGAATCATTGGTACTTGTTGTGTAGTAGTCTTCGCTAGGTACTGCTGGAGTGGAGCCTAATCATGGCAGCTTTACCGCGACCGCACCGTCAGTCTCGTCGTCAGTTGGCGCCAAGGCATGTTAAATAGTCCTGGTTAGGATAAACTCGAGCTGGGGCAGGATTTGATCATGTTTCATACTTCACGGGAGCATTACGCTTGCTCTTCACATCACCACATTCGATTATCCTATAATCTTGATCAGGTTCCAGCAACTTTCTGAATGTCAAGGCATCAGACTACCGCCAGATCGAGAAAATTGCAGCAGTATAATCTTCGCTAGGATTGATGTATTAGTTGTAGTGAAGAAGGCAAGTACAAGCTTCAGTGTTATATCGGTTAAGCATTATGGAATACAATGACATCATCTGTATGCCATGTGTAGTAGTCTTCATTAGGCTGAGTTAAAGCTGTGTTTTGGTCTTGTGGCAGCGTTGGCAACCTTTGATCATTTTTTCTTTCATGCAGCAAAGCTACGCTGCCGTCAAGTTGTTCTCATTATGATAAGAAGAGTTAACTTCAGAGAATTGTGTCCACTATCTGTTACTGTTTCAGTCACTCACTAGATACATCACGTTGCAGTATCCCTTTTATTTTCATGTTTTATGCATGTGAGTCAGTCGATGGTGGCCGAAATTCCATCCGTATTACAACTATTGATATGCTGATTAGTTCCAGTGTCGGTGCTGTAACACATACCAGGTGTCAGATTCATAACAACTTGGTGTACTGTCCACACCGCTTTGCTCGCATGCACGCGTGCGATCAAGATGTCCCTGACTTTTTTATGGAAGGGTCAAACGGTCAATTTCTCCTGCAGTTTCCTACCTATTTACAAGGTACTCGTGAGGAGACTATTGAACATTTGCAGAGGAGGCACCTGGCATATTATTTTCCAACGGGTCATCAGTTCCATTTACAACCTCTCTCTCGACGGAGCAAGTGTTCTGTTGAGTATATAAAGTGGTGCATGTCAGCATTGAGCTTCCTCACCAACGCTGATGTTATCTGTTCTGGGCAAGAGCCATTATGTGTTGTTCAAACAGACCAGGTCAAAGCTGCGTCCATGATAGGTGAGCAGCAATTTTCATTTTATTCGTCATCTGACTCAAGTAGATTGACACCAGTATGTCTTCTTCTTGTAGCCTCACATGCCCCGAAGAAAGAGAAAAAGAACTTGGCACAGACAGCTGCACCGGTTTCCATCACCAACAAAGACACTGAAACAGCTGGTGGCTCAGGTAAATGGCATTCACCCTACTATTTCTTTTGTTCCATGCTGGTTTAATATACTTCTTTTATGCAGACCCAGGTGTAACTACTGTCGGAGCTACTCTCTTACCGAAGAAATCTCAGGCTATTCCAAAAGCCAATACAAATGAAGCCTCCAAACGTGAGCTATATCACCTTTTATAAGCAAAACGAAAGTGAGTTGGCATGTGTACTGATTTTGTTTACCCTTTTTTTTTTTTTTTTTTTTTTTTTTTTGCAGCTTCTTCTGTGCCAGCGGTTACCCATTTGTCGCAAAAACAAATTCGTGTTTCCAATAAGAAGGGAAATACGACTTCTGATGAAAAGAGAGTTACGGCTTCCTCCAAATTGGGTAATAAGGAATTCCTTTTGTTGGCTCTTGACTTACTGCCCCTTACTCCTGTACATGAATACATTTGTAGTGTAAACATGAACTTCTTATATCACAGGTGCCCCGAATATCAACCCATCGGTGGGCGAAGTTTCTGTTGAAAAGAGAAGTAGTCCTAAAGAAACAGCTGCTCGATTCCTAAAGGTGTATCATTCCGTTAAAGCTGGTGGCAACAACAAAAAAAATGTGACAACCGTTGAAGCTCATGTTCCTGTCCCTGATGGCAATTTGGTCTCTTCACTAGAAGAGACCGCTGTTCTGCCAAAGAACAGGGGAAAACGTTCCTCTCCTCAACCTGTAAGAGGAGAGGGAAAGACGGACTTAGTGAAACCCGACGCCGAAGATAAAAAACTTGATGTACCGTCTGAACAGTCGGAAGACCATCCCGACAAAAGTCCAGTGAAGAAACAACGTCTGGGTCGGCCAGGTAATTAAATGAAGCAGACTTTATCTTAGTACAAAACTCCAACATAAACGTGTAGACTGCTTCTCTTCAACTTCTCTTTTTTTTGTCAGGCGATGAACAGGATTTGGAAGCGGCATTATCCAAGGCCGCGACACTGAAGTCCACCATCGATCGGACAATAGATTGCTATTTGTCAAATGTTGGTGATGACTTCACTAAGCTTAAACGTAACTCTGATCAAAGTGGGATCAACAAATATGAAGAACGTACTGGGATTGTGGTGCCCCAGTTTGCTGACCCTGGTTTAAGAAGCATGATGGGCTACGTCCAAACTGATCTTAAACGTATCCATAAGTGGATTGCCGCGCCGATTTTGGACAAGGTTGCTTTATACACCCGGATTGGAAAAATCCTGAACAACTGGAGGGCCATGTTGCGGGACAAAATCCCAAAAGAGGTACAAGAACTCATAAATGAATTAGAGCATTTGTGTGAGAACCTGAATAGTAAGGTGGAACAGGCGGTCCCTTTTAGTATTTCTCAACTGAGGGCAGATGAAGAACATGTCAAGGAGCAGCTGAGTATTGGTCAGAAGTCGCATGGATCTGTCATGTTGGGCTATAATTCACTCAAGGGCTATGGCAGCGTCTGGCGCGGCCTCAAGGATGAAGTGAAGCAGCGGAAGGAAGAGCACCTCGTGAAGATCAAGGAGCTCAATGATGCCCTAGGAATTGCCAGGGCTAAACTCTCCTTGGAGAAAGAATATGAGGAGAAAATCAATGAACTCCATAGTCAGTACGACGAAGTTTTAAACGGGGCATCCGGTGCCCTTTCTCGTTTTGAAGAAACATTGGCGCAGGGGAGTTCTTGCTTGGAGAGCATCAATAAGGCCATCGAGGAGACCGGAAGCCTAGGCGATTCTGAACTCCCCATTGGTCTGCGCGAACAGCTCAAATTTATGGAATCATGCATGATCGAAGGTGTTGAAGAAAATGACGAGTGATGCTCACCCAACTGTCCGCCCATTTTCTTCTTTAGGGTCAGAGTTTACAAAGACAAGTCTTCCATTCCTTTATTTCTTAGTTCAGAACGCCATAGTTTGCTTTGTTACTTGTTAAAGTTCTTCGTTGTAATCGGGACCATTATTCATCAATAAAGGGCGACAGTTTTGTTTCGTATCCATGCTGTACGATCTTTTATTTACTAACACTGCATATTTCTGCCTAAAACTTGTGAGATTAACCGGTCTTGAGCACTTATATTTTCAGTCATGACGTTTTGAACCTGTGTGTCCCAGCTTGAGCGCCATGAACAAACCTCCTTGCTCTATACATGCAAATTAAATTCTCGAGCAGCCTATCAAGCCACCATCAAAGTTTCTCTGTTTCGTTAGAAAGTAGTCATTGTCTTGTATTTTGGTAGTTTGTTTTATGTAGAACCTGAAACTCAAAGTCTGTGAAGCCATCCTTTATATATCGTGGAACCTAAAAACTCAAGGTATGTGAGGCTATTACAGATCAGCTCATTTCATTATTCTTTACGATTCTGGTACCGCAAGCAGTGTAGTCCACCTGATTATTTCCCATTGGTAAGATCAATATTCATCAAGATCACAGCGAAAGTCCTTGCTGTGTATAGTATACAGGATTTCATAGCGTCATTCTATACTATAAGCTGATCATATATATATTGTCCCAGGTCAGCTTACTCCTGAATTTGAATGAGCCACAGCGAAAGTCCATGCTGTGTCCATGTCATAGCACAAGAATCAATCCCACTGCGACCATGATGGTGCCAGCCATATGGGTTGCCGATGTAATGATTGGCATATAGATTCTGAGTTCTGACGAAGTACCATGTCTTCACCACAGAACTTCTCTGCGACCAAAGCTGCTCGGTGTCAACCAGAGAATTTCACGCCAAGTCATTTTTTTTTTTTTTTAAATCTTGAGACAAGGCGAAAGGACCTGCCGTTCCTCAAGAAGTTTCATCAACCCTACTGCGACTGTTATACAGTGCCAGCCAGTGGAGTTTCAAAAAAATATGTGTCAGCGGGTTATGGCGAAACATCATGCCACTTTACCCCTTCAATTTTAGTGCACATTATAGAATTCATCCAAAAATTGACAAAGGCATGAAAACAATCACAAAAAGAAGTTAAGTGAAAGATGTGATGAAGACCAAAAACAAAATCTGATATCTTTTTTTGCTTTTTTTTTTGTGGGCTCCGCCTTTAAATTGTTAGACTATGGTGTGACCCATGAGTAGTGTTGCAAGAGTTATTTGTATCTTGGACGATTGTATATGTCTCAGCATAACTCTATGCCCCTGCTCGTGGGGTTATTCGCCCATAGTTGGTCTTCAAGAGATTGCATGCTTATGATGCAGCAGTCATCATGGGATGAGAAACATATTTTGCGAGTGCTCTCGCCTTGCATGGTTTCTTGTAGAAAGTGTTTCTTCCGAGCTGTGTACCAGCACAAATCACTATTTCGCCCCACTTTGCCGAAGAGATCAAACCCGTATGCAACTATACTCATGTGCCACAGTCAAACATCGGACAAGGGGAGCCCTGTTTTTTTTATATGGGGCGGACTATGACCCTTTATTTATTTCATTTAATTTTTACAAGGAAAGAGAAAAATAATGCCATATCAGCAATGAGGATGCTGTATGGATTCAACCCTCTTTTTTTTTTTAGCTTCTAAGCAAAATACTTCTTGAGGAACTTGCCATTGATAGGTGGCATTGGGTGCTGGCCCTCTTGATCAATTAGCTGATAGGCACCGCCATCATAGACCTGTTCAATGACATATGGCCCCTCCCATTTGGGCTCTAGCTTGCCTTTACTTTTTCCCAGGAGTACAATTGGACGTCGGAGGACTAGCACTAACTCCCCTTTTCTGAACACCCGTGGCTTGACGAGTTTATCATAGGCGCGCACCATATTCTTACGATAGAGCTCAAGATTTTGAAGTGCATGTAGGCGCTCTTCTTCAACAGAGTCCAACTCCTGATACCGTAACTTGACTTGCTCATCCTCTGTGAGTTCATCATGTATCGCAACTCGGAGCGAGGGTATTTCAACCTCAAGTGGTAGAACAGCCTCACTACCAAAAACAAGAGCATATGGCGTGCTCTGTGTGGGTGTGCGAACGGTAACACGATATGCCCATAAAGCTTCAAAGAGGCGATCATGCCAATCTCTTTTATGCCTCGCCACTGTTTTCTTCAATATCTTTCCTAGGGTCTTGTTGAATGCCTCGATCAATCCATTGGCCTGTGCATAGTACCCCGTGGTAAAGTTCCACTGTATTTTATACTTTGCAGCAAACCTGTACATCTTGTGTGATTTAAAAGCTTTGCCATTATCAGAGGTGATGTGATGCGGGACTCCAAAGCGATAAATGATATTTCGCTCCAGGAAATTGATAACATTTTCGGTTTTCACCTCAGGTAACGGAACTGCTTCAGCCCACCTCGAGAAGTAATCTGTAGCTGCCAATATGAAACGATGACCCCCGGCGGATGGTGGATCAAAAGGCCCCATCACATCGATGCCCCAAGCATCAAAAGGCCAAGAAGGGACTGTAGGGTGGAGTGGTGCTGGCGGCCTATGCTTGAAGTCTCCATGAATCTGGCACATATGGCATGCCTTAGCGACATCTAAGCAATCTTTCATGATGCCTGGCCAATAGTACCCAGCTAGCCTCACGCTATGGTACATTTTCGCTCCACTTTGGTGTCCGCCACACACCCCAGAGTGCACTTCATTCAACACCATCTTGGCTTCACTCCGTGACACACAACGAAGGAGAACTCCATCAAAGGATCTTTTGTACAACACATCAGCTTTCAACCAATAGGAGGGAGCTCGTCGTAGCAGTTGTCTTCTCGTCGCGTGATCATCTGGAAGGCTGCCATGATTGAAATAATCTAAGAAAGGCTTACGCCAATCACTTTCTTCAACATTAGCGACGATGATGATATTTACCTCATATTCCTCTTGGACAAGTTCAAGGACAGCCGGGAGTAGCCATCGTTCTTCAACTCTTATTTGTACATGATCATCCCCAGGGAAAACAAGTGATGATGCTAGCTTTGCTAATGCGTCTGCAGATGAGTTCTCCCCCCGTGGAATATGATCAACCTGAATATTTTCAAATTTTCTCATTAATTTCTGGGCAGCCTGGCAGTAAGGTGCTAACTCGGGTTTGTGAACCTCATACACACCATTAACTTGTCTAACAATTAATTGGGAGTCACCAAATGCATGCAAAGTGTGTATGTTCATTGAGAGTGCTAAAAGCAAACCAAATATGAGAGCTTCGTACTCTGCCTCGTTATTAGAGCATCCCTCTTTGAGAAGGGAAAATGAATGATAGAAGGTTTGACCCATCGGACTTTTAAACACCAGCCCTGCACCAGCTCTCCTTCTAGGCGCACCATCGAGATCCTTCTCCGTGCGGGCAGCACCGTCGAAGTGCAGCTCCCACGCCTTTGAACTAACGGTGAACACCTCCTCGTCGGGGAGGTCAGTTATCAAGGGAGAATCATCAGGCACTGGATGTGCTGCAAGGAAGTCAGCTAGAGCTTGCCCCTTGACCGCCTTTTGTGGCACATACGTGATATCGAACTCCATCATCAAAACAGCCCATTTCCCAAGCCTTCCTAGGAGTGCCGGTTGGTTCAGAACATACTTCACCGGATCTGCTCTGGCAATTAGTTGGACCTCATGAGACAATGTGTAATGTCTTAGTTTCTTCAAGGAAAAGATCAATGCAAGGCATAGCTTCTCAATACCTGTATAATTTTGTTCTGCGCCCACCATGGTTCGGCTGAGGTAATAGCATGCTACCTCCTTCCCTTTCTCGTTGTGTTGTGCAAGGAGGGCGCCTAGGGAAGACTCCTGGGCTGAAATGTAAAGGATAAGTGGCTTGCCCTTAACAGGTGCTGCTAGAATAGGGGGGTTCAACAAATACCGCTTAATGTTCTCAAAGGCATTTTGGCATTGCTCGTCCCAGACGAACGGTGCGCCCTTCTTCATGAGTTTGGAAAAGGGTTGTATGCGCCCTGAAAGGTTTGATATGAACCGTCGAATGTACGCCAACTTTCCCTGCAAAGATTTCAACTCTTTCAGATTTTGAGGGGGCGGCATTTGAATAATTGCCTTAATGCTCTTTGGCTGAATCTCTATACCACGATTGTGGACAATAAAGCCCAGGAACACACCTGATTGGACGGCAAAAGCGCACTTAAGGGGGTTCATCTTCAATTGGTGCTTTCTCAATCTCTCAAACACGACACGGAGATCTTCTGGATGACCTCCTCGTTCTCTACTTTTTACCACTATGTCATCAACATAACATTCAACCGACTTGTGTATGAGACCATCAAGCACGTGCGTCATGGCCCTTTGATAGGTAGAACCAGCATTTTTCAATCCAAAAGGCATTACCGTATAATGGAAATTTCCTCTGGGTGTTCTAAAGGCTGTGTCAATGGCATCATATTCATCCATTTTAATTTGATTGTACCCTGAAAATCCATCCATGAATGATAGAGCACCGTATCCAGTGGTAGCATCAATCACCATCTCAGTCACGGGTATGGGAAAATCATCCTTGGGACAAGCACGATTGAGGTCCCGAAAATCCACACATACTCGTACTTGATTGTTCTTTTTCATGACTGGTACAATATTTGCCAACCAACGCGCATATTGCACTTCTTTTATGAAACCAGCAGCAATCAACTTGTCCACTTCCGCAATTATTTGATCCTGTAACTCGGGACGAAAACGCCTTGGCAGTTGTTTTACTGGCCTAAATTGTGGGTCAATCGCAAGTTTGTGTGTTGCGACTTGAGGGTCAAGTCCGGGCATTTCTCTATATGACCAGGCAAAACAATCCCGATATTGCATCAGAAACGTCCTGTATTCTTCTCGCTCTTCCTTGCTGAGGGCTGCGCTAACATATGTAGGCCGGGGATCATCCTCTGTCCCTAGATTGACTTCAGTTAGCTCATCGATGGTAAGTTTGACTTCATCCTCTAGCTGTTGTGGAGCCGGGGCAGCCTCAAGAACTTCCCCATGAGCTATCGGCATCGCCTCATGTATTCTGGAGAGGAGATATTGTTTATTTCTTAGCCCCTGGCATGCATTGGCTGCAGCTTCAAAAGATCGAGGTTGATGTTCAGATGGGTATATTGATACCAAACCCTCTTCATCTGAAGACTCTGCCTCTTCTAGGTCGAAATAATGTCCCTTTGTAGTTGCAGAAGTAGTGCAACTGTTAACTCGATGTTTTTCATATAGTTCTTCTTCATCGTCTAAGGGATCCACATCATGGTAACCAAGACCGTACTTTGGGCGGAATGATGTACCATTCCTAATCAATCTCTCTGCCTGCTCCCACCATTCTTCACATATAACAGGTGGCGGGGGTAATCTACTATTTCCTTGGAGGAGGATCCCTGCCTTCTTCAACAAAGGGATCAGTCTCTCTTCTACCTTCATTGTCACAAGTGCTCGGTCTACTTTATTATCCACACTTAGTTGGTGATATTCAAGATCACATGGTTTCTTTTGTGGAACCTTGTAAAATAGAGTGGGAAAAGTGCGCTCATGTACATCGTGAATAGCAAGCACATCCAATGGTGTAGTGACCGAAATGTACAACGCGGGTGGTTGTGAAAGAGTGGTTGAACTTGATGCCCCAGATACGGTGTCTGAAGATTCTATGATCTGCCCTGTTGGACGAACCGCGGGGTTTTTGCAGATTTGTGCCCTTAATAGGATAGGAGTCGTAGTTGACAATGTACTATGTCCCAGACTTTCCTTTGTTGATGAGATTTGCGCCGAGGAGGTAGGAACGTCAGCCTTCAATAAGATTGGCTTAGATGATGGTAACCCTTGTTCGAGAAGCTTGGGTGTGGATCCTCTTACCTCTAAACTATTGTGACCATAATGTGCGCCTTCTTGCTTCCTTGGCAAACTATTATTTTTTAACTGACTCTGGCAAGGTGCAATTAGGAATTTCATCTCTGTCATAGTAGGGGCAGCATCGCTTGACGGAACCATTATATCAGCATTAGGCGTTGTTCTCCCCTCATGCTTTCCTTGCTCAATACTTGGGAAGTAATACTTTGCATCGGCATGATGCACTTCTTGGATTGTATATGGAGCAGTATTTCCGGAAATACGTTGTTGTTCTCCATGGCTATCCATAAATTTCAGGCACTGATGTAACGTTGAAGGTACTACTCGATATTTGTGTATCCATGGCCGCCCCAAAAGTGCAGAATATGAGGCGTTGGCTTCTATGACGAAAAATTTCACTTTGAAGCTATATGATGACATTTGAAGCTTTAGTGTGATAACACCCAACGCTGGCTTAGCATGATTATCATACCCACAAATCACCACTTCGGTGGGGCTTAGGTCGTCCATTACATATCCCGCTCGAACCAAGCTTCGGATGGGCAAAATATTCACCGCAGAACCAGGGTCAATAAGTATCCTTCGAAGATGTGCGGCTCCAATATTTCCCTCAATGTAGAGGGGGCGATTATGATCACCATATTCCAGCATTTGATCCTCATCAGAAAATGATATTTGATTGGCATATAATAAATTTTCGAACAACCTATGTTTTGCCATCGCAGCTTGGTAATGCTCAGGTTTTTGTAGAGCCTTGATGAGAGCCTCTCGGAGTTCTGGCAGCAGTACCAATGCATCATAAACACTTAGAAGAGCTGGGATACGTTTTAGGTGAGCAATGACATTATATTCTACATCATGTTCTTTTTCAGGCTCTTCTCTCGACTTATCTTGCTGGCTTTTAGATATTATTGCCTCCCTGTTCATTGTTGGCTTATCTTTCTCTATTCTGTATTGCTTTGTTTTAATGGGCTCAGATACTTCTTTCCCCCCACGCAAGTTCATGTTTACCTCCCTCTTATCTTCACTTGGTGATGCATCGCCTTTCAACGTCTGACGTTCTTGCTCTGTGAAGATTACTTCTCCTTCCGAGTCATATGTCTCCTCATTCGAGACAACCATATTACATGAAGCATTTCTCGTACTAGATTCTGGCATATCCGATGACTCGCTCATTAAAGCCTGAGATGTTTGTTCCCAATTTTGTGGGAAAAAATGGGCTAGAGTATGCTGCGTTGGCCTTGATCGAGGGAAGGAATCGTCCCCTTCAGACCTGGGAATAAACCTTGGTGGCATACGCCGGCGACTAGGATCAGGCCTTGCCCTATATAGCAATGCAGGATGCGCTGCAGGGGGTGTGTGTGATCCAAGGAGAGAAGATGAGGCTTTACGGTGTCCATTCCCCTGATAGCGTCTATGATGCACTTGATTCCACGATTGTGTGGTGTGGTTGGACAAGATAGGGGTAAGACAAAGTCCCTCAAACTGAGACTCGACTTGAGAAAACGGCATCCAATACGTTTCTTCGGTGCTTCTGTTTCCTGATGCCTCTCTATCTCCAATTGACAACATGTTTACTTGTTGAAAATTAGGATTTACCGCCTCTGGGTCCAAGTTTAATTTCTTTTCATCAATTGCCCTTTGCAACCACTCTTTAAAGGCAACACAATCCTCAATTACATGGCCCACGTACCTATGGTATGGGCAGTATAGAGGATTTTCTGTCATCCCTGTTTGATCTGGTCGCCGCGGTTCAGGCAAGTTTAATGCCCCTTGTTGTAGCAATTGATTGAAGAAAGTTTTCACCAAATCTCTTCGAAATATGTATTGCTTTTTGAGTAATTCATGAATACTAGGGCGTGCTCTCTGTCCATGCCCCTGTTCATTCCTGCTTCCGAGGATATGCATGTTTGGACGAGGTCCTGTAGACATTCCAGACAACCTGGTAGTATTACTTTCAGCTTTTTGTACTTTAGGCTTGTTACCATTGTTAAATGGTTTGGTCGTGGACTGAAACTTCTTTGTGTAGTCTGAGGTGCCTGCATTCCTGTATAATTCCATGATATGTGGAGCCTTTTCAAACTCTAATTTAGTAGCAGCTACAGCACTACCAAGAGCGCTAAAGGTTTTTGGCTCACGCCTAGACACCTCCAATGACCAGTGTTGTTGCATTCCATGGACGCACATATCAACGGCATCTTCTGGATGCATCTCTCTAGTCAAGCGCACATAGCTGTTGCGAAATCTAACAATGTAGTCATCGATATTTTCATCTCTTCCTTGCTTCATTTGTGATAGTTCCAGCAGGGACGTGTCTTTGCTCATGCTAATGAAATGAGATTTGAAGAGATCCTTCATTGTCTGCCAGTTGCGCACCGAACCTGTGGGAAGACGGCTATACCAATGAAAAGCCGGACCCGTCAGTGATGATGAAAATTGGCGAAGTAAAAGAGAGGGTGTGTTGGCCGTGTCGCCACAAGATGCCTCGAAATATACAAGATGCTCCCTTGCATCCCCATTTCCATCAAACTGCCTGAATGCGGGCGGATGCCATCCGGCCGGGAAAGCTACTTTATCATGCCATGCTGCATATGGTTTCTCTAACTCATTCTCAAGAGCTCTAGGAGCTTGCTCTTCTGCTATGTGTTTCATTTTTCTATCGATTATCTCTTCGGCTATGTCGTGATAATCTCTTAGTGTGCCTAGCGGTGCAGGCGCCGCTGTTGTTGACTGTGTAGGCATCACTGGGGCATTGATATGTATCCCTCCCGTAGACTGAAGTTGTTCAAAACCCCCATGTGCTCGAGGAGTATGGTGAGATTGTGCCATAGCCTCTAGTTCGGCAACTTGTGGGTCTACGACTTGTGGAGGCGGATTCGTGTGTTGCACCCCATTTACTGCAAGGTTCGCGATCATACTAAATAGTTGGTCGATCTTTGAATCAATCGAATCTATTCTTCTACCATAATCTGCCCCTCGTGCTTCTGCATGTTGAGCACTTGAACTTGATTCAGGATTGTGGGAGGGTTTAACTCCTTCTTTCCCTGTCAAAACCGGTAATGTTTCTTGCGGAAGGCCATGTTGGTGCTCATTGCTGGCTCGTGCGGCAGCGCTTAGGTCGTCCTGACCAGAATGAACTTGCACCGATGCGAGATTCATAGCGCTTATTATGTCTTCGTCATCCGAAGGTTCTGAGGCCGCCAATTCCTGATGACTAGACATACCGACTACTTTTTGTGATGATGACGAGGACTCTGTGCCTGATTCTTCGTCACTTGTGTACTCATCCCTGGAACTATCGTGTGAAAATATCGTGGTTCCTTGAGCTACTTTTCTCAACCGCGTGACAGCTCCACCTCGTTCTGCAATTTGTTTAACCTGGTGTTGATCAGCGGGCAGTCGAGAACTGATACTAGCATATGGTCTGATGTACTCTCCTGTGCGCAGCAAGATTTTGTCTTCAGGAGTTTGGTCGCCTTTTGACGTCAATGGAAGGCATGACGCTGATGCTATTGCCTCTTTCCTTCCATTTGCTAGAGCACCTTGATACCCCTTTGGGTACATCGAATTTCTCATGAATAACGGAGTAGGATTTGGCAATATTTCCTCATCTGAGGAGTAGGACAATTCGTGAAGAACCACTGGCGGTTCCCACTCCGTGTCTGGATATTGCCTTGATTGTACTGATGTCATACTACATGTTGCGGTATTTACCCCTTGTACTGTCTTGCGGTCTCGCCTTGCTCTGTTCTCGTCATTCTCAGACCTGGTAAAACGGGACTCTTGCTTGGTTCCTTGAAAAGTATCCCTTCTCCTTGTTGTAATGTCATTGGTTCGTTCAGCCCTCCGGGGTTTTGGGGCTAAATTTTCTATCAGGAAATTGTATCTTTCATTAATTTCCAAGTTTGGAGAGATCTGGAGTGTCACTCGTTCATTATCTTGGTATATTCGACCGTCAGCCCGAACACGGACATGCACATGTTTCAATACCAGATCTTGTAGCTCACGATACATTGCCTCACGGGTTCTCCTGCGCCTCTCGCGCTTGCGCTGATTAATCGTCGATGCATAAGGAACCCTTGGAGGCATGCTGGCAAGTGGCGCCGCCCGCGACGGCATTGGCTGCGCCCATCGTGATGTCGGTGAAATACCATCACGCTGGTTTGATGAAGCAAACCGTCGTGACTCATGGCTTCCAGGCAAAGGGGTTTTCACTCGCCACTCGGGCTTGTATCTTCTTGTCTCAGAAGGTGGGTAGCGGCAACCTTGGTGATTTCCATGTGAGGGAGCATAAGTGCTTCTGTGATAATGATTAGATATTGTTGGTGATCTATGTCGAGGTGGCATGTTCTGACGTGCCGGTCGGGGATAGTGATCATTAAACCTCGACGTCTCTTCGCCATGATCGTGAAGCTGCCTTTGCATTCCTCTAAGTTGGTGTTGCATTTGCTCCAACTGATGTCGAAGCTCATCTGCTCTAGGTGCCGGAGCCTCATTGGCCAAAACGGCATACTGGTTGTTTTGTGAAGTGAAACTTTGTCTTCCCGAAATCTGGAAACACGGCACACATATCTGCTGGTCTGGGCTGATGGAATCCCTTAGAGAAAATGACTTCCTTCGCTCTCTGATTGTACGTCTCCAGAATTCATTCATGACAGTTTCTTTGACGAGCTCACAAGCCAATTCTTTTTGCGGAGCCCATTGCTCTGAAGAAAGAACAAAAGGTTCGTGTTTGAAATCAGCCTGTTGGCGCTCCTGGGATCGACTCGTATTGGAACCATCATATGATTCATCCGATCGAGCAGTGCGAGCACTTAGCTGCGACAACAACTTTTTTACTTGCTGTCTCTTTCTCCTGTAGTTGCGATGAGCAATCATGTTACCTACGGACCGAGCATGTGAAATATCAATGTCTAGGCGACGTTTGATCATTTTCAACCCTTGAAGGAGCTCGACTTCACCAAAATGAGACGTTAACTTCTTAGGAGCAGCTGGGAAGCTTAAAACTGATGGGTTCCATTGTCGCTCGCAAACGTCCTTAACAACTTCATTGTGCTTCAGTAGTCTTCTAGCATCACTTGTTAATGCTTGGTACTCTTCCCTAGCTCTTGCAGTTGCGTACGTACACATCTTTTTGGTAGTGTTCGGCTGAGAGGAGTGCAATGCCTGATATACATGCATGTTGGAACCAACGCTTGAAGTAACAACTGGTGGCATTGAACCAAAGTGAAGGACATATGATTCTGACTGCTTTGCAATATCCTTCGAGCCAATATTGGTGAAGCTCTCACCTGCACGAGATGTACATTGATTAGAACTTCACCGTACCAAAATTGTCAAACATACTTTGCAACTGGAAAGGAGCCGAGGAGATGGAGCATGAGCAGATTCTGACGACCGATGATGAGCAGCGAAGATGGGAGGAGAGCAGTGTCCCACCGGGCGTGCCATTTGTTTTACGCGAGACAAATATTTAGTAAGCTTTCTCGCGGTTGACAGTATAAAGTGCGGGCGTGCCAGTATACGATTGTATACAATTTAAATAACACAAACACAAAGATCATGCGAAGGAAACTTGTAGTTTTCATTAACTTTTTTTTGCAGATTACATACAAGTCATATTACATATCTCTGTGTAGCATCTGACATACAAGAGACGATTGTGTAGTTCTCAACTCCTAGAGCCTCGAGAGGACTTCTAGTTAATTACATCCACAGTTTATATCTATGGATAACCTCCGATTATACTGCATCAAGTGGTCATCATCATCATCAACTCTAGCTCACATCTGCCAAGGCATATGACATGCAAATATTTGACAACTTAATTCAATTGCAGCCGCATCAACAAATCATGGATGCAACGCCAAATCTGGCACCATATTCAGAAAAAAGCTTCAACGTAGATGTTCGGCCTCGTCGGTCGCGAACAATATTTGTCCCGCCTCGTCGGTCAGGATATATGTGTAGATTGTGTGTAGATTCCGGCCTCGTCGGTCGCGGAAGAAGAGTAGGCTGTACTGAATCACAGGCCTGATATGAATCGTCACTCTATAAATTGTTGATCATGGGTCTTTGCTTATTCCAATGTAGATGACCCTGCTTTTATTCAAACGTCACATGCATATGCCCTTTCCAGAAAAACTTGAGGACTATCTGACGCATGTACATGGGAGCCTCTCAAGAGACAAATACACTTGTATTTTGAAGATTCGCTCATGTAGCATTATGAATACAGGGCGGCGATGTAAATCGCGTGGAGCCATGTCACGACACCATCTTACACACCGAATCATAAAATGTATGCAGCGGCGATGTAAATCTCGTAGAGCCAAGACACTGTCCATTTTGCATATTAGATCATGAATATCATCGGCGGCGATATAAAAATCACGTAGAGCCGAGACAAAACCAGTTTTGAAGATTTTAGGGGGCGACGATATAATCGTGTAGAGCCCGGACGACATCAATTTCATGAATCGGAATGATCGGCACCCGTGGCGGTGATATAAATCACGTAGAGCCGAGACAAAACCAATTTTGAAGATTTTATGGGCGGCGACATATATCGCGTAGAGCCCGGACGACATCAATTTCATGGATCGGAATGATCGGCACCCGTGGCGGTGATATAAATCACGTAGAGCCACAAACAAAAATCAATGATTTCACCGGCGGCGACATATATCGCGTAGAGCCGGGACAACATCAATTTCGTGGATCGGAACAAGCGGCATCCGTGGCGGTGATATAAATCACGTGGAGCCACAAAACACCATGAACCTGAAATACTGAAAAAAATATAAAAATGTTGCATGCTACCTCCATGCACTATACTCACCAAGTGACGCCATTGACTTGTGACTTGAAGAAACCAGCCGGTGGAGATCGGAGATCGGCAGGGGCAAGATGTAGATGCGGGGCGTAGGGTGAACTGGAGTGTAGGTGGATCGAATCTGTGTTTATGGTGGTGGTGGCGAAATCACGTATCAGTATGTTGCAAGTGTGTCTCCAACCTCTTCTGCGCTCACATTGTGGGGCTTTTTATATTACCAGTCTACGGCCAGTCATAGATGGAGATGAAGAGATAAGTATCACCTGCGCCCCGGCCGCAGTTGTTAGCGAGAAGTTTGAACTGCTCCGCTTGGTGAGGTACTGGCCGTTTCCATCGTTCTCTCTCTGTTTAGGCGTGAGCCCAAAATTTAAATGTGTGCGTGCTCCGAACTGGCTAGCTGGCCAGCTGATACAAGTTCCTAACATCTGAATTTTCTTGCTATTAAATAAATAAATCAACCGTCCGACATATTGCATGCAGCTGCTGCCATGCATCGCATGCATATCACGGCTGATGGTTAGCCAAAATCACCTTGCTAGGACAAAACTGTCACGTGATTCCTTTGCTCCCTTTTGACCATTAAATATTTACATATATACTGCATCAACAAATTTATATTACTCTAATTTTTCTGTCAGCAGTGATGTATGTCAGATTTCATAGTACCCTATGACCAAAACACCATCAAACAGTGTCACCCTACGGTTAGCGAACTATGCGGACATGGTTGAGTACTCACTCCGACCAATAACCAATAGCGGGATCTGGAGATCCATAATGGCTCCCACATATTCAACGATGACTTAGTGATCGAATGAACCATTCACATACGATACCAATTCCCTTTGTCACGCGATATTTTACTTGTCCGAGGTTTGATCATCGGTATCACTCTATACCTTGTTCAAACTCGTCTCCTGACAAGTACTCTTTACTCGTACCGTGGTATGTGGTCTCTTATGAACTTATTCATATGCTTGCAATACATTAGACGACATTCCACCGAGAGGGCCCAGAGTATATCTATCCGTCAACGGGATGGACAAATCCCACTGTTGATCTATATGCCTCAACTCATACTTTCCGGATACTTAATCCCACCTTTATAACCACCCATTTACGCAGTGGCGTTTGATGTAATCAAAGTACCTTTCCAGTATAAGTGATTTATATGATCTCATGGTCATAAGGACTAGGTAACTATGTATCGAAAGCTTATAGCAAATAACTTAATGACGTGATCTTATGCTACGCTTAATTGGGTGTGTCCATTACATCATTCATATAATGATATAACCTTGTCATTAATAACATCCAATGTTCATGATTATGAAACTAATCATCTATTAATCAACAAGCTAATTAAGAGGCTTACTAGGGACTCATTTGTTTGTTTACATAACACACATGTATCAATGTTTCGGTTAATACAATTATAGCATGGTATATAAATATTTATCATAAACATAAAGATATATAATAACCACTTTTATTATTGCCTCTTGGGCATATCTCCAACAGTCTCCCACTTGCACTAGAGTCAATAATCTAGATTACATTGTAAGGTACCTAACACCCATGGCATTCTGGTGTTGGTCATGCTTTGCCCTAGGGAGAGCTTTAGTCAACGGATCTTCTACATTCAGATCAGTGTGTACTTTGCAAATCTTTACTTCTCCATCTTCGATGTACTCGCGAATCAAATGATAACGCAGCTTGATATGCTTCAGCCTCTTGTGTGACCTTGGTTCTTGTGCATTGGCGATGGCACCCATGTTGTCACAGTAGATGACTAGTGGGTCCAATGCACTAGGAACCACACCGAGCTCTATAATGAACCTCTTCATCCATACCGCTTTTGATGAAGCCTCTGAAGCCGCTATGTACTCCGATTCTGTTGAGGATTTCGCCACCGTGCACTGCTTCGAGCTTGCCCAGCCATCGCAGCACCATTCAATATAAACACGTACCCAGACTGTGACTTAGAGTCATCAGGATCAGTGTTCCAACTTGCATCGGTGTAACTTGTTACAACGAGCTCTTGGTCACCTCCATAACAAAGAAACATATCCTTAGTTCTTTTCAAGTACTTCAGGATATTCTTGACCGCTGTCCAGTGTTCTATTCCTGGATCACTTTGATATCTGCTAGTCAAACTAACAGCATGTGCTATATCCGGTCTTGTACATAGCATGGCATACATGATAGAGCCTACTGCCGAGGCATAGGGGATTTGACTCATCCTTTCTCTTTCTTCTGCCGTAGCCGGACCTTGAGTCTTACTCAAGACCTTGCCTGGTAACATAGGTAAGAATCCTTTCTTACTTTCGTCCATTCTAAACTTCTTTAGAATCTTGTCCAGATATGTACTCTGTGATAGCCCTATTAGACGTCTTGATCTATCTCTATAAATCTTGATGCCTAATATATATGATGCTTCACCAAGGTCTTTCATTGAAAAACTATTATTCAAATAACCCTTTACACTGCTTAATAGTTCTATATCATTCCCAATCAATAATATGTCATCTACATATAATATCAGGAATGCTACAGAGCTCCCACTCACTTTCTTGTAAATACAGGCCTCTCCATGACACTGTATAAACCCGAAGTCTTTGATCACCTTATCAAAACTTCGGTTCCAACTTCTCGATGCTTGCTTCAGTCCATAGATTGAACGCTGAAGTTTGCATACTTTGTCACCATTTTTAGGATCGACAAAACCTTTGGGTTGTACCATATACAACTCTTCCTCAATGTCTCCATTAAGGAACGCCGTTTTGACATCCATCTGCCAAATCTCATAATCGAAAAATGCAGCTACTGCTAACAAAATCCTCACAGATTTTAGCTTCGCTACAGGTGAGAAAGTCTCATCGTAGTCAACACCTTGAATTTGTCGGAAACCCTTTGCGACAAGTCGAGCTTTATAGACAGTAATATTACCATCAGCATCTGTTTTTCTCTTGAAGATCCATTTATTCTCGACAACCTTTCGGCTATCAGTTAAGTCTACCAAAGTCCACACTTTGTTATCATACATGGATCCCATTTCGGATTTCATGGCTTCTTGCCATTTGTTGGAATCTGGGCTCATCATTGCTTCTTCATACGTCGCAGGGTCTTCATCATTGTTGTCCACAATCATGACATTTAGACAAGGATCATACCAATCAGGAGTGGCACGCTCCCTTGTCGATCTGCGAGGTTCAGTAGCTATCTCATTTGAAATTTCATGATCATTATCATTAGCTTCCTCTGTTGCCGGTGTAGGCGGCACAGGAACTTCTTCCAGTACTGCGCTACTCTGATCAACGAGCAAAGATTCTTCAATCTCATCGAGTTCTACTTTTCTTCCAGTCACTTCTTTAGTGAGAAATTCTTTCTCAAGAAAGGTTCCGTTCTTAGCAACAAAGATCTTGCCTTCGGATCTGTGATAGAAAGTGTACCCTATAGTTTCCTTAGGATATCCTATGAAGACGCATTTCTCCGCTTTGGGTTCTAGCTTGTCCGGTTGTAACTTTTTTACATAGGCTTCGCAACCCCAAACTTTCAGGAACGATAGCTTAGGTTTCTTATTAAACCATAATTCATACTGTGTCGTTTCAACGGATTTTGATGGTGCTCTATTTAAAGTGCGGCTGTCTCTAATGCATAACTCCAAAATGATAACGGCAAATCAGTAAGAGACATCATAGAACGAACCATATCTAAAAGAGTTCGATTACGACGTTCGGACACACCGTTTCGTTGTGGTGTTCCCGGCGGTGTCAATTGTGAAAGTATTCCGCATTTCTTTAAATGCATGCCAAACTCATAACTCAGATATTCACCTCCGCGATCAGATCGTAGAAATTTAATCTTCTTGTTACGTTGATTTTCTACTTCACTTTGGAATTCCTTAAACTTCTCAAAAGTTTCGGATTTATGTTTCATGAAATAGATATACCCATATCTACTCAGATCATCTGTGAAGGTTAGAACATAACGATAACCACCGCGCGATGCTACACTCATTGGTCCACACACATCGGTATGTATGATTTCCAATAAGTCAGTAGCTCGCTCCATAATACCAGAGAATGGAGTCTTAGTCATTTTTCCCATTAGACATGCTTCGCATCTATCAAGTGACTCAAAGTCAAGTGATTCAAGTAATCCATCGGTATGGAGTTTCTTCATGCGTTTCACTCCAATATGACCAAGACGATAGTGCCACATATAAGTAGAATTATCATTCAATTTAATTCACTTAGCATCAATGTTATGTATATGTGTATCACTACTATCGAGATCTAACAGAAATAAGCCATTCTTTTCAGGTGCTCGACCATAAAAGATATTATTCATAAAAATAGAACAACCATTATTCTCAGACTTGAATGAATAACCGTCTTTCATTAAACAAGATCCAGATATAATGTTCATGCTCAACGCGGGTACAAAATAACAATTATTGAGGCTTAAAACTAATCCCGAAGGTAGATGTAGAGGAAGTGTGCCGACAGCGATCACATCGACTTTGGATCCATTTCCAACGCGCATGGTCACTTCATCCTTTAGTAGTCT